>NW_024609835.1:82161821-83490276 GCF_016920785.2 Ixodes scapularis
ATTCGTTCTTCAAAAGAAAGAGCTTAATTGGAGCTTTACGGTGATGTAAAAATAAAAAAATATGATGATTAGATTACACAGCACAGCTTGCTGAAATTCGCTAAATATCATCGAAGAAAGGCGGTTTCATAAAGAAAGCAAAAAAAAAATATTAAGGATCTTATGACCTAGACGCTTAATTAGCATAAATAAGGCATATCTCGAGAGTGTTCCCAAAATGTTATGTAGATGTAGCGTAAAAAGTAGGGAAAAGGGATTGATAAGCTATAGGAGCGTACGTTTCCACCTTGGCCGCATCAACGGTCCATAACTTGAGAACAAAATATCTGACAAACTCGCCATTTCTGTATCATTTTATTAGAGGAAATGCCCGAAACCTGTATATTTTTGACAAAAATAGGAAAATTCGACCGAAAATTTGTGCATGAGTTGAGATGGAATCACCCAGGTGGTAATTTGTTTAGCTCATTTTTTTTTCATCACTGAGCGATGCTTAAGTTAGCAGAAATTGAGGCCCAGGTGTATGCTGTACAGCATGATTTGTCATACAACTAAACAATCAAATCAAGCAAAAATAGCAATTAAAAAGTACGTAGAGTCTTTTCAAGCTGCAATAGCATTCAGATGAAGGAAACGATACTGAAAGTGACTGTGGCCGGATCACTGGGGGCTCAAACCAAAAAAATGAAAGAAAAAAAAGAAAAAAAAAAGTTGTACAAATATTTACGCCAACATAATTACCACAGCTCTGCGAAAACAAAAGACGTCAGAATCGATGTCTCCTTATGTGTGGTGCTGAAGGGCTATTGTGACGCCTATGATCTGCAGCCGGAACTCAAACCGAAAAATATAACGTTTAGGTTACGATTACGGTTACCTCTTCCTGTTGATAACAGTTTAGTTTCGGTTTTTTACAGTTTTAATTTTTACGATTTTGGTTCGCGGTTACAAGTTTCTAAAATCCGGTTTGTTTCGGTTTTTACAATAATTTGTTTAATTGAAATGCTAGACAGCCGTTTTATAATATACGGCTTAAACCAGTCCCAGATATCCAACAAAGTGAAATTCAAGGAACTTAGAAACGTCTTAGTACTTCTAATAGGTCGAAACTTGCACACGTTGCTAGCTCCAACGCTTGTTCACTACATCTGCTTACATTATATAGTTTAATACCCGCGAGCATACATGTTACTTCCGCTACTCGGGGATCATCGCCATTCTATGTAATAAAAATGAAAATAAACATCCCTACTTTGTTGTTCGGCAGCGTTTGTAAACAAGCTTAGAAAGTTCCCACTGGGTGCTGGAAGAACTATTCGCACATTCACGTCGCTATAGTTCATTTCAACCTAATACATGCAGACGAGTCTTCGCCCACACTGAAGGAAGGAGCGGAATTATAGCCATCCTCTAGTAAAATACTGCTAAGTAGAATAAAGTAGTCAAATTGGGAGCTCGGCTAGTGAGGGGTCGGCGCCCTCAAAAGCCCATGACTGGGGAGAGAAAAGCCCTTTCTAACTTGGACTTGGACTAATTTTAAAAACGCCGAATGTCCTCCGCTTGGTATATACTGTGTACAATAGCGCGTAACGTCTAAATTAGCGGTTTAAACGAAGTCCTCCCACATCTGTCGCACTCCTCTGACCACCCACCGAACAAGGCTCATCAAACGATTGGCCCCGCAAGACACCGCCGGGCAGTCGTCATCTATTCACACAAGAGACGAACCTTTACTGGCGCAGCTCGACAGCCATGAGCGAGCCTCGGTGAGGATTGGAAGATCAAGAAAGCGACAGAGGTGTTCCAGCTGAAGCTTCCTGGCAGGCCAGGTGCTTGAACAGAGCGACCTACGGAATCCGTCAACCCGCGCTGAGCGTCAGGGAGCGGTACTGTCCGGTGGAAAGCTGACTGGCCGGTGGAAAGCGGCGCATGCGGCATATCGACGGAGAGAAAACGACCTGGGTCATGGGACAGCGACACTGAAGGACCGGTGGCTGAAACCAGGGACCTCAAGGGTCAGGAATTCCGACGCCGACGCCAAGGACGACTACTGAGGACTCAATATTCTGGTTCTGGGCGTCAAACTGCTGCAACGCTTGCGCCGGGTAAGTGGGATTTCTTGCGTTGGATCGAGGTTGGCATGGCTGGTAGTTGGCGGGACTACTGGTTTTGACGCGTCAGATGCTAGCGGACATGGAGAACGGGTTAAGTGGAGAGAACTCGCAGGGGACAGGAGCCTCTGGTCAGGTGCAGGAGGCGCCACAGGGTGCGACAGAAAAAAGAATTGGAGGTGGTCGCAATACGAAGGCTCGAACTAGAATTTGAGTTGCGGAGAAGACAACCTCAGATTGAGTCCGAAGAGCTGATCGCGTTTCGCATAGCAGAGCTAGGAAAAGAAAGGGGTCGATCTTCGTCCCCTGGGTCGGAAACAGACGATCAACGGCACGCAGCCTTAGACCAGGTTGTGCAATGCGCAAAAGTTCTCAAAGTGTACAGCCTGCCATGTGACGCGGACGTTCCGAATGGTTTGATGGGGTGGAAAAATAGTTTACCACGTACGAGGTGCCGGATAGTAGTTCGAGTACATTTGATTATGCCGGTGCTAACGGAGCGTGTCAGCTACCTGCTGCGCAGTCTAGGTCAAGACGATTGCTTAGATTACGAGTCGGTAAAGCGGGCGGTGCTGAGCGAACTCAAACTCACGCCAGCTGAGTACCTAGACAGGTTCGAGAGCGCAGCCAAAAGAAAAGATTAAACATGGGCTCAGTTGGCCTTCCGTGTCCAGACCTACTTCACGCATTACCTTCAGGTAAGAGATGCGGACACGAAGAAGACAGTGACGGGGCTCATGGTTGCTGATCGGATTAAGGCGAGCCTCAGTACCGATGGCCTGGAGTATGCTCGCCTTCGCGAGGGAGAGACGTAGTTAAAACTGGTCGAGAGGGCAAGTGTGTTACAGACTTATGAGCAGGCGAAAAGGAAAGGGCGCGCCACGAAACAGGTGTACGTTGTAACAGAACAGTCAGGGACGGGGCGCTCGCCAGGGTCCAAAGGTCCCGCGAACTGGAGTCGAGCGGCTGTCAGGTGTCATGTAGGTCATGTGGAGGGACACATTGCCAAGCACTGCCCTTGCGCTTCGGGTAGAGAGGTGCTGTAGGGGATGGCAAATTTTCCTGAACCGCTCCAGTTGATGTGAGGAGGTCGATTTCGGAGACGGGCCGCTCGAAGCTACAACTGCTTCAACTGGCGTGCGGCAACGTACATACCGAAGCAGTGCTGTACACGGGTACTGAAATGACGGTAGTACGGGAGAGCCTGCTACCTCAAACTTTGAGGGAACCGTCGGGCACGGTAAAGGTAGTGGGCGCCTTTGGTCACACCATTAAGGCCAAGCTTGCCACACTTCCAATAAAACTGAACTGTCCAGGGGTGGTAGAAAACCCAACTATAGCCGACTTAGTGTGCTGGCTTTTTGATCAGCTGGCGGATGGGGTGAATTGTTTGCTTGCCGGAAAATATTGTGAACTTTTGAAAGCCCGGAGCGGTAAGGGCCCAGGTGCAACAGGGAGGTGCAGCAGCCTATCCTTGTGAAGTTGAAGAACGAAACGTCGGAAGAGATGAAGACAGCGCAGAAATGGCTTTTGGGGTGCTAGTTAGGTGGGCCTCGGCTCTGCAGTGTTACAGTGTAACAGTCCAGCATGGGAGGGGAACCAATAACGGAAATACTGACGTGTTATCTGGGCTACGCAGTTTATGTTAGAAATCGACTGAGTGATCATGCCATGCGGCTTCGGTTAGACGTGAATGTTCCCGCTCACTCGTGCCGCAGGGAGCTGTGGGGCTTTGAAGTGAATTGGCCAGTTCAACTTTGAGACGCAAAATGACGTTCTTCTCGTTGCTGTTGTGAATGCGTTCATTGGAGATGTAACGCTGTTTTTCTTTTAGTGTGTCTGTTGTTTGTCAGCCTTTGGAATATCCATCACGATTTTTAGCCCCTTTATAATGTTGCACTGGGACATTCCGGTCTGTTAGAATGGAATCTGTGGCTTTATGTGTTTTGTTTTATTGTCAGCTTACGAGTATGTTTGTACGCTTTTAGTAGGTTCCGAAGAACTTCACGTTAGTGTTATCTAGTTTTATTTCTTTTGCATGCGTTTAGATTAACTGTTTAGCAGGTCCAAGAAGGCTCAGAAACAGTCTTGGGGGTAAGGGGTAAGGGTTCTGGGAAAGACGGCACGTTTCTCGATCGGCCGGGCGACGGTCGTCTTGTCTGGCGGCGTGTATGAAGCTTCCTCCCGTGTTGTTTTGTGTGGGTTTGTTTTTTCTAACGAGGGACCGCGTCGGCCTTTCTGCCGACGCGGCCCCCCTGGAAAGCGTCTTCCTGTGTCTCCCCCATCGAGATGACCCCTCGGGAAGGGATGTTGTTTTTCGTTTGAATCTGGAGGCCTGCGCATTCTTGGGTTTTAACCTGGGGGTTCCGGAGAGGCGCCACTGTGTCTGCAACGGGATGCACGGACGAAGTTACGGAGCTCTCTGCTGTAGTCCGTTGGCAAGTTAAGGATTGTGTATCGACTGCCTAGCCAACCATTGGACAGTGGATATCACGTGGCTCCAGCAAAACTTTGAAATGATTGATTGATCCTCGGCCGAGAGTGAGGCGGTCGGCGCCCCCGAAAGCCGGTGACTGGGGAGAGAGAAGCCCATTCTGGATTGGACTTGGACTAATTTGGAGGACGGCGAATGTCATTTTCTTTGTTTTTAATGTGTACAATATAGCTCGTAACGTTTAAATCGACGGTTTAGACGAAGTCCTCCGGCATTTGTAGCACTCTTCTGATCACCCACCGAACAAGGCTCATCAAACGATTGGCCCTGCAAGACACCGCTGGGCAGTCATCATCTATTCACACGAGGGACAAACCTTTACTGCCCTATTTAATACAGAGAAAGAGCTACGCTTTGTATTTTTGCAAAAACAAACCGAACTGTGAATTACGCCTTTGACGAAAGTTTAGATTCCTACGTGCGGGCGTATATTTTAACGGTGCATTTTAGATCGAGGCCGTCGTTTTTGAGGGATACTAACCACTTCCTCTGGAAGTTGGCTGACTTGATAGTGCCCGCAAACTCCTTCCTTGTACCATTGGATGTTGAAGCGCTATACACTAATATCGCACATGAGGACAGCATCGCCGCGGTCACGGAGTTCTCTGTACAAGCTCACAAAACAATCGACCTAGATTGCCAGTCATTAACGGCACTAATACGACTGGTACTTGAATGGAATAACTTCGAATTGGCAGACAAACACTAGCTCCAAGCTAGTGGGACTGCCATGGGAACAAAATGGCTTCAAATTACGCAAAGATATTTATGACACAGTTTGAGAGGAAATTTTTGTCGAGCTGTCGTATCCAACCACATTTCTACAAAAGATACATCGATGACATTTTCATGATATGAACGAGAACAGAGGACGACCTAAACACATTCATTACCTCCTTCGATTCAGCGCATCCTTCAATTCGGTTCACGTTTAGCATCTCGCAACACTTAATTAACTTCTTAGACGTTACTTTCGAAATCATTAACAACAAGCTCGCTACCAAGCTGTATAGAAAACTGACAGATAAGCAAGAATATCTTCATTATGATATGTCCTTCCCCGCCATTTCAAGGAGAGTATTTGCAGCAGTGAACACGATTTTAGGCAAAACACTGATAATCTAAAGAGGGTGCTCACCACACAAAAATATCCAATCAACATAGTCGATGACGCCATAAAAAAAAAAAAGCGAGAACGCTCGACCGCATGGTAGCACTTAAGAAGAACAACGGAAACAACTCAGGCAATAGTCAGTGCAATCTAGTTTTAACGTTTGCAAGCAACCTTCCTAATATTAATAATATTTTGCGTAAAGAGTATAACATTCTGTCTAACACCCAGCGCCTCCAATCTGTCTCTCACTCTTCGTCGAAGACTTATTTTATTCCATGCGGCATTAAATAAATCCACATGGTTACAGAGCGTCTAGAAGGTCGCAACGAAATCGCGTTAAGGAACTCCAGCGGGCTCAGTGTGCAAACATTTATTGTACTGCTCACACGTTACCTAGATTCTACCCTAATGTCTTTTGAAGGCGACCTTTATGTCCAAAGTGTGCAAATATTTATTGAACTGCTTACATGTTACCTAGATTCCACCCTACTCTCTTTTGAAGGCGACCTTTTTTTACAAAAGCACGGGATCTGCATTGAGCCACGTTGATATTGAGGTATGCGGATGATTTTTTTAGTACTGGAACCGCTGCTCACCGCGTGCGATGACAAGGTTATGGAAAGAGTGCTAGAAATTTTCTCATCAAATCCGTACGATCTCACTTTCACCCACGAGACAATGAGGTCACAGAAACTGCAATTTATATATTTCAGATTAAATTTTCTTGAAGAGCATGTGTGGGAGTAAAGACCACGTTTAAATAAATATGTGCTGTCCTTCAATTCAGGCCACTCTAAGTTGGTAAAGAAAGGGAACACTTTATTCCAAATGAATGCATCCCTTGCAAATTCGTGCCAACACACCCTGATCAATAGCTTTTCAACCACGAGGTACCCTTGAAATGGTATGGCTACTTTGATCATTCCTTCATAAGGTGTTTTATGGGGTTGTTTCAAAGATTGAGAGGACAAATATTGATGAGAAAGCACCCAGGTCCAGGACAAAATTGAGACCCGTCGTCATACCATCTATATACAAAATTCCACACAACGTAGATAGTCTGGCGTCGCATTCTTATGTGTGAGTAGCGTTTTCGGCACCAGGGAAGCTTCCTGGTCTGTGCCACAAAATCTACAACAGAAAAGATGGGGCTGACATCTGCAAATAAACTCACTTCAAGGAGTTCGTAGATTGTGCATCCTCGGTCGTGTAAGGCAGGGACTCAAACCGTAACCGTAACCGAAACCGAAAACCGTTTAGGAACGAAATTTTTTCTGTAACCGTAACCGGAACGAAACCGTTATTTGATATTTATAAAACCGTAACCGTAACCGGAACCGTAAATTATTCACCGGTAACCGGTTTTAACCAATATTAACCGAAAAATAAACTATTAGTTTTTCTGAAGTATGACCTGGAGGAGGGATCTTAAATTGTTGTGGCCATTTGACAGAGTTACTGTCAGCGAGTGGTGCATCTGGTTACATATTTCCATTCAATCTGACTTTAGGATTAAGAATACTCAGATTGAATTAGTGGTCGAGCTTATAATTTAAAAAATTCTATATCTCTAAATCTGCCACACTCCTACATCGCTACATGTATTCAGTGCGTGTCGCTTTCAGTGTATTAACTAATAAGTTCGAATTCTCAGATGTCCATCCAACTCGGTTCTATCAAAACCACCGATGTTCCTGACATGCAGTAGCCAGTATAAAGAAACGAGGTAAATTGGCCATCATGCAGAGCTGGCGGAAAAGAAAACCTGGCCCCTTTTGCTTGAAGCGCTAACCGCGGCTAAAGTTAGCAGCAGTACGTAGGAGAGGGAGTTTGAAATCACGTGACGGGGGGCTGGGATGCCGGGAAGCATGGCGGCGCCCCGGTGCGTGAGCGCCGCTCGCTTTGTAACTAATATGTCGTTGTAGCTGCACTATCGGGCGCGTTAGTCAGCAACGAATGGTGCAGGAGGCTTTCGCTTTGCCTTACCTCGCTTAAATCGCAAAGCACGAGCAATGACTTCGCGGCATTTGTTGCATAGTCTTTCGATTCTGGCCTTTCTAAGCCTAAATGAACGCGATAAGTGTCGGCATGGCAACGTCTTTGGAAAGCGGATTGCCTTGACTCAATCGACCGGATATTAATAGTACACAAAAGAAGACCAGCGTCCCGCCCCGACAGACCTTTTTCTAAATTACCCAAGCATCGAGAGGAACGCTGGAAGTGTAATTCTATGGTCCGCGCTCGCTGTCCTTCCTCTTATAAAAGATTCGAAGTAAATAATCATTATAAGACTTGGACGAACGCGCGTGCAAGGCAAAATTTGTTTTAGACTTTTTCCTTTAGAACAATAGGCCCGTAGCTCACAAGTTTTGAGCAGCGGTGCAGGCGAGCAAAATAGAATATTTGGCTCGCGTTTCGAACATTCATCAATACCCTTCCCCACTAGAGTTTTTTCTACGCAGTTCCATCCTAAGTTCCAGCGTAGCAGAGGCTACAAGAGCGAGCTGCGAGCTTTTCGCGTCCCTGCCAAGCACGCGCGCTCGTGCAGTGCGAGCATCGTTGAGGATGACGCGCTTTTCCGAGTAGCTTCGGCTTCACTATCACGTAAAGTGAAATATACGTGCTCGCGGAAGCTGTGAAAGAAAGCAAATATGAAAGGAATGTTGAATGGAACGCTGCGGCCGCAAGCAGCATAATTCTGTTCTTTTTTTTTTAAACTTTTTTTAGACGTTTTGTTACCGCACATCTACAGATGCTGACAGCGGCTTGTATTCGAAAGTGGCACGTGCAAAATCGAACGTTACAGCGCCACACGGATGATGCAGCCAGCAAAACTTGGTCGCGTCTTGCGTAAGTCTTCCGGACGCGCTCGCGCCCCCTGCCCAGAGCAACGGGTATATTACCACTGCATACGCCAGCACGCGCAATGCCAGCAACTACACTCGTAGCATGCACCTCGGTGCTTGGGAAATTTGTGTGCTATCAATACAAGGGCGATTGAGTCAAGGCAATCCACTTTCCAAAGACGTTTCCATGCATGCCGACAATTATCGTGTTCATTTAGGCTTAATAATGGCCAGAATCGAAATACTATCTAAAAAATGCGGCGAGGTCATTGCTCACGCTTTGCGATTTAAGTGAGGTAAGGCAAAGCGAAAGCCTCCTGCACCATTAGTTACTGACTAACGCGCGCGATATTGCAGCTACTACCACATATTAGTTCCGAAGCGAGCGGCGCTCACTTTGCGGGGCACCGCCATGTTTTCCCGCATCCCTACCGACCCCTGTCACATGATCTCAGAATCCCTCTCCTAGGTACTGCGGCTAACTTTAGCCGCGGTTAGCGCTTCGAGCAAACGGGCCCTAAAGCCCCTGTATCCTGGGAAAAGTGGCGCCTTCATTGTTGTGGAAACGCGCGAGACACGTTCAGCGCGCCACTTCTGGAAAGAACATGACGTCTGAAATCTAGCTCAGTGCTGCGCTGTGCCGCCATGACCTTCCCAAGGGATGCACGTTGCACGTGCCTCGTGCATCGACGCACTTTGCGCTACTTTTGAAACATGAAGGGGCTTTAATAGGCCCTGCTGTTCATTAATAATGTTTATGTTGTTCATTTAGTGTGAAACGTGTCGCGAGTGACGATTTTGAAACAACACAGAAAGAAAAAAAAAGTCAGGGGTTTGACATTGGCGTTTTGTATTATATATACAATATATAGATATATATGCTCGGGCTGAGAGTGGTGGAAGAAGCGAGGAAACGTCAGAAGGGTGTCCGAGTTTTTTTCTTTTCCTTCCCGCGCCGAGACCCTTCTTCAAACCGAGTGGCACCCGCCGCCTAAAGCCCCTTCATGTTTCAAAAGTAGCGCAATGTTCGTCGATGCACAAGGCACGTGCAACGTGCAGCCCTTGGGAAGATCATGGCGGCACAGCGCAACACTTAGCTATTTCAGACGGCATGAATTTCCCAGAAGTAGCGCGTCGCACGTGCCTCGAGCATTTAACAACAATGAACGGCGCCACTTTTCCCAGGATAGAGGGGCTTTACCGTCGCCGGCACTGCCACGCCTCTCGGCTTCTCAACATGACAAAAAAAAAGCCAAGGAGAAGGATGCCTCCTCGTCAAACGCGCCAACGCGCCACCCTCGTCCAACAGACATCGGATGCAATTTCTGCCTCCTTCGCATGAACCTTGGGAGCTGCCCTGCTTCCAATCGTCGATGGCCTGGCCAATCTCGCCCCACACGGCCAGCAGTCTCAACAGTCTCTCTCGCAAAACTGTGAACGCGAGCTATTCGAACATCGGCACGGTGAGCTCGAACATCCACAGACGCGCCGAGAGATCGCTTCCAGCATCGCCGGAGGTCTCTTCCTGCCTCCGCCGGAGGTATGGCTTCTACGAGAATCATTTCTACCATAGCCACCAGCGCAATCCAACTACCTCTGATAGAGCCCCCACCACCCATGCCGGAGCGAGGGTCCGTCATGCCTACGACATTCTGAGCGACGTCGCCCAGGACACTATAAGTTTCTCCACGAGAGATGTCCATGAGATCAGGCATCTCCCCCGCCATCGGTTCTACTGGGATGACATGCTCCCCGAACACCAGCACCTCATTTTCGATAGACTGGAACTCTTCCACGTCGTCGCGAGAGGGAACTGTAGGACGGCAGTCCTATCCCAGACGTCGAGGATTCGAGTCTGAGTTTTCAGAGAGCTCCCCGACCAGCTACCCAACCAGCCTCGACGCGGACGCCACACGCCTCGTGCTCCCGCGCACACCAGCTACCGCCCAGACACCAAGTTGAAGAGGCCCCCTAATCGTAAGTCCGGCAGCTACGCTGAGTCTTCGAAACCCACCAGTGCCGTCATCGACGGCACAGTCGTCTCTTCGACGCTCCTGTGCGTTTTTCCTGTCGAGGACATTCTCGCCCATTCTCTTTGCGAGGCTGGCGTCTCGGCCGACCGTGCCCGAGCTTGATCTTGGATCGAAGAAAACGACCCAATGGATCCCGACTCGACAACCACCGCCACCGAGCGAATCCTGGAGTGGCTCAGCAGGACCGACAGTCATTGAGCCCCACGCCGATGACGGCTCCTTCGACACGTACGATGGCAAGGAGGAAAACCACACTAACTCAAAGGAACACACGACAGACAAACAAAGCGTCGTCGAAGACTCTCAGTCGGACCTGGGTAGCACTGCCTACAAGTCAAAAGCGACGGGACCTACACCGCCAGTCCACTCGACCCAGCAGGCACCTGAAGTCGACTGAGCAGTATTTAGTGAGGCTGAAAGCGTCATATGTCATGGCCGCCGTGGGACCGCAGCCTTAAGTGCAAATTCTACATCCGTTAAAACTGTTATATCAGTCATTTAGTTTACCTCCGCTGACCAATTATTTTGCAGTAGTTGATAAGCGAGCGGTCACATCACAAATCAGATACACAATGCATGTTTTCGTATAAAAATTCAAAAGCGCAAACACCAAGGAAAAGAAGAGGGGACAGGACAGAGCGCTTTTGAATTTTTATACAATGTGTAGCCAACTAGCCCAACAGTTAATTTTGATTCAACATGTTTTCGTGTTAGGAAGTAACTGGAATATTAGAAGACAATGCGCCAAATACTCCGGTGATGGAGATCGCCTTCGCAGGTGACGATCGCTTTACGGCATACGTGTTTTGTATACTGCTTAATTGCATCCAACGGCTCGTACAAGTACTTCTAGTTGTCTTCATCGGGTTTATAAAACTGTAAGGAAAAATAAATTGCCTCTTACCGTCGGGGTCACCGTTGATCACATAATAAACAACCTGGGGCACTTCCGATCCGGAGTTCATTCTCTCAGCAAGGTGGCAAAGGGAACCGAAACTGTTAAAAAGCGCGGGTAGACGCTCCGAAAGCGGTGGCGCTGGGAGCGTTACGCTCGATTTGCTCCGCAGCGCGTGCCACTGAGGTAGATCACGTGACCGATCGCTCGCGGAGGCCGACCGCTCGACGACCGCTAGGTCGGAGCGCTCGGCATTTGCCAGGGGAAGGGGCTACTAGAAAAGGCGCGGCAGCGGAAGCCACTGGGCGGAAGCTTTACGTTTCGGTTTCGCTTTTCTCCGACGCCGGCTACGGCTGCGGGCTGGTGGCTTCGCGGCTGGCTGCGACGACGCGAGGGGCCACGAAAAGACGCCGAGCTGGCCAAGTACGAGTCACGGACCACGATACGAGCAACGGGCCGTTTGCCGCTGTCGACCGGCGATGCGGTATCCGCGGCTTGGTGTCACGATCGGTTTGTTGCCGTGCACGTTGAATCAAAGCTCGAAGTAATGCAGTTCCGTTCCGGCACCAGCCACAACACGTTTTCCGGTGCATCGCACGTGGAGGCCTTTCGACGCATTCAGTGAACGCAAAGATCGTGCCCGCTGTCTTCGGTGCTGTGGAACAAGTTGGGAGACGGAAGAAGCATCAAAACCAAGGCGTTTAGGACTCCGGGCCGGGCCGCCGGTTCACTCTGAACGAGAGGCGACGTGTGTGTGCACGCTTTGAGGAAGCCTCCGCGTTTCGCCGCGCTAGACCTCGCCGATCGCGACCGGACCAACCGGACCCCGAGTCCGAGAGGCTCTTGCGCAGCCAGGAACGGCACCGAGGTAGGAGCTGCGCGTTCTGCGCTACCATGCAGTGCTCTACAGTGCTCGGAGCTCTCGGTGTCATTCGTGCTTGCACTGAAGCCTTTGTGACCCCTTCGGACGCGCAAGTCGTACTTCGCAAAGGCTTGGACGGGGCCGCCCTCACCGAGCAGCTCCGCTATATTCCGCTTACTTATGATCGCAATAAAAGCTTGCGTTTGTTCTCGGGAAAAAAAAATTGCGGGACCGCTCTCCCCGCCGCCGATGAGGTTGGCCGTTGCCATGTTCTCAGCTGTTCACTCGCTCCCGCAGCGAGTGCCTTCCGATAATCCTCCCCGTGCCAAAATGCGATGCGCTTTGCACATTATGTCGTTTACATGGCCGCATATTGAATGCGGCAACTGGATTCAATGCGACTAAGTCGCATTCATGTAAACGCGGCTCATGTTCTTTTTCGGCATGTATGGTGTATGTAACGATACCGGTGGTGAACGATGGACGTTTTGTTGGAAGATGGCGGTCGTCTTTCTGCATGTATGATTTGGTTATACCGGTGGTCCTGTGGTATAAGCGTTTTGTGGGAAAGGTGGCGGTCGCCTACGTCATCGGACTCAAAATCATACCAGCCAGACCGAATCATATCGGCAAGCAAACTGGCTGCCAGTATAGACAGACCCGGAGCCATAGCGGTGCCGGTATTTCCAGTTATGCAGAACGCCAAACCAAACTAGCTGCATGCATAACACAAAGAAATTAAGTTGGTGTCATACCAGAACTGTACAAGCAGCAGGTTTGTTTCTTGTACGTTTTTCCAATAGGGAGCCGATGAGCGACGTTTTCTAGAAGCCCAAGAACTGAGCGGCGCAAGCAGCGAGAGTGAGAAATCTTCGTCGCTCGGCGCCGGCACTCGTAGCTTTTCGCCGTCGCTCGTCCCGTTGATTGCTTACATGCCGTTGATTGCTTACATGCCGGTCAGAAAAGCGCTCTAAGTGCTTACCATTGCGTTGGGACCAGCCTCGCATCCAACCGTAACCAGTCTTGACTTTTTTTAAAGCCGTACAGATAGAAGTTAACATCGTACATACGTCATTTTCAAGCATGGCTCCTCGTTCATTGCTTGACTTACATTTCCGGTAAATGACAAACCGCAATGAAGCACAATTATTCTATTTCAAAATTGTCACGAACACGTGGCACGTATGCTTACACTGTAGCGCACCTAACGTAATTTAAAAGTGGAACGAAAACGGAACGAGATTCGCTTACCGCTTCACGGATCCTAGGCCTTCGAATTCTAGGGCTAACGGCCGAAATTGGAAGTCGCCTGCGGTCCGGCGATCGGACGAATGGAGCGGGCCTGACCCAGGCTGACCACGCCTGGTTGAACTATGAGAGGAGCCGTCGAGTTGAGAGCCAGACACGCAGTAGAAACGGACCGTAAAACATCTGTCCCGTAAAACGCAGAACGAGCCAGCGATGCCAAAACCGCTACGTCGCCATCTCCACGACGACCGGAAGCGCGGAAGCCGGGAAGTTAGAAACACAGTGGTTAGAAAAGGCGCGGCAGCGGAAGCCACTGGGCGGAAGCTTTACGTTTCGGTTTCGCTTTTCTCCGACGCCGGCTACGGCTGCAGGCTGGTGGGTTTGCGGCTGGTTGCGACGACGCTAGGGGCCACGAAAAGACGCCGAGTTGGCCGAGTACGAGTCACGGCCCACGACACGAGCAACGGGCCGTTTGCCGTTGTCGACCGGCGATGCGGTATCCGCGGCTTGGTGTCACGATCGGTTTGTTGCCGTGCACGTTGAATCAAAGCTCGAAGTTATGCTGTTCCGTTCTGGCACCAGCCGCACCACGTTTTCCGGTGCATCGCACATGGAGGCCTTTCGACGCATTCAGTGAACGTAAAGATCTTGCCCGCTGTCTTTGGTGCTGTGGAAGAAGTTTGGACACGAAAGAAGCATCAAAACCAAGGCGTTTAGTACTCCAGGCCGGGCCGCCGGTTCACTCTGAACGACAGGCGACGTGTGTGTGCACGCTTTGAGGAAGCCTCCGCGTTTTGCCGCGCTAAACCTCGCCGATCGCTACCGGTCCAACCGGACCCCGAGTCCGAGAGGCTCTTGCGCAACCAGGAACGGCACCGAGGTAGGAGCTGCTCGTTCTGCGCTACCATGCAGTGCTCTACAGTGCTCGGAGCTCTCGGTGTCATTCGTGCTTGCATTGAAGCCTTTGTGACCCCTTCGGACGCGCAAGTCGTACTTCGCAAAGGTTTCTTTGACGCCAGACACGCAGTAAGCGGAATATAGCGGAGCTGCCCTCACCGAGCAGCTCCGCTATATTCCGCTTACTTATGATCGCAATAAAAGCTTGCGTTTGTTCTCGGGAAAAAAAAAATTGCGGGACCGCCGGCGCCGACGAGGTTGGCCGTTGCCATGCTCTCAGCTGTTCACTCGCTCCCGCAGCGAGCGCCTTCCCATAATCCTCCCCGTTCCAAAATGCGATGCGCTTTGCGCATTATGCCGTTTACATGACCGCATATTGAATGCGGCAACTGAATTCAATGCGACTAAGTCGCATTCATGTAAACGCGGCTCATGTTCTTTTTCGAAATGTATGGTGTATGTAACGATGGCGGTGGTGAACGATGAACGTTTTTGTTGGAAGATGGCGGTTGTCTTTCTGCATGTATGACTTGGTTATACCGGTGGTCCAGTGGTATAAGCGTTTATTTGGAAAGATGGCGGTCGCCTACGTCATGGGACGGAAAATCATATCAGCCACACCGAATCATATCGGCAAGCAAACTGGCTGGCAGTATAGGCAGACCCGGAGCCATAGCGGTGCCGGTATCTCCAGTTATGCAGAACGCAAACCAAACTAGCTGCATGCCTAACACAAAGAAATTATTGTGGTGCCATACCAGAACTATACAAGCAGCAGGTTTGTTTCTTGTACGTGTTTCCAATAGTTGTGAGTATGTATCTCCCGTACATACGGGAGATACATACAGCAAACTTATCATTAAACTTTTGCTGCCCATAGGTGTTACTTCGTGGGCTTACCGTACTATAGGCAGGCTCGTTATCGCAGTAAAAACACATGCTTTTCTATATTATCCACCCCGAACAACTACGGTTTTAATGAGGTTAATGGAATACACTTGGACAGCTTCGATTTGTGCACAACTGCGTATTTAAAGTGTAACAATTGGGTTTAATCTAGAAAATGGTCTCTGACGGTCCTCGAACAGACGGAGGATAATAGAAAGAAAGAATTAGGCTTCCTATATTTTAATTTGAAGTTTTATTTATTTCTGCATGGTTGCGGGTGCGACAACGGCATTATGTCATTAGTTTGTTGTCAGTAGATACATTTGTTTTTGTTATTAAATCAGTTTAAAATTTTTAGTATCATGACCACATTGTCATTGCAGATGCTGGGACATGGAACGAGCATTTGAACGTTGTCTCAAGGAGGAAGCAAGCTTCGGACACTTCGTCAACTTCGTGGTTCCCTACCAGTTATAGAGCCTGTTGAGTGCCAACATTTTTCGAAGCTTTATTTCAACACAACTTAATCTTGCTTGCGTGAGAAACTTTGAATCTTTAAAAATGAAGCTAGTGATTACTGGAGGCCACCTAAGTGGCTTATATTTCTTAAATCAGTGAACAACTTTGCTTTCAGTGAACAGCTGATCCAACTTGGCGTGTTCAATGCGTATTTATGTGGGTCAATGTGTACACTTGTAAAGATATATGTCAGTGATAATTCCCAAGAAGTGATTGTGATAAAATTAGTGATAAAGCCCATTCCCAAGAAGTGTGCGGCGCCGCATGTAATAATGAAGTGATGAGATCGTGCACAGATGACAGAGGTGCTGGCTATCTGAAACTGAAGATGCTGGGCGAGGGCAATGAAATAATTTTGTGAATTTTTTTTTTTTTTTGCGCTATGCAGGTGCAGTGCTCTACTTAAGTTAGTTTTAGAATGTGTGCAATAAATATGCCTCGAAATATTTCGGTCGCAGCTCTGGATTCCTTACTGGGCGGCGGCACGCCTCGATACAGAAGAACAGCGAACAAACACGACTACGCACCTTATACAGCTGAAAGCGAAATCGCACATCGTATATTACATTAGGACTTTTAGCGAGCTGTTACCGTGTTTCGCGTACCGCGTTATCGAAGCCTTTGAAACATGCTTTGTTGGCGCGCATCCGGAGTGATACCGTGACCGTGGGGCGCGCTTAAAAGCATGCTTCAAAGGCTCCGATAGTGAGGAACACGGTGACGGTTTGTCAAAAGTCCTTATTATTACACTACCGGACCCGGGCGCGATGCTCAGGGGCCTGGATCCAGGCTCCAGTACAACCCGAAGCGATCGTACGAGAACCATCCTACGAAAAAAGAGGGACGCCATGTTGGATTCTTTATGGCTTGGCTTAGAAACGGCTTCAAAGTAAGCTATACCACGTTCCAAACGTGATATACAAAAGCCGTTTTGAAAAGTGTGCCAGATATTTTATAAATAGCATGATTAGTTGTTAATATAATTTTATAATTTACCGAATATAAAATTATAAGTTGACTCGTTCAAGTAATGAGAGCCCCCCACCACGGACGAGGAATTCGGCGCTACTGTACAAAACTCGACTCCATTCGCCCTATGGGAAATGTCCGGGGTTGGCTTGGTTTCGCCAGTTTTGCGACCATTGGCGTTTCTGGTGCGTTGGCATAGAGTAACGCAGTAAACGAGAAGAGCTGGCCACTCGAGCCGATTCGCGGCCCAGGTTCTAGGGACTACGACGACCGTTTAGGGATAGTGCAGTCATACACTTAACTTAGACCTTTATCATATTTTCACCCTTGATAAATAACTACTCTATAACCTAACATTTGAAAATTAATAGCTGCTCCAATTTTTTTTTTAAACAATTTGAACAGCTGCGGTTTTGGCTGCGGCTCAGTAAATGGCTTTGGGGCCGTCGACTCGGCGGACGGTGGCTTTCCGGTCACGTTGCGCGGAAGGTCGGTTGGGCTGCGCCTGAATGGCTCGTGCGGGCTTCTCGTCATTCTTCTGTTAGAAAGGTGAGTCCTTTTACTGACACCGTATTTTGCTTGCTTTTGGCTATATACTAGTTTCCTCTCACCTTAGTATGGTCTAACCGCGAATGCTGTGCTAGCGCGAGCGGCTAGCCTTGACTGCCTGGACTTGACTGGAGCACTCGCTGCACGAGCGCTCGTGCAGCCGCCAAGGCTTTATTCGAAGCAACTATCTCGCGCTTTTAGCACGCGCGGCTAACAATAGTCCATACTAACGTGAGATGAAGTATAGGAGCTATTCACTGGACGGCCATATTTGAGGGCGATGTTGAGAGCGCATGCTCAGAACGAGCTCACATTAATAGCCTGCTAAGACCGGCAACCTTGATGGTGCTAAATGCACGCTCCAAAAGGACTGCGGAAGCTCGCCGTCAGCACGCACTCAGCAGCAGCGCACACGGATTGGCCGCCAGTCAATACTCCTTATAGTTGGGCGCACGGGCTAAAGCGCGAGCTAATTGCTCTGGATGAAGCCTCGGCAGTTGCACGTGTGCGCGTGCGCTCGTGCAGCGAGAGCGCTAGTAAAGGCACTCAAAGCATACTCAATTTCATACCTCCTGTGCACCGCTGTAAAGGCTGGTGGCGCGAGCGCGTGGCTTTCGCGCCAGCAGCTTTGACAGCGTTGAAAGCGTTGTACCTGGCGCCAGGTATGAAACAGGGTATGTGCATGTAGCCTTCATGCGCGCTTTGCTTAGGGCGAGGCCATCCTAAGCAAAGCGCGCTCACGAGAAAAATACAAAGAAATGGGGCGTGACAATACCGTGAAGGCTTTTCTTTATCACCACCCTTCAGTGTCGCTTCAATAATCTTGATTTTCAAATTGCTATGAAATGAAGGCACTAAATACGCGTAATCTCAAATTGACTTGTGCTTTTCTCGTTTCCCAGGTGATGCCGCCAGAATGTTTGGCTACGGCAGCTACTGTTGCGTAGCCTGGTGCGGAAACAATGGAAGAACGCGCAAGAAGCCAGGAACAAAGTTCTTCCGTGTTCCACGAGACGGCAGGTTTTTGGTGATTTTTTGCACTCCAGAATGTCGTGCACGGTTTTTAAAAATTTTTTGCAGGATTCGATTGTGCTGGCATGTTCGTTTCATAAATAGAAACTTGTAGAAATTTCGCTTTCATTCTCGCGTCTCTGGTGTACAGCTTGAAAAGTTCAATGGGTAGAACTTCATTCTGGTGATATGTTTCAGCCTTTATGGTGGATTTCATAAGATATCTGCAAGGTAAAATTAATTTTATTTGGATTTTATTGGGCCGTGGAGACTGCATACTGGCCACTTGTTCGGATTACTTGCAGCAAGTATATTGCACTCTACTTCTCTACTGATCTATTGTAGTGACTGCTTTTTTAGATGGTCATGTCTGTTTTTTCCTATTATGGTCTTGTGGAATGTGTAAGTTCCCATTTTGATTTTTGTTAAAACTGTCTTTGAATGCAACTTCCTTTTTTTTGGCATTGTTTCTGATTTACACATCTGTTAAGCCTGTAGGAGATTGAGATCAGGGCGTTTGCTAACCTGGGCAAGCCTGAAATTCTCAGGTAATTTTGGATCACCTGGAAAGGTCATGGAATTATCAGGGAAACTGTCAAAAGGTTGGCTAAATTAGAAAAAGCGACCAGTAAAAGTGGCACGGTGGTGCGGAACGAAGCCCGGCGATCAGGTGTCGCCACAGCTCAGCTGAATAGCATTGCCCAAAATGTCATCTTTTGAAGGAAGGAACAGCCAGGGAATTTTATTGAAATAGTCAAGGAAAACATGGAAAAATCATGGACTTTGAAAGAAGTCCTTTGGTAGACACCCTGTAAGATGTACTTAATTAGGAAGTGCAAATTGTATGCCAAGCCTTGGTGGAATCATTTGGGATGAGTGGGTCGCAGGTACACCGGGCACCAGTCTGCTTGTAGCAGTCTTTTGTCAGCCATTTTATCTGTGCTTTTTATGGTAGTGGTCATGTTAAAACTTACATGTTAAATGTGACATGTTAAGCGTTACATGACTGTAAAGCCTGTACTAGTTCGTCGTTTGGCTTTCAATTCCTATTATTTTGGTCATTATTGTTACTTAAATCAGCAGGAGCAAGGTATGTTTAATTGTGCAGAGCAGGCTGGGTTAGGGTTATTTAATGCCTATGTCGCAAACTAAGTAGGTCTATACTGGTGGCAATCTCGTTTAGGCATTTACTTGTCTGTTTTTTCTCATTGTGGTCATCGTGCATCTCAGAATTATTCTGCTGAACTTTTTATTTCCATACAAATTGCATTGGGTCAAGGAGCTTTGATACTGCATGGTCAGTTTTTTTTAGTAGTTGTTGCTGATGCTCCATATGTTATATATGTGTGTGCGCCTTGCATGAAACTTGCTTGAGAATACAAAATAGGCTTTCAATCCAATTGCAGTTGTAATTCCAGCCGTTTGATAAGATTTTCATGGATTCCATAATATGCTTGTCATATTTTTGTGGGATGTACTGTTTGTGAATCCTTGATACACGGTGCTCGCGGTTTGTAGTTTTTTGTAATTATATACGGAGGCACAAGCTGTCCATCATACTTTTTTGTTGCGAAAATGAAAATGAACTTTGGGGATTACTTTCTGTTGGTGTGCTTCTGAGCAGCTCAAACCTACATGGGTTTCCTGGCTTGTAAAGCCAGTGTTAACTGTACATAGTACTGTCCATTAGTTGTTCGCATTAGAATTCACACTTACGTGTGAAGTAATTATAGCTGAAGTTCGGCATGCGGGAATAGTAGGGAAAACATAACTCGCGACAAACCAGATGGCGCAGGCTACCGCCCAACACACTATGCCAAACTAGATGTCTATCCATCTGGTATTTTGTTTTGTGACTCCATTCATTTAGTTGGGGACTACGACGGCCGCTGCGTGCGCTTCCTGCCAGCTAAATGGGCCGCTGGAGCCTATGGAAGTGTCCGCTCTATGGCATTGGGCCGTTGGGTACATAAGTGTCGCGGGATGGAAATGACTTTAGGCATGGAAATGTGCTAATTTAATCAAGTTTATGTATCTGTGAAGTTTTCTCTTGTGATGATTATGTTCAAGATGAGCGCGGAAGACCGACGACGCGACAAAACGAGCAACTCAACACAGTTGGTAAGCATAGTTCTTTGTTTGCATTGTACGCGATGAACGAGAAGTGAACATTATGGAGTTTTAGAATAATCTCGTGGCTGCTGTGCATACGCAGACCCAAAACAAGCTTCGGACTCGAGCTTTGGGGCCCGTTATTTCTCGATAATAGTGTGGGTACCGCAAAAGGCGGCGCCTACGACATCACCGTTGACCGCTTCTCTGACGCCGTCGCCTGCTCGGGAACTGCGTGAGTCGCACTCGGCGACCGCGGTCGGTATGGTCGAAGCGTATTGAAAACGCCACAGATCGCTGGATTCACAGCTCAAAGCTATCGAAGCGCGTGTACTTACGATCGCGGCAGACATGTAAAGCGTGTTTCACATGCAGCAATTTTGGCCTTAGAGCGGCGCGATTTCTGCCGTCGCGGCGTTCGAGCCGCTCAACCGCTGGTGCTGGCCAGAGCGCCGCGACGGCACAAATCGCACCGCTCTAGGGTAAAAACCGCTGCATGTGAAACACGCTTAAGCATGCCTGGGTAATGGATCATTTGGGCTTTGTAAGTACAACAGAGCATCTTGGCAGTGACAAAAACAAAACATGCGGCATTGAGTAAAAAACAACTATAAAAATGTTACTCTGGACAAAAAGCTTATTTAATTTTCAAGATAACACGTTCTGACTTCCAAATAAAAACTGTCGCGACATCTTTGTGGTGTTTTAAGCGAGAGATAGTTGCGTTTTGGGGGGTCCCCGGCAGAGAAACGCTATTCTAAGACTCTTCGCCGCAATCACCGCTATTTTGCCGTCCGTAACGCGCGTTAAAGTAGCGAACGATATTCTAAAACTCCCTATTTTCTCGGCACACGTTTTCTCGTTAAGCTAGAATGATTTTTTTGAATTTTGTAACTAGTTTGCTTCCTTTATATGTCTTAATGTTTGGATCTATGCGTAGCATAATGATTAGTTGCCACTCATTTTGTGTATGGTCCGAGAAAGTGTAGTTTATGTCAACAGAGCACGTATTGAATTCCTAATGCTACTTTCAGTCCGTTGCATTAGAAAATGTCTTATTGGTCTAGCAGTGTACTGATGTCGTTCAACTATAAATTGATTACATTGATCATACTTCATTACATTTCAGAAGTTAGACTTCCTTGGAATTCGGTTCATGCAGAGCCATATTCCTTTTCAGTCAAAATGGTTGAAGAGGATATCCATCTTTGGTTTTGAAGTTATGGAAGTGAACTGGATTGTACTGTTAGGACAAACTTTGGTCCCCTGACTTTTTAGAATTTAACTGGGTTTACATTTGTCGGTTAGAACTATCGATAAAGCAGTTGTTCCTTTTCGCCTGTTTTTTTTTTTTTCTCTTTCATTTTGCAATTGTGATGTGATCAAGCCGATGGCCGCAGCTATTCCCAAATGAAGCAGCAGCAGTGTGTTCCGGACTTGCTTCACTTCGATTCATTACATGGCATGCTACGATATGAATGCTTTTGTTCATACACCGTTGGAATTGGGACTGACTTCAAAATGCAGTTCGACACAGTGTTTAAGCGGTATGGGAAATGTGTTGAATGACCTATGCGGTTGTCACAGTTTCGTGGTTGGTCAACCCGAAACGCTCCAAGTCCCACTTCTTTCTTGTCTTCCTCTTCCCACTGGTTTGAAGCTCGGCCGGCATTATACTCTGTTTCATACTTAGCGTGCAACGCTGTCAAAGCTACTGGCACGAGTGCGTGGCTTCATTTATGGTTTTAGTTCCGCGAGAAGACGTGCAAATGATCAACGAAATCAAGCCTCACCCTCGCGCCAGTAGCTTTGACAGCATTGCACCCTAAGTATGAAAGGGAGTATAGTCTCATCCGGGCTCATGCCTTTGGCGCTCAGGTCAACATGTTCGAGGAATGCAATTGACCCCCCCCCCCCTTCCAAACCACCCTTAAACAGAACAAAAGGACAAAAAAGACCAAATTTGTGATGGCGGTGTTCGAGAGAAACTCCAGACTTTTAGTTACCCCGCCTGAAGCTTTGCAAACACTTCAGTGTGGTTGCAGTTGAGAGGGTGAGGTGGATCCAATATCAAAACTGGACCCTGAAGCGACGCCTTCAGGATGCCGAAAATAATCATAGTAAGTAAAAAATTAACCAACTATTATACTCCTAAATATTTGGGCCTGGTGTCGATAAAAAATTTTTAACCCAGTTAATTTGTCACCATTTTCATGCATAATATCTCGAAAAGAATGAAACTGCAGGTGTTCCAAACTGGCTGAGGTAAAGCAACCTTGCACAGCACCAAGGTTTACACTGAACATACTTTTGTGTATTGTCCACGAGGTGTAGCTCTTGCATTGAAGTTTTATGAGTTAGTTTCTTCAATGTTTGAACTTTCAGCGTGCCAGCTGGGTAGTGTGTAATTGTTTTTTTTTTTTATAGAGCAAGCAATATCTTATTCCTGGCGGCAGGAAGTTTCGGCTAGCAGCTGACATGGTTGGACAACGGTGTGCATGCTTGCTTTCTCTGAAGCGGCCAATGAAGCGAAATAACAGCATGTGCGGAGTGTCCATGCATTTAATGTTTTGTTTGTTGTTCGTTTCAGACTACATGTGCTCCCAGTACAAGGGGGTGGCCCTCCAAGCGCTGACGACCCGCATGTAGTCTCTGCTGTGCTGTCGATGGAAGTTTAAAGGGTAAATATTGCAGCTGCAGTTTTTTTCTATTCTCTCCCTGCTACACTTCCTGCAAATTTCTCTGCATGCTTGGTCTTTTTTGTTTTCATGGTACTGTAAACTTTTGTTATAGTCCGTTGCAACTATAGAATAGCACAAGCCCCTCCCAAAATTCCCTTTGCTCGCCATGATTGGCGGTGTCCTCTCGGCTCTCCTCCTCTCTAGTGGTTGCTTATTGAAAAGAGTGAAGGGCTTTGTAAGAGGGGCTTCTGCTATTCTAGAGTGGCAACAGAGTATAGCGCGACCTCAGTTAATTTAATCATTTTGAAGAGTCCTAGCGGGCACCCATGCATTTTTATGGGAACCCTACCAAAAAAAACGGTTTAAAAATAAACCGGAATGAATCCGGAATTTTAATCCGTCATATGGGCCCCTAAGCAAACCGGATTTCTAGAAACCGTAAATGAACCGGAAATACCCAGTCCGGACACCCAACCGTAATTGGTCGAAGCGGAAGCTGAACCGTATCTGGCCAATCCGTAGAGCTTCACCGGAGTGGGTCTAACCGTATATTAAACCGTGTCAGGCAACACCTGAATATAATAGAAGTAGTTTAATAGAGTGACACAACTACTGTTTCATCTTCCGATGTACTGCAGCTGATGCTACAAGCCATCCCTTACAAAAATGTCATATCTAGACTTATAATGAAAATACAGATATGGATATATAAGGAATGGGGCAGATATGACCACATATGCATAATCAGGCCGTATATGGATAGATATAGCCATATCTGCCCAATTCCTTATATACCATATATAGACTGCTTTATATGATCCCGTGTTTGGGCCTGGCAAATAGGGTACACACCTCATATAAAGCAATTTTCATGTGATGCTCCTTCTAGCATCACATTAAAATTATTGCTATGGGGCAGGTACCATACTTTCAGGTCCAGACATGGGATCATATGCATTTCTATGAATATCCACAAAATATACATTTTACTTCTATACCACACTGCCAAACGTGTGTTTACGTAGATACATCGGCAGAATAGGCCACTGACCAATCTTTAGTGGCCTGGTTCAAAATTTGTAATTCCGACAAATATGTATGCTACAAAAATCAAATGCAGGCGATCGCTAGTTAGCAAACATTGTAACCTATCATTCGACGTCTGAAAGTCACAGCCCTTTGGCGGGATTGGTTGTCGAGGGAGCAGACAGATATGGTTTGCAAAAAAAGTTTTATACATAAAAGCGCCAAAATTTCAAACAAGCACTTCCGCCGTTCAAGAAAAAAATAATAGTAATATCCCACGAACAACCATTAAAATAAACTAAATATGTAATAGCACAGACTCCTATTAAAATAAAACAAAAGGAAGGCGACAATTAAGCTGAAAAATACACGAAAGTTCCAAAGTCGTTGATCCTTGCTCACAGGGTAAAGTTCTGAATGAATTCTCCGGTCGAGCACAGCAGTTTTGACATGGGCTTGCTCGCTAGCCTCGTCGTTGAAGTCCTTCCTTGCATCGTGTGATGTTCAAAGTCCCCCAGTCGCTCCTCGCTGGCCTTGTTTTTCCGTTCAGTCCCGAAATCATCCCTTGTGACCAACACGTCGCACATACACACACGCACAGGCACCATTGTTCGCCGGAAGCAATACAAGATGAAAAGTTCATTACTGCTCCTTGAACACGACGAGGTCACCACCGTTTCCCGGACTGGAAAATGACGAGGGCATCATATTTTTACCTAAAACTTAATAAAAGAAAAAAATAAATAAATAATGAACACATAAGTAACAGAAACCCGGACCAAATCATAAGAAAAAAATGAAATAGCGAACACACAAATAAAAAGAGTAAAAACACAAAGGACTTACACAGAAAGCCACATTTGTTCAATTGAAAATGACGTTTAAGCCTTATAAAAAATATTCCTGCTGCGCTAACCATAACCACTATGGTGTGTAAACTATGCGACTCTGAGCAATGCAGGAATATTTGTGATCATAATCAAATGTCATTGCGAACTCAAAACGTGTGGCTGCCTGCCTAGGTCCTTCATATTATTATTTTTCTGAATTCTCTGTTCATTATTGTGGCTGCTCAGGACCAGGCGGAACATGGTGGTGCCTTTTCCATTCCGACTTTATTTCGGACAGCTTTGTGCCCATAGAGAGAAGCACTAGCTTCTCTACATAATCCCACCCCTTCTCCTTGGAGATACACTCCGTGTATGCTGCAATTGGAAGAAAACAAACAATAATCAGCAGATATACACATTAGCTACATTGTTTTATAATAATTTTTCTAAATAGGCCCCTGGCCTAGGACAACACAAGACCTTTTTTGGGCGATGTAAAGTTTTGACCCAAACAATTTGTTCCGCATTTTGCAGAACATACCCTGTAAAACCTTAAAGTGCACCATTACGATTTCGGCATACTTTACATCACCATTGTGCTTCCTATGTGCCTGACATTTAAAAGCCAAATCCGCAAACACTTCACAATAATTGATGCGTATTAAGCAATGTGCTTTCTGTGGGGCCTTTGAGTACAAAGCATCCAAAGTGCGCGTCCGTCTGCATTTGCACAGTATACAGAAGAGGGGAGAATGCGGGCGGACTGCTTTTTTCACTCCTTGCAGCATATAGCTCAAGGATTCTCTAATTTTGCTTATACAGGGCATTTCACCGCACAGAACGTACAAACACAAGCTTGGAGATCGCACACGCAGTCTCAAAAAACGATTA
Source organism: Ixodes scapularis (assembly GCF_016920785.2). NCBI lineage: Eukaryota > Metazoa > Arthropoda > Arachnida > Ixodida > Ixodidae > Ixodes > Ixodes scapularis. The sequence goes on from NW_024609835.1 coordinate 82,187,798, forward strand.
CATCGAGTTTTTTTGTTTGCACCAAAAAACGTTATTGTAATCACAATCATAACATCAATGGGAGTACAAAAGATTGCATTAAAGTTCCCAATTGGGTCTGTTTTATACCGCACAGCCACTGTCTATACACAAATCAACTAGCTCTACACATACCGCTCAGCACACCACTGCTAGGCTGAATCAGATAAGTGTCACACTTGCCGAGCTTGAAGTACAGTCGTGATCTATACAAAGGTGAACAAGCAATCGTCGACTGCTCAGTACTGGGAGCATCATCCAGCAGCTGACTTGCTCTCCTTTTCAAATGCCTTGCGAACCAAGTGTGTTAAGTCGTCGGATAAAGAGAGAACGTCACCACACACGGAACTGAGCCGTTGATACTCGCCTGTTTACCTTCATATGGATCAAGTCTCTGCCTGGCCGAAGTAGCCAGTGTGTGTGCAGCACAAACGGCTGTATTGAAATCTCAAAAGGATGAGAGTTCAGAACAGGCTTGGTAAGGTTTCACATTGCAAGTATGCCCATGCAAATTTCACTTTCTAAAACATAAAAATGCATTTCAAATTGTCACCCAAGACAAGCTGCTCTTACACAGCTGTATATATAAGGCAGCTTACCCATCAACAACTTTTGCACACTGCCATGGACTGAACCTCGGTTTGGTCGATGCTAGCTTCTGTTCGGCGAGGGCTGCACTGAGTAGAAAGGTGAAAAATGTGCCGTGAATTATGTGAAATAAACAAAAGCAATCCTAGCATGCACAATTCGCTAGAGGCACTGACAAATAAAAATCGGAGGTTAGGTCAATTATGTTAACGCAATATACTTCAAACGCGTACCATGAATGCTGGCAAAATATTTGCTGCCTTCAATCTAGATAAGCTTGTAAATGTACATGCCAAATAACAAATAACTTAAAAGCTGAAATATATTTCGATGGAACTACAAAAACCGAAGACTAGCTCTGCAAATATGGTGCTGTCTAGTACACCCTAGATGTGTAGAATCCGACTACAGCGTCCCCCTTACAAAGACTGAAGCAAAACAAGTATAGAGTCTGCAGTGTCACTACAACAGAAACGATGGTATTGTGATCTCGTGGAGATAAAAGTTCGGAACAAGTGTGACAGGCTTTGGCATGACAAATATGCCAATGGCATTATTCATTTTTGTATATTCTATGGTGACAGTGCAGGGAAACAATCACACAACAGATACTCAGGAAGACAACCACACGCGCTAAACTTATAGCTCTTGTGTATTCGACGACTTCATTCTTCTCTTCAACGCCTGGATAGACTTTCCAGAACGTGATAAGCAGAAGAAATAGCACAAAATACAAGGAAAAAAGCGAAAGACAAGACAAAAGAAGAAAGAAAACCCTTACACATCATCATTCTCTCTACCGCTATTGTTTAGATAGAAATTGAAGCTCTTTGGTCGACAACGCTATAGAAGGACTACTTACACACTTGTCCTTCAGATGCTCTATTCTTTGCGCTTTCATTATTTCTCTTGTCAATTGGTCTCAAATCATATCTACTATGGAACAATTTTCAAAATGTGCTATGCAACCACAATCTTGACAGCAGACTCCCAAATGCTCAGCGATGACTCGGTGGTTATTATAAAAATGTTCCCTTAAACGATCACTCAAACACCTGCCGGTCTGGCCTACATACGTCTCACCACACTACTTATGTAGACCAGACTGGCAGGCGTTTAAATGATCGTTTAAATGAGCATTTTTATAACACCCACCGAGTCGCCGTTGGACATTCGGGAACCCACTGTCCGGAGTGTGGTTGTGTAGCACATTTTGAAAATTGTTCCGTAATAGTTAAGAGTCGAGACCCATTGCCAAAAGAAATAATGGAAGCGCAAAGAATAGAGCATCTGAAGAACAAGTGTGTAAGTAGTCCTTCTATTGTGTTGTCGACCAAAAAGCTCCAATTTCTATCTTAAAGGGGCCCTGCAATCATATTTAAGCGTCTACCTTTTTTGCGGTTTCCACGTCTCTTGGGGTTCGGGCAAGCCAGCGGGCACGGAGAGAGTAATTAAATATCAGTGCGTCATATTTTAACCGGACGACACAGAAACCTCCTCCACCGACGAGGGCGACCTGCGGTACCGAAAGCGCGCAAAATGTGACGTCTTTGGTCCTGGGCTTGCCACTGGTCAAAGCCGCTAAGAGCTTTTTCTTTAGTCGAGATACAAAATATAAGTGTCGCGAACCGTTTCAATTATGTATGAAAGTAGTTTTCGTTCACTATTTTAGATCAGAAAAGAAACAAATGCAGTTTAGAAAGTACGGAAGCGAGAAATGACCCGTCGACATACCCGCCACCAAGCGGCGAAAAAAAACGGCGCATACTAGAAAAGGCTAGTGGGATGAGGCTACGACGAACGAGGAGCGTAGAAAGGTCCCGGATGTACGCGGCGGCGCTGTGGTCGTATACCGGCTCAAGAATCCGACCGGTTCCGAGCGTTCCGAAGGTCTTAGGCGCGGGCCCTGCTGGCGATTTGGCCATTTGGCGGTGCGTCAGCGCGAAGTGGCTCCCGTTCTGAACTGATCTTTACCCCGTGTTTGCTGTCGTTTGTGGCCAATGAAGTGTTATGCCGAATTAGTGTTTAGTCGCGCAGCAAATGCAATGCGAGCTGCCCTGGCCACCCGCTTCATACAGCCTATCCAACACGTGCTTTAGTGGCGCCCTCTCGAGCCGTCGACACGGAGTGCGGCAGCCGTGTGCGCTTGATGAGCTCACTACTCCTCCTCTAGTTCGAGGCCACTCAAGCCAGGACCTACGACGTCATGAAGGAGGTTATTTTTTGCTTGTTTTTGTAATGCTAATTTGCCTATAACTTTTAAAATAAAGCGAAATTTGAGAAAAGAAAAGTTGGACTAAGTTAGTACGTTCAGTACCCTCATGTTCAGTGCAAATTAAAAACCAGTCAAAAAGTCATTGCAGGGCCCCTTTAAGGATAGTAGTGAGGGAGAGGGACGACTTGTAAGATCTTCCTATTTTTGTTTTTCCTCCGTTTCTTTTTTTTCTGTTCTTTGCTTCTTTCCTTGTATTTTGTGCTATTCTCCTTATCACACTCTCAAAAGTCTATCTAGACGTTGAAGAGAAGAACGAAGTAGTCGAATACACGAGAGTTGTAAGTTCAGCGCGTGTGCTTGTCTTCCTGAGTATCTGGTGTGCGAATGTTTTTCTGCGCTGTCACCATAGAATATGGTTCATTAACTCGCCCAAGCATCCATTCTATCATTTCTGCAACATTAAAATGACTCTGAAAGTGCGAACACCTACAGGGTGTATTCACGCAAGTCTTGCAAGTGTTGAGTTGTAGGTACAGTCGGCACGGAATGAAACGTGAACAGTGGGTGTATGGTTTTCACTAGATGCTGCACCACCTGAACCAGATGGGAGCTGCAAGAAGATCGCTCCTCCTTCGACGTGTTAGACTCTTGCTCAGTGCATCCAAACCTTCGCTGTTGCGTCTCTAGGTGACTCAGCGTGGGTCGAAAACCATGCGCTCCTTGTTCGCGTTTCATTCCGTGCCGACTGTACAGTGCCCTGGTTGTGTCCATGTGCGATATATGACCAAATACTACAAGAACTAACACTGCAAACTTTTCCAAAAACCAATGGGCGCGGCGGCGAGCGGTAGAAGTGGTGGTGTTCGCCACTCTCGCCGTTTGTTTGTGTTTGTGTGTTGCTACTAACAAGCGCACCAATGGGAAGGCTTCAGCCATTATTGGGAACACTAAATAAACAAATACGAAATACAGATACAACACAGCAATACTGGATGCAATTAGTGACGCACTTCTGTTGGGGTTCTGTGGATATTTTTACAGCGTGTAGTTGGTGAGCCATTTCAAAGTTGCGATGAGTTGCTCGCTGTAGGTGAGCAATTTAGCCAGTGCAGTATGACTGCTAGACTGGAATCTACAACCTGCATCTCGCAGTAGTGATACGCATGCCAGCACGATGCTTTCTAGATCGAAATGGACAGGGGTTTGGACTGAACCCAGGATCCCAGGGTTCTGCAGCGCAAGCTTTCGTTCCACGTGCTCCAAATGGTGTGCGCTTGCCCAGTCGGCCATCGGCCATCGACCCCCCCCCCCCCCCCCCCCCCCCCCGCAAGGCAACACAATGCACTTCTGTTGTAAACTCAGCATTCCGCTTACGAATGAAATGCGCAGTTTCCCTAAAGGCTTTCATTCCACGTGAGTGGCAACAAAATTGCTAAAGGCCAGCCCATAAATGCAGTCTGTGTCAAAAACAATCCTAGCAGCAATAAGTTGCTATTATATTGCTAACCTTACCATGAACAGCCTTGGCAGTCTTTCATGAAGCCAGGACTTCAGCAGGGGAGACTGTCATTTTGTGTCGTCTCAGGTCACTCACATCAGGATGGCGAAAGTGAATGCCAACATCTAATTGGGAAAGGCTGCAGTAAGTACAAAGATGAAAACACAGATTAGAATTTATGATAAAAAATATGGACCAACTTGAAAACATGCACGAAAAGACAAGGACAAAAATACAGAAACACGTAGGACGCAGACTGGTGTACATTCGCAACTCGATTGATATTACACAAAAGAAAATAAGAGGATGAGAGAAATCAGAAAGGCTTTACTCGGAGAATGCGAGCTTCAGGAACCGGGATGTGAGGCAAAGATGTCAGGTAGATTGTTTTACAGACACTCTAGAACTAGCAACAGCCTTTCCATGTAGTAAAGTGGTGAGTTTATTCCGATTGAACATCTTGATAAATAGTACCCAAAAAACAAGGAAAAAAGGCTAGGAATATATACACTACATACACTACTAATACTGATACATCAAACGTAACCTATACCCGACTCCCCGTTGTGTTACACTAACTGCCTATAAGACTTTCGTCCGGTCAAAATTGGACTACGCCAACTTTATTTGGTGGCCTCATCAATCATATCTCATTACTAAACTCGAATCGGTGCAAAACAAGGCCTCACGTTTTATAACACACGACTACTCGCGAACGTCAAGCGTAACTGCACTAAAATTCAACCTCGACCTATGCCCTCTATCTCAAAGATCTCAACTTGCTTGTCTTGTCCTTTTTCACAAAACTTACTATTCCTCTTCTGATTTTCGAAACACCAACTGTCACCCATCACCTCACATCTCCTTGCATCATGACCACAGCCTAAAAATTAAACCTCTATTCGCCAGAACTAATAAATTCCAAAATTCCCCATTTTCTCTCGCTGTTACTAACTGGAATTCCCTTCCTGAATCCATAGTACGTGAATCTAACCCTAAGACATTCCGTGAACTATGCAAGGCACACCTGAAAAGCGTGGATCCGTTACATGTTTATCTGCTAATTATTTTTTATACATGTTATGTTCTGATATCTGTCCAATTAGTTTGTAGTTCTTTTGTTTTCTTTTTGCGTTTTCGTATTATTTACCTTGTCGTCACTTTTCTGCCATCTGTATATGTCATTTGATCACCCCTCATGTAATGCATTTCATTTGAAATGCCTTTGAGGTAAAATAAACTGAACTGAACGAGTGCAGACTCCCAACACAATACATTAGAAAAAAAAGAAAAAAAAAGAATGCGTTAGGAGCATTAACAAAAGTTCGAACAGGTCCAAGTGGGCCGTGCTAATTCACCCCTATGCATAATACTGTAAAAACAATTTCCTCGGCAGCTCAGGTAACCGACGGATGTGCGGACACCATTGGTTGCCCCATACTACGTTTTTTCTTCTATGTTTTTATAGTATCTGCTAATTATTGACGTTTTTCCTAAGGATGACATACACGAGTAGTGTAAACAGTGCATAGGTATGTGACAATCCATCGTAGATTTTAGAGAGAGATTGAGCTCTCATTATGTACTAGCCATCTATCTGTTACCTTCACTAACATAAAAAATTACGTTTTCATTTTTTTTTTTAGTCGGCTTTTGCTAACAGGTAAATCAGCGCGTTCCACTTGGGCCTGTGCTCGAGCCCTTCCGCATTTATATTTCTCCCTTCTCTGATTTATGCGAGTTCAGTTTGCGCTTGCGTGAGGTCTATGTGTTACTTTCCCTGTCTCCTTGATTTTTTTGCGAACTATTTTTCAAGATGTTCCATTAGTACCAGCTCACCACCTTACTACAATCATGCAACAACTAAAAACAATTACAACTTGCACCATTCGCTAAAGGCAATACCAAACGAAAAAACAGGGATTTGGGGAGGTATGTCTAACACTATATACTTATACTGAAAAAAATATAGATACCAAAAAATGGCGAGACGCTACCTTAATTCAGGACATGCTTGTAAATTTCCCTAGAAGCTTGTAATTAATACTTGATAGCCTCTAAAAAACAGCAGTAGGAAAAGAATAAATGCTTCACCATTTAAAGCAGCCCGAGTGTTTCTGGAGCTGTGAAATTCGTTGCACGTACGTTGGATCATGCAAAACACGTGTACAGCAAATGATATTTAAAGCTCGACATTTCGCGAGGAATAAGTGCCGGCGTCAAAAATTATTTTCGATCGGAAGTGGTGTGCTATGCATTAATAACCATGGGTGAATTCATTGCGGCACCAATTTTTGGCAATTCTTTTCTGATTACGAATCGCGAAAATGAAATCGTTTGGAGACGACTGGGCGGTGGAAGCTACGGGCTTGCTCGATCAATCAATCGCTGCTTTTTGTCGGGTCCAGGGGTGCTATGTTGCGCTTTTTGGACTCCCAGGAGACTAGGGAGAAGGAAGTGACGTCAACGACACAGCAAACGCAGATTGGGTGTTGATTTCGTTTTCTTCTGTCAACATCCAATCTGCGTTTGCTGTGTCTTTGACGTCACTTCCTTCTCCCTAGTCTCCTGGGAGTCCAAAAAGCGCAACATAGCACCCCAGCTCTCCGCATGCAATGGCGCCGGCGCTGGAGGGGCACCGCACCGCGCGCTTCCATACATTCTAGTTTACCAGTAAACAATACGGCAGAGGGAGGCCTTTGGGGAGGCAATCCTCCCCCACCCGCTTTGACCCCCACCCCCGCACCCTTCGTCTCCCAAAGAGTTCCGCCGCTACTGATGAACCTTGAGCGAGTACAGTCTCTGCATCGGGGAAAAAAGAAGAAAAACAGCCTCGCATAACACCATTCGAAGTACAATTAATAATACTGGTAAAAGCAAGCGATCTACAGACAATAACAAGCTTTCTGAACGCAGGAAATGAGCTAGCCCTAACGAACAAAGAAACAAACTTACTTCGGTTCCCGTGTCATGATCTTGGCTGTTGAGCCGATTTGACGAAGTTCCACTTCTCACAGTCGCTTCCGTCTTTTTCGGACGCGTTTGAAACTAAGGCAAACTCCACGCATCACGACTAATCGGGAAATTTAACCGTTATCGGTCGTGAACGAAGGCATTCAAACGCACACGGCCGATACGGCCGGCAAACCGTGCGAAACATAGGCTGTTGATTCGATGAGATTGTTTTCGTATCTTCAAAACGTTTTAAATAAAAGGATAAGCAAACCGCATTATAAAACTCATAAAAGAAACAGCTATAATAAATTATTGCAGACGTCATTATTGCCATAATATTATGAATAAGTCGTGAACACGTAGCAAAATATTAAATATGAAACTAAGTGTACAACGGTTCGAAACGAATTCAGCAGACATGTATCCTTCCAGAAAACTCACTCTGACAACCTTGCGACTTTAGCCTAGTGTGCTAACGCGTTAGCTTGCAGAGCGTGCGGACGTAGGTTCGAATCCCGAAAACGTTCTTTTCTTATGTTTTTGTTTTTTGTATTAGTTTTTATTATTTTAAATATTTTTTTACCTTTTGTATTAGTTTTTATTACTTTAAATAGTTTTTTTTTTCCCGCCTACTTGTGTTAGTATTTATTATTTATAATATTTTTTTTTCTCGCCATTTTGCATTAGTTCTTATTATTTAAAATATTTTTTCTCGTCTTTTTGTTTTAGCTTTTATATTTTTAAATATTTCTTTCTCACCTTTCTGTATTAGATTTTATTATGTTAAATATTTTCTATGTTTTTGCAGTCGTCGGCACCGTTCTTTAGGGTAATAATCACGGAGAACGTGAAAACAAAAAGTGCGAGCCTAAGTTTGAATCGTCGCAAAGCACAAACCGTGGCCCTCTTGTTTTGCCGGGATAATTCATAACCGTAGGCAAACAGTACAAGTCCTTTCAAAGAAGAAAGAAATGTAATAATAATGAGCATATTGCGAGCAAAATGGGAAAATGTGTAAGTGGTAAAACTGCCACAGTAATGCATGCAGCTGAAGTTTGTCTGAAAGCGGCCATCTTCACCCACTGTCGAATCAAAAATCCCGTCATTTTAAGGCAGTAATATAGCTGAGCTCATAGCGCGCTACGTATTAGGCACATCTCTTAATATTCTGACTTCCGGAAAGTAGTATTTAATTTGTTCTCGTAGATCAGTGCTATCCCCCGCGTGCCGCCAGGTTTTAATTATACAGGTTGCGCTCAGGAGTTTTACTTTTTTTATTAGGCCTAGACACGTTTTTATTCCTGAGATTCAAGTGCAGCACGGATAATTAAACTAACATTCAGAAATGACATGGTTCAACGTTGTAACAAGTATTTTTCGTAGCGTCAAGGGGTCACATTCACAAACCCGGTAGTGTGAACATCCACAATGCAATGGTGTTTCTCGCTTTTTTCCGTTAAAAAAAAATAAGTTTTTATATTCGCGTTCCTCTGGAACGGTATGTCGTATAACATAAGCTATCAAAGCGACAGATATCGTTTGGCTATGGGAACATTCGAAATATTTCTGTTAGATAATCGTAACTACCACAGAAAGCAGTTGATTCCTGTCTGAAATAGCATATTTTCGCACTCAATTTCGTAGCGTCATAAGCCATAAACACATCTCTTACTTTTCTAGTCTCTGGAAAGTAATGTTTATTATTGTTTTTGTAACTCAAAGCGCGTGCTCAATCATGCCACGTTTTTTTTTTCTTCATTTTTAGGCTCCGTTATACCGTTTTTATTTTTTATCAGGGCCAAACACCTGCGTATACCACCGGACCTTAAGTATAGTACATCAAATTAAACTAGCTTCCTGAAAAAAGTAATGTTCGGCGTTGTAAAATTTATTTTTCGTGGCGTAGGCGGTCATATTCTCAAATCCTCTGCAGCTAATTTTCTTCACCGTATTGTTTTTTCTTGCGTTTTCGCGATAAAACACGTCAGCCTTGCCATGCTGGGATAAAATACCCTAGCGTCGGCAGTCATTTAGGAAGGATTGATCAACGCAAACATTTCCACTCGCTATTCATGAATTGCCACAGTTTGTCAGAATCTCAATGACTTGACTTCATAGTGAAAAAGGCGAAAAAAATAAAACGATGCCGGTCATTAAACGGATCTTCCATGACGGGGCTCGCCAGCTTGAACACCAAAGCGCCGATGCCGGCCAGTCACTGAACTTTCATGTAAATACTGGCCATCAAAGGATATATTGGCTTTCACTTCACAAAATAATTTTAATTTTTGTGATTGTCTTTTGTTCGGATAAATTCTGGATCACGGTTAATATAAAACATACACTTAACGCCAATGTCAAACCTGTCACATTGTTTTTTCTTTCTGTGTTGTCTCAAAATCGTCACTAGCGACGTTTCAGACTAAATGAATACCAGGTTTTCTTTTCCGCCAGCTCTGCATGACAGTCAATTTACCTCGTTTCTTCATACTGGCTACTGCATGTCAGGAACATTGGTGGTTTTGATAGAACCGAATTGGATGGACATCTGAGAATTCTAACTTATTAGTTATTACACTGAAGGCGACACGTACTGATACATGTAGCGATGTAGGAGTGTGATAGATTTAGAAATAGACTTTTTTTATTATAAGCACGACTAATGATTCCAACCAAGTATCCTTAATCCTACAGTTGGATTGAACGGATATTGTTTTACCAGATGCACCACTCGCTGAAAGTAACTCTGTCAAATTGCCACAATATTTCAAGATCCGTCCTCCAAACCATACCTGAGAATTTTTTTTTCGGCTGCTATTGGTTAAAACCAGTTACCGGTAAATACTTTACGGTTACGCTTACGGTTACGTTTTTTTTTTTTTTTTAATTTCAAATAACAATTTTCTTCCTGTTACGGTTACTGAAAATTTTCGTTCCTAAATGGTTTTCGGTTTCGGTTACGGTTTAAATCCCTGCTTTGCGCACCTATATGATAAAAGCCTCTGAAATTGCCTGCATGTGCACCATAATATAATGTTCAGCATGCAGGCATAAACAAGGAGACCGCAGGAAAGCTGTCAAAGATACTGAAATGACACTTTCCGATTGTGTGTACATCTAGCTGTGACATCGAATTAGTTCTTGCTTTTGTTTGTTTTATGTGGAGAAAATTATATAAAAAAGGTTATTTGACAGTTATCAAGCAATTATTTAAAAATAATTAAAAAAATAACAAAACGTAGTTTAAGCATAATAATGAACAAGTATTGCAGAGTGCATAAAAATGCTAGAAGGAGTCAGATGGCGATGACTTGCACAAAAATCGCCGTGATGTCGCCTTTTTTGCGCCGCATATCAGCTGGCTGTCTTCTGCGGTCTGAGCTTTGATCGACGCAGCAGCCCGTACGTACGGTATCGGGATGGATTGTTTGCAACTTGATATTTCAACCATACGCTTGAAAGTCTTCGGCATCAGGCGGCTGATCCGATTTTCTTTGGAACAAGATACGGCAAAGTATGGTTTGTGCATAGCGGATATTTTCAGTCTAGACTTTGTCCAATTTGTTTTTTAACCGAATTTGACAAGGAATGGTTTGTTCGAACCGCATGTTTGTGTCTGGAATTCCTTCAATTGTACTTTGAACCGGACTCCAAAATCACGGTTTGTTCGAACCAATTAGGAAAATCACGGTTTGTGTGAACCGGAATTTGACTGTCTGGAATTCCTCCAATTTGACTTTGAAGCGGATTGGGAAATTCACGGTTAGAGCGAACCGGAATTTGCCTGTCCGGAATTCCTCCACTTTGACTTTGAACCGGATTAGGAAAATCACGGTATGAGCGAACCGGAATTCGCCTCTCCGGAATTCCTCCAATTTGACTTTGAACCGGATTTGGAAATTCACGGTTAGAGCGAACCGGAATTTGCCTGTCCGGAATTCCTCCAATTGGACTTTGAACCGGATTAGGAAAATCACGGTATGAGCGAACCGGTATTCGCCTCTCCGGTGTGACTCCGGTTTGATCTTAGTCCGGATTTCACTTTCCGGACTGATTTCAAACCGTTATTTTTGCTAGGGAAGGACTCTGCATCATAATTTAAACCGAGAAAGTGACCCTACGAACGGGAAAACACGGGCCTTCTGCTACAAAATTAACCGGACCAAACTTTGTTTTCAGGATCAGACCGCAAAAAGTCGACTCCTGTCTTATAAACGGCGAGTAAAAGAAATCCTGTGCTAGTCTCGCCACCTTGGGAAGCTAATGCATGACCCACATCTTGATTTCTTTAATGCTTATTGTGGCTGTTTTCACATCTGGTATTTTCACTGTTCTTTGGCCAGAAGTGAGTGACAGGTCACCATAGGTTTCCAGAAGAAAGCGGTCACATATGCAGAAATTTCTAGCAAGTTCGTAGCGCAGTGGCGCTTCGTCGCAACCGAGGACAAACTCTAGGGTATTGATGGTGCAAAACATTAGGCCTCACGACTAGCAGCAACTTAATCGTGGATATAGAGCACCATACGGCGTTTTTTTTAGCTCCACTTCACACAAAATAGTACAGGGACACCTAGGTATTCCTTTGTGGATTGAATGCGAAAGGACTGCTATTCCTAACGACACTTCCTTTTTTTTTTCTTCTATTGTTAGGAATGGCAATGCTTTTAGATTCAATCCACGTAGGGATACCTAAGTGCCCCTCTAATATTTGTTTTACATTACATCATATGGCGTCACACATGATGGTACGTTATGTCGTCACGTGAAGTGTGATGTCATCGGACCGAGGACATATTTTGATGACCATCTCGCGGGCAAATCAACGCCGATGCCGTCTTTTGTCATTGGTTGAAGAAGTCTTTATCGGGATCGAACTACTTCGTAAACGCTCTTCTAATAACTGAACCCTCGTTTCGCAAACAAACACAGACTTCCACATTTAAAGCATAGGAGAAACTGCGTGCGATTCTAAAACATTGACTCCTGTCGTTCGGGCACATTTGCATTTAGAGAATGTATCATGACAATCGAGAATATGTTTTCTTTTTGTATTTACACGCTGTCTTTTTGAATTGGAAAAACGTCTCGCATCAGATTTAGTACTAATCTTGTTCTTTTTAAAGGCTGTAATTGAGACCTCGGCGGCCATTTTGTTCTGTGACTCAACGTTAAAAAATAACAGGTTATACTTCAGAGGTTGGTGAAGCCTTTGCAGTATTCGTAACAGCCGCTGGAAAGAAGAGTGTTCAGTTGCACTGGCAGACCAGATATTGACTCTAGAGCACTTTCTTGCAGTCAGTACCCATCGAAAACTGTTGAGGGGCGTTTTAAAGGGGCCCTGCAACAACTTTTAGACTGATTTTTAATTTGCACCGATCCTGAGAGCACTGAACGAAGTAACTTAATGAAACTTTTTTTTTCTCAAATTTCGCTTTATTTGAAAAGTTATAGGCAAATTATAATTACAAAAACAAGCAAAAAATAGCCCCCTTTATGACGTCGTAGGTCCGGGCTTGAGCGGCCGTGAACTAGAGGAGGGATAGTGAGCTCATCGAGCGCTCACGGCTGCCGCACTCCGTGTCGACGGCTCGAGAGGGCGCCACTAAAGCACGTGTTGGATAGGCTGTATGGAGCGGGCGGCCAGGGCGGCTCGCATTGTATTTGCTGCACAATTAAAGACTAATTCGGCATAACACTTCATTGGCCACAAACGACAGCAAACACGGAGTAAATATCAGTTCAGAACGGGAGCCACTTCGCGCTGCCATATTGCCAAATGGCAAAATTGCTAGCCAAGCCCGCGCCGAAAGCCTTCGGAACGCTCGGAACCGGTCGGATCCTCGAGCCGGTATACGACCGCAGCGCCGCCGCGTACATCCGGGACCTTTCTACGCGCGCCGTTCTTCGGCGCCTCATCCCACTAGCCCTTTCTAGTGTGCGCCGTTTTTTCCGCCGCTTGGTGGTGGGTATGTCGACGGGTCATTTTTTGTTGCCGTACTTTATAAACTGCATTTGTTTCTTTTCTGATCTAAAATACTGAACAAAAACTACTTTCATACATAATTGAAACGGTTCGCGACACTTATATTTTGTATCTGGACTAAAAAAAAATATTTTAGTGGTTGTGACCAGTAGTAAGCCCAGGACCAAAGACGTCACATATCGCGCTTTCGCCATCGCGGGTCGCCCTCGTAGGTGAAGGAGGTTTCCGCGTCGTGCGGTTAAAATATGACGCGCTGATATTTAGTTACTCGCTCTGTGCCCGCTGGCTTGCCCGACCCTCAGAGACCTGGAAGCCGCAAAAAAGGTAGACGCTTAAATATGATTGCAGGGCCCCTTTAAGAGCCGGCTCCTCGAAACGCCTCTTTGTTGGTGGCTATAGAGACGGTGTCCGGAAGATTTACGGGCACCTTGTCGCTTGTTTCAAACTTATCGTTCTGGAATAACTCCATATGAAGTGTCGCGAAAAGGTTTGAAACAACATCTGTGAACCATCTGCGTCACTTGCTTAACTTCCTGACCACAATTTTCTATAAAACACGCTAAAGGGGCCCCAGTAGAAAAGAAAGCTCCATAACCGTCCTTCCATCAAGCTGCAATTAAAAACAAAAGTTTAACAGGGGGCATGAGAGGCCGTGTTAAATTTTGTTGTTCTGGCACGCTCTTGTACAACGAGCTCGCAAACGCCAGCTGATCTAGAGACGGGAACTTTATGGCATCCTTGTTTCCTTGTTGAGGAAAAGAAAACGAAAAGGCCATTGTCTTAAATAAAAAAAAAAAAAAAAACATTTTTATATTTTCAGGGGCCAGCATGGGGCCCCCTGACAGCCTGGGGCCCAGGGCTGCAGCCCCCTTAGCCCGTACCTTAATCCGGCCCTGGCTCTGCGGAGGGGACGGGGGAACCTGCTTTCAGACACACTGGGTTAGGAAGAGGGGAGAGGAGGAGGTGCTAGCAAAACTGGAGAATTTCAGGGAGGACGTATCGGCTCTCTGGGCACCCCCCTGGCTACGTGCGTGGCGTAACTATAACTTGCATACTCAGACTGATTTTTGAAATCCTTTTCGTAATCTTTAGGCTTTCCTGGGAACGCCTAAGAGAAGACAATTGAAGGTGAATGGGTTAGCCAAGCCAAGCTGTATTTGACTGGCTCTTTTCAACTGTGCAAAGGCTATGAGTATGAGAGTATACGTGTGCAGTCTCCGGCAATAAGAAAGACCCATTCGCCGATGTAATTTCAGGTGGCTACGCTGAATTCGCTTTGGCTTTGCCCACATTGCATAGCGTAAAAAAAATTATATTGATTTTCTCCTTCAAAATAATGTGCATCCGGGCAAAGTGAACTCACCACCACATTAAAAGACTCCTTGGCAAGGACATAAAGGTGAAATGTCCTAGTGAGCATTTTTTCTTAGCCTTTTTTATATTTACAGAAGTGTTTCACTGAAGGAGTAAGCTCGTGTGCAAACATCCTGATGGGGTACCTCACAAGCAAGCCGACTAGGGAAGTTGTGAACTGGATGTCATCTAGACAGGTCACAGAGGAGCGTGGGGATGCCACGGCCAAGGAAAAGGTGCTCCTACCAATTCTGGCGTTCCACTTCAAAGAGGATACAAGGACACTTTCTCACATCCTCGGGGTAAGTGCATATCAAAGTGATGTGACAGCTCTGCGAGTTCAGCGTATATGTCATAAATGTGGTGCTTACCTATTTACTTCTTCACATGTACTGCCCAAGTCATTATATGCATTAAATCATCAGCTTAATGCACATATGGTTCTTTTGCTCTGTTTCACATTAATAAAGAGAAGTGTTTCTTATATTTAAACGTAGGTGTGTGTGACTTATGCCACTATAATGTTGTTTACTGGTCAGGTGAACATTTTCTTTGATTTTCAATTAAAAATGATGTACTCTTCCATTCTTGTAAGATAGACCTTTTAAAAATTTGTCCCATCTAGTGCCGGCATTTCAAACTGCACGCGGGCGCTGTGGTTGGCTACCGTCGGCCGCAATTAGAATCTAGACTGTTTCTACCCAAGTAGTTCTTTATCTGCCAAAGATGAATCTTCGTTGATGCGTGCCGGGCAGCCTTAACCACGGTTAAGGCTACCCGTGTGACGGGTATAAGT
This sequence comes from Ixodes scapularis, assembly GCF_016920785.2. Classification (NCBI taxonomy): domain Eukaryota; kingdom Metazoa; phylum Arthropoda; class Arachnida; order Ixodida; family Ixodidae; genus Ixodes; species Ixodes scapularis. The sequence continues at coordinate 82,203,204 of NW_024609835.1, forward strand.
CGGGAGACGGGATGTTAATAAAACTGAGTATGTACCGTTTCTGTTCTCATTTTTGCACAGGATGTGTCATGAGGCCCTCCTTAAGCACTTCTTGTAATATGACTCGCCTATGGATGCGCACACACAAAATGTTTAACAGTATGAAGAAGCACTGGTCCTGCTTGGATTCAAACCTGCGACCCTCAGGTTGTAAACCAATATATTAAAACTACCAGAGACCACAAAAAATGTATGCTTTGTTTGCTTCATAGGCTTTATATGCAATCTCGAAAGAGATTAACAGTATTGATAGAAAAAAAGAAAGGGTGCCATCATGTCTGCTTTGCTTAAGGTAGTGTCATCCTTTGTAGTACTGGATGCCTACAGCATGGACTGACTGAAAGACATAGATGAAATAGCAGGTAACTTATAGTCATCATTGGGCAGGTGCATGTACAAGCTCGAGCCGGGGAACACTCTTTCACGTGCAGCACGGAAGAAAAAGAAGCGTTGTGAATCAAAACGGCTTAACATCGCCATACGAGGCTCTTTTTTATGCCCTCCAGTACTGCGCAAGATACATTCCGTGTTACCGCTGCCTTCGCCTCAGCAGCTTTTTAGTATAGTACAATTAATTTCTTTTGAATTTTAATTTTCAACGTCTTGCCTCGCCCATACATATCTTCTGAGATGCAAGTTTGTATTTTTTTTTCAGGAGGCATCTTCAGTGGCACCTGTTTTGTCATAACAGAATCAAAAGATGTACAATGTTCCTGTGCCCTTCTTGGAGGCAGTATGTCTTCAATTCGCCACAATTCATGTGCTGAACCTCTCCTACCCAAAGAAAGCTTCGACGACCCTCCGGTTCATTCAATGGTGAGAAAACCATTTGGCATTGCCTTAGTGTACAGATAAGTCAGACAATGACACACTTGCTATCATTTTTCATTACTAATTAATTTTACTGAGAAGTAAGGTTATTGTTTTCAAGCTGTGGAGGAGGCAAAGAGGAAAACGACGAAGGCACTGAATGTTTTTGCTATGGAAGAGTTCAAGAACTGTTTTGAACAATGAAATAATCGGCGGGAAAAGTGTGTTGCATCTCAGGGATTGTACTTTGAGGGTAATTATATTTTAGAAATGTTTTGAGAAATATAAGAATAAAAAAAAATTATTGCTTTTGGAGGTCCCCCTCGTATATCTACAGGGCAGAGTCTAACACACCATATGTCGTGCTTTCCTACCCAAATTCCCAAATTAATCCAGAGAAGGACTTGAGGAGCACGGGAGCAAGGAAGCGGACAACTGTCCATCCCAAGATTTTGAAGCTACAAAACTTGAAAGAATGAAACAGAGAGGACGAGGACGGGAACAAGGCATCTTTCATAGACGTCCTGTTCCCGTCCTCGTCCTCTCTGTTTTATTCTTTCAAGTTTTGTATCTATTAATCAACACGCTTGTTTTCAATTGTAATTTTGAAGCTGCTGAAGAGCTTAACGTAGAGCCTGCAACACTGAACTTTTTTAGCTAAGGGAAAATTGACATTTTTGCAGATCTAGCATTTCTTAGAGGGTAAGGCTAATCTGATGTGTCTAATATTGTTGTCATATGATATGATATATAAGAATGACACTATTGATCAAATGAATATTCTTACCTTTGCAGTGCTGACAGTTGACACAATGGATACAACAGCACCCAGCGGACGGAAATCCAGGATGTTGGGGATGCTGCACATTGCAAGAAAGGCAGTAGCTGCTGACTCCAAAAAGCTCAGGAACTTGCCTCATTTTAATCACAGGTCACAACCAAGGGCCCTGTACACAAATTTCTGAAATAGGTTTCGTCCTGATATGTGCTAACGTCACCACGACTATCTCAAAAATCATTTAAGCCATTTTTTTCAATTTTTTGTGGTAAATGTTTTCTTCAGAGGCGTTTCACGGCACACGTCACCTTGTCCCTGGCAGTCTTCTGCACCCATGTTTATACACTACAACATTGCTTTGCATAGCAAGTGTTATTTGGAAATATGAAACTCTACCTTGTTTATATTTTCATTCTGCCATTTATGTTAATGTAAAGTTTTATTTCCAGGAGGTTTGCCTCCACTTTGCCTCCACTTTGTGATATTTTGGATCAAAATGATAGTTGGCAGAACTGGTTTTACTTACGGTAATTGATTGCTTCAGTTCTAATATATTTATCATGTTTGTGAGAGTAAGCCTTTTTCTCACATACCCGTGAGTGTCAGCACAATTTTGTCTCGGTGGGGGCAAACCAGCATTACTTTTTGAGGGAGAGAGGGGAAAGAGGGCGATACTTTCATACACAGCTTGTTTAATATTCATACTCCAACACAGTGCAGAATGTCGCCCAGGAGGTTTTTCACACTATCTACAGATTCTTAATACATCGCGATTTAAAATTGATCCATGGATTCCGCATTGCCGATGATCTGCAGGCTGAATCATCACCTACGAACATGAATGCCTATAGGTAAATCTAAACATTTACTCAGAATCCTTGAGAGAACTGAAGGAAGACAAAGTCAACTATACCCAGTTGTATAAGGAGAGTGTCTCATAGCCTTTAGTACCTTTAGCGGCCATATTTGTGTGTGGTAACTAACATTCAAAGGCAGTCTGACATTATGTAAATACACTCTATTGTATTGGCTACCTCGTCAGCTTGGATGTGCATGAGTTTATGGTAGTGACCTTCACAACGTATAATTATTTCTGGAATATATGCTTATGCTAACTTTCCCTTGTATGCAGAAGGAACAGTTTGGAATACTTGCAGAGAGTGCAATGTGCCAATTACGCGAAATTAGCGGGTCATCCAGTGATACATAAGAGGAAAATAACTTACTTTTAGCAGAGCATCAAAAGGAAGTCCTGCATTGCAAGTATGATGCACCACATATTCTGTGAGGCTCTTGAATAGAAAGTTAACTATTACCATAAAAAGGCTGTGAAACATAAATGTGTCGGGAGTCAGTCAGGCACATCAAGAGTGCGTGCTCATTGTCGCCCTATGAACAAGAAGTCTAGACTGCTAGCTTGGGCGATCTACGGGCATCTTTCCACTTGGACGACTTCAGCTCCACAATATAACAAAGGTAGCTATGTGTCAAAATGACTTGCTATCCACCTGATTCTCGGGAAAGTCTGAAACCACCGTCCCAGCAAAACTATCCTTGGCATGCAATCCCAAACGTCAAGGAAAAAGTCATTGTTCAGCGTTTTTCTCTATATCATGGGCCTGCACTCTTTACGTGTGGAGAATCGGTATAAATATGGTGCTGCATGCGCATCTCTAGAAGCGCAGTCCCTTAGCGAATTGTACAACGCTTATTGGCCTGTACAAAACATAGCTCTATCTTCAGTGTTGGGCAGAGAGAGGTGCACCATCCATGGTTGCGAAAGCTGAGACGCCAATAAACAAAGAATCAACAGGCCCGAGAACCACTCCTCTTGGTCTGTTCGGCATAAAGTGTCAGTTTCACAGATGCTGTAGTTCCTTCCTTCCTTATATGAGCTCAGTAGAGAGGTAGAGACCGCGTCCCTGCTGGCTGTTGATCCCGATTTCCTGTGACCACCAGCCAGGAAAGGGTATGGAAAACAGGAGAGAGTCGCATCTTTGCCCGAGACTGTCATCCATTGGTGTTCACGTGATCATGGTCAGTGGGGTCCAGTCTACCATGTGATCACACTGGAAATAGTGACCGATGGCGGTCATATGGTCACGTGATCATTACTTATTGTCCCCGAGCACGCACAGCATGCGTTTAAGTGACATCAACACATTCTGTGCATTCCCGGTCATTGTCAGCATAATCAAGCTGGCCTAAACTTTTGCTTATGTGCGAACGCCACCATGCTGGATCTCAAAAAGCGTTTGTAAGCCACTGTTTTTATATATTTATTCTTGGTAGACCATATCATGAATTCTGAGAAGAGGGAATTGCATGATGGTTCCTTTTTATGTTTTCGGTCTTGCCACAGCACATATCATATCCTCTCTGATAGTCTTTTGCACCCATGCATGTACTAAAAGACTGCCTCACATAACTATAGTGTCAATTGCAATTTATGCAACTCTAGTACCCTTCTTAGACGGGCAGCCTGAACCTCATCTAAGCCAACCGCAGTCACGCTTAACTGCAGTTATTAGCAGTTACAAACAAACCAAGCTGCAGTCAGCCCGATAACCATGGCTAAAGCAGACCGAGGTTGGCAGGCTCGCTTCGTGCTTGCTAACCACTTTCAATATGGAATCGTCCACCACTTCGCCATGTCCGCAAGTTGTGGCAACGTACTCACTGTTTTAGAATGCTGGGGGAGTCATGTAGAAACAATCATAGCAGCAAATATTCTTGGAGGAGCCATACCTAGAGGTTGAAGCTGCCTTTATAGCAATCGCAGAACGTCTGGGAACAAGGAAAATTCTATTTTTTTTTTATTGTTTTGTTCTTGGGAGTTAGTGCTGCCGATGGCAGTGAGGCTTCTACGTTAGATATTTGATTAAAATCAGTTTAAAGCGGTTGCAGATGCCTATGAACAATACAATATGCCTTGATAATTAATCTGCTTTAGTATTCATAGCGACTAGCTAACCCTACACTTGGTTTTGTTTTCATGTCAACTTAGAGCTAGGGAGCCATGTAATAGCACTCGGTTCAGTTTAGAGGCCACGAACCATGGTTACCTTAACTGAGGTTAAGGCTGCCTGTGGAACATAGATGTAACTTGTTTATATTTGCGTACTGGCATTTATATTCTTGTATTTATTACATTTCAGGATGTTGGATTCTGGTCACAAAACTTCAAAATGTATAGTGAAGTGTCTGGAGAAAGGCCAGCAGTTTGGGATATTTTGGATCAGAAAAAAGTTAGCAGCGCCGGAGTTTTTCTGTTGTTTTTTACGGTAAGTCATTGCTTGACTTCTAGTACAGTGGTTCCTAAATGGGGGTCTGCATACCCCCTGAATGTTGGTGAAGCTAAGCAATGAAATGTTTTGCTCTTATTATAGGCACAACAAATGTCACACTTTGTGCGATGTTTCCTAATATCACTATTACAAAGCAAGTCGATTTTATGATAGAATTGAACGGTTGGTTCGGATAGAGGTCTACTTTTTTTACCACTGGTTTCTGAAGGTAGGGATCGATCTATGATCCTGAGAAAAAAAAATTGTACTCCATCGAGCTAACTGCGAGGAAGCGCTTCCCCCTGGCCTCCGCTTCTCCGCGAACAACGGTGCAATGCGGGAAAGCTATACGCCGCAGCACTGGTGCAAAGCAGTAAGATTGACGAGTGTCTCATTGCAGGCACCACAGATTGGAGAGGCATGTGGTTGGTTCTGGAAATTCAGAGGCTGATGTGACCTGCACGATCGATAAATGAATTTTATCTAGGATCAGCGAGCGCTCTGTGAAATACATTTTTCTCTTTGAAGGCTGGGCCGGCCTATACTGAAAAATCTGCTTCATTTGTGCTCAGTTATTTTAATTAGGGCCTACTCATATATTTTGTGTTCCAGCAAATATGGTAGGGTTATTCTTTCATTTACCATTGTAGTCTCCCCACCTTTCTCCTTCTTTGTCATGGAAAGGTCCCTGTCACATTTTACCAGACCAGAAGAGTTGCCCCCAGCCATGAGTGTTTTAGAACCACTCTTCTAATAGATATATCATGTTTGTGAAAGTATGAATGTGCCTGATGCATGGGCTTCTTGTATGTATGGGAACCTTAGTTTGTATGCATCTAAATCTTAGATGTGCAGTGCTCCTACTCTATATGTGCTCTTTTTATTTTCTGTGTGCTTGTCATTGACTAGTGTAAGGGTCCAGAAGACCAGTCAAGCTGCGTGCTGAAGCTTTCTTCCTTGGGGCTCCATCATAATCGATGAAATAGTTATTATTATTATTATTAATATTATTATTATTATACTTCTGTTTACACCTATTTATCCCATCTTTTTCTTTCCTTGCTGGGCGTGATGGACGAAATCCGACACAGAACGTGAGAACAGAGGCAAAACGGCATAGGATATCCATTTTGACTGAAACCTTTGAGGACCCTAAATAGAGCACTCCAAGGTAACTAAGCTTCTTTATTTTCATACCACTTCTTCGGATGCAATAATGTGTTCTGTGAGTAACACAAAATAAGACACTCAAAACATTTTTTAAATAACAAGTTCTGGTTGTTTCTTTAGAAAAGGCATATTTGTGTTCACCTCCTTACAGACAGTTTTGTGTATACACGTTTGCAAATATGGCCCCTGGGCGCCACCATCCTGCCTGCTGGGGTGCACATTGGACGCACCATAATTTGATTACAATGCCTTGCTAGGGCGTCGTAATCAAACTATGTTGCGCCCCAGAGAGCACCCCACCTAGCAAGATGGCGGCACTCAGGAGCCGTGCTTGCAGCTACATAATTAAGGAGCACTTTCCGTTACACCTTTACGGAAGATATAAATTCTCCAATTAAGGAGCACATTCCGTTCTAACCTTTACGAAAAATTCCATAAAGGTTAGAACGTAAAGGTTTTCGTATTTTAGCGGACCCCTCACTAAATCGGGTCACGGATGAATTCACCGCACAAATTGGATTACGGATAAATTCTGTGGCAGCACTGTTCGCCAGAGAATTTCTCCGTAAAAGGGAGCTGATTTTTTTTTACGGTGTAGAAACGTCTTAGTACTTCTAATGTCAAAATTTGCACACGTTTCTAGCTGCAACGGTTGTTCACTACATATACTTACAATCTATAGTTTGATAGCCGAGCATACATGTTACTTCCTCTACTCGGGGATTCCATCGCATTCTATATAATAAAAATAAAAATAAAATCTTTTGTCCACAAGACTTTTGTCCTGGGGACAAAAGTCCCCAGGACGCGCGAGCTGCGACTGAAACGCATTGCTCTGCTATCTGCCGGCGGGTCACCTGGTTTCGAGATCACATAAGTGCGCATGCGCGTCCTACTGTGCCTGCAAGCATGTGTGTTTTTCCGCTTTTCTGCGGCGCGGTGCCTAACTCGGTATCGGGCGCGTGGTACCGTCTCGGAGATAGCGCTTGCGGCTGACGAGCTTCTGCTACACATTCGAAAATCGAGATACCGCCTGCGGCATTGCGCCGCATTTCGCCATGTCAGCCCATCTTGCTTTATAACAAGCTGAGTTTATTTCTCAGTTGAGCAGCCGCGACTCCTTGCTTCATAGGTGCCATGTCAGTAAGCGCTATCTCCGAGGCGGTACCACGCGCCCGATTCCGAGCTAGGCATCGCGACGCAGAAAAGCGGGAAAACACACATGCTTGCAGGCAGACTAGGACGCGCATGCGCTTTTGTGTGATCTCGAAAACAGGTGACCCGCCGGCAGATGGCAGAGCGATGCGTTGCAGTCACAGCTCGCGCGTCCTGGGGACTTTTGTCCCCGACTGTACGTCCGGCACTGGAAATTCCTTGGCAGGCATTCTGATGTATATTATTTTTCGCTAACCTTTTAGTATAAAAGCCAACAATATCATCAACTTTTTTTATATAAAAATAAATCTAATCTTAAGTGTTCTTATTTCAGTCGGAACTGAGACTACGCACCTCGACGCTGTATCAACTCCTGTAATAGCCTGTCGCCACACCCGTCGGAAGCTCTGCACCGGAAGCCCCGGAAAGGACACGTGCTTTGTAAGAAACGTCTGGCAGGTTCAGGCTTGGCTCGCGCTAATTCTTATACTATAGGGTTCTTAAAGCTCTCTTGAAAGAAATTTCAGACTCACAAGTTAGGATTACGACGGTTTGGCCTTCACATGAATGACGGGCTACAACGCGGTAGACCTAGAGTTCCTGTATATAGCTATCTACGGTAGCAGAGTTGCGCATTCAGCCTCGGCGGGTGGCCGTAGCGTCGGCTTTCCCGCACGCCATGAATGCTTTGCTCCTCACGTGAATAAATATGGCGAATAGCGGCGCCGCGCGCGCCGCCGCGCGTGGAAAACGGGAGAGGAGGAGAAGGAGGGCGAAAGCAGGGCAACATACGCCGGAGCGCGAGCAACGTCGGCGGCGCGACCGTAAAGGTGGCTTTCTCGCACGGCGCCGGATGCTTTGCTCCTCACGTGATGGATCTCGGCGAATAGCGGTGTGGCGGCGCGGGGAAAACAAATGCGCAACTCTGCTCCCCCTTCGGGGGAGCATATCGAGGAACTCTAGGTAGACCTAGAGTGCCTTCATGTGTGCTTCGCATAGAGTGATGCCAACTGCCTGTTTCCCTTTCCCACACCCTCTCCCACTGCCATTTTGTTCCTCATTGTTTCCCCGTGCCCCGGAAAGTGGCCTTTGTGTCCATCGGTCCTCCCATCCGAGGGGGGAAATGCTAATCCTCCTTCCGTGGGTTCCACAACGCTGCTCCGAACTTGTGAGATAAGGTGCTTGTTTCCGGGAGGGTTATAAGCCCCACGGATTATCGCCGAGACCAAAATGGCTGCTGGTTTGTCGGCGAGTGGTATTACAAAGGGTGGCATCAGCCTAGCAAAGCGCACATGAAGGCTCCCTAAGTAGACCTAACTGCAAGCAATCACATTTCGTTGAATGAAGGTTAATTTGTACAGAAGGTTTTTAATGCAGTTATGCCAATTTAAGTGACGTCTTAGTCATGAATTGACTTGAATCTATTAGAAATCATAGGCAGAGGGTTACCCACCTGAATTGGCGAACTGGATTTACGCAGAGAAATTGTTTTTCTAAAATATACACAGGGACCTAATGAACAAAAAGTAAGGGCGCAAACGAGCTGGTGTACAATGCACATGGTTGAAAAAAAACCGAGACTGCGGGTAAACGACACAACATTAAAAGTCTCAAACACAGCTGAAAATTTTATTTTCCAAAATCTGGTTATATAGGCACTTTGATACAAAAGAACAAAAGGGGGGAGAGTGTGAGAACCCCAAAGAATGCCACTTTCCACCAATGTAACCTTTGACTAAATACAAGGACAACGGACTAAGAGAGGTGCATGACGCAGAGTACGTTGTCCTTTTATTTAGTCAAAGGTTACATTGGTGGAAAGTGGCATTCTTTGGGGTTCTCACCCTCACCCCCCTTTTGTTCTTTTGTATCGAAGTGCCTATATAACCAGATGTCGGAAAATAAAATGTTTAGCTGTGTTAGAGACTTTTTAGTGTTGTGTCGTTTACCCGCAGTCTCGGGTTTTTTTCAACCACGTACAGGGACATAATATATTATTCGATACCCTTGGTAGGACGTCTTGCAAAAAAATTACTTGCCGGCTTTGTTTCTCTTTCTTTTATCTCACAAAATAATTTCATAATTAAAACTACGCGGGGAATGGCATGAGCTTATGTAGGCTAGCTACTAAGCCGGTATAACTTACAGTTTGTCATTACCTCGTGTGAGTACAATGCAAAGAAGAAATCGATCTCGCGTGCAGATACAGTGTGACACCGGCGGTCCAGCCGTGCAGAAGGAGAACGGTTCATCCATCCTTGTTGGCGTGGTTCCGACCGGCTGGCTCCGTGGCTATCGTCTGGGCTTCTACACGAAGGTGCCGGACTACACTGACTGGATTCCGGAGAACATCGTCAAGCTACGTTCGTGACCGGAAACTCTGTCTCCCCTTCCCCTTAGATAGAGTTGCAGATATTCTAAAATACATGGCTGAAAATAAATCGATAAAAAGTCCAAAATCTGCTGCGTCGATTATCCGTGGCCACCTTATCTTGGGTGTCCTCTCTGAGTGATTTTAGACAGAAGTACTGCGTCAGCGCTCGGCGTAAGCTCAACCCCATTCATACGTTTCGCGCACGAAGCTTCGCTCAAAATATGGCCACCGCCAGTGATGATTGATGGACTTTTGAAAAGTGTATTTTATAAGATTGTGTTTTATCTCTTGCCGATTCAGCATCCAAAGGTCCCAGACAATACACAGCGGTGAAACGGGTGAAGCGGGGTGCGCTCGCATTTTGCAAGCGATAACAAGAGGGAGAACTGTCACCAGCGGTCATACTAAGTGTATTCACGATATTTGTTTTCTTTTACAATATAGTGGTTTTTTATTGGCGACATTAAATTGGTCATGGGAAATGTCACTTCAATTAAAGCGAGGTAGTTGTGGAAGAAGCCACCAGTTCCAAAAAGATCCGTATTGCTGTAGTTGGGTCGCGGGTTCAAGCATCGTGACGGGTTTGGAGGTTTGTGTTCGTATTAAATATGAATAACCCAACCTTTAGACAGAACTTGTGAGTCGTTCATTTTAGTTTTAATAGGCGAGCAGGGGATGCTTGTGATTTTTTTTTATTATACAACAAGGCTGTAAACACTATTGCCGCGCGTTTGCCTGAGTTTGCGCTCAGACTACCGAAAAAGATTCAGGAGTAAAGAGCGATCAATGTTATGATCTCACTTATCGAGATGAGAGGTTTGAACCCCACAAGCCTTGCTATCAGTTTATATTTCGCTGATCTTCTAAAGCTTTACAGTTCAATCTGGGACCTTACCGCGTGTTCTTGTGTGGAATGTTCTTGTTAACATAACCTCTACAAATGTCGGCATGGTTGATGGCATTCAGTGAGTGACCATTTCACCAGCGTTCCAGAACGTACGGTTCCCTTTTCGTTTTAGATGAAGGCCTATGTTTGCCCTAATAAACACTAAGATTATGTTGTGATATGCCAATGTTTTTGTTTTATTCTTGACAATGTTGCTTTATATTTTCTAAGCACACTCATAATTTTCTTCTTTTACGAAGGATCTCACTAAACAGACTCTACATATCTACGCTGCACGGTATTTAAATGATGAAGATCGTGCACACAGATTTGCTGGGCGCGTGTGATAAATTTTATAAATTGATGGAAAAGAATGCGCAATCTTATCTGTCTGCCAAAAGTTATACAAAAAATAAAATTATTGTTTTATCAAAGTAAACTCGACTAGTGATATTCCATTAAAGCACACCTTATTGCACCTAGGTCCTTTCACAAAATGGTCGCTTTTGAAGGGCTACCCCACTGGCCAGGGACAAGTAAGAGCGAAAAAGAGATATTCACCGTGCAAATATTTGCATGATGATCACTTCTTTTAACAATAAAACAATAAGTCTGCACTCATTTACTTACCCGGGGGTCTCTTATGGGTCGTATGCGAGTCGTCGATTTCGTGATTTCTGAGCCGTCTTTTTTGGAGGAGTATTACGGGGGAAGACGAACGACCACCCAAAGAATGAATTCGTAAGAAAAATGCAATACAGAAACGTGAAAACACGCAAAGGTCTAGGGTTCTAAAAAAACAAAAAGTTGCCCTAACACTTGGTTTCGTGGCAGCTGTTCGTGACCATGGCGCCGGTCGTCAGTGACGTTTCAGCGACGTCGCGTTCACACCTAAATGTCGTAAACGTCATACCAGACGTGCTGGCAACGTCGACCACTCACGTTTTGTTCGACGTTTTTAGATTGGGTGAGACTCTTGTGCCGGCAGCCGGCACAATAGCCCGGGGAAAAAAATGCCGGCAGTTTCGGACGGCGCGTGTATCAGTGGGGAGCTCGTTAACATAGCCCCCCCCCCTCCCCCCCCCCCTTTTACGGCGACAGTCTGCGGCTGCTCATTAGAAATATACTGACATATTAGGCCCACCAGTACCACCGCTTCGAGGCGGCGTGCCGGCGGCCGAGACCCCGCTGTCCTCCATTCACCCCCAAAAAGGAAGTGTTTCGTCAACAACATTCATGGTTTTTTTTGTGTCCTTTTTTTTTTCAGTGTTAATTCTAAAAGAGAGATGTCGTAAATATCGCCTAATACCTCAGCAAAAAACAAAATTCCGAGGAAGAAAAAAAAAATTCCCACAGGGGATCGAACCAGTATCCTGCTGCGTATGACGCTGACATCTTACCCACTGAGCTAACCCACAGTTTTTTTTTTCTTTATTGTCACTGAGCTAATCCACAGCTTCGAATAGCAGTGTTCACAATCCGTTTTATACGAGACCGAATAGGCGACTACTGCCGGCACTTTTTTCCTCGGGTTATTGTGCCGGCTGCCGGCAGAATATCCACTTCCTTTTAGATTTTCCAGCTCAATCTCCAGCCGCAGAATCACTGTGCTCAAGGCGACAGTGCTCAAGAGCCGCATAACAAAACTTAATTTTTGAGAGGTTGAGAAGTTTAATTATTTATACATTAACTTGCGTAATTCAAAATGCTATTAATTGCACATCGATGACGCTAAAGGGGGCATTTACAAAACTCAATGTACACGGAAGAAAAAAAAAAACACGAAAGCATTTTGGGAATATCAATCCTTTTAGATGTTTAAAATATTGTTACAGGTTTAATTTGCGAAGCCCATGGCGTCTAGAACGGATCAAATTGTACCATTCTTGCATTTTGCACGCGCGCTGTAGTCTTCCATGGGTCTTGGGCCCTGGCACGCGCCTCAGGGGCGCCGCTATACACTATCCCCTCTCCAGGTGATTTCAGGCCTGCATCCTTTCCTAGGAGCATCCATACTGCTCCGCGACCACCCGAGATTGTTTTAAGGTTCGTCAATTTCTCTTCGTATTTTTAACCCATGCACAACTACCTTCAACCAAAAATTCGCATTAACATCACAGTTCATCCATAACACCGACTTCCAACGCCTTAGCGCTTTCGGTAGATCGGGGCGCAAAGTCTTGTCACGTGACTGTCAGTACAGATCTGGCTTTCGTTGCCACTAGTGACGTACCCAAACGAAAATCGCATGCCAGCACACCCTATATCAGAGCACAACGTCACTGCACATTCGCGCATTTTTGGAGTTGACTCAAAAAAAAAATTGCCCGGCAATGACGAAATCCGGTAGATACTGTCAACGGTTTGTGGAAATTGACATTCATGATGCCAACCCCTGAATGGCTCAGATGACGGTCCAAAAGATTACGAGATGGAATGTCCAACGAGCCTGAATGTCCAACGAGACGAAAGATCCAATAATGGATATTCAGGCACGTTGGACATTCAGGCTCGTTGGACATTCCGTCTCGGTTGGATCTTCCGTCTCGTTGGACATTCAGGCTCGTTGGACATTCCGTCTCGGTTGGATCTTTCGTCTCGACGGACATTCAGGCTCGTTGTACATTCCGTCTCGGTTGGATCTTTCGTCTCGACGGACATTCAGGCACGTTGGACATTCCGTCTCGCCTGTCACGTGCTAAAATAATTTGCCCTCTTAAATGTACAGACTTCCCAAGTAGCACGCCAGAGGAATGCCCAACTTGGGCAAAGGTCTGGCAAACATAAGGGCCCAACTTTGGCGCAGTTAGGTTTTTGCACCATGGCACTCATCAGTGCCAAAGTACGGTGCCTAACTATAGCCTTAGTTGGGCGATCCTAGGGCATGCCAAAGTTTGGCTCTTCTCTGGTACGCCAGAGGAGTGCCAAAGTTGGTGCCATACTTGAGCCATAACTGCCATAGTAAATCCTAATCTGGGAATGCGGGGCATGCCAAGGTTTGGCGTTTCTCTGGTCCGCCAGAGGAGCGCCAAAGTTGGTGCCATACTTCAGCCATAACTGCCAGAGCAACGCCTAATTTCGGTATTTGGGACGTGCCAAGGTTTGGCGTTTCTCTGGTCCGCCAGAGGAGCGCCAAAGTTGGTGCCATACTTCAGCCATAGCTGCCAGAGTAACGCCTAATTTCGGTATTTGGGACGTGCCAAAGTTTGGCTTTTCTCGGGTCCGCCAGAGGAGCGCCAAAGTTGGTGCCAGACTTGAGCCATAACTGCCAGAGCAACGCCTTATTTCGGTATTTGGGACGTGCCAAGGTTTGGCGTCTCTCTGGTCCGCCAGAGGAGCGCCAAAGTTGGTGCCATACTTCAGCCATAGCTGCCAGAGTAACGCCTAATTTCGGTATTTGGGACGTGCCAAAGTTTGGCTTTTCTCGGGTCCGCCAGAGGAGCGCCAAAGTTGGTGCCAGACTTGAGCCATAACTGCCAGAGAAACGCCTAATTTCAGTATTTGGGACGTGCCAAGGTTTGGCGTTTCTCTGGTCCGCCAGAGGAGCGCCAAAGTTGGTGCCATACTTCAGCCATAGCTGCCAGAGTAACGCCTAATTTCGGTATTTGGGACGTGCCAAGGTTTGGCGTTTCTCTGGTCCGCCAGAGGAGCGCCAAAGTTGGTGCCATACTTCAGCCATAGCTGCCAGAGTAACGCCTAATTTCGGTATTTGGGACGTGCCAAGGTTTGGCGTTTCTCTGGTCCGCCAGAGGAGCGCCAAAGTTGGTGCCATAGTTCAGCCATAGCTGCCAGAGTAACGCCTAATTTCGGTATTTGGGACGTGCCAAAGTTTGGCTTTTCTCGGCTCCGCCAGAGGAGCGCCAAAGTTGGTGCCATACTTCAGCCATAGCTGCCAGAGCAACGCCTTATTTCGGTATTTGGGACGTGCCAAGGTTTGGCGTCTCTCTGGTCCGCCAGAGGAGCGCCAAAGTTGGTGCCATACTTCAGCCATAGCTGCCAGAGTAACGCCTAATTTCGGTATTTGGGACGTGCCAAAGTTTGGCTTTTCTCGGGTCCGCCAGAGGAGCGCCAAATAAGTGCCAAAAGTGGCAAAGAAAGCCGAGAGGCCAGCCCAAGTTTCGAATATCTCTGGTGTGTCACAGAAGTGCTCTTTCACGCGTCCCAGAAGAGAAATAAATTAAACAAGCGTTGGAAACACGATGGTAAGATGTCATCACCTCCGTTCCCATGCAGCACGGCAATACTTTGCAGTATCGTGCCAGTGCCGGCCGAAAGTCGGTTCCAATATCGCTCAACTGTCCAGTTTTGTATCACCGTTTGATACCCGGCAAGTATTGCCGTACAGCTGTTTCGCCCCGGCCAAGCGTTCGCGAAATATTCTGCGAAGACTCTACGATGCGTCTGCTTCGTATTGGCCGAACGTCGTGCAAGTATGTGTACGTTGCATGTCATTTGTTGCATATCCAATCACTTATACGGACAAACAAATTTTTTTCGATCGCTCCCAGAAGTTTATTAAACAACTATCATTGCACACAGTGTATTCTCAACATATTTACAAAGGTCACACTTCTCTGTAAAACGAAAAGCAAATTATAAAATACAATTAACACTGTCCTCAGGCCAAGCAAAACTCATCACACAAAAACCGCGGAGATTGAGAGGAAAGCAGGACGACTATCAGAATCATGCTTGCAGTGCACTTACTAATAAAAGAGCGATATCATGTAATCCTTGATAGATGCATAATCCAACTCAGGCACCCCACAAACACATTCGAGGATTCGAGGACTGACGTCTCGTCGTCGGCGAAGAGCAGTTTTTGTCGAAGCGTGTCCAACAAACACATCACAAGTATTCCACGAACTCCGGTGCAAAAAATGACTGTTACCGAAAAATTGGCATGGACGTATTCCGACCGTTTACGACGAAAAAACACAGCCGCGTCTGCAGCGCACGAAAGCAACAGAACACTGAAGAGCAGTTCGAAAACCGGACCTACGTGGCCCGCTTATTTCTATAACTAGGCAAACGGCGAAAACGACAGCCCCAGAGTTCCCATCAGCGTGACAGAGAAAGTCACGTGAAAAGTTTCGTCCAAACGTTTTTGTCCTACGCGTCCTAGGTAGAGAGGTCACGCTGGGTCATGCGTTTCGCTCCACCCTCTTGATTTGCTTAAAGCGGCTGTCGCGCTCGCTGACAGCCACACGAAGACACAAAAGCAGGTGGGGAGGATTTGCAAAAGGCGAGGTCGAAGGGGAATCAACAACGCATAAAAGGAAAGGCCGCTTCTGCCGGTGACCTTGCCGCCTTGCCTAGTCTGTCAGCGTTCGGCTTCCATTGAGGGCCTCAGAAAGATAATCTCCTTTCTTGAGAGCGAAATGGACGGGGTGGTTATGCTTTTCGGGCTTGTCGCCATCCGATAAGCCTCAATTATTTCTGTCCCCACTCGCTCGCAGTGGCCTCCCATGGCTGTCGTACCGGTGAAATTAGGAGCGCAAAAATACTCCAGAAGCCGGGCGAAGACATGATAAATGTAATAACAAAAACGGCTTGACATCACAAAAATAACAATTTAATTAAACGTTTCGCCTCCCATGCGGGAGGCATCTTCAGTAGAGCGCAGAGCGAGTGAGAGTCGCACAAAAAAGTTCGGCTATTTAGGCATAAAGTTTGCGTACACGTCCGGCAGGGGGCCACAGTTCTTGTTTAATAAGCGATGAATCACTTCCGCGTTTGTCGTTCTGGATGAACCATGATTCCAGCAGCTTCCTCAGTCCCCACCTTTTATCCCTCGCCTTGTCAAAGTCAAATTGGTGTCCTGACGTCCATGCATGGTCGACGAGTTCGGACTTGAAGCGGGTGGCGTTCGTGGAATTGGCGACATCCCGTGCGTGTTCTTTTAGTCTTGTTTTTCTTTTTCGTTCCGTCTCTCCAATGTAGAAAGCGTCACATTCCTTGCACTGCACCTGGTAGATCACGACCCTTTCTGCCTCTGGCGGGGTCGGGTCTTTTGGCTTGGAGATAACATTGGCAATTGTTCTGTAGGGTTTGTATACAGTTCGTACCCCCAACGGCCTAAGGGCGCGTCCCAATGCCTCCGAAACCCCCTTAACGTACGGGATGCACACGACGTCACGTGTTTGCTCGGCTCGATCCGGGCGCCGACGGGACATTTGTTTCTTAACGCAATTGATAAACCGGTCGGGGTAATTACGTTTTTTCAAAGCCTCCCGCACATGGCTAAGCTCTTGATTGCTAAGTGTTGAGTTAGATGGGACTGTTTCTGAACGATGAAGGCAACGATCCTAAACTGAGCTTTTGTGTTGAGTAGGGTGATGAGAGTGGTAGTCAAGAAAGTTTTGTGTTTACCATATACGGATGTCTCCATCTTAAAGAAAGATTCACTAGTTCTATGGACACGTACACATAAAAACGGCAAGGTACTATCGGTTTCATGTTCGCAGGTGAACTGAATCGAGGGGTGGACACTATTCAAATTGCGGTGAAAATCGGTTACGTTCTCTCTGTTAACTATTACAAAAGTGTCATCGACATAGCGACGGTAGAACTTCACGGGGAAATCAATGCCAGACATTACCTTTTCCTCAACATATTCCATGACGAGATTCGAGACGGTTACGGAAACTGGACTCCCCATAGGGCATCCGCTGACCTGATGATATATGTCCCCATTAAAACTAAAATTGCACTGGTTGAGACAAAAACGCAAAAGGAGTATAACGTTATCAACAAGGAGGGTTGTGCGAGTGGACAACGACTGGTCTGCCAACAACCTGTCACGGGCGACATCAACCGCCAGGGCGTTGGGGACATTCGTAAATAATGAAATCACATCAAACGATACCATAGCCTCGTGCGGTAGCAGGGTCTGAGCGCGTATGAGTTCAACAAAGTCACGGGAATTCCGGACGCTAAACTCATTGTTTCCCGTAAGAGGGCTCAGAATCATAACCAGATATTTGGAAAGGCTGTAAGTGGATGAACCAATAACATATACAATCGGGCGTAGGGGGCAACCCGGTTTGTGAATTTTGGGGAGTCCATATATCCTGGGTGTCGCGGCGTCAAAGGAGAAGAGATGACGGTATAGGTCATCACTGATGCGTCCTTTCTTTTTCAGCTCTCGAAGGTGGTCAGCTAACTCTCTTTCGGACTTAGCAGCGGGATCTCTTGATAGCCTCACGAAATAGCGACTGTCATTTATAACTTCATACATCTTCTTCACGTAGTAATCCCTATCAAGCACAACGGTTCCTTTTCCTTTGTCGGCCTTTAAAGTCATCATGGAGCTGTCTGACTTCAACTCATTAAGAGCAATGCGTTCTTGTTGATCTAAATTTGACCCGGCCGGTTTCACATTGTTCGAAACACTGACAACGCGGCTTCTCGCGAAATTTACCCCTGTGACATCGTGCACATGTCTGAGTTTCTCTTCAATTTCAATTATGAAGTCACGTTCTGGAACGTACCGTGGAGCAAGGGCATAGTCCAGTCCTTTGGATAGCAGAAATTGCAAGCCAGGGTTGGTAATAGTAACATAGGGTACGTATGGCAGAATTCCCTGCCATAAAAAAAAATGATTTGGCTAACGCCAATTTAACGCGAAATAGGTGCAAAGAGTTTTGCGATAAGAAGCGTAAACCGAAAAAAAAGGAAAAAAAAGAAAGACTGAAGGAAAGGAGAAATAAGAAAAAAATCTGGTGACGTGGCCCAAAAAAAAAAAATTCTGTTCATGTGATTTTTCTTGTTACGTGACCAAACGAAAAAAAAAACGAAATAAAAAAAGGAACACGAGAAAAAAAAAAAGAAAAAAAAAACCCAGCCGGGTTTCGAAGCTAGGCCCGCTTGATCGTGAAACTAGCGCGCTGTCCGTTGCGCCAACATAACTTTTTTTTCTTTCTTTCTTTATTGCAAGTTGCGCCAACATAACTCTGCCTGTAATGCTGACGCATTCTCCCATCATAGGAGAAAGCTTAGTTGCCTTCGTAGTTTTTCATGCATGTGTTATTTTTATTTGTGGCAAGAGTTCACGTCCAGAATGCTTTTAGAGTTTTCGAGCAAAACGAGTTTTCTTCATCCGAGTCACCTTCTAGAACCAGTAGACCGCACTGGGTCGTCCGGCTAATCAAGCAGCTTTTTTCAAATTCTCTAACGTGCCCGTCCTCGGATCCGAGGTCGCCGTTTGACAAGCTTAACTTTCTTCCACCTTTTAGCCGGAACCCCACGGCAGCTTTGTTCCGTCCCCACTCCCCCTCGAGAGGATGGCTCGCCCCGAGGCTAATCCCATTCTCTAGACGCTCTTTCCACCCAACGATGGCCCTTTCCCTTCCCGTCCCCTAGCTTCGGGAGAGAAGGTTCTTCTCTGTAGAACGTCCCGTTTGTACAGCGGCCTTTGAAGTTCAGATTGTCCTGTCTGTATCGTCCCTTTTGTGTCTCCACTTTTAATGTTTAAAAAGTATCAACACGCTAAAATAGTACAATTTCCAGGATTTTATTTTCATTCCCCAAGTGTGATGCGGGAGCCGCGCCACGGAGCCCCGGTCGTTTCCGCTCTTTGTTATCACTAGGATTTGACAGTGCTCAATCACAATGGAAGACACGCACAGAGCCACGCTCGCTTTTGCAATGCGCCGTCTAATAATGATATCTCTTGTGGAAACGTGCGTACATCCGTCTTGCGCAGTGTTAGCTCAATTGACAGCACTTTCTGTAAAGGCGGATTCACACCAAGGATGTAAGCAGTCGCGCGATCCAACTAAATCGCATCGCAAAAAAAAAAAAAAAATAAAAGTAATTAGTTGGTCAATTTGGCGTGCGCGATGAGCGAGTCCAACGCCTTCGTTGGCGAGTCGCTTCTCAAAAACTCTCGCTCCGAACGCCGTTGGTTGGCTGGGCCTCTCCGCGACTAGAGTGCATCGTAAAAAGTCGGGTCAGCAAGCGACTGCTCAAAACCCGTCACTTTTTGCCCGCGATGGTCGCTTTTGCGATGAAAGTTTTGGCGCGACTAGATCGGATCGCCGGTGTGAACGCGCCATAATGTCGAACCAGTCTCACGGCGCGCCCCGATATTGGCTTGTGTACCTACGCGCGAGTGCAACCTCTGGCACAATTTATTTGCGTTTGCAAAGCCTGCTCCAGCCGCGTCAAAACATTCAGCCAACCTTTGCACTGCAGAAATCAAGAAACACCCAAAATAAGATAAAGTTGCCAGCCGAATAAAACTTGATTTCTATTTTATTAAGATGAAGACCACCCGCGTACATCAAATATTTCATCAGCCGAACTCCAAGGCAGTAAGCCTAGTTCTGGCACTTGTTTGGCAACTTTGGCCCGCAGCTGCCAGATCACAGCCAAAATATCGGGAAGCGAAGCCTAACTTGGGCGCTCGTTTGGCGACTTGGGCCCAAAGATGCCAGATCTCAACCGAACTTTAAGGTAGTAAGCCTAACTCTGGCACATTTGTGGCGATTTTGGCCCGAATGTGCCAGGTGACAGCCAAACTGTGAAAAAGTGAAGCCTAACTTTGGCATAACTTTGGCGATTTTGGCCCGAAAATGCCAAAGCTCTGCCGAACTACAAGGTAGTAAGCCTAACTCTGGCACATCTCTGGCGATTTTGGCCCGAATGTGCCAGGTGACAGCCGAACTGTCAAAAAGTGAAGCCTAACTTTGGCATTAGTTCGGCGATTTTGGCCCAAAAATGCCAAAACTCTGCCGAACTACAAGGTAGTAAGCCTAACTCTGGCACATCTGTGGCGATTTTGGCCCGAATGTGCCAGGTGATAGCCGAACTATCAAAAAGTGAAGCCTAACTTTGGCATTAGTTTGGCGATTTTGGCCCAAAAATGCCAAAGATCTGCCGAACTACCGGGCAGTAAGCCTAAATCCGGCATTTTTTAGGCGATTTAGGCCCGAAGATGCCAGACTACAGCCGAACTACCCGGCAGCGAAGCCTAAGTTTGGCACTTGTTTGGCGAATTAGGGCCAAGATACCCAGACTGTTGCCAAGGGAGGTCAGGTTTGGCACTACTTTGGCTTCTTCGGGCTTTTTAATGCCCTAAACTGCCAGACGCAAGCCAAGTTTTGGCCCAGAACTGGGTGCTGCCTGGGTTGTGTGTATATTTAGTCCGCGTCCCTGCAGGAAGTGCCGTAGATACATCATACTAAAATGTCGTGCCACAAAAGCCGACGTTGACGGACCGACAAAGAAACAGAGCAGACACAAATATTATAATTTCATATATAGGAAGGCTTGATGGTTAGTTAGCTGAGTGCCGATGCGCTGCTATGTACCAATCGGTTAAAGGTGTCGATTGTACGACGCCAAACGCCCCTTCGATATTAACAGTTCAAATGGTTGGAATATTCCGATAACATAGGTCAGCCAATTTGAAATATATAATAGGAATGCACAGTACGGGTGTTCTAGTGGATCGCAATTGGCGGACGTCTATAAAAGCCGCGATTTAGAACCCAGGAATTTCTAGTTCAGTCCACATCCCTGCCTGTTTCGATCTATAAATGAGCTACATACGGAGATCCGCATTGCAAACACATGACGGCCCGCCAGCGCCACTGACTATGCGGAAAGTCAATATTTAAGTTTTTAAAAGGAGCTTTGGGAGCTGTGGGTGCGAGGCATCAAGAGTTTCCCACAAGCGTAATTTCCCACTAATAAATACAAATATGGATATATATCTTTTTTAAATAAAATCTACATCTAACGCGCCTGTAAATGCATGGGGGTGGTGGCTGGTGTGACCCGACAATTCCTGAGCAAATGCGGAACAATTGTATGAATTTGAGAAATGTTTATTTTTGTTTGTGTATCTTTGGAACAGACAACTACTCAGTGTACACTTCAGTCGTCAGTAGTTTACATACGCATCCATTTCCTACCAATAGGTTTGTATGTCAGTGAGTAGAGCGATAATACTAGTATCCCACAGTACGCATATTTTTTTTTTTGCATGTGACATGAATATAGTGCATGTCACATATAGTGGTTTTCAGAAGCCCATGTAATTTAACTGGCTTCTGGAAGCACTCCAAAGGTCGCCATTTTGTCGAGGTAGTTCATGACGTCTTGGTAGGTGGGAGCTTGACTGCCGATAAAGGAAGCGAACGCATCAATCTCGGCGTGCAGCAGAAGGTTCACACCCGGATGTACTAATAGCCTGCATCATGTGCGAATATAACAACAGATCGTTCCCCGTGGCTTTCTATTCTTGTAGGGTAACGATTGCACCACGAATCTGGTCACTTCGTCGAAATTCCATTGGTCTCTGGACAACTAGAAGAAGGACAATTCGTCCCGATTCACAGAATGAAGAATGGGGCGAAAGTCCCCGTTTGTCGAACTGTCGTAAAGAGTTGATTAGGGTTGGGTGTGTAGATTGGGATACGGCCCGTTCGTCACATGCCGATTCGTCATAGGGCAACTGGTAATAGGCCCAGTCGTCACAGCGGAACATTCGCCATAGCATAATTCGTAACTCGGGCCACCTGTCACACAGTAACTCAAAATTTGTCATATGGTTCTTTCTAGTTGGGTTTCTTGAAAAATTTGGTTGACCGTGCCAACCCGTGCAAGGTCACC
This sequence comes from Ixodes scapularis, assembly GCF_016920785.2. Classification (NCBI taxonomy): domain Eukaryota; kingdom Metazoa; phylum Arthropoda; class Arachnida; order Ixodida; family Ixodidae; genus Ixodes; species Ixodes scapularis. The sequence goes on from NW_024609835.1 coordinate 82,225,325, forward strand.
AAGGTTGATCGCAGGCGAAGATTCCGTAACAGGTGCTGCAGTTCCGGGTATCATTCTGAAGGTCCGACATTCGGAACGAAACTAGAAGTAGTAGAAAACAAAGAAACCTCGCAAAGAACCTAAGCCATATATAGAAAGAAAGAAAAAACGAACAAAAGAGTTTTTCTAAAAGTATCGCCAGGTAGTCATTGTTTGCTTTGTTGTTGTAGGCGTGTCACCCGATTCGCCGAAATTCAGGAACTTTGTAGCTGCTTTCTTTTTTCGGATGGTGGATGTACCAGATTACGAGACGGAATGTCCAACGAGCCTGAATGTCCAACGAGACGAAAGATCCAATAATGGATATTCAGGCACGTTGGACATTCAGGCTCGTTGGACATTCCGTCTCGGTTGGATCTTCCGTCTCGTTGGACATTCAGGCTCGTTGGACATTCCGTCTCGGTTGGATCTTTCGTCTCGATGGACATTCAGGCTCGTTGGACATTCCGTCTCGGTTGGATCTTTCGTCTCGATGGACATTCAGGCTCGTTGGACATTCCGTCTCGGTTGGATCTTCCGTCTCGTTGGACATTCAGGCACGTTGGACATTCCGTCTCGCCTGTCACGTGCTAGAATAATTTGCCCTTCTAAATGTACAGACTTGTGTGTATATTTAGTGCGCGTCCCTGCAGGCATTGCCGTAGTTACTTCATACTAAAATGTCGCGCCACAAAAGCCGACGTTTGCGGACCGACAAAGAAACAGAGCAGACACAAATATTATAATTTCCTCTATTTATTCAAATAAATTTATTTAATTTAATATATTTCAAATCAGCCAATTTGAATTATATAATAGGGATGCAATGTACGGTGTTCTAGTGGATCGCAATTGGGGGACGTCTACAAAAGCCGCGCTTCAGAACCCAGGAATTTCTAGTTCAGTCCTCATCCCTGCCCGTTTCGATCTATAGATGAGCTACATACGGAGATCCGCATCGCAAACACAGGACCGCCCGCCACCGCCGCTGACTTTGCGGAAAATCAATATTTATTTTTTTTAAAAGGAGCTTTGGGAGCTGTGGGTGCGAGGCATCAAGGGTTTCCACAAGCGTAATTTCCCACTGATAAAAAAATATAGATATATATATATTTTTTTAAATAAAATCTACATCTAACGCGCCTGTAAATGCATGGGGGTGGTGGTTAGTGTGACTCGACAATTCCTGAGTAAATGCGGAACAATTGTGTGAGAGAAATTTTTATTTCTGTTCGTTTATCTTTGGAACAGACAACTACTTAATGTACACCTCAGTCGTCAGTAGTTTACATACGCATCCATTCCCTACCAATAGGTTTGTATGTCAGTGAGTAGAGCGATAATACTAGTATCACACAGTACGCAACTTCTTTTTCCTTTTTTTTTTGCATGTGACATGCATAGTTTTTTTCAGAAGCCCATGTCTGGAAGCACTCCAAAGCTCGCCATTCTGTCAAGGTAGTTCATGACGTCTTGGTAGGTGGGAAGCAAACGCATCTATCTCGGCGTGCAGCAGAAGGTTCACACCCGGATGTACTAATAGCCTGCATCATGTGTGAATATAACAATAGATCGTTCCACGTGGCTTTCTATTCTTGTAGGGTAAGCGTATTGCACCACGAATCCGGTCGCTTCGTCGAAATTCCATGGGTCTCTGGACAACTGGAAGAAGGACAATTCGTCCCGATTCGCAGAATGAAGAATGGGGCGAAAGTCCCCGTTTGTCGAACTGCCGAAAAGAGTTGATTAGGGTTGGGTGTGTAGATTGCCGGTGACAGTGGGGGTCAACAGTGAGACCTTCTTTTCAAAAAAGAGAGGATGACAAATGCAGCTCTCAGAATTGGCAAGGGTCCGATAGTAAATCGTACACGGGTTATTCAAAACGATAAATGTCGGGTTCTTCGTGAGTATGTTCACTCGCAACTCTAGCATTATGGAATTTGGGAAGACCGAGCGAGGGGCTGACCTCCTGATGCCGTGGTCATATGTGCACTTGTAACGTACGCATATGAATAAATAACGGTCGCACTCTCGCAGCGGCTCTGTGACAGAGTTAGAACCAGTTGAAATCTGATCGCAGCCTTGGTATGCTACCTGGGCGCGTATCGGTGCGATTGCTGCATGCCACGTGACCAGGAAAGGCAGAAACGACGGAAGCCAACCCTAAAAAAGTATTGTATTAATTATTAATATTACCTACTTGTTGCTTAATACATGGTTCACTGCGACAGCAATCGCTTTGGTGGCCGAAGCATGCGAAACTGATCGTCGCGATAAGCGTCAACGCACAATCACCGGACAAAAGCTCACCAATTGAGAAGATTAGCTGCACAAAGGCTTAATGGAAGGAACGTTGTATTCTATCACTGATTTTGATATGAGGATCAAATTTATGTTTCTGGGGACCGAGAAGTCCAATTAGAAATGTCTAAAACTTTCACGTTCGTTCTGTAAATAGAAGAAAACAAAAACTACTATTTAGAGTAATTACACATACTGCACCGACTTCACCCAATAATAATTATAATACTAAATATTCAATCAGGCGCTTTGCGCCCATGCGAGGGACATCATCTTCGCGTGACTAGGGACACGAATAAGAAAAATACAGCAACTCGTACAATACGGAAAAAAGGTGGCTGAGGAACATTTGTTTCCGCTCCAGAGGTACGACCTTCTAAAATCAAACGGGTGACAGGTTGTCAATGGTCAACCAACGAGTTCGGTCTTTGATCCTGTAGCATGTGTGACCTTTTAAACGCCTTTCTTTTTTAATTATAGAAATCATCTTTATATCTAGATATATAAAACGAACAATAAATGAATTGTTTTGGGGATTTTATAAAGTCTACAAAATATACGAGCATAATTTTAATTTCATTTTAGGGACTTCACAGAGGCAACGTCAGTGGGACAAGCTCAGCGGCACACCAAAACAGCCGTTCATCAAAAATCCCGGTACTGAAAAGCCCGGTGCCCAAGCGACCACATACCGAAATGATCGCGTACCGATATCTCCGCACCGAAATGTCCGGTTCCCAATTTCATCGAACGCATTTTTCACCGCCGTAACTATCAGTAATCCTACAATTCAACAAAGAAATGTCTTCTAAATTCTTTGCTAGGTTCATTCTATATCCGTTGGATATTCAGACTCGTTGGACATTCAGGCTCGTTGGACATTCCGTCTCGGTTGGATCTTTCGTCTCGATGGATATTCAGGCACGTTGGACATTCCGTCTCGGTTGGATCTTTCGTCTCGTTGGAGATTCAGGCACGTTGGACATTCCGTCTCGGTTGGATCTTTCGTCTCGTTGGACATTCAGACTCGATGGACATTCCGTCTCGATTGGATCTTTCGTCTCGTTGTACATTTCGTCTCGCCTGTCACGTGACCGATTGGACATTGAGACTCGTTGGACATTCAGTCTCGTTGGACATTCAGGCCATAAGCGATGTACCAGGGTATAAAAGAAAAGTCATTTTTGCATGGGATCTTACTCTCGCTTTTGAAATGGAGTTGATCACAGCAGAGAGTGGTGGCGCGATGCTCCTCCACGACGGACATTCTTACACTCGTATTAAGTCTAACGAATCGACGCTCTACTGGTCCTGCCGGCAAAGGACACTTTGTAAAACTAAAGTTGTAACTGACCTATCCATAACTCGCATACTATCCTACTCGAGCGACCACACGCACGCCGGCGACCCAGACCCAACCGAGCTAGGTGTTCTCAGAGTACGTCATGAGACGAAGCTAAGAGCAGGTAAGTTGCGAGAAGTTGTCTTTATATTCCTAGTTTTGCATAACAAGAACCAATTTTTATAGTGCTTCTTGCTTGCAGTGGAAGGGCGGCTGGCACCACACCAGATACTTTTAGATGCAGCCTCCTCCGTAACGGACGACACTGCCTCGCAGATTCCTGCTGCATCCACACTACGGCGCACGATTCGGAAACAGAGGCAGCGCGCGAATTTCGTGTACAGTGTACCATCCTGCAGGGCAGACATTCGAATGCCCGCAGAGTTTAAGTTAAAGTGCTTTCCTGCGTTATGTATTTGGTTTCGTAATAACTGTTCCAACTTCATGCAGGTCACAGCCGAAGGAGATTCGTTTCTTCTGCACGACAGCGGCGACGGCGACAGCGAGAGGCTTCTCATCTTTGCAACTGAGCGCCACCTGAGCTATTTGGCCCGGGCAACCACCTGGTTCGCAGACGGAACCTTCAAGGTCACCCCTGAGCAGTTCTACCAGCTTTACACTGTGCATGCAGCCGTCAACGGTGTAGCGGTGCCCATGGTTTACGGCTTGCTGGCCAACAAATCCGAAACTACCTACAGAAGGTAAGCACTAAAAGTTAGAAAAACGGATCCCTTGGTGTGGCATTATTGATTTTGTCTACATAATTGTTTCTTTTATTTGTAATACTGACTACACAGAATTGTTATTATTATTTTTGTTCAAGGTTCTTCGGTGTGCTGCTGAGCGGCGTTGGGACCCACTGCGTTGAGGTGGTCTACACTGACTTCGACATCGCTGCCATCAACGCCGTAAAAGCCAGGGCCCCTAGCGCAAGGATTAAGGGATGCTTCCATTTATCCCAGTCGGTATACAGAAATGTGTGCTCTAGCGGTCTTCAGAGTCGATACAATGCGGAAGAAGAGTTTGCTGTTAAGGTCAGCAAAATTATTTTGTTCTTTTTTTTCGGTTCTTTTTATATATATATACATATATATATATATATATATATATAAACTGCGTTTCAGACAAAATAAAATTTACTTTCTGTGCACTTTCAGATGAGAATGCTGCCTGCATTGGCGTTCTTGCCAATTTCCGACATTCCAAGACTCAGTCGAGGTTTTCCACTCGGAGGCTGCACACGTGGCGGATTACTTCGAAGATGTCTACATCGGCAGGCCCCGTCGGAACGGCATGTCTACAGCCATCTTTCTTCCAACAGTTTGGTCAGTGAGGGAATCGACATTGGCGGAAATGCCAAGAACAAATAACAGCATCGAGGACCTCCTAAGTTGTTTGTAGCAACAAACGCGAATTACATTATTTCGTTGGATGGGCGGTGCAGTTGGTGTTTCGACGTAAAATAACAACCTTCCTAAGTACTAATTGGGGGCGCAAACTTAAAATATATTGTCACGAAATTACAAAAAACAAAACAAATCTAATTCTTTATCATCACCACTGCTCGGGAATGAAGAGAGAGAGAGAAAGAGATGAATCGAGACGGACTCCGGGATTTCTCCAAAATATGATGACTGCATACATGACCGCGTTTTATGTCTTCCGTCACCCATATGTTATTCTACGTAAATATATGCTTCATAGTAAGGCTGTGCTCGTGTTTTCTGCGGTTAGTTGCGTACTCAATGAGACTGTACAGTAATAACAGTTTGCGCGTGTTTTTCTTTTTCCTTCTTTAAGAGCAATGTGGGCTGCAGCTCCCCCAACATCTGGTCCTTCCTGAGATCTGTCAAGAGGGAGCAATCCTTGACGGAAATGAAACTCGCTCAAGCAGAGGGCGGCACTACGTCTTCGAGGGTGTCGAAAAAGCACGCTGACTGCAACAAGCGCCTCCAGATTGTCGTCAGCCGCTACGACAGTCGCAACCGTCTGGAAATGTTCAGGGCACCAGCCCGAAATATTGCGTTTTAAAATGCTAACTACTCGACTAATAAACCTTTTATTTTCAAGTGTAATCATGACGCACTTGGTATTCACTTATTATTTAGGTAATGATGTCATTACACCCAGCTGCGGCAACAACTGTTGTACGTCAGCAATGATGGGCACCAGCCCGGTGTATATTAATATGAGCGTCGTCGGTTTCGCGACTCACAGTGTATCAAAAGTCTTGCATTATAGTCAGAATTTTAACAAATAAATAAACTTTGAACTTTCATTTCAGTGCCTTTTTTTTAAATTTCATATGACGAATTCCGATGTGACGAGTTCCCCTATGACGAATTGTCCTATGTGACCAATAGCCCTATTACCAGTTGGCCTATGACGAATCGGCATGTTACGAACGGGCCTACACCCGTGTAGATTGCCGATGACAGTGGGCGTCAACAGTGAGACCTTCTTTTCAAAAAGAGAGGATGACAAATTCAGCTCTCCGAATCGGCAAGGGTCCGATAGTGAATCATACCCGGGTTATACAAAATGATAAAAGTCGGGTTCTCCGTGAGTATGTTCACCCGTACCTCTAGCATTATGGAATTTGGGAAGACCGATGGAGGGGTTGACCTCCTGATGCCGTGGTCATATGTGCACTTGTAATGTACGCATATGAATAAATAACGGTCGCACTGTCGCAGCGGCTCTGTGACAGAGTTAGAACCAGTTGAAATCCGATCGCAGCCTTGGTATGCTACCTGGGCGCGTATTGGTGCGATTGTTGCATGCCACGTGACCAGGAAAGGCAGAAACGATGGAAGCCAACCCTAAAAAAGTATTGTAATAATTATTAATATTACCTACTAGTTGCTTAATACATGGTTCACTGCGACAGCAATCGCTTTGGTGGCCGAAGCATGCGAAACTAATCGTCGAGATAAGCGTCAACGCACAACCACCGGACAAAACCTCACTAATTGAGGAGATTAGCTGCACAAAGGCTTAATGGGAGGAACGTTGTATTCTATCACTGATTTTGATATGAGGATCGAATTTTTCTTTCTGGGGACCGAGAAGTCCAATCAAAAATGTCTAAATCTTTCACGTTCGTTCTGTAAAAAAGAAGAAAACAAAAACTGCAATTTAGAGTAATTACACATACTACACCGACTGCGATAAATAATAATTTTAATACTAAAAATTCAATCAGGCGCTTTTCTCCCATGAAAGGAACATCATCTTTGCGGGACCAGGGACACAAATAAGAAAAATATAGCAGCTCGTACAATACGGAAAAACGGTGGCTGAGGACGCTCGTGGGTCCTACATTTGTTTCCGGTCCAGAGGTACGACCTTCTAAAATCAAACGCGTGACAGGTTGTCAATGGTCAACGAGTTCGTTCTTTGACCTTGTAGAATGTGTGACCTTTTAAACGTCTTTTTTTTAATTTTAGATATCATCTTTATATTTCGATATAAAAAACGAACAATAAAGGAATTGTTTTGGGGATTTTATGAAGTCTACAAAATATACGAGCATAATTTTAATTTCATTTTGGGGACTTTACAGAGGCAACGCCAGTGGGACAAGCTCAGCGGCATATAAAAATAGCCGTGCATTAAAAATCCCGGTACTGAAAAGCCCGGTGCCAAAGCGACCAAATACCGAAATGATCGCGTACCGATATCTCCGCACCGAAATGTCCGGTTCCCCATTTCATCGAACGCATTTTTCACCCGCCATAACTATCAGTATTCCTACAATTCAACAAAGAAATGTCTTCTAAACTCTTTGCAAGGTTCATTCTATATCCGTTGCATATTCAGACTCGTTGGACATTCAGGCTCGTTGGACATTCCGTCTCGGTTGGATCTTTCGTCTCGTTGGATATTCAGGCACGTTGGACATTTCGTCTCGGTTGGACCTTTCGTCTCGTTGGACATTCAGACTCGATGGACACTCCGTCTCGATTAGATCTTTCGTCTCGTTGTACATTCCGTCTCGCCTATCACGTGACCGATTGGACATTCAGGCTCGTTGGACATTCAGCCTCGTTGGACATTCAGGCCATAAACGGAACTTAGGCTTGTCAATTGTTCGTCGTCGCTATCTTCACCCACTTTTCTCTCTCGCCCTCTTCTTGCCGAGTTTCCCGACGCATCGCATAAGGCTCTATCATGGAGATGCCACTGGCATCTCCTCTGCCTACCTTTCCCCCTCTCTCTCGCGCCGTGCCGGCTGTTTTTTTTTTATTTTTTTTATTTTTTCTTTTGGCAGGTAAGTGCGGACTGGGCTTGAACGCTTTTTGGACCGCTTATGGCCTGAATGTCCAACGAGACGGAATGTCAAATGAGCCTGGATGTCCAATCGGTCACGTGACAGGCGAGACGGAATGTACAACCAGACGAAAGATCCAATCGAGACGAAATGTCGATCGAGTCTCAATGTCCAACGAGACGAAAGGTCCAATCGAGACGTAATGTCCATCGAGTCTGAATGTCCAACGAGACGAAAGGTCCAATCGAGATGGATTGTCCATCGAGTCTGAATGTCCAACGAGACGGAATGTCCAACGTGCCTGAATGTCCAACGGGACGGAAGGTCCAACCGAGACGGAATGTCCAACGAGCCTGAATGTCCAACGAGTCTGAATATCCAACGGATGTAGAATGAACCTTGCAAAAAAATTAGAAGACATTTCTTTGTTGAATTGTAGGATTACTGATAGTTACGGCGGTGAAAAATGCGTTCGATGAAATGGGAAACCGGGCATTTCGGTGCGGAGGTATCGGTACGCGATCATTTCGCTATGTGGTCGCTTCGGCACCGGGTTTTTCAGTACCGGGATTTTTGATGCACGGATATTTTTGTATGCCGCTGAGCTTGTCCCACTGACGTTGCTTCTATGAAGTCCTCAAAAAGAAATTAAAATTATGCTCGTATATTTTGTAGACTTCATAAAACCCCCAAAACAATTCATTTATTGTTCGTTTTATATATCTATATATTTATCTATATATAAAGATGATTTCTATAATAAAAAAAGACGTTCAAAAGGTCACACATGCTACAAGATCAAAGACCGAACTCGTTGACCATTGACAGCCTGTCACGCGTTTGATTTTAGAAGGTCGTACCTCTGGAGCAGAAACAAATGTGGGACCCACGAGCGTCCTCAGCCACCGTTTTTCCGTATTGTACGAGCTACTGTATTTTTCTTATTCGTGTCCCTAGTCCCGCAAAGATGATCTCCCCTGCATGGGAGAAAAGCGCCTGATTGAATTTTTAGTATTATAATTATTATTAGGTGAAGCTGGTGTAGTATGTGTAATTACTCTAAACTGTGGTTTTTGATTTCTTCTTTTTTTACAGAACGAACATGAAAGTTTTAGACATTTCTGATTGGACTTCTCGGTCCCCAGAAACAAAAATTCGATCCTCATATCAAAATCAGTGATAGAATACAACGTTCCTCCCATTAAGCGTTTGTGCAGCTAATCTCCTCAAATGGTGAGCTTTTGTCCGGTGATTGTGCGGAGGATTCGGCACATTAACGCTTATCGCGACGATTAGTTTCGCATGCTTCGGCCACCAAAGCGATTGCTGTCGCAGTGAACCATGTATTAAGCAACAAGTAGGTAATATTAATAATTATTACAATACTTTTTAGGGTTGGCTTCCGTCGTTTCTGCCTGGTCACGTGGCATGCAGCAATCGCACCGATACGCGCCCAGGTAGCACACCAAGGCGGCGATCGGATTTCAACTGGTTCTAACTCTGTCACAGAGCCGCTGCGACAGTGCGACCGTTATTTATTCATATACGTAAATTACAAGTGCACATATGACCACGGCATCAGGAGGTCAGCCCCTCGCTCGGTCTTCCCAAATTCCACAATGTTAGAGTTGCGAGTGAACATACTCAAGAAGAACCCGACTTTTATCATTTTGAATAACCCGGTTACGATTCACTATCGGACCCTTGCCAATTCTGAGAGCTGCATTTGTCATCCTCTCTTTTTTGAAAAGAAGGTCTCACTGTTGACCCGGATTCCACGTCAAAATGTGCAACGAGATGAAATGTCCAACGGGTCAGAATGTTCAATATTGGACATTTCGTCTCGGAGGACATTTCGTCTCGTTGGACATTTTGACCTGCTTGGACATTTCGTCTCGTTAGACATTTTGACCCGATTGGACATTTCGTCTCGTTGGACATTTTGACTCTTTGGACATTTCAACCCGATTGGAAATTTAATCTAGTTGAACATTTTGACTCTTTGAACATTTTGACCCAATTGGACATTTCGAATCAGTGGGCGTTTTCAACCGATAGACATTTTGATCTCTTTGTATCGTTGGTTCAGACTCTGGCACTGCATAATGCTGAGACGGACGTCTTTAGAATTCCGAATACTTACACGCGCCCCGGGTTTTCGGCTAAAGCGGTAGTAGAGTGATCACTTGAAAAAATCTGACAAACTTTTTTTGGAAAAAACAAAATATTTCTAATCGAAAAAAAAATAAAAGTTATATACGTTGCGGACGCTGAAAGTCCGCTAAAATGTAACCCTAGCGGTTGGATGAAAATGTCAAATTTCAGATTTGTGCTCTGGTTAAAATGTGGGAGGGTGATTTTTGTTTAATTAACAAATGGGGTCCGTTCCCGGTGACGGACGCTATTCATCTTCATGTATTCGCGGGCTTTGTTGACCACCATCTCAGCACTGAAAGTTTCTAAGCATTGCCTAAAATGAATCAGACTACGCTATGTTCCGAAAAATTGGGTTAATTGCTCCAGCCGCTGGAGTTATATACTGGCGGGGTTGGTGCTGACCGCAATATCCAGCTCATTTTTGCGATGCTTAAAACAGGGTTTCCCTCTTAACCTGCAAATTAGGAGACCACCTAAGGCAATATAAATAAACGTGATGAATACGGCAGCAAATTCAATGTTAGATTTTGTAATTAGGATAAGGTGATTGAAGCAAATATAAAATAGCGCTAACTAAAACTTTAGATTAGGTAGTTGGTTCATGACTAAAAGGAATGAAAAACGCAAAAACACACGAACGAAAAAAAAAAAAAGAAAGGTTGTGTTCTATGTTTTCTTTTTCGTCTGTATCTTTTTGCCTCTACAATGTTATCTTATATTAAGCGAATTTTAATGTAGAAAAACCAGGGAGGGTGCTTCGTCCCCAGGTCCACGAGGTTCACATGCGGACGTTTGCAGCAGAAGCGTTTAAAACGAGACTCAAGAAGAAATCACTCATTGGACGTGCATTCGTCATTACCTTATTTTAGTCATCCACCCCGAATCTTTCCCCCGGATAGGGCGAGCGCATGAATACGCAGTGTGCACGAAGAAACCCAGCATGCTTCAGATTCTGCATCGCATACTTTGTTCGCTGCCATCCTAGCTTCCTTCCCTCGATAAAGGGGACAGATGACTGCACCCCCGTTATAATTAAAGTCACTTCTAGTGGCATTAGTCAGAAGGCCTTGGACAGGGGTCGGCGCATTCTGTGCCTCCTGCAGTTTTTCGCTCATTTCTATTCCATATCTGACTCGATCATACTTGATATAAGCAACATTAAACAGGGTTGCAAGAACTTTCATAATAAGCATTCTTAACGCAAGCCATACAGCGTGTATACAGCATAGAACGGACTAAAAAAATGACACATAGTTCAATACAAGTCTGTTCATTCCACATGCAAAAATAGTGTCGCATTTTCAAGCGCCGTTAGTCAGTTCAATGTGAGACTGGGAGCGGGCCACTGCTGGCAACTCTGTCGATGTAATTCCGGACATCAACAAACGTGGGCGGGTGAGAGCTGATGAAAGATGCAAAGGTGTCCATTTTTTGGTGCAATTTGTTGTTCCTGGTTTGAATGACGTGGGATTGCGGCTGAGCCACGGCCAGAGGGTCAAGCAGTAGCGCTTAAATCCTGTTTTGCGCTGCATGCTGAGCCGACTTCAGGAATTGCGGAAACTCTGCCAGGTCGGGATGTCTGCTTGGCAGGCGGCTATGCAGACCGTTATGCCAGCCCTCCACGTTGTTGGTTGTCCTTGCACCTTCGTTGCCGAATCGCCCCGAGATGTCCTTGAGCAGGCTGTTGGTAAGCCAGAACCCTCTCAAGTATACCTCTCGAATTGGTCCAGGCGCGCAGCGTTCAGCGGCTGAAGGCTTGGCTTGTCTGAGAGCAGGTCGCTGGAAAATTCCAAGCGGAAGGCGTGTGGAACGAAGGGGAGGTCCCTCACTCTTGTGAACCACGCGTGGACTGCAGGGTTATCCCTGCAGAGTGTCTTGAGGCCCAGCTCGACCCGCCTTGCGTTAATAGCCATTGCAAAGTGAAAGGCGCACCCTCAGATCTGTTGCGATGCAAAAAACGTAGAATGTAAGGAAGCATGTTAATTAGGCAAACACCACGCCCCGTTTTTGTATACCAACTTAAAAAAATTCACATTTTCATCTACTCAACTCGAGAGTTAAACACGAGGAATGACGCATTGTCCTAAATATGCATTTTAGTTTTGCGTGTGGACGCTCGTCACTTGCTGTTTCAGAAGTCTCGTTTCAGAGATTTCAAGGAGCAAGATGAATTATTTTTGCGAATTATTGATTATTCAAAGTGATATGCATGCTACTCGACGTCTAAGGAGCACGTCTAAGGTTGGGTGTGTAGATGCCATCACAGGCAATCTACACACCCAACCCTAATCAACTCTTTTCGACAGTTCGACAAACGGGTACTTTCCCCCCATTTTGCATTCTGCGAATCGGGACGAATTGTGGTCTTCCAGTTGTCCAGAGACCAATGGAATTTCGACGAAGTGACCGGATTGATGGTGCAATACGCTTACCCTACAAGAATAGAAAACCACGTGGAACGATCTATTGTTATATTCACAGATGATGCAGTCTATTAGTACATCCGGGTGTGAACCTTCTGCTGCACGCCGAGATAGATGCGTTCGCTTCCTTTATCAGCAGTCAAGCTCCCACCTACCAAGAGGTCATGAACTACCTCGACAGAATGGCGAGCTTCGGAGTGCTTCCAGAAGCCAGTTAAATTACTTGGGCTTCTGAAAACCCCTATGCATGTCACATGCAGAAAAAAAGAAAAAAAAGTTGCGTATTGTGTGATAGTAGTATTATCGCTCTACTCATTGACATAGAAACCTATTGGTAGGGAATGGCTGTGTATGTAAACTACTGACGACTGAAGTGTACAGTCAGTAGTTGTCTTTTCCAAAGACAAACGAACAAAAGTAAACATTTCTCAAACTCACACAATTGTTCCGCATTTACTCAGTAATTGTCGGGTCACACCAGCCACCACCCCCATGCATTTACAGGCGCGTTAGATGTAGATTCTATTTAAAAAAAAAAGATATCTATATTTTTTTATTAGTGGGAAATTACGCCTATGAAAACTCTTGATGCCTCGCACCCACAGCTCCCAAATCTCCTTTTAAAAAAATAAATATTGACTCTGCGCATAGTCAGTGGCGCTGGCGGGCGGTCATGTGTTTGCAATGCGGATCTCCGTAAAACTCATCTATAGATCGAAACGGGCAGGGATGAAGACTGAACTAGAAATTCCTGGGTTCTGAAGAGCGGCTTATATAGACGTCCCCCTATTGCGATTCACTAGAACACCCGTACATTGCATCCCTATTATATACTTCAAATTGGCTGACATATGTCATCGGAATATTCCAAACATTTGAACTGTTAATATCAAAGGAGCGTTTGGCGTCGTACAATCGAGACCTTTAACCGATTGGTACATAGCTGCGCATCGGCACTCAGCTAACCATCAAGCCTTCGTATAGATGAAATTATAATATTTGTGTCTGCTCTGTCTCTTTGTCGGTCCGTCAACGTCGGCTTTTGAAGCACGACATTTTAGTATAATGTAACTACGGCAATGCCTGCAGGAACGCGGACTAAATATACACAAGTCTGTACATTTAAGAGGGCAAATTATTCTAGCACGTGACATGCGAGACGGAATGTCCAACGTGTCTGAATGTCCAACGAGACGAAGGGTCCAACCGAGACTGAATGTACAACGAGCCTGAATGTCCAACGAGACGGAACATCCAACCGAGACGGAATGTACAACGAGCCTGAATGTCCAACGTGCCTGAATATCCATTATTGGATCCTTCGTCTCGTTGGACATTCAGGCTTGTTGGACATTTCGTCTCGTAATCCAGAGAGAACAGCTCTGGGACCCGGTCCAGCTTTTTCCGAAAGCCAGTCACTAGCACCGGCCGTCACGTCTACGGGTCTACGAGGTAGGCTGCTATGTCGCCGTGATTTTTTTTCGAGCCTGCATACAGTATAAGTGCTGCGATTGGATGAGTCGTTCAAGTCGCCCCCATGAAGAATCGGCGATCGCCAAAACGCCGTCGTATTCAGTCACGGCTCGAGGACCTTTTTCAAGGCCATAACGCTTCACACATTGAATCGTACTACTGCTCGGATCAAGGTGCCTGTGAGCATATGAATGACGCCCCCAGAGAACAAGTGGCAGTGCACATAACGGCGCGTCAAGTCCAGTCTCCGATCAAGACCCTTCAGACGCCTCTAACGATCCCAATCAAGAACGCCCAGCGGACGGGATCCCCCTTCTGAAACCATTCCCGTGCACGCACCGAGAGTACCAGCTACGCGCAATTGGACGGCTAAAACACGCGCGTCAGCGAATTAATCAGAAGCAGAACGAGGTAAGCGGTGGAACTATTGAGGCACCCTAGGTGGAACATTCCACGCCGCGTGACATTGTCTCTTGTTCGTTTATTGACTAAATTTGTTTGTTCTTTTATATCTTTGAGGCTGGCAAGTAACGCCAAGCTCCCCGTGTGGTCGCCATCTTGGTCCGTGAAATGAGCAATTTCTCCTTGATCCCTCTGTTCTTGGTGAGCCGATCTAGATTCGCTGGTGACGGGTAGCTTTATGGAGTGGTTTTTTGTATACCGAGATATTACTAACCACACACCGGCGAAACAAGCGTACACCTTCGTCCCACCACCAGATGCTGTGTCGGCGCTTAGAGGCACTGAAAAATAAGTTTACTGTATTGAAATACGCAAGAACAATACAATTGTAAGAGATCCATGGAGATGGGCATGAATAATAAGTTGATTGCATACAGAGTGCCAAAGACCCTTATATTCACGAGGAACGCCTCCAGTACGATGATGATCCATGGTAATCTTGGCGCGACTGGTGTAGAAGGACCCTCTGGATGCTTCGAAGATTTAAATGGACCAAGATGGCGACTTCCATGGCAACATAGACCGATTAGCCAATTGCCTTGCTAGGTTTGGGTCGTCTGTATGTTAGTATCCGTTTGTGTCCGGCTAGCAGGTAGGGAAGGCAATGGGGCTACTTTCCCAGGATCCAGTGACATTAGCACATCCAGGGACGTCTTTTGGAGGCGCTCCGTATTGCATCTCGTGTCTGAACAAATAAACAGTTCGTACCAAACCAGTGTTTTAGTTACTTCCTTCGTACTTGCGTGATAGGAACTTGCCTTCGCAATAATACTAAAAAAATACTTTCTTTTTTTTTTTTGGGGGGGGGGGGGCGACACAACGTTTTCCCATGACGGCTAGGGAACGTAATTTGGAAAGGTTTCTCGACGTTCTGTGAACGTCGTTGGTAGTCCGGATGTCGTAAACACGCGTATCATAAACGTCGAGGAAGGACGCAACGGCCCACTGAGACGTGCACGTGACGTGCAACAAACGTCATTTGGAACGTCCCCTCGACCTTCTGTGCACCTTTTCTCGCGGACATTTAAAGGTTTCATCGACGTCGAAGGAAGGTAACGTCCGGACCTTCGACGTTTTACGACGTCACGTTACAGACGTCTTCGACCTTCTTTCGACGTTTTCGTCACGTTTATGTGCTGCTTGGGTACAGTCATAGCATGCCCCTCGGTGCTTGGATAATAGACCGATCTCACCAAGTGTTTGGCGCATGCACGAGGCAGCCATGACTTTAGTTCACAGGAGGCAATCGGCCGTACATGAGCCTGTTCGTGCCCTGCACGCGCAGAGCTCCAGCGAGGTTGTCGCACGCGCAGAGCTCCAGCGACGTTGTCGCACGCGCAGAAAGACTAAAGTTCCCCCGATGCATTGCGGCAGCGGTGGCGTAGTCAAACTGGCTGGTGAGATCATTCTATTTAGAAAAAGGGTCTTTTGGGGCGCTGTGTGCTTTTATGTGCTATCAACAATCCGCTTTCCAAAAACGTTGCCATGCCGAGCATTATCGCGTTCATTTAGGCTTAGGAATGCCCAGAATCGAAACACTATCTAAAAAATGCGGCGATTTCATTGCCCATGCTTTGCGGTTTAAGTGAGGTAGGGCAAAGCGAAAGCCTCCTGCACCATTCGTTACTGACTAACGCGCCCGATATTGCACCTACAACGACATATTAGTTCTAAAGTGAGCGGCGCTCACTCACTGGAGCACCACCATGTTTCCCCGCATCCCTACCGAGCCAGTAACGTGATCTCTAAATCCCTCTCCTAGGTACTGCGGCTAACTTTAGCCGCGGTTAGCGCTTAGAGCACACGGGCCCTGCTCACCTTTCCCTTTTAGAATCATAACGTTCCGTTGGAATGCGTCACGGCGCTCAGCTTTGTCTGCGCCGCTATTAGTGGTTGGTTCTGGAGTTCCGCAATAATTTTACAGTTAGTAAAAGCTTTATCTGACATAGAAGACAAGTTAGCAAGGTGGTGAAAGTGTAAAGTCCAACATTGAAGTGCCTCCTATTGCCGCGCGCCAAGTAGGCAGGGCGGCCCTAGCCTAACGGTTATCGCGCTTGCCTCCCACGCGAACGGTCAGGGTTCGATTCCTGGCCGCGGCTACGCGTTTTGTTGACACTGTAATGTGATGTTCTGGTGAATTCGAGAACCGTCTAGGCTGATTCGGGTTTAGAATGTTCTACGCGTCGAACCTTCTACGTCGAATGCTCCAGAAGCCAACGCGTGTACAAAAGCGGCTCCGCGTGGCAAGCCGGAGTCAGTTTCGCCCCAGCGTTCGACTCTGCTGCTACGCCGACTTCGACGCCCCGCGACGCTCTGTTATTATCTTTTGTACCCTTTTATTTTTGGCACAAGTTCGCCACATTAAACGTTTATTTATTCCTGTTTATTTCTTGTTTATTGGTCACCACCCGTGACATTTTGGTGGAGGTGCGGGGTACCGCATGCCCGTGCAGCGTTCCCCTCCAAGGGCCCGCAGTGCAAGTCCGATTCCCGGCTCGGTAAGAAGAGCACTTACCGCAGAAACTGAAACTCGGACCAGCCGCCGCACCAAGGGAGAGGATCCTGAGTACGGTTTGCTGCTGAACAAGCCCAAGCCGCAGAAGACGACGATGGCCAACCAGTCGCAAGCTTCCGCCGCTTCTCCCGCCAACAACATGCCCGTCGCACCGCGGACGGCTGCCCCCTTCCACGGTGAACTCTACGAAGACGTCAAAGACTGGGTTGACCAGTATGAATGCGTTGCCCGCCACAATGGCTGGACCGACGACCAGCGCCTGCACAACGTCTACTTTTCGCTCGAAGGGACCGCCAAGCACTGGTACGAGAACCATGAGTCCTCTTTCACACCGTGGGATATTTTCAAGACCGATCTGAAGGCTACGTTCTTCAACCACCAACGCCGAGAGAGAGCCGAGGACCTAGTGCGAACCAGGACCCAGGGCCCCAATGAAAGCGTCACGAGCTTTGTGGAAGACGCGCTTCGCTTGAGCTCTCGCGCCGACCCTCAGGCCACCGAGGAAACGAAACTGCGCATTTTGATGCGGGGCGTGAAGGACGACAACTTCAGAGGCCTCGTCCGCAACCCGCCGGCAACCGTCGACACCTTCGTCAACGAGGCGACAAACATCGAGCGCGCCCTCCAAGCGCGCGCTTCCCACTACCAGCGGCAGCCGAGCGTCACTGCAACCCCGCTGCTTAGCGGCGAAAACGCGCCTGGTACGGACATCCGCGAAATTATCCATGAGGTTGTCCGGGAGGATCTGCGAAGGTTGCTGCCAACCACCAGCCGTCCGCCAACCATTTCCATCGCCGAGGCTGTCCGAGAAGAAGTGCATCGGGCGCTCCAACCAGAGGTTCCCGTCACCACGGTGGCACCGGAGGAACCGACGTTGAGCTACGCCGCAGTGGCCCGACGGCCACCGCCTCCTCCTAAGGCCTATGTTGCGCCGCCCCGACGTCACTCTCCTGAGCCGCAGCACGACCGACGCCGCGACGACCAGCTCCAGTACGCCAGTCAGGAGCCCCGTGAAACCCGGAAGACCGATGTGTGGCGAACGCCTGACCGACCCCCTCCGTGCTTCCACTGCGGGGAAGCAGACCACACCTGCCGCCGATGCCCATTCCGTCGACTCGGGCTGCGCGGGTTCCACCCGAACGACCCGCGACCCCGTTATGGCGAACGCCCTCGGGAAATCGACGAGTACCTGCGACGGCCTCAGTCCCCCGAGCCTGCGCCCCGCCGAGAGTTCCGGTCGCCTTCGCCACGACGTCCAGCTTCGCCGATGCACCGACCTCGACGTGAAAGCCTGCCGCCCCTCGCTCCACGCCGGGGAAACTAGGCGCGGCAACCCCTGGAGGTGGAGTTGGCGAAGACGACCGACGCCAAGATCCTCCACGAACGTCGGGGGGCTCCACTCGAACGCTACCAGAGACCGAAACGACGCCCCTGCAGCTGTGTCCAATAACCTAAATGTCGTCATTGACGGCCACGACGCATCAGCACTCGTGGACACCGGAGCAGACTACTCGGTCTTGAGTGGGGGGGGCTCTCCCGCCGCCTTCGAAAAGTCACCACACCGTGGGATGGACCACAAATACGAACCGCCGGAGGGCACCTCATCACACCAGTCGGGAGATGCACTGCTCGCGTCGAGATCCACGGTGAGACGTGCCCTGTGAAGTTCGTCGTTCTGCAAGACTGTTCGAGGGACGTTATCCTCGGAATGGACTTTCTCTGCGAGTATGGCGCCGTCATCGACCTCGGGGCAAACCAGCTGACGCTGCGAAAGCCTGTTTTACAGCCGGTGGAAACCAACACGACGTCAACCGCGATCCGAGTTATCGCCGACCATGTGAACTTACCGCCGCGGTCGAGTATTTTCGTCACCGTCATAACCGACGCAGCCATGCACGGTGAAGCTCTTCTAAAAGGCAGCGTCCAACTGCTCCTTGAGAAAGGAATTGGCGTCGCAGGAGGCGTAACGGGTCTCCAAGAGGGACGTACAACAGTTCTTGTGACAAACTTCCGAGAGAAGCCGCAGCACCTAACGAAGGGTACCACTGTGGGCCACATTGAGGAGCTTCAGGCGCCAGCCGTGGTCACCGCAGGCTCCGAAGAAACCTCATCGTCACAACAAAACAGCACGCCGCCACAGCCGATCGACATCAACCCCGAGCTCCCAGCTCCTAAGCGCCGACAACTGGTTGATCTCCTCGCCGAATACAGTGACTGTTTTGCCACGTCGTCAAAAGTCCGCCAAACACCAATGGCGAAACATCGCGTTATTACCGACGACGACGCGCTCCCTGTCCATCAGTCGCCGTATCGAGTCTCCTTAAAGGAAAGGAAGGTGATTCAGGATCAAGTCCAAGAAATGCTCGACGACGACATCATTCAACCCTCAAAAAGTCCATGGGCGTCCCCAGTCGTCCTTCTAAAGAAGAAGGACGGAACCCTGCGGTTCTGCGTGGACTACCGTCGACTGAACGCTGTTACGAAGAAAGACGTCTATCCGCTCCCCCGCATCGACGATACGTTAGACCGACTGCGCCACTCCAGATATTTTTCGTCGATGGATCTGAAGAGTGGCTACTGGCAGATTGAAGCCGACGAACGCGATCGGGAGAAAACTGGCTTCGTCACTCCCGACGGACTGTACGAATTCAAAGTGATGCCGTTCGGGCTTTGTACTGCGCCAGCCACCTTCCAGCGTGTCATGGATACCGTGCTGGCAGGTCTGCAATGGCAGAGCTGCCTCGTCTACCTCGACGACGTCGTGGTATTTTCACGAGATTTCGACGAGCACCTGAAATGACTTCGAGCCGTGCTTCAAGCCATCAAGACCGCCGGCCTGTCACTGAAGCCGACAAAGTGTCGATTCGCCATGGTGAACTTAAGTTCCTTGGCCACGTCGTGAGCAACAAAGGTGTTCTCCCGGACCCCGAGAAGACCCGCGCCGTAGCTGCATTTACGCCGCCGTCTGACAAGAAGGCCGTGAGAAGATTCCTCGGGTTTTGTGCCTACTACAGACGATTTGTTCGGGACTTCGCCATGCTGTCCGCACCGCTGACGCACCTCACGAAGGACGCCGTAAAGTTCGAATGGACAGACGAACACCAGCGGTCATTCGATGAGCTGAAACGAAGACTCCAGACGCCCCCGATTCTTGGCCATTTCGACCAGTTCGCTGATACAGAGATCCACACGGACGCCAGTAACACCGGACTTGGTGCGGTGCTAGTTCAAAGGCAGGACGGGGCAGAGCGAGTCATCTCATACGCCAGTCGGACGCTGTCTAAGGCGGAGAGGAACTACCCTACAACTGAAAAGGAGTGCCTTGCTGTCGTCTGGGCAATAACAAAGTTTCGCCCATATCTGTATAGAAGTCCTTTTCGCGTGGTCACGGACCACCACTCGCGCTGCTGGCTCGCGAATCTGAAAGACCCCTCCGGACGCCTCGCCCGGTGGAGCCTACGACTGCAGGAGTTCGACATGAGTGTTGTGTACAAGTCCGGCCGGAAGCACAATGGCGCCGACTGCCTGTCAAGAGCTCCTGTCGAGGCCGGACCTGCCTGTATCAAAGACGACAACGATGAGTGTTTCCTCGGCGCTTTGGACGTCAGCGACATGGCAGCACTCCAACGAGACGACCCTGAACTGCGAGCGCTCATCGAGCACTTAGAGGGACAAGCGAGTTCGGTTCCCCATGCTTTCTTAAGAATCCTGCATACATTCTCCATGCGGCAAGGGGTGCTGTACAAAGAGAACTTCGTCAACAACAACACAGCATGGCTGTTGGTTGTTCCTGCCAGCCTTCGAGACGAAATATTTCAAGGATGCCATGACGACCCAACGGCTGGACACCTTGGCTACACCAGGACGCTCGCCAGGATTCGAGAAAAGTACTACTAGCCAAGGCTAACGAAGACCGTTCACCTATACATTCGATCATGCCACGGGTGTCAGCAACGCAAGAAACCGCCGACGAAGCCGTCAGGACTTCTGCATCAGATTTCTCCCCCGTCTATGCCGTTCCAGCAGATCGGAATGGATTTACTTGGCCCTTTCCCGCCGCCAACGTCGGGAAACCGCTGGATTTTTGTCGCCACCGATTATCTCACACGGTATGCCGAGACGAAAGCCCTTGCTGCAGGCACGGCTGTTGAAGTCGCCAAGTTTTTCATCGAGTCCATTGTCCTCCGGCACGGCGCCCCTGAAGTCCTCATCACAGACCGTGGATCTTCGTTTATGGCCCAGCTGACACAAGGGATCCTTCGTCCCAGTGGCATTGGCCATCGTCGCACCACTGCATACCACCCGCAAACCAACGGGCTGACCGAGCGACTCAACAAGACAATCGCCGACATGCTCTCCATGTACGTCGACGTAGAGCACAAAACATGGGGCGAGGTGTTGCCGTACGTCACGTTTGCGTACAACACAGGGGTGCAAGAAACCACGGGAATGACATCGTTCCAACTGGTACACGGCCGGACGGTTACCACAATGCTCGACGCCATGCTGCCTCACGTGCCGGCCGACGATGGCAACGACGATGCTCAACTGATCTCGCAACGCGCGGAAGAAGCTCGCCAACTGGCAAGAATCAAGATTCATGACCAACAGCGAGTCGACGCACGCCGCTATAACCTTCGTCGCCGGGACGTCCACTTTTAACCCGGAGACCGGGTGTGGGTGTGGACGCCCATCCGTTTCCGCGGCCTCAGTGAGAAACTCCTGAAACGGTACTTTGGACCATGCAAGGTACTTCGTCACCTCGGCGAGCTGAACTACGAGGTGATGCGCGACGAAACAAGAACATCATCACGCCGCCCACCACGACCTAAAGTCGTCCACGTTGTGCGCCTGAAGCCGTACTACGCTCGACAGGACTGTGGATCTTATGTGTTTCAAATAACTATTTAGTTTGCCGTTCTTTTTACGTGCTTTGTTTTGTTTTTTGTTGCATCGGAGCGATGCACTTTTTAAGGGGGGAGTAATGCCGCGCGCCAAGTAGGCAGCGCGGCCCTAGCCTAACAGGATTCTACTTCCGGCCGCCGAAGCGTACGGACGTACTATCATGAGCTCCGGTGGTGCGGTATCAGCGGCCCAGCAGGGCCGCGGGAACAGGATTGCTGACGCAGCATCGCAGGAGTACGAAGTTATCTTGCCTACGCTGCCTACTGGCCCGTCTGTCCAAAATACGCTTTTTTTACACGCCGACGTGCGCGCCCGGCCCTACCGTCTGGAGCACTTCCGTGGCGCCCCGTCCCTCGCGGCACTTCTTCCCGAGGTGCTCGCCTTAGGGGCATACCAGTATAACCACGTCTGGGCCGTGACCTTCAAGAGCGCCGAGGGGAAGAGGAAGTTGCAGGCAGCTGAGGGCTTCAAAGTCAAGGACGGCCGTTGCGTTGTGGTAGACCCCAGCAACCAGGAGACCCGGCTCAAGCTCCACCGGCTGCTGCATCACGTCCAAGACGACGAGGTGCGTGCGGCCTTGGCGCCCTACGGGAAGGTCACAGGGGTCACCAGGGATAAGTGGCGCGTCCCGGGCTGCACCGACATGGGCTCGACGACGCGTTCGGTCTCCATTAAGCTCGGACCCGGCGTCACAGTGGAGGACCTCCCTCACCAGCTGCGCATCGCCGGCGAATTGGTGCTAGCGGTGGTTCCCGGCAGGGCGCCGCTGTGCCTCCGGTGTAAGGGCAAAGGCCACATCCGAAGAGAGTGCAGAGTGCCACGCTGCACGCTCTGCAAGCGGTTCGGCCATGGAGAGAGTCAGTGTGTCCGGACGTATGCCAGTGTCGCAGGGCCCGTGGGGGGCGACGATACCTCGGAGCACCTCATGGACGTGGTCGACGCCGAGGAAGCCGCGAGCGGGGAAGAAAACCAGCCGCCAACTGAGGCAACAATCCCCAAGCCATTGGAGGCCTGCGACGGCGGTCACGGCGAAGGTGTCAAGGCCACGTTGCCTGAGGAGCCGCCAACTCGTGGCGAGCCGGACTCTAAGAACGTCGACGAGGCAGTGTCTTTTGAGACGCTGACTGCTGGAGGGGCGACCACCAAGGCTGCGGAAATAGCAGGTACCACCCCTCTAGTGCCCAAGCGAGTCCGACAACCGAGCGACGACGACGGCCAGGACTCAGGAGCTGTCCCTCCAGACGAGCCGCCCCCAAAGACGACTCTGTCGCGCAGGGGTGGCGTAAGACCCAAGCCCAACATTCCGCCAGACCGGAGGTCGCCGGCGACGCCGTCATCGCAGTAGGGAAGGCCCGCGCTCCGTAGGGCATGCGGGTTTTAGAGGGACCACGACCTGACTCCGCCGAGATGGCGTCAACCTCTGGCGATATGAACACCTCGGCCAGTCAATCCGTCCGGCCGTTGTTTCAAGACAGTGGGTCGTGTGGCGTCTCTCGACGATCCGAGGTGAGCACCGTGTGGCCCCCTTGCTCTCGCTCTGAGAGGGGCGTAAATCTTGACACAGCCCTATGCGTAGCTACGCTGAACGTTCGGGGCCTGGCGGCCAGACGCAGGCAGTATCAGGTTAGCCGCCTTTTTCTGGAGAACGACCTCGACGTAGTGGCTGTGCAAGAGACAAAAATTGAAAGCGAAGAGCAAACTGGCCGAATGGTGCAGCCCTTCAGAGCCCGTAACCACGTATGCGTATGCCGCTCTGCGGGTAGATCCGGAGGCTGCGTATTATTTTTGAGAAATTCCTTAGGAATTGTAGTAGAATCAGTAGTGGTGTGCACGACCGGCCGGTTGACTGTGTGTGATTTTTCTTTTTCGGGAAGAGAATGGAGGGTAATCTGTGTCTACGCGCCAAACAAGGAAAACGAACGTCGGATGTTCTTTGAGCGCGTTGCGTCCTATTTAAATTCAATGAAATTAGTGATTTTGTTGGGTGATTTCAATTGTGTGTGCGCTGCAGAGGACAGGGTTAGCCAGTTGCCGGTGCGTGACAAAAGTGCGTTGTTTTTGAATAATTTAGTACAAGAATGTAATTTAGAGGATGTAGGGTGGTTTCTGCCTACCGCTAATGCGCCCCAGTTTACGCATTTCCAACGAGGAAGTCACGCGAGGTTGGATAGGATTTATGTTTCAGGGGAGCTTGTCCCACTGTGTCAGAATTTTGAAGTTCAGCATGTATCTTTTTGCGACCACAGCTTGGTATTTTTTACGCTGGGAAGAAAACAAAATAAAACGCGCTTTAACTGGGATCCTTGGAAATTTAACGACAAGCTTCTAGAGGATGAGGAATTCGTGAATGGGGTTAAAGAAAGAATAGGTAGGCTGATTGAGGCTGGATCCGGAAGTATTGGTTCACGGTGGGACCGTTTTAAGGAAGAAGTTAAAAGCAGTGGGATTGAAACATCGTGCATTTTGAAAAGTCGTGAAGGGCAAAAAGAAAGAGAATTACAATGTCAGCTTCATTTTTTGTTGGCTATAGAGAGCGCTGAGCCTGGAAAATATACCAAAGAAATTCGCGAAGTAAAGAGCCAACTTGAACTTATCGACATAGATAACTACCGTGGAGGGGTGATAAGGGCGCGGGCTAACAAATTGTGGACGGGAGAAACATTGACTAAGCGTTCTCTGAGCGATGAAAAAAGATACGCCGCACGAAATGAAATAAGTGCCATCCAGTACGGCAAGGAAGTTACTCGAGAGGGAAAAATAATTGAACGCGCCTTTACTGAATATTACCGTGGTCTTTTAGGACGCAAGATAAGCGTAGAGGAGGGTTTTAAAGCAGAGTTTTTAACACTAATGCCTAAATTAGATGACGAGGTTAAGGCAAGCCTTGAAGTACCGATTAGTCTGCAGGAAATTAAAAGAGCTATTGATGACCCAAGTTCAGGAAAGTCTCCTGGACCCGACGGGTTGGGAGCAGCTTGTTATAAGGACTTTAAGGACGGTATGGCGGAAGCTCTGCACCGAGTGATATTGGCCGCGTACGAGGTAAAAGAGACCCCGCTATCTCTTCGGAGAACCCATACCGTTTTGATCCCTAAAAGTGACGATCCCGCACAACTTTTGTCGGTAAAGTCTTACCGCCCAATAAGTTTGGCCAATGTCGATTACAAGATTTTTATGAAAGTTTTGGCAAGACGAATGCAAAGTGTCATAACAACTATTGTTGGGCCTCATCAGACATGCGGCATCAAAGGGTGCACGATCTTCACCAACATTCACGTCGCCAGAAGTATTTTAGAGTGCTGCGATGCTTTCGGAAGTCATGTGGCTATCCTACAGCTCGATTTGGAAAAGGCATTTGATCAGGTAGCTCATGACATCCTTTTCTCTACCTTGGAATACGTGAATGTTGGTGCAGTCATTTTAGAAGGGGTGAAAATGTCGTACGCAAAGTGTTGCACGAGCCTTATTATCAATAAGAAAGCGAGTGAAAGTTTTGAAGTCAAATCCTCGGTCAGGCAAGGGTGCCCATTATCCCCTTTGTTATTTGCAATTTATCTGGAACCCTTTTGTTTAAAGCTTATTTATAATCGAAGAATACGTGGTTTTAGGCTGGCCGCAAGTGAGGTCAAGATTCTCTCGTACGCAGACGATATCGCTGTTTTTTGCGACGACGCTGAAAGTGTTAGCGAGGTTGTCCGTGATGCATCTTTGTTTTGCAAGTTAGCGGGAAGTGCCATAAATTGGAGCAAATGTGTAGGCTTGTGGCACGGCAACTGGGAAGCCACACCAAACTTTTATCAAAACATCCAGTTTAATGTTTCGCCGCCCAAGTATCTAGGAGTGCCCCTTGAACAATACCGAGACACTACCGAGTATTGGAGGGGGGAGATAGAGCAATTGCGAGCTAAAACTACAAACTGGGGAGGCCGAGAATTTTCAATGTTTGCACGTTCAACAATTTGTAACTTGTTCTTGGTGGCAAAAATTTGGTACCCACTTCAAGTGCTGTGGATGTCGCGAGTGAATGTTCAGAAGTTGCATAGGGTTTTTGCCGTTTTTGTGTGGGGTCGGGATGGGAGCGCACCAGTCGCACAAATTTATTTCGTTCGGTGCAAAGTGGTGGATTGGGTCTGGTTCATCCGTTTCTTCGGCAGGTTGTTACTCGATTTATTTTTCTTGGTGATCAGAAGAATGTTTTCCTACGGACTGTGTTGCAAGTCAGACTGAGTGATGCCTTACCCGAATTTATCATTACCACTAGAAACATGCAGTGTGGGAGAGTACGCGGGTTTTTGTACGAAGTGGCTAAGGCCTTTGATTTTTTAAAAGGGCGTTTTTCTATGGAATATTTAAGCGTTGTCGCGGGGAAGCGTCTGTATAGAGATTTGGTTGATACGGTGTTGCCGACGCCATTGTACCGTTCCTTATATAGTGAGGGTCCAGGTAAGGATGTCCTTAAAAGACTTAAAAGAATGCCGGTACGGCCATCCGTAAAAACTTTTTTTTTTCAACTACACAGCGGAACGCTTCCAGTAAAGCCCTGGCTTCAGGAGAAAGGCATTTTCGTTCCCTGGTCTGTTGACTGCCTATTGTGCAGACAACCAGAAACTGTCCAACATATCTTCTTAGACTGTTGGGATGCTATCTTTTTATGGGACATTCTACAACGTACTTTAAAAAAGAGCCTGCCATTAACTGCGTACGGGATTCGCTTCCTTCCAATAGACAATGGGGGGGGGGACTGCCTTACGACATGTTGATGCTGTTGGGCCTCCACAGTCTATGGCGGAGTAGAATGAATGTAAGAAATGCTGAAGTGAAACCTCGTCAAGCCAGGGACTATTTTATAGAAAGTGTCATTCATTTAAAAGAGTTGTTCGGAATGCTCAGTGAACAGCCTGAATGGCTGCCTGTTCTGGAAAGACTGGTTGTTATGAAAGAATTTTAAATCACGTACGCCTGCCGGGGACTGGCCGGCGTTATTCTTTTACCTGTCACGTTTGTAAATGTGTGTAAATATGTGGCAATAAAGAAAAAAAAAAGCGGCCCTAGCCTAACGGTTATCGCGCTTGCCTCGCACGCGAAGGACCAGGGTTCGATTCCTGGCCGCGGCAACGCATTTTGTTGGCACTGTAATGTGATGTTCTGGTGAATTCGAGAACCGTCTAGGGCTGATTCGGGTTTAGAATGTTCTACGCGTCGAACCTTTTACGTCGAATGCTCCAGAAGCCAACGCGTGTACAAAAGCGGCTCCGCGTGGCAAGCCGGAGTCAGTTTCGCCCCAGCGTTCGACTCTGCTGCTACGCCGACTTCGACGCCTCGGGACGCTCTGTTATTAGCTTTTGTACCCTTTTATATTTGGCACAAGTTCGCCACATTAAACGTTTATTTATTCCTGTTTATTTCTTGTTTATTGGTCACCACCCGTGACACTATAGCCCCAGCAATTGAAGTGTAGTTGCAGAAAAATAAAAGCAGGGGAGCGTGAGAGCGAATGAAAACAACGAATAAACGAAAAGTATTGCTTATCAGAAGGTAATAAAATGAAATGATACCGAGTCTGAATACGTTTTATGAAAGTGCGAACCAGCTTGTGCTCATAGTGTTGACGCACAATGGACGGCCAGAAGAAATTGTTACTCGCTTGGCTTCCGTAAACTTGCGATACGGCGTGAAGCATTGACCAATAAGACACGTGGAAAAGTTGGAATGATTTGCCTTCAGTTTGACGAGTCTAATCTCTCTAGTAAAGACAAGAAAGTAAATGAATATACATATTGTGTTTTCTGGAAAAGATACTGAATGTGACCGAGAGAAACTGGACACAACAAGACACTTAAATCTGCTAAAAATGTTTAACCAGCCGCTTGTGTCCTGCGTAGTTCGATACATAAAGGCATATCAAAGCAGCAAAGGAAAGTAGTGTTATAGGAGCAATATACGAAAAGAGCTGCACATTAAATAAGCCATTCGCCGAGTTAGATTTTTAGTGATCATGTCGAAGATCACCATTAATCTTTATTCGACTGTTCAGTGTAATTTCGAGTGTGTAGCTCAACAGGACAAGTATAAAAAACAAATCTAGAGTCACGGTTATTTATTAAAGGGCAACTCCGGCCACAACTCAATATGAAATTAATGACTGGTATCGCTGTAGTGACACAAAATACGACCCCAGCCAAAATATTACGTTCGTGGGACGCCGCATTCTCAACTAATTCCGATAAGAAAAATGCGACCCGCCACGAGCCGCTGCTCCTTAGCGGACGGCCAGCGGGTTGCCGATCGCTAAAGCCACATCGGCCGTGACGCCAGCATCGTTCTCTTTTTTTCCTCCGGTCCGAGCGTTGCGCGGAGTGCGCTTCTTTGAGCCGCTACCACCGCTACTTCGGCTTATGATTGGCGTGTTTAGCCACTGCTTTTATCTGTAGCCCGTGTAGCTTCGGTATAGCCTTTTGTATATTTGCTTGTAAGGACTCCAAGACTTGTTTTAGCGAGCAACTCGGTGCGCCCAAGACTGCCCAGCTGTTCCTCAAAAGATGCCGAGTGCAACTTTCAGCGCTGTGGGCTGCTCAAACAATCCTCTGCGCAACACGGAGGTGCTTTTTCACAAGTTTCCAACAGACCGGAAATTAGAGAAGGTGTGGGTGAACGCGGTTCGACGAGTGGACTTTGGACTTTGGCGTTTACGCGCCCGAGGAAAAAAGAACAAAAAAACAGACGTGTACAGCCCAGCACACGTGTGTTCGGGCGTCGCGGCCCGCGCCGGAGAGCCTCAACGCTTCGTGTCTGGGACTGAGCCGCAGCGCGAAACCGAGAGGGCCCCCAGTACTGAACGTTACTGGCAGCGCGGCGTAGAGCAACGCCGCTCCATCCACGGAGCCCCGATGACAATTTAGGCCTAGCGACGAGTACGGAAGACCGCACACACAGCGAAAGCCGCAGAGTGAGGCACCTAACGAGTTTACTCGTTTTCCAGTCGCTAGCTTTTAGGTTTACAAGCGACGAGTACGGCATAGGGCACGCACGGCGGCGGCCGCCGAGTACGGGACCGTACGAGTTCACGGGTTTTTCAGTCGCTAGCTTTTGAGTATACGCACTACTCGTGCTACATATGCTGGATAACTACCATGTATACAGAGTTAAAACAAAAATAAGCTTACCTCCTATCTTTAAAAGGCTAGCGCAGCAGAGGTAGGTGCCGCGCGGCCTGCGTACTCGTTGAACGAGAACGATCCTGACGTCACGTGCACATAACGACTGATTTCCAGTGTTGTTGGCGCCTCGAGCGGCTAGTTTCGGTTTTGTTGGCCGCGCTCCAAACAAAACTATGAGGCTTCGATATTCTTAAGAATTCGCACAATAACGAGAACAAAACTACACCTTGCAATTCAGGGACGCTGACTGCGCTGGAAACAGTCAGAATCCCAAAATCGAAAGTATGGACCGGAGTTGCCCTTTAAAGGGACAATGAAGACAATTTCGGAGATCTTTTTGGCGATTGAACTGGGTTCCAGGCACGTCTCAGGCCACGTTGCCCAAATTTCAGCCGAAACCGGTGCTTGTGTGCCGCGCAAATCAATTAAACAGTCGCGGTAATAATCGTACCGGGATCGACTGGGGCGACGCCCCAAGAGTTGCGGGAGAAACCAGAAGAAGCGGAGCTCACGTGACCGATGAGGGGCCAAGGAGCGCGACGTCACAAGAGACGCGTCAGCGATTGGTCGAAACGAGAAACCTGCCCTCGGTCACGTTTTGGTTCGCGATTTTTAGAAATACTGTTCTAATTTCCGCTTGAATAACCATCAAAAGTATAAAGTCGTATCGGAAATGATTACTAAACCGTTAATAAAGCCGCATCATTGTTTTTTTCATTGCTACGCTCGACGAGAAACCGGCAACGAGCAACTAAAGGCCAACAGAATAATTTTTTTTTTTTTGCAGGTTATTGCCGGAACTTCCGGCGAGCGGCCACCCGTTACAAAAGGGACGCCAGGGACGCCACTAAATCCAAATCCAAATCCAAATCCAAAATTAAAAAAAGAACACGGTACTCGAAAGATTTTGCAAAATGGTAGCTCTAGATGG
This sequence comes from Ixodes scapularis, assembly GCF_016920785.2. Classification (NCBI taxonomy): domain Eukaryota; kingdom Metazoa; phylum Arthropoda; class Arachnida; order Ixodida; family Ixodidae; genus Ixodes; species Ixodes scapularis. The sequence goes on from NW_024609835.1 coordinate 82,255,282, forward strand.
CTGTTCTAACGGTCGACTGAAGAGCAGTATTCGTTCGGGCGACGCTAGTTTTCACGTTTGGGTTGCTGTTCGTGTTCTTTGACGACGAAAAGAGGACGTCCGCGGAGGAACCGGATCCCGGAACGGCGGGATCGCTGCCGCTTTCCCCTCGGCATCTCCCCCGCGTCCGTTCTTCGGCATGCGGGCCGCTCGTTGCCGGCTGGGCGGTCTCCGTCGGGTGATGGCAGAGGCCGCCACACACGTACTCCCGTTCCGTTGGTGTTCGGTCACTGAACGGAAGCTCGAACTCGCTCGCGAGAGCGGCATTCGTCCATATTGACAGAGTCGGCGCAACGACCGCGCCACCGCGCTGCTATAACCCACCGCGGTAACCAGAGTCTCGATCTCTCAAAATACTACCGATACCGACTATTCATACTTGACGTCACTCCCTACGTCACCTCCGTTTTCGGAGGCCCAGATACGAGACTGGAGATGGTTCAGTTTAGATTTCTTTACTTCTTTCGTAGGCACATAAATACGAGTCATAAATGCCCACAAAAAATTGGGTGGCATGCTATGTTCCCAAGAAGCATTAAAACACCATATACAAAAATTAAATAAAATCGTCTTCATTGTCCCTTTAAGAGTGAAGAAATGTTATAATGAAGAAATTGAAGAATATAGTTTGCATGATGGGGGAAACAGCTTAGAAAAAGCGGACTACAAAGAGGAACGTACACGACAGGACAATGGTGTACTCGCAACTGAAGAATGTTAATAAAGGAAGCAACGATAGAAGAAAACATACGCACTTCCTTACAAGACACAAACATAGGATGACACTCTCGAACTGTGAAGCGTGTCAATAAACTACCCATTCACTATGTGCTTATTTTTTTTTAAACAAGAAGGATATCTCTTTTGCTGACAGCGCCATTTAAGGGTCACTAACACATGAAGGACCATGTCACGAAATATGGAAGGCCTCTATAATCTCTCTCGTCACCCTATCCTTGTGTGCGCCCAGAACGGTGACCCTGCCAAAGTCAGGCCGAAATTTGCACTCTCTGCATTATTGAACGACTGCAAGGAACCAACCGTTTCTCCGGATAATGTGTATTGAGGGTGCTTTTATGCTCAGTAAGTTCCGAAGTGCCGTGCATTTCCAGAACTGCAAGGGGTGAAAAGCTAATTGAATAAAGCAAGTTATACTCAAAAAAATGTTCAACGTGAATTACTTTAGATTAAGAAACAGACAAAAAGAAAACTCGCCGAATATATTTAAGACTGCTTACTTGTAGGAATGCAAAAGCATTCCTACACGCATCGCATTCCTACAAGCAGTGCGCCACGTCTTCTTTTCGCACGCGGCGCTCCGGCGGTGATATCACGCTCCCCCACTGTGCAGGCGACGCGAACCCTGCCGGCTTCACGACGGCCTCCGTGACGAAGCCTCTGCGTTGCTGAGCTTTTCTTTGTGTTTTATTTTTGAGGTGCGTTCGCTTTGACCTTAAAGGAGAAACTGCAAAGGAAAAAGGTGGTTTTTTAAACAGCTTATTTAGGACAAGCACGTCACAAAACAAATCTTCCGCGAAAATACAATTTTTGTTTTAGCAATATTTACGCCACAGGACGTAATTCAGTCCGAGTCACAACTTTTCCGCATTTGAAACTCCCGCTCTTTCGACGCGCGCGGAGTGGCTGTTATACGTCACTCCGTGACGTATAGCGGCTACTCCGTGACGTATAGTACCAACTTTGTGGCGCGCGATTTAAAACGGACGAAATAGCCGCACACTAAAATGAATCTCGCGCAATAAATATTGCTGTAAAAAATTTCGTTTTTGGCAGAAGATGTGTTTTGTGACATGCTTGTCCCAATTAGGCTGTTTAAAAATACACTTTTTTTTTTTGCAGTTACCCTTTAAGCACCCCTGCTGGTTTTTGTGACTTAACATCTGCGTTGCTGTGCTTTCTCTTGTGTTTTACCTCTGAGGCGCGTGCTTCATGACGGATTGGTGTAAGCAGCTCTCGGGCACAACGCCGCCGCTTTTTCGCGTAATGGGACAAGTAAGATTCCACCTTAATAAAGATTCTGAATGATAATTATACGGAACATCTGCTAGAAAACGTAATTTGTTTTTGGACTAGCAGAATGTTATTTAACTTTGTTTTGGTAGTTGTATGAACCCAAAGCAGGTGAAAATTTTTCAGGTGAGAATTAAAGAAGGCATAATACATTTTCCCTTTAATATTGCCACAGTTAACAAACACATCGATTGTTCGTGCATGACAACGCGCCTCGGTCTTTTTCGGTTCTGCCCGGGGCTCGCGCCTGGCGCTCTCTCGTGCCACGCGCAATCTCGAAGAGCCCCCCAAACAAATGGCTTGACTGAGCGCCTCAACAGGACCCTCGCAGACAGGCTATCAATGTATGTGGACGTCGAACATACAACGTGCGTCGAAATTTTACCTTATGTTACTTTCGCGTACAACACGGCAACGCAAGAGACGACAGGAATGACGCCATTCAGTCGCGTATACGGAAGAGCGGCCAAAAGTACACTAGACGCCATGTTACCGTACGTTCAAGACGACGTCCATCCCGACGACGTGGATGCCTTTCTCCAACGCGCAGAAGAGGCCCGCCAGTTAGCAAAGATCCGAATCCAAGACTAGCAAGAACGCGACGCCCGACGCTACAACCTTCGACGAAATGACTCACAATACCAACATGGCGACCAAGTTTGGGTATGGACCCCCCTTCGCCAACGAGGTCGCAGCGAGAAACTCCTCCGTCGCTACTTCGGCCCGTACAAGGTGGTCCGCCGTCTTGGTCAATTAACCTACGAGGTCATGCACCAAGAAAACTCGCCATCACGGCGACGCCGTTCGCACCCAGAAGTTGTTCATGTAGTCCGCCTCAAACCATACTATGCCAGATAGACGTTGAAAAAACATATGTGCGCGTCTAGTCCCGCGAAGATTTACCTTCAAGCATCGGGTCGCTGCTTCCTTTAAAGGGATACGGAATCGAAACTTGAAATATAGAGAAAACATCAAGAAATGAGTTCAATATGATCAGCTAAGCCTGTAATGAATAATCGCACGGTCGTATTTTGAGCAGATGGCTATATTTTATGCTCTAAATGCCGCGATTTTGGCGAGCGCTTCAAAATCAGCCATGGAAGAGCGCGATGCATCTCGGGAGATCCGGCAGACGTCTTGACGTCATCATGCCTCGGACGACCAAGCGTACCGTAGTGACGAGTTTTGCCACTTGGAGGCTTCAACGCGTTACAATCTCGCTTTGTCGAAGTACCCAAGGGCTATAGAGATCGCGGGGCCAGCACGCGCACCAAACCTGAGAACAACCGAAGCACGCGTTTGCACGTCGCGCGAGAGCTGAAACCAAGGTGGCTCACTTCTTCGTTTTGGCTCTTTCCACCAAGACGCCTCGGTATTGCGTTCAGGCCTAGGCAATCTATACCAGTGAGCGGACATACCGCTGCGGCGCTGCTTTCAGAAGCATGTTGTCGTCACGACATTCCATTGAAGCTTCATAACCAACTACCAGGTGGTTTTTGATTATCGTTTAATTCACTTTAAAATATGTTTTCTTGCGTTTTCTAGCGCAATATTTATGTTTCTGTGGTTGTGCTGCTACCTGCGTCGTGTTGAAACAAAGAAATGAGCTCCAGAATTTGGTTTCCGTACCCCTTTAAAGGGGGGATAATGCCACAGCTAAAGGGACACTCAAGCGGTTTTTGGAGAAGCTACTTTTTGGTGCGATGGTGTTAAGGAAGTGTCAGTGAATGAGTATCTTCAGTTTTAGAAGGCAGAAGCGCCTATTAATCACGCAGGAATAAAATACGCGCGGACTCTTTTCTGTACTTGCGAGGATCAATGAAATTGTCGTATGTTTGAAAATTTTGGCGGTCTTTTTAAAGTTTCGCTAAAAAAACAATTTTCAGTTCATTTAAATATGTTGTGCATGATAATTTCACAAGACGTAAAATATTTCTAGATTAGAATACGCGATAGCGCAATTATCGTTTCACAAACAAGGGACTACGTTTTCTATTTGCCTTCCTCCGCGGGGGGTGAATTTCCCGTTCCCGAGGGATGCGCGGAAGCGCACGTATCTCCGCGCGTTGCAGGCCGGTCGTGCCGGTCGCGGGCCGGCCGACTCCTTCAATCCGGAAACGTGGCGTCGGTGGTGATCGTCGGAATGAACGGCCTGGTGAAAGCTCATCGTTCCGCGTAAAAGCGCTATCCTTGACTGTGAATTTTCGTCGTGTTTCGCTATGATAACCCAGCACGTACTAGAAGGGAACATCCACCTACTCGTGCGGCGATGTCGTGGCGGCACTCTCAAGACAGCAGAAACGCCCGTGCCGTCGTGTTTGTTTACTTCGACTACAGTGGTGCTTTCTAAGCATTTGTGTCCTCGAACATCGCCCGGATTTCTGATTTGGCGCATTTCATGCGTGTGCTCAAGTTCAAGGTATTACTGACGCGTACCGTATAAAGGATACGAATTTCCACGCGTTTTCATCACCGGAGAAAAGTGATTAGTGTTAGCAATCCTGAACGCTCGCAACGTCTATCTGATCACGAAATCATATTTCTACGTTGCTATATCGCTGCTAAGATTACATTGTCTTTTATAATCGTAGAAAAGGCGTGTGGCGATATTTGTACTATTGCAATGTCGTGTATTAGAGTCGTGATCGTCCAAGACGGCGCTGCATCTTTTTATTTTATTTTTTTCATTCGCTGTACCCTGCAAGCCTATCAAGAAAAAATAATAGAGCTTTAGACTAGAAAACTGTCTGTCTATATTCTGTTACGGCATTGAGTAGCAGTGCGTCCCCTTTTTTAGAGGGGCCGCTGACACAGCTGACGGCGGCGTACAGAAGCGGTCGCCGTGCTGACGACACGCTGCGCTTGTTGTAGTGGTTACAGGTGTGTGTACGCGCGGCGCAGTGCGGTTGTTCCGGTTGCAACGGACGCAGTCGTTTTTACGCGCTCGTTGCACATGTCTGAACCAGCCTTCCCCCCGTTCTCCCGAGGCGAAAGTCAACGTGGCGACATCGTTTGACATCACGTACCAGAGGTAACGCTGCGGTGTCAAACGTTGGTTTGGTTACGACTTGTCCCAACCGCAAATCGAAGAACGCCCGAAAAGGTCTCCGTTTCGTCGTCCTCGGAACCCGAACATGACTCCGAAGCGCTGCTATCGTCCACATCGCACGTCGGAGTGGCGTCATAGGAAATCATCCCCAGGTCGGCTGTCCGCCGAAGAACTTCAACCTCTAACGGTGTCAGGTCCTCGAGCGTAGAGAGCTCCGCCATGATCGAAGCTCGAATGACAAAGAGGTTCGGCCGATGCGGCTACCTCGGGATCACTGCGCGACGGAACGTCGTCCAACGCCATTGGCCCGAGATCCTTTTGATAAGCGTGCGAGGACCAATGAGAGTGGTTTCGTTTTCGGATGGATCCGAGGTTTGGCGGATTCAATTACATTTTTATTAAAGAAATAATCACCGTATGACTATACTTTTTGGTTTTTAGGGATACTTAAGGCGTCTAAATTCAGCTGTCATTATCAAAACACGAACTCAAAAACCACTTGACTGCCCCTTTAACAAACACCTCGATTGTTCGTGCATGAGAGCGCGCCTCGGTCTTCTTCGGTTCTGCACTGGGCTCGCGCCTGGCGCTCTCTCGTGCCACGCGCAATCTCCAAGAGCTGCCAGCAGATCGACCGGACCGGCCCTTCGCTTTTTCCTTTGATCCTGCTTTGCAGTACGCTCATTAAACCCTCCTTGGGTCCTACCACCGCCAACGTCTCCTTCGCCAACGTGACAATACTAACCGGTAGGAGGCTATGAAAACTAGCGACAACCCGAACTTTATGAGAAAGCGTTTTTGTTACATATTCAATATGGTATTTTCATGTCATGTGTTCAGAAAAGTATACGCCTAGAGTTTTATGTTAGCGCACAAATTTAACTAATGCGGTTCCGAGTTTTAGAGGATTTGTTATATCAACTAATTTATGGACAGGTCTAATTAAAACTGCTTTGGTTTCGAATGTGCTAATTTTTTAATTAATTGACTTCCGGCCGTCAGAAACGTTTGTTTAAAACAAAGTTTGCCATTCTGATAAGTTCATCAGCGTCATTTCTGGAGAACAGAAGATTGGTATCGTCTGCATCAATAATAAATTGAGTTTGATTGGTATCATTTACAACATCAATTATGACAGCATTAAACAAAAAAGACTCTCAGATGCTGCCTTTTGTGATACAAACAATATCCAAGAACGATGAGTGGTAACCTTTGCTGGCGATCCTTTAGTTATAATTTAAACAGTGAATATGGAATGCCGCGAACATCATATTTATATAGCTTTGCAAGTATCGTTGTGTGATTAAGGCAATCAAGCTTTACTGATGTCGATGAAAGCCGCAAATGTTCGTAGTGGCTATTCAATATTTTCTAGTATAATTAATTTTTGCAGCAACCAGGCCGACTCTGTAGATTTTGCTTTTTAAAGCCAAACTGGACCTCTACCAGCCCATATTCTTTTGTGAGAAAATCTTCTAGGCACTTCAGAATACTTTTCTCAGGTCTTTTAGACAAAGAAGGAAGAAAAGGTGTTGGTCTATAATTTCTTATTATATTTTATCCCGTACATTATAAGTAACTGATACTTTAGCCAGCTTTATGTTTTGAGGAAAGTTACCTGAAGCTAAAGACAAGGTAACTACATGTCTTAAACGTGCTGCGATATTATCTAAGAAAATTTGAAATGTTTAAGTTGTAATTCATCACTTACACAGCTCTTACTATTGTTTAGACCAGTGTAAATTTTTCATATTTCTTGCTTGTTTGTAGGGTTTAAAAAAGTTTATTTTTTTTTTCAGTCTCACTTTTACGCGAGGCCCGTGACGTATAAAAGATATTAAATGGGCGACAGAATATACAACATAAAGAAAACTTTTTCGTTTAAGCGTATCGCTCCTTTGGGTATTAGAAGTGCATTCAGCGTTCTTTAAAACCACTACATATCTCGCAGTGTAACATTTTTCTTCATTAACATTTCACGATGTGTCCCGCTTTTTTTTTTTTTTTTTTTGGAGGGGGGGGGGGGGGGGCCAAAGATAATAAAAAAATTGTGTAGATTTCATTTCGCACTCAACAATTTTTTTTTTAATTATTTTTGCGGCCTCAGTATTTTTCAAACTTTGCCAAATGTGCGGTTCGGGAATTTTCCTTTGGAAACAAAATGTTAAAATTGGGAGCCTCATACAATTAATTCATTGCCTAGGTCATCGCGACAATGCAGTCGTTTGCCTTGGTATCGGGGTACATTTTCTCTAATAGTGTAGCCTCAGTTGCGTCGACGGCCTTTATGTCTTCAGTCTTACACGCGCTGGAGAAAAGTGGATGAGGCAGTCTGTGTTTAAACCAACAGGCGTTATTTTTTCTTTCTACATAATTTGTGTTTCCTATGTGCTGCCCTATCGTAGAACTTCTTTATTGCTACGATTCAGGCATACAAAAAGTTATATTTAGGTGTGCCTTCTATATAATTTGTTTAACACACCTCAGAATAATAAAAAAAGAAACACACACACACACTAAGAAGACGAGCCGGTGCAGCCATGTGCGATCACGTAAGTATTACGAAAACATTTAACGATGTAGTGAAGAAAGACAAAGACTGACAATTCAATCTCACTGCTACGTTTCCACTGAATATTCTTTAACTGCGAGGTTTCTGTAACAAGGTGTATCCTAACCAGAAATGAAGAGCGTCTTAGGTAATTGTAGCTAAATGAAGGCTGAAAAGAAAAAATCGCATGTTAAGGCAAATTCTCTAAACGACATGAGGCCTCAGCCGTTAATTACGCAACAACGCCTCCATCATAAACGCAAGAAAATTGCATTATATTCAATTCGAGTTTAAAAAAGACTCCGGGAAAAGTATTGTTTCTATAAATTGCGTTAACGTTTTCAGTAAGAATATTTTGAAAAACAATTTTAACGTTTTTTTTTCTTTTTGAAGCGCGAGGTTTAAATTAATAAGCATGCCTATTATATGCATCTTGTCTTCTCATGGATATTTTGTGCTAGTTTACATTTGATACCATTAGGGTGTAGTAAATAATTATATAACTTTCTGCATTTTTAGAGCCACAGAAACAGCCAGAGGCCTTTCTAATCGTGCGCTACGTCAAGTTGGCTGCACTTCCTCGTTTATGCACAATACGGGTATAAGCAAGAAGGAAGTGTAACCGCGTTGACTGGAGGTTATCCCAGTGGAATAGATGAAATAAAGGACCGTACTTCTGCCATCCGCAGCGTTCTGATAGCTACTAGAACCTTTGTTTGAGTTTAAGCTTATGTAAAATACAGTTCGTCAAACCAACGCAATCGTCTCCTTGCCAGCGCTGGCACGAGAATGTCCGCCATTCTAGTTTAAGGCCAAATCCAAATTAATTTCTTGAAGTTTATTTTGGGACTACATTTTTCTCCCGCTTTGTTTTCGTGTACATCTGCTTGTGTATTCCACTAAATTTATGTTGAATGTTACGCCGTGTCCTCTGTGCCACTTATCTTTGTTTTTTTAGGCGTAATCCACAGTATGAGTTCGTTTCTAGTATTTCCTAGGGCTTTGCGATATGTTCGACTCTTGAGTTTTGTGACATCAGCACACGGCCGATTTCTAGGCATCATGAAAAATTGATGCTAAATTCTAGGCGTCATTCAGGGATGTATATGAAGGCACCGGAATACGCGGAGACACGAACTTAAGCGGTAATTCGAGCTAATACAAAAGCCCATAGGCCGTCAAGGGACTTTGTATGTTGGAGTCAGTAGCAGTAGTTGACTCTTACAAATGCCATCGCTTTCACCGCGTACACGCCGATGCAAACAATTGTGCCGCGCTCTTCCAGCGTTTTTTTCGTGCGATCGAGATCAATGGTGCAACCTCTTGCTTTACGCGAGTCAAAGATGAACGAAAATATTTGGCTTGTTATTCAAAGAAAGGTTTAGCGTTTGCCATGCGACATAATCAGCATTCACAATATTATGGTGCAAACTAGCTGGTGATGGTTGAAAAGAATATAATATTTAAGATTCCGAGGCAGGGGAAAATTGAAGGATAACACAACGACACAAAGACTCAAACACAGCTGTGTTTAAGACTTTCCACTGTTCTGTGGTCCTTCGCTTTCCCAAAGTCTCGGGGTCTTGCCTTAAAATGAATAACATGACGCTGCATTTGTAATACATGCAAACTGGGTCCTTGGTGGTGTCCCTAATATAATTAAGAATTTTCGACGCGTAGAGAAGGCATTCACTGAAAAACGCAATACCTTTCCACGTTTTCTTTTTTCTCCAGAAAATACGGGTGTATAGGTAGAAAGCAATACAAAATAGGTGGGAATACTAATGGTGTAGTTCTCTGAAGCAAAATGCACACTTGAAATATGTTACAGCATAATTCAGCGCACTGTTAGTATACTTTGAATGTACCTATAGTCGGTGGCAGGTCAAGAACAAAGTGGACGCTCCTCCCACCTCTTTCCACTTTAGTAGAGCAAACGCGGGAGAGGAGGTGACCTCCTTTCTACCGTTCGCTGTACTAAAGTGAACAGGGCTTGGGTGAGCTTCCCCTTTGTTCTTGACCTGTCGCCAACTATAGTAGATAAGCGTTGGGATTCACGCTTCGAACCCGTCTGTCATATAAGGTGTCCATAAAAAAAAAAAGTTATGTTTATTATACTGTTAGCAAAATTGAAACATATGCTAGGTACGTTTTTGCGAAGTGTTTAACAAAAAAAAATGTGGGATCTTTTAGTGAAGTGTCCTTTTTAAGGGGTTCGTAGGTTGCTGAGTAGCAAACTGTTTTTATTTTTAATTTAAATATATTTATGGTATCCCTTCACTTTATTCGTTTTAAGAATAAGAGACAATCTAAGTTCAGAAAAAAATGAGAAAAATAGCACAGACCTAATAAAAGGAAAGAAATAAAGCAATATGCTTGTCAGGGCTGCCTCCTTATTTCGACTGTATCTTTCTGGGTTTATTTTAATAGTAATCTGACAATTACTAGCTACTGTACGTATGTGCCTTTACGACACATCTTAACACCTCAAAGCCCTCGTAAGAAAGATTTTTCAAAAGGCTTTTCCTTGTTATTTTTAGTTTTGTATTGAACAGCGCGTATGTTGCAGTTGAACAGCGTGCTAGTTATTCCAATTCTCGACCACCGGCAGTCCTTTTATAATCAATATAGTATTTTACACTGTTCAATATATATATATATAAAAAAAGGAAATGCTTTGCTATATTCATCACAAGTAAATAAAACTACTATTAATAAGCCGGACCAAATTTGAGCACCCGCGGTACACGAGCCGTTCAGAGCGGAAGGCAGTATGTTTTTCTTAGAAAATATTCGCTAAAATTTATACAATACTCCCGCTATGAAATCTATTATAACACTCTAGCCAAACAAAATATACTAAAACTCAAGCACCGAAAAAAAATATGAACTGCACTCTAAAATTAGCTACGTTAATTTTTTTCCCCCTGTTTTTGTTTCGTTCCTATTTTTGTGCAATATACGGTGTTCCCTTCTCGGTGGTGGCTGGTCTGGTCCCCGTGCGAGATGAGAAATACAAGTCTAGAAGATTGAACCTCCTGGGTCGTCAGTCTTCGCTGATATCCTACAATACCAAAATAAAAAAAAATAGTTTCAATATATAAATAACGCACCTTAGACCACGTACGATGATGAAAGTGCCCGTGAAATATTCAAACGTGACTCATGATTCTAGCAGATAATGATACATTGTCTTCAGGGCTTATAAACAAGAAACTTACGTCCACACGTATCACGGGCCAGCAAGCGTCGTACCGCGTTCCACGTGGCGGCGTGTGCTTCCAGAACACCTCTGATCGGATACATGTCGTTTCTTGTGCATAGATAGGAGACGCCAGAAATACAAGGTGGAGTGGTGGAGTGGTTTTGTTTGTTTGTTTGTATGTTTCTTTCTTTTATTTCAGATACAAAGTGACAAGGAGGAAGCACAAAACGCAGATATGCTCCACATGACGAGGCCCAGTCCCCTAGAGCATCAGCAATCAATAAAAAAAAAACTACAAAACATCGGTAAGAAACAGCAATGCAATATTATAGGTAAGTACCGTTACCTTCACAAGGATAAAAATTACACGTCATATTTTATACAGTCGCTAAGTAAGCCTGTTCACAACTATACACAGTGTATGTGGAGACAAACTGATGTTCAAAATTTATTCCGAACGACATGGGAGTAGGTACCTTTTTAGATCGTATTTGAAGATACAACGTCAAGCGTTATTTAGTATTATTCGCATAACATCTGGATGCCTGTTTAGGAATTGAGGAATCAAGTATGCTAGTTTTTGGTTTCCATAGGTTGTTCTTAACTGAGGTATCCTATATGATTCATGCCTTAAATCATATTGAGTATTATTCCAAACGATTGTCTCGAAATATTCGTTTGGTCGTTATTTATGTTTTTTTGTATATGAATAGAAAGTTTTAGATGAAACTTTTCGTTAATGTTAAGTAAATCTTGCGTTAGAATGAGTGGGGCAGTATGGTCTATGAAATGTAGATTTTCTATGCAGCGTATTGCATTTTTTTTGCATAAAAAATCCTTTCGAGGTTTGTCTTAGTTGTTGAACCCCAGACCAATAAACAGTAATGGAGATGAAAATGTACTAAAGAGTAATTCAATGGCAGCTTTAACCAACTTGCATTTAACGATATACCTCGGTCTAAGATTCCAATCGATCGAGAGATGTTCTTATAAAACTTATTTATCTGGGGTCTATGATACGTTTTCTTGAAAAAGAACACCTAAACATTTTTAAGCGGGGACGCGTTGAATCACGCTGTTTTAAAGCTTTAATATACAGCAGCAAAGTTTATTTCGTGGCTAAGAAATTAATATTTGGTTTTGCTCACGTTTAATGCAGCTGATTTGATCCCGGCAGGAACATATAGCTCGCTTAGCCACATGTTACCTGCTATTTCGAGGTAACGCAAATGATTGCCAAAAAAGAACAAACTCGTATCGTCCGCGTATAGAATTATATCTGGAGTTTGTGCAATGTTTACAATATCATTAATATAGATAATAAAAAATCACGATCCCCGGAAGAAATCTCTGCGGAACCCCGTACGTGATTAGTTAAGGCGTAGATTAGCAGCCATTTAGACAACTCTAGCGCCACACCTCGGATTCCATGAAAATGTAGGTAATGAAGCATGACATCGTGTTTTATTGAGTCTAACGCCTTTTGAAAATCAAGGAATACCCTACCAGTGAATGTTTTCATTTAAAAAATATATAACAACTGCTGTTTAATATTTACTAGCGCCCTTTCCATATATTTACACCTCGAAATCCCTATTGTTCTTTTACGGTTACGCGTTATTCATTGAGAAATTTACTCATCCGAGTTTTTATCACATGTTCAGGTACCTTTGACAAGAGTGGAAGGACCGATATGGGCCTGTAATTGATAATGTTATCAAGAATGCCTCCTTTGCGCAGAATAGCTAGTCTGGCAATCTCAATGCCATCTTAAAAAGTTCCAGTAGCCAAAGCATTATTGGAGATATGTCGTAAAGAAGAACACAATAAATCTGCAACAGCTTTGATTAGTTCAGCCTTGATATCGTCGTCTCCTGCCGCAGTATTATTCCGTAAGGATCTCAGAAAGACAAATATTTCACTTTCGCTGCATGGGATAAAAAATGTAGAGCTCGAGACTCTAGGAGAAACATATCTGCCCAACTCATGCATCAAATCTGCTGATCCCAATGCAGCGCCGGAGCCCAAAAAAGTGAGAGTGGAATTTTCCGCTAATGAAGCATTGCTATACTGATAACCTTCAAAAATAAGAGTAGGGGGTATCTGGCTGTTCGATTCACCAGTAAGCCTTCTCATTTCCTTTCAAATCTTCTTAGGGTCGTTTGATACGCAAATGAACCTGTTATTACAGTATTCAATCCATGCTTTCTTTAGATCTGCGTCTAATTTATTTCGTTTTTGTTTATATTCAGTTAATATTCTCTAGTTTTTTGTTCAGATAAACTTCTCAAATAATTTATTTCGTGCTCTAATTTATTCATAAGGCTCACAACTGATCCAAGGCTTTCTAGACCTCTTACACACCCGACCGGATGTTGCGATGCCCAAACTTCATATCGCGGCTTCGCAGAAGATTTTCTCTTTCGGCGGCTTCGTAAATTGTGATTCGTTTGTTTAAGCATGGTTCATTCATTTGCTTATTTTGTATTAGAAGTTTTTAAGTGGATAGTACTGATTTAGATCCTTGTCTTCACTGTTCACTGTCACACAGATTCAAACAAAGCTGTTAGTGTTGTTATGCATTAAAAAGAAAACGTCGAATTAATTAGTGTCAAACAGATTCCCGCAAAATTGTTTTCGTCGTTATGCATGCAAAAAGAAAGGTGAGGAGCTTTCAATGCCACTTACTGACGAATAGATATATCTGCACAATGCTTGTACGATGTACGTTTTACCCCTACCGACGTAAAAGCACGCGTGCTTGGTTCAACCTATAATATGTAAAAAATATGTTTTTTCTCAGAGTAGGCGTTACAGAAAAGTAACCAAGTTTAATTTACTCGTTACTTGCAGAATAAAGCAACCCGTTACCGACCTACGTTTCTCTCAAACAAAAGGAGCACATTACGGGGAACGTTACGGATAAAAGTAACGTACGTTACTCTCGCGTTACTTTGATTTATAAATTGACGGTTAAGAGCGTTTTCCTTTTTTTTTTACCGCGTTTTTCGAGACTGAGGCAAAGGACGTGAAAGTTAGTTTTTTTTTTTTTTTTCTCTAAAGGGGGCCTTTTTGCATGGGGAAACGTCAAGCAAAGTTTTGAAGGTATGTGGAATGAGTGCAAAACTTAAAGACTTGGCGCTTATACTTTGCTTCAGCCTAAATCCAGAGGCAGCCGATGTTACGAGGTAATGGAAACAATCAAGCGGGGTGAAAAACGCAGGTCACTGGGCATTTTTTTGTTTCTAATTCGTTCAGGGACGATAGAATACGCGCCAAAACCTAATGAACACCATGGTGGTGCCAATCTGACGCTTTCTGATCTGGTCCCATCAATTTGTAGCGCCAGCTACATCTGGACTTATAGCTAAAGCGACGTATAGAAACACGAAAGGATGCAAGTGCATTTTTTCGCGTTTTGAAAAGATGTCACGGGTAACGTAACTAACTTACCCGTTACTTCAAATAAGTAACGTAACAACGTTACCCATTACAGTTCTGAAGAAGCACCGAGAACGTTACTACGTTAGGAAAAAAAAGCGATGCATTACCAGTAACGTCGTTACTTGTAACGCGTTACCGCCAGCACCGGAGTTCTGGGAAAGTTCAAGAGGAACATTTGCAGTGCATTAGTTGACTGGCGCAGAAATTAAGTATATTTGCCCCAATAGATGTAATCATTTTCGTTTGTCATATTTGGGTTTAAAGGGAAGCTGAAGAGCTTCTCGAAAAAAAATGAGTTAATGGTTGATTCTGACGTGTTTGTGCCTGCTGAGTCCAAATACCACAACCGTTTGACACAAAATAATCCCTAAACGCGAAAAAAAGCGAAGAAATCAGAAGCGATGGCCGCAGCGGCACGCCATTGGCTAGCCTCGCGTGACGCGCCACTACGTCATAAAAGGACCATCTCGATTCTCGCTTGCTCCGTCGCATGCGGAAGTAGCCGGGCGCCGAGCCTTCTTGTAAATCGGGTGCGGCTTCTGATTTTTCGAAATATTTCGGTGGATCCGAAAGAGGAATGTGTCCAGACGACCCTCGACGTGACAAAGTATGCGTTTCAGCCTTTGGCGAAGCAGAAAAATGACCCCCGCAGTATACAGGCAGACACGAGGAACCGCTTGCGCGGACGCGACATGACCGGCTTCATACCTTCAGGAACGCACTGACTGCTACTTATTGTAGCGTAAAACTTTGACAATAAACGGAGTGCAATTGACGGGACGCGTCAAGCCGGATTAGCGTGACCCTCCCCAAAACGGTCGTCAGAGAACAAGAGTTCGGCACACATCGGCCTTCGTGTTTGCCAGCTGCTGGACACGTGAGCGTGCAGGCTGCATTGTTCATCAAGGGTGAAGTGGTTTGAAGGGATAGTCTAGTCGGCTTCGGGCGACGGGAGAGCTTCCCCTGAGATGAGACGGGTGATGAGACAGGGTCGCCGTTCTGCCACCGCCATGTCCTTGCGCACTAAGGGAATAACAGCGCGGAAGGTCCATCTTTGTGAGAGTGGTACTCTCTGCTGCATTTAGTTTGTTTGCCACCAACTATTACGCCATTATAGCTTTAGAAAACGCGGAAATGTTTGCCCGGCAGCCCTTAATTTGATGTCGAATTTGTGAAAGCTTCCTAGGCCTCTACATTCGCATACTTCTACCAAGATTTGTTGACTGCATTAGTCCACCACCAAGCATTATCATCGTTCGATCGTGTTTCTACGGCACAAAGAAACATTGCATGACACAAACTTTATACGAAAAACACTGCGTAAAATGTTTAAAAAAACAAGAACTCAATTCAGAGCAGAAGGTCACATGCCTTGTATTTCGAAAAAGCTCTCCTGAAGAGAATATAAACCTATGGAAGGAAAATTTAACAAAATTTATGTTTACACCTAAAAAAATATGTGGCTTCAATTCAAATAATATCAACTGTAAAAAAAAGTGTTTATGCTAAAACGATTTGCACCATGAAAGTCGCATTATGAATTGCATGACCAGTAATTAGAGCAAGCCCTCCTCTCCCAAGTGACTAGGTATCGGAGTAGCTTCAAAGCAAAGGAAAAATATCTTGGGCCACCCAAGATTGTTTTCTGTTGTTTCCCATACTTCCCGGACCGGAGCCGATCGGGAAAATATAGTCACCTCAACAATATAAGAAACCAACGCTAACACACTAATATAAGGCGGTTAGCACAAGAGAGCCAGTGTAAACCCGCTATTTGGCTACATGACCGCGGCTTTTCTAGTACACTGCACAATTTTAATGACGTAATAGCTTTTTTCTAGAACAATCAACCTACAATTCCATACCTACGTTTCCTCCTTGCTTGTGACATTTTATGCGCTGAATTGTCTTTTTACCTCAAAAGTTGTTTGGCAGAGCGTCGGGTTCAGGCGAGCCTTCTTCAGACCCAAACCCATACGTACGTAGTTTTCATATGCGAGGTCCGAAACCCGTTTCGAACAAAAAAACGGTGTATTTGCTCATGCTCCCCCCCCCCCCCCCCCCCCCCCCCCCCCCCACGCCCTTAAAATCTCGGGGTGGGAGTGGAAAAGACGGTAAGCGGGAAGTGCAACTGCGACGAGCGCTGTTCGTGAAAGCTGGCGGCTGCACATGAGTACGGCATCGTGCAACAGCACGAGTAAGTTGGTTCGGTGCCACGAGTATTCTGCAAATACGTCAACGGCACGACAGGTGAACGGATAAAAAAGCAAGCGCTATGCAGCAGCAGAACGACAACGGCTCGAAAAGTCAGTAGACCAGCCTACGAGGAAAGCGCGGCTAGCCGCGGCGGGGTCCACCAGCCGGTCCTTTTGTGACGCCGGCTGACGGGCTTCCTCCTCTCTCCCCTTTCCCTCTGCTTCGGAGAGGCGTGGCTTCGGCGCTACTTTGAAGGCACTTTTCCGGTTAATCCGCGCACAAAATGACCAAACGAATACGATATTCGTGATGGCTGAGGTCTCATTAACTAGGCTCAGGTGTTTTTTCTCATATTTAAAACCGCTTCAGCTTCCCTTTAAGAGATGCGCTACGACATTCTACTACACCATTATAACACGCGCCACCAATTAATAATGGAAAACAACATATGTAGTGCACTCTAAAATAGCCAGGTTTCTCGACCTGATTTCGCGTAACGGGCTGTAGTTGAGCTTGCTGATGCATAATACTGAAATAGGCCCAGCTGAACTTAGGAACATAGTATATAGATAGAACAAGTGACAGACATACCGCTGGACTACCAACTGTGGTTTAATACTTCCTCCTCTTTTTGAACCCCGACTTTGTGCTTTTTGTTTTCTTTTTTGTTTTAAAAGCCACATTAAAACACAGCGTATATCTGAAAGCCTAACCAAATTTAAAGATATATTTAAAACGCGGGTGACTCAAATTTAAGTTTAGTTAGGTTTTCGGATATAAGCTGTGTTTTTATGTGGCTTTTAAAACACAAATCCAAAAAAGCACGAAATTAAGGTTCACAAAAAGGAGGAAGCAGTAAACCACAGTTTGTAGTCCAGCGGTATGTCTGTCACTTTTTCTCTCTATATTCTATTTTCATAACTTCAGCTCGCCATATTATAATATTTTAGTACCGAATTGGCGTTCCCCATTTCTGCGCAAAATAGGTTATTTAATCCTGGGCAGTGCCCACTGCACTCTGGAACTCGTGCAACAGTAGATATAAAATTCTAACAAACCCAACCATCTTTGAATCACCGGCACTTGACAGCAGCTCCGCATCATATCGAATTCCCATTAACGTTTGTATTTGGCAGCCTTTCAGGCTTTCATACATTCCTTTATTTACCACTCATTTCGGCTTAATATCTTCGTTGCTCCGAAATTACTCCTTAGGATAGATTTAATGGGCGTTAGAGCTAAAAACGCCATAAATATATATTGCTCAATTCAAACAACGCCATAAATATATATTGTTCAATTCAAATTCCCTTAGCCGAAATTAACGGAGCCCCGACGGTTCTAAAACCTCTATACACAGTTGCCAGCGATGAGTTTCCTGCCAACGCATTGTGACCCACATGATATTCTGGGGCTGAACCGCCTTTTTGTTTCAACGTCACGCGTCTTCTTATTTATGTCGGAACGTGCCCTAGGTGACATTGTGCTTCAGCCTCCACCAAGAACGGATTCGTTTGAAGCCTATATCTGGGATTCCGCGTTTACGGAGTTTATGTTTCATTCAATACTAAGGACATTTCGGAATTTATTTTTCTTCAAAAATTCGGAGTTTATCGGAGTGTATTTTTTTAGACTTCAAATTCACCTAGATTTCTAGTTTATTACTGTTTCCTCATTTTCAAAATTAAAAATAAAATTAATTTAAAATAAAAAATAAAATCCGGACACAATCATGTAATAAATTCATATAAAACTCACCTATATCAAATTATATGCGTGCAGCTGCGTTTGTTATTGGCGCCTTTGCCATTGTCAATACTAACTGTCTCACAATAAATCTTTCGAAGAAGCGTTATTTGAAATAACACCAAATATGTAAAATAACTAAACACCTGGACATAGTCGCTGGGAGGCTTCAGCTGCCCAGCCCCCATCCTATGAAATCTGCATGTTTATGGCTCTCACTCTTATAAAAGTACAATTACACCCTCTGATAGCACAAATACTATGCTCCAAACAGGAAATTGGAATAAAGGCTTTTCCTGCGATCGAGAAATACAATGACCAGTTGTTCTAAACGAATTTCGACGAGATGACCGCTAATTTCCCTTTAGAATAGTATAAGATTTTAAAGGAAACCGAAGTGGTCCCTTATCAGGAGCACCGATCATGTACTCTCACGTAACGTATTCGTAAAACTAAAACAGCGTATTTTTGGTTTTATATTTTTATTTTGATTTGGCCATCGTGACCTTCCAAATTCTGAGTTTTTTTCGGATAAATCTGAATTAACACAATATTTAAAGGCGCGACAGTGTTAGCGCGAATACGACTTCGTTTTTGCTTTTAAATGTGAAGGAGTTTTGGCGGGCACCGAACTGAACAGCTTAAAGTCCGACGTACCAACCTTGGTTTTCTGCAGGGAAGATAATCTTATTAGCACTTCCCTCTCCTAAGCTGCGAGGGGAGCCAAGGTGGGGCAAGGTCAAAAGTAGAAAGGGTATATAGGAAAGGAGAAGGTGGGAAAAACTGAAAAGCGCGAAGTGTACGTGGGTCTTTGAGTGACTTTCATAAAGAAGGAATTTTGACCCCCCTAATCGTTGTGATGGTAGGTGTTCAATCTTAAAATAAAAAAAAGAAGAAAAACTTGCGATGGCTTATTCGCCCTAACTACGTCGTCCATTTTACGCATGAAGAGGGGCACCCACCAGGATAATTCATAATAAAAAAACGCCGAATTTGGTCAAATGTATTGCGCTAACACTTTCTTATTCCCTCTTCTTTAGTGATGACAGTGTTGAGATCCTCATTTTCTTATACTGT
This sequence comes from Ixodes scapularis, assembly GCF_016920785.2. Lineage (NCBI taxonomy): Eukaryota > Metazoa > Arthropoda > Arachnida > Ixodida > Ixodidae > Ixodes > Ixodes scapularis. Next base: position 82,274,620 of record NW_024609835.1, read on the forward strand.
TTGTATTTTTTTTTCAGACTCACATTCTTCGTAGTATTGTCATGCCAAGGGGAATATTCTCGCGGCTCCTGCTCTCAGGGACTTTGGTGCTGTTGGATATCTGTTTGCTGAAATCGTTCAGTCTTGGGACCCAGGCGCCCATCAATGAATTTGAAGGCCGGAGAGATATGTCTCCATCTTATGTTGCCAAGGAGCTCGAACGAACGTAAGTTTGTAAAACATTCGTATACTGTAGATTTTTGGAAGAGCATACATCACAAATGCGCTCTGGGTACCAATGATTGGCGTACTGTAAATCAGTTCAACGAATGACAGAGAAATATAAATCGTGTTCTACTGGTTATTCAGTTCCAGCGATTCTCTTTTGTCTAACTAATTTCAAGAACCAATGTTTGTTTATAGAGTTCGGAGAGCGTGAAATACCGTAATCAAGACCAGGAATGTTTATGCCCAAGGATGGAGTTACGAAACACAAAAATAATATAAATTATTTTTTCGCAACATTATGAGAATAACAGTAGTAAGGTTGACAGCTGGACTGGGGGGAGAGTTGTTAAACATAAAGAGATAAGCAGCGCAAACAGGTACAAAAGGAAACGACCAACCGGAGAGGACAGAGCGCTCACTCGGAACTATGTATTTTTGCTGAGAGAAAAGGAGAAAGACAACGCACATTGTTCCACACGTTCACACGCACATTTTCTACCGATGAAAGCTATGCATTATTACACGCGCTGGACCTTTCATTGTCAGTTTCAGGAATACTAGCTCCTTACTAGACAAAATGCCGGCTATCCATCGACACGGCTGCCTGACGTGGCAAGCACCCTGCTCAGGAGAACAAAGGGTGACCAGTCCACAAAGTGTGATAGGGAGAGGAAGCGGCCAGTGGTTATTCCGTATTTACACAGTTTCACATAACCTACAAAAAATGTGGGAAACTGCTACGGAATTCTAGTTGCTAGGTTGGATTGAAACCTTTTTTAAAAAATCGTACACAGTATGTAATCATCAAACATGGCTATTCAGATATGTGTGATGTTGCGTCAGGGGTTCCTCAAGGGTCCGTGTTGGGCCCGTTGTTGTTCTAAGCATTTAGAAATGATCTAATAGGGGATCAAGAAGTGCATGTTATACTCCGTTTCACCTTCAGTCCGAGCGCAGCGGACGCTAGGAGCCATCCCAGCCAATCCAGCGTTGAGAGAGTGTCATGTGACCTTGAGCTCTCTGTGTCGCTCTGCCCAACCGGCAGGTCACGCGATTTTCTCCCGGCGCTGATCGGCTGGGATAGCTCGTGGCGTTCACTGCGCTCGGACTGAAGGTGGAACGGAGTATAGGCTCTCTGCGGACGATTTTCTTATATTCACTGAAGTTCATGCGGCCTCTGATCAGAAGAAATTAAACAGGTTTTTGACTAGAATAGATGAATGGTGTGCCACTTGGCAAATGTCTCTAAATCTAAAACAAAAAACAAAAAAAACAGTATGTATATGACAATCACTCAGAAACGTCAACCATTAATAATTCTCTACAAACTCAATGGTACTTTGCTGTCTTGCGTGAATGAATTCAAATGCCTTTGCGTCACGATCACAAACGACCTAAAATGGAGTACGCACGTCCATAATATAGTTAAAAACACCAATAGTAGATTGGGCTTGCTCCGAAGATCCCTTAAGTTTGCGTCCGTAAAAACAAGGCAGACGACGTACAAAACGCTGATCAGGCCTTTACTTGAGTATGCGTCAGAAGTGTGGGATCCTTACGGGATGTATCTTGTGCGGGAACTGGAAAGAGTCCAGCGACTTCCAGTGCGCTTTATATTTTCTAGCTATCACCGACTTGAATCCCCTACCAAGCTTTGTTCGCAAGCCGGTCTTCCATCGCTTAGCAGTAGGAAAAAAACCAAGCGTTTAAAACTTCTCTTTATGATTCTTAATGACCTTGTTTTTATTGACAAAGCATCTTATATTATGCCTCACCAATCTACAATTTCAAGAAACAAACATAGTCGACATATACAAGAATACAGATATAACAAGGAATGTTTCAAAAATTCTCTTCCACGCACAATACGCGAGTGGAATTCCCTGCCGGAAAGTATTGTAGCATGTCGAGATGCAGAGAAGTTATTTTCTTCATTAAGCGTGTTTCTAGATATTTAGGTATTTTGGCATGATCGTTATGTGAATGAACGGGTGTGCTTTTGTACCATGTGTTCCATTGTTGAATTGTTCTTTTGTTCTTTTTAGAGCGCAGCTCTTAGGGGCCCGTTTCCAGCCTGAGCGGCGTCGGCGTCGGCGTGACCGTGGGGGGGGGGGGGGGGGTCACGTGACCCCCGAGGTCACGTGACCCCCCTCCCCCAAGATCACGTGACCCCCCCCCCCCCCCGGGGGTCACGTGACTACCCGCAGGTGACGTGACCCCCCTCAGTACCCTTCCCTACTCCTCCTCAAGAGCTGCGCTCCAATTCGGCGTTACAGGGATTTGTAAACGGCTTTCACTTTTATTCCACTCCTGTAAGAGTCCCGACTCGGGACTGACAGTATGTGAAATAAATAAATAAAATAAATTCTTGCCGTTTCTTCGGCCCTACAAAAAAACGAGTCAGATTTGTCCCCTAGTCAACGCGAAGGCAGAGGGAATCAAAAGGAACACGTGCACTAAGAAGCGCGCCAAGCAGTTTGTGCCTTGTGCACTGGGTATTGTGTACAGAATTCCTTTCTCGTGTGGCCGCACCTACTTTGGGTAAGCCGGACGCTGCCGGGTCATTCCACGTGAAACGCCCCAGACGTAGCTCTTGACCACCTCCGATTTCTAAAAAAAAAAAAAAAAAAATTCACGGGCTTCGGTTACAATGTCCGTAGCCGGACCCTAAAATAGTTTGGACGACAAAAATTGTGTGATTATGTGAACGCGATTTTAATTTTTGAAAACAGTGTGAAACTAGGCATCACTCAATAATTTACGAAAAATCAGCTTTTTTATAGAACACCCAACAATATTTTTTTCTTAAATTTGCACGGTTGTCGACTTACAATGTGGTTGGGATTGTGCAGTTTTGTTTAATTTAAATATTTTTTTTTAAATACATAATTTTCTTCAAAAATAAACTTTTTTGTCATTTTATTAAAAATATATATAATTGCTCCAGGGATTAAAAAAAACTTTTTACTTCCTGCCCCTCTAGGTATATAACCTATAAAAATATTTTAAACCGCTCAATTAAACATGTTGCAGTAAAAAAAAATCATGAAGTTGCCAAAAGTGCGTTTATACGCATAAACAGCCGTTTATTCTACCCTGAGGTGGCCCAAGTAAAAATACAAAATATGGTGGGTTTGGAAGAAGGTTTGATATTCTTTTGATTCTGAAAGTTTAACCCGAGTAATTTTTGTTTAAGGCGAGAAAACAATTTTTGAGGTTGAACTCTCGCACCACTACCCGGCGTCGCTTCTTAAAACCTCTTCGCCACACAGCAAGCCACCTACGACGATAGCGGAAGCGATTAGGTCCAAAGAAACAACGGAGTTTTCTGCCCGCTTCCCTCGTCCCTCTTTTCTGGCTCTAGGGGAAGAAACGGCGGGTGTCGTGTACTAATCGGAGGTGCCGCCAGTGCGTCGCCATAGAAGGCCCGTTGTGCCCTTTGTACCCGAGGGCGGCTCCTCACATTCCGAAAGGCGATGCCTAATCGACGGGCGGCATCAGCTGACGTAGACGACTGAAACACGATAATATTGCCGCGAAATCTAGCCGTCACGCATGCTGCGGTGAAAAGCGGAACTATGATCCGGTTCGCGCTTAGTTGGAGCGCAGTGAAGGCTACAGGCGCATGATCAAAGCTCTGAAACGCGCTGATTCAGTATGTTAACTCGGACGCTTGAAGCATCGTCACAAGCCAAGATTGCGCTTCTAGCATTATTTTCGGTCAATATTGTAAGTGCGGGAATCTTTACATGAGCCATCGGAAATAATAAATAAACAAAGGCACGTGTCCGCACTGTTGACACTGGGTATCGAGACTCATTCGTTGCCTTTTGAGGAACCCGCTTCTGCGCTAGTAAGTTAAGAAAGGGCTTGACAAGCGAGAAGTTGGCTTTTGAACGACCATTTGAGATCGGAAATCTGTCGAAGAAAGAACTTCATTTTCGTGTTGTAACGATGGATGAAGGTGGTCTCTCTGGAGAAAGAAGTCAATCTACGGTTCCTGTGGATGCAGATAAGGGTATGTAGGAAAACTGGCTTTAGTTTGTACAATACAATGATAGTTGTATCGTGTTTACTCGTGTCTACCCTGTCACGGTAGCTGTATAGCTGCGGCCGCTCAATTCATGACTTTTTTAAACCAAATAGACTAGCTATTTTTTTAAAGCTGGCCGTTCGTCGTACATGTAGTATGTGTTCCGTTGGACATGCATAAGCCCAAGCTCAAAGTCAAAGTCAAATTTGGGGCTTTACGTGCCAAACCAACGACGGGCATCTGGCACGCCTCAGCGGAGGACGGAGGACTAATTTAGACCACCTGGGGATCTTTTGACGTGCAACCGAAAGCTCGGTTAAGGGGTGTCCAAACAGGACACGGACAAAACGCACGACTCCGTCAAATTGTGAAAGTTGAAGCGGACGCGCCCGCTTCAATTTTCACGATTTGTCGGAGTCGTGCGTTTTGTCCGTGTCCTGCTTGGACACCCCTTTACACGGCGCCTTCTCCGCAATAAGCCTCCGTCAGATTGCGGGCACCTTGGCCGGGATTCGAACCCGCCACATGGGGATCCGTAGGCCGGCGCTCTCGCCTCGGAGCCACGGGTAAGCCCAAGCTGTAGGGAAGATTGCGTTGGCTTATATTAAATACACATGGTTCACTTTATACCTGTTACAAACCAATTAGCGTTATAAAAGTTCGAATCCGAATGGCGTTTTGCGTACAAGGCTAGCTTTTGCACGTAAGGCGCATATGTGCCCGACTTGTCATTTATGCGCAGCACGCAGATATGGCTTGCAGAAGCCGAACTTCCTCCGTGCTCCCCTGGTGCAAGGGGTTGCCATGTGACCACACAGACCAAGACGCGGTCCCTCATCAACGCTCAAGACCTGACGCACACGGATCGGCGGCTCTTTTCGCTCCGTTCCGGGCGCCCACAAGGTGACATCCAAACAGTGTGTTCACATCATTATCAAGTATACCTTAAAAAGTACACATCACTGATTGCATCCAAGTGGTGTTCTAACCTTTTCTATCAACACGTCAAATCCGCCGTGGATCAGCTGTCATTACAATAGCCTTGACAGATGCGCACCCCAATTTAAACCTTATTCCTGGAAACCGACTTTGTCAAGCATGCCGGCGAAATCGTTTCGATTTGAAGAAGAGACCTACTTTTCAAGCACCACCACCACCTCTGGCTCGTGATGCCCCTTCAGAGCATGATGACCCCGAGGTAGCACTTGAGAGCGTCAACGAGGCCTTTGCCGCCGTTGGAGAGAGGTCTCTACAACGAAACCGAGGGCGAACAAGCCGCGAGACATACGCCTAAAAGAAGGTTAGAAAACTTAAAATCTCTGCCGAAAGAAGAATTTATACATCTTTGGGTGTAAAGCAGAAACGAACTTCTCAGCCGAACCAGGATGAAGATTTTGTTTTGAGTGACTACGTGTCCTTCATGCAAGATGTAAAAAACAAGTTTGACATGGAGAGAAACAAAGAGAAAAAATTACAACTTCTAACATCGGCCCCACCCTCTTGGTCTCGCGAGAAGATTATGAACTTTTTTGGAGCCTCGGAACGACAAGCGCGTCAAGCCGTAGATTGTGCTTGCCTCCCACGCGAAACCAAAGACGTCCAATCTTCCATTCCTGGTAATTTTTCGTATTTTTGACCTTTTATTGCGAAAATCTCGATCAAATATTAACGGGCAGTTTTTCTAAACTCAGTGTGCCTGACAAAGAAATCAAGCAGACCGCCGAGATCTCTTTTAGAGAAAACTGCAGCCTTTTCCGCTGCTATCGTTCCATGTGAACGAACATGGAAGCTGCCCAAGCGGGCGTCCCTGACGCTGCTAATACAGCACTAAGCATAACTCCTGGGCAACATCAAAGGAACGAAGCACGCGTAACGTCGCAACCAGATGATGGGCACTCTATTTGCTCCGATGGTTCCGTTGCATCGTCGACTACAGACATCAACTGTATGGAACAAGACGACGATACCGGAGGTCCGTATCAAGAAGTTAGATCAAGAAAGAGAACTCGGCGCAACAACTCCAACCCCAGCTCGGAGACAATAATCCAATCAAAAGCCATCGAAGAAGGGCTCACTCTTGTGTTCGCCCCTACGGATACTGAGACGTTAATAACATCCCTCAGTAGTGTGAAGCTCTCAAGAGCTCTAGAAAACTCCTGTCCTGAGGGCATTCACGAGGTTCGCTTTAACAGCAGATTGAATGTCATCGCAGTTGACACCAGAAATGGTGAAGCTACAAGAACATTGCTCAACTTGAAGGCTCTCTGTGGAATTCCGGTGATGTCATACTCTCCACTGGCTGGAGCAACGGTGAACGGAATGATTCAGGACGTCGACAAAGAGGTTTCTAATGAGGAGATCACCTCGCATCTCAGGTCCAATATTAACGTTGGTGCCGTCCGACGCCTAGGGAAGTCTAGCACAGTCAAAGTCACCTTCCGGGGCAAGATTCTGCCAGCCCATGTTCTTCTGGGGCATGTACGCCATCCCGTCCATCCTTTTCAAGAAAGGCCCATCCAGTGCCTTAACTGCTTTGGATTCGGACACAAGCGAGTGACCTGCAAACGCCCCAAAAAGTGTGAACATTGTGGAAAACCACATGAATCAACAGACATCACATGTCAATCAATGCCTGCCAAATGTGTCAACTGCGGCCAAGAACACGAAGCTACAGCACGCTTCTGCTCGAAGCGAAAGAAACTAGGGGAGATCCAGGCGTACTCAAAATTCAACTTGGTGGGATTTCATGTCGCAAAATCCGCCTTGGAGTACGATGAGCTCTTCCCGGAGATGGAATCTACTCAAGCAGGCAGGAATGCCACGAAAGAACCGACTGTCACTGAACTCAAGAATTCAGGAGAGCGGGACATGGAAGAAACTTTAAAAGATGTGACTACATCATCGCTATTCATGACGGTCGTCAAACAAACAAAACCTAAAAGTCAAGCAACTAAAAAAGATTGCCAGGGTTCAAGTCCACATGAAAAACAAAAAAGCAATATGCCGGCTGCAGCAACACCTCAGGAATCCCAGACCTTTTCTGCACCCACCACTCAGCCGCAACCCTGCCATTCGAAGGACACAAATGCGCAACCAAAAACTTCCTTTGGAGACAGTTCACCTGAATGGATGTCTTTTGTCAAGGCCGCAGTCAAGATCGCTCTCAGCCTACTTAAAAGCATCGAATCAACCTGGGCAAAGACACTTACTATCATAATCCAAGCAGTGCTCCCTCTTCTTGAGGGATGCTAGGGTCATCTTCTATTCAAATTGAGGGTTTTACCACCAGTACTTCAGTGGTGTCCGCAGGAGCTACCATACCCGACACGCCCAGTCGGGTAGACACCCTCAGTAGAAATGGCAGAGCCCGCTTATGGCAGAGCAACGCCGAGCGGCCATAACTAGAGTCTGGCAATGGAACTGCCGGGGGTACCGCAACAAACGTGGGGCCCTAGCGCAGTACATTGCCGGACTCGACAAACCCCCCGACATAATAGCACTCCAGGAAACTGGAACCGAGACACCCTCACTTTCGGGCTACAAGGTGCTTGTCCCTCGCATATGCCAGCGCGTGGCAGTCCTAGCAGCAAACCACGTAAATGCCCGCATGCACGAACTCAGCGACGAGAGCATAGACCACGTGCTTATTGAAATTATTCCCGAGAAACGCCACTGGCCCTCGTTTTTTATTCTCAACGTATACAGTCCGCCACGCAACAGGCACGAGAATTTTAGCAAACTGTTCGCGCGCGCGCTTAAACTTGCACGGAACCAGCTCCTCATAGTAGGCGACTTTAACGCGCCGCACTCGGCCTGGGGGTACACTCGCTCTATGGCCAAGGGCACCCGACTTTACCACTTAATCTGCCAACAACGCCTCTCTATCCTGACCGACCCGGAGCAGCCCACGAGGACGGGCAACAGTGTTACCCGCGACACGTGCCCGGACCTCGCGCTGACGAGATGCGAACGGTGGTCGGAATGGTCAAACCTCGAGGTGAATCTGGGAAGCGACCACGCCATAGCCCAAGTGGACATCGCCGTCTCGCCAGGAAAAAAGTTCCTCCGGAAACAAGCCCTGACAGACTGGGACAGGTTTCGTGCAGCACGCACGGCCACACACAGCGAGCGAGAGCACGAGGATGCTTCCCTTGCCAGCTGGACCGAGCGCCTAGTGTGCGACAAGAACACCTATACGGAAACTCTCAACCTGACAACAGACACTCCCGAGGTGGACAGGCACCTGCTCCACTTGTGGGAGGCAAGGCACGGTCTGATCAAGCGCTGGAAGCGCCAGAAGCTAAACCGCAAGCTCAAGAAACGGATCGCGGCAATCACGACGGAAGCGCTCGAGTACGCAACCCAATTGGCGCTTTCCAACTGGAACAAAAAGTGCACCGATCTCCAGGGAAAACTGGGGACCAAGGACGCGTGGCAGTTCTTGCGACACCTCCTGGACCCTAGCAAAAGTGAACGCAATACCAGCCAGAACCTCCAGAAAATTGTGCGCGACTTCCCCGGCACCAACCAGGACCTCCTCGAACAGCTCAAACTACGGTACATCGGCTCGTCCCCGGACGAGGTGTATCATGATTACGAAGGCGAGCCAAACCCAGAACTCGACGTCCCCTTCAGCTTCGAAGAGGTATGGAGCGCGCTTCAAGACCTGGGCCGTAATACGGCACCTGGCGAGGACCGCGTCCAAAACACGCTGCTTCGTAACCTAGACGCGGGATCGGTTCAGACCCTCTTAAAACATATCAACCAGGTATGGGAGGACGGCGAGCTCCCCAATGAGTGGAAACACTGGGAAATTATCCTAATCCCCAAACCTGGGAAGGAGCTCTGCCTCGACAACCTGCGACCGATCGCCCTCACGTCCTGCGTGGGAAAGCTGATGGAACGGGTCGTTCTCAAACGGCTGCAGCCACACATGGAGGAAACGGGCGTGTTCTCGCACACCATGTTTGGTTTTAGAGAGCACTTGTCAACCCAGGATGTCATGCTACAGCTAAAAGAGGACATCCTCGACCCCATCTCCAGGACGACGACCCAAGCAGTGCTCGCCCTGGACGTCAAGGGAGCTTTTGATAATGTGGGCCACCAGCTAATCCTCCGAAACCTGACAGTCACCTATTGCGGTTCCAGAATGTACAACTACCTGCGGGACTTTCTACGGAACAGGACAGCCACCATTGGTGCAGGTGACCTCCGCACGGACGTCATCAACACCCCCAACAGGGGCACGCCGCAGGGGGCAGTGCTCTCGCCAACCTTGTTCAACCTGGCAATGAGCGGGCTGCCCCCGATTCTGGAACGCATCCCGCACATCAAACACTCTCTGTACGCGGACGATCTCACAATTTGGACCGTGTCCGGGTCTGACGGACAGAAGCAGGACGCGCTTCAGGCGGCAGTCGACGAAGTTCAACGGTACTTACGCCAGGGTCACCTGCATATCTCGGCAGCCAAATCGGAATTGATCCTAGTCTGCAAGACGCCAAGGTCCCGCCGCAACTCGGAGCCCAGAGACGAGATACAAGTCTTCCTGGACGACGGCTCTCAAATCCCCGTGGTTCCGCGTGCCAGAATCCTGGGTCTCCACCTCCAGGAGGACGGAAAGGCGACCCATACCCTCACACTCCTCCAGAACCAAGTCACCCAGATTCTACGCATCATGCACCGGGTCGCCAGCCGGCGGCACGGCCTCAGGGAAGACGACACGATCAAACTGGTTAACGCCCTGGTGGTGTCGCGCATCATCTACGCCACACCGTATCTCAATCTCACCAAGGGAGACGAGGACAAGCTAGATGTCCTCATACGCAAAGCGTATAAGACGGCCCTCGGACTCCCCCCGTACACCTCCACAGAGAAGCTACTCAAGCTCGGCGTCCACAACACTTTTAGTGAGCTGGTTGTCAGCCACCTTGCCACTCAGCGAGACCGACTCGCCCAAACCCCTGCGGGCAGAAAGGTTCTAGAGTCACTCAAGATTCCCTTCCAATGGGACAGAGAAGAAACCACGGCACCCCTCCCGAGACACATCTGGAGCCAAATCAAGGTGCACGCGATCCCCCGCAACATGGACCCGACGCTCCACGCGGAACGCCGCAAGGCTCGGGCAAGATTCTACCAAAAGGCGTATGGCAAACGGGCTGATATCCTGTACACAGACGCGGCCACATATGCCTATCAACGGAATGCAGCGGCAATATGCGTCGTGGATGGAACTGGGAGAACCCGAATCACGGCGTCGCTGCGCACCTCTAATACGACCATTGCAGAGGAATTCGCCATCGCCATGGCCATTGGGCTCGGAAAAGATCACGTCACCATCATGAGCGACTCACAAGCAGCACTGCGTCGCTTCCTAGCAGGCCGTGTCTCGCCGAAGGCACTCAAGGTCCTCACCCAGAGAGACCTACAGGGCTTCCCCACAGTGGAACTTATATGGATCCCAGGACATGACGAGGTGAAAGGCAATCGGTGTGCTGACACCGAGGCCCGAGCATGCACCCTCCGGGCCGCTCCTGCCGCCGCGTCACGACTAGGGCTAGGTGCATACTTTATTCCAGTGCTAAACAGGTACTCCGAAATCAGGGCCTACCACCGTGGCCAGAGGCGTGAATACCCGCCGCCACACAAAAATCTCAGCAGAGAGGACGCGGTCGCTTGGCGCCAGCTCCAGACAGGAGCGTTCCGCAACCTAGCTCTCTTGCACAAATTCTATCCTACAAGCTACAAAGCCGAATGTCCGCACTGCGGGCAATATGCTTCCCTACTACACACCGCGTGGTTTTGCACCGCTCACCCTAACATCCCCCCCCTCCCACCCTGATCCCACTCCTGAAAACTGGGAAGCCGCACTGCTCAGCTCGTCTGCTGCTGACCAACTAAAGTTCGTCGGGCGGGCGAGGCTGACAGCCGACAGCGTTGGGGCCCTGGACTAAGGGAACCACCCAGAGACCAATATACAGGCATAATAAAGTTTATTCCTCCTCCTCCTCCTCAAGCCGTAAAGGTCGGGTCAGAATCAGGAATATAGGGCACCGTGCCGAAAAGAAGAGGCCGCCCGCTCAGCGATGAAGTCAAGGCCTCCATCATGGAGTTCTACCAGGACGACGCTGTCTCGTACTGCCTACCCGGAAAAAAGGACGTGCTATGTGGCCGCCAAAAGCGTCTGTTGTTGCTCAACTCGAAAGAAATGCACGAGGAATGGAAAAAAAAGCTGCGATTTCAGGTGCGGCTTTTCAACATTCGCAAGTCTACGGCCTTCACAATGTGTCCTAGAAGGGGGGAGCGGCACTCACACAGTTTGCACGTGCATGCAACACCAAGATTTTAAGCTCATGCTTCATGCTACAGGATTAGACGAAAACACCGAAGAACTTCTATCCACTAGAGTATGTGATCTACACAATGAAGAATGCATGCTTGACAGGTGTGCTAAATGCCCAAGTACCGATTTCGGTGATTTTTTGCTCCGCAGCACTCGACTTCTTGACCCGGAAAAAGCGGATTACGTCCATGTGCAACAGTGGGTTAGAGGGGTGCGTTGCGAAATGGAAACCATTGTTCTGTCACCAGACGAGTTCTGCGAAAAATTCTTAGATATGCTGAAGGCACTAAAGGCTCACCACTTTGTGAGCAAACAACAGGCACGATATTTGCGGGAGCGCAAAGCAAACATAGGAAACACGAGGCAACAGTACTCATGGACTTCGCTGAAAATTATAGTTTCAACGTGCAGGACGCGCCGGAATCCTATCACTGGGTGAATACAGGAGTACACCCTGTTGTTATTTACTTTCAAACAACAGGAGTAATAACAACAGGAGTACACCCTGTTGTTATTTACTTTCGCAGACAAGAAGCCAACACCCAAGAGATTTCTATAAAATCATTCAGTTTTATTTCTGACTGCCAAGAACACGACACGGTGGCAGTTTCTGTATTTCAGAATGAAATAATTATTATATTGAAGCAAGACCTTCCGCAAATAAGAAAAATTCACTACTTCTCAGATGGTGCGTCCTCTCAGTACAAGAATAAATAAGAAAAACCTTTGCAAACCTCTGTCAACACGAAAATGATTTCGGCATTTCCGCTGAATGGAATTTTTACGCAACGTCCCACGCGAAGAGTGCTCGTGACGAAGTCGGGGTACAGTGAAGCGTCTAGCAGCAAGGCCAGTCTTCAAAGTCCCTTCGAGAACCAAATCATGACCCCCAGCAGCTGCTTACCTGGGCCAAAAATAACATCGGGGGCATAACAATACTTTGGGTGCCGAAAGAAACGGTTGAACAAAACCGAGCTCGACTCACTCCAAGATTTAGCTCAGCGGTCCCCGTCAAAGGGACAAGAGGTTACTATCACTTTAAGTGATGCCGCGAACCACCCTAGGTTCGAATTCGAAAGGTTTCGATATTTTCGAACCGAACTGATGTTCGATTTCGAAATGTTTCGTTATTTTCTAGCGTAGGGAGGTTCGAATTTGAAACATTCGCAACTTTCCAAAATCGTGGGGTTTCGAATTCGAAAACTTCGAAGCTTTCAAGGTTTCTAAAAGTTCGCAATCGATTATTTCGAATATTTGTTTACTTGAGGTTCGATAAATTTGAAGATTTCGAACTTGCCTAATTTGAAATTCGCGAGAATCGAATGTTTCGAATTTTTTTGGAACTAAAACTCGATAAATTCGAACATTTCGAATTTCTTTTTACATAAAATTCAGAAAGTTCGAAGGTTTCGATTCTCTTTTAAAGCTAAATTCGAAAAAAAAAAAAAAAAAACTTCGAAGGTTTTTGATTTTTTTGAAGTCCAAGTGCGCAAAGTTTGAAGTCCGGTTTTCATGTTCCGCCACAGTTTCAGTTTCAAATAACGTTTTCACGCCTCGCTGGTTTTCACGAAATCAGGTTTAGAAAAGTTCGGGTGTGATATTTAGACTGCGCGAACTTGGTCAGGCAATTAAATGAGACGACGAGTGCCCCGGATGTGCTGGAATGTTTGCCAGTGCAGTGACGTGTAACAATAGATCAGTAATTGTGACCGCCATCCCGGGGTGGTCATTAACGTGCATTACGAAGTAGTGATCCTACGAACGTGCACTGTTTAACGATACTCATCCAGTTCGAAGCGGCCAGGGGCAGGCAGGTGGTTGAGGTTCAGAACAACCTTGAAGTGATCTGGCAAACTGCCCCCTACCCCCTTGCACGCTGGTAGTAATCCGATCGAACGCCGCCCGAGTGACGCTGGCATATAGGAAGTTCAGTTTGTTAATGATGCAAAATCCTGAAACTGGGAATGAAATTTGAAAGAAAAAGTGTAAGAAGACAGAAAAAAGGGGACAGGACAACGTCTCAAACTCAACTCAGCTGAGTTTGAGACGTTGTCCCCTCCCCTTTTTTCTTTCTTCTTACACTATTTCTTGCGAATTTCATTCCCAGTCTCGGGATTTTGCATCATGATCAACACACACCAGCTCCCTGCACCTTGAATTATTTTGTTTGTAATTACTTTGGAGGTTTATTTTCTGGAGCGGAAGAAACGCCGATCGAAAAGCACAGAAGATGAGGCAACTTGAGGTCGAGGAGCGTTCTACCGTACCAGGAGCGTCGGAAGAGGAAAAACGGGGAGGGGGAAAGCTCCAGTCTCTACCCCCCGCCCCCCCTCCTCACAGACATTTCGGACTGTTAAAGAAAACAATGCGGGGAAAGAGGGCATGGTCGAGCTTATTTTAATCTGAAATTATTTATGCATATGTGTAGCTACTGTCGCTCTTTACTGCATAAAAGATCGCGTAGATGGTCATTGCTGTTTAGAAAATTTTATTTACAACCGTGGTGTCATGCCCAGAACAAAGCCAAAACCCGAAAACGCGCTATGTACAGTATATACAGGCTTTCAAGCTAGCCAACCCCGTGCCTAAGGCGCGGGCACGCACCCGCCGCTCGGCAAAGCGCTTGTCCGCGCAATCACTCGCGCAAAGAGGCCCCCCAACCGGTACCGCACTCGCACGTCCCGCCCCTGCGACGCCTCAAAGAGAGGGCCGCATCGCGTCCCGTTCCCCCTTTCTCCGCCTAACGCGGTCTAGATATGATCAAGATATTGAAAACGGAGTTCGATGCGAGAGTTGTGCACGTGTAGGTATCGGCAGGACCAGCGCCGCAGGAACTCCTGCTCTCCGAGGAGGAACAGTTGCGCCTCGAGGTGGGACACGAGCTCCCGCCGTAGCCTGAACAAAATCGGCCAGAGCGCGCGCAACCTCCGTCCCTGTCCCACGGCGCAGCACCGGTTTCGCCACAGGACGTACTCGCTCGCGGCGAGCAGAAGGCACGCGAAGAGCCCCGAAGGACATCGTCCGCGCAGGAGGTAAAGTGCCACGCCCAGCCCCCGGAAGCTAGAGCGAACGACCCGCCAGAACGGGCGCGTCACCACACACTCCGACACAACGTGCACGTTCGTCTCTCGGTCGTCGCAGTTCGGGCACTGATCGGTGCGACACACGCCCCACCGAAGTAGCTGGTCTCGTGTGGGAAGCACTCCCCAGCGTCGCTGCCACTCGAAGTCTCGAAGGTGTCCTGGAAGGTTGGAGGATGTGAGGCGGACCCATGGGAACGAATCCGAGAGTCCAATCTGCACGGGAGTGAGCTGTGGTTCTAACAGGGTTTGGGCGAGGCGTGACGCTGGTGTTGTCGTGATGTCCAGTTGAGGCGCCTGCTCCACGAGGCGGCGATACAGCTGAAGCGCCTTAGAGTAAGCCGGCGGCGGTGTCTCAGCACAGGCACCTGACGGGCCGGTGAGGTCGATACCCAGGTCTCGGCGGGAGTGCCCCACGAAGTAGAGAGCGAGAGATCTGGCCGGGTTCTCAGCCTCGTGTAGGATCATGAGCATGGTCTTCAGCTGGAGTAGCGCGGGCGTGCCATCCACGCAGGGAAAGCCCCATCCTCCCTTCTCGCGTGGGAGGGAGAGCACCTGACGGGTGAAGAGCTCGGTTTTTTCCACCCAGAAGAACCTGAACAAGGAACTTCGCACTTGCCTGGTGAAGCTACGCGGTGGTACTACCACCTGCGCTAGGTACCAGAGGCGCCCGCAGAACACCGAGTGGGCCAGATACCGGCGCTCGGCCATGGGGAGAGCGTAGTCGCGGGCACGATCCACACTTGCCGTGATGTCGCGCGCAAGGCGGGTCCACATCTCGGGTGAGATTCCCATCGCGTTGTACGTTATGCCAAGGATCTTCACCACGGCAGCCGCCGGGAGCGGGGAAGCTGGGTCTGGTGGGCGGTTAACCCACAACGCTCTACTCTTTTGCTCGTTGAGGCGTGCCCCAGAGAGCGATCCGTACGTCGCGAAGACCTGAAGCGCCGCGCCAAGGTCGTCAGCGTCGCGTAGGTACAGCGTGATGTCGTCGGCGTACGCAGTCGCCTTCACCTCGCCGCTGCCGGGGAGAGGGAGGCCGCGCACCAGGGAGCACCGGTCGATGTTGGCGAGGAACGGCTCGAGCGACAGGACGAAGAGGAGTGGCGAGAGCGGGCAGCCCTGGTGTACGCCTCGCGTGACGGGGAAGCTGGCCACCTTGCGGCCGTCCACGCACAGATCACTTTTCATGCCAGCGTACAGGACCTCGAAGAGGCGAACACCCTCCGGGGGGAAACCAAAGGCGTCGAGCGTGGCGAAAAGGAAGGGGTGATCAACCCGGTCGAACGCTTTCGCCTGGTCCAGGGAGGCGATCAAACCCCTGGCGCAGCGGGAGTTCGTGTATTGAAGCACGTCTCTTGTGAGCGATGACAGTGTGTGGACGCTGCGGCCCACGACCGAACACGTCTGGCGCGTTGTTACGATGTCCGGGAGGATGTCATGCAGCCGTTGTGCAAGCACCGAAGCGAGCAGCTTGTAACTCGTGTTGAGCAAAGTGATGGGCCGCAACGCCCCTGGGTCGCTGGGGTCTCCTCCCTCCTTGGGTAACAGGATTATCCTGCCCTGCCGGAAGGACTCCGGCAGGTGGAGCTCCGTGAAGAAGATGCGGAGGACTGCACACACATGCTCTCCCAGCACATCCCAGAATGTGCGGTAAAACTCGGTCGGGAATCCATCCGGGCCCGGCGCAGATCCAGTCTTCATTTCAGGAGAGCGTTGTGAACCTCCTCTGCATTGGGAGGCTTGACCAGCTGATCGCCAGTGGTGGGTGGAACTTTGGGGAGGTCGTGCAAGAAAGGGTGCATGGCCAGGGTCACGCGGTCTATCGTTGACTCTGAAGTCGCCAGGGCCTCGAAGTGGGAGCTGAAGCTTGGGATAGAGGGTTGGCCAGGCGGAGGCGTCAACGGAGGAACTGGAACGGGCGGGACTCGCCGCTCCTTCACCTGTGTGCGGTGTGTCTAGCGAAGCACTTCGGGGTGTAAGGAGGGTCCGCCCCTCCCCTGAAGAACTGTCGCTGCTGTCGTAGACGCCCGTAGTAGGCGTTGGTACCGATCGAGGAGTTGCGACAGGTAGCCCCTCATAAGGGGAGTCCCAGCGCCCCCGCGACGTACGATGCGGATTCGCAGCGATGTTTCGCGGAGCTCTTCAACTTGCCGCTGGCGCAGGGCACGGCCCTCCGTCACGCACGCCACCCGCCAGGTTTCCAGAAGGCGGTCCCAGTTCGCTGGATCTGGCGTCACTCCATGTAGAGACCGGCGCAAAACTTCTTTCAGGCGGTCGCGGCTCGTCGGGTCCTGCAGGACGCGGCAGTCCAAACGCCAGAAGCGTTGGTGCCCGGCCGAGGGAGCCAGACAGAGTTCCGCTAGCACTGGCCGGTGGTCTGAGATGTGACCGATGGCGGGTGGGAAGGTCACAGTCCCACAAGCTTGAACGGCTGAGGCCAGGGTCTCGGTGACGTAGACCCTGTCCAGGCGGCTGCTTGACCCACCACGTTGCCAGGTGTGCTCGAAAGTAGCACCGTGGAGGAGGGTCCAGCAGTCCACCAAGTCGAAATGTCCAATCAGCCGTCTCAATTCGCGGGCGTTCCATGTAGGGCGGCCGTACCCTGGTCCCCTGACGTCCCGCCGGGAGTCGACGACGCAGTTGAAATCTCAGAGTACCAGGCAGTGCCGTGCGTCGAGGAGGTGAACATCCAAGTTCTTGTAGAATGCCGTGGAGTGCGAGGGTTGTGCCGGGGCGTAAACACACACGGTGCGAAAACGGGCGGCGTCCAGAAAAAAATCGAATGTGATGAATCGGCCATCGGGGTCAAAGCAGCACGAGCTTTGCCGCATGAGCGCGCGATTAAAAATAATAATTCCTACCCGGGAGCTCCGGGTAGTAGCAAAGGAGAAGAAACAATCCACTGCATAACGTTGCTTGAAGAGGGTGACGTCGCGTTGCCTAACAAAATTTGTCTCCTGGAGAAAGAGAAAGTCGCAACCGACAGTCCGGGCAAGCTGGAGAACCTCCACTTGTTTGGTCGCACTGCGGAACCCCTGGACATTCAGGGTGAGGACCCGTAGCCGTGCGAAGAGGAGGAAAATGAGTCACCGGCACTTCGTTAATCCGAGGGTGTTTCGGACGATGGCTGGCTGCTGGGGCTTCCAGTGGGCGAAGGGGAGTCGTTCCGCGAGCGCTTGAGGCGAGCTGCTGCGGCCGGGATGCTTTGCGGGGTCGCGAACTCGTCGCTGCTAGAAAGAACACGCTTCCCTTCCTCATCACCACCGTGTCGGCTGCGACTGCGGCTGCGAAGTCTCCGCGGTTCCAGGCTTGCGTTGCGGCGGCGTTCTCGGTAACGCGGTCTTGAGCGGGTTTCCACTCCTTTCGCGGCGTCCCCGGCGGCGTCCCCGGCGGCATCCCCGGCGATCTCGTGGATGACGAGGCGTTCCTCGTCCGAGCCCTCCGTGAGGTCGCTCCAGTTGAGGCTCGGACTGGACTGAAATTCCGGCGCAGTCGGGGACTCAAGTTGTATCGGCTCTTCATCTGAGCTGGCGCTCGAGGGGAGTGGAACGCTAGGCTTAGCGTCGCTCAGAAATGGGGTTGCCGGCGCGTTCGAAAGTATGGCTACTGGCGCGTTCGAATCTTCACCTGTGGCCATGGAGGTAGCCGGCGTGGGTTGCGGTGTCGCCGCATCAAGCTCAGGCGAGGTTGTCTCGGTGGGCTTGGACGGGGAGGGCACGGTAGACTCGGTGGGGCCGACGGCGGGTGTCGGGTCGGGTGCGTTCGACGCTGCAGGTGCGGGGGTGGCAGGGGGTCCATCCCGAGGGGTCGATGTCAGGGCCGGGAACTCGTCCGGGCTCTGGCCGGCCACGGAGGAGTAGGTGCAGTCCACCGTCGCGTGGGCCGCCCCGCAACGTCCACAGCCAGCCGCGCATCCGGCTGAGTCGTGGCCGAAAGCGGCGCAGCGGGTGCAGTAGGGCACATTGCAGGCCGCCTTGATGTGGCCCTCTCGCTGGCACCGTCGGCATACGCGTCGGAGGCCGCGGTAGTCAAAAGTTGCCCGATGCCCGGAGACGCGGAGGAAGTTCGGGACAGGCGTCGCCTCTTTAATTTCCATGCGAATGTAGCGCGTGCCCGTCCGCAGGGTCGGGTGGTCTTGATACACTCCAAAACGGATGTCCAGGACCTTCCCGTAAGGTGCGAGGGCAGCGGCGAGCGCTTCGCTCTTGACGTAGACCGGCAAGGAGAGGCATGTAATGGCTGTTGCTTGCGGTCCGACGGGGACGATTGGAACGAGGGTTCCACCAATGCTCAGGGCGCCGGCGTTTACGATGCGGCTCATGGCCGACGACGAGGTGACGGACAATTGGAAGTTGGTTGCTCCCAGGTGTTGCACAGAAAACAATTCGGCGGTGCCGACAATGCCCGTGGCCGCGTCGAAGATAGAATCCACAGACGCACCCGGCGGACAGGAGACATCGAAGGTCAAAGCCTTCGTTGGCTGGGGCGGGGACGCTGGGTGCATGACGCACCTGAAGCAACCCCGGCCAGAGTCGACCGGTCCGGGGTTGCAGACGAAAAGATGCTACACGTCGAACGATACTACAGAGGCCGGTTCTCACATGCAGTGAAGCGCTGATGTAACGCTGCATACGTGCCGTGAGGTACTTATCGTATGCCATGAGAAACAGTTTTGACGGTGCGATAGAAAGCTGGTGAACGCTCTCGTCGGTACGTGCTTAGCACGAGGTCAGCGCTATTCTTGTAGCGCTCCGCTGCATGTGTGAACAGGCCTTTAGAAACTCGTTGTCAGGGGGCACTGCTCGTCACATGCTCGGTGGCTCGAAAGTTCAAAGCTATGTCTTTTCGACCTAAATAACTGTGCCATTGGTAAAAAAATAATCAAAAAATAAATGTAGCAATAAATGTAAAAATAAAAGGCTGGAAAGAAAAAAAATATCAAGAACCCGCCGGAAGTGTTGTATACTTGCATATTCAGAGGCCCAGAGCTATGAAACAAGTTTCTCCTACCAAAATGTCTACAGGCCAAAAGAAACACGTCCCAAAAACGTAAAATGAGAAAAAAATATTCTTTTTTATGACGCGCTGGACTTGAACAATTTTAGAAAACTTCTCCCATGAGTTAATTTAGTCTTCAACGTGAAAAACACAATAAACACATTATTTTGTATTCTGCAGATGGTAATGATATGTAGTGTCTCTAGTCTAGTGTTAATTTAATTGCGATACGCCAAACCATGTAGACGAAAACAATTACAGAGTTTAGGGCGTAATTGTCCGTAGGTACATGTTTGGATATTTATTCGAAACTCCTATCTAACAACAATGATCATATCTTAAGACGACACTCACCTAGGTTATATATAGATTATTCTTAAAAAGTTTAACATCTCTACCATAAATAGCTTCGGCTATAGCGCGCTTCAAATATGGCACAAACGACGATTGTCAAAAACCCGCCGTCCTTCGTCGCTCCTTCGGGAATCTATTTTTCTAAAACCAAGCATGCCAGATGATTGAAATAAACGGCACTGTCTTTCGCAAGGAATGCGGCACCCCATGTAAAATTGCCAAAGAAAAAATTACGAATGTACCTCACTGCTTGAATCCAAATGAAACCGCCGGCCGGTCTTTCAAAGGTCGACGAACTTCGAACTTTTAGGGTAAAAGTTCGAAGTTCGTCGACCTTTTCACTTTTTAGGAATCGAGAGTTCGACGATTTTCGATTTATTTAGATTAATAAGTTCGAAAGTTCGAAAATTATCGAATTTCTTAGCGTAGGAAGTTCGAAAATCGAAAGCTTCGACCTTCTTAGTGCAAGAAATTCGAAAGTTCGAAAATCATCAAATTTTTTGGTCTAGCAAGTTCGAAAGTTCGACAGGCATCGAATTTTGCAGCGTAATAGGTTCGAAAATTCAAAAAGCGTGGAACTTCTTAGTTTAATAAGTTCGAAAGTTCGACTTCCGTCGATTTCTCGGTATGGAAAGTTCGAAAATTCAAAATCTTTCGAACCTTTCGAACCTCTTGATTCGATCATCTTAACTTCGACTCCAAAACGTTCGTGGCATCCCTAACTTTAAGCCTGCGTCACCATCTACGCTACGTGCCGGACTTACGTTATATTCAGCAACGCAAGAATTTGTCATTTCAAAGCCGATTTGAACACAAACGACGCGTGAGCCTTCAACGGCGTGCATTCGTCAACACCACATCGCCTTGTCGTTTGAGATTGCCCGTTCAATGGTCTTTTGTGCTGCCGTTTACATCTGTCCTGACGTTAACAAGAGAGTGTGATCGCGTTGTGTATGTAGGAAACAGCTAGATTACTAATGGATGCTCTGAACCGACAGCGCTAAGCATCTCCTGACATTAAGACACTGGAAGATCACAGGAGGACATCGCCGCGTAAAACGGTCGAAATGGGAAAAGCCACAAAGCCACAAGAGTGAAAAACAGCCCCTTTTCACCAAGATGTACCCGACAACTCAAGGTCCTGCTCCCTACCTGCGTGGGCAGACCGTTACACCGTCGCACGCTTCGCCGGGCTCGACGGTGCCGTGCTGTGCAGAGAAGAGGCACAAGAAACGACGCCAGGTTGGGACGTAAAAGCTCAACTTCAAAATGTTTTTTTTTTTTTTTTGTATTTAGAACAAAATTATTTTAATTAAACTTTCAAGAACTTTCAAGGCAACAAAGTCTTGTGTAAAAGTCACCATATTTCGCATTTTTCTTTCGACCACCGCAAGGCAGAATTGACGGCTCTTTAGACGGCAGAACGAAATTTTGCACAAATTAAGTTGTTTTTTTCTGAAAGCTATTTAGTTGTACGGCCCGAAACTTTTTTGTCTGTGCAATATATTCCCAGGGTTGCCAATAAGAATTTTTAATCACCTGCAGCAACGAGATAGTTTGTAACCGAACTATGAAAAATGCTAAAATTCTCCTATATTACTTTTTTTTAATTGCTTCAAGCGAATATCCATGATCTTTATTACACAACAATCAAAATACCATGTGGTTTTTAGGAAAAAAATAGTCCACTGTTTTATAAAAATATCTTAATTTACAACAATTAATAAGTGAGTCCTAGTTTCACTCCTTTTTTACGAGCTCAAACCGCCATCACCCTATGAAATTTGTTTCTCGTCAAAAATATTTTAGAGAAGCACCACAAACATTATGGTGAAGAACCGTGAATTTTATTTTAGTAATCGGAGGTCGCCATGGGACCTTTGGCATGGCATGAAGAAGTCCATGTCAGCTGATGCCGCTCGTCGACTAGGCATCGCGTTTCGGAGTGTGAGGAGCCGCCCTCGGACACAAAGGGGACAACGGGCCTGCTATGGCGACGCACTGGCGACACCTCCGATTAGTACACGATACCCGCCGTTTCTTCCCTTACAGCCAGAAAAGAGACGAAGGGAAGCGGGCAGAAAAATTCCCCGGTTTCTTAGGGCGGAATCGCTTCGGCTATCGTCGCAGGTGGCGTGCTGTGCGGCGAAGAGGCGTTAAGAAGCGACGCCGGGTAGTGGTGCGAGAGTTCAACTTCGAAAATTGTTTTCTCACTTTAAACAAAAATTACTCTGATTAAACATTCAGAATCAAAAGACGATTGATCCTTCTTCCAAACCCACTACATTTTGTGTTTTTACTTGGACCACCTCAGAGTGAAATAAACGGCAGTTTATGCGTCTAAACGCACTTTTTGGCAACTTCAGGATATTTTTTTTTACTGCAAGATATTTAATTGAGCGGTTTAAAATATTTTTACAGGTTATATACCTAGAGGGCAGCCAGTAAAAAGTTATATTAGATCCCGGGTGCAATTACATAGTTTTTTAATAAAATTGCAAAAATGTTTATTTTTGAAGAAAATTATGTATTTAAAAAAAATATTCAAATTAAACAAAACTGCACAAACCCAACCACATTGTATGTCGACAACTGTGCAAATTTAAGAAAGAAGATATTGTTGGCTGTTTCATAAAAAAGCTGATTTTTCGTACATTATTGAGTGATGCCTAGTTTCACGCTGTTTTCAAAAATTAAAATCGCGCTCACGTCATCACAAATTTTTGTTTCGTCAAAACTATTTTAGGGTATGGCCACGGACATTGTGGCCGAAGCCCATGAATTTTGTTTTAGAAATCGGAGGTGGTCGACCGCGACGTCTGGGACGTTTCACGTGGAATGACCCTGCCTCAACGATAGGCTCCGTGAGCACAGGTACTCTCTCAGAGCCACAGTGGGAGGCACCTTTCAGTTCACGTAAAGAGTGCCTGTGAAACAATGTGCGTTGTCCGTCTCCTTTTCTTTCAGTAAAAATATATAGTGGCAAGTCAGCGCTCTGTTGTGTCCAGTTTGTCTTTTCGTTTTGTACCTTTTGCGCTGTTTTATCTTAATGCGAGAATAACTAACAGCACAATGTACCCCTTGATGTATAATAAACACAATATAATAAACAATTAAAGGACCTCCTGAGTGAATATATAACAATTTTCCCGAATATTTTATTGTCTAACGCACATTAATATTGCCAAAAAACAGCCTATTTTTTAAACAAATTCATATATGTTAGAGATGACGTGGTTTGTGTAACGTAGAGTGAATTTAATGTAACAATGGCATACCAAAATGCTGTCATAGTAACCCTGGCTCAAGGAGAAGAAGGGACGAGCAACACAGCCTTTTTGTGTTTTATGTCCCTTCTTTTTGTTTTGTTCAGCGCTTCTATGTCTCAAACCAGCTCGCCTGTACTCTCACATTAACTTCAAGATGTTGGCTTCATAAATCTCCTTTCGTTCATAAGTCATAAGTATTCTTTGTGAGGTTTACCGAACACGCGTTCACCGGATCCGCTTTCTAGTGAGCACACTTAAAGAAAAAGTGAGATAAGAAGCCCTTGAGACACGTTAGGCCTCAAACAAGGCAGCCGTCGGGAACATCACCCTTATTTGCATAGAGAATCGAGGAAAAACGCGCATCCTCATCACCCAGCTATACTCACGCCTTCTAAGCACAGGCAGATGATATCTAGGTGTCGGGGTTCGTTCCGCCAGAAAGACGGCGCAACAGGGCGGACTGGATAGGGTAACTCCATTTGCTCCAGTTTGGGACCAGAGCATCGCAACGGCGTGGAACCACTATTGCTTCTTCATGAGAGCCGACGGACGCGACCACAAGCGGCAGCGATGCATCGCACAGGCACCTTTGCACTCATCCCTGATCCAATTGACGACGCCTTGGCGGCTCGGAGGGCGGTGTCTGCTCCATGTCATCTGCTGCTTCGGGGTTCTATAAATATTTCTAGCGCTATAGAACAGCTGTAGTTACACAGTATTTGGTTGGCTCATACACAGTCCAAAAATGCCGCAAGCATTCAGCTCGGCAGGCTTCAGCGTAACATCCACAGATCGTGAACGCTAAAAAGAAAAAAAATCTCCCACTCCAAGTGAACAGGGCAATAAAAAAAAGCCTTCAGGAACGAGGTTTAGAAGTAATTAAGGACGGTTCGCAAGAGATATCACCGAAATTCATTTCAATTGCAGTGTGTGTGTGTTTTATTTATCACCAGTCTGCCCAAGGGGTAGAATGAGTCACTGAGCACTGTAGACAGCACTCCACAACGCACACTTGGATTAATATGTACCGATTATACAATTTTGTTTTCTAGCTGATCTGGCCAAAAAATAAAGGGCTGTCTGTATCCTCAGGTGTTCTTTTCCCCCAACACATAATATTGCTATATAAAGAAAAGCATGCAAGAACTAATCATGTAGCACCGCAATCACATATATTGCCATTAGTAAGAAATACAGCCTGACCGATAATTCACGTGTTTTACTATTTAAGGTATATCCCTGGTGTCACTCGAAAGATAGTCACAGACGTGTCAGATGGTGGACACAGGCTGGTTGAGGTACTCCAGTATTCAAAGGGTGCCGTTCTGGGGTGCAACGCGGCTGGAAGCTGGTATGTATAATACATGAAGTTTTAATAATGTATACCGATAAAGACAGAACAACAATTTTAAAATTATACTTTTTCGTAATTTGTAGTATTTTTAATAATCAAGTATGCAATGTTAGCCACATCTTTGACTAGATTTCTGAGATACATGCGCAATGCTTCTTAAGTATCGTCGCCAAAATCGGGTTATATGAAAATGTGTATTCAACATTCTCAAATCACGGTAGAAGCTCTGGCAGTTTAGTGAAGGCTTATTTAGGACCAAGCCACCAAGCAGCTGTAATATGTGGGTCCAGTTGGACATATTCAGGAATGATCAAGCAATCCCCCCTTCGGTGATGATGCCCGCTATATAAACCTTTGTTTTTTTTTTTTCTGTTTCTGTATCAACGGCACCGTAAACCGATGAATCGTGTTCTAACCCTTTGGAAGTGATTATGCTTCAAATATTAGTATTGTATAGTCTGTTTCCCCTTGCAAATAGACCGCAGGGACACTACGATCCAGGCAAACCAATCTAATACCGTGTGAGTGTCATGTGACCTCAGACTGCACTACTGCCGCCTCAGTGACGTCTGAGTTTATAGTGCTGTCGAATTGTTACGTGACCTGAAACGACTTGTCCAGCGACGCCCATGGCGCATAATCACGTAATAGGGTCCCGGAGCAAGATTCTTTAGGTTGTCCCTTTAGCTCCCGATGCGGTCTATCGTAAAGCGAAACTGAGTATATTCATCGCGTAGAAAAGCCTCAGAAGTAATGGAGGTTCTGTGAACATTGAGGCGATTCAGCCAGCGATCGGAGGTGACATTGCAGGCGCGAGGCGGAGTTTAATGGCTACGTGGAGAAGCAAGTGCTCAGTTTGACAAAGGCGGTTGATTGCAGGGAGGTAGAGCCACGGCCATCGTGCATTCAACGCGTCAAGCTGTAGGTTGAGGCGTTGAATGCACTATAGTACCAAATGTACATTACGTGTCATGGAGACTAGCAGCATAATGAAGTGGAAGATGCTATGTTTTTCTAGCAAAACAATCTCTGTTATGCGCGCTCGTTGCCACTTATACAGCGTGGTATAGTCTTCATATAATAGACTTCGTCACCATCTTAATAATTGATTTCTCCACGCTAGCATCTTTGTGCGCTGCGCTGTGAATCGCGTTAGAAACGTGCTCTATAGCTCTCTTCTAAAAATACTGCACTCAGTGAGTGGATTCCCTCTCCACACTCTAAAAAAAGGGGGTGTATGAGTTACACCCCTTGTCACATATACGACACCCCAAAACTTCAGTTGGACGTACAGCGTGCTGACGTCGAACTGACTGCCCCAACTTTTGCCAGAGGGTTGATGACGGTGCGATATAACATATTAAACAGCTAAAGTACGTATCATAGTCGACAGGAAAAAAACACACAGGTTTTGCAGTTGAGCCTAGAAAATCCCGATAACTTTTTTTGCAGTCAGTCACACTTTCATTAACCATTTTAATGAGTTGTACAACACGGCTATCAAGCCGCTCGTGAAATTTGGTAGCGTCGGTACAACGTCTGTGTGCTGTACATCCAACAGAAGTTTTGGGGTGTCGTATATGTGACAAGGGGTGTAACCCCTACACCCCCTTTTTTTTAGAGTGCAGTGCCTGGGCACATTTCGCCAAATTGATTTACCTAACGTGGTGACAGCACGTAAGTGATAGCATTGCGTAGACTGTTCTTGTCTTCCTGCCAGCTTGCTTTGAAATTTGCTTACGCGTCTCTTTTTCAGGAATCTAATTGCCAGCGTACTGAACGTCATACCAGAGGAAATGGTGACGAGAGTAACACAAGACGAAATGCAGTACTTCTTGGACTTGTGCGACAATCGGGACCGAAGAGTCCGGCTGGGTCCAATTAAATCTATTTTTGACTTTATCAGCCCGACTTCAAAAAGCCTCCTCATATTCCCAGGTAAGACACACAAAAAAGAGATAAAAAGCCCTTTTGGTATTAAAGTAATTTACAGATTTGCTGAAACACCTCTGATTTTCTGATTTTCTGATCTTCTTTACCTGTCACGCCGTTTGGCTCTTCCGTCTCGTACAAATGCAGCGAGTCCAAGAAGTTATGGCAGAAACGAGATAATTTTACGTTATACGGCTGTACCCGAGGCCCTTAAATTCTCCGAAGGAACGAAGCATATTTCTATTCGTTTGCATTTTTATGGCACATCGCTTGTGAAGAAAGCTGGATTTTAGAACGTGATTTTTTTCTTCAAACCCACGAACCAGTATATTTTCTTTTGTCTTTATTTGTACTCTTCAAATAGCATAACTTGAATGAAGGTTTCAATGCTCAGGGAACTATTTTTATTAATTTCTAGATCCGAGAAATACATTAACTAGGCATCCTGTGAAAGTCTCAGTTTTTTCTCTATAGCCGACATTTAAATGTTTTGAAATAAGGAACGATTTCAAACAATTGTATTTTGGGACGTTCAATAAAAAGTATTACCACAAAGATATAAAAAAAGGAAAAGATTATCTAAAGAACTTGGATTTGAGATACACATATCCAAGTTCAGAGGTTACAAAACAGTGGCTACGCCCATTAGGAAAGAATCTAAATCAGACTGGTTTCTGCGTAAATATTATGCATAAGTTCACACGACTCATATCGCATACCATGCAGCTTAATCCCGTGCCTACAATGTGGAGTTCCTTTTAACACCATATTATGGGCGCTTTAGACTTGACCCCACGATTGATGTGTACCGCCCCCAAAAATATATTTCTCCCGAATCTTTAACTTCCGGAGAATGGACTTCCAGCTGTTTCCCAACGTAGACCAGCTAACAGTTACTGTAGAGTTCCTTTGTTACGTAGTACTTTGCAATGTATGCAAACTGCACTTTCACATCACATTACATCCCCACCTTCTTCATTACGCCATTGATGCGGAAGGGGGTTAGTGATATGACGAACTTGAGGGTGTGTCCACTTTATCTTCTTACATCATCATCACCGAAATACAATGGGGCCCGAGTGGGGTTCGTATTCGCGCACTAACGTGGAACATTCGATCTTGGAGCTTCCACATAAAGTATCATCAAACTAGAGCCGCCTGTCTTCGTCTCAATATCTAAGTTATGACACAACAAAATTGTTAGCAAACAAAAGCACGTTACATTTTCTAAGACCTTTGAATGATCAATAAGCTAAAGAATGTACCGGAGTAATCAGAATTTGAAAATAACGCGTAAAATCTGAAAGCCGGCGCAGATCACAATAAAAACGCTATCTGTATATTCAAACGACAACTAAACTTGTCATAATTAGGAAGAATAAAAAGAAAAAAAACTACAACTTTTAAATAAGCTGGTAAAGTTTTGAATAAAGACATGGCTTTTTAGGGCTGTATCTAGATCTTGTTCTTTTGCACCTCTTTTGCTGCATCTCTACACGCTACAGAGGCACGCGGGCCGCGATTCTTATTCTTCGTTCCCATTCAATGAAAATGCTACCAAAGAGAATGCAGTGAACCCTGTCATAGCCCATTGTGTCTGATGGTACATAGAGTATGCTCATAAAACAATATCACTTCAAATATACAGTTAAAAATGGCCTCCGCCATTAATCTTCTTTCAGCTATTAGTGCATACTTCAGGCCGACGTCAAGCTGAAAGATGGCGAAACTTTTGACAACCGACAAACAACATGGCAAGCACGATACACTCCCCTTTTGATTAGCGTTGCGAAGCAGATTAAAACAGATGCTAGCTTTTAACACCCTCACTTCTCCTTCCCCAGAAACACTCAACCAGTACTTTCGGCTGGCTTTGTTGGCACTTTGCAATCTTCAACTGCTAGGGGAGTTAAGGAGTGCGGAAGCAGTCAGCGAGTTGTAGTACATTGTTTCGAATTTATTCATTTTAATAATTCACTTAGCTAATGTTTTACAGTTTTAAGTTTTAAGTTCTGCCTCCAGCCCTAAACAGTCATCTTGGTAAGATTCTTGCTGCGTCTATGTTCTTTTGAACAAAACCGCCTCAGCTAAACACTCATATCTTTCCCCTCGTATAATATTCGACTTGAATAGATGTACTAAATGTGTTCCTGAGTGTGTCACAGTTTTTTTTTTTCTAAACCAGCTCTTAACTATATATATTTTTGGGCGACATCTGCTTTGTTTTATATCTTATACGAAATTATTATTTTTTGTTTAGCTTTGAGAATTGTGTTGAGCTGTATTTAGACTTGTGACATTTCACTGGACATAATTTGCGGGATCCAAATGAAACCAAAATTTAGTTCTACAGATTGGTGTATTTACTTTTACATGGTTATATTTCATACACTTTCGTAGTACACGTCGACTGATGCAATGCACTTGTTGTGACGTTTTTTCCTATAATTTAAGTACCCTTTCAAATCGTCGATTTTGATGCCTCTCGGGGCTTCTGCCGCTTTTTTTTTTTGTCAGCATTTTTACATTGTCCTGCCGTTTCTTTTTGGAAACCATTTTCGTCTAGGGGAAAAAAACTATTCACAAGGGGAAGCGTCGCGAGTGTATTGAGAGAGGGGCATATAAATCATGCCTTCTTGGTCAAAAGCTGCTGAATACTAATCGCGGCGCGGGCAGCCAAGTTAATGAACAAATCAGTCTCAAAACAACTATAGTCATTCTGGCCAAACCGCGCTAATTGTTAAGCAGTTTTTTTTTTTTTTGTTTTTACTAGAAACGGCTTGACTCGAGTGACCCGCACTACCTACTCGCCCGGTCTCGACACGTGTAACTTTATTTTGGTTTCGCCGCAATTATATCATTTGTAGATGGTAAAGCGTGTTGTGTTGATGTCAGATTTACGATAACGACTGTGGGACATGCAAAACAAGCATACAGCATAAACTTTCGTCGTTTGTTTTTATTCTTATTTTGTTGTTTGTCTGTTTTCTTTGTCCCTCTTTCGTTGTCGTAAAATTGAACAGTTGGCCGATGTAGAAGACGTGAAGCAAAAAGCGGCAGTAGTTCTGAAAGGTGAAAAAATCGACGAGTTTAGAGGATTATTTGAGCAGTTCAAAAAGCGGCTAAGTTTATTCCACCAAGCAGATAAAGTTTTGACGATAATTACCTCTTGAACGTGTAAATCTAAATACGCGCATTTGTAATTAAAAATATCAATTTTGTTTGGAGCTCACACATCGCACAAATTGAGCCAGTGTTTATTAGAATGCATTGAGTGCTATTCGGTGACCCCATTCGTTCTATGGGCTCTTTAATGGGATCAAGTGTCATTTTATATTATGCCACTCCCATTTAATTCCTCCTAAGGAATGATAGCATTTGTAGCTAAAACTAAACGATCTGCCGTTTTCCCCTGGACGTGGCCGCTTGGGAAGTACGCGCTGACCGGAAGAACCCAGAAGTTACCTGTCCCTGCTCGGGTGTCCCCGCCGCTACTATCGCCAGCCGGCCGCTCTTCCTTGTCGCAGTAGTGTCCTGAGCCACCTAGACCTTTGAACACCGACCACGACCTCAACGGCCCCCCCCCCCCCCCCCCCCCCTCGCTTCCCCCCTATCCCGTGGCTCACAAGGCGGCTATACCACGTTTCGCCCACGTTTTCACTTCCATGCATGTGTGATTGTTCTGCAACACGCCTACTTAACGCATCCCTAAATTGACTCGCAGTTTCGTTTAAGTGTGAGGACAAACTCTTAAATATCTCGAAATATTGGTTCAATTTCGACGATAATTATAATTTGTCGACTCCCCTGCAGAGCATCCTTTACAAGTCGATTAAAGGGATGATGAAATTATTTTGTTTCTTCTTTGGGTAGGTGCACCGACAGCTCACAAAACACAGGGCGTGGTTCATTAGATCCCCGCTTCTTCGGGGATCTTATTTGCTGATACCGAAACATGATTGGTTGCAAGTGGTGATAAGATTCACGGGACTTTCCACGCCCTGCGTCCCTGTTAGTGACTAGTCCTGACAGTAAATTTTTACGCTCACTGACATCTTAGGAGCTGGAGTGCGTCATGCGTCCGGAGCCTTTTATTATCACTCGCCATCCAATGAGATTGTTGCCGTTAAAAACGCCAAAAATCGATTTACTAATTTATAAAAGCGTGAACATAATTAGCCGCGTGTATTTTAATATATTCGTGACTCTATGGTTAAGCATTTGTTCATGCCCACACGCCCTTCTGTTTATTTTTCTTCGAAAGTTGTTTGTATATAGATCTTTTTTTTTTTTAACTTCTTGGCCCCGGTTAGACAGTCCCAGCTCTTCACAACAAAAACAAAAAGAAAGCTTGTTTCTTATAGAAAAGAAAATACTACCTCGTTCGTTGGTCTGCATTGTTGGAGACTTGTCAGAGGTCTGTATTCCTCAAAAGTTGCTAAAACAAAGCATAAACACCGCGACCAGCAGCCGTTCGGGAACCCGACTCGTCACGCGGGAGTCCGGTGTCGCCCTATCCCTGTTATTTCACCCGAAAAACATAGGTAACGTGCTTCCCCGCTGCTGAAATGTAGTTACGCTGTTCCTTTTAAATTGTGCACACGCCCACTTCTCAAAAGTGTGCTTCCTGTAAAAGGATACGACTTACAGGATATTTCGCTGTGCAGGAACGAAGTGGTGTGGAGCAGGAAATATTTCCAAAAACTACTACGACCTTGGAAAGGCGAGACGTACGGACATGTGCTGTCGTGATCATGACCATGCAATTGATAGCCTTGCGCCTCATGAAACAAAGTACGGAATCACCAATGTCAAGAAATACACAATGTGAGAAGTCCAATTCTAATATTCTTTCTTGAGTTACTTGGTGGATATTAGTGAAGGATCAGATTAAACCTGCAGAAACTAACATGGAGAGAAAGGGAGAGCATTTAAAAAAAAGCACTATACAAGCTTGATGATGCTGAAAAAAGACTAGTAACAAAAGCATGTATTAGCATTTCGCGGGAAGGAGAGAAGGGCGCCTGGATGGCCCGGGCAACCGAAGGCTTTCTCCTATTTCTAACCGTGAGATGACGCAGTATAACAGCAAAGTGCGTGAAGCGCGAGACCACCCCTTCAGGCCCCGCGTGAAAGAGTTCACCTTTACGTGATAAAGGCCACAGAGCCTAGCTCATAGGTCTATATATAAAAAAGCCATATACTCTAGATAGTTCAATCACCAAAGCACTTTTCTCGCCCTTTTAAGGTGGTGAGTTAAAATCCGGCTGGAAACTGTAGTTTTCTTTTTTTTTTTTTTTTATGCGTGTAACACTTTTCGTTAACGTCTTTCGTCACATCCGGCAGCTACAAAACTCCATGGCAATAGGCTCATAATTCACATTTTGTGTTAAATACAATTATCGATATGAAGAAGTTTACTATACTTTGTTTCGGCTTAGGTTCGGCTTAGTCGACGCTACGAGGGAATAGGACCAATAAAACAGCGTCGAAAGCGCAACTTACTGGGCAATTGTTTTGCTAATCATTGGTCCAGCAGTTATAGGACACATAGAGACACGTGAAAAACAGCATGAAGGTGTGCTTTTGACGGTGTCTCATTTGTCCCAAAGGTTCGTAGGGTCGGCCGCGTTAGGAGTTAAAGTAAAACTAAGTATAAAATGAGGTAGTCAGTAAGCTGGTTTTCCTGCTCCGTCAATCCTTCGTTTATTTATACTTTGACGAAGAAAAGATCCACGATGCGTTTCAAACGACACCGAGGCTGACGGTGTTAACTGGCCTACCACAGGGCTGAGTTGTTGGGCCCATCCTTTTGTATTTTCACTTTACGTATATGATTTTCCGTCGTTTTTAAAATACTTAGAGGCATTAATGCGCGCCGACGATACGGCACTGATTTTCGTTGGGGATATGAGAGGCGAATTGCAGGATAAAGGATAAAATCAATGAGGAATCGACTTGGGTACTGACATACTTCCCGAGTAATCAGCTTACAATCAACCTAAAGAAATTTAAGCATACAGTGTTTCACTTAAAAAAAAGGCGAGTAATTACGACGAGGTAGTTATACCATTAGGTAGTGCGGAATTACAACATGTTACTTGTTATAAATATTTTGGTGTTCTGTTTGATGCTGATATGCACTGGAAAAGCCAAATTAAGCAGATGTGTTGAAAAATAGCATACGGCTGTATACATTATTAAAGGCAAGCGAATGTTTCGATTTATTAATTTTGCGCATGCTCTATTTTGCATTCGTGCACAGTCAGCTGGTGTGTTGTACTGAATCGTGGGGTAACACTTACTCAACATACTTATATCCGGTAACTCGCATGCAAAAACGGGCGATACGATTTATAACAATTCCGAGAACAACTAACCTAGTAGACCTCTTTTCCAATCGCTAGACGTGTAGCCATTACGCTGTATTTACAAATTAAAAATAGCTCAGACAGTTCGTAAAATCAGAGAGTCTAATGAACCCCTCTCTTTGAACTTATTTAAATCTCCCAGAAGACAAACAAGGGCTGTAGATAATTATATGTTTAATTTTCCGCCATGTCATAATGCTTATGGACAAAAGCTGATTGAATTTTATGGTGCTCTGCCTCGGAATGAAATACATATTAATATAAAGTTGGAAAGTACCTTTCTGCCCTCCTCAAAAAGATTATTTCATAATAAGAAAATGGAGTTACGCTAAATACTTTCGAGAACGTGATTTTTTTTTTTTTTGCGCATTGCAAGAGTTTATTTTTTTCTGCCGCTCATTGAGCCTATATTACGATTAGACCCCGGACTAGCCTCACCGGCTATGGGTCCAGACAGTTGTTTATTTTGAAAACAAATTCGCAAATAAAGAAATGAATGAATGAAGTAATGAATGAATAAATAAATAAATAAATAAATAAATAAATAAATAAATAAATAAATGAATAAATAAATGAATGAATGAATGAATGAAGACAAATAGGAAGAGGTTCGTTCGAGCAGAGCGTGCGACAAGGTGGATTCCCAATGAACTTTCTCTCAACCTGGCAACCACACCGTAAATAACAAACCCCCTTCAGTTTGTAACGTCGTTTCCTTACAATTGATGGAGGTGCGAGTTTCCCCAACTATCCGGACCCTCACTCGCAAGTGTTCCTGCATCCTGGACAACTGAAATTGACGCCACACTAAGCGATATCACGATAAGGAGCCTCGGACGATGCAGCGCAGGACACCACTTCTGACCAGAAACCTACTGTTGTAGCTGCAACCACCATCCTATGCGCCGGAGCGCGACCCGAACCTCTTCAGCGGGATCGGTGACGATGACATTGATGGCTGGTTGGAGCCAGTTGAAAAGGGTGAGCCTCCACGAAAAAGGGATGACATCGTGAAGCTCAATAACGTCATTTTTTATTTGACCGCCTTTGCAAAACTATGGTATATTCCCCATTAGTCAGAGCTGGTGACCACGTCCCAGTTCAAAGCAGAGATCCAAGAATTATTTGGGAAGCCTGCCCAGCGGAAGCTCGTCGCGAAGAAGACATTGGCATCACGCACCCAACTGCACTATGAAAGCTTCGTTATTTACAACGAAGATGTCCTGAAGTTGTGCAAGCGTGTTGACATCCACATGACCGAAGATGAAAAACTAAAGACCATCATGAAAGCGTTGCCGAAGATGGTTTTCAAATCCTTGACCCCTTCTTGAAGGGGGAGGAAGACGGGTGGGGGGAAGAGCGATGGGAGAGGAGGCCATGCCCCTGCCCTCCCCTCACCTGCTGGCCAATCAAGAGGTGATGATACGGTGCCACGCATGATCAGCACCATCGCCGAGAGGGAGAACCCGGACCTGTCTTCATCCACGGGCAGCAGGAGCTCTGCCGAATCATGAAGGGCAGCTGCTTGCGTGCCAGCATCTCGCCGTGAGTTGAAAAAAGTGTCCTTCATCCTTTTGTTTAAAGTGTCTTATTCTTTCTGTCGTCTTCGTCCAATAACCAATACGCTCCCAAGTTTATATTTGCAAACTGGAACCTCCCGCAGAGCTGGCAAGCCTGACAAGTTCAATCGAAGGCTTCGTCGACAAATGAGCCGAACTCCGATGCGTCCTTCAAGAGATCGCGCGCGACAAAGCGGCTCGGCAATTAGGAAAGCCTTTTATCTTTACGGAGTCCTTTATCTCTCCTTCGATCGGAGCGCCAATTCAGGATCAAGTCACAGCCGCGATCCCTTGCCCCGTTAGTCCCCCCGCCGCGTCACCGCCGCTAGTGCCTCAGGTGCCTACGTATGCCGAGATCATAACACGTCCGATGCCTGCTCAACAAAAGAACTAAAAAGCGCCAAAGCGCGTTATCATCTTGATCTGTTCAAGGCCGCTCAAGGACACACTGACATCATCTGGAGGCAACTAAATTATCTGCGTTATCGTAATCGCTCCCTCAGTTCAACCGAAACAATTCTCTGCAATGGTACTGAACTTACTGGGTGTTTACTAGCAAACACTTCAAAAGAACATTTTGTAAATATTCTGGCCGCTAATGAAACCGAAACTTCTTTGGTTTTAAATGCTTAAAGCAACAGTGACTCAATATTTTTAGATCCCGTCGTCGAACCAGAAGTTATAAGCGTGTTTCTTCAGCTTAAACAGAGTTGTAGCTGTGACGTGGAGGGCATCCAGATTAGACCGGTAAAGCATGCTATTCTTCTGTTAGCACCTGTACTAACTTATATATTTATTATCTCTACATCTACTAAAGCTTTTCCCAAGCAAATGAAGATTGCCAAAGTTTCAATATTGCATAAAAAAATGTAAATGAAATAGGAAACTACTGGCCAATTTCAATATTACCAGTGTTTTTCAAGGCGCTCGAAAAGGATTTTAATACGCCTTAGACTCAATCTTCAAATAAGTATACCTTGATAACTGCATCACAGCATGGATTTATAAAACACAAGGCTACTGAGTCTGCCTTACTTGTTCTGAAAGAATTTATTTTACAAAGTTTTGAAAACAAAAATATGGTTCTTGGACTCTATAGGTTTTACCAAAGCCTTTGACAGTCTCAATCATAAAATTTTACTATTGAAATTAGATAACTATGGAATTCGAGGGTGCGCTTTACAGCTGATAAGATCTTATCTGGAGCATTAAACGCTGTATGTTTTTATCAATGGGAATTCCTCCGCTATAAAACATACTCTTTCTGGTCTACCACAGGGTAGTATATTGGGCCCCTTCCTCTTGAACAGATACGTGATTTATATCGTCAATATTAATGCAAGCGCAAAATTTGTAAGCTATGCTGGAGACACGAGCATACTGTTTTCTGCAGATAATACTGATCTGTTATTCAATATGGCAAATCTTGTACAGTCTAGGTTACCAACGTTGAATCATAACAATGCGTTACAAAAAATGTGAATAAAACAAAAGCCATAAATTTCCGTCCTAAAAATATTCTCGTTGCCATTACCAAGGACATAGTTTTCAATTCAACTAAAATCTAGATTGTGAATTGTTTTAAACTCTTAGGTGTCACCTTCTTTCAAAATAGATCGTGGGAAAGTCATATAAAATCTCGTATTCTAAAGCTATCCGAAATTGTGGGCATGTTAAATCGTCATCGTTATATTTTACCAACAAGCGTTAAATTATTAATATATCATTCTCTATTTTATTCTCACTTGAATTATTGCCATTTAGTTTGGAAAACAACGTCTCTAACAAAACTAGAAAAGTTACATGTAATAAAAAAAAGCACTGAGGGCTATAGCTGCCGTCTCGTATGATTTTTCAACAGCTGGCTTATTTCTGAAATTTTGCATCATAAACGTGCATACATTGTATGATTATAAGCTTAGTACTAGCCTCAAAGTAAAGCAACTGAACGACACAATTTTGTCTTTAATAGATCTTGGACGCTTATTAAAAAATGTTCATAGTTACCGTACCCGTGGTGCTGAATGTTGGGAGGTGGCTACACAAAAAAGGAAACTATGGCAAACAAATGCTTAAATACACTATCCCCAATCTACTCAATTTGTATATGGCTACAAGTATGGATTGGGATAAGGTATCCCTAAGAGAAGTAAGATCATCTTTTTTGACCGGCAGCTATAGGTATTTGCTTTTCTTTGTAGTCTTTGTGCCTAGTTTTTGTATGATTTTATCTCTGCTGTCCATCATTCCAAAAAAAAAAAGTTTTCAAATTTGTGTTTAAAATGTCGTGACAGTGACAATCTTTGTACAATTTTTTGCTTCCTCTTGATTACTGTATTTCCCGGCTCTGTTGCTGCTTTCTGTAGGCGGTCATGGACCCGTCAAGCTGTACTTTATAGCTTTTTTTTTTCTGATCGCCATTATCTCATGGTGGAAATAAACATCATTCTTGTTATTATTAACCGCCGTATTGCCATATCTCAGCGACGCCGGCCTTCAGCTAAACGCAACAAACGTCGACTTGCAGCACGGCAAATTAAAGTTCTTGGCCATTTCGTGTCCAAAGACGGCGTTCAACCCGACCCTAGCAAAATTCAGGCCATTTCCGGCATGCCCAAGCCAACCACTCAAAAAGACGTTCGAAGTTCTCTTGGACTTTGTTCCTATATTCGGCGTTTTGTACGCGGATTCGCATCTATAGCGGCACCCCTGCATGGTCTAAGGAAATACTCACACCAGTGCGAGGCTGCTTTCAACCAGCTCAAAAAGATTCTAACATCTGCCCCGATACTTCGGCATTTTGATGCTACTGCCCCTAAACTTCGTTCCGATGCCAGAGGCTTTGGAGTTGGGGCTGTACTCGCACAAAACAAGACAGGATTGAGCAACTACGTTGTCGCTTAGGCAAGGAGGCACTCACAAAACCAGAAACAAATTACACCGTAACTCAAAAAGATGCTTGGCAGTTGTCTAGGAGGTTGCAAAATGCCGCCCATATCTTTATGGTCGAAAATTCAACGTTGTGACCAACCATCACGCGCTATGCTGGCTGTCATCTCTGGAAGATCTCACGGGACGCCTTGGTCGTTGGATGCTGCAGCTGCAAGACTACGACTTCGTTCTATTTACAAATCCGACCGCAAACATGGCTACGCCGATGGTCTCTCTAGGTTTCTCCTCCACTCTGATCCACCAGACCTAGCTGACAAAGATGAATACCCTATCACCTTATCGACGTTAAACATTGTCGACATGAAGCAAGAACAAGCAAGAGATCCTTGGATATCTAAAATTGCGGTTGTGGTCTGAGACCCTGTCTTCCCCCAACCGCTCATTACGAAGACAGTCCAAGCATTTTCGCATTCGCAATGGCCTTCTCTACCGGCGCAACTATTCGCCCAAAGGCTGCCATTAGCTTCTTATCATTCCTCGTCTATTGTGACATGAGGTATCAGAAGGCCTTCAGAATGAACCAACATGTGGTCACAGAGGTCTACTCAAGACCTACAATAGGGTACGTTCACGGTACTACTGGCCAGGGCTTTATGGAAACATCCAAATGATTTTGAAGTCATTGCCCCTATGCCAACGCCGTAAGCGGCCTTTACATTTATCTCCAAGGCCTGCTTCAACTTATTCCGTGCCCAGAACGACCATTCGACCGTGTCGGATTAGATCGTATTGGCCCACTTCCCCACTCCTATGAAAATCGCTTGATCATTGTCGCCATTGATCAGCTAACACGTTATGTTGAAACCGCTGCTTTGCCTGCCGCCACATCGGAAAATATGGCCAACTTTTTTTTTAACCAGGCTGTTCTCCGTCATGGTGCCCCGAAAGAACTCCTCAGCTACCGCGGAACTGTGTTTATTTTTTTTTTAATCATTCAAGAGGTCTTGAGAGCTTACAGTGTCATCCATCGAACAACAACACCATATCATTCGCAGAGCAATGGCGTGGCGAAACGCCTCAACCGAGCACTCATCGATACGCTTGCCATGTACCTTTCCCCCGATCATCGTAATTGGCACAAGGTTCTTCCGTTCGTAACCTTCGCCTACAGTACCGCCGTTCAAAGCACACTCACTTTTTACCCTTTCTCCTTTTTTACGGGAGGCAGGTTTTTTCAACATCAGATCGCTTGTTGCCTTCCCCTCACCGAAATCAGAGAGCATGCTGAACAATGTCGCCAGCTAGCGCGAGAACGCACGACACACCTGGAAGGACAGCAAAAACGCCGCCACGATGATACATCTCACCCAGCTTCTTTTCACACCCGGCGATCTTGTCCTTTTGTTTATTTCATAACGCCCAACCCGGTCTCTCCGAAAAAACTGCTCTCAAACCACACAGGCCCACATCGCGTGCTTCGTCAGACCTCAGCTGTAAACTACGAAATCAAGCCGCTCTCGCCACCTGCCGATTGCCGCCGACGTTATCGTGAAACGGCCCATGTCAACCACCTTAAACTCTACTGTTCCTCTACTGACCACCCATAACACCAACGTCGCCAAAATGGCTATCTCTACGAAGGGGGCATTTTGACGAGGAGAAGAAACACGATGCCTATTGGAAAAACATCGTGGCTGAGGGAAGACAAAGAGGAGGTTCGGTCGAGCAGAGCGCGCGACTAGCTGGATTCCCAACGGCCTTTCTCCCAACCTGACTACAACACTGTAAATAATATACCCCCATCAATTTGTAACATCGTTTCCTTACAATATTTTTTCTTGTCGGTTTAAGCTTATCCTTTACTAGATCCTAACATCTTCTCTGGAGGAAACGGGTCGCTGCGATGACCATATAGGCGTCGTGAATGTGAAAGGGAGAAAGATGTCGTATAAATCGCATTATCTAGTATTTGCGATTCGTGTCGTATATTTCTGTATGAGATGCTTGGTGCAGACATTTGGGAAGTCAATTGCATGCCACAGTAATGTTCATATTGTCATTAACCTCCCATAAAACTTTCTGACCCGACGGGAACTGGTAGCCGACTGTGTTAAGGCATCGCAGCTCGAAGCACCTGAAGCGAAAGGTCGCGATGGAGAGCCCAGGAACCCTTGGCTTCAACCACACCTCTTCCTTGTTTTGATCTATATAAGCATCATCACACCCGGCAATCCTTACACTCTAAAAAAAAAGGAAAGGTCTTACACCCCTTGTCCCATAAAATACACTTTAAAATCTCAGTTTGACGTCAGCGCGCTGACGTCAAACCCATGGTACCAACTTTAACCAGCGGCTTGATACCTGAGCGTTACAACTTATTAAAATATATAATCTGCGTGTTACTGACTACTAAAACAAAATTCGCGGATTTCTTGGCCTTACAGTAAAATCTCATTTTTTTCCCCTATAGTTTTTAATGCGTACTTAGGTGTTCATTATGTGATATCGCACCGCTATGAAATCCCTCGTAAGCGTTGGTGCCGTCAGTTAAACGTCAGTGCGTAGTACGTCAAGCTGTGTGCATTATTTGAAATAAAAAAAAAAAATGTAAGACTACACCTTTCTTTTAGAGTGCACTTTTTCTTCTAGAGCGGAGATACTAAACGACAATTAGGGCTGATTGACTAACTGCTGTCTAAATATACACACAGTATGTAACACGTTAGAGAACCGACATTGGTGCGTACAATAGTATAAAAATATCTCTGGATTGATTTTATTGCGAGAACGTGGAAATTAAGCTAATCACTGCGCTCTACGACGGAAGCTCTTCTAAACGGTGATGGTGAATAAACGTTCGGTCATAATTTATAACGTCTTTAGACTTTTAATCAGCAAGCCGATATCTATGCTGATTCATTCACCCGAGAGTCTTCATTTCTAGACCTAGACGTTGATTCCGCATCGTCAGTCGGCAAACTTCCCCCATAGACAAGAGAGTTTATTTCTTGGTTGCACCGTGAAAAGGCATTTTTACGGGTCCACCTAGACGAGGACACATTATGACTTGTCTTTTCAACTAATCGTTCAAGCGAGCTTCTTCATTTTATTGCGTCTATGAATGACAGGACGAACTGCAAGGACGACTGCAAGTTCTTCAACTGCTTGTTGAAGGTGAAAAGCCGGACAAGTAATAGCGTTGGAACAACCTTCTTCGACATTCTCAAAACCAAATGCTTTGCATATGGTTACCCGGACAAATGCGCTAGCCGCAAGTTGTACGTATCCATTTATTTGTTCATTCAAAAACACCGAAGGTTTATTTTGCGTTGAACTAATTGGAATTGTACAGCCTCCTGATATGCTTCAATATAACCAAGGACCCCATATATTTTTTTTTGTACCGGCCGATTGAGTATTTGCAGAGACTACCACAACAAACAATTACGCAAGCTACACGTGATTCTAAGCCAGAGACGAACACACGACAAGGTAACAAACACACGCCTTTTCGACGTTAACCAGTTCACCTGCCTAATGACTTTGTCTTCTACCATTACGCAAGGGTTGAATTATTTTTGCTGGAGGAGTAAGCTACGTACTTTCTTTTTGGACCAATGTTGGCAGTTGCGTTAGTTGAATAACTGTGCTCTGACTGTATCGACAAACAAACGTTCATTAAGAAAAAAAATGTTTCTGCGAGTTTTCCTTCTTCTGTGTAAAGCTTATTACACGCGTCATATTTTGGAAGTACTTGAAACGTGTCTGGTGTTCATTGAGCGTTTGAATAAACTAATCTTTAAAAATCGTAGTTTTGTTTTATAAACATGCATATTTTGTAAGCATATCTAAAGAACTTAGAGTTAGTGATGAGATTAGGCAACTACGCAAGCTCTGGTGCACAAAGGTATAGAGTTAATAAAAGGACATCTTAAATAATGTGCTTAAGTTTATTGTGTTACCAGGTCTCTTATGAAAGCATTAATTAAGAAAAGCAAACTCTACCACGACCTTTTCAGCTGTCGTTTTGTTTGTCTTCTTAGATATTATATTTTCTAAGTATAAAATTTTAGCGCTCCGGAACCAAAGCAGAAGTAACAACAGATATACAAATCATGTTTTTTTAAATAGCTCTGCTCTAATATAGGTAACTCACATTAATCGGTGAATTTACGCAAATACAAAAAACTGGAGTTGAAGCTACCTTTCACACCGGTTAAGTTTCTCCTATAATCCAATTATTGTTTTCAACATAATTGGTGCGTTCCGTAAAAAGTACCGAAGCAGAGTGTTACTCAAAACCGCACGTTGGGATGAGATGTTAAAAGCGAAAACAGAACCTTTGTTTTCTGTCATTTTGGGCATGGTAAAGGACACCTACCGTCGCTTGTATAAGACAATGCGGATAATGCTTCACCTACCAGTTGATACACTCATTACGAACGCTGAAGCCACAGACGCGGCGACATCGTAGCACAAACACAAACGCTTTTTCTTTTATATTTTCTGAGAACTTTGCCCTTCGTGTCTTTTCACAAAACGTGTCTGATTCGCTCAGGTTCAATCGAGATAACATGTGAATGGCTTATGCAATGAATTGCAATTATATTTATCCGCATGTGAATTTATCTGTACACATGTATACTTCAAAATAAAGCTTCATGTGAACGTTGATTTCTCCATATTTCTCTGAGCTTTTAACCTTTCATGAGTTCATATTAATGCTATTTATTTGCCAAAAACAAATATTTTTATTTTCCCCCTAGGATGTACTTACCGACCTCATAAAATACTCTTTCTCCATACCCCCTCATCTACATCAAATATATAGATCTTTAGTTGCCATATCAAACAAGTATTGTTTTCACCAGAATGATCATACCCTTATGTTCGCAGGATCTTCCTTCCATGGCGGGGAAAGTCTTGCAAGCAGTACCAACCGGACTACTCCAAGTCACGAAAGTGGCGGATTTTCTCGCAACCCAGTTATTTGAGGGCCAAACACCCGAGAAACTGCAGGCTGTATAACTATAGAAGAACTTATAGTCGCGCTAGATGGTAAACGTTGAAAATCATGGTGTAAGGCGCAAAAAACAACAGACACAAGAGAAAAAAAAGACATACAGGCGCCTTTCTGCTTGTTTTTCTCTCTTGTGTCTGTTGTTTTTTGCGCCTTACATCATGATGTTTGCTGTATAACTATGCTGCGTGATATTTCAGGGAGCAGTTAGATGCAATACAAATGCTCCTTGATTGCAAACTGCAATCAGCACATTTTGGGACGCCAAATTTTTATAACCCCCAAATCGAAAGACGTGTTTTGTGGCGAGGATGCATCGATTCTTTGATGAAATACGCACCGATTGCCGTCGTACTTTTCCTTTGCCCTGCCTGCCATCCAAGTTTACGAACATATGTCATAGGCTCCGGCAGAGTACGCTAGTGCAATTAGCGGCGTATAGGCAAGAAAAGAAAAGCACCACTAAATAAATATATAACAAACATGTTAGAATGCTCTGTCTTTTTAAATAAATCTTTGGTTATATAAACCTGAAGTAGTCGCCTTTTAGGTATAAATGGGCGATGCCTTTCACCGGTGTCTATTAATGTGATAATGTCGTTTTAATATGATTAAATATTGCTTCGACATATACATGAAGTGTATATTTGTATTAGTGTAATAGTTCATTTGTTTCTTTTTGAAGACAAAATAACGTCGCCTTCTAATAATGCTACCACCGACGTGCCGCTCGCTGTAAGAGAAGCTGATCTTCAACTTTGCAGGAAGGCATTATCAGACGTGCAATGAACCATTCGTAATATTTCTGCAATCTCCCCTATAAGTATATACTTCACAGCAACATCAAGTCCACAATTTTTTTTCCACTAATATGTTTAGCCTGACAGGTACAAATATATTATAGTACAGTGTATGTTTTGCGAACACCGCATCTAAAAACACAAAGCTGTACTCATAGTTTTAAGTACTTTTTGTAATAAAAAGCTGAGCTTTTACTTCTCCACAACAGGTTTATAATGTTTAAAAAAAGAACTTTTGAAATTACATAGTTTTTTTATACCTTTTGAAAAAGAAGACTCTCGGCGTCTCGTTATTCTCCCAGCTGTCATTTTTTAAATACTTTTTGATATGAAATGTAAATATTGCCCCGCGTTCTTGTTTTCTCTTATGAGTCGCTCGTTAACTGTATTAATGAACAAGTTTTTACCAAGAAAGTAGTAAACGTAGAAAAGTGTTTGAACAGCAGCAGATGCTTTAGTACACGGCGTTTCGTGAAGAGACTTCCCTTTTTCGAGTGAGCAGAAAATACAGTTGCAAAGCGCTTTTAGAGGGAGCAATGGAGAAAAGGAACATGGGAAAAAAGCGAAAGAAAAAATAATAGTTATAATAGTACAAGTGAAAACACTTGAGCATGACAAAAAAACACTCCAACAAAACACACGCGCACACACACACACACACACACACACACGCAGAAGTAATAGTACTAAGGGGAACACGGTCGCGGCACTCGTTAGCGAAACCAAGAAAATATATCATAGGCAACGACCTCCGTCATGTTAGAGTTAGAGCTCCATATCCAGAAAAACAAAATAAAATAGCAACATACAGGGGTCAAGTAGAGTGAGCCCAAGCTATTATAGCGCAAAAAAAAAACGAAGATCATAAAAAAGCCCGAAGTGTGTAAACGGACACCAGAAGTGTCACACGTGGTTGGCACTGCTCAACATAATACCGAAAGCTAATTCTTAAAACGCCTCGCAGCCAAGCCTCCCCCACCCCCCCCCCCCCCCCTCCCCGCAAAAAAGAAAAAGCGCGAAGAAAAGACGGAAGTTAGCGGGCGACGTCCCCACAACCCAATGCTTTTAGCTCTCCGCTCAAGAACTTTCTCCCTCTCCCGCTCTCCTCTGCGATGGGTGAGATGGTTTGCCTCTAGTATACCAAAAACTAAACACTAATATCCTACAATCAATACAAGTTTTCTTTTTGAAATGTTCATGTTGAGTGAGCACGGGTACAGCAACGCGTTGCGGCTCGCTAACACCGTGCGCTTGCTTGTGCAGGTCACGGGGTCCATATCACAAGAGCGAATGACATTTTAGCGAACGGCGACATTTGAGCGAATGGTCGTTTTAGCGAATAACGGGGGCGCGCGTTAACCCATCCGTCGCGCTGCGCTTTACGCCGCTTCGCGGCGACAGTCTACGGCAACTCATTACAAAAATATGAACTCACTTGGCCCACCCGAAAACGCCGCTTCGCGGCGTCCGACTATTCGCTAAAGTGTCGTTCGATGAAACGTGGGCGTTCGCTAAAACGTCATTCGATCAAGTGAGTGCCTCCCGCAGGTCACGGCATGCATCCAGTCCTTCGG
Source organism: Ixodes scapularis (assembly GCF_016920785.2). Taxonomy (NCBI): domain Eukaryota; kingdom Metazoa; phylum Arthropoda; class Arachnida; order Ixodida; family Ixodidae; genus Ixodes; species Ixodes scapularis. The sequence goes on from NW_024609835.1 coordinate 82,319,408, forward strand.
AGCCAGCACGACCCTTCCGCGTTCCCAGAGCCAGTTTTTAACGACGCACAGATGCAGCGGCGGTACTACTATCATCGAATCTTTTTGTTTTCTGCCGGACGGTTTGTACCAGAACATCCCTCTCCCAGGCCAGGCAACTGCATCGACATGCGCATCATCATCTTCTGATATCTACGGCTGGCATCTGCTCGGATTTTCCAGTGGGCACGGGAACAGCAACGCGATGCGGCTCGCTAACACCGTGCGCTTGCTTGTGCAGGTCGCGGCACGCATCCAGTCCTTCGGAGCCAGCACGACCCTTCCGCGTTCCCAGAGCCAGTTTTTGACGACGCACGGATGTAGCGGCGATACTACTATCATCGAATCTTTTTGTTTTCTACCGGACGGTTTGTACCAGAACATCCCTCTCCCAAGCAAGGCAACTGCATCGACATGCGCATCATCATCTTCTGATATCTACGGCTGGCATCTGCTCGGCTCCTCCAGTGGCCACGGGAACAGCAACGGTATGCGGCTCGCTAACACGTGTGCTTGCTTGTGCAGGTCACGGCATGCATCCAGTCCTTCGGAGCCAGCACGACCCTTCCGAGTTCCCAGAGCCAGTGTTTGACGACGCACGGATGCAGCGGTGATACTACTATCATCGAACCTTTTTTGTTTTCTACCGGACGGTTTGTACCAGAGCCTCCCACTCCCAAGCAAGGCAACTTCATCGACATGCGCATCATCATCTTCTGATATCTACGGCTGGCATCTGCTCGGCTCCTCCAGTGGGCACGGGAACAGCAACGCGATGCGGCTCGCTAACACCGTGCGCTTGCTTGTGCAGGTTAGTGCATGTTCCACCCCTTTGTACGCAAAAAAATCTAACAATATATGCTTGATGTTGTTCCCGTGCCCGGGAATTTCGCTGTCTTTGCTTCAGCAGTATATTGACGCGGTCGGCCAACTTATTCTACTGTCCGGGGACTTACAGCTGAATCCCGGCCGCACGCGGTCTCAGGTTTCACAGGAACTAGGTTCCATGACAGAGGCACAACTAAAACAATTTAATGATATGTTCACTCTCTTAGAAAGTGTCAATACCCGTACGATAAAAATGGATAATGAGCAGTCAGACCTAATCAAATCCGTAAATGAGATTAAAATAAATGAGAAATCATTTCAGGGTAAAGTCACAAAAATCGATAAGAGACTAACTGCCGTCGAGACTAAAAGCACCGCTTGTGAGGTTGTCCAACAAGAACTAGTAACGCTGCATCAACAAGTTGGGTCCCTTTTAAATGATAATTCCACGCTGAAGGTTAGTCAAGCAGAACAAGAAGATAGGTCTCGACGGGATAATTTTCTTTTTTTTATGGCTTGGATGACGCTCAGTCGGAAAATAGGGCTCAAACAGAAGGTAAATTGCTGAATGCTATAGCGTCTTTTCTCAACCTGGTCATCCCTAGTGACACCATTGAGCGAGCGCACAGGCTTGGCGCATTCTCAGTCAATAAATGCAGACCGATCACAGTCAAATTCTTGTCATTTAAACTGAAGCAACAAATTATATTCTCAAGTGCTAAACTGAAGTCTAGCGGCATAACTGTCAGCGAAGATTTTTCACTCGCTACGAGACATGCTAGAAAGAAGCTTGTGGAATTTGGCAAATCACACAACGGTACATTTAAATTGCGCTATAATAATCTCTTTATGAACAACCAGTGTTTTAGTTATAATCCCCTTATCAACAGCGTCTCTGAGCTTGCAGACACGTCTAGTACTCAGGTTTATCAAAAACCAGCTGATAACGACGTAACTGCTTAGGCTTCCAGCGCCCGGCAATGACGAGTTTTGAGGGGAAGTGGCTTGTCATCGTTGCCAAAACAAGTTTCCGTTTTGTTTACTAATATTCGTAGCATTCTTCCAAAAAGGGACGATTTATGTTCTGTTATCGATTCCACATTATCGTTTTGACTGAAACCTGGCCTTCCGACAAGGTTGATAACGGCGAACTTTTCAATTGTAATAAGCGTTTCAGTGTGTACCGTCATGACAGAGGCCAAAAGTGCGGTGGGGGCGTCCTGATTGCTGTGTCTGACTGCTTTGAATCATCCCTCGTTGATATAAGTAACAACTTGGAAATTGTGTTTCTTCATTTTCGCTTGCGCCACTCGGGGTTGATTTTGGGATGTTGTTGTCGTCCCCGTCCAGTAGCTCTAACTTCGTTGAAGATTTACATGATGCTATCAATAAAGTTTCCGTTCGTTTTCCTAGTCTCCTACTAATTTTACTGGGCGACTTTAATTATCCCAGCATAGTGTGTTTGAGCGAACGACCATTTTCAAATCTTTTTTCAAGGGAATGTTACGACTTCTTACAAATATGTCTCAACTTCAATTTTTTGCAACTCGTTACACAACCTACGAGAATCACTTAATCGACATCAAACATTCTACACCTTATTTTTTCTACTGTGCCCGACATTGTTTCTTCTATGTCTTGCCTGCCTGGTTTGAGTGACCACTCATTGATTCATTTCGAGCTTAAGGTTGCAGTATCTCGTGCTGTTGATAATACGAAACGCGTCAGAGATTATAAGAGAGCGGACTTCGAATCAATTAATCGGGAGTTGTGCCTTTTCGTAGATGACTACTTACCACAATTTTCGTATTGCTCCCTGGAAGAAAATTGAAATCTATTTAAAAGCAAAGTTGATTCTCCTATGAGCACTTTCATACCGCTAAGATCCGTTACTTATAATTGCCAATCTCCATGGTTTAATCAATCCCTTAAACGATTGTCTAACAAGAAGAAACGTCTTTTTCGATCTGCAAAAAGCTCTAACTCTCAGCAGCGTTGGGACGCCCATGCGTCCGCAGCTAGTGCTTGTAAGACGGCCGTTACGAACGCCAAAGATGTGTTTTTTAATGTTACCTTGCACAGCATGCTGATTAATAATCCCAAACAATTCTGGAACTCTGTAAATAAGAATGATAAATGTGCCGTCTCTCTCAGAAATACTGATGGTGGTTATATTCCTAGCAGTGATTGTGCAAGTGTCTTCAAGAAAATGTTTGTGTTGGCGTTTTCTTCCTCCCAGATTTCTTGTATTCCTGAATTTTCTACCAATTCCTATTTTCCAATGGATCCAATTTGTATTGACACTATATGCGTAACCAATGTGATAGATACTCTCAAAAGGTTGTCGTCTGCTGGTATTCACAACATCAATTCTAAATTCTTAAAAAATACGAAAATGTACAGTGCAATTATTTTATCCAAACTTTTTAAGCAGCCTTTATTCCTCATTCCTTTATTCCCAGCCCCTCTTTGTATTGGAATCACCTTCCCGTGGATGTTACCGAAATCCTGGACATTAAGAGTTTTAAAAATGCCTTAACTAACATGTATTGCTTCACAGAACTATAGTCCTTCTGCCGTTTTGCTGTTGTGTATTGTTTCTATGATTTGTTTTTTTTTTTTGTTTTTTTAAACCCACTCCCCTCTGTAACGCCTTTGGCCCTGAGGGTAAAATAAATAAAGAAATAAATAAATACCAAGCGGGGTTAGGGTTTTAAATTTAGATATATAGAGGGACTCTTTATTTTTGCGCGTAATATCATTTATGAAACTGCTTTCCACAATGATAATTTTTAGGTGCGTATGGATGCCATGGTTGTCGGAGTAAAAGGACAACAAAATGGTGAGTTGGGCCAGTTGGTTCATAATGGAAAAAGGCAAGCGCCGAAAGACCAGGACAAGGTAAGAAGACGACAACACAAGGCGCCTTGTGTTGTCGTCTTCTTACCTTGTCCTGGTCTTTCGGCGCTTGTCTTTTTCCATTGAGTAAAAGGGTTTAGCGACTGGTGTTTGTTCCTTATTTACAATGTCGGACTTATAACCATAAAATCGCTCTTTGATTTTATTTTTAGTTTCTCCCACGTATAGCTTGTTACACAACGTGTAGATAATAATATATATCACGGCAGGTGTTTTGCAGTCGGTAGGCTGTTTATTTTTAAGTAGAAATCTGATGGGGAGCTCGAAATTTTATTAGCAGTCAAAACGAATGGGCGAAGTTGGCAAGGAGTGCTGTGGCAAGGACCTCAACCGCTGCATGAGCTGGGTTTTTGTATATACGAGTTACATAACATCCTCCCAAGATCCCGACGCTTCCGGAATGTGACAAATGGTGATTCGGGAAATATTTTTAAAGTTTATCGTCGGCATGCTGCATGTTTAAATGGCGTTTCAATATATAATTCAAGCTTGATAGGTTCGAATCGTAGTTTATAACCTACGGCGCCCTTGTTTCGTCGGAGTGAAGCTGTTGTGTGGATTCAAGGAGTTTGCTACGTCTCAGAGCGGAAGCCTTTCTTGTGGTGTCGTCAAGAATAGATGCGGGATACTTTTTCTTGAATAGCGAGCTCTTCGAGGATGTTACGTTTTCCTTACAGTTCGATTTTTCAGAACAAATTCTACCCAACCGAAGGAATTGGCTGGAAGGTATGCTATTTTTTAGACATTTTGGGTGGTAGCTATCATAGCATAGAACCTGACACTTGTCTGTAGGCTTTCTGAACAGCTCCGTTATCAAATTGCTTCCCATGTTTTTAACGGTAACGTCGGGAAAGTTTATTGAGTTTCCCGAGTAATCGCAAGTAAACTTAACTGTACGGTGAAAACCGTTGAGGTAAGTTAGAAAAGGGAGGAGTGCATCTTCGGTGTCATTCCGAATGATAAACATATCGTCATTATAACGAAGATATAAGGCAGGAATCTTGGCCTAAGTCCATACAAAGTTTTTCACAAATTTGCCCACAAAAATATTAGCGTAATTTGTAGACATTCTCGACCCCATGGTCATTGGTAGCTGACACAATGCTGCCAGACATGAGTCGTACTCAGTTCAGGAGTCGATTTCACACCTCAATGCCTTCGCGTACTTTTCTGCTTGTGTTGGGTGCTTCTACGTACATGTAAAAGCGTGGGATCACAACGAGCTGCGTGCAGATGGCCAAATGGGGCTGGATGATCACCTACTGAATAGTCGTTCCGCGTTTGTATTTTATATATTAGTGACAGGTGTCAATTAGAAGTGGCACTCGCTTTTTTCACTCTTAAATTACCTATACTCAGGGCCTAGTGATACATATCCAGGGGTATTTCAAATTCAGTACAAAAGTCAGAGTACGTTCTAAATATTGTAGCGGACGTCGAGGAGCAGAAGAAATTTCTTCCAATCACTTTCCGCGTGGCTTTTTTGTACATTCCACACACGAACGAAATAAAGTCGACAATGTATATGTACAAACTCAAATATCCGACAGATCAATTGAAGCTGATAAATACTTATTTTACTCCTATCTGCTCACGGTCGACCGAAAGAAATCTGAACTTAAGAACTGCCATCACACTAAGATTAGTGGCCCACCCATGGAAAAAAGATGGGTTGAAACTAAGCCAATGTATTTTTTGTGAGTTCACGAATTATATTTTTATCAAATGAGGATACATTAACTATTCTGTTGAAACACTACATAGATAAAAAAAAATCTTGTTTTGAGCCCGTAATGTGACTGAACTCCTGAAATTACTTGACACATGTGGAGTCTCGTTCGCGATCTCCGGAGTCGCGCCCCGATCTGGTCGACAAGCAAGCGCAGGCGCCTTGGGATTTCAGTTCAATTCAATTAACAACTTTATTTTAAAGATATACACTCATGGCAGCCCCAGAAAAAAAGCTGCTAAAAATCATCTTTAAGGGGTCTGGGGTGCCTACACTCTTAGCAACAGCTTCGGAAAAAAAAATGTTAGATGTTTTGTGTGTTACTCAGAGTAAAGGTACAACAACGATTCAACAAATGGGCTCCAAGAAGAAAGATGTAGTTATCACGTTAAAACAGATCCATTTTAGAAAGCATACAAATATTGTTATTTTACAAATGCCATTTATTTAAGAATGAACAAATGTTAAAATTAAGACATTAAAGAATATAGTTTGAGTGATTAAGAGTGACCAACAATTTCTCAGGATAACGTGCATAAATGGTGCTGCGGTACATTCCCACCAACGCAAGCGATGGAAAGCTAATTGAATAATGAAAGCGATACTCAAGAAAATGTTCTACGTGAAATACTTTATGTTAAAAAATAAATGAAACTCACCGAAATCCATTTAAGACTGCTTATTGTAGGAACGCAAAAGCATTCCTTCACGCATCGCATCCGTACAAACATCGCGCCACGTGTACTTTTCGCACGCGGCGTTCCGGCTGTAACATCACAATTCCCCACTGCGCCGGAGCGGCGAACCCTGCCGGCTTCACGACGGCTTCCGTGTCGAAGCATCTGGGTTGACGAGCTTTTCTTTGTGTTTCTTTATTTTTAAGGCGCGTCCGCTTTGACCTTGAGCACCCCTGCTGGTTTACGTCCGAAGCATCTGCATTGTTGTGCTTCCCTTTTGGTTTTACCTCTGAGAAGCATACTTGATGACGGATTGGTGTGACCATCTTTGGGGCATAACACCGCCGCTTCTCCTGAAGGATAATTATACGGAACATCCGCGACAAAACGTAATTTGTTTTTGTAGTAGCAGTATGTTATTTAAATTTGCTTTGGTAGTTGTAAGCAGGTGGCACCAACACAAATTGTTTTGTGAAAATGAATTGAAGGTGCTTGAAACTACATTTCCGAAGTACCTTAGAGAAAATGGAAAGAGATTTCGGTCAATAATATCCAGGGTTGGGCAGAAATACTCAAAAATGTATTCGGAAATACAAATACTGGGATACATTGAAATAGTAGCTAAAATACTGATACTAAGATACATCTGTAAAAATGTATCGCGATACGTATCGGAAATACATTTTAAAAAGAGGCAAACAGTATTTGGAAATACAAATACAGGAATACATTTTAGGGAGGGCAGAAATACAAATACAGAAATACTGATACTGAAATACATTTTTCAAATTTTTTGAGACGCCAACTGAGATGATGCTTGAAGTTTGAAGTGGATGTTTTCGATCCTGAAATTACGTTCCCGTAGGCTTGGCACTTTGCCTTGAAGGAAGTGGTTTCGGACGACAATTGAGTCTTCAATGGGCCCAAACAAACGTTCCAACAATTGCTTACCGCGGTTCCTTCCATGACATCCTGTCTGTCTGACGAGGGAATCCTGTCAACATTGATCACATTATGTCACGGCGGAATGAACTAGAATTCTCTATCTGTAGGTGTGGCCTTGAACATGAAACTTTACCACGCTGCTGTATGAAAGGACAATGCGCACTTTCGTTGTAGGCTACCTAGCTGAAGATCGTGCATGCAGTGTCATATGGAATTTTTGAGAATAGTGGACCACCTGAAGAATCTTGGAATACATGTCTTATCTTCTGTTTTACAGTTGAAGAAACGCTACGGTAGCATCCCTGTTCTGAAGGTCTTTACTACCGACCCTCCGCCACCGACGCCCGGATTGGAGTCCTCAAGTTTTGCCTAGCATTATCCAAACAGAGACCTCGTGGATTACGAGCTGATATTGCCGGCACAGGTGGGAGCTGTCCAAGAAACGGCGGTCTCGAGACTAGTTGCGGGAGTACGTAGTCTGGGATGGCACAGCGATGCCACTTCTGGCCTCCTTCTGGGTTTCGGATCACCAGAGCAGCGGGTCACGTTCACGTCGGCTGATGACGTACCCTTGAGCAGTGCAATATTACGGGCGCAGCCGCAGATGCATTCGGATATGTGTTGAACTTCACAGCATAAGTCTTCCTACTATTTCAAGTCTGCCACCGCCTGGCTCGTGCTGCACCGGAATGTGACTCAGCTTTGCAGGCAGGGTGTACTCTGTACGCTAAGGCGAGAGAGACGGTTAGCAGCGGGCATTGGATGCCAGGAAACAATGATTTAAGAAATCCCTACCTAAAGACCTGCGGCAGAAGATGCTCTGACTCCACTCCTGGCACGCCACCTGGTTCGAGTTTCCCACTACGCAACATTTCTCAGAAGAGAGAAGAGGACTGATAGAAAAATAGTTTGCAGAATCAAAAGGAACTAATTGGTCACCATAGTAACAATACCCCAGCATCTCCTTGACTCTGGTGCCCTTAGAAGTAAAAAAAAAAAAATGCTTTCGAACTTGTTTCTTTTTTTTTTGGCGGGGGGGGGGGGGAGTATTTCTCAAGAATTGTAACGAAATACACTTCATCGTGATTGTATCGCGATACAAAAGAACATTCAAAATGTATTTCGATACAGGAATACAGATACTGGTGAAAAAAATGTATCGCGATAAAGAAATACAGATACGAAATGTATTTCTGAAATACTATTGCGATACATTTGTATCGCGATACTGCCCAACCCTGATAATATCCCAATATATTTGTATCCCTCCGTTCTAAATAACTGATACTTTAGCCAGCCTTATCTTTTGAGGAAAGTTACCAGTAGCTAAAGACAAGTTAATGATATATAATAACGGGATTCAATAATATCTAAGACAAATTTGATAGGTTTAACTTGTAATTCATCAAATACACTGCTATTAGTGTTTCTTTGACCAGTGCAAATACTGCATATTTCTTGATGGTTTGTAGGGTTTTTAAAAAAAAAGCTCTCACTCACCTGGCGAACAAAGGACAGCACACTGTCATTTTGCAGTTTAGGTATTACTTCTATAAAATGGGCATTAAAAATGCGTCTGCAGCACGCCTCCTTGCACAAAACTGCGAAGAGAGGTGCTGGAGGCGCATGGGCAATCGAAAAAAAAACTGGCTTGGGCACTGCGTCAGCCAGCCTTCAATTTATTTACACAAAAAGATAGTTTTTATAGATACCTGGTGATCGACACGCTATTGGTTGCTGCGGCGTTAGTTAGCTTTGTGGTGTTATTGTTGTTTGAGCCATTTTTAACAAAACTTCAGTTAATAGTCAGCGCTTATCTTGTGCTCTACTCTCGTCGTCCTCGTCTTTTTGGCGCGATGTTCCCAATTTCTTAAAAAGCTTTGTCAGAGGGGCTCCAGATACAGTTAGATCATTTACAACTAGGTCACCGATTCGTTTGGAAGCTCTTCCGCTCTTCCAGATAATGTAAAGTCGTTGTTTATCGACGTCATTAAATATTTACTTGCAGTACAAATACTTTGATTTTTTTGGTTCAAAGGTCAGCGCCTTCCGGAATTTCTTCAATGTAACCAGTTTGTTTTGATCCCGTTACATTAAAAACGCCTTGTATAGACGGTATTTTTTTGCATCATGTTGATACGTAATGTTGTGACCCAGGGATTTCTCATTCTGCTGGATACAGTAACTGCTACTTTTGAAAAATGCATAAAGTTGTTAGTTTTAAAGTTTTAATAAATGCATTATATGTACAGTATATAATCTGGATGTACACGTAAAGAGGGTTCCAATTTTGGCTAACAACAACAGTTCTAAATGCGAGAATATTAGAATTCGCTGTCACTCCTTTGTGGTACGTCTGGGGAGGGCCAGCTATGGACTTTTTTTGAGGGAGCCGAGCGTGCTGGCAGTGTTCTGTATTTGAACCCTTCCTCTTTGTTATGTATCCCAGGCAAGGACTCAAGCTCGGCGTAGACAAGCGTCCGGACGTTACTTTAATGGCGCCTAGAATGCCCGTCTCGAGGCCCAGAAACCCGTGCACCAGTCCCGTGCTCTTGAAAGCGCGGGAGTCCGCTCACGCCCTGTCCTGGCCACCGGCCGGTACATTACACTTCCCCCTCACTTAGTTGCGACTCCTAATCTTTCCGGTGGTCTTCGCACACGGTTGCTGGTGCGTTGGTGTGTTTCACTACGCGCGGGCTCCGGCCTCGGAGGCGTACGTGATGTCTCTGGCTTTGGAGGTGCGGATGACGGCTCGTCGGGCTCCAGGATCAAGTCCCACACTGGAGCGGTTGTACTGCTGTTTCTGTACTCCGAGGTGCAATTCCTTGGACGCATATGATCCATGTGCCGACTTTCCTGGCCCTCCTCGGTGTCGATCATCCACGTGTAATAACTCCAGCTGTCCAAGTCCTTCCGCTTGGGAAGTTCCTGATCCACACGGCCTGACCAACGGAAAAGTCCTGCGAGTGTGTTGAATCTGAGGTTATAAACGTGGTCGGAGGGTCATAAGTAGGCCGCTGCAGCAGTCTCTGTAGCGGTGATGGCAACTCTCGACCAAGAAACATCCACGCCGGCGTCTTGCCCGTTGCAGTGTGTACCGTGGTATGCTGCTTGTATAAAAACCGTGCCAGTGTACGTTTCACCATGTCTTTTTCTCCCTTCGCCAGAGCCTTCTTTAATTGCTGTACCATTCTTTCGGCTTGACCGTTCGTTGCCGGGTGATAAGGTGCGCTTGTTACCGCTGTGATTCCATTGGAGTAGTAAAAGCTCTTTTACCTCTTGCGATATAAAAGCGGTTCCGTTATCCGACATTACTTTACGTGGTATGGCGAACGTTGCAAAAATGTTCCGTAATTCACAAATCACAGTTGATGACGTCATGTTTCGAACTGCACGAACCTCTAACCATTTAGAGTATGCATCTACCACGACAAGATAGACTTGTCCATCTACAGGCCCTGCAAAATCCAAATGGATGGTGCCCAAGGTACTGTAGGTCTGTCCCAAGTGGGACTGGTGGCTTTTGGTGGTGCTTCCTGGTGTAGCTGGCACTTCTCACATTGAGCTACACATAATTCGATCCCTTTGTCTATACCGGGCCGCCACACGTAGCTTCGGGCGTAGGCCTTCATGGCTACGATGCCTCGGTGTCCTGCATGTAGAAGTCCCATAGCCTCGGGTCTCATTGACGCTGGGATTACCACGCGCGCACCCCAGGTGAGACAACCATGATGGATGGACAACTCAGTTGCCTTGAGCTTGAACCCGTTGAACCGATCGCCTACCAGTCTCTTTACCTCGCCATTCTTGACTGCTCTAAAGACCTCAGCCAGAGTGGAATCAATTGCCGTTTCGTCTTCCAGTTCTTTTGCAGTCATGGGAGGCTTCGTCAGTGCCTCCAACATCAGGACATCGCCGGGGGGATCCTGTTCGTCCTGCGTTTCCGGCACCGGTAGTCGGCTCAGAGCGTCAGCATTTTGATTGCGTTTTCCCGCTCTGTAGATTAGGTCATAGTTATAGGCCGCGAGCTTGATACACCAGCGTGTCATGCGTGGCGAAAGCACATTCGGTACTGGTGATTTCGGGCCCATGATGCCCAACAATGGTTGATGGTCCGTCGTTATTTTCACGGGACGTCCCGCGAAAATGATAGCCAGCCCTTCACGGTCCAATTGCGAGCAGTTTTTTTCAGCCTTGCCGAGCGTTCTTGATGCGAACACGATCGAAGCCTCATTTCCGTCTGCATCTAACTGTGCTCATACTGCGCCGACGCCGTAGGGGGAAGCGTCACATGACACGATCAAGGTTTTGTTCTCGTCGTAGTGCGCGAGGACCGTACGTTTTGCGATGGCCTGTTTCAGCTGCAGAAAGGCTCGTCGATGATTTTCTTTTCATTCCCAAGGTCTGTCTTTCTCTAGCAGTGCGTAGAGATCTTTTGCTATTGTTGCCCGATTTGCCAAAAATTGGTCGTAAAAAGCTAGAAGTCCGAGAAACGACTGTAGCGTTGTTCGACAGGTCGGCTCTGGCATCTCGTGGATAGCTTTGAGTTTTTCCTCAGTCGGGTGTATCCCGGCAGCATCGATGGTGTGTCCGAGGTATTGTACTTGTTCCACTGCGAAGCGGCACTTAGATCTTTTTAGTCGTAGACCAGCTTGAGCAAGTCTCGCCAATACTGTGTCCAGTCTAGTCATGTGCTCGGCATTGTTGGCCCCACTGATAATCACATCATCGAGGTATATCCCTATACCCGGGATTCCTGCTAAAACAGTTTCCATGAATCACTGAAAAATTGCTGGAGCAGCTGCGATGCCAAATGGCATCCTCTTGACTCGATAGAGGCCTTTTATAGTGCTGATGGTCAACACGTCAGCCGTCTCACTTGTCAGTTGTAGCTGTTGATACGCTTGGGTGAGGTCTAGCGTCGAAAATACCAAACCTCCTTGCAAATTTGCCAGGATTTCTGGAACCGTCGGCATGGGGTACACTGCGAGCTTTGCTTCCTTGTTTACCGTGCTTCGGTAATCTCCGCATAGCCGGATGGTGCAGTCTTTCTTTCGTACTACAACCACCGGTGGGGTCCACTCGGAGTTTTGCGTCGCTTCCGAAATTCCTTGATTCTCGAGACTCCGCAGCTCGGTTTCCACCGCGGTGCGCAGTGCGAACGGCACGGGTCGTGCTTTGAGGAAGTGGGGAGTCGCGCCTTCTTTTAATTCCAGTTTTACTAGTGGCCCTTTGTGTCCCGAGATCTTGGCGTCAAAAACCTCCTCATGTGTCTTCAAGACTTCGGCGACGCTGCCTTGGTTGCCGAGGTGATGGATTCCACTCATTCGAATCTTTAGGTCTCGAAACCAGTTCCGTCCTAGAAGGCTGCATCCTGAGCCTTTTGTCACGACCAAAGGCAAGATGTAATCCTTCGATTTATGTCGGACGTGTACACTTGCCGTCCCAAGCACTTGTAAGCCCTCTCCTGACCATGTATGGAGGGCCAGGCCCTCCTGGTTTAGCTTAGGGGCCTTCTTCGGCCAGAGGTGGCGATATGTAGCTTCGCTGATGATTGAGCAAGCAGCTCCGGAGTCGACTTCGAATTCGAGCTCTTTATTTTCAATCCTCAGCATCACCATAAACTTTGGCAGCGTCTTCGATGCTCTAACCATATTCAGCTCGTGCAGCCTCCATGGCGTATCCGCATGATCATCGTCAAATTCGGGTAACTCATCTGGCTGATCGAGGCTGTGTGTCGTCCGCGATAGGTGCTGCGTTCTTGACTTTTTGAAACAGGCCTTTTCTATATGTCCCTTCTTGTGGCAGAAGCTGCACCGTGCGTTTCGGGACTGGCAGGCGTAAGCCGAATGTTGTTCTTGGTATCGGTAGCATGTCTGTAGATCCCTCCGTCTGCTGCCACTCGTACTCAACTGCTTAGGTGGTAGCTGTTCTTTCTTAACCGCATGAACCTCCTCTTTGTGTGTTTTCAAATCGCGTTGATGTTGTGCGGCACTTTCTGTTCGCACGGCCATGTCATATGCCTTTTGAAAGGTTAGATTGGTTTCGGCAAACAAACGTTGCTGGACATGCTCATCAGTTATGCCACAAACGAAACGATCTCTGAGCATTACCTCAAGGGGTAGCATGGTCGGATTAGCCGGTGTGTGTCCTGTGGTTGCCGAAATCACAGGTGTTCCTTCGCCGGTGGCGCCGGTAGCAGTTGAAGCCAAGCCGACGCTTGTTGTACCGGAAGTTGTCGCAGTCCCCGGTGTCACAGGGATCCCGAAGTTGCAGTCTGCGGCTAACTTCTTTAAAGGCGCCGCGTAGCTGGATATGGATTCCCCGGGTTGTTGGTCTCTTCTTTGAAACTTCGCTCGGCTGAACAGCTCTGTCGGCCGCGGGTCGAACTGTTTCTGGAGTTGTGCCATGAGCTCGTCAAAACTGACGTTTGCCGGGGTTCTTGGTGCCACGAGTGCTCGTACGACCTCATAGGTCTTGGGTCCGCAAAGTGTAAGCAGTAGTGCTCGTTTCTTCGACGGCTCTTCAACTGCGTTGGCCTCGCAGTAAAAGCTTAGGCGTTCGGCCCAAGATGTCCAAGCTGTTCCGTCGAACTCCTCCAGCTTGAGTTGAGAAGCCATCCTGCCCGCTGAAGTTCTTGACTGTTGACCTACCTCGTCGCCAATTGTTATGTATCCCAGGCAAGGACTCAAGCTCGGCGTAGACAAGCGTCCGGACGTTACTTTAATGGCGCCTAGAATGCCCGTCTCGAGGCCCAGAAACCCGTGCACCAGACCCGTGCTCTTGAAAGCGCGGGAGTCCGCTCACGCCCTGTCCTGGCCACCGGCCGGTACATTACACTCTTTAATGTGGAACTCCTACCACTAACCTGGGATCTTTCGGCTATTCCAGATGTCCACTTCATAATATACGCGTATGATGTAACCCTGTGGACCTTACATCCCCCTCTAAAACATCAGACAAAGGGCTTATTGAGGGCGTTGGATTCTACTCTAGCCTGGTGCGATTAGGTAGGGCTAACCGTGCCATCTGAGAAGACTGCTCACATAGCTATTGCTAAAAATGGGGCCGCCGCCCGTTCCTTCAGTTTCCTGTCCTGCTTACTCTGGCCCGCCGCGCACTCTCCGAGGTATCGACGCTCTGCGTGCCTGGGTTGACGTCTCTGCCTTAGGCTCCGCGTCGCCCTGGTTGCGCACCGCCCGCAAGTCAACTACCAACATGCTGAACCTGTTTCGCCGTATCGCCCAACCGCTATGGGATAGCCCGCTCCCGCATTGCCCGCCTGCTGGTTCGCTCGAAATTCCAGCCTCGCCTTGTCTACGAGGCACAGTTTTAGCACTTCACCAAGTCGGAATGGGCCCCAATAGGAACCTCTAATCGGGGCGCCATGCGGGTCATATTGCGGGACTCCCCCGTCTCACACCATTTCCGACATACAAGGCTGAGGCGAAATTGAATACACTAGATCAGCTCACCGGCCAACGACGTAAAGCCCGAGCCTTGCAGATCGGTTTAGTGCCAGCAGCGGAGGCCTTGGCCTGTTACATGACCCCTCTGGTGCCATCAGTGGATTCTTTCGAAGCGCACTTCGTGCCACTCTCAGGTGACCGACAACAAACTAACTGGGTGCTTTCGGCAGACCTATGGGCGTGCTCCTGCTACGGACCTCGAGGTGCTTCCTCCTCCCGCATCAACGCCCGCGGAAGTTGAACTGGTAGCTTATGTGGACGCTAGATGAACTGCGTTGCCCTTCCATACAGGCCTTGTTTGCCCTTTCTTTCCAGCCGCAAAGGGAACATTTTCGTACCACCTTACCATTCCACTACCCTCCGTGCTGGCCGAGTTGGAGGCCCTCCGCGATAGCCTGACCGTCCCTCTAGTTTCTCTAATTTTGTTTAGATGACGATGCATAATCGTCTTTACTGATACTTCCTTAAAAAATTGCTCCTGAGCAACACGGATTCTTGAAATTAAAGACCGTGGAAACAAATTTGTGCACATTCTTAGATTATGGTGAGCCATTTGTTCGTGGCCATCAACAAGTAGGCGTCATCTACTTTGACTTGTCGAAGCAGTTCGACAGGGTCAATTATGATTGGCTCCTCCGAAAACGAGATGATTACGGCCCATTTTCAGCGTATTGTTATTGGTTGAAGAGCGCCCTTAACGATTGTACAAACAGTGTTCGTGTATCGGGATTTAAGTCCAAACCTTTATTTGGTCGTCGGGTGTGCCGCAAGGGAGGAATTCGGGTCCACTTTTTTAAAATTTTTTAAAATGGCATTGTATTTTCGGTAAAAAATTCTGAAGTGCTTTTATTTTCCGACAATATAAATTTGTTTCGTCATGTTGGTTCGCATTCTGAATGCACTCTTCTTCAAAGCGATGCCGATAACATACCTAGGTGGTGCTTTAATGATAATATACTGCTTAATGAACATAAAACGCAGACTATAGATAGGTCTCTCTAGAAAGCAAAACAACCTTCCGTTCAGTTACATCCTAGATGGCGTCGTCAACAAACGAGAGGGAGTTGCTTGTGATCTTGGAGTTTTATGTATATAAGGCGTTAAATTTTATTCATCATGTGTCGGTCTCATGCAACGCATCACTTAGAACATTGGGAGAAATTTTGCGTTTTACAAGACAATTTAGTTCCTATGCATGTATCGTTCGTTTATTCTGTTCCCTAACTTGCTCGAAACTCGAGTTTGCATCTATAGTGTCGAATTGTATAAATGATACAGCATCTTGCTCTATCGAGCGCGTACAGGAGCGTTTTATTAGCATCGTTTTCGATCGTTTTTTGGACGTAAGTTTTATTATAATCACGATCGGCTCCTCAAGAGGCTTGCTTTATGTACTCTGTTTGACAGACGGAGTCGTCGGGATATCTTGTTTTTATACAAACTTGTTAATGTGCTTGTCGGCCGTCCTCTCTTGTTAAGCGCTGTATGTTTTCACGCCCCACCGCGTTCGAGCCTTTTTCTATCCATCCACGTTTTTTCACACGTCTCCCCTAACACGAATGCAGCATGATTTTAATAGCTTGGATTGTTCGCTCCTAGAAATATTCAGTGGCAAGTCAACTTTTCGGCGTAATCTAGAGAGTATTATGTTTGCATGATCTTAGTCGTTTACAATTTTTAGCGTTTTTTGCTTTTGGGGTTGCTGTATTTCTATTTTCAGTGCTTATTATTCTTGTACTCTATCTTGCTTGTCAGATGTCGCTATGTGTTCTACGTTTGTTTTGTGAGTGCTTTCTTGGAATAGCTATGTTTCCTCAGTGGTTATACTTTTATCCTGTCGACATTTGCTGCGTACGACACAAAAGGCCCTGCGCTGCTTGCAGACACATAAAATAAAGACAATTAATATTTTGTCTGGTATCGCTGCTCGTCGCCCTCTCCGCGTCTCCTTTTACACTGACTCGATCCAGGCTGTTCGCGCCCTTCGTCAAGTTGACCGCTCCTTTTGTGTGGCTACAGATTTTCATCATTTTGTGGCGGATGGCCCCTGCCCGGTTCAAGCCTGCTGGAATCGCCGGTCTAGTGTCCTGTCACCTAATGTTAAACCCCTTCTTCTTCTATTGCCAGCCACGGATGACCTGAGTCTTCACAAGGAAACACTGCGGTGCACTACACGAGTATTAATCCCCCGTGTGGTTCCGACCTTCCGGGTGGTCTTACCCGTCTTGAAGAGTTCTCGCTCCGAAGAGGTCGAGTGAATGCGGCCATAATAGCTGTCCGTGCCAGTTGAGGTTACACCACGACATCCACCTGCTATCCCTTCTGCCCCACCTCAGCCCAGGAGGTAGATCTCCTGCACCTACTTTGGACGTGCCCGGACTTTCAAGTGGCCAGTCGGCGACATCTTAAACGGATCTAGCTTCACCCCAACCGGCCACCAGACTTTCAGCGCTGGACCCATGGCCAGCAATATCGCTCTTTTTGGAATTTTTCGAGGAAACTGGACTGCATTAGTGAATTTAATTTTCGTTTCATTCTTATGCCGCATGGGACACAGACGGAATAAAAGTATATAAAGCCGGGGTCCCACTGCTTATACATTATTCACCGATGCTTGTTTGCAAACGAGCTTGCAACCGCCACCTATTAGCGGACCCCTCCGGGCTTCCAGTTTTCCTCTTTTTTTTTTCATTTGTCTTGTATCTTCTTGTTACTTTTACAACTTTCCACAAAACTCGCAGGTACCTCTCCAAAGAAAAGCCTTACTCGAACGCTGTGTGTTGCTGAAGAACAAATAAATTCACTATGTGAAGTCTACTGGGGCACCGAATACCATGGCGCCCTCGTGGTATCAACTCCCGCCGAATTCGGTGAATAGACCGTTTTCATACAGATTAGAATGGAGAGTCACCGCGAGATCCGTGCCTCGAATGCACCGCGGTAAACCGTTCGAGGAGAAACTTGGCACGCGGCATTCGAACCATAAATATTTCGGTGACTCGTGTTTGCAGAGAGTCTTATGTATAATGTATGGCCAGTGCGACGCCGACCTTAAGAAAATTCACCTGTCTACATTCACAAATGAGAGTGGTGTGTTTCCGTTCTAAATTGCCACTGAGAGCCTTAATATTGTCGAGAGCTACACACAGACTACTTTAAACAAATTAATTTTTCCAATAACACTATTTTCCTGAAGTCCGCGATTTGGAAACTATCGCAAAAAACCGATTACCCGAATGCGTCAGCCCATAGTAACGAATACACAGATATCCCTCAGAATTGCGAACTTTTGTGGGCGCAAAATATTCCCTAAACTCGAACTTAACAATCTTCGTGAAATATTGAGCCGTCGAAAATAAAATCGTTTAAAATGCATCAAATAAAAGCTGATGTGCAAGCAGTGTGCGGCACCCCCCCCTTCCTCCTTTCTTTTAAAGACACCCACACGCACATAAACACGCATACGCGCGCGCGCGCACACACACGCTAACATACACCTTTTTAGCAGGATTGGTTGTTATAATGCATCGGAAAGCTCGCTCAGTAGCCTCATCATTTCTTTGGTTGGTAAGGTTATTTCGGATTTCAATGGAGAAAAAAGAGGATGGCGACGAGGAGGAATGTTGAAAAATTGGGTTGTGGGGATATTTATACAACGTGTACTTGGTCAGCCATTAAAGTTGCGACGAGTCACACGTGGTAGATGAGCAATTTAGCCAGTGCCTTACAACCGCTAGCCTGGGGTCTTTAACGTGCACCACGCAGTAGTGATACACGACCGCAAGCCGGTACATTGCTCATCCAGATCGAAACGGGCAGGGGTGGGGGCTCGAACCCAGGATCCCTGGGTTCTGCAGCGTGAGCTTTCGCTCCACGCGCGTCGAGCTGGTTGTGCGCTTCAGCCCACTCGGCCACCGATCCTTTTTTTTTTTTAATTTATTGCCGGATTTTGTGCATTGTTAAATAGGCAGTCATATCGCTCAAACCATAGGAAGCAGAGCCGTCCGAAGTGACTGGCGTCGGAGGCTAAAATGCTTTCATGGACAAAAGTGCCTCAATGCGCGGAAGCCACTCAGGTTCGCACTTCTGTGCTCTGTTGACTTCAACTAACAAAGATACACTTTCACGAAAATATTCGCGCGCCTCCCGTACATTATTGTCAGCGTTGTGTACAGCCATTCGGGACTTCCAAATACTGTGCAGACCCAACAGCATAACAAGGTCAAAGGAAAAACCTTCCTCGTTTTTAACCGATAGATAACGGATTCCATGCACGTCTAGGGGGAGGTCCTTTTTCAGGGTACGTCGGAGGACGTCCCAGAAGGAGACCCCATCCCAGCAGTCAAGAAACTTGTGTTCGACCGTCTCTGGCTTCTTGCATAAAAAGCAGTGATCCGCCCACGGTAAAAAAAGTCCCCTCTCGTTTAGCCATGTCTTGACCGGCAGTGTATACCTGAATGTAATTTAAAGAAGAAAGTCTTGGTACCTGTGGGCACCACCATACGCTTAACGCGCTTCAAGACATCCTGCCCTGGGCCTGCACAGTATAAAGCTCTGTATAGAGGTACAGGAAGCACAGTATCGCACACAGACTTATACATTTTTTTCCGAGGAACCTCACTCAAATACTCAACTGAAAAACGAGATAACAGAAATTTGCATGAGGCAACGACTTCCTTTAAATATCCATGAATACCACCAAACATCGGAGACGTGGAAACAATCAACTCAGGCAACCTGCTTGCAACTCTCACTTGACAAACGGTGCGCAAAAAGGGGTCAGTTATGTCTCTAAAATACATGAACCGATTAACAACCTGGCGTAAAAACAAATGCGTCAAACTAAGCCCCCCCCCCCCCCCCCAATTGCGTACGCGCCGGATAAGATTCGTCCTACTTGATCGCTCCTACGTGGAGCTCCAAATAAACACTGCAAATACCCGGTGCATTTTCTGCACATTTACCCGCGAACAATGCAAAGCTTGTAGAACGTACCACAGTTTGCTGAGAAAAAACAAATTGCAAACTGTGGCCCGTGCAAAAATAGACAGATCATACCTCCGACTTTTTTCTACTCTTTCGCGAAGCTCCAACACCTGCCGCCGCCAATAGAGTTCGCTATAGCGATAATTTTCTAGAGGCACTCCCCAATATTTAAAGGTGGTGGTCACCCACTGCATGGTGGCAAACGAACAAGGAGTAGAGCTCCAGTCTCCATGCCAAAATCCCAGGCACTTGGCCCAGTTAACAGAGCTGCCGCTGACTTCGCAAAAAAGGGTTTAAGCGTGTGAACGACTTGAACAATACTCTCGCGGTTCGAACAAAACACTGCAATATCGTCAGCATACGCAAATACTTTAACTTCGGTCGCATGAAGCTTAAAACCACTGATAGCACTGTTTTTAAAAAAATACTAATACAAAGGGATTCTATGTAAATGCAAAAAAGAAGTGGTGACAAAGGACACTCTTAGCGGACGGACCGACTCACTTTTATACGTTTTCCAACCGACTTGTTAACCATAAGTCTCGTCGAGCAACCGTTGTACGCCATGCTGACACCTTCGCGGATAACAGCGCCGACGTTTACATGATCGAGAATGGTTAAAAGCAGGTCGTGAGGCACGCGGTCAAAAGCCTTTTTCAAATCTACCTGGAGCATCGCAACGCAAGTACGCATTGCGTCGCAACACTCCAGGACACTGCGTGCTTTATGGATATTGTTGAAAATAGTCCTTCCTTTAATTCCGCAAGTTTGATGGGGCCCCAGTATTTCTGATATTACAGATTGCAATGTCCTTGCTAAGATCTTCATTAAAATTTTGTAGTCGACATCAGTCAGACTGATCGGCCGATACGCTGTGACGTGCCGCAACTTAACTGCGTCATCTGTTTTGGGAATTAACACTGTGTGCGACGACATAAAAGATGGAGGCAACATATTCAAATCATATGCTTCATTGAATACTTTGGCTAGGACTGCGGCAATCTCTTGTTTTTGAGCCTTATAAAAAGCTGCACTTAGGCCGTCTGGGCCAGGGGACTTTCCCGGGTTTAGGGCTTCTATTGCAAAGACCACTTCCTCTACGCTGATTGTCGATTCTATTAATTCTTTCGTTTCATCATTTATGCGCGGCATGAAACCCAGAAATTGATCTTTAAAAGGTTGGACATCTACTGGGCAGGACACAAATAATCTACTGTAATATTCAAAAAATGCGAGTTCGATTTCTTTCTTATCGGTTGTAACTGATCCTTTCATTTCTACCCCCGTCTTCTCGTTACGCCGAGCATATCTTTTGTCAAGGCCCAGCGCACGCTTAGTTGGCGCTTCGCCTGTTGACCATCTTTCGGCTCTGGCTCTAACAATCGCCCACAATATTGTTCCCGATCTAGAATCTCGAGTTTATCTTTCACAAAAGAAATATCCTTTTTGAATGCCCCAGGCATTTTAGTCTCTTCTTTTAGCAATATCCGCAAATTATTACGTAATACCATTCCGTTGCTTCTTTCAGTGCTTTTAAGTACGCCTGCCCGCTCTAACGCTTTCATTTTTATTTCCTGCTTAAAAAGCTCCCATCTCACACCATACCCTATTTTTTTCTGACTCTCCAGTGTTTCAACAGCGGCCTGCACTTGGGCAGTGAAAACGTCATCCTCCAAAAGTTTCGCGTTCAATTTCCATAATTCCCAGCTGAAGACTTTCCTGGCTTGGGATTTACTACGCATACAAAAAGAAACTAGACAGTGATCACTAAAGGAAACAGGGTGCACGCGATATTCAAAACATAATGGTATCAAATCTAAACGAACGTACGTTCGATCTAGACGGGCATGACTCGACCCCTGGAAATGGGTTTACTGGATTTCGCGGCCATTCCTCAAACATTCCCCAACGTCATCTAAGCCGGATTCGTGGATTAACCTAAGAAGGCTCTCGGTGCTTAAATCGCGATAGGGCGTTGAGCTGGACTTGTCCCCAGCAGAGTAGATGCAATTAAAATCGCCAAGAAAAATAATAAGGCGATCACTTTTGCAATACTGATGCATGAAATAAAAAAACACCCGCCGCTCGTCAACCCTATTGGAGGGGTACACACAAATGACCCCCAAATCATACGATGAAAGAGAAAAATCACATACAACAAAGCGTCCTGAAGCACACGTCGTCACCGCCTCGACTGTTGCACCCAAACTCTGGCGCATTAACAACATACAGCCCGCCAACGACCCAACCGCGTGAGTAACACACACTTCGTAACGCGCCGTATAAGGTCTAACCATAAAATTGGTCTGGTCCTCACTCTCGACCTTGGTCTCCTGCACAGCGATGATGTCGAGGTCCTGTTCAATTGCAAAACGGTAGAGTTGCCTCTGCCTCCTGCGATCTGAGAGGCCTCGGACATTAAGGGTCGCTATTCGGACAGGACTTTGTAAGGAGACCATGGGTTAGTGAGGACCAACCCGCCTGCACTGCCGTTCACTGCGACAGTTTGTCGTGTGATGCTCCGCGGAGTGCGCCGGACCGCTAGTGGCCATCCACTCCGCTCTCGCCCGACACCATTCTCCACCTGCGCTCGAGCTGACGCAGCCGAAGTTCCTGACCAGTCGTGTCCGTGACGTCTTCGAACCTACGCTTCGCAGAGCCCAGCTCGACGTCCATCTCTGGTGTGATAGAGACCTCGTCTGACAATGGCGAAGCACCAGCTGCGCCGCCGGCGATCCCTGTTGGAGGTACCGTCCAGCGCTCGACTGCAGGTGGATCTGCAGGAGCCGCAGTCGACGGGTTGTCCGTCAGCACGGGGCTGCTCACTTCGGGGGAGGTGCCGGAAGCGTCGTCGCTCTTGGCTTGCTCGGCCTGGGTTTTCACGGGCGCGGCCGCTCTCTCCGCCTCTTCCTCGTCCATCATGTCGTCGACGTGGTCTTTGTTGACTCCTCGTCCCACGGCTCGGGCGTAGGAGCGGACACAGTCGTCACACTCGTGGCCATAGGCGCGGCGCTCGGAGCACCTGGGAGCCCGGCAGTCTCGACGGATATGCCCCGTCCTACAGCACCGGAGGCATACTAAGGCCCTCTCAGGCACGACGACCAATACCAAGCCGCCTCCGAAGCGCAGCTGATGGGGGAGGCGGTCAATGTTGACACCCTCCCGGAGCCTACCATCCGCACTATCCGGATGGTAGGCTCGGCTCCCTCGAAGCCCGGCACCTTCCAGCGATCGGACGCAACGTTCTTCACCTCGGCGTACCCCGAGAAAGCCTTTCGAATGGTGTCATTCGAGACGTCGAACGCCACCCAGTGCAACTTGATGCGCACCTCTTGCCTGGAGGGGTCCACGGCGATGCAGGTGCGTCCTTTGACAGCGAGACGCCCTGCGTTCACCAGCTTGTGCTTGGCCGCGTCGGTCTTCAGGTCAAGCAGCCAGACATGGCACATCTGGTACGCCGCTATTCCGGCTGCCTCCCTGAAGACCCCAGTTCGTCGAGCGGTTGCCGGAAGTCCTCAATCCTGTATGGCATCCCGGCCATGTCGCAGTGAAGGACGACCGCTTTCTTCATTGAAACACCTGACGGAATCTGGGGCAACAAAAACCTGTACTCACTTGAGCCGGGAAAAACAGTATCACCGCGGCCGGCGAGGGCCGTTGTCGCCGCTCCTTCGGAGCTCATTATTTCACCTCCGTGCGCTCGTGCGTTCGAAAATGGAATGCTCGGCCACCGATTCTCCCTAGGAATGCTGATGTGGCTGGTTGACTGTGTGTTGGTGTGCACGGAGAAAGGTCGGCGCGAATGGCGGGTGGTGGAAAAGGAAGGAAGTAGAAGGAAGCCAGGGGTGCTATGTTGCGCTTTTTGCACTCCCAGGAGACTGGGAAGAAGGAAGTGACGTCAACGACTAGAGCAAACACAGATTGGGTGTTGACGGAAAAACCAAAATCAACATCCAATCTGCATTTGCTGCGTTGTTGACGTCACTTCCTTCTGCCTAGTCTCCTGGGAGTGAAAAAAGCGCAACATAGCCCCCAGGAGGCGACAGAACAGGACGAGCGATCAGGGCCCGGTGGACGAAAAAAACGACCCGCAACGATAGGCGTGGTCGGCACGGCTTCAGTTCATCGTCCACCAATACAGGCCTGGTCAGCGGGCCTCCGACGCTGCAGGCTGCTACTTCGAGCCACACCTTCCAACCATCCCGTCGTCCACTAGTCGGCCCAACGCGCCAATCTACCTGGCATCAAGACTTCGGAGTGTCAACCATGATCAGAACTCGGACGCGCTTAACGGTCACTGTGATGTACACTTCTTTAATTACCCTTTAAGTGTTAGATTTTCCGATAATTAATTTTTGGATTTGCTCATTCTCTAGCTGTTTAACGCTTTAATATATTATTGTACTCGCCCAAAAATGTCGTCTCTTTGTCCCTACTCTTCGCGTCACACACCCACGCAAGTGTGAAAACGGTTCACTACAGTTGGGTTCGTTTCAAACTTGCGGCATTCGCATGATGTTGGCTAGGGTAACTCCGACTGACCGGCATTAGGCATCGCCGTTGTGTGACACCACTGGCGGGCAGCATATAAGGGTGAGAGTGCGCTTCCTTCTGGGAATATTTGTGCGACATCGGTTATTCTCGGACAGAAATAGGGTGATTGGGGTTTCACACAGAGTCTGATATATATCGCCAGTGGCTTCAATTTTTATTGGATAATGCATTAAGGCAATTAAAATATGTTTTCTACCGTTTCAAGAAAAAAATCAGGCTGTATCTAGAGTGCGATATAACAAAGAGTGTTGGACGGAATTTTTCGTGAAGGTAAAATAACTATTAGGCTTAAATGATTTCATAAAATTAATTTCAAAGTTGAAAAATATGGAAATAAATTTCTCACAGTAATAAATTATAAAAAATTTAAATGTCCCTTAAAACCTTTTTATCTAATTCGTATAAAGCTGGTACAACAAACAGACGTGTTTGAATTAAAGAAGTATCATTTAAATCAATCTAATTTGATTTCCTCGATTATAAAAAAACGTAATATTTTTTTTTCTACCGGGCACCCACCATTGTACGGCCCTATTGCTGCATCTGCAGTGAATTATGACGCTTATAAACTTTGTTTTACCTTATGTTGTACCGCAGCGAAGGCTAGAAGAGCGAGCTCATACCGTTGGCAGCTGCTCTTAATTCACGAGAGCTTGTGCCGCCGAGATGTGCCCCAGAGCAAGGAGCTCGCGCTTGTAGCCTTTCCTGCGGTACATCATAAGCTGAAACAGAGTATAGCCGATTCACACGATGGATCGAATGGCGATTTTCGTCCGCGGACCGTGTACCACGTGACCGGCACGTCACCGATTCCTGCGATCCGCTCCTCGTGCGCGGACGCGACTGATGAAGCCGAGAGCCTTTTCACTCACAAATTTTTGGCCAGAGATTGACTTGAAAAGCATTTAGTCTGGCAATGGTACATGGTTTTCTTGATATTTTTTTTCTGGACAATTAAAAGAAAAATGGCGCATCGTTTGTTTTGTGCGTCGCTGGTCCATTTTGCGGCGCGATTCTTGGTTCCACGCGTAAAAGAAACAGGAAACACTCCGGCTGACTCTACGCGATTTACGGTACCCCTCCGGGTCCGTGTCAAGAAGCTCCCGTCAAAACTCGTCTAGCACGCCGCGGTAATTATTGCACGTCCAAACAGGATTTTACCGAGCAAGACGTCTCTTGGGGTTGTGGTGTACTTGAGTGTTTTGAACGAGCACGGAGTGCGCGAAGGCATCTCCAAACGGCCCTCCGTGAGCCCAGAACTTCGTTGCTTCTACGCCGAACCCTTCTCGAGCAGGACCATGCCTGTGTTAGTGTTATGCTTTGGGTTATGGCGAATTCCACTGGGCGTTTTGGAGCGCGCCGGGATCAGTCCACCAGATCCGGATTGGAGCACAAGATCCGAACGGGGTCGATCCGCCTACGGATCCCCAGTGGAACATGACCACCGCTCCGGGATCGGCGGATGCCTTCCCGTCATTCAACTGCCCGGGAATCCTCTTTTGCCGGCCGCCGCGGTCGTTTCGAAGACGTTTTCGGGCGCTAACACGTATTCGACGCACGAGTAGCAGGAATGGCTCAGGCGTTTCTAGCAAAGATTGCCGGAATGCCCGTAGCGCCGGCAAATACCTTCTCTTCTCCTTCCTGGAAAACGAACCGGCCGTCGAGCCAATGGGTAAGCAAGCGGCCATTACGAATTCTTCTGACGTCGAGACAATCTAGGAGCCCAGCCCGCGACTTCTTCTTCTTCTTCTTCTGAGGCGAGATGCCCCACGAGAAAAGAAGTCACGTGTGTGCGCCGAGGGCTGGCCCGGCTGGCTTCCGGTTAAATCTGCCGAAATCGTGGGAGCGACTTTTCTCGTGGCGAATTCCACGGGTCGTTTTCGAGCGCGCCAGGATCGACTTTTCTGGAGCGAGCCTATTTCACTGGGCGATCGGGATCGAGACGAACGTGTTCCACTGGTCGTTTTGGATTACCTCCCGCTCCAGATCTCGATCTCGATCTGGATCCGAGAAAAGTCGCTCCCCCGATTTTGGCGGATTCAACCGGAAGCCAGCCGGGTCAGCCCTCGGCGCACACACGTGACTTCCTTTCTCGCGGGCATCTCGCCTGATCTCGCCTCAGAAGAAATGGTAATGGCCGCTTGCTTACCCCTTGGCTCGACAGCCGGTTCGTTTTCCAGGAAGGAGAAGAGAAGAGAAGGTTTTGCCGCGCTACGGGCATTCCTGCAATCTTTGCTAGACGCTCCTGAGCCATTCCTGCCACTCGTGCGTCGAACACGTGTTTGCGCCGCGATCTCGAAAACGTTGATGCTTGGAACTTGGAACCAGCCGCTACCAGACACCTGATTTGTTTCAAAAATACCCAGGACGTTTTGGGGGAATGAATCGATCACATAGCAGGCGGTAGACAAGTAGACAGCGTTGAAAAATATTTATTCCACCGATTGTTATGAAGGCCGATGGTGTCGGTGTCGCAGTTTTGAAGCACGGTCAGTTCAGCTCAACACCACGTTACAAAATACGGTTTGGGGTACTGCCGGTGCTAACGCAATTTCACAGTAGAAATAGGAATTGCATGAAAGAACCGGACAGAAACACTTCATACGGTGGCGTAAATGCCGAACATATATCAGCGATGTCACTTTCCTCGGTTAGGGCTATCTGCTTTGTAAGCGAATGAAGAACATCTCGATAAAATAAAGAGCGGAAAATACTCTCCGTGTCAAGTTTTCTGATTACAGCCACTGGTTGATGTCGTACCGTGGTAATTCCCGGCCCTTCCAACGCACTAGCACTTTGTAGAGTCACATTTCCAGCGATTCCGTGCCGCACACGAACGAAGGTAAACAATCAAGATGGCGGAGTGTTCCCCGTGTTGTCCTCGCCGTCAGCACGGTGTGACAGGGTTGTCGGACAACAAATCGGGCAACACTGTTGCCGCGCGGCAGCAACATGTTGCGCGACTGTTGTTGTTGCCGCGATGTGACAGGGTCGCCGGCAACACGACTTCCCCGTGTTGCCGGATAGATTTGTCCAACTGTCCCCTCAGTGTGACAGGACCTTTACCTCTTGGCTCGACAGCCGGTTCGTTTTCCAGGAGGGAGAAGAGAAGGTTTTGGCCGCGCTGCGGGCATTCCGACAATCTCTGCTAGAAGCTCCTGAGCCATTCCTGCCGCTCGTGCGTCGAACACGTGTTAGCGCCGCGATTGCGAAAACGTCTTCGAAACGACCGCGGCGGCCGCGGAAAGGGGATTCCCCGGCAGTCGAATGACATGAAGGCAAATGCCGATCCCGGATCAGTGGTCATGTTCCACGGGGATCCATCGCCGGCGCGACCCCGTTTGGATTCTGAGCTCCATTCCGGATCTGGTCAACTGATCCCGGCGCGCTCCAAAACGCCCAGTGGAATTCGCCATCAGATCCAGATCAAGATCTGGAGCGGGAGCTAATCCAAAACGACCAGTGAAACATGTCGGTCTCAATCCCGATCGCCCAGTGAAATAGGCTCGCTCCAGAAAAGTCGATCCCGGCGCGCTCCAAAACGACCAGTGGAATTCGCCATTAGTAAAGCTTGTGGCGCTTCGCGCGAAGCCTATAACGTGTTTTGTTTGTATCTGTAGATAACAGCAGCGTACGAATCTTTATCGCGGTAGCAAACGTCGATTTTTTTTTTTTCTTAGACAATGGTGCCACGGTGCGATGATGAAGTTTCGTGGCACTACGTGGTGGCGGACATTCGAAGAACGTAAAACAAGCGGTGGTCATCTCAGCTCCCACAGCAAGTCTAAAGAAATCATGTCCACATCAAGTACAACAAAGTTTTGACACCCAAACATCTCAACTTCATAACGCGGGATACCCGAAACCCATGATGGCCTCGATCTGTGAAAAAATACGCCACACCATCAAGACGAATAGTGCTACGAGTCAACAAACAAAAAAACCCAGACGACCCTTTGTAGTGATACCATATATTCACGGGGTTACACATAAGTTAAAAAAAAAAAAAGCAAACTGGCAAAACGTGCAAGACCTCTGCTCGGCACCTAACAAGGCCTACTCAACGTGCCGCACAAATTAATCAAGCACCAATCAACACCAAAGAAAAGTGTAGCACCAGACACCGAACACAATACGCTCCCTATGAAAAGGAACTTAAATATAACATACCGCTAACATGTGAGCGCTGCTACATCGGCCAGACCGGTCTATGTATTAATGACCGAGCACGCGAATATGCAGCAAACCTTAGGAACCTTGCGCGACCAGGACATTTAGCTGCCCACTGTCGGACATGCTTGTTTAAAGCAGAGCTTGACCATGTTCAACTATTAGGACACCATAAATACCAGGTTGCAAGGGAGATTTTAGAGGCCCTTGCTATGGACGAAGAAGATAAGTACGTGAGCATCGCTTCAATTATCTTGCAAGCCAAAAAATAACCGCATCTCCACGTGGTGAATGATTTTGATTGGGGCGAAGCTCGGGTGGTGCTGATGATACTGATTTTAGTCATAGGTAGTGCTGATTGTGCCGTTTTCATTCATGTCAATGGGAGATTGTGTGGTTTTCTTATTTTCCTTTTTTTAAAAAGGCAGATGGGATGGCAACTCAGGACCCCCAACTCTTTTTTTTTCTTATTTTTCTTGATACTGATTTTGGTCATGGGTAGTGCTGATGGTGCCGTTTTCATTCACAGCAGTAGAAGAATGTGATGTTTCCTTCTTTTTTCGTTTTGTAACAAGACAGATGGGATGGCAACTCAGAACCCCCTACTCTTTTTTTTTTCTTCTTTTTCATGATACTGTTTTTGGTCATAGGTAGTGCCGATGCTGCCGTTTTCATTCATATCAGTAGAAAAGTTTGTCATTTTCTTCTTTTTCTTTTTTTAGAAGACAGATGGGATTGCATATCGGAGCGCCCTATTTTTTTTTTCATCTTTTTTTATTTTTGTTGCTCTCGCTGCTGAACTCATGAGCCGGAGCTCGTGAGCTCCTGCGACGGCCGACGGACATACCGACATGGCTAGCCCCTAAGGAGCTTCGCCCCTAAAAAAAATCTCTTTCTACACGGCACACTTCGTGGGTAATTGATAAAAATCAGGAGAAAAAATAAGAGCAAAAATAAGGGCAATGGGAAAGAAAAAAAACAGGGGGAATGAATATAAATTAATAGAAGAAGAGGAAGATGTAATAAAACAGTTGGTAGTCCAGCGGTCGGTTTGCGATTCTTTTCTCCTGTCATCTTCCTTCCTTTGTTCAGCTGGTTTCACCCAAAATGTGGCGAACAAGTTCGGTGCGTCCTCGCTGCCGTCTGTCGTCGTCTTCCTCGTGTGGATGCGCTTGGGAGACGGACGAACCTTGGACATGTCGTCATCTTATCAATCCGTCCGCGGATCAGACCGTCATGTGAATCGGCCATTAACGAATTTACCATTGGCTGGCTCGATTAGATTTTAGGCCAACGATTGGCGTTCAGAGCCGGTACCACGAACGATGTGGTGTCGGCTAAGAGTTCACAGTGGGTACTAGCGCGGTCTATGTAGTTGGCATCATTTGCCAATGCCGCTACTCCATCCGCGTACTATAGAGGATTAGCAAATAGACCGACACTAAGTATTCACCAGCTCACTTTAAGTCCGACCACAACCGACGTGCGATCAAACAAATCAAGCAGCGCGAAAAAGTGCATCGGCACGTCGCCTGTCGTCTTCGTGTCCTATCACCGACTGCACTCTAAGAAAAAGTGAGCACCCCCCCTCGTCATCGTGCGTTTTGACGGCTGTAACTACCCCACAGGCTTACTTAACTACCCACTGGGCTCGAGCCATTGAGAGTTAGCACCCTGATGGCAGGTGACAAGCATGGGGTAGTCACGTTTAAGTAAACTCTTGAATTGAACATTCAAGTACATGCAGTCGTTCAATAGTAAAATTCACTTCAAAAATCTCAAAAAGTACTTGAAACTTGTTTTCTTTGTGCGTTGGTTATCATTTATTCAAATTTGAACCGGTCGAAACAAGCGTGTTGCTCAGTTCGCCTAAACTGGCACAAAACAAACAAGTACAGGCAACCTTGGTAGGCACCTGCTAAAACTCGAGGCAGATAAAAAGTATCGCGCTTGTCCTTCTTGGTTCCGTCGCGGGTTTTACCATGTACAGCAGTAAACAGCTGGCAGCTGGCGTCGTGCTCGAGGAATTGAACCAAATCTCTAGAAAAGCACAGGAAGCTACGCACAGGCGTGAGTTGACTTGAATGTTCGCCGGACGAGATACTCTCGTCGTCTTTTATTGTGCGGTTCAGTAAAGAGCGTGCTCTCAATAAAGGTGTGATCGGTCAGTTCTGCGTGCAGATCAGTTGCAACTGGCCTCCTCGGTTCCGCCGAGCTTGCGCGCCTGTCGTACCCAATTTTTTTGCTTTCAAGTGCAGTGAAGTATGAAGCATTGAACACCACGACTGAGGCCGGACAGGACAAACGTACACAGATATCTGGGATCATGTCCGTGTATTTCACTATTTCTCTGTCTCGAGGTACATGATTCGCCTTCTCTGGTTCATTTGGCACATTTCATCGAGCATACTCGATAAAAAAATGCTTCAAACAAGGCCCGTTCAGACAATAGCATTTGACAGCGTTGCGTCGAGAACCGAAAGCCACTCACCGGTACGTCTGTGCTTCGTATCAAGCGTGGAATATAATTCAAGGAATCATCTAGGCACGCGATATAAGCAGCAGGGATGTCCTGATTTCTTGCTGCCGCAACGCAGTCAGACGCACGCAGTCAAACACTACTGTCTCAACCAGGATTTAGATAATTTAGCATACGTATTTCGTGTTCGTTGCAGGTGAAGGCACGGGCTTGAAAGCAGCAATTCTGCACTGTCCTCTTGGCGCGAGCGCGAGCGCATAGAACGGATATTCAGCGAAAAGAAGAAAACTGAAATAACGCTTCGGGGAGGACCGGCGGACGGGCTTTGCTAAAATCACCTGCGCGTGGTCAGTGTACTCAACGTGTATCCAACCGCCGCTAAAGTCAGTCTGGATATGTAAAAAGAGAAAAGAAAATGCATTATTGTGTTCAGAAAGTTGTGATTGCAGAAATTGGTTTCGATAATTAATACAATTAATTAAACACGCTTCTGTATACTTGAAGTGTAGGCAAGCGAGAAAACGAAACTGTTCAAAATGTGACGTGTAGCAACTATTCAAATTTATTTATAACCTGCAGTTCACTTTTGCAATGGCCCTACATTAGAGATACGAGCGCGTTCCTAAGGGCAGTAGAGGAAAAGAATATATACGGCTAAATCTTGCACAGTCTTTTCGTATTTATGCAAAATATGACAGTGGTCACCATCCTAATCGGTCACATAAAATACAGCAGTATATAAGCAGTATATACACGTCTGCATAGGAATGTAGAGAGGAAGACGAAGCTACCCAAGCTACCAGACGTGTTTTTCTAAGCTCCGCTAAGTCTTCGGTAAACCTTAAGGTTTAATCACTTTGACGGACGAGACCGAGCCACTTGCTTCGGGCCTTCGCTCCACGGCCAGGAACGAAGACCACGGTGAGGACCTGTAAGTCGGACAAGATGAAAGACATCTTTCTAAGCCCCAAGGAATGCCTTAGGCCTTAGTGGAACACAATCGGGAGACACCAACGAGACGACTCTCCGTTTACGTGGCGGACTTCGTGGCGCCGCCAAGTGCTGCGAGCAGCCACCCAAGGCAGCAGATCGGCAGAAATGACCCAAGCAAGTCACTTCGGTCCGAGTGGATTCAACACAGAACAATACAAAATAATCAGCGCGACAGGCGAAACGTTTTACAATTGGGATACGTTACTGAATGACTTTGGAGCCCAAGTTAAGGCTTCGGTGGAATCTCAGATGAAGGCGCAAATGGAAGCACAACAAGCTCAGTTTCAAGCTCGGATTGAGTTACAACTGAAAGCCCAGGAAACTCAGCTTAGAACGCAGTTTGAAAAAGAAATGAGGGAACGACTCGACCCACACAAGACAGACAGAAAAAGGCCAAGGACGGAGGAACTCCAGCACGTAGACGAAACAGTGGCCCTAACAGAGCCACCCATGGAGCCGGACAACGAACAAGACGAAGAAAAGGAAGGACAATGGATAGAGGTCCGCCGCGGGAACAACGCGGGCGTGCGCAAGGTCAGAATCAAGAACGACAAGCCTAACACGAAGCTGGACATAGATCACCGAACTTTTAACCAGACCATGAAGAAAGCGGGAATCTCGCTTGAAAACGGAGCAAGAGCAAGGATTGACACGAGAACCAACGACTACATTGTCACCACAAAGAACGAGGTGGAATATGAAAGGCTTTGTAACCTGAAGAAGTTTACGAATGAAAGAGGTGAAAGCACGGAAATCAAAGTGATACCAGGCCTCGCAAGCAACCACTCGAGAAGGGTAATATACCTGAGAAACCCGGGGAACGATATGGAAGCCCTCTGCGAAGAAATCATATGCAAGACGCATCAGGTCATTTCAGCGACCATAATTGGCAGGAAAAGAACAACAGTCCTATTAACGTTTGAAGGGAAGGAACCACCAAAGAAGCTAGCGGTTGGACTTATAATTCAAAAGGTCTTCCCATACACACCAAGGCCGGTAGTCTGCTACCGTTGCCATAGAATCGGCCACAAGGCCGAAACATGCACAAGCAAGGTAGAAGTATGTAAGACGTGCGGAAAACCCCACCCAAACGGGCTAGACGCGCCATGTGGAGGGGACCCCACATGCGTGAACTGCAAGGGGAGGCACCTGGCGCTCAGCAGGGATTGCCCGATGAGAGTCCCGCGGAAGGACGGCAAACCCACCTACATGCAAAACACTGAACAGAAAGGAAAAAGCGCAACTCCCGCGGACACGGCAAAACCAGCGAACAGTGCTGAAAAGAAGACATACGCAGCTGCAGCAAGAAAGAAACCTGTTGGGGAAATCAAAGACCCTCTCATAGCATTATTGCGGCAACTCACCAAGCTTCTCTCAGACGAATATGGAACCTGAGCTAAGAGACATAGCCCCAAAAAGAATGTATTGGATACTACAATGGAACTGCAGAGGAATTAAAGGTAAAATTAACGAACTCAAAACCAGAATAGAGACATGGGGAGACAAGAGCCCCGACATTCTTCTCCTGCAAGAAACGAGGCATGCTAACCTGAAGGTCAGGGGCTACAACACATATCTGAACAGGACGGTAATCACCAACACGAGCAAGCAGGAAAAAGAGGGGGTCGCCGTGCTACTAATCAAGGAGACACACCCTCAAAGCCAAATTAACACGGATTTTGCTTGCAATGAGGACGAAGAATTGGTAGGAGCCACAACCACAATCGGTAAAAAAACCTACTCTTTCTTCTCCTTTTACCAGAAGCCGGGGAAAGGAGATGAACACTACAGATGGATTAAACGGATACAGAACATAACCCAGCATAAGAGCATTGTTGGGGGAGACTTCAATGCAGAACACAGCGTATGGGGAAACCAAGACAACAGAAAAGGGATGAACCTGCTTCACCAAATGCACGGGAACTCCTTCGAATGCCTCAACAAGCCAGGAGGAAACACACGATTAGGGAACAAGAACCAGAAGGACACAACCCCGGACAGCTCCTGGACGAGGGGAGTACCCGAAGTCGACTGGGAGGCCCACGACGATACATGGGGTAGCGACCATGTTCCAATAATCATCACTCTTCACAGAAAGACCAGAGAGAAACGAACGGCCCGGGTCACCAATTGGGACAAGTTCAGAGAGATCTTGAAGAAGAAGATTCAAATAGAAGGCCCAACAGATATAGAGAAACACATAAAGAAAGCCGCACAAGAAGCCACCACCACAATGCAGGTGGACGCAGACGCCCCTAACCCGGACCACCATTTGACAAATCTCCAAGAAGCGAGACACAAGGCACTGCTGAGGTACAGAAGGAAGAAGACAGACACCAGCAGGAGAATAATCCTTAACAGAGCCACACAAGAGGTGACGGCTTACACAAGAAAACTGAGAAAGCAGACATGGATACAGCACTGCGAAGGGTTTAACGACCGCACCGGCGTCAAGAAGCTCTGGAACACATATAGAGCCATGCTGGGGAAGAAAAAGGAAAAGAACACGGGTCGCAACCTCGCACTGAAACTAAACATGTCGGAAGAAGAGCTGGCGCAAAAGCTCGGAGAGACCTTCTTCCCACAACCCGACGACTGGACATCTCTTCTAATAGAACACACGGAAGAAAGAAAAGAACAAGACGTCAAGTTCAGTATAGAAGAGCTAAACTACGCCATCAGTAGGGCGAAAAAGGGCACTGCACCCGGGGAGGATGGCGTTACGCCTGCCATGTTGAAGAACCTACCGGATGAGGGAAAACATGCTCTCCTTGACCACTACAACAGGATATGGGAAGAACACACTCTACCACAGGGTTGGAAGCATTCAACGGTCATCCCAATTCCAAAACCAAACAAGCCCAAAGATAAGATGGCGAATCTTAGACCAATCTCGCTAACTTCGAACATATGTAAGACTATGGAAAGAATGGTCCTGGAAAGAATAAACTGGACACTAGAAAGCAGAAACAGCCTACACCCGATGCAGACAGGGTTCAGAAAAGGGTTGTGCACACAAGATAGCCTAGCAATGCTTCACCACGACCTGACAAGCAGAAAGGTTACCAAAGTACCAAAATTCCTAGTGGCCGTCGACATCAGGAAAGCGTTCGACTCAATCCCACACAAATCTGTCATAGCCAGCGCGAAAGAAAATGGAATCGAAGGCAACATGCTCCGCTTCATTCAAGATTTCCTCGAAGAACGCACATATAAAGTTAAGGTAGGGGAAACAGAGGGACTGATTCAATACAATAGGATAGGAGTCCCCCAAGGAGCAATACTCTCTCCGACCCTATTCAACATAACGATGACTGCACTGGCAAAAAAACTAGAAAAGATCCCAAACTTATCATTCACAATTTACGCAGACGATGTAACAATATGGACCAAGGGAGGGGAGGGCAGACTGGAAAACAAGTAAAGGCGATTAAAGAGGCACTGAGAGCAATAGACGACTTCGCAGAAGAAGTCGGGCTACAAGTTGCTCCAGAGAAGACAGCCTTGGTCATCATCGCGACACCAGAAGGAAGGAAGGCAACAGCAAGCAAACACAAGTTCACCTCCGCAGGAAGACAGCTAGAACCAACCAGCTCGACAAAAATCCTCGGCATGAACATCAGCCAAGACGGAAAAGCGAAGGAGTGGCTAGAAGGTCTACGAAAAAGCTGGACACATATCCTTGGAATCATCAGAAGAACGGCTACAAAATCATGGGGTGCCAACGAAAATACACTAAGAACGTTAATACATGCCTTCTTAGTGTCTAAGGCAATCTACGGGTACAACTACGCCACACTCACTAAGACACAACAGGAGAAAATCAAATGCCTGATGAGGAAAGCCCAAAGAGTCGTAACGGGCCTCCCGAACCACGCAAGATTAGAAGAGGTCAGGAAATGGGCGCTCCTCAACGATATCGAGGACATTGCCCGGGAAGGCGCTGTTTCACAAATAATAAGGCTTCACGGAACAAAAGCAGGGAGGGTCATCCTAACCAAGCTTAGAAAAATCAACCTGCAGATGGAGGAGCCCGAGGAACCCCTACCACCGTGGGAAACCTCTCTGCCACAAGAAGGAAAACCGCCGCCCAACGCAGGGAGAGAAACAGCAAGCACGAGGCACCAAAATAGAATTCAAGCGCTTAAGGGCCCCAACAAGGAAGTGATATACACTGACGCAACTGTTACAAGGGAGAATCGTGCAGCCTGTGCCTGGTATAACATCACCACGGAGAAAACAGGCAGAGCAATTCTGCCTGAAAAGACAACCGTCAGAGACGCAGAAATAGAAGCGATAGCCAAGACAATTAAGGACCATCAAGGCAACACCGGAAGAAAATATTACATTTTCTCGGACTCGAGGGAAGCCATCCAGGAGTACAGGAGCCCAGCCACAACACTGAAAATGGTGCAAGAAACAAGTAAATACATCGATGAAGCCAAGAAAGCTGGCACGAGCTTTACGCTTGAGTGGGTCCCAGGGCATGCGGGGATCCAGGGCCACGACAGGGCGGAGCGGGAAGCAAAGGCGGCGCTCATACACTATTATAGCACCCTTAGTCAACATCCCGCGGTAGACTCCATCGATTCCACGGACCCCTACGATTACCCACCAGACATCGCAAAACAAGCAAATAAAGAAAAAAGGAAAAAAAGGCTGGAAGCTCTAAGGCCAATACCCCCCGCCCTTCCAAATATGAGACTCAGCAGATGGCAAAGAGTATGTCTGAGAAGAATCATCTCGGAAGCTGCAAACACGCCTGAAACTCTCCACAGGAAAGGCATTATTAAATCTAGTGAATGCACATCCTGTGGGTTTACTGGACCAGCAGGACTAGAACACCTCATTTGGGACTGCCCAACATGGGAGAGGGCAAGAGCAAGGCACATCAAGTAAACAAAATCAAGGACTTTAGGGACTGGTGCCAACCAGTCTTTAACTTTGAAGAGAGCGATCGCAGTAGAGGTCTAGTCAAGAGCCTACTAGACTTCATTGCGACGACAGGAATCAGAAAGTTCCTCTGACCTAGTTACCCCTTAATTTCCCTTTCCTGGAAGGCTATCGGCTTCAGCCACGTGACTTTCTTTCTAATAAAAACGATTTTCCTATCTATCTATGCATAGGAATGTAGAGTGTCAAAATGCGCTGTTGTATCTTGTGCTGTTTCTGAATGCGTTGATGTATAAAATGCTGTGATGTCTGTATGTCGCGTATGAGTGAAGTGTGGCGTGTGATATGTACATACGGCATTGTCCGGCGAGGCGCTCAGAGCAAGAATGCTGGTTTCTTTTTTTCTATAGTTTGAGCGCTGTCCGTTGGGTGGCGCGTGTCGCCGCCCAATTCAAGGAGCCGCGCGTGTATGTGTCTACTTATTTGAGTGAAAAACATGGAGGCGTTCCATGGCCCCACGTAGCAGCCACAAAGGGTTCGGTCTGGTTCTGTTCTCGGCCTCTCGTCCAAATGGGATCAGTCCGATAGCCAGTTGAATGGGTGTTCCGTGCGGTGAATAGCGCCAAGTGCGTGCACAGACGCGG
This sequence comes from Ixodes scapularis, assembly GCF_016920785.2. NCBI lineage: Eukaryota > Metazoa > Arthropoda > Arachnida > Ixodida > Ixodidae > Ixodes > Ixodes scapularis. The sequence continues at coordinate 82,356,712 of NW_024609835.1, forward strand.
TGAGGATTACCAGGGACTTGAAAGTGGATAACGAATGCTAACAGGTGAGCAGGAGCGTTGAACGATCGGAACCGACGCCGCTTAAATCGGTGATGCTTCGCCTCGCCGCTGTCAACCGAAAACGCCGGATCACTTGCGGCAAGCACAGCAAGCAGATGCTCTGTTCCATAAAGACATCATTCCATTTGTCGCTATTTTTTTTCCTTCTTTGAATGTTTTCTGGCCGCGAAGTAAATGCAGCCGGCCTCGCGAAAGCAATCGCGCACAAACCATCTCGATTGCGCCCCCCCCCCCCCTCCCCCTCACATCGTCGCCCCTACTCGTATTAGGTGCGGTCCCGGTGCTTCAAGGCGCGTTTCGGAGAGCTTTGTGCGCACGAAAGGCAGCGAACGGGCGTACGCACTTGAGAATCGTATCTTAGCAAAAAGCAGTCCAGCTCGCTAGGCCTTACTCGTATTGCTCCACTGTCGCTTGCCAGCCGCCATGTTGCTATTGTGGGTGCTCACTGTGACTACCTGCTGATTGCGTGCCGTGTGACTGCCCATGGGGTTGTTAGTTTAACGAAGGGGGGGTAGCGATATCTGTGACGGCTTCTGACTACCCCAAGTGTAGTACCCTACGACAACCCTTTTGTTGAGAGTGTAGGCCAATCACACACAGTGATAGTACCGCGATCGATTTTTTTTCTGTGCGTGATTGGTTTAGCTGGGGAATGCAAAACTCTCAAGAGATAACGAGCACTGTGACGATTAATTTTTTTCGCGCTGCTCGACCGACCCCATTAGAGATCGTAGTGTCGGCTGCAGTCGGACAGAGCATATCACAGCGGAACATGATCGGGCCTTTCAACTACGTGTACTAAACTGTAAGAAATGCCTGCGCCTCTACTTACCCGCAAAACGGTCGAAGAGCCAATCTCTGCTATCTTCGAAATCAGCTCAGCGAATGATGAGGTCAAACATCTTTTTAGACCTTAAAATTAAAAAGACGGTGCAACAACATCCAATTTGAATGTTCTCAGTTTACACGAACTTACAGGCGTTAGTGGGACTCAGGGGTACTCGTATACAAGGTCACTGACCAAGAAACTCCTTTGTTGTGGTGTAATTTTAAGGACAAGAGCGAACGATTTCAATCAATTTCTCCTGCACAAAACTTGTTGGCGTAGCTGGGCGGTTGCTGTACCGCCCAGTGACGATATTTGAATGCGGCTCATAGATTGGACCCGAGCATTACGTGAGCACTCAACTTGGGCTCGTGATAACCGATTGCTTGAGAAGCATTTCGATAGTGGCTCGTGTCCAATCGCTGCAATGAGGACAATAGCCGAACCATAACAATGCCTGGAACGCTGCGCGTACCCTGCATTTTACCAATCCCAGCGCGGGGCCATGAGCAACCTTGCAGCGTATAATCGGCTCCCCCAGATCACGTGGCCGCTTGTTCTGACTGCGAGATGAGGGAGTGAACGCCGCTCGTTTTTCTTTAATTTTTTCTGCGACTTCGATTGCGTCTGGTCAGAAACGAACCGGTGTTTCACAGGTAATCAATGTCAGGGATCCACTTGGAGCGGTATTTCCGCAAGGTACAGAAATCGTTCCATCGCTGCTTTAGGTCTGCGCTGTGGCATTACGCAATAAAAGCATAACGCTTTGCATTGACTAATGCCACAGCGTAGGTTTCATTATCAGGTGTAAACGGATGTTCTGCCTTGTCATTCCCTTAGCTGATTTTGTAGATCGCAGAGATTGATTTTTTGGGTGATTAGCGGGTAAGCAGGCGCGCAGGCATTTCTTAAAGGGCACGTCCGAACATGTTTAGTTATTTTTAATGCCCTCGTTAATTCCAGGAAAAACTGCCTGGGTGACTGTAACTTCTACGACTGCTTGCTGAACGTCAGCAGCCTGGCATCTGATGACGTTGCAACGATCTACTTCAACACCCTACACGACACAACGGTTTTTCGTACGGCTACCCACACAAATGCGTTAAGTGCAACGTGTACGTGGCTGTGTCGCATAACTTCGTCAGCGGTCCCTGATAGGGTGAGATGAGCAGAAAGCGTCTTTCGAACGCCCGAACCGCAGCACGCGCTCGCGCCTTCCGTTATGTTTTGACTGCGCGTGCGCGCTCGAGATGCACGAGACGCCGAACCGTTGTCGAGGGTGGAAAACTCTTGCTATAAGCGGGAAAAGTGAGGCTCTTCCCTGGCGCTTCCGCCTTGTCAAATGCTATAGTCATAGACTCCTATATACTGACAAAGCCTGGCAGATAGCCACGAGAAGCGGCCGCCAAAATGCAAAAGTTGGAGCGGCAGACAAAGGATGAGAGAAGAGCCACGTGACTGGCGCCGCGCTACGGCGTGCTCCCGGTACTCGCCGCTGCAAAAGCTGTGCGCTGACGGCCAGATTTCCCAAGAAACGGCTCTACGATGCTCTTTGCTACCAGAACCTCGCGCTCTGAATCTGCGACAGGGCACTCTCCGTCGTCGAACTGCCAGACTTTGTGAGTATAGAGGAGGCCATGCTATAGAATTCCGGGTCACTAATGTTGAGTTAGAGTTTTTCGTCAGTGATAGAAACTGCGAGAAGCGATAGAATAACAATTAATCGTATCCAAATGAACCTTCCGTAAATCCTTCATTATTTTGGGGACAAGAACTAAGTGACGAATACCTTTTTTTACGCAATGTCGATTGTTGCGTTTATAACATAAATTCAAAATAGGCTCTCCCGAAATTGGGTACACTTTACAACAATATAGCCTTACTACGAAAGCACATTCATTCTACGTGGAACTTACACAGCGCAACATATATGTTTCGTTAAAACCCATTGTGTATCTTCGTAGACACGTAAAACCGAAGCCACTGTAATAGGTTTATAGATTTTAAAGATGGCTTAGCTATCATTTGTAGTATTACATGGGTGATTTCTCTTTTTTTTGTATGCATACTTATTCGGTGTATTATTGTACACACATTGTCTTGGCCTTTCTAATAAATATTGATGTCGTTCTGTTCTAGGACATGTATTTCTTTGCTGTCGAGGTTTTGCACAGAGTACCATCTAGACACCTCCAAGTCAGAAGTGTGGCGGACTTACCCTCCACCCAGTTTCTCGGGTGCCGCCCTGACAATAATTTGTCTGGAGTATTATAACCAAACTGGGTAGCCGAAGAGTGAACACCGAGGTGGTACGTTGCTCGCCTTCAAATTTTATCGTTTCTTCTTCGCGTGCTGCATCGTGATTTGCAAGAAAAGAAAAGGCGTCACTTGACCGATTTGTGAAGGTATCAATGTTTATTGCCCCATTCGTAGCCCCCATATATTCTTTACTCTCGATATGAAGAGGCAACTTCTGGTTGTGCAGGCACAAGTAATAACTGAAAAAAAAGATGAACATTAGACACAGTAATTTTATCAACAGCAGCTTCTTAAGACGCCCTCAAAGCGCAAGGAACACAGCGATAAGATCAAAACAAGAAAGGGTTTTAGCTAACTGTTTTTTGCATATCCGATATCATATATGGTACGATGGGCCCTCCGGTATACGAACTGCACATATGGGAGTCTTCTGCGGTAGCGCATGCGCAGTTCGGACCGTAGGGCCCATCGTACCATATCGGGTGGGCAAAAGCGGTTCCCTAATAAGTCTTTATTATGACCAGCTACGTTACGTCGTGTTGATTTGCCTTGGGGTCGCCAAACCGTTGCAAAAGTCGTCTGCCCCGGAGTCCCCCCACATCCAGCAAAATATAATTTCTGTGTGCCCAGAAACATTTGTACGCTGACCTGCATTGTATCTATTACTGTCACCTGAGCTATGCATTTGGTCCCCTATTTTGCTTCACCAAGCAAGCCAACCTCCGACGTCTATATTCTGTGATGTGTCGTGAGCGTGCAAAACATCGGCGCTTACTAGCGGTTTCAGCGTCGTTCTTTCATTTTTGATAGGTGCAAGTGACACTGGTTCACGAACACCCGACGATCATTGCAGCTCTTGGGATAATTGCCCCGATCCATCGGGCCATTACGAACTGCCCTTTGTCCCAGTAACCCAAACCAGCGGCCTTTCCCAATACATGCACACCCAGTTGAAACAATTATCTCACTGAATCTAAGTAAGCCATTCTCTACCATTCGCATAATAAATTAATAAGGTGGAAGATAACGCAGATTGTGACGTTAGTTAGATGTGCTCATTCGCAGTGTAGGGGTTGTCGTAATGTTTTGGCTGAGCAGAGTATATCAAACAATCTGCAACGAGCCCTTAGCAAACCCGTGAATACCCCCTCCTGCAAAGTTCAGTATGGCCATTGCCGTGGAACGTATATCAACCATTATCTAGCGTCACATTGCACTTTTGTGGCCACCACCTTCACGTTCACAGACAACTTGTAACTGATTATCAAATTGTAATTTATGCAAAAAAGTGTAAAAATTGCTGTTTGGACTACGAGTATCGCTGCGTGCGCAAGACACACGGACGTCGTTAACAAAAAGTGTACGCAGCCGAATAAATGAACCTGTTTAAACTGATGGCTCGGACTGTGGGTGGGATTGCTATCTCTCTGCTCCGGGGAACCCCCCCCCCCCCCCCCCCCCCACCTCTCTTTTCTCTTTCCTTCTCCCTGTCTCAAATACAAAAAAAAATTATATATTTTGCTTCCAACCCAACCTAGTTTCTCAGGTACCTGACAACCTAACGATCATCGCTCGCCACAGAACCGGACATCACAATTAATTGACGGCCACTAACGGGCTGGGAGAAATTGTCAGCTATAGGTTTCTGCAGGCGCGTGTTTGTAACAACCAAGGAAAGAGGTAGAGTACAACTTGCGTTTGCACCACAGAGCCCTATTGTAGCCCACGCCATTTAATATGAATAACAATGCCTCAGTATCGTACCTGCCATTCCGACGTGAGAAAGCACAAGATGAGGTTTGCGGTGAGCGGTTAGAACCATGCCCAAAATAACTAATTAAAAACACTTTCGGCGTTTACAAGCACTGTGAGCACTGCGCTTGTGCATTAGCAGCTCCTTTGTTTTTCCAGCAATGTACCCACGCCGACCTCGTCTCACTCTCCGAAATCCCCCCATTACTGGACGTCACTTTCTTAATTAAGGGCCCCAAATGGCGTACCTTTTTCACCGGTTTGATGACTGTAGTTTTCATTCCGATGTAAACCGAGCAGCCGTAAATTCAGTAAAATATTAATAGCCATCCCTTAATGTTTGACAATAAAAGGCAAATATTTACTTGCGAAAACCGCGAAGTAAAATATAAACCAACGGCTTAAATTGTTTGTTTTTGTTAAATAGAAATGTAAATTTAGGTAATCCGTTTTTTTATGGGATGACTGTAGTAATAAATAAGAATATTCCACCTTGCTTTTATTTATTTAATTTTATCACAATCGTGCAAAAACATGTAGCGTTAAAATTGTTGACAAATTATGTGTGACCTCATTGCGAAATAGCTGACCACAACTTTTTGGCTTTAATTTGAATAGGCCACAGAATATTCAAAGAACAAAAACTAAAAACAAACTTTACCCTCTACACGTGCACGTTCTCCCATACCTCAGTACCATTCTTTGGTGTTAACAAGAATCGCTTTCATACTCTTCCAGTTCAGCGTGTCCTAAAGTGAGAGTCATCAAATAGTCCAAGATGTTTTTTTAGGCGTTCGAAACCTTTAGCGCAATAACAACGTTTTAGATCACCGGGAACAACATACTTTCAGTATATACTTGTGGAATGTTCTCACTGCTTTATGTAAACTAGAGAGCAGTATCATCGGTTTCAATTCGAATGATATGTGTTCCACCTGTATTTTTAACTCATTTTGCTGAATGTCAATCTAATGCCCGCGTCACAATAGTGCAACAAACAGAAGCAACCGATGCGACAAACCTCATGCTCCTTCGCCATTCACGTGAAGTTTGACAGGCTCGCAATCTCGCGGTATTCGAGAAGTGAGCACGAGTGATCCCAAACCTGCTAAAAGTACTATCGTGGACAATATGAGCTGAAACAGCGCTCCGGCCTGTGATCGGTACTACCTGCGCCGCCTGTCGCATCGCTCCGTAAACACGGTGCACCCTGAGGCCGAGATAAATTCTCAGTTACGCTCACTGCGCCGCTGCGCTCTTCCGGCCGTCTGCTAGCGAAAATATTGGTCGACGGAACCACCATCACGATGCGTGTGCCGTGTAGCCCAATGTTTACGTTTCAAGCTAACTTGGATTTCAGTGCATTTCAAGAAAGCGCCAAGTGAAAAATACGTTGTCACGCTCGTATCTCTTCGAGGAGCGCTGCATGACGAAGCTGCCCTACCCCCAAAAGGCGCCGATCTGAATATCATCGAAAACATTTGGAGGCGCATCAAGGTAGCCATGTCACGGCGTCCCCTCCACCGCGCCACTGCTCACAAATTGTGGAAAGCAATCAGAGGTGAATGGGAGTGGCGTCGGGCTGAGCCAGACTTCGCGGCCGCGCTCTATAATTACAGGATGACAGCCGTGTTCGCGGGTCAAAGGAGAATGACGCGGTAATAAATTATTTTGTAAGTTTTACTATGCCTCAGGACCCCCTGAACCGGACTTCTGCCGATTGGAACAAAGCTTGGTGCTAGGGTTGCGACACACTGTTTAACGCCGTTAACCACGCGTACTTTTGTGTGGTGACTCCTTGATCCCGATCTTCTTGTGTAGTGCAGTTGAAATTCCACGCCGACTATTAATATTTTCTGTCTTACATTGTCGTCTGGAAATTTTCTTTCGATTAAGTTTACACCTCCTTCTTCGGAAAAATATATGACTGTTTGTCCCAGTTTATTAAGACTAGGAATTTGTAAACAAAAAAAACCGGTGTCTTGTCAGCAACTTGTTTTGTTTGAAACAAACAGGTGGGCCCAGTAATAAAGAAATTATATTTTCGAACCTTTGCATACCAATGAAGGTTACTAAAACTTCTCAGTAACATGTATGCTTACCATTTTTTTAAACATCTGTGGTGAATGAAAAAGAAAAAAAAATTAAATACCTTGGAGCCGGACGAAATCCGGCATACAGATTTTGGCCTATATTTTACGATGTCCTACTTTCTGCATGCCCCTATTATCAAACAAGAACAACCTCCAACGTCTTTTGATGTGACTTTCAAAAATGATAATCGCAGCTGAAATTTAAGACACTTCAATATTTTCTCCTTTACCAGTCAGCGTTTTTTTGTACGGGATTCTGCGTGATAGAGTAAAGTTAATCAATTCCAAAAGAGGAACGACAAGTGTAATGTTTTGTTCCCCCCGCCGCCCTATCACACACACGCCCGCTGTCGCACCCGCCGTCTCGCTTGCAGACGGCCGGAAGAGCGCAGTGGCGCAGCGAGCGCAAGTGAGAATTTATCTCGTACTCAGGTTGCGTCATGTGTGCGGGGCAAGGCGACAGGCGGCGCAGGTAGTACCGTGCGCCGGCCGGAGCGCTGTTTCAGCTCATATTGTCCGCGATAGTACATTCGCGTGCATGCAGCACGTGCTCGAAGTTGGTCTGTGTCGATTATTTTGGTTTGTCGCTCTACTGAAAGTCAGGCATTGGAATTACACATCTGTAGCGCTGCGAAAAACTGGAATGGAATATGATAGAAGCGTCCAAGTTGCAGACTAACATTTTTTCGCAGTAGCTTCCTACGCGTGAAGAAGCTAGATAAGAACGATAAGCTACAGAGATGATCGAATATGCAACATATATTCAGCACCAATGTAATAAAACGAGCGAACGGCTTATCAGGACGCTTAGAGGCATGGCGTCGCAACCGGCTTTCTCCCACATAGATGGCTCTTCAATTGCTTTACCGAAGAAATGAAATATATTCTATTTGTGCCCCTCTAGACAGGCATACTAATACCCAATTCACACGGCCCCGTAAAGGTACCTTTAGCTTAGGTCCCTTAGCTGACGGTACCTGTAGTAAACGGCGTTTTTGATCACACGATAAATAAACGGAGCAGTTTGAGTTGATGTCGATTGCATTCCTGCTAAAACGCGAGAGGAGCGCGTGATAACCAGTTGTTACTCGAAATCGGTTTGACGCTCAGTTTTTGATTATTGTGTGCAAAATGTCACATTTAAAACCTATATATTACTTGTGTTTGCTTTTGCGGCACTTTATTTTTTTATCTATATATAAGGGTGTACCTAAATGAGTCTTGCTTTAAAACGTTCGTCGTGTGGCCACAGTGGCCCTAAATTATTTGTGTTTACGAGTTTCCATCACTAGGCGGGCGAATTTTTTTTTCTCTTCAGCAGCTGCATGTTTGCGTAAAGTTTTACCTGAAGTAGCTAAACAATGCCCGGCAGAAGATAACCACGTCACGCTCACGGTTACGCCAGTCACGCCATTGAAAGGGATGGACGACGACGAGGATAAAAGGTCCGGGGTGGGAGAGTCGGACGACTCGTCTTCAACCTCAAGAAAGAGCTTGGAGTGGTACATCGCGTTCGGGTTCGTAGCAGACATCGTTTTCCACGTGCCGCCGCTGTTACCTGCTACACTCTTTAAAAAAAAAAAAAGGTACTGTAGTAGCCTCCTTAAAAGGGTAACCGACTTGCATAGAGGGCAACCCCTCTTGGAGGTAACGTTATTCCAGCAACGAGGGTGCAAACTTACCCCCTGGGTTAGGGTGCAACATTGTCTCCTCTGGAGGTAACCTTAGTTCCTTTTGGTGTTAAAAGCTAATCCTTTCAGGGTGAGCCTTTACTTCCTTTAGGGGGAAATTTCAACCCTTTTGGGGGGAACTCCCAAAATAGCTGGGGGGAACTCCCAAAATAGGTAAGTCTATATAGCTGAAGGCTATATAGACTTACCTCCTTTTGGGGGGAACTATGATCCACTTTGGGGTTAAATGCACACGATGGGGAAAACAGCTCAGAAAATGCGGACTTCGAAGAACAAACACGACAGAACACTGCTGTTCTGAAGTGTTTCGTTTTCGTAGGCCACGCTTTCCGAGCTGTTGTCCTCATCATGTATAACAGCAACCAAATGGCCCAGTTCACCAATTTATTCCAGGTTAAATGTACACTTGATGGAATCACTTTTACCTGTAAAGAAAGGTACTATGGCCCTTCGTGAGTGTGATAGTACATGCTTCAAGCGTGTACTACGCTTGAAGCATGTACGCGTCGAACATTCTACGCCGATTATTGCAGAAGCTTACAAATGTACAGTACATAAGGGACTTCGCGTAGCGAGCCAGAGTCAGTTTCGCCCCAGCGTTCGACTCTGCTCTTTCGCCGACATCGACGCAGCGACGCTCTGATATTATCTTTTGTTTCCTTTTAATTTTGGGGCACAAGTTCGCCCCCATTAAACGTTTCAGTTTCCCCAGTTATTCTTTGTTTCCCCGACTGTTTATTCGTGACATATTGGTGGAGGTGCTGGGTTCCGCATTCCCGTGCAGCGTTCCCCCCCCAAGGGCCCGCAGTGCAAGTCCGATCCCGAGCCCCCGAGGACCCAACGAAGAGAGGACCGTGACCCGATCAAGTCGCCGCAACCTCGGCCTACCCCCGGAACTTGGACCACTGCCGGACAGGACAAAGAAGCTACCGAAGCCGACGATGAACACCACGTCGCAGCCAGACGGAATGCCACTGACGTCCAGTGTCTACGTGCAGGCCCCAGCAAGGACGCCGCCAAATTTCAGTGGCAATTTTCATGAAGATGTGGACGACTGGTTGGGCCAGTACGAACGCGTCGCACGGTTCAACGGATAGGGCCCTGAGCAGAGCCTGCAAAATGTCTACTTTGCTCTGGAAGGCACTGCACGCACCTGGTTCGAGAACCACGAAGCGTCCATTTCGTCGTGGCAAGACTTCCAGGCGGAGCTTCGACGTACTTTTGCCAGCCAGCAGCAACGTCAGCGGGCCGAAGAATTTCTTCAAGCAAGAAGCCAAGGGCCAAACGAGAGCGTCACCAGTTTCGTCGAGGACGTTCTCCGCCTCATGAACAGCGCCGACCCAAATGCTCCTGACGAGAAGAAGCTGCGGTTCCTGACGCGAGTAGTAAAAGAGACCATCTTCGAAGGCCTTGTGCGGAACCCGCCTATCACCGTCCAAGACTTCATCACGGAGGCAACAAACATCGAATGTGCCCTTCAAGCACGGGCCTCCCATTACCAGCGACTTCCCGGCGTCGCTGCAATCTCGACTTCCAGCTGCAACAGCCCGGACCTCCGCGAGATTATCCGGGACGTCGTGCGGGAGGAAATCAGGAAGCTGCTACCTGCTGCCACGAGCCCGGTTACGCCCTCAGTCGCCGAGATTGTCCGGGAAGAACTTCAGCACGCGCTGCAGCCAGAAGTTCTCACCAGCGCCGCTCCTGAACCACCGAAGCTGAGCTACGCCGCAGCTACCCGACGACCACGGCTCCCTGCTCACCCGTATACGACGCCACCTCGACGTGACCTACCAGAGCCGCAGACTTTCCGACGTCGGGAAGGGAAATCCCAGCTCGTCCGCACTGAACAACCGGCGCCTAGAAAGACAGATGTCTGGCGCACGGCCGATCGACGACCGCTGTGTTATTACTGCGGCGAGGCCGATCACGTCTACCGGAGGTGCCCGTACCGACAAATGGGCCTGCGAGGCTTCGTGACGAGCGACCCGCGACCTGGCCTTGGGGAGCGACCAAGAGACATTGAGGAGTACCTCCGACGACCCCTGTCCCCGGTGCCGACTCCACCCCGAGGTTCCCGTTCGCCTTCGCCTCGGAATGCGCTTTCGCCCTTCTGACGCTCTCTTCGGGACAGCCTGTCTCCCCTATCTTGCCGGGAAAACTGAGTGCGGCAACGCCTGAAGGTGGCGTTGCCGAAGACGACCAAAGTAAAGAGCCTCCAAGAAAGCCGGAGCGCTCCCACTCTCCCGACGCCACGCATCGCAACGAAGCTCCTGCAACGGTGTCCAACAACCTAAATGTTGTTATCGACGGCTACGACGCATCGGCAGTCGTGGACACCGGAGCAGACTGCTCAGTCATGAGCGGGGGGCTCTCTCGCCGCCTGCGAAAAGTTACGATGCCTTGTGGAGAACCACAAATTCGAACCGCCGGAGGGCACCTTATCACGCCTGTCGGAAGTTGCGCTGCTCGCGTCGAAATTCTCCGCGAAACGTGCCCTGTGAAATTCGTCGTTCTACAAGCCTGTTTCATAGATGTCATTCTCGGCATGGACTTTCTGTGCGAATACGGCGCCGTCATCGACCTGGGTGAGAACAGATTGACGCTGCGGAACCCTGTTCCGCCTTCAGAGAAACCCCAAACAGCACCGCCCGCCGTCCGAGTCGCCGCCGACCACGTGAACCTGCCTCCGCGATCAAGTGTTGTCGTACCCGTCGTGGCCGATACAGCTACCTGCGGCGAAGTTGTCCTGGAAGGCAACCTTCAATTGCTCCTGGGAAGAGGAATAGGCGTCGCAAGAGGAGTAGCTAAACTTCAGGATGGGCGGACTGTGCACCCTCGTGACGAACTTCCGAAATGAAACTCAACACCTCACGAAAGCTGCAACCATGGTCCACGCCAAGGACTTCAAAAGGCCGCCGAAATCGCCGTGATTACTGACGAAACCTCGCCACCTCAGCAAAGCAGTACGTCGCCAGCGCAGCTCAACATTGACCCTCAGCTTCCGGGCCCGAAACGATGGCAGCTGCTTAACCTCCTCGCCGAATACCGCGACTGCTTTGCGATGTCGTCGAAGGTACGCCAAACCGCCGTTGCGAAGCGCCGCATCGTAACCGAGGACGACGCACGCCCTGTGCATTGATCGCCGTACCGAGTCTCCGTTAAGGAAAGGGAGGTAATCCAGGAGCAAGTTCAAGAGATGCTGAGAGACGACGTAATCCAACCTTCAAATAGTTCGTGGGCCTCTCCAGTCGTGCTGGTTAAGAAGAAGGACGGAACGCTTAGGTTCTGCGTGGATTACCGGCAGCTGAACGCGGTGACGAAGGAAGACGTCTACCCACTACCCCTGGTCGACGACACTCTAGACCGGCTGCGCCACTCTCGATATTTCTCATCGATGGACCTGAAGAGCGGCTACTGGCCGATCGAAGTCGACGAACAGGACCGAGAAAAGACAGCCTTCGTCACGCCGGATGGACTGTACGAGTTCAAAGTGATGCCTTTCGGACTGTGCACGGCACCAGCAACTTTCCAGCGTGTCATGGACACCGTACTGGCAGGACTGAAGTGGCAGAGCTGTCTCGTCTACCTCGACGACGTCGTCGTGTTTTCCAGCTACTTCGGCGAGCACTTGCGACGACTTCGAGCAGTTCTCGAAGCCATACGGACCGCCGGACTCACCCTGAAGCCGTCAAAGTATCGGTAGGCTATGACGAACTGAAGTTCCTAGGCCACGTGGTTAGTAACGAAGGCGTCCGCCCAGACCCCGAGAAGACTCACGCCGTCGCGGCATTCCCAGCGCCGAAAGACAAGAAGCCCGTGCGAAAATTCCTTGGTCTTTGTGCCTACTATCGACGCTTCTTCGAGGTTCGAATGTTCTACGCGTCGAACATTCTACGCCGATTATTCCAGAAGCTTACGCATGTACATAACGGACTTCGCGTAGAGAGCGAGAATCAGTTTCGCCCCAGCGTTCGACTCTGCACTTTCGCCGACTTCGACGCAGCGACGCTTTGATATCATCTTTTGTTTCCTTTTAATCTTTGGGCATAAGTTCGCCGCCATTAAACGTTTCAGTTTCCCCGGTTAATCTTTGTTTCCCCGCCTGTTTATTCGTGACAATACATCACTTTTTTTCCTAACGCAGTAACGTTTTCGGTACTTCAAAACTTAAATGAGTAACGTTGTTACGTTACTTATTTGTAGTAACGGGTAACTTAGTTACGTTACTCATTACAGCTTTTCAAAGCGCGAAAAAAATGCACTTACATCCACTGTGTTTGTATACCTCGCTTTAGCTTATAAGTCAAGATGTAGCTGGCGCTACAAACTGATGGGACCAGATCAGAAAGCGTCAAATTGGCATCATCATGGTGTTCATTGTGTTTTGGCGCATATTCTACCGCCCCTGAACAAATTAGAAACAAAAAAAGGTCCAGTGACTTGCGCTTTTCACACCGCTTGATTGTTCCCATTAGCTCATAGCGTCGACTGCCTCTGGACCCCCATATAAATAATTTCATAAGAACATCTCTCGATCGATTGACATCTTATACAGAGTTATATCGTTAAATTCAAGTTGGTGAAAGCTGAAATTGAAGTACTCTTTAGTGCATTTTCATCTCTATTACTGTTTATTAGTCTGGGGTTAACAACTGAGACAAACCTCGAAAGGATTTTTATTACGCAAAAAATGCAATACACTGCGTAGAAAATCTAAATTTCATAGACCATACTGCCCCGTTCTTTCTAACGCACAATTTGCTTAACATTAACGATATGTTTCATCTAAAACTTTATATTCACATACGGAAAAATATAAATAATGACCAAACGACTTCTTTGAGACAATCCTTTGGAATAATACTCAATATAATTCAAGGCATGAATCATATAGGACACCTCAATTAAAACAACCTGTGGAAACCAGAAATTAGCATACTTGATACCTCAATTCCTAAACAGGCATCCACATTTTAAGCGAATAATACTAAATAGTGCTTCACGTTGTATCTTCAAATACGATCTAAAAAGGTACCAACTGCCATGTCGTGCGGAATAAGTTTTGAACGTCAATTTGTCTCCACATAGACTGTGTATTGGGCAGGAGATCGAACTATAGGGGGCGCTCTGACCCGTTTGTTTTTCCCACGCTTGGTGTTTACTCAACACAAGGCCTGTGCACATGCCGACAGGCCTTATGGGCATGGCCATGTCATCTTCTACAATAGAGCGCGGGGCGCAGTTTAATAAAAATATACTAACAATCGACGAAGCGACGTTATTGGTGTATTCGCACGAGAGATCTTTATCCCCGGAGAAAGCCGAGTACGTCATAGAGCTGAGAGAAGGAAACGGCACGAGAAGGAGGAGGAAGTGGAGAAAATCCAAGCGAGCATTCGCACGACCGAGTCGCATATAGTTGGGTCTCCGGAGTCTTTCTTTTCGCAAACCTATTGGCGACTTTCGGGAGCTCATTGAACAAAAAGCAGGGAAAGAATAATAAGCAAAAGACACCCCACACTTCAAGCCTGCTGGCGACTTTCGGGGGCTCATCCAACAAAAAGGCCGGCAAAAAATAATAAAGAAAAGGCACCCCACACTTCAAAGCTGTTCGTCATTACCCCTCCCCAAAAGCAGGGGGACAAAAGAGGGGGCCCGACCGCTCCGACGGATACCGACGGAACGGCCGAGATTCTGTAGGCCTCTCCCAGATTCTCCTCGGGACCCCGCGAGCACGCCGCGAGCTCGGGGGATCAGCGAACATTCGTGACGCAGAGCACGTGACCTCAAAACTCGATGACGTTTATCTTTCTCCTCGGGAAGAAACTCCGTCGTGCGAATACACCATAAGTGCCGGATCTATCCTCAGAGAATGCGAGCTTGACCCACTTCGGCTTTTGTGATGAGCTGGGATCGTGCATGCTGCATTGTTAACGCAGGCCGAGTGGAAACAAAAGAGCCCCTCCTCCCCTTCGCCGGAGAACACGAACTCCAGCCGAACGCTGACGCCGCGTTCGGTTATGTCGGCCGAACACTGCGTCATTGTATTTGTTGTCCCCATCCGTGTAGTTGTTAGGTTAACCGCTTGGGGCGTCACGGTCTGTCCTCCTCCCCAATAGTTGTGAACAGGCTTATTTAGCGACTGTATAAAATATGACGTGTAATTTTTATCTTTGTGGAGGTAACGGTACCTACCTATAAAATTGCATTGCTGTTTCTTGCCGATGTTTTGTACTTGTTTTTCCTATTGATTGCTGATGCTGTGTACTCAGGGGACTGCGCCTCGTCATGCAGAGCATATCTGCCTTTCGTGCTTCGTCCTTGTGACGCTGCGTCTGAAATAAAAGAAAGAAACACACAAACAAACAAATAAAACCACTCCACCATTCCACCTTGTATTTCTGGCGTCTCCTATCTGTCTTATTAATGGACAAGAAACGACATGTATCCGATCAGAGGTGTTCTGGAAGCACACGCCGCCGCGTGGAACGCGGTACGACGCTTGCTGGCCCGTGGTACGTGTGGACGTAAGTTCCTTGTTTGTAAGCTCTAAAGACAAGGTATCATCATTTCGAAAACCCAGGCGTGAAAAAAGCGACTTCGCGACCTTCTGTTTTGACAATTGATCACGTACCAAAAAATTAATATTGTTTAGAAGGTTTTTTTTTACAGAAATATCGCATTTGTTGTTCATGTTATATTATTGCGAGGGTTAATCAGCTAAAAAATAAGAAGGTCTAACAAGAGACGTACCCAAGAGTTGTATATTAGTATTAGGAAGGTAATTATCTTTGTATTAGGTTCAATCTGCCGAAATATTAAACATTGATATGACTGTCAAGTACCTTTCAGTTCCCTTCCTCCCATCATTCCTAAAATATAGTTTGTGTGTCCTAAAAACAAATACCTGCAAGTTCTCATGATTATGGCTGTTTTAAGAAAAAATAGTTTAGATAGCGTCATATGTGCATTTCAGTATTTGTTTTTTTATCTGCTAGCTACCACACAAAATTTGAAGGCGTGAACATTTGTTTTAGCGGAGTAAACTTTGATAAGTTCGATTTTGAAAATCGCACCCTTACTTCAGCTTCAATTTATGAAATACTCTCAGCGTCCAGTGATATACGCCCTGTGAAAAAGCGATTAAGCTCGTTCGTATAGGAACTATTTGTGGTATCTCGCTTACATGGCGGCCAGACGTTCGGTGTAGCTTAGGCCCGCCTGGTCAAAAGGGCGGAAGAGGTCGCCGGGAAACCTCGGCCGACCGCCACCACGGGACCACCAACCTAAATTAAGGAGAGGACGTATAGGAGGGGATGGGCCTTCGGCCCCCCGCCCACCACTTCCACCAGGACCTCTATTCCCCTTGACCCATTTCCTCAGTCATTAAAGTTTTCTCTCTCTCTCTCTCCTAAATTAAGACACGAAAGAACGAAAGAGCGAATCTTAAAAAGAAATGTCTTTGCGACCTCAATGTCAGAAGAACAACGAGATGTACAAATATATTTAAAATCTTCCGCCAACCATATTCAATTAGTAAGCATGCAAATTGTTTAACACGTTTTCAGAAACATCTTACAAGAGCTATTCACTCTAGGACTAAATCTAAAATTGTATTTGTGAGAATCGGCCCCGCCATCATTGTGAGTGGACGCGGGAACAGGACCGAGCTTCATTTTCTTTCCATTGCCTGTTGGCGTTTGCACGTGTGCCCCTGTGTGTGGGTGAACTGGCGACGCTCGTGCGAGCTGGGGCAGGGGACGCTTTGAGAAGAGAAGAAGACAAGGACAGCACGTGCTGTAACCTTTTGCGAGACATTCGGAAATTCGCTTGGCTTGTAAATAGATGATGATGATGACAACATTTAATTTGCCCATAGATGGGGTCAGGGAAGGGGGAGTGCTGAGAGAGCCTCCCCCTCTCCCCCCTCAGTCGGCGGCCAGGAGTTCTTGTTCCTTGGCGGCGGCCTCGGCCATCTGGACCAGACGGACCTGTTCACCCGGGTCCGAGCTGAGCAGCACGGTCTCCCACTGCTCGGAGGTTCTAATGTTTAGCATTAAAGTTTGAGTTCTATTTCTGTTGTTTCTATGTTTTTTAAAGGGGCAGGCCCAGACCATATGTTGCAGGTCGGCCCTGTCCCCGCAATGCTTACATGCGCTGGAGTAAAGCCCCGGATAGCAGTGACTGTACGCCACGGGGTTTGGAAATGTATTAGTTTGAAGAAGGCGCCACGCCACTGCCTGCCATTTGGACAGAGTCCTGTCTGCTGCGGGGTATTTAGCCCTTCCCAGCCTGTAGTGGTTAATCACGTCCCGATAGGCAACCAGCCTGTCTCTGTCCGACCGGCGGAACGAGTGTGCGTCAAAGATGTTGGTGACGTCGGCCCGGTCGGTTAAGCCTCGAGCCGCGTCGTGCGCCTTCTCATTCCCCGGGAGGCCAGAGTGAGCTGGCGCCCATACGATGTGAACTCCCCTAACTCGATCTCCGTGGAAACCGGTCCGTAGAATTTTGAGTGCCTCGGACGATATGCGTCCCCTCGTGTAATTTAAAATTGCCGGCTTGGAGTCGCTTACTATGAATTTGATCTGGGAGGACGAGGTCATTGCCAGTGCAATGGCTGCTTCCTCCCCAACCTCGGATGAAGTCGTGAAGACCGTGCCAGAATTAATTAACTTGCCCTCTCGATCAACTACCGATGTGGCCATGGCGTCGCGACTACTGTAATCTGCGGCATCCACGTAAACCACGTCCTCGAGGTGTGCGAACCTTTTATCTAGTGCTTGTGCTCTGGCCTGCCTGCGTTCCGTATTGTGTTCGGGGTGCATGTTTCTTGGTAATGGTGGGATATGTATATGCACCCTGATATCGGGTGGAATGTCGTGTTTTTCCCCAAGTCTTCCTTCGTAGTTGATATGTAGCGTCTGAAGGATGTGTCTGCCAGTCGGACTCTTGGTGAGCCTTTCCATCTGCGCTATCCTCTGTGCTTCTACAAGCTCGTCTAGCGTGTTGTGCAATCCTAGTGCTTCAAAGCGCTCGTTGGAGGTCGTGATTGGTATGCCAATTGCCTGCTTGTAAGCCCTTTTTATTAAAGCGTTGATTTTGTTGCGCTCATCTGCCTTGAGGTCAAGGAAGGGAGCGACATAGGTTACTCGACTCAGGACGAATGCCTGGACCAGCCTGATTAAGTTGCCCTCCTTCATTCCGTGATGCCTATTGGCTATCCGCGAAATGAGGCGGGTGGTTTGACACACACTTTTTTCGAGTGTTCGGATTGTCTCGATGTTGTGGCCGTTCTCCTGAATTTTCAAGCCTAAGACCCTAATGCTGTGTACTACCGGGATGGGCAGCCCCCCGCAAGCGTATAGATGAATTCGTGGTTTTTCGGTGGTTGCTTCCTTTTTCTGCCCTCTCCGGGTTGGCCGATAAAGGAGCAGCTCCGATTTTTGTGGGGAGCAGCTTAAGCCTTTCGGTTCCACGTACCCTTCCACCGCGTTTATTGCCTGCTGTAGTGTGTCCTGCACGTGCCCGTCGCTGCCGCCAGCCACCCAGAGTGTGACGTCGTCAGCATACAGGCTGTGATTTAGGCCATGTATTTTCTCTAAGAGGCTGGGCAGGCCGATCATAGCGACGTTGAAGAGGAAAGGCGAGAGGACAGAGCCTTGCGGCGTGCCTCTGCTCCCCAACTCCAGCTCGCCAGACTCAACCCCCCCTACTGTCAGGGTGACCGTCCTGTCAGATAAAAAATCCCTGATGTAGTCGTAGGTCCTTTGACCTACCTCCAACTGTTCTAAGTTCTCTAGAATTGCTGCGTGTTTTACATTATCAAACGCCTTTGTGAGGTCGAGCCCCACAATGGCCCTGGTGTCTAGCGGGGAACATTCCTCCCCATCTATAATTTGATGTTGGAGCCTCAGCATCACGTCTTGAGTCGAGAGCCTGGGCCGAAAACCTATCATGGTATGGGGAAAGAGTCCCTTCTCATCCATATACTTGTTTAGTCTGTTTAACACTGTGTGCTCCATCAGCTTCCCCACGCATGAGGTGAGCGAGATGGGCCGCAGGGTCTCCAGATTTAGCTTTTTGCCCGGTTTCGGTATCATGATAACCTTAGCGGTCTTCCATTGTGTGGGGATTTTACCGTCCTTCCAGCACTTGTTCATGTACTTGGTGAGAGCCTCGATGGAGTCGTCATCTAGATTCCTCAGCATTGTGTTTGTTACCCCGTCCGGACCCGGAACGGATTTGGTGCGGAGACCTAGTATGGCTCCCCGCACCTCCGCCGTCGTAAACGGTTGGTCAAGAGTCTCATTCGAGGCTCCAGCGTATGTTCTAAGTTGTTCTTTTGGATTGGTCCCGATGTATCTGTTGCGGACTTCCTTGATTAGGTCATCGTTCGTGCCCTGGTAGGTGTGCAGAATTTTACTTAAATTGTGTTTCTGCGTGGTCTTACTTTTATCTGGGTCGATTAAGTACCTAAGGATATTCCAGGTTCTTGCAAGGCCCATCTGTAGTTCCATACCGTCGCACGTGCTGTGCCAGTTTTGGAGCGACAGCTGGTTTGCGTAGTCCTCTATTGTTTTATTAAGGATCGCTAGACGTCGACGAAGTGCGCGGTTTAGTTTTTGTTTGTTTAACCTTTTCTGCAAGCCTTGCTTCGCTTCCCACATGTGCAGAAGCTTAGCGTCGGCTTGTGTTAGTTCGGCTTCCTCCGGAATGGTCTTTGTTGCTTTCTGTACGCATGCGTGAAGCTGTTCGACCCACGACTCGATGTCCTCAATCTCGTGCGTCCCTGTTTTGTCCTCGCATGAATAACGTTCGGCTGCTCTTAGTTCCCTGAACTCGTCCCACTCGACGATCTTAAGCTGCGTGCCCTTTTCTGGTTTGTGGGGGCCCGCTTCTAGTTTTGTGGCCACTATATAGTGGTCACTTCCTAGATTTTCCTGCGTGTTTAGCCACTCGGCTTCCTTTTTAGCGTTCTTTGTGAATGTTAGGTCCGGCGTGGTGTCCGCACATACGCTGTTTCCCAACCTAGTGGGGTACGCGGGGTCGGTGACCAGAGACAGCCTCTCCTGCTGGGCATCCAGCCAGAGATTCCGTCCTTTGATCATTTCCCGCTTGTATCCCCAGGCTGGGTGGTGTGCGTTGAAATCACCTACTATCACTAGTGTTTGACGCTTTGCAATGTCTAATGTCTTGCGAAACAGGTTCGCGAATCTATGTTGCTTGCGTGGGTTGCTGTATACGTTTAATACAAATAGGCTTCCCATGCCCCTTTTTTGGCTTGAGATGATCTCCACGAGGACGTGGTCCACGGTAGTTATGCCGGTATCGCGCCGTATAACCGGCAGATTACGTCTAACGAGGGTCGCTACTGTTATACGTTTATCGTCCGAGGCCGGTTCCTCCTCACTGTAGTACGGTTTGTACCCCGAAAGTTTAGCCAAAGCTCCCGTTTCTTGCAGGCATATGACGTCTGGCGCCTCTCCTGCTATTTTATTGTCTATGAATTGCTGTAGGTTCCCCCTTTTGCGGCGGTACCCGCGGCAATTCCACTGCCAAATTATGTATTTGTGATTATTCGGTGCCATAATCCTTAAGCTGTGTACTTTCTAGGCTTGTTCTAGCGCTTTCCAATGATACGGGTCTGGCGTAAGGCTTGGTGGATTTCATCGGCCCTGCTCCTCCTCCCCCGCCGGTGAAGCGCGGTGAGGTGGCCTCAATCGCCGTTACCCTAGCGTTAAGTGCTGCGATTTGCGTGCCTATGCTCTCGGCAAATTTCGCCAGCATGGCTTCGAATTTTGTGGTGAGCATTTCGCTCAGCTTCTCCCCGAAATGCTGCAGTGTCTCTGCGTCCCTTTTTTCTGCTCTCTTTGGGAGCCTTGGGATGTTTGTTATTGTTGGGTCTTTCGCCTTACGCTTCGGGGGAGGAGACTCGGGCTCCGAGTTTTCCATCTCGTCACTGGACGAGTCCTCAGCTAGCAGGACCTGTGTGGGTCGTGGTGTGTTTGCCTTGCCCTGGTCTGGCGGTGGGGCCTGCGATTTCGAGGGACCCTGCGTTTCGGGGACTAGTTTGTCGGCGTTTTCGCTTCCTCTTAGTTTTGCCACTTCAGCTTTTAGCTTTGTATTCTCGGCGACTACCATCTCTAGCATTTGCTTGATTTTGGTGAGTTCCCCCTGTTGCTGCCTGTCTGCCTGTTGCGCGCTAGTTTGGTTGCTAATCTTTCTCTTTGCATTCTGCGGAGCCGAGCTGTGGGAGACCGTGCTAGCCCAGCTCACCTTGTTCTGCTTGGTTCCTCCCGGAGTCTCGTGTCGGCCGCCTCGGGATGTCGATCTTGACTCATGTCGGCCTTGGGTGTTAGGGCTCCGGCATCTTGACTTAGATCTTGACCGGCGCTGCTGCCGCTGTCCTGCGTCGTTGTCGCTCCCTGATCCGCGGTGGGGTAGACGTGGGAAGGAGCCCGAACGATCTCTCGTCCCCCTTTCTTTCGTTCTCCCGCCGCCCTCGCTGCCACCCAGAACGGACGTCGACTCTGCGTTTCGGTGCCCGCCATATTGACCAGCGCCATTCTGACGTTCTTTTTCTCGCTGTCTCTTCCGTAGTAGGTACGGCGTTTGGAACCGGTTCTTACAGTTTTTGTCTCCAGTGGGGTGATCCCCACAGCACAGGGCACACTTGGGGTCACATTTATGCCCTTCTCGTGGATTCTTTGCACCGCAAGAGCGGCATATTTTGTCTTCGGGCGTCGGGCAGACGTCCATGCGGTGTCCCACTTTTCCGCAGGTGGAGCACACTTCGTGCTTTTTTTTATGTAAGAAACACCGGTACTCCGCTCCACGGTAATATACATAATAGGGCACTTTGTTGCCCTCAAAGACGATGACCGCCGAGTTGGTTTTTCCCATTCTTTGTGCCTGAAGGATGGTAGGGTTCTTGTTGTAGACAAGGCTGCGCGTAATGTCTTCCGCGGTGTCATAATCTGGGATATTATGTATAACCCCCTTAGCAGTATCCTCTGGCGGCGCCGCGTACGCGGTGACTTCATAGGTCTTGCCTGCGATGCAGATTTTTGAAATGGAGTTATATTTCTTAGCTCGTTCCATGCTTGGTGTGCTTGTCACGATGATGTTTTTCTCCGGGTTGACCCGTAGCAGGTCTCCCTCGGCTTCCTGCTCTTTGAGACCGATGGCGCAAAATACGCCGTCGCGTAGCCTCGCGGAGCTCACCTTGGTAACATCGAGGCCCTCTCGTGGCCGCAGAATGATTTTTATGTCCTCGCGTGGGAGGGCTGGTTGCTGACGCTGTTTCCTGTGTCTCTGAAGTGGTTTTCGGTTTCCTGTCCGGCCACCTGCGTCGTTTTTGGCTGTGCTCGTCGCCGTGAGGCCTAGCTTGTTGAGGGCTCGTGTGCCCCGTTGTCGGTGGCTCACGAGCCAGCCGGCCTCTGCTGTACACTCTTCCGGTGAGATGTCCTCACCTGCCACTTCGACGTAATCCATCTTGGGTCTCGGTGCCTTGGGGAGGGCTCCGCCCCCGCCGCTGGCCTGCTGCAGGTGCCGTATTCCTCGTTAGGGTTAGTGGGGCGCCGGCCCGTCGGTAGGAGGAATTGGCTGAACAAGGCCAGGCGGTGGTCCGATTTCCATAAACGTGGTGTCCTCGGGTAGCAAATACCTTTAGGCACCCGGTGTTGTGGTTCTTGCTGGAAGGTTTGGGGTATTTTTCGCCTTTGAAGCTGATTGTTCGCAGAGCGCTGATCGAAGCTGTGCACGCTCGCGCCCTTCGCTTCTTCCTTGTAAATAGACGTGTTTTTTTTTTCTCATCCGCGGAGTCCTGTCTGATTTATTCTTCCGTCAGCGACCATCAGCTGCCTCCGTCGTCGGGTCCCGGCGCAATCTCAATGAAAGAACATCTTCACTGGCGCAGTCGACAGGACATTCGAAAATTAGCTTCACTTGTAAATAGACGTGTTTTTTTTTTTCTTCCCCATACCCGCGGAGTCCTGTCTGGTTTATTCTTCCGTCAGCGACCATCAGCTGCCTCCGTCGTCGGGTCCCGGCGCAATCTCGAAGAAAGAACATCATTACTTGCTTTGGCGGCAGACGTTCTGGCAAGCTGATAGTGACCACGTCAGGGAAGTGCACTCTAAAAAAAAAGGGTATCACCTTACACCCTTTGGTCCCATATAATACACCCCAAAACTTAATTTCGACGTACAGCGCCCTATAGTCGAACAGACGGCACAGAATTTTACCAGGGGCTTGATAACGGTGCGATATAACTTATTAAATTGCTAAAGTACGTATCAATGACCAAAGAAAGAAAACAAGGAGTTTTTGCAGTACGGCCAAGAAAACTCCGATAATATTTTTTGTAGTCAATAATACGTATATCAGCTATCTTAATAAGTTGTACCACACGGCTACCAAGCCCCCCGTAAACTTTGGGGCCGTCTGTTCGATTATGGGGCGCTGTACGTCGAATTGAAGTTTTGGGGTGTATTATATGGGACACGGGGTGTAATAATACACCTTTTTTTCTGAGAGTGTGGGTGTCGACAAGAAGTCGGACATCTTGTTAGGGTGGCTGACGTCACAGCCGGCCGGTGAAGATGTCAGGGAAAGCGGGGACAGCGACGAGTACATCGTCTTCGAGATGAATGTGTCCCAGAATATAGCTAGGGACGCCAACGAAGACTCGACCACCTGCCAGCCGGCCACGTATGAGAGAGCTGGGAGTGCAGAAGACGTCGACAACGGCGACCGCCTGCGAGGCCCCTTCCTAATTCGTAAATCTAGGCAGAGTATAAACTGTCGTCGCTCTTGTGCGGAGAAATTCCGGAACCAGCTACACACCGTCCGATTCAAGCCCCGCCGAAATCTGGGTGGCTTGAATATCAACACGGCAGAGAGTTGGGCGAGTTGGTTAAGCATCTTAATAGGTGGGAACAGCGCAGGAAAAACCGACGAAGGACGAGTAGAAGAAGTGCACAGACACAGCGCTGTACAAGAAATGAGGTTCAACACGGCAGAGAGTTGGGCGAGTTGGTTAAGCATCTTAATAGGTGGGAACAGCGCAGGAAAAACCGACGAAGGACGAGTAGAAGAAGTGCACAGACACAGCGCTGTGTCTGTGCACTTCTGTCGGCAAAAAGGCCTAGGCTAGGAGGCTAGATGCTGCGCTAGTCTCGGCGCAAGATTGGTCACTGCTTTGGAGCCTTGGCGGGCACAGTAAGAATCACTTTACTGGCGTGTGCTTTGCATTTTGGTGTAAATTTTTTCGATAGTTTGGATTCTGACGGGTTGAGTCACAAACTCTGTGTAAGGTGTGTCTGATATGCGTACGCGTTTGACTTTAGTTGTTATATATTATTTTTGACATTTTGAGTCTAAAAAATATACTTAGTCGGGAGGTGTGAAAATCGGCCCCGCCATCACCGTGAGTGGACGCGGGAACAGGACCGAGCTTCATTTTTTTTCCTTTGCGTGTTGGCGTTTGCACGTGTGCCCCTTTGTGTGGGTGAACTGGCGATGCTCGTGCGAGCTGGGGCAGGGGACGCTTTGAGAAGAGAAGAAGACAAGGACAGCACGTGCTGTAACCTTTTGCGAGACATTCGGAAATTAGCTTGGCTTGTAAATAGACGTGTTTTTTTTTTCTCATCAGCGGAGTCCTGTCTGATTTATTCTTCCGTCAGCGACCATCAGCTGCCTCCGTCGTCGGGTCCCGGCGCAATCTCAATGAAAGAACATCTTCACTGTATTAGACTGTGAATTTAACAGATATAGCTGCGTATCTTTTTAATGTATCAGTTCTGTAATAAAACTTTTATCTACTCTTTCTTTGTAATCTTTCGATGAGAAATATCTTGGTGTTAATAAAATTAAATTCGTGAATTTATTTTTAAATGATAAATTTGCACGAATCGTCAGTCATGTAACAGACAGTCTTATAACGGTCATCCGTATAACGGTCGTATAATGGTAAGTGCGCGAAATAATAAATTGTGCCGCGATAAGTCGCAGAAAAAGACAGTGGAATCGACAAAAAACTCGTAATCTTTATTTGATATTTATTATAATATCGTGCTACTCCAATGCCAATTAGGCTTTTGAATGACATATATAAAACGCCGCTTGCATCAACCCCGAAATAAAAAAAAAGAAAGAATGCGATCGGAATGCTAGAAACCTTTTTATTTTATAGTTTGCGCGATAAACTTATTTTTTGGTTGGTGTAAAGATAATAAGTTGTTTATCAAAACGTGAATGTGCTCCCAAATAAATTATGTTGTGCTTTAACCTGAGTTTAATTTTTTTTTCGAATAGACGAACTGGCGCAATTCGAGACGCTTTTGAAAAAAAAAAAAACAGCCCTCGCAGGAATACTTTTTGATCTATGCAAAAAGTCGGAGTTTGTACGTTTTATCTATGTTATTGTAAATATTATTATCGCAAACAAAGAATTTTAATAAGCACAAAAAATAACTCGATAAAATAGCTATTCCAATTTTATCTGGAGCGCGTTCTACAATATTTACACAAATAAACATTTGTACCTCGACTGTGTTTTCTGTGAAAATAACATAAAATAACATAAAACAACCCTTTGATCAACATAGGATAGGAAACTAGAGTCGATGTCGACAATTTGACTTTTCACGACCCTCATTGGCCTTTTCTACATTATCAATATGATAATATTGCGAGTGACAATCAGAGAAAAATGGTACCAAAAGACTTTCTGAAGAAATGGTCAACTCTACTGCTACGGTTATCTTTCTTGCACAGTTTTATTCTTTGCCGATGTAATAGTATTGAGGGCGATAGTCAGCGAAAATTGCAACGAAGCTTCCAGAAGACACCAAAAAGAAAGCCAGCGGTACTCGGAAGGTTATCTTAATTGTTTTCCGCATATTTCATTCTTTGCTGATGGGATAATAGTGTGAGCGATAATAAGCAAACAATGATGAAAGCTACCAAACCGTTTCTAAATATGCTGAATTATATTAAGAAGTGTATTGCTTTTGCACATATTTTTTTTCTCGCTAAAGCAATCTTATTGCGAGCGATAATCAGCGAAAAA
This sequence comes from Ixodes scapularis, assembly GCF_016920785.2. Lineage (NCBI taxonomy): Eukaryota > Metazoa > Arthropoda > Arachnida > Ixodida > Ixodidae > Ixodes > Ixodes scapularis. The sequence continues at coordinate 82,382,467 of NW_024609835.1, forward strand.
TGTACAAAGCTACCACGCAAGTAAAGATGTCAAAGAGTATGAAGATTATTTTTTACACAACTTTTTATTGTTTTATTATGTATCTTTATTGCGACTGATAATTAGCAAAAACAGTCAAAGCCACCAAAAGATGAACTGAAAGGTTTCCAATAGCATTCAGATGGTGAAGTTTTCACATATTTTGTTATTTCATGTATTATTAGTATTGCGAGCGATAATAAGCCAAAATTATCAAGGCTACCGAAAGACGTACTGATAGATGGCCAAGAGCACTCAGTAGGTAATCTTTGTTTTACACATTTTTTTGCGTCGCTGATGTAATATGTTTAAAAGCAAGGATAAACAATAAATATACAAGGTTTCAAAAGGCTCTTCGAAGTATCGCCAATCCTTCCTAATTTTTCTGAACGCTCAGTTGAAAGCAATTGGTCAATATTTAAAAATAAATTAGTATCTCTAATTAACTTATTCATTCCATATAGGTCCATTAAAACAAATTCTTTGTCTCCATGGTTTAATGTAACACTTAAGCGCCTTAACAACAAAAAGAAACGTTTGTTTCGTTCTGCAAAGCTTTCTTGTAGTGACGCACGTTGGGAAATCTATCATGCAGCTGAGGATGCGTATAAACTAGCTATCAAGGACGCTAAACTAACATTTTTTAATGTGACCTTACCCTCCATGTTACTGTCTAGTCCTAAACAGTTCTGGCGTATTATGAATAGAAGCAAAACGAACGATATATCGCTCACTAATAATGGTGTTGTTATTCCAAATGACCAGTGTGCCTCCATCTTAAAGGACATTTTTTTTTGTAAAAGCGTTTTGTGTAGATGATGTTCGCTCCCACCCTGTGTACCCTAATTATAACTTTTTGCCCATGGATCCTCTTGTGATTGACTATGACGGAATTTTAAATTTGATTGATAACTTAAAAACATCTTCGTTTTTTGGAGTAGATAATGTCACCTCCACACTCCTTAAGAATACTAAAAATTAAATCGCAATTTGCCTTTTTAAGATTTTTGATCAATCTCTTGCATCTGGTGTATTGCCTGAAGAGTGGAAAATAGGGAAGGTGATTCCACTCCATAAACAGGGCGATAAACAGAGTCCTCTTAACTATCGCCCCATTTCCTTAATCAGCACGCCTTGTAAAATTTTAGAGCACATAATTTTCACTCATTTGGTTAACTACTTGGACGCTAATTCCTTCTTTTCTCCATCCCAACATGGTTTTCGTAAATCCCTTTCATGTGAGACCCAACTATACTGACCTTCACTAATGATGTACTTTCCATACTTGACCGTGGATCCCAGATTGACTGTGTTTTTTTAGATTTCTGCAAAGCTTTCGACAAAGTTCCTCATAAACGTTCACTCTTTAAACTCAGTCAACTCAATCTCGATCCTAACGTGCTGTCTTGGATTACATGTTTTTTAGCTAACCGTTCTCAGTTAGTTCATGCTAACAATGTAAATTCTTCTATCAAACCTGTTACTCCTGGTGTACCGCAAGGGTCTGTTTTGGGGCCCCTGTTCTTTTTAATTTACGTAAATGACTTATCACTCTGTGTATTATCATCGATAAGCCTCTTTGCTGATGATTGTGTAATTTATCGAGAAGTCACTAATACTACTGACATCGAACTTCTTCAAAATGACTTACAAGCTGTGGCTGATTGGTGTGATTTGTGGCAAATGTCCCTCAATACTAACAAATGTAAAGCGATGAATATCTCCCGTCGAATTACTATATCTCCTACTTACTCAATCGTTGAAATTCCTCTTGAAACTGTACCATGCTATAAGTACCTTGGGGTGCATATCACTTCTAACATGTCATGGAAAACTCATACTGACCACATTATCGCCAACGCTAACTCCATGCTTGGTTACCTGAAGAGAAACTTTAGGTTAGCCCCAGTGTCCCTAAAACTACTAATGTACAAAACCCTTGTCCGTTCCAAACTAGACTATGCAGCAGCAATTTGGGATCCTGGTCTCTCAACTCTCGTGACTGATCTTGAAGCCCTACAGAATCGCGGTGCCCGTTTTATATTTACTAACTATCATCGCACATCTAGTGTCTCAACTATGAAAACTAATTTATCACTTCCTGCTCTTTCATTACGCCGAAAAATATCTCGTTTGTGTCTTTTTTATAAAATTTATCATTCCAATACTCCGCTAAAAAACAAACTAATGTTAAATCCTGTTTTCATCTCGCCGCGCGTAGATAATCAATTTAAAGTCGGAATTCCTCATTGCATTACCTCAGCCTATTATAACTCTTTTATTCCAAGGACATCTTCAGAGTGGAATCGCCTTCCCGCACAATTAGTAAACATACCATCCTTTGACTTGTTTAAAAGTGCGTTGACTACTTACCTATGTTAATATCTCTCTTTGTTTGTTTGCCTTGATTTATACATTTCTTAATTTGTTTACATATTTTTTTTTACATTTTTCGTGCTTGGCTTTTAGTGTTTGTATATTGTTTGTGGTCCGAATTTGTCTTGTATCACTCCCCTCTGTAATGCCCCAGGGCCTTGAGGGTACTTAAATAAATAAATAAATAGTGTTCACACTGTTATTTTTTACACATATTCCTACATTTTTTCTGATGTAATATATAGCGAGCGATAATCAACAACATTGATCAAAACTACCAAAATGCATACTGAATCCTAGCAGCACCCTTCCCCCGCTCATACTTGGGCCAGTTGGCACTTACTTGAGCCAATCTTGCTCAAGCCTGGGCCGAGGAAATATGCTATGGGGTAAAAATGAGCATTAATATGTGACAAATATTTATTTGACTATTTTTTATTTATGTTGCTAACTCTTATTGAGAGAAATATACACATACAAATTATAAAATATATCAAAAGACGTACTGAAAGTGGACAAAGCTGTTGAGACGGATATTTGTAAATGAATATATATATATATATATATATATATATCCATATATGTGTCTGTGTGAAGTATTATTAGAGATAATCAGCGACACATTATGAGCTATCAAAGATATATAAAAGATAGCCAACACTGTTCCGAATGTTATTTGTAAGTTTTCCTACATATTTTTTATTTGTTTTGTCATATAATTGCGAACAGTGCAGCGGAAAAGTATAAAACATCCTCTGCTTCCTTGTCCATGATATACAGAATGTCCCACATGTCCAGGAAGAGAGTGAGACCGGTTGTCATACCTTATATACACGATCTTGACACAACCTAGAAAGGGTTGCGTCGCTTTGAGTGTACTAAGGAAGAAACGCATATACAGAAAGAACTACACGGGTCCTTTATCACTTCGCGAAAAAAAGAAAGAACGGGACTTGGATGCATTCCATGTCTAGAATCTTGGAATGATTAGAAGCCGATTTTTCTAAATATCAAATCTTGCATGTTTGTTTTATATTTCGTTTAGTTTTATATGTCCATGTCACATTCCGCACTAATAAAGTGATGATAAAATCGGCATTTATTACCGGAATAACGAAATACCTGGCGCGCCCACAGACGCGACATTTGCACCTCAAACAGGAGCGTTAGAATATCTAACAGCGGTGTTAACGTTGGTTAATTGTGACTGTGTAGATGCGCACTGTTGACCGCCCCCGTGGAAGTCTATCTCCAGCTCTGTTGCACAGGCTTTTATTCACTCGCAGTCTGCCTCACACTTTCGGCTCCCACTCCAACATCCAATAAAAAGAACGAATTTCAACTTTCTATTACGTTGAACCTGGTGGCGGAGCACGGTTTTTATTCTTTACATAATTAGTGAAATAGAAGCAAGGTGTAAAATCAATATCAAAGCTGGTCTAAATTATGATTTAAAACAAACCTTTACTATATTAAATTAAACCGAACCCTTCCCGTAAGAATAATCCCCAAAATAGAGTTTATTTACGGTTCGTTTTTCATCTGTTTGTTTTGTATTTATATTAAACAATTCTCAAGTAAGATACATAGAATACTTCTCACGAACTAAAGGAGGTGCTCTTTGCAAACCAGATCGTTGAGCTTTCTTTTTAACTTCGACTTCATTCGTCAGATATCTACTGTCATACTGCAATCAAATCAAAACTTGAACTAAAATAGAAAAAAAATGAGTGGTTTTCGAATGCACTACCTAAATATCAAGCTGCTTTTGATCTGGTATAATGGGATTTACGTCATTAAAAATTGATACACTGTACTTTAAAAGTTTAAATTTACATTAAAACTTCATGTTGCATTGCTTTTAATAATCGGACGCACATTTTAATGAATCGGCCACGTTTAGCAAACATATACAGATGTGATATAGAATATTTTTTCTAGCTACAGTGATTTAAATCATCCACGCCTTATTTAATTCAAACAAATTTGAAAATTTTAATTAAAAATATGATATATTGCCAACCTGAATTTAAGCATGCAAAGGATAGTAAAACATGAAACCGTTTTTCAAAACAATTAAACAACTTAGCGCTTAGGTTGTCAAGTCTATTCATAACTTTCAATTCCGTATATTCTGTTATTTCTGTTTCCGTTTCCACCTGGAATACCTCCAACCTTAAAGGCAAATATTCAAAATTTTTCTGGGTTGGCATATATTAAACATAAAGCCACCCTTCTCCCATGCAGCGACGCCGCACAGGCTATCCCGCATTCCAAAGCCTGCCAAACTCCTTCCCAAACTTATGAAAATACTCATTACATTTGAAGGACCGAAAAGCTCATGACGGAAAACAATGGTTCCTAGATGTTCCTTTGTGTCTTAAACTCCGAACATCTAAATTTCGTGCAAGCGAGGAGCCACGAAACTTTCCTATGCAAACGAGCTTAATCTCTTTTTCAGAGCGCATATACCTCTCAAATTCAATTCCGTAAGATTGTTCTACTGTTCGTCCTTAGAACCACAGCGCCAAGTTGGAAACATAGGCATTGTCTCGTTGATCTTAGAGGAACTGTTAACGATGAATTATTAGACGCTATTGTAAAACGTCTTTAACACAATAAGGGTGCTACTATGAAAAGTTGAAAAGTTTGAAATATATGTAGTGTCTCTCAACTCTTTTAGTTAAATTTTCAAAACCAATGTTTGAAAAGCAAAAAGATCTTCACGACATCTCTTTTGAGAATTTGATCACCTACCAAAAAATAAATATTATTTAGAAGATTATCCTTTTTATGCAAATATCTTATTTTTTTTGTGCTATAATATTGTGAGAGATAACCAGCCAAAATATTAAAATATACCAAAACGCATATCAAAAACATGCTTAGCGGTATTCCGAAGTTTATCTTTGTTTTGGGGTTCATTCTACCAAAAAATGTACATAAATATAAATGTAAGGTAACTTTCAAATGCCTTCGTTCCATCAGTCCTAAAATGTATTTTGTATAGCATATCGTCAGGGTGCCCTAAAAACAAATATTTGCAAGCTCACATAGTTAAAAACTATTTCAGAAAATTAGTTTTGATTACTTGAAAAGTGTAATTTCAGCATTAGTTTTTTTATCTGCACACTGCCACACAGTATTCGATGGCGGGAACCTTTGTTTTAGTGCAATAAAATTTAATAAGCTTGATTCCAAAGATCGTACACAGAAGTCCACTACAATTTATGATATAATCTCATCGTCCAGTGTAGTCAAAGTTTTCTTTTTAATTTTAGGAATTTTAAAAAGAAACAGGTCTTACCGATCTGAATGTCAAAGGAATAACGAGATATACAAATTTTTATAGGACCTTGTAACCATATTCAATTTGTAAGCATGCAGACTGTTAGCACCTTTTTAGGAATAGCTTACAAGGCTCACTTAACTGGCTCGAAACTAAAAATATTATTAGCTTCTGTATATGATAGATATAACTGCGTACCTTTTTGATGTGTCATGTATGTAACGAAACTTATATGTGCTCTTCTTTCATAATATCTCGATAATAAATTAATTCGTGTTAGAATTATTATATTCGATCTGCGAATTTTTTTATAAAAGAAATGTTGGCCCGAATCGTCAGTTGTGTAACGGTCAGTCGTACAATGGTTATTTTTATAACGGTGGTGCAACGGTCGGTCGCGTAACAAAGGGTTGTGCAGCGATAAATCACAGCACGGGTCAGTCGCATACGCTAAATTTTTTTTATCTTTCGTCGATATTCAGTATATAATCATGATGGTTTATGGCCAATTAAATTTTTAAATGACAAGCTCAAAATGTAGGATCCATGCCACCAGCATCCAAGCCTTAATAAAAATCAATCCCATCGGTATGCGGAAATCGTCCTTACTGTATATTCTTTGGTGATAAATTTATCTTTAGGATTGTATAAAGATATTTAACGTATTATTAAAAAAAGAAACAGGATCGCAAATGAACAATATTTTGTTTTAAAATAAGTTGAATGAATTTTCGAGTAGCGCACTTCAAGAAACTTTTGCAAATGAAGCCACCCTCGCAAGAACACTTTCTGATCTAGGCAAAATGTTGAAGTTTATACGTTTTATGTATATTATTGTAAATCTTAATATTGCAAAATAAAAACAAAAGACATTCTGGTAAGTATTAAAAAATAAAGCCGAAAATAGCTGTTACTAACTTCATCTTAAGTACGTTCTACATTATGTCTTGTGAACGATACAAATAACCATCTGGGAGCTTTGCTGTTTTCTATGAAAATACAAATGAATTACATATTAATCACCAATAAGATAGTAAACTAGAATGAATTCCGACAATTTAACATTTCATGAGCTTCAATGTTTAATCTTCTGGAGACTGATCTGTTAGAAAAAAATTTATTCATTTTCAATATGAAAACATTGTGAGCGATAATCAGCAAATTAATACAAAAGACAGGACGTTCCAACAAAATATCCAACACTATTACAAAGGTTGTATTTTTTACACTTTTATTCTTTGCCTATGTAAAATTATTGCGAGCGATTATCAGCAAAAACGTAAAAAAAAGCTACCAGAAGATACCGAAACGAGAGCCAAAAGTACTCAAAAGGTTATATTTATTTCAGGCGCATTTTCATTCGCTGCTGGTGGAATAATGGTCTGAGCGATAATAAGCAACCAATTGTGAAAGCTACCAAAACGTGCCAAAAGGATGAGGAAATTTGTTCCGAAGTTTATTCCCTATACAGATATTTCTCGTCGGTAATGCAATCTCATTGCGAGCGATACTAAAAAAATGTTCAAAGGTACCAAAATACGTACTGAAAGATGGGTGACATTAACCACAGGCTACTTTTGTACATACATTTGTTTTATTCGTTACTGATGAAATAATATTGAGAAATTTGTGAAACATTATCAAAGCTACCGACATGCGTAAGCAAAAATGTCAAACAGTATTCAGGTTATTGTTTTCACAAAGATTTTCATTTGTTTTTGATTTACATATTGCAACTGATAGTTATAAAAAAATGGTGAAAGCTAACAAAAGACGAACTGAAAAATTTCGAAACACCATTCAGATGGTTATTTTTACTCATATACTTTGTCATTTTATGTATTCTCATTACTACTGCTAGCAAAAATGAAAAAAAAAGATCAAAGCTACCGAAAGACGCACCGATAGATGGCACTGAGTACTCAAAAGTTTAACTTTATGCACATTTTTATACGTTGCTGATGTAATATTATTGCGAGCGAGGATAAACGAAAAATTATAAAAGGTTTCAAAAGACACTGGAGGAGTCTGGGACTCCTTACAGTCTTTCTGAAAAATAAAGCTTTGATTGATTTGATTGATTTGACACCGAAAGATGGCCAACAGTACTCAGTAGTTGACTTTTTACATATATTTTTTATTATGCTATGGCGAGCGATAATCAACAAGAAATACTAACGCCCTGTGCGAGGTACTGGAATATTTTCCATAGTATTCACAGGGTTATTTTTACATATATTTTTTTTCTTCCTGGTGATATATTATGGGAGTGGTAATCAACAAAAATAGTCAGAACTACCAAAAAGAAGTACTCATTTGAGCAACAGTATGTAAACATTATGTTCTTTACATATTGATTTATTTAATGTTGATATACTATTAGGGAGAGCGACATTAAGCATAAAAATTAAAAAAAATATCAAAAGACGTATTAAAAAAGGCCAAAAGTATTCAAAGGAATATTTTTTACGCGCACGAATTTACACGCATGAATATAATTATTCCGAAATAATCAACGAAACATTATAAGCGCCAAAGACATCTGAAAGATGGCCAGCACTGTTCAAAAGATTATTTGTATTTTTTCTTATATATATTATATTTGTTTGCGACGTATGATTGTGAAAGGCGTAGCGAAAAAGTCTAAATTGTCCCCAGCTTCCTCTTTCATGACCGCTTAGCGCCCTCCTAGCCCGCTCTCCGTAAAACGCTGTAAATGATTAATTCCGGTCGAAAAACTGCGTATGTCGTAATACTCTACGGGATACTAATAGACAGCGCCTAAAGTCTCGCGTAAGTTGCGGGGAGAGTCTTACAAACAGTGAAAAGAATGCGCGAGAAGGGGGGGGGGGGGGGGGGGAGGGAGGGGGCATGTTAGAGGCACACAAAACCGACTCAATCAAAACATCTGCGGAACCCGGCATGTTTTTCGAGTAACAAAACCGACCAAAAATTTACATTCCCAATAATATTCTCGTCAACAATTATTTTTGTTTCTGAAACATCCACTATTTTGTTCCAGACGAAGTCAACATGGCTACTCACAATATAGTTTTAACATCTCTGGAGTTGACAACTCAAGGAACCTTGAATTGGGAAAATCCCCACATTTCTGATTACAGGATGGATCACTTCCCTATTGCAAAAACCAGCAAGCATATCAGGCTGGGCAAGCTGGTTTAGCTTAGGAATTCCGCGAACGTTTTTTCGAACCGAAGGTTCAATGATCGATTCACGCGGTCGAAAATTTCGAAACATTTCGAATTTTCGAACTTTCCATATCGAGTAATTCGACGGAACTCGAATTTTCGAACTTGTAAACTAAAAAATTCGACCCCTTTCGAGATTTCGAATTTATTACGGTGCAGAAGTCGATGCTTGTCGAACTTTCGAACTTGATAGGTTAAAAACGTCGATCATTTTCGAACTTTCAAACTTCTTCCACTAAAAAGTTCAAAGCATTTCGAACATCCTACGCTAAAAAATTCGATAATTTTTGAATTTTCGAACCGATTAATCTAAAGAATTCAAAAATTGTCCAACTTTTGATTCCTGAAAAGCTAAAAGTTCGACGATCTTCGAACTTTTATGGTAAAGGTTCGAAGTTTGTCGAACTTTGCAAGACCGACGGGCGGTTTCATTTGGATTCAAGCAGTGAAGCACATTCGTTTTTTTTTTTTCGTTTTTTTTTCGAATTCTTACTTGCGGTGCCGCATTCCTTGCGAAAGACGATGCTCAGTATTTCAATCATCTGGCATGGTTGGTTTTAGAGAATTAGATTCCCGAAGTAGCGAGGAAGGACGACGCGTTCTTGACGATTTTCATTTGTGCCATATTTGAAGCGCGCTATATCCGAAGGTATTTATGGTAGAGATGTTAAACTTATTTAGGAATGATCTATATATAGCCTAGGTAAGTGTTGCCTTAATATGTGATAATTGTTGTTCAAGACGAGTTTCGAAGAAATATTCTAACATGTATCTACTGGCAAGTATGCCCTAAACTTGGTAATTTTTTTCGTCTTAATTGTTTGAGGTATCATATTTAAATTAACACCACAGACAGTACATATCTTCACCATCTGCAGGATACAAAATAGCGTGTTTATTGTTTTTTCACGTTGAGGAATAAATGAACTCATGGGAGAAGCTATGGGGGAAGATTTCTAAAATGGTTCAAGTTCAGCACGTCATAGAAAAAGAAATATTTTAATTTTTTTATTTAATTCACGTTCCTGGGACGTGTTTTTTATAGCCTGTGCAAAATTTGGTATGCGAAACTTGTTTCGTAGTTCTGAGCCTCTGAATATGCAAGAATACAACACTTCCGACGGGTTCTTGATAGTTTGTTTTTTTCTGCGGCTTTTTATTTTTGCCTTTATTGTTATATTTATATATTTATGCTTTTACCAATGACACAGCTATTTAGGTTGAAAAGACATAACTTTGAACTTCCGAATCACCGAGCATATGACGAGTAGTGCCTTGTGACAATGAGTTTCTAACAATGACCATCTACGCGACCTTTTGTGCAGTGAAGAGCGACAGTAGCTATACATATGCATAAATAATTTCAGATTAAAATGAGCTAAACCATGTCCTCTTTCCCCGTATTGTTTTCTTCAACAGTCCGAAATATCGGGAGGGGGGGGGGGGACGGGAGACTGGACCCCCCACCCCCTTTTCCACCCGTTTTTCCTTTTTCGACGCCAATGGTATGGTAGAACGCTCCTCGACCTTAAGTTGTGTCAGCTTCTGTGCTTTTTGCTAGGCGTTTCTTCCATCCCGGAAGATAAACCTCCAAAGCAATTACAAACTAAAAAATTGTCGAAGTGCAGGCGAGCTATTGTATGTTGATCATGATGCAAAATCACGAGACTGGGAATGAAATTCGCAAGAAATAGTCAAAGAAATAAAAAAGGAGACAAGACAGCGTCTCAAACTCGGCTGAGTTGAGTTGGTGACGTTGTCCTGAGCTGAGTTTTCAGCCGAGTTGAGTCTGAGACGCTGTCCTGAGCTGAGTTTGAGACGTTGTCCTGTCCTCTTTTTTCTGTCTTCTTACACTTTTTCTTTCAAATATCATTCCCAGAGCTGAGTTTGAGGTGCTGTCCTGTTCCCCTTTTTCTGTCCTCTTACACTTTTTCTTTCAAATTTCATTCCCAGTTTCAGGATTTTGCATCATGTACAAACTAAACTTACTATATCCCAGCGTCACTTGGGCGGCGTTCGATCGGATTACTACCAGCGCGCAAGGGGGTAGGGAGGCAGTTTGCCAGATCGCTTCAACGTTTCTCTGAGCCTCAACCACCTCCTGCCTGCCCCTGGCCGTTTCGAACTGGATGAGTATCGTTAAACAGTGCGTTCGTGTGATCACTACTTCGTGATGCACGTTCATGACCCCCTTCCGGGTTGGCGGTCACAATTACTGATGTATGGTCACACGTCACTCTGCACTGGCAAATATTCCAGCATATCCGGGACACTCGTCGTCTCATTTAATTGCCTGACCAACTTAGCGCAGTCTAAATATCACACCCGAACTTTTCGAAACCTGATCCCGTAAAAGCCAGTGAGGTGTGAAAACGTTATTTGAAAATGAAACTGTGGCGGACCATGAAAAACGGACTTCGAACTTTTCGCACTTGAACTTGAAAGAAATTCGAACCCTTCGAAGTTGTTTTTTTCTAATTTAGCCCTAAAAAGGAATCAAAACCCTTGAACTTTTCGAACTTTATGTACAAAAAAATTCGATGCCTTCGAATTTATCGACCTTAATATCTATAAAAATTCGAAACTTTCGAATTTTTTTTTAATTTGAGATCCAAAAAAATTCGAAACAATCAAATCTCTCGAATGTTCAAGTTAGTAATGTTCGAAATCTTCGAATTTCTCGAACCTCAAGTGAAAAATATTCGAAATAACCGCACCCCAACGTTCAGAAACCGTGAAAGCTTTGAACTTTTAGAATTCGAAATTTCACGTTTTTTTAAAGTTGCGAATTTTTCGAATTCGACCTCCGTACGGTTGCAAACATCGAAACTGTTTTGTCTGGCATAATATGGAAAAAGAAGTCGCACCTCGTCTTCTTCTACGATGATGAGACAGTGTACGTGCCTGTGCATGCAGGGACATTCGGTCACGCCGGCATCAGGATCGGCAAAGTAAAGCTACTCGTTGTGCTTTCCGTAAGCGACTCCTGATCACTCAGCACTTAGCATTGGCGGAACTGTACTGTACTGTACGAAACTGTACGGAACTGTCCGAAGCTGTACGAGCTACTGAACAGAACAAAGAGTGGAGGTGGGAAGAAAAACACCGAAGGGCTTTCAAAAAGCTGAAAGATCTAGTGGCGAACTACACTGTGCTTGCACACTATGGTGGAAAACGACCTCTAGTGTGGTCTTGCAACGCCTCACCATATGGATTGGGAGCCGTACTTGCACAGTAAGGTGCTGATCGCTTTTGCATCCAGAACTCCGATCGCTTTTGCATCCAGAACGCTAGGCAGTGCCGAGCGGAACTATTCGCAACTGGATCGTGAAGGCCTTGCTATTGTGTACGGAGTTCACCACTTCTATCAATACCTAGCTGGGAGGTCCGTGACCGTATTCACAGACCATCAGCCTCTGCTAGGTATCATCGGCTCCAACAAGCCGGTTCCACAAGTATTATCACCAAGGGTGACTAGATGGTGCGTGAAACTGGCAGTCTACCACTACGACCTGAAATAAAGGCCAGGAAATCGTCACCAGAACGCAGACGCTCTCAATCGGCTTCCGGTACCACACACAGAAGACGAACTCAATCCACCTGGCAACGTCTTGATGTTTGAAGGGTTGTCACGGCCTCCTCTGTCAGCGCAACAGGTAGCAGAAGCGACAGCAAAGGACACTGTGCTGGTTGAAGTGTTAGAAGCAATTCAGAAGGGCACTCTTCATCGGCTCAAATCACCAGAGTTCGCACTTTACACAAAAAAGGCGCCAGAACTGTCGACACACCGAAATTGTGTGACATGGGGGGCACGCATTGTGATCCCCACGCGGCTGAGGACGGACGCGTTGACGTTGATGCACGCGGGGCACCGTGGAATTATCGCAATGAAGACATGCGCACGGAGCTACCTCTGGTGGCCCGGTATCGACGCAAACATAGAGTCATTCGTCGCAGAATGCACTGCCTGCCAGACCCACCGCAAGACACCACCGAAGGAGCCCATGCCAGTCTGGCACAGACCCTCCCAACCTTGGGACACTATTCACGTGGACTTTGCGGGTCCTGTTGAAGGCAAAGTTTTTCTGGTGGTCGTGGACGCATACACTAAATGGGTGGAAGTCCGAGTAATGCGAAACATGACGTCGGCGACCGTCATTAGAGAATTGAGGGCTATCTTCGCAACTTTCGGCGTTCCCCGGAAGGTGGTTTCGGACAACGGCACAACGTTTGTGTCCGACGACATCAAGACTTTCTACCGGAATAACGGTGTAATATTTATCACCAGCGCGCCATACCATCCAGCAACTAACGGCCAGGCTGAGCGGATGGTTCAAGAGCTGAAAATGGCGCTAGCTAAAAGAGGAATAGAATAGCTGAATTGTGCGGTTGCCAGATTTTTATTCAAACAACATACAACAATCCATGTGGCAACAGGAAAGACACCTGCTCGGATGCTTTTTGGAAGAGAACTTTCGTCTGCTCTGTCTGCTCTCGAGCGACTAAAGACGTTCAGCCCCGAGACACCTGAAAGCACTGCCACCTTTACAAACCCACGCAAGCTGAATGTAGGCCAAGCAGTGTGGTTTAAAACATTTCCAGACGGTAAAAAGTGGATACCGGGAGTGATCGAACGACAGCTGGGACATCGCTCTTGGATGATTCGGGTAGAGCAGGGTTCAATTCGCCGGCACACCAACCACGCGAAGAGTGGCATCGCATAATCAACCTACACAGACAGCGGTGGCACCCGCATGGGACATTAACAGCCGTGATGACCTGGCTCCGCAACCCGCGACAACCATCAGGGACAACAGCACAACTGCTATTCCCGAGGAATCGCTTCCTGTTGTGCCGCCGGCAGAGCCTGACACTTCAGGCACTCGAAGAAGTTCCCGAGACCGGCGACCACCTCAAAGATATTGACATGACGTCTAGTGGGGGGAGCTGTTATGTCTGGCATAATATAGAAAAAGAAGAAGACGCGCCTCGTCTTCTTCTGCGATGATCAGACAGTGTACGTGCGTGCGCATGCAGGGACATTCGGTCACGCCGCCATCACGATCGGCAAAGTAAAGCTACTCATTGTGCTTTCCGTAAGCGACTCCTGATTACTCAGCACTTAACAGAAACCTTTCGATTTGAAACATCAGTTCGGTTCGAAAATATCAAACCTTTCGCATTCGAACCTAGGGTGGTTCGTGACATCCCTCGTTTAGCTAGTTTTGAAGCTGGTTCGAGCTGGTTCGAGCTGGTCTTGGTAGTAATCCAGCTGGTTCAAAGAGGTTCAAGCTGGTTCGAGCGGGCACTTTAGCTGGGTAAGCTGGTTCGAGCTGGTACTGAAGCTGGTACTTGAGCTGGTTCAAGCTTGTCATGCTGGTTCGAGCTGGTTCTGAATCTGGCCCAAGCTGGTTCAGGTTGGTTTTGCTGGGAGCGCGGACACCGAGGTCGGCGAGAGCTTGTCGAACTGGCATTGCCAGGAGCTCGCGCGCCAAGGAGGGCTGGGGTGAGGATGGTGCCACGTCCTGTTCTTTGTCCTCTAGTTTTTGGTAGACGACCGGGCGCTTCAGGCACGCTGCGAGCCTCCTTTTTGTGCGAGAAACGAGAGAAAGTAAGTGGTGGGAACGGGAATTTTGAGACACTTTTGGTTATCTTAGGCAGATTTTAGAAAGGACGGCTGTGTGCGCGTTGTTTGGCGACTACTTGAACGGCGGTGCAAGCGGCAGTCTTTTCAGCGCGGGAAGAAGTCGGATGACCCGACTGAGGTGTCGTTTCGTGTCTTCGAACATTTGTGTGTTCGTGAATGACGGTGGGGCCGAGGAGTATCACCAATGCCATCCAAGCCACACGAATTTCCTCGCCTCTGCCGACTAGCAAGGAGACGCTTCGCCCTCATTACGGGCGGGACCCAGGTTCGCTTCTCTCATCCGTGTAGTATTTTTTATTGTTATTGCCTGTTTTTGGCGTATGTCTGGTATTTTTCGTGTTGAGAAATAAGCAATCTAGTTTTAATAGCATTGTTTGTTTTGCACCGAGGACCACTATCTATGCGCCGGTTAGTACTTTGTAAGCGCAGTGGATTTGTAGCATATGAGCTCCTATGAGCAGACCGCGAATACGAAAAAAACAAGTTAGATGCCGAGCTGGCTTTTCTGAAGAGTTTGGCTCATGTATCCTGTGTATCCATTTAAACTGATTAAAAAGGTGGGGAATACACCAGCCTAACCAGCATGGGCAGTTTACCCAGCATGACCCAGCATTTGCCCAACATTCACCCAGCACAACCCAGCATCCAACCAGCTAGACCAGCACGGCAGGCCGGGCATGCTGGAGCAATAACCCAGCATGAAGCTGAGATGCTGGGACCAGATTATGCTGGTTTTTCCAGTAGGATTATGATTTTGTTTTCACAAACACCAAAGCTTCGTAGAGGGGACTCAGACTACCCTTCTATATTGGCAGGGGTCCGAGACCCCCCCAAAATCTTCCTAACTGCCAACAGACCAATTATTAAAAATAATGAATATAAACATTACTATTGTCATTAATACATTACTTTCCTCAGTATCTTTTCCTGTATAAGCCCCTGGAAGGTTACCTTTTCCGTGCATACATGGGGGTCGCATTGTTGATAACCATGTGGTGATTTTCACAAGATGACTATAATTAAAGGCTGCCACATCGGCCGACATTGGGTAATGGTTCGCGTTCAATCGCTTCAATGACGAAAATTACCGAATCCAAACAATGTGCGGATCTCAGCACGTGCACTCTGCCTTGTGAGCCCCAGCAAGAAGGCCACTGGGGATGTGGGGAGGGGGCGGGGGGGGGGGGGGGGGGGGAGGGCAGCGGGTTTGATGGACGCTGGCGTGCTATATTCAGCATCAGGATATGGTCATGTTCAAAATTTTATGTGATCTTACTATGGGGTAAGGGTCTTTTACCCTTGCGTTCGAAACTCTACGCGTGTCAAGCGTTATTCAATTTTCGTTGTCACGTGACACGATCCGCAAGATTAACACGGCTACATAATGGCAAGATTTTCAACACAGCCTATGTGGCCGCTTGTTCTGTCTCTGAGTTAAGGGTGTGAAGCCTGTTGGTTTTTCTGTAAATCCTTCTGCAGCTGCCGTCTCGTAAAAGAAAAAAAAAATCGAATGCGCGCATTCAATTTCGGTCAAAATTTGGCTTTTCTGTGCGAGTTTATGGCCTTGAAAATCCCGAAGAAGCCAAAGTAGAGCCAAGCGTGATCTTCCTTGGCTAGAGTCTGAGTATTTTGCCCCTAATTCGCCAAACAACTGCCAAACTTAAGCTTCACTGCCTGGTAGTTCGGGTGTCACCTAGTATCTTTGGGACTAAATTGCCCAACAAATCTAGAACTAGGCTTAGTGCCCGGTAGTTCGGGTGATATTTGGCATTTTTAGGACAAAATGTTCAAACAAATGCCAAAGCTACGCTTCACTTTTTCATAGTTTGGCTGTCATCTGGTACCTTCAGGCCCAATTCGAGACAGATGTGCCGGAGTTAGGCTTACTGACTTGTAGTTCGGCTGACAACTGGCATTTTCGGGCCTAAGTCGCCACACAAGTCACAAAAAAACGTTTGATAAAGCCACCTATATTATGGAGCCACTCTATGTCTCTTTCCGTTGTGATCATTTCAAAAAAGTTTGCTGTGCCCGCTTACAGGACTGATAGTTTTGCTAAGTCATTGTTTGTCCGAACCGGGAGAGAGTGGAACGACCTCCCGGAAGATATTGTGTCCGTAGATGACAATGACGTCTTCGTTTTCCACTTGTCATGACGTTTTCTAAAACCCCCCTTACAATATTACCCACAGGGAGATGTAGGTCCAATGTAAGTAAATAAATATTAAAATTACGCGTCCCTTCCTGATAGTTCGGCTGTCATCGGGCCGTTACGGGCCAAAGTCGCAAAACAAGTGCTGGAACTAGGCTTACTGCCTCCTAGTTCAGCTGATGAGGTACTGGATGTACGCGGGTAGTCTGCAACATAATTAAAGAAAAATCAAATTTTATTCTGCTCGCAACTTTTGAATTTGTTTTCGGGGTTTCTTGATTTCTTCAAGCAAAAAGTGGGCTGAATGTTTTGCCGCGGCTGGACCAGGCTTGTAAACGCAGATTTTGCCGGATTGTTGTGTTCGCGCGTCTGTACGCGCGCCAATATCGGGACGCGCAGTGATTGGTTTGACATTGCAGAAACTGCCGCCGTTCAGCAAGCGCTGCGCGAGACTGATGTGCGCACGTCTCCTCAACAAATATCATTAATAGGCGGCGCATTGCAAAAGCGAGCGTAGTTCTGTGCCTGTGCGTGTCTTGCATTGTGAGTGAGCACTGTCAAACCCTAGAGATATCAAAAAGCGAGAGCGACAGTTGCTCTGCGGTATTGCGCCCGCTTAAGACTCTAAGGAACTAAAACAAAACCCTGATGGGGATGATTTTTTAAAGTTAATTTGAGGCATTTGACAGCTTAAACACAGTTACTCCTTCCCCTCACAGTCTTTCACTCCTCTACGAGCGGTTAAAAACATTCGAAACTTAAAGAATATAGTGTTTGGTGTATGGAAAGTTTGTCCTTTTATTATTTTCTATGTCGCGCAGTTTTTGTCGGACACCTTTTCTCTGGCGTTTCCCTTTTTTCAAAACTTTCGAGCGTGCGGCTTATTGACCGCAGAACAATCATCTTCGCAGATATTTATGAGCAGATAGAACAAAGCATTAGTTATTTATCGCAATCGAACTATGTTACGTGGCCTGCAATTTGTTTTGCTCTGGTGCATGCCCAAGGAGTTACTGAATCACTGCCTCTGCGTTGTTCTTCCCACCTCTCCTCGTTTGCCAAATGTCCTTAGTTCGTTCGACACGTAATCTCACATGCTGAAAAGCGCCAACGCCGTGTTCGCGCTAAAAGTGTTCGACAGTGCACATAAATGCATGTATGAAGGTGTCTTGGCACTGTGTTTAAGGGAATAAATTTCAAGGAAAAACGCCGTAACTTAAGAGTTTTGTAGTCTGTGTGACTTAGAAACGTTCCAATCTGCGTAGTACGTGTGAATTTTTTTCTGATATTTGCTGTTATAATCAAGCGTAAGGATTAATGCACTTACTTGTTCTTGTACAAGTACAGTACTGGCCTCAATTTTTTTACTTTCCGCTGTCTGCTTCAATTTGCAAGAGCACGCTAACGCCACTTGAACCTGTAGCGTACATTATAATAACTCTACGGGGGGGGCACTAAGCTTTATGAAGCACCGCCTATAGTTAGATCTCCTGTGGGGTTGACAGAGTTATTATAACGTGCTCTAAATGTTCAACTGACGCCAGTGTCTATTCCACTTTCTGGAGGCAAAAAATTAAAGCAGACAGCCAGTCTACTTTTACTGTGCTCCTGTGCATTCCTATGAGAAAACGCGCGTGTATTTGATCTCTTCGCCGGGAAATTACATTAAAAAACGTTTGTTACTTGAGTCGTACTAAATAGTCCGTACCTTCAATTACATTGTAAAACTGTAATTGCTTTGGGGACTGCATTTTGATTTGCCAGTAAGCGATGCTAAAATTCGCAATATTTAAGAACCAAACCTCAGTTCCAATGCAGGTATGTAAAAACGAGCGAAGATTCGAATCAAAATAGCATTCGAAAGAAATGCAGAGTATGTTCAAGGTTATCCAGCATCCCGGTAACGCTTATACATTGATAATAATCCCTTCTTGTCACTATATGGAAGTAAATAACCCCGTCGTACGCCTGTAAGAGCTTTTAAAACATTCGAAAATAAAAATTACACTATGTAGTATATGAAAAGTTTCTCCTCCTAATATTTTCTATTTCAGGCAGCTTCTGTAGGGCACCTATTCTCTGACGCCTCCCTACTTTAAAAAGTTTGAGCATGCGGGTTATCCTTTGACCGCAAAAAATCATCTTCGCAAATAATCATGAGCAGAAAGTATAAAGCATTAGGTATTTATCGCAGCCGAACTACATTACAAGGCCTGCAATTCGTTTTGATCTGCTGCATGGAAAGTGAGTTAATGACCCAATGTTGCTGCGTTGTTCTTGCCGTCTCTCTCGGCTTTCCAGATGTCGTTCGGTCATTTTACACGTATATCTTCCATGCTGAAAAGCGCCCACGTTGTTTTCGTGTTAACAGTGTTGGACATTGCATATAAATGCTTGTATGAAGCTGTCTTGGCACCGTGTTTAATGGCATGAATTTCAAAGAAAAACGCCGTAACTGACCAATTATGTAGTCTGCGTGACTGAGAAAAGTTCCAATCTACGTAGCCCGTGTGAAGTTTTTCTAGTATTTAATCTTATAATCAAGCGTAGAGAAAAAACGCATTTACTTTCTCCCGTAGAAATACATTACTGGATGTCAATTTCAAACTGCTTGCTGTCTGCTTGAGCTTGCAGCAGCACACTGACGCCATTTGAAACTCTAACGTACATTATAATAAGTCTATGGTGGGGACAGCAAGCTTGATGAAGCGCCCCCTTCTGTTCGTCGATCTTCCGTTCGTTAGAAAGAATACAATCTTTTTGTCTGATTGCCCGCACACCGAACCAACCCACCGGTTCCGTAGAAAAGATAATCTTTTACTGCTGGAATCGCGAGCGCTCCGCCATAGCGCGGACTGCGGAATATGCCGCGTATTCCGGCCATTGCCTCAAGACGACAATTAGGTATCGCTGTTAGTACGGGCCGAGGAAAGGTCCGAGGCCCATACAGTTGGTCGCAGGCGCAAACAGAAGCAGCAGCCGCCCGTATACTGGGCCTAGCCTGGCCCAAGTATATAGTTGTACGGACCGCGCGATATATATTTTTTATTTATTTACAAGAAACCCTGCAGCGCCCACGCATTAGAGCAGGGGAGTGAGATAATAGTACAATCATTCAGACGTCACTATACGTCAGCACAGTACACTTCAGTAGCAAAAAAACAAAAAATTCACACATCATAACTTTTTTTTTTCTTTCACAGTGATACTATATCAGTGGGCACACACGTTTGAACTCTTCATCACAGGATGTTTACACGTTAACATAACACTCTTCAATAATACATGTACACATTCACATTTCATTCAAGAGTTTTAAAAAAAGTTTTATTATAAACCGATACCATATCTGCACGCAATTCATTCCATTAGCCTATCGCTTTTGAAAAATATTAAAAATTCATGTAGTTCGTCCGGCATTTTACTACACGTATTTTCTTACTATGATCCTTTCTATTTACGATGTGATGAGGCTTTTTTAGGTACACAGATTTATCAACCCCAGTTAACTTATTGTATATTGCACGAATAATTTGTAGTCTGCATTTCCTGCTTCTGGTATCAAGATGTTCCATTTCAATACATATCTTTCATCTTTGCTGCACTTTAAAACCCAGAATATTTGTTAAGGATAAACCTTACTGCCCAATTTTAACACCCTCGATCTTATCTATCAAGTATTTTTGGTGGGGATCCCACACGGTGCTTGCATACCCTATTGGAAAACCCCAATATGAGCAGCGTATTATGGATATTGGTAAACAATATATTTTTATTGTATTACAATACAATATAGACAGTGTATTGGAAACATTGCATTTATTGTATTGCATTACAATAAGGGTTTGTTATGGGATTCCAATATCCATAATACGCTGAAAATATTGGAATCCAATATATTATATCGGCTACCAATAAAACTATATACGAGTTGGAATATCACATTCAGCGCAGCATTTCTCTGTAACGCAGTCTGTTCTTGTGTGTATTTCTGAGTGATAAATTAAAAAAAATGTTGCTGTTGTCCAATTGTGAATAAAGAAGCAAAACACTGGACTTATCAATACCAAATATATTTAACATATTCCTGAACTGGGGGATCTGGCATTTACTGCAAAAGAAAGTTAATTGTTTAGGACTCTCATTCAAAAACTTGATGTTTGAAAACAGAATGTGAAATCCTCACCTTAATGAAAACAGCACCTGCTAGCTGTAGCCACATAGAAACTGCAAAATAAAAATGTGTGATTAGTTTGCGACAAGTAGCAATCCTTCACCAAGCCGGATAGATTCAAAATTATGTCTGCGTTTGATTGTGGAAAAATAAGCTTCAATGCCACTGCCACAGGTCATTCTAAGCTCGTTCAATTAAATATACGTATCCGCTCGTCTGGCTTCACTATTCCTGCTTCGCACTTAACTAGAGTATCTGGAATGCTCACCTTTGAGGAAAAACGAACTGGTGCTTGCTTGCTCGTAGACTGTGGAAACCGGAAGAGAGATTTGCGGTTAGTTGCGTCCAGAAACTGTTACTTTGAGTAGCCACTTAAAGTACACTAAGTCTGAAAGATTCAAAATTACATGCGCGGGACATAGATATCCTCTTCCGACGTCACTGGGCACGTGTCAATGTCGCCCGCTTGTATTACAGAAAAATAAGCTTCAATGCAGGAGCTCCCAGTCGTTCTGAGCTCCGTCAACTAAAAATGCTGTACCGCTTGTCTGGCTTCCCTATTGCTGCTTCAGAGATATCTAGAAAATCTAGAATCCTCACCTTTGAACGAGAACGAACTGGCGCCGGCTGGCTTGTGGGCCGTGGTAACTGCAAGAGAGATTTGCGATTAGTTACGTCCAAGTAACAATTTTTTTGGGTAGCCACCTACAGCACACTCAAAATTACATGCACGGGACACAGATGCCTCATGCGACGGAACTCCCTTCGTCCTTGTTTTCTGTTAACTCTGCTCACCTTCACCACTCGCCTCCAATTTCTGCGCTACTTCTTTAATCTCGATACCCTGGTTCCCAAAGGCCATGCCATGGCTTGCGCCAGTCACGGATCTGTCAGCTCTGCGACTGGCGCTATTGTGGCAAAGACGCCACAGCACCTGGCGCTTGATGTGCTCTTTCAATATTTTGAGCATTGCGCAAAACAGGTGGATGCGTGTCTGGTATGCCCTTTGCTTATTTGCGGATCGTTCCGAATCAGAGGGTAGGCGCTTCTGCGACCTGGGCGCATGCTCGGTATTTTACAATAGTTGAAACCGAACTCTGCGGTAATCTTGAAACATAACAAACATAATGTGCACCCCAAAAGGCATAGCAAATGAAACACCCACCATCTATCTATTTTCGTTTCTTGTCCGCAAGAAGCTGTCATATATGTAGCCTCCCTTGCTCAAGCCGTTCCTCCCTAGTGTCCCGGTTGGGTCTCGTCCTGATGAATCGTCGGTGGAGACCTGAGGAGCGGTCAACATCATATTAGACCTTTTTGAGACAGAACCATACACTGGCTGAGAGCAAGTACACCCAAACGAATCTCAGGCATGTCATTTATAGGGCGTTTTAAATTGAGACGCATGATGTAAAATGAGACGTCAATACTGACGCACCCCTTTTCCGAACCAAAAATTTTGAACGCCTTGTCCCCCTCGCTAGGGGGACAAGGCACATGAATCCCGGCATGTGGATGAAATTTTTACCATAACATCCCGACTCAATGCCCATCCCTGAATATTCGACCACCACACTTTTAGAAAAAAAATTATTTTTTTTTAGAAAACACCGAGTCATCTACCACCCCTACAAAAGCCTGAACCAAGCATACTCGTACCGTGGCTTGTTTGCTCGTGCCGCCCCCGAGTTAATTCGGGCTGACAATGTTTTTTTTTTTTCAAATGGAACCAACATTCTTAGTTTTGGTTTGACTTGTAGAAGCAGGTGGATACTTTTATAAAGCTTCCTCCCTATGCGCTTCCGAGTCAACATTTTTGCAATGGCCAACCCCCGGGCTTTGATTTTGCGCTCATTGATGAATGCAGAAACTCGTATAGGCTGGCAATAGATCGCCTTGAAAATACTTGCTTTTGGTGGCCAAGAACAAACTCGTGCTCCTGATTGGCAGCCACTTGCTGCCAAGAATTCCTGCACATATCCTAAAGATTAGACTAACACAGATGCTTTGGCTGGACAGAGACACAAAAGCCTGAAACAAGACCGCTATACAGACAGGAAATAGAGTGTCTGTGAGGAATGATACAAACAACTCAGATAGGCATCAATCACTCACCTTGAAAACACTTGCCATGCACGGCAAAAAACAAACTTCTGGCCTTGATTGGCTGGTTCTTGCCACCAAGACCTGCATGTATAAGAAAGAACCCGGTCTTAATTAAACTTGGGTGCTTTTGCAGAAGAGAGACCACAAAATACTAATGCAAGATCACTACACATAGGAAATGGCATCCAAAAGGAATGAAACACAAAACTCACATAGGCGGGCAGTAGCTCACCTTGAAAATACTTGCTCTTGGTGGCCGAGAACAAACACGAGTTCCTGATTGGCAGCCATTTGCTGCGAAAAATACCTTCACATATCCTAAAGAACCGAGTCTTAGTCTAACACAGATGCTTTGGCCGGACAGAGACACAAAAGCCTGACACAAGACCACTATAAAGACAGGAAATAGTGTCTGTGAGGAATGAAACAAACAACCGAGATAGGCATCCATCACTCACCTTGAAAACACTTGCCATGCGCGGCAAAGAGCAAACTTCTGGCAATGATTGGCTGGTTCTTGCCACCAAGACCTGCATGCATAAGAAAGAACCCGGTCTTAATTAAACTTGTGTGTTTTTGCAGAAGAGTGACAAAAAATACTAATGCAAGACCACTACACAAAGGAAATGGCATCGAAAAGGAATGAAACACAAAACTCATATAGGCGGGCAGTAGCTCACCTTGAAAATTTGGGATGCCGCGAACCACCCTAGGTTCAAATTCGAAAGGTTTCGATATTTTCGAACCGAACTGATGTTCGATTTCGAAAAGTTTCGATATTTTCGACCTTAGGAAGGTTCGAATTGAAATATTTGCAACTTTTCAAAATCGTGGGGTTTCGAATTCGAAAAGTTCGAAGCTTTCACGGTTTCTAAAAGTTCGGGTTCGATTATTTCGAATATTTGTTTACTTGAGGTTCGATAAAGTTTGAAGATTTCGAACTTTTCTAATTTGAAATTCGAAAGAATCGAATGTTTCGAATTTCTTTGGATCTAAAATTCGAAACATTCGAACGTTTCGATTTTTAAGGACATGAAGTTCGATAAATTCGAAGATTTCAAATTTCTTTCTACATAAAGTTCGAAAAGTTCGAAGGTTTCGATTCTCTATTAATGCTAAATTTAAAAAAAGAGAAAAAAACTTCGAAGGTTTTTGATTTTTTTGAAGTCCAAGTGCGCAAAGTTCGAAGTCCGGTTTTCATGTTCCGCCACAGTGTCAGTTTCAAATAACGTTTTCACGCCTCACTGGATTTCACAAAATCAGGTTTAGAAAACTTCAGGTATATTATTTAGGCTGCGCGAAGTTGGTCAGGCAATTAAATGAGACGACGACTGCCCCGGATGTGCTGGAATATTTGCCAGTGCAGTGACGTGTAACAATAGAGCAGTAATTGTGACCGCCAGCCCGGGGTGGTAATTACCGTGCATTACAAAGTAGCGATCCTACGAACGCACTGTTTAACGATACTCATCCAGTTCGGAACGGCCAGGGGCAGGCAGCGGTTGAGGTTCAGAAAATCCTTGAAGTGATCTGGCAAACTGCCCCCCTACCCCCTTGCACGCTGGTAGTAATCCGATCGAACGCCGCCCGAGTGACGCTGGCATTTAGTAAGTTTAGTTTGTACATGATGCAAAATCCTGAGACTGGGAATGAAATTTGAAAGAAAAAGTGTAAGAAGACAGAAAAAGGGGACAGGACAACGTCTCAAACTCAACTCAGATGAAAACTCAGCTCGGGGCAACGTCTCAAACTCAACTCAACTGAGTTTGAGACGTTGTCCTGTCCCCTTTTTTTTCTTTCTTCTTACACTATTTCTTGCGAATTTCATTCCCAGTCTCGGGATTTTGCATCATGATCAACATACACCAGCCCGCCTGCACCTTGACCATTTTTTTTGTCATTGCTTTGGTGGTTTATTTCCTGGGGCGGAAGAAACGCCGAGAAAAAAGCACAGAAGCTGACGCAACTCGAGGTCGAGGAGCGTTTTATTATACCAGTGGCGTCGTAACAGGAAAAACAGGGGGGGGGGAAGGGGGAGCTCCAGTCTCTCCCCCCCTCCCAGATATTCCGGACTGTTAAAGAAAACAATACGGGGAAAGAGAGCATGGTCGAGCTTATTTTAATCTGAAATTATTTATGCATATGTATAGCTACTGTCGCTCTTCACTGCATAAAAGATCGCGTGGGGCCGGTTCTCACATGCAGCGAAGCGCTGATGTAACGCTGCTCACGTGCCGTCAGGTACTTATCGTATGCCATGAGCAACAGTTTTGACGGTGCGATACAAAGCTGGTGAACGCTCCCGTCGGCACGTGCTTAGCACGAGGTCAGCGATATGCTTGTTGCGCTCCGCTGCATGTGTGAACAGGCCTTTAGAAACTCGTTTTCAGGAGGCACTACTCGTCACATGCTCGGTGGCTCGAAAGTTCAAAGCGATGTCTTTTCGAGCTAAATAACTGTGGCATTGGTAAAAAATAATCAATAAATAAACATAACAATAAATGCAAAAATAAAAAGCTGGAGAGAAAGAAAAGCTATCAAGAACCCACCGGAAGTGTTGTATTCTTGCATATTAAGAGGCCCAGAACTATGAGACAATTTTCTCCTACCAAAATGTGTACAGGCCAAAAGAAACACGTCCCAAGAACGTAACATGAGAAAAAAAATATTTTTTTTATGACGTGCTGATTTTGAACAATTTTAGAAATCTTCCCCATGAGTTAATTTATTCCTCAACGTGAAAAAAAAACAATAAATACATTAATTTGTATCCTGCAGATGGTGATGATATGTACTGTCTGTGGTGTTAATTTAAATGCGATACCAAAACAATGTAGGCGAAAAAAAGTACCAAGTTTAGGGCATAATTGTCCGTAGGTACATGCTTGGATATTTATTCGAAACTCGTCTTGACCAACAATAATCATATCTTAAGACGACACTCACCTAAGGTATATATAGATCATTCTTAAAAAGTTTAACATCTCTACCATAAATAGCTTCGGCTAGGGTGCCTCAATGTCCTTCTGTTTAGGGTGATGCCATCGTTTGTAGTACCCGATGCCGACAGCGCGCGCTCCCAGGCAAAATACAAAGAAATCGAGGAAACTAAATGTCGCCGTAGCACAGTCAGCGCCACGAGCACGTGTAGGGACACGCTCTTTCACGCGCTTCAGAACAAAAAATAAAAATAAGCGTTCGAAACAAATTGGCCGGATGTCATCACCCCAAGCAAAGCGCACGTGAAGGCACCCTAGCTTCGGCTATAGCGCGCTTCAAATATGGCACAAATGACAATTGTCAAAATCCCGTCGTCCTTCCTTGCTCCTTCGGGAATCTTTTTTTCTAAAACCAAGCATGCCAGATGATTGAAATCAGTGGCGTACCAACTTGTTTTTGAGTGGGGGGGCAAACCAGACCCTCTCCCCCCCCCCCCCCCCCCCAATCGAAAATTCGGCGCAACTTTTGTCCAACTTTTCTAAAGATTTGGCAATGATTCGGCAAAATTACAACGTTACCAGACTTAACATTAATATTTTGTTTTTTTTCTCACGAAAAAAATTTTGCTTCTTCTTCTTAAAATAAATACAACTTGTAGTGCCTATTGAAAGAGTTATGACTAAATAAGGTGATATTCTAGAAGATAATTGTATCGATGTCGCTTTTGTGTGTTTACTTGTAATTTTGGTGTATGCTTCCAGAAAGTGGCGGGACAACGAGGTTGGGTAGTGGCCGGCACAGTCACGAATCACACTACGAGAGCTTTGATTTTGAGGCTTCATCAGCGCACGCCTGCAAGTGTGTTTACATTGTTAAAATAAAGGCAATCACTGCGTTCTTACTTTCTCTGGTAGTCGCCGTTTCGTGCGCGAAAACGGATGCAACGGTTGCTGAGCCTTCACCAGAAGAGATAACAATATTGTAAATATGCATGTTTTTCGATTTGAGTCACTTGACGTCAGCTTTGCATGAAAGTGCGCGTTCCATATTCGCAACGTGCCGTTTTTAACCTTTAAAATTCCGGTTTCTGGTGTTCGGACACACACGGACGTTTAGGAAGATGGGGAGAGTTAGGAATGGTCGGATGTGCGACGTCGACCATGATAGTTCCGTGTTTAACGAATATTTTTCATCAGTCTTTACTAACGAGTGCTTGGACTCCGTCCCCACTCTCCCTGAAGAGCTTTACGAGCGCATGCATCCTATTAACGTTAACTCCGCCGGTATTATAACATTGATTGATAAACTAAACTTACTCCGTCCGCTGGAACCGATAACATCAACTCTAAAATTTAAAAGAAACACCAGTGTTATTTCGAGTGAGTATTTAAAACTTATCTTTATTGAGTCCCTATCTCAAAGGTGCCTTCCATCTGACCAAAAGGTGGGAAGGGTAATTCCCAGTCTTTAAACAGGGCAGCCGCTCTTCCGCATCTAATTATCGCCCTAATTCATTGACTTCAATTTCTTGCAAACTACTTGAGCATATCATCTACTCCAATATCTTGAGGCACCTATCATCCCATTTCTTTTCTTTAAACAGCAGCACGGTTTTCAAAAAGGTACACTCTCCGGCAATATGAAAGACCCACTGGGAGCGCGTGGCCGAGGCGGTGGCTGGCGGGGGCGCTGCGAGCCCTCCGGGCAATTCCAATCTGCTTCGAGGGGAGGACGCTCACTCGGGCTCAGATAAAGCGAAACGCGCTTATCAGTTTGTGCCGAGTGCCGAATGAGCGTCCTCCCCTCGAAGCAGAATGGAACTGCCCGGAGCGCTCGCAGCGCCCCCACCAGCCACCGCCTCGGCCACGCGCTCCCAGTGGGTCTTTCATATCGCCGGAGACTGTACTTTCCTGCGAAACACAACTCTGCGACTTCATCCATGACTTGCATTCTAACCTTGAACCTTGAACCTTGAAATGAAAAAACTGACACAGTTTTTTTTTTTTTTTCAAAGCGTTCGGCCGTGTTTTTTATCAACGCCCTCTTTCTAAGCTATCATCTTTTTGCCTCGACCAAATAACCGTTTGCATAGATTCGTGACTTTCTTTTTTCCCGTGTACAGGTCACGTCCATGATGATCATGAATCTTCCTTAATAAATGTATCTCCTAGTGTTCCCCTGGGGTTCGTACTTGGGCCCTTACTCTTTTTAATATTTATTAATGACATCCCCATTGGGATTTCTTCAAAAAACCGCTTTTTCGCCGACGACTGCGTCATCCATAACAAAGTAACTTGTGTGCAAAATAATAACCAGCTTTAGGAAGATCTAGAGAACATTAACAATTGGTGCAAAGAGTGGATTATGTCATTAAACAAGTATAAACGCAAACTAATCCACTTCACCAAGAAAAAAAAACACTGTCATTTAATTACTTCTTGTACTCCGATCTGATTGAGACCGCTACTGTGTATAAATACTTTGGTGTAAGACTAACATCTGACCTTCCCTAAAATAACCACATTGAAGTCATTACTGCCGATTCATCTGGAACTCTTGGACTAAGCAGACGTAACTTAAAAAGGGCTCCACCCTTTGTTCGTAAGCTAACCTTGGACACGTACGTCAGACCAAAAATAGAATATGCTTCAACCATCTGGAATACCCATCGACTGTACCTCATCAATACCCTGTAGAGGCAGTTCAGAACAGAGCTGCTCGCTTCATTTCATCCACTTATGACTTTTTTTTCAGTGTCTCAGCGCTAAAAACTGAACTAACCATGTCCTCTTTGCAGCTTCGCAGAAAAGTCTCTCAGCTGTGCTTTATTCACAAAATCTACTACCACATTCCCGACCTCAAAACCACTTTGTTATTACCCCCCGACCGAACATCTTCTCGCCTCAACAACGTCTGCACCATCAAGCACATTTCTGACTCTACTAACGCTTTCAATTGGTCGTTCCTTTCTCAAGCCATCAGCCACTGGAACAGTCCCCCATCCTCCATTGTCACCATCTTGGACCCAGCTGATTTCTCCTCTGCAGTAAAACTACACCTTTCTTGGCCCATGTAATGGTGTGCGGGGCTAGGCAGATAGGTGAAAACCCTTACGCAGAGCGCCTGCCGGGCCAGACTTGTACGTAGTTCAACTACTTTACTCAAGTTACTGTAGTTTAACTACTTTTCTGGGTAGTTTAGTAACTTTTAATTACATTTATATTCTAGTAATTCGTAGTTTAGTTTAACTACTTTTCCGAGTGACTTCCACTCAAATTACAAATTACTTTCTAATTTTAGTGGTTGTTTTGCCTATCAACACAGAAAAGATGTCGGAAGGTCAGCTGATATTTGCAGAGGGGGAAGCATGCGGAGTAGAAAAGGGGGGGATGGGAAGGAAGAAAGTGATTTAGATAGTCCAAAAAAACCCAAAATTTTAACGAGCCCCCCCACTGCAACAACACTGCTACGAGGCGCGGGGAGCGAACAGACACGACGCAAGAGAGGTCGAGTAACTGTGGGATTAGCTCCGAATAGTGGCGTTTCTTTGTATTCCGAAGCTCAAGGAGACTTGACGCATTTGATGAAAGGGATTGTCCCCGCTTCTCTCCAATGTAGGAATTCTTGCCCACTACAGGAGGTGCACACACTCCTCCTTTTACGGTGCAGGCGATAGAACCCCTAACAACGACGCTCACGCCGGATGGGCTGCTCGTGTATCACTCGAAGCGCGTTAACCCACCCCCGCGCCTGCGTTCACGCCGCTTCGCGGTGACGGTGTGCGGCTGCTAATTACAAATCTATTAACCCACCTAGCCCCCCCACCCCCCGTACACACCGCTTTGCGGCGTCCGGTCGGCAACCCAAGCCCCGCTGCCCCCCATGCACTTCCGTAAATAGAGTCGATACGATTTAGTTTAGCGATGTTTCGTCAACAACATTCGTTTTTTTTAGTGTTAATGGTAAAAAAGAAATGTAAATATCGCCAAATGCCTCGACAAAACAAAATGTTCGAGAAAAAAAATAAAAAGAAGTAAGCCGGCCCACACCATAAATAGAACCCGGGTCTGACACGTATGAGGCAGACATCTCACCACTAAGTTACGCTACCTCTTCGGAAACTCGCATTGCATCCGCTGCCTATGTTGACGGCGGCAGCGCCTATCTCCAAGCAAGCAAGCAAAACTTTATTTTGTGTAAGGGCCTACGTCCTGGTCTGGACGGCCCGTCCGGCCCATGTCTCGCGGATGGATTCCGTTAGGTTACCGTGTAGCCTTGTTCGTGGGGCAAGGCTCCACAAACCAGCCAATCCGGCGTGCGTGAGCACCGCTGCTAGGGTTTGTATCGCCTGCGCGTTAAAAATATGCCCGCGCGGGTCGGGGGGCAGTGCCCTTGGTATTCCTTGGGCGCCGCCGGCCTGTGTGTCTGCTCTGCCCAGTGGCGGCCGTTTCAGGGGGGGCAAAACGCATGCCTTGCCCCCCCACTCTGAGAACTAGGGGGGCAAGTGCCCCCCTTGCCCCCCCGGTTGGTGCGCCCATGATTGAAATAAACGGCATTGTATTTCGCAAGGAATGTGTCACCCCATGTAAATTTGCGAAAAAAAAATTACGAATGTACCTCACTGCTTGAATCCAAATGAAACCGCCCGCCGGTCTTTCGAATTTCGACGAGCTTCGAACTGTTACCCTAAAAGTTCGAAGTTCGTCGAACTTCTGACTTTTCAGGAATCGAGAGTTCGAAAGTTCGAAAATCATCGAATTTTTTAGCGTAGGAAGTTCGAAAGTTCGAAAAGCTTCGACCTTTTTAGTGCAAGAAGGTCGAAAATTCGAAAATCATCGAATTTTTTAGTTGATCAAGTTCGAAAGTTCGACAAGCATCGAATTTTGCAGCGTAATAAGTTCGAAAATTCGAAACGCGTCGATCTTCCTAGTGTAATAAGTTCGAAAATTCGACTTCCGTCGAATTTTTCAATATGGAAAGTTCGAAAAATCGAAATCTTTTGAACCTTTGAATCGCTTGATTCGATCATCGAAACTTCGATTCGAAAAAAGTTCGCGGCATCCCTATTGAAAATACTTGCTCTTGGTGGCCGAGAACAAACACGACTTCCTGATTGGCAGCCATTTGATGCGAAAAATACCTGCACATATCCTAAAGAACCGAGTCTTAGTCTAACACAGATGCTTTGGCCAGACAGAGACGCAAACGCCTGACACAAGACCACTATAAAGACAAGAAATAGAGTGTCTGTGAGGAATGAAACACAGAACTCAGATAGGCATCAATCCCTCACCTTGAAAACACTTGCCATGCATGGCAAAGAGCAAACTTCTGTCCTTGATTGGCTGGTTCTTGCCACTAAGACCTGCATGCATAAGAAAAAACCCGGTCTTAATTAAACTTGGGTGTTTTTGCAGAAGAGAGACAACAAAATACTAGTGCAAGACCACTACACATAAGAAATGGCATTCAAAAAAATGAAACACAAAACTGATATAGGTGGGCAATAGCTCACCTTGAAAATACTTGCTCTTAGTGGCCGAGAACAAACACGTGTTCCTGATTGGCAGCCATTTGCTGCAAAGAATAGCTGCAAAGATCCTAAAAAACCGAGTCTTAGTCTAACACAGATGCTTTGACCGGACAGACACACAAAAGCCTGACACAAGACCACAATAAAGACAGGACATAGAGTGTCTGTGAGGAATGAAACGCACAACTCAGATAGGCGTCAATCACTCACCTTGAAAACACTTCCCATGCGCAGCAAAGAGCAAACTTCTGGCCTTGATTGGCTGGTGCTTGCCACCAAGACCTGTATGTATAAGAAAGAACCCGGTCTTAGTCAAACTTGGGTGTTTTTGCAGAAGAGAGACAACAAAATACTAATGCTAGACCACTACACATAGGTTATGGCATTCAAGAGGAATGAAACACAAAACTGATATAGGTGGCCAATAGCTCACCTTGAAAATACTTGCTCTCGGTGGCCAAGAACAAACTCGTGTTCCTGATTGGAAGCCATTTGCTGCGAAAAATACCTGTAGATATCCTATAGAACCCAGTCTTAGTGTAACACAGATGCTTTGGCCGGACAGAATACAAAAGTCTGATACAAACCACAAAAAGCAGGAAATAGTGTCCGCGAGAGGTGAAAAAAGACCCAATTGGAGAGGCTTGTTCTGTTTCATGTTGGTCAAATAGTGTAGCTCATTTTGCTAAAACGATGCATATTTGCTAAAAAAAGTATCTATATTTTGCCCCATTTAGCAGAGTTTACTGCCAAGGGTACCTGCACACCAGAATAAGTCAGAATTAGTCAGTTTTTTTTCTTCTTTTGATGACAACAACAGAATTCTACACAAGTGATGAAACAAAATATGAACCCAGCAAGGCAGGCTAGTTTGCCTTGGTGCAAGCACAGTGGCTTGGCCAACCAAATGAGGTTCTATTCTTTATCGCTTGTCATATTTGGTGGGAATAGTAAAGTAAATGAAAATAAGGCAATCTCTCTTGCAGCCGACAGCTGCAAACAAAATTCATATACCTCGAACGACCTGGAAATAAAATTGGGTGGTGGCCAAGTGGTTTAAGGTGTCAAATATCAAACTTACAGACTGTAGTAATGGTTTAAGTCCTCCTGGTGTATATTGTTATCCTTATAACTATATTTACATTGTTTTTTTGTATTTTTGAGGCACAAGTACTTAATTTATACGCTAATTCACCTTTAGAAGCGTTTTAATTGCACTCCATGCCTTTCTAGTGCTCGTAGTTGATTCTTGGTGAAAGCGTTCTTAAATTTTTCTTTTCTTGCTGTCGCTGCTGCTTGCTTTCTCACCTTTATAATGCTGACAGCTCGAAACAAAAGTAATGAAAAATGTGTTTAAAATGTCATGAAGATCAGCATTTTCAAGCTGTACCCCTGCTTCATGCCCCGACCATGCCACCATACCATAGCTGAGTGCAGTGACAAATGGTCCCAGGTTTGTCACCCGACCTTATATTGGCTCACGGTGTGGCGCGACTCATGCAGCACCTAGGCTTCGCGATGGAGCCAGTGAGCGAGGTGTGACACACTAGAGCTGTGCGAGCCACAGCTTTACAGCCTGAAAAGCGTGGGAAGATCCCTCTCCCTTTGGAGAGCTGGCATTAGCTCACCGAGAAGCTATTGCAAGCACTAGAAAGCCACAGAGTGTGAATAAAAGCGCTTCTGAAAATGAATTAGTGTGTAAATTATGCATCTATATGTTAAAACTTAAAAAAGTATATATGTATATATATATATATATATATATATATTTTTTTTTTTAAACTAAAAAAGCTTAAAAAAAATGTTTCCAGGTGGGCTTGCACCCAGAGCTCCACGGCCCTTGAATTCAGTTCCCTAAAGCCCGCTTCACACGGAACAATTTCGCCCAGCAACTTCTTGTCGCAACACCAGCAACACGGGCCGCCCGCGTTCACATGCAGCAACCGAATTGCTACGACTTGCCATCATTATAATGAAATTTTATTTTTCTTACAGTATTTAGACGCAAAGTTATATCCTAAAAACATGTTTTTATATCTTTAAATTGCGCTGAGAATACTAACTCATCTTTTTGAAACAGTTTATTTTCAAAAATTATCCATTTCAAACCAGAACTAAGTCCTCAGTTCTCATCATCCCGACCACAGGGGTGTCACGTGAAAATATTGCATTCCTGATTGGATGCTGCCGCTTCAAACATCTCCGAGTAGTCAGAGTTGCTCGTCCGCTTGAGCCGGACCCGATCTCAGCAATTCGTGTCGATCTAGGGAAAGCTAGGGAACAACCCGCCAGCAGCCCCAAAATTGCTGGAAAGGTTGCCCCGTCTGAAGCGATCCCATACTCTGTTTTATACATAGAGTGCAACGCAGTCAAAGCTAGCGCACCGGTTTGCATTGCTGACCGTGCCTACGTTCGCCCCATAAGATAGTGCGTCCCCTGCAAAAAAGTTTTAAAAAGTCGGAAAATGTGCTTCCTCGGGTCAAGTAACTGATAGTGGTGTTATGATTTCAACGGAGCACAAATGTTTTTCAAGAAAAAGGAAAAGATAATGTAAACCACCTTAAATTGTTTTCGTGCTCGTCCGTGTGGGAGCCGCTGTGGGTTTTCGGGTTGTGTGGCACTGGCTGGTTTTAAGAAGATGGCGGCTTACGCAGCAAGCTCAAGTACCTCTCCTGCTCGGATGTTTTCGAAGATTCGTTGTGCGAAAATCTTGAAAGAGTGCAAGCAGATGATCGCCAATGTGTACGGGAGTATAAGAACACATTCCCCGAAGAATTTGGTCGTGAAGTCCTGAAGACGGCCAGTAACGACACTGGAGTGTGCCCTGTACTGTCGCGTAGTGCAAGGCGCAGTGCCTATCTGGCAAGGTGGCGTCCCCGAAGCAAAGACCTCGCAACGTGAAAGTTTCGAGCACGGGGACAGTCAAGCATGACGAGTTCACACAGAACGCCATTCGCCTGAAGGTGCATCGCAAGTGCTCCGAGAGGGAGATTCTTACCCTTGACAGCTATTTCAAAATAAACTGTACAGGCCACAACTATTGTCCATTAAGGTCTTATTATAAATTTTGGGACAAGGCCGCTATCAGGGCGATTCCTCATTCCACGCTGCACGAAAGAAAAATATAACTCGGTGCTGGAGGCAAATAACACTTGCAAAGCTGCAGACCAGGGGCCGCTTGCTCGAAAGAGTTGAGACACAACTTGAGACAGTCTCAGCCGAGACCGAACGTGAGCCACTTGCTCGAAACGAAACTTAGTCTGGACTTGAGACTGAAACCGAGTCCCTGACTCAAGTTGTGTCTCAAGCCGGGAGACAGCCCTGTAGCAAATTAGCTGGCGGCCGATTTAAGACCCAAACTGAGACCCAAACTGAGACAGTCTCAGAGGTTAGCCACTTGCTCGAAACGAAACTTAGTCTGGACTTGAGACCAAAACCGAGTCTCTGACTCAACTCTAGTCTCAGATCGTGAGACAGCCACGGAGAAGGCTCACTGGCGGTCTCAGAGTGAACAAAATGACGGACGTGGCTACGACAAGTCGGGTCCAAGCCATCTTTGCCGCGTGGATGCTGTCGCGGGACCGCGTATTCCGCGACCGCTTTCACCCCTTCGACGTTTTCGACGAAGAGGGCCTCCAGCGTCGTTTTCGGTTTGGCCGCGATGGGATCATGTACATCGCCGACGTCTTGGCCAGCGACCTCATACGACCAAGGAGACGCAACCATGCAAACCCCGTCCTGATTCAAGTGCTCCTAGCGCTGAAACTCTTCGCTACCGGCACCTTCTTGATCACGGCAGAGGACTTTCTGCATCTGCATGAATCTACAGCGTCACGGTGCGTGCGACGAGTGGCCCTGGCTCTGGCAAAGCAAGCGCCGCACTTCATACGGTGAGAAAAAAATAAGTCCTATAGCGTTTCTTTTTGCCGGTGGGCCAGTCAGCTGCAACGTAATTTTGGATTTCGGGGAACAGAGACTTATTCAACTTGTTTCGTGAGAGAAAAGACTTCTACAACTTGTTTTCGTTAAAGAAAACCTTTTTTGTTTTCACTAACATGCAGCGCCATTATTTAGCCCTCGATATGCGTGCTCAAAGCGATGTCTGGTTATTACTACGGTCCGTAATGGTGGGTGTGGTCCTCGGCACCCTCGGCACTATCTTTGTATTGTGGCGTGTTTCTCATTACGAAAAAACAACGTGTTTCACAACATGTTAGCGGGAGTAGCTGGTGGATACTGAAGAACCTTTCGGAAAGGAGGGTGCGTTTCAAAACAGTAGCGAATAATACGTACTGATTCACACTCGATCGTGACAAGCTTTATGCGAACGGTCCGATACGTCATAATCGAACATGTGCTAGATTCAACCAACGTTATAATTTAGGTTTCAACTGACAGTGTAAATCACATTTTCTACTTCAGGTGGCCAACAGCAGCGGAAGTCCCCGAACAGCAGCGGCAGTTCTACGCCGTGGACGGCTTTCCGGGCGTCGTAGGAGCCATCGACGGCACCCACGTTCGGATCCAAGGGCCACCGCTGCACGAGGAACTGTTCGTGAACCGACACTTCTACCATTCCATCAACGTGCAGCTGGTGGTCGACGCGCGCTCAAGGATTCTCAACGTGGTTGCCAAGTGGCCCGGAAGCGTCCACGACTCGTACGTGCTGTCGCAGAGCAGTGTCGGGGAGAACTTCGCAACGGGCGCGTACGGCGGCCTCCTCATCGGCGACAGCGGCTACCCGTGCAGGCCTTGGTTGATGGCGCCTTTTCGATCGCCGACCACGCCGGCCGAGTGTGCGTACAACCAGACGCACGCAACGACTCGGTCCGTGGTCGAAAGGTAGGCTTTAGAGCTAGCTGCTCTCAGAGAAGACTAAGGCTATACGCACGACATCGTGCACCTCGACCAGAGAATGGTAAACGCACGACGTAAAACGGTTTGGTTCTCGTATAAAAACACAACTGTCACAACGAGATTTTCAAAGTGACCATCGTGGCATTGCAGATAGGGGCTACAGAGCCCAGGCACGCCGTTTCACTGCACAGCTAAATATAGTTCACCTAAAATAATTTGCTGGGTATACTTTCACGAGTAAAGCTATACACACTCCGGAGTGCACTTCAGACGGAAATGGCTATACGCACTCCGCTAAACTCGTATAAAACGAATGGTCACAACGAGTTTTCTTAGCGATAGCATAGCATAGGGGTTAAGGTGATTCTGCTTCTTGCGCTCGCACCGCACAGACGTAGAATGGCTGGCTCCGATGGAGCAGTGATAACGGCCAACTCTGGCCGCGGCTTATCTGTTTTTTCGTCGACGGATGATTACCGTGTAGTTCTTCCTGCCCTGCCATCAGGAATCTTCGCTGCCAACACAGTCTTCCTTCACTGCGACGTGACCGGTCGCCCTTA
Source organism: Ixodes scapularis (assembly GCF_016920785.2). Classification (NCBI taxonomy): domain Eukaryota; kingdom Metazoa; phylum Arthropoda; class Arachnida; order Ixodida; family Ixodidae; genus Ixodes; species Ixodes scapularis. The sequence continues at coordinate 82,419,328 of NW_024609835.1, forward strand.
CCGGGTGGAACATTTCAGGGCCGAACTCGAACGCTTGGGCGTCATGAAGGAGACCGCAGCGATAGGTGCCTACCAGATGAATCATCTGTGGATGCTGTCACTTCACTCGGCGGCGGCCAAGAAGAGGCTGGTCGAAGCGCGAGAGCTTACGGTGAAAGACAAAAGATGTCTTGTGATCGACCCGGACAAGACCGAAGTCCGTCTGAAAGTGCACTGGGTGCCTTTCCCAGTCCCCGACGACGCCCTGCGCAGGGTCTTCGAACCATACGGGAAAGTGCAGGAAATATCCCGAGACACGTGGAGGGCAGAAGGCTTTCAAGGAATACAGTCATCTACCAGGGTGGTTCGCCTCGACATGAAGCAGGGTGTCACCATCGACAGCCTTCCACACCAGCTCAAGGTATGCGGCGGTAACGTCTTGATTGTGGCTCCCGGGCGCGCACCGCTGTGCTTACGGTGCAAAAGAACTGGCCACATCCGGAAAGATTGCAGAACACCCCGGTGCCAGCAGTGCCGCAGATTCGGACACGTGACCGAAGACTGCGTCCGCACGTATGCCGCCGTCACGGATGTTACCATTCGAGACGAACCGCATGACTTCGAGATGGATGAAGACGAGGCAGAGGCCACAGCACGTAGCGAAGGGCGCGAAGAACTACAAGCTCCGACTGGTGACGTCCAGGAGAGCTTAGAAGCCCACCCTGCCACCGAGCCGGCCGAGGCCAAGATTTTGTACGAGGTCCTCCCGGACATCTCGGAGCGAGGAACCCAGGGCACGGAACTCGTTGCAGCTGTTGACTCCACAGAAGGAGCGGCGGCGAACTCCGACACCCTACTTGCGATCCAGGCTCCTCCACAAGAAGCAACTGCCGCCGACACCGTCGACCTGTCAAAGATGGACGACCTCCCAGAATTCCCACCCCTTGGCCCCTATCCTCCGACGGACCCTCAAGACAAGCCACGCAAGGCTGACCAGAAGTGGAAGGGAGGACTCTCCAAAATAGGACGCTTTAGTCCTATGCCCCGCATTCCCCCGGACGACCGGCGGCGCCCAGACCCCCCATAGGCGACAACCGGAGGAAGCACTCCGGGAAGGCCAAGTCTCGCTCGCAACACGGTGAACTTGACTTCATTGTACTTTCTGGTTCTATTTCATGTTCTAAACTATGAGGCAAGCTAAAGTTGCAACATTCAACTCGGTTAGCTTAATTTCGAGAATAAGGAAACAGTGGCTGTTAAATTTGCTTCTGAAAGAGAACGCTGACATAGTTTGCTTGCAGGAGACCAAACTTTCTTCCGATGCCCATGTAGATGACATGACGCTTTTCTTTGATAGACACTTCTTTTCTTATCACGCGAGGGCGGTTGGGCACAGCGGCGGTAGCACTATCATGATACGTAAAGACAGAGGCTTCATAGTGTACCCCGAGTGGGAATCTGACAAGAACGGGCGGGTTTGCTCGGTGGAAGTTATCTGGCGGCATGAGTCGCTAAAAGTGATATCAGTGTACGCCCCCAACGAAGCGTCGGATCGAAAATTTTTTTTTCGACAATCTCCGGCAATATTTGGACACGCCGGTCAAAACAATTGTTGCGGGGGACTTTAACTGCGATTTAAATGCACAGGATTGTTCGCGCGGCTTACATTCAGACTCAAGCCTTGCGGAACTCAGGAAATTATTACGCGACTTTGATCTCGTCGATGCAACCGACGGGTGTAAAGGCCCTCTTCCTGGATACACGCACTGGCAAGGCGATTGTCACGCACGACTAGACCGGGTATATATGTCCAGTGAGCTTACAAGTTCGGTCACTGCATACAAGGTGTCCCCAGTAGCCTTTTCTGACCACGCAATGGTCACGATGCGAATAGGAAAGGCGGACCGGCGAACGAGAAAGCCGCTCTAGTGGAGCTCTTGGAAACTTAACGAAAGTCTTCTTGACGACGAGAATCTGTCCTCTCAGATAAGAAATATTTTATCAGAAGCAACTGCGGAAAGGAAAGTTGACGCGGTAGTATGGGAAGAGGTCAAGGAAAGAATTAAACTGCTCTGTCTCGAACACGGACAAACACAGGCAAAAAAAGGGCGCGAAACAAAGTATGTGCTAGTACAAGCCCTTGAAATGCTAATTGCTGAAGAAAACAAAACCCCTGGAGTCTTCAGGGAAGATATACGTGATTGCAAAGAGCGTTTGCTTCACCTAATGGAAAGCGAATACAAAGGCGCAATGATCAGATGCCGACTCCGAGCACAAGAAAGGGAGGAAGATCCTTGCAAAATTTTTAAATCCATAGAAAGAACGCGAGCGCAGCGTAGCAGGATAGACGCACTCAGTTTCGACGACAAAGTGCTAACAGAACAAGAAGACATTGAGAAGGAACTCGTAAGAGTTTTCCAACAACTATTTACTGGGAAAGACGAGGCGGCAGACATCCCGCTGGATGAGTGGTTCAAAGAGCTCCCAAAGATCCCCTCAAGTGTAAGGAAACGCATGAACAAAAAGATCACGAAAGCTGAAATCGAGAGGGCTATAAAAGAGCTACCAACGCGAAAATCCCCCGGGGTGGATGGTCTAGGCTCAGCCTTCTATAAAAAGTTCGCTGATATTTTAGCTTCAATGCTATGTGACGTGTTTGCTGACATCCTTCAAAGAAATTTACTTCCACCTTCTATGCGACAGGCACTAACGGTCCTTATTAAAAAGAAAAACACGAACTCCGACTCTCTCACATCGAGCAATTTAAGGCCAATCAGTCTCCTCACCACTGATTACAAACTACTGGCGAGAATACTAGCAAAACGCTTGGAGATGGGTCTTAAGTTTGTTGTAGGTGACCACCAGGCCTATGGCTTTAAAGGGAGGTCCATCACCTCCAACGTTCACACTATGCGTATACTTACCGAAACCGCTGAAGCGACAGGCTTATCCGCAGCAGTGCTACAAATCGATTTAAGTAAAGCCTTCGACAGGGTTTCGCATTCTTTTCTGTTCAGTGTACTCGAGGCCTCTGGTGTCGGGAGAACTATAGCCAAATATATTAAGCTGTGCTATAAAGATATATCCACGCGATTATTGATCAATGGAATAGTAACTGAAAAGATAGCAGTGCAAGCCTCTGTTAGACAAGGCTGCCCGCTTTCGCCAATACTTTTCTCACTTTATCTTGAGCCTGTGTGTAGAAAGATTATTAACGATAATAGAATTCAGGGAGTCTCCCTTGCCAGAAAGGCAACGAAAATATTAGCATACGCAGATGACGTTACTGTTGTTGCTGCATCTAGACATGAGGTTGTCCTCGCCGTACAACACCTCCTTGATTTTTGTGAAGTGTCTGGGGCTGAAATGAATCACGAGAAATCTACAGGCGCGTGGCTAGGAAATTTTGATGTAAAGCCAGAGCGTTTTATAAATATTACCTGGAGCTCAAGTATCCAAAACTACCTTGGTGTTAGTCTAGAACCTCACTGCTTAAGTACTGGCAAGGGAGGAATTCATCTCAACAGTTTGAGGGCCAAAGTGCTGGACTGGCGCGGCCGAAACCTTTCTATGCTAAACCGTGCCTTTGTTTGCAACTCCGTTTTTTTCCCTACCGTATGGTATGCGGCTCAGGTTGTGCCGTGTCATGCAAGCGAAGTCCATAAGATGCATCGTTTTTGTGCTACCTTCTTCTGGAATTCTAGTTTTGAACGCATGAGACGCGCAAACATTTTTATCAGTCAAGCCAAAGGAGGTTTCGGAGTCGTGAATCTTGAGATCAAGCTAAAAGTTCAAAGGTTTTTATTTTTTCGTGACCAGCGTAACTCGGTCATAGTAAGATCATTCGTAAAACTTGGCGGACGTTTTTTAGCCCCCTGGCTTGTTGTAACCCTGGAAGGAGCGACGTCAAGTGCAGTACTGAGGTTCTATAAAGAAATCGCTGATGCCATTAAATTTTTTGAAGCGCGCTTCTCTCGGCAATACCTGAGCAAAGTGAAAAGAAAAGCGCTATATTGGGACACCATAGACACTGTCTTTCCACCACCACTTTATCGCTCCTTCCAAGGGACCAGTGAGAAATCCACAGTCTTTAAGCGCCTCCGAAATTATCCCGTCCGAAAAGCTGCAATGGACTTCTTTATTTGCTTTCACACCGAAGTACTGCCAGTGAAGACGTGGCAGGAGAAAAAAGGATTTTTTGTTCCGTGGAATTTGAACTGCGCACTGTGTCCAACGCCAGAGACTCTGCAGCATGTCTTCATCTTCTGCCCAAATGCAGAACTGTTCTGGGCGGACTTACGCTCTAAACTGCAAGTTGATTTGTACATGGACTGGCACAGTGCAAAATACCTCGAATTCGGCACTGGCCCCGACAGTAAATGTTATGAAGTACTTGCTTTGCTCGGGTTGCATGCAATATGGAAATCCCGCACAGATCACCTCTTGATTCTTGAAGGGGCCAAGCCGGCGTGGCGCCACTTTGAAGAAAGCTTCATGAGTACGACCAGCCTCGTTGAGGCAGCGAAAAGCTGTGAATTAGATGGATGGTCTGATTTGGCAGCGCGTCTCAAAGCGCCTAGGTCACTTCGAAGCCAGAGGTAATGGGTGCTGTTTTGTCAAACTGGAACGCTGAGCACTCCCTACGTCAATATGTGTTTTAACCATGTACATAGTGCCCATTTTATGTAAAAAAAAAAAAAGAAAAGCATAGGGGTTAAGGTGTCTGCTTTGTATGCAAGTGGACGCGGGTTCGATCCGCAGTAGGTCTACTTTTGTTTTTCTTTTTTTCTTGAACATTTTCTTTTGTCGAGGCATTTGGCGATATTTACGACATTTTTTTTTTGCGATGATCACTAAGAAAACCGAATGTTGTCGACGAAACTTCGCAGAACTAAATGGTATGGGACTCCCTTTCCGGAGGTGCGATCGGGGACGGCGGGGCTTGGTTTGCAGACTGGACGCCGCGAAGTGGCATTTACTGGCTATGTTTTGTAATTAGCAACCGCACACTGTCGCCGCGAAGCGGCGTGAATGCAGGCGGGGGCTGGCTTAACACGCTCCCCAGTGTTACCGCGCCGTTAGAAAAGGGTGGCCCGATCGGCATGAGCTCTCTGCGGAGTGAGTATAGCCATTTCTTCCAAAATGCACTCCGGAGTGCATATAGCTTCACTCTACTTTCACCACCAAGTTAAAATTATTCTTTTTAGCTTTCATTCCACAATGTTACTATAATATTAGTCAGGGTGGGCCAGACTTGTAGCATTTCTTTTTAGCTCCTTCGGGGTTTCTTGTTTTAAATTTGCCGCAGGTTTTCTAGTTCCCTGCAGAACAAACACGGCATCTTTCTCATGTGCATTGGGCAGGGGTGGGGATTGAGCCACGACTTTTGAGCCCAGAATCTCTGGGTTCTGCAGCATGCGCTTTCGCTCTTTATTTTCAGAGCTGTGCTGCACCACCGAATCTCCCTAGGGCCAGCAGTAATTGAATGCGATCCGAATGGGATTTGACTTTGCGCCTTTGCTTGGGAATGTTCCTATTTCGGTAAATTGCGTAAGCGCTATGATTTTTCAGCACCAGAAGAGTTAACGTATCGATAACCTCAAAACTGCAGCACGGATGAACTTCATGGCATTTCTTAAATTGACGCCCCATATTCATGTTGGTCGCAAGACGCATATAATTCTACGAGATTGAAACCTGTGTAATTTACCTTGCAAGTCGGTCCGGGTGCTTCAGTCAAAGCGTTCTCTTGTGTTTAGAAGCGGGTGAAATCTAGGAAAATATCTCGGCTGTTGCAGTTCAGTGCCCCCAACCGCAATTCTCATACGAAGGAGTGAACTGCAGGAAGTGCATGTCTGTTAATCCAGAACTTAACAGAACTGCTTGGTGTAATAACACAGAGCCGTTAGCTCCGCCCCTTTAAATTTCTCTTCATTGCACAGAAAGTTTATCCTAAGTATAGGAAGTCTTGTCAATAAAGAGATGCAAAATGAGTGCGGTACCTGATACAAACACTGATGACAGCTCAGCCCCAGTGCTTGTTTGTGGAGAACATTCTTTTTACCCACAGCCTATAATGCGTGCTTGATGCCACGAGGGATGCACGTCTTGTTAGAAGATATGAGTTGCTGTACATGTTGCAAGCCTAACTTGATTTTTTATTTATGTGGCACCCTCTTTTCACTGTCTGCTTAGAAAACACGGTGCAGCAAACACATTCAGGTGATGCACCTTGATTTGATGGAGTGTCCAGATTATGTTCGGCGTGCCTGGCAGTTTTATAAATGCGGATAGCTGGTGCCCGAATCAAGGGGTCCATCTATCCACTTCTCCATTAAACCAGCATAAAGAGTTTTTTGAGAGGTCTGTTCACCTTCGCGGCATCACCGCACCATTCGCAAACATGAGCCTCTCCTCCCTCTTTGTCTATTTAACTGTAGTCCTCTTGGGTGGAGTGCCCTCTCTGTCGAAATGAACCAGTTCTCTTTCAAGGCTAGTTCAGAACACAATCTCTCCGTGCCTCCCCCTTCCTGGCGATAACGAGTGGCATCACTTAACTGTGTTTCTTGCAGTGTGGTACAGGAGAAGGGTGGCAGTTAAGCCTGCCTTAGGTTATATAAAATGTGCCAAGGGCCCAATGAAGTTTTTCAATCGCAGGACGATCGGGCAGCTGAAGCGCCGCTTCCACTGCCTGCACGCCGAGCTGAGGATGCTGCCAGAGCGCTGCTGCACCATCGCTGTGGCGTGCTGTGTGATGCACAACATTGCACAGCACTACACGTGCAGGGAAGGTGACTGTGACCTTCCACCAGAGGTTCCCGTGCCTCCATCGCCACCCGAAGCAGACGATGGGGTTGCGCGCCGACATGCAATTGTGCACCAACACTTTCGTGGTGAGATTTAAGCCTACAAACACAAGTTTATCCCTTATAAACTCGTGTAAGAGCAGCACTTTTTGTTACAAGGTATCTTTTCAAGGTATTGGCCACATGGGATTTAAAAAAAATATATATATTTGTGCATCCAACACTTAATGTACTTGCAATCGAAATTATTGGTCTAATACACCTCCATTTCGAACCGGGAAAGAACAGAAGCATTTTAACAGACCTGGACTGCCATACATGTGCAAGCTTGTCACAATGTCTGTGGGCCCCTTTGTTGATTAATAGAAATAACGTAAAAAAGACACAGTCCACAGCTCACATAGGAAGAAAAGAAAAAAAAAAGATGATTCAACTGGTCGACATACAAAACGGGCCACTCATGGTGTAAACGTGAGCAGGAAAGCGACGACAGGGTAGAGGGTGAAAATCAAAAGATATTTACTGCCTTCACCAAGATGACAAAAACAGCTCACGCAAAAAAACTAGGCGACGCGCAGCACACGGTTGTGAGCAGACAAACAGAAAACCCAACAGTAGCTGAATACATAGCCACAGCCTCAAAGCGAACGGGCGCAGTACAAGTAAAAATGAGTCTTATCTGCCGTCGACGCTGATCTAGGGGGCATGAATGCCTTTTTCATGGTTTTGGTCCAGTCCGTCGGACGATTTCATCTGGTGCACTTCCTCACCCACCTACGCCGCAACACAGGGACCAACAGAACTCGATGGGGAACAATGACTTTCCAGCGGCAGGCTCAACTCATTGCCGTCTTCACGACCGCAGGACAGGAGAGCAGAGTCTCCGACTGCTCTCTGGATTCTGGCCTTTTTTCCTGCCAGTCCACTTCTATATACAAGAGCTAGCAGCATTCTGGAGACGCTTGCTTTGACGAATCAGAAACAAGCTTCTTCGCTATAATCAAAACTCAATTTTGTGGTTTTCAGAAAAACAACAAACACAACGCTACTTTCACACTTCATCCAGCTGGAACAGCGTCATTGGGCGGTGGTGTACGCGGTCAGCCAACATTCTCCGTTCAGCGCATACAAAAAGTTGCCTTTCCGCTAACGAGCTGTGCCCCTACCGTTTCCCTTTGGCTTCCCCGCATGGTTGAACCGAACACAAGTCAAACACAAACAAAACAAACCTTTGATTCTGGGTGGTACACATACACAAGGCGGCCTTAACATAAACAAACCAGACCGCAGGAAGTTTCTCTTAGATACATTCGGCGTGGCACAACAGGACACACACACAAAAAGCAATCGGTTCTCGGTAGGATGCGTACAGTACACAGTACACAAGGCGGAGTTGAGATAAGAGAGCAAGGACGTTTAAATAGGGCAGGACCCGGCATGACGTCGTACCCAGTGACGCCGGAAAAAGAACCCAAGCCCAGACTGCCTCGAGCACCAACGCGCTCTCATCCAAACTAAATTCAACCAGGCTCCCATCGTCTGCTCTCCGCTCGGTCGTTAGGCTTGGGCTACGTCTGCTCCGTGCCTGCGGTCTGCTTCGTCTGCTCGCTGTCGCGGCTGGCTTTCTATTCGATCGGCGCACCAAAAGATGTTTCGTTGCGAACGCGCATTCTCATCATGGCGGAGTGAAACCAACATCTTCAGGAAGCAGGGTTTGTTTGGCTTTCTCAACCCGCAATGCCATTCTCAACGTTTTTGTGTACGACGACTGACACGCGATCGCTTGCCAAAGCCGCGCTACGACGGCTCGTTCTAGACGACGCTCCAGGCACGGTCGCGCGGTGTCGAGAGCGTGCGCTACACACCTACTTCCTACTGGTCAGGCAACTGTTGGGCACCAAATCTCGCCTGTTCGACACCGATTCAGTGGACGCTGCCATCGCTGCCTTGAAATATTGGGGCAAACAACAGCGTTGCCACGCAAATGCCATGGCGACGAGGCTTGTTTGCCCCAAAAATCAATTTGACGAGCTCCCCATTGGGTGCGAAGAGTTCATGGTCACGCCTACTTCCGTTACACTTCGCTCCATGTATGGAGAATACGGGCGCCACCTCCTGCCCCTTATAACCTCCTTGTAAGCGAGCCAGTCCCCGGTCGCTTCTTTTTGGGATTCACGGCCTGCTTTGACAGACCACTCCCACTAAAAAAATGTAGCAACAACAAAACAAAACAAAAAAATAAAAATCGAAGGGATTCGTTACACTGAATCGCAATCTTGGTTTTGAAACGTGCCTTTCTTGCAGTATCTCTTGTTCTGTGGAAGCACATTCCTGAGTGGCAGTCTTGCGTAAAGGCCCATACAGGCAATAGACCGATCTCACCAGCCAGTTTGACTACACCACCACCGCTGCAATGCATCAAGGGAACTTCAGTCTTTCTGCACGTGCGACAACCTCGCTGAAGCTCTGCTTGTGTAAGCACGAGATGGTACGAGTCCTCTCGTGCATTGTCCTGCCACCGCCGTCTGCCTCCTCTGAACTAAAGTTATGGTGGCGCCACGCATGTGCCGAATTCTCAGTCAGATCAGTCTGTTGCGTTAGACTGCATTGCGACTGCAGGTAACAAGGAAATAAGCCAATTAGGTGCTTCGTTTTATGGGAACTACAGACAATCCGCCGACTCATGGCTACTTTTCGATGTAATGCAGTCAAACACACTAAAACGCGTGTATGAGCGTTTACGACGTTGCACTGCCATTTTGCAGCTGCGTTTTGTACTTTCTTTCATTCTCACTCCCACTCAGCTTTGACATCAGCAAATGGTGGATGCATTTGTCGTCTTCTTGAAATGCAAAAAGAAGACAAATGTGCTGGGATTTTGGCTCAAAGTACCTCAAGGAACTTTGACAAAAGGCAGCAAGAATGGAAAGGATTGTAACGAGTCCAAAGAGAAGAAAAGCATTGACGCTGACTGCATGCGGTGACATTGCACAAGCCTGTACAAATGCGGTGGTGTGGAAGGCAAACATTTTTCTTGAAGTGGAGCCCTTGCACGTGTTTATACAGTAATGATGTTCGCTTTTACTTGGCTGAGTGTGTAAAAGTTGCTGCATACCTTTTATGAAGCCATCATTTCTTTAGTTCTGCATGCTGCCAAACGAGATAATGCAGTGGAAGATTTGTGCATGCTAGATACTAAAGGTGGAGACATCGACGAGCACTAACCAGGAAACATATGCTTATTATATCTACAATCCCCTCCTTTAGGGCCTTCTTCTTAAGCAGCTAGTCCAAGCAGGGCAAAAACAGCCTTGCACCATTCTCTAAACAAATAGGGTCGCATTCTGCGTCTCTTTTGATGCTTTGCGCTCTGCCTGTGCCGTTCTGAGCTCTTCAAGGGCTGTATTTAGCCAAACAAGGACGCATTGCTGCCTGAGTGGCACGTTTTCTGGCTTGCGCGAGCAGGTCTTTATAATACTGCCTGTCTGCAGCCCGTGTGCCGGCTGCCGAACCTGCGGGCGGTGTGCTGGGGCTTCAGGCTGGTCGTGGACGAGGGGGTCCCGGTCGTCGTCGGCCCGGTGGTACTGGTCGCCCTTCAGCAGCAGCAGCTGCTGCCTCAGGCTCAGGTGGTCCCTCCGCCATTGGCAGAGGCCTTTCCCGGCGTGGCAGAGGCCTTTCCCGGCGTGGCAGAAGCCCTTTCCGGCGTAGCAGAGGCCCTTCCCGGCGTGGCAGAGCAGCTGCTGCACCAGAGTCCAGGGACGTCTTGTCCTCTTCCAGCAACCAGTCCGAAGGCTGGTAGTCTCGTTCCCTCAAACTCCGGCACCTCGAGGAAAATGACCCCGGAGTCCACATCGACCTTGTGGCTGAAAGCCCAACTTCTGGCCCAGCCTCATCAGTTGCTAGCCGCACATTGGCTGGGGCTGTGTTGACCCTGAGGACAATCCGCAAGGTTGTGTGTCATGTCACCCCTGTACATATTTTGCAAGCACTCTTATTTATTTATTTATTTTTGTTTCAGGAAATCTTTTTGTGTGCTTGTGGATCAAGCTTGATCCCTCAGGTCTTGGCCGTTGTGGCTATTGGAAACGTAGCTAGGCTCGAGCAGAGCCAAAATACGTTGTGCAGGTCAAGCCCAATATTAGCTGTCGTGGCTATCAGTTGTGAATGCAGCTGGCTTCAAGTGGAGCCAGTGTGCAGTGTTGATGGTGATATGTTGTGTTCTAGTAGGAATGTCACAAAGACACGTTGGTTGCGAAGGTAAGAGCGTGGCATTGCTGCATGGCCGTGTGGCTAGCTTTAATGGGGCTGGCCTTTTATTGGGAATGTATGCGAGAGCATAGATGGCGTTAGGAACCATACAAAACAAGTCATAACAGGTCCAAGCCACCCAATTTTCTGGTTGCTTGTCCCTGTGTTTCTTTCCAATGGTGAAAAGACTACTATGCTAAGTATCAGATGTGCTTGTGGTGATGCAAATTCAGGGGGTATGCTTGTCAGTGCTCATTGGACACCATATTCAAGCTTACGGCTCAGGATGACTTCTTATTGATATACCAAAAAAGACATTCTTCGTGTGGGCAATGTGCGTGTTGCAATTGTTATGGAAGCTTGCCGTCGGCATTTGCTCAGCAGCAACGAGCTCAGCTATGGCCACCAGTTGTCAAGGATCTTTCTCAGTTAAGAATTAAATAGTCCGAGCAGTAAATGTCGTACCGTTTAATCGGCCGTTCTTGTAGTTCAAGGTATACAACAAAAAAACCTCCTGCCTCCTCTGCTGCTGCGTTGTTTGGAGCCTTGTATGAAACTTGTCTGTAGTATTGCACCACAATGTCATGAGGCATCGATGTGATGAGGATATCGCAAAGCATGGCCGCGAAACTTCCGGTCGGCACGTTTAGTGAGTTGAGAGCTCGAATGTTCAGCTGCATAGTGTCGTACAAGTTCCTCAGACCCATGGTGTCTGTAGAAGATCAAACACGGGGAAGATTTCGAAGGGCCGCCAGGTGTAGTTGCTCTATCCTCTTTTGATCACCAAAACGTTGCTTTAGTAGTTGAATGGCATCAGCATAGCACGCTTCCGTTGTGGGTAGCCCTGCTATTGCAGCCGCTGCGTCTCCAGTCAAGTAGCGGCGCAAATAATGAAATTTATCCATCGTTGACAACGTGCGATTTGAGTGAATTGTTCCTTCATACTGTTCCCAAAACGTCTGCCACTGGGTGACGTCCCCTCTGAAAGTAGTGATGTCCAGTTTTGGAAGTCTCGATCCACTCATCCTGAAGACTGTGTCATGCGCATTGGGCGTAGTCGTTGCTGTCGCCTGAACCATGGGGCGTCTACTGTTCTCCAATTCCGCAATCTTGAAGCCAAGCTGCGCAATAAACATGACGGCATGGCCTTGACATTCGGCAGCAGCAGCGTACTCGTCCTCCAACTCCTCTGCTGATAGCAGCGGCTCTAACTCCTCGTTAATTCTATCAAGCTCCGCGTTGCTCGTAGTCAGGCGTTCTTTGAATCCGATGAGCCTGCTCAGGTCTATATCAGGGCTGTTCAGCAGTGTGGTAGCGTCGTTTATCATCCTGGTATTTTGGGCTCGTCGAGTGGTACGCTTCGCCTTCAGTCTGTCCATTGCAATTCGTTAGAGTCGATTGGCTTTCGCTTGGTTGGCAGGAATCCCTCTTGAAAGATCTTCGCGTTACAATCCCGATGATTTGCCTCCGTCGTTAAAGTCTCAGAGTTCCACTGTTAGGGTTAGCAACGAAAGTCACCAGTACCTGGTACATTTGCAGCTTCGTCTGGGCTCGGAGGTGATGTCGTGAAGCAGTTTCCCGGGTTTCGGCACCAAAATGTCGAAGATCCTTCTCAGTTAAGAATTAAATAGTCCGAGCAGTAAATGTCGTACCGTTTAATCGGCCGTTCTTATAGTTCAAGGTATACAACAAAAAAACCTCCTGCCTCCTCGTCGTCTTCCAAGTATCGCTGTCGTTTTCACTTCATCCTTCTCGATTTTCCACACCAGTAAACATTAACTGTTAAATGAGTGAGATAGGCCAATCTTATACATATTCGTGGCAGACTCTCAGCTTTGTCTTTGCATTGATTTAACTTGGCATCTCAATACAATGAACCCAAAGAAAAGTAGTTCGAAGTGTTGTGTTTGTGACCTTCGTATCTACCCAGATGTAGTTTTCGATACAAAACAAATTTGTGTTGCTGCTTGTCATGTTTCGGCTTCACTTCGCAAAACTTCTACCCTGTGTATTTTGTAATGATGGTGTGGTGGAAACACAATCACCTTTGTATCGTTAGCATTGCATAACTCTTGGAAAATGTACCCTCTAGCATTTCAACAGTGTAGCAGACTAAGTCTGCTATCCATAAGTGCAGTGGCCTTTCACTGGAATGCCGACCTTGAATTTTAACTCGAGTAACATGGCTCTAAGTTTTAGTGTTCTTGGATGTGCATGGATTCTTCTTGCTCTGGATGGAACATGCCGGAATGTTTCCTCCATTGGGCTTAGTATTTAGTACTGCATACCCAAGATATGATTATAAATACAATGTTAGCTTTGCTAGTAGAACCGCTATTTGTGTAAACCTGAAGGCTCTAGACTTGACTGCATCAAATGGCACATCATGAATTCAAGTGTAACCGTAGAAACAGCAGTAACATGACAGCTCGCTAATTGGTGTCGATGCCCCCTTCTATGCCAGCAAAGGTTTGGGCTTGTACTGACGACTGCCAGCGCAGCTTCAGCCAGTGGTGCGAGTTGGTGGTTGTTGCGCCCTGTGCCTGTGGAAGACAAGGCTCTTTTTATATTTTGTTGATGCATTGGATCTCGGCTGATTGCGGCAAGCGCATTCATTGTTTTAACTTGATTGTATTAAATGGTTGAAATACACAACTCTTGACTGCTTCTATAATTTATTTTGGGGAATGAGAAGTGAATAAAATTTCCTTCAGCACAGAATTTTGCTTGATTGTGTTAAAATCCAGAACTCTTCATTACTTATATAATTTAGCCGGGAAAATAAGAAGCAAACAAAATTCCTTCAGCACAAAGAATGTTTCATTTTTATGTGCAGTAAGACGTATATTAACTCGCTGGTCGTGGAGTGTGCCTGCGTAGAAACTGTCAACTCTGCAGCTGCAAAATGCATGTTTTGGGCATGTAGTGCCCACTTCTTTCGTCGTTAAATAAAAAAGTTTCAAAGGAAGCATTATGCAAAGCGTCAATGGATGCCGCGAGTTTAGCACGGATGCGATCTCCTGACATTCTTTCTTAGCAACTTATGTAATCTTGTAAAATATCTCTCGAATTACGCGTTTTCGTTTCTCCATTTCCTTCACCCATTGAAACTTTTCAACTACGTACCAAATTACTTTCTTCTTTACCTTGGAAGTGATTCGTGATGGACCGGCGACGTACAGAGCTATTCCTTTTTCTTAAAAAAATGGGGCACCTTAGCTCGAGCAAACATTTTGTAGACACCTTTATTCGGCGTATGCGCTGGATGGTGGTGACAGACGACACGTTCAGAACCGCGGCTCGCTGTCGCTTTTCACATGTAAGCGAGGTTTGCACGAAATACATGACGCAGTTAAGGCTGAACCGCATGTAAGCGATGCGTCGCTCGATTTTTGGATTTCTAGAGAGGCCACGTCGCTCATCACCTTCGTCGCTTGCCCCCGCCGCTTTGATGCGGTTTGCCTTGTCGCGAGAGTGACCGAGCAACAGCAAAAGGGGTTGCCGTCGTTTGTCTCGTCACTCGCCAAATGGCTTACATCGCTTAAACGACTGTCGTCGTTCGTCGCTGCCCAAAACGATCGCGGCGTAGCTGAAGCAGACGACCCCGTGTCGCCATCCACGTCTGTATTCTTCGTTTTCCCCTGTTTTCCCCAGATTCCCTCTCGAGGTACTGCTCAATCCGTTGTAGGTACCGAACTCAAGTTCTGACTTGGCTGAGACGGTTCCGATTTCGTTTCGAGCAAGCGGCTCAACCGGCGTCTTACGCTGGGTCTCAGCTGAGACCCAAGATGAGACCACACGAGAAAACAAAATGTCGGACGTGGCTACCACCAACCACTACGCACCGGCTACAAGTCATTTTTACCGGGTGAATGCTTTCGTTAAAGCGAGTTTAGACTACTTCTACGCCATCGACGTCTTCGAGAGGAAAGCCTGCCACGACTGTTTCGTTTTCGGTTTGGTGGTTTCGCAATCGCTTGTTTTCCTGTGAGCTTGACTGGTCACCCACGTCCTGGTGCAAGTGCTCAGGTAAGAAATAATATCAATAACACCACTGTTTAGTTGTGCTGTTTCGTAAAGGCAAATGTGAACAAGTTTGGCATAATTATAACTTATATTTGCGGTTCAGTTCCTGACACAAATGAAGCGCCATCCATTCAAGAAGGAACGGAAAGCAAGACGTAGTACGTAGTCTTATTGTTCAGACGATTTTCAACCCGAGGAACACGGAGTTTGCCGAGGTACAGTTCCGAGGCAATCCTTTCTTTGTAAAATGATGTGTTTCGTGTTTAAAAACAGTCGGAAAAGCAAACAGTTTCTCAAAATGTCAGCGTCAACTCCCGACGGACGTCATGTTCCAAAACATTTTGGAAGATAGCGAGTAGCTTGATACGTTATAGCAGTGTTTATGAACCTTCGCTAGGAATTGTTATGGCGTGGCTATATATATTTGAATCGAAGCTGCGCTAGAATTTTTATTGTCTGTCATGAACGAATCTCAGACATATTTCTCCACTTCAGGTGGTCACCAGCAGCGGAGCTCCTCGGAACCAACGCCGGACAAGTAGGTAGTCCTCTTGGTGGTCGGCGTATGCTCACAGATCATGAGGTGGTCGCCAAGTGGCAAGGAAGCACCCATGACCTCCACATGCTATCGCAGAGCTGTATCAGAGACAACTTCGGAGGAGGAACTTCAAACGGGCTCGTCATCGTGGATGGCGATCGGCTACGATGGCCGTGATTGATCGTGCCCTACCGCTGGGTAGACACGCCAGCGGAGTGCGCATACAACCAGGTGCACAGAAAACTGGAAAAAAAAAGTAAGGGTTAGAGGTAAGGGATGTTTTTGAATTAGTTAGGTACAAGTACTAATCATGCTGTCTACGAATATCTCGGGGTCAACTTTTTTTAAACGGTCTGATCATACTGTGCCTGAAATAATGAGGCCGTAACTAACAAACTTTTTTCAGTACACTTCAAGTATAGTCACTGCTAAATCCTGGCCGGTAGATGACAAGATACAATTAACTATTTATTAATTCAAGATACAAAGGCTACATGACAACGTGACAGGTTTGTTGGCTGGTGTAGGCCGTTGACTGCATGCTTTGCAATGTTCGCGCGGTGTGGCATGGTCTTCTAGGTGTGGCATCTGTTTCCAGATGGTACCACCACTCAATACACAACACTCCTTCCCCCTAAGTGAACTCTTTCTCGAAGAGCTCGAGCCCCGTCTGATCTCTTCTGCCTGGCCACATCCACATCTTGCACTGGGCCCATCACCAACGTTTGCACTGCGCTGCCTGTATCCGGGTGCCCGGGTGGTTCAGGACGAGCAGCTTGCCGTTCTCCGTGGCTGATGCTGTCTGTTGCAACTCTCAATGCACCGCTCGTACACACCTCGTCGACAGAACGTCGCATGATAATGCCCTCCTGGGTGCGGGTTTTGTAGGAAACTGGACCCGTCATTTCAACCACTGTCGCCAGTATCCATGAAGGGCCTCTGCTGTAGCTGCATATGAATACTGGGTCTTCTGTTCGAAACATTCGTGACTTCGGTTGGGCTCCTTCGCTGGAATTCTCATCAGCTCCCTTCCTCATGCTCTCAGTCAGGTCTGGGTGCAGTCGGTCAAGTATCGTCTTCAACCTCCTGTTCATCAGCATATCCACTGGGCTCTTGCCTGTCATCATGCATGGTGTTACATGCTCCTGTAGCAGAAAACTGGTCAGATGCTGCCCTCATGTTTCCTTTTACAATACGCTGTAGCGAATCTTTCGTTGTGTGCACCATGCGCTCTGCTTGTCCGCTAGTTGACGGGTGGAAGGGTGCTGACGTGATGTGTCTGATGAGACCGGCTTTCAAGAATGTGCGGAATTCTTCGGAGGTGAACTGAGCCCCGTCCTCCGAGACCCTGGTGCTGGAGTTGCATTCCATGCGTCTACTGAGGCACGAGGAGGTGCAGGTCGTTACTCTTGGCATGCCATGCACTTGATCACATGCTCATCTATGCTTCTGTCCATCTTGAGCCACCACACATAGCTGCGAGCCAGAGCCTTCATTTGGTCAATGCCAGGATGTCCGACATGGAGGGCCTCCAGCAACACCTTCCTGCCTTCTGGGGGAATTACGACCCTGTTCCCCCAAAGTATACACCCTTTGTGAACCGGCATCTCATGTTGTCGAATCTTGAATGGCTGGAAATTTGCCTCAAGGCCACCTGGCAGCTAACCCTTCAGAGCCCAGTTGAGAAGCCTTCAAACGGTGTTCTTTGCTGTCATTTGTGCGCCGTCCTTGGCGTGGAGCGGTGGATTGGATGTGTTCTCCAGAAACAAAACTTCTAGAGGAGGTGGCACCACAAACTCTGGAATGGTAAGTGAGAGGCAACTAAATGCATCGGCATGTTGTATGTCCTTCCGAGGTCAATGATCCAAACTGTAGTTATAAGCATTCTGTAGGATCGTCCAACGCAACATTCGTGGAGACAAGATGTATGGCATTTGCTTTGCAGGTGTGAACAGTCCCAAAGGTGGTTTGTGGTGTTATGATCTCGAAGGCAATACGTGTAGTCATGGAACTTGTTTACGCTTGCCAGCACTGCAAAGGCTTCTTTGTTGATTTGAACATAGTTTGGCTTGGTAGATGTCAATGTGCGGGAGTAAAATGCAACGGGGACCTCTTTGTCATCTTCCGGTCGACGGCCAAGTACAGCTTTAATGTATGTCTTATGGCGAGGCATCACAAGTGTGCACAAAAGGCTTTGTTTCATCATAATGGTACAGCACACTTGCTGAGGACAGCAGCTGCTTGCGTTCGTTGAAAACTTGTTCATGAAGAGGCGTCCACTCCCACCGTGCCTCTTTGTCAAGTAGCTGACGTAGTGGCTCGGCCACTGCTGCCTTTTTCGTAGAAAGATGCAATAGAAGTTTAGCAGTCTTAAGAAAGCCTGTAGCTCCTGTTTGCTTGTTGGTACTGGTGCCTCATGAATCGCCTTCACCTTTTCTTTTGTTGGGTGCACACCCGTCTCGTCAATAAGAAATCCCAGGAACTCGAGCTGCGACACTTCAAAATGGCACTTTTCACTTCTTACCCTGAGTCCAGCATCAGCAAGACGGTGCAGGACTTCCTCGAGGTGGCCTGCCAACTCTTCTTTGGTGCTTGCAGGAATTAGAACGTTATCGAATTATGACACAACCTCGGTGATCCCTTTCAGGAGGTCGTCCATGAAGCTCTGAAAGATCCCAAGAGCAACATTTACTCCAAACCGTAGCCACTTTACTCGAAATGCTCCTCGATGGTATGTTCGTTTGTGCCTCCGCCGCTTCTTTATCAACCACCAGCTGCTGGTAAGCTTCTGCCAAATCCAGTTTTTCAAACAGCCTCCCCCCCGAGAGTGATGTCAGGAGGTGCTGTACCATGGGGATCGGGTACGGGTGTTGAGCCAGTGCCTTGTTGAAAGTGCACTTGTAGGCGCCGCATATTCTAATGTTTCCAGTTGCCTTCATGGGCGTCACAATCGGGGTCTCCCACTTTGGTTGCATGACCGGCTCCAAAATGCCTTGTTCAATAAAGCAATCAAGTCCAGCGTCAATTTTAAGCGTGAGCGCAAAGCGCATTTGCTAGGGTTTCGTGCGGATTGGCATCATTGTAAAGTCGAGGTGCTGCGATACTGGGGGTCCCTCAAACTTCTCAATCTTTTACCCCAAAACGCCATCATACTTTGCAAGCACACATTCAATAGACAGCCCTGTGACCTTATTTACCCCTAGCAGCCTGATTCCCAATGCTTTAAACCAGTCCATGCCAAGGAGGGTTGTCCACTGTCCCTGTGTTACTGGCAGTTTCAGGTCTCCTTCGAAGCTGCTGTGCTTGACATGGACCTTATACACCCCCTTGATCTGATCCGTATTGCCATGGAAATCTGACTTGCGATTGAAATGGCTCACCCGGTGCAGCATCTTTTCATGACCTCATTTGTTTGTTCTGGGATGATCGATAACTCTGACCCCTAGTCAACTTCCATCATTGCCGACGTCCGGTGCTTACGTGTCTGCGATGCCTGTGGCGGGGCCAGTTGGTTAGTATCGTACACATCATCAGATTGTGTGTTCAAGTTCAGAACTTTCGCCATGGTTTTGGATCCTCTTGTTCCCATGGCCCGCTCTGCGCTCATTGTTTCATGCGACACACACAGTCGATGCGGCCGATTTTTCTGCATAAGTGACTTTGGGCATCCTTAAATTGACAATACTCCCGTGCGTGAGCTCCTCTGCACCCATTGCAAGGCTTTGTTTTCCCGTGGTATACTGATTCCTTGTCGGTTGCCTAAGCGTGTTTTCTCCTTCCTCTTAGTCCTGATGTATGGCAACGTTGGTTGCCACAGTTGGTTCTCCTCCCCTCACATCGTGGTGCTTTGAGCCGCCGCTTCAGCTGCCAGCACTTCTTCCTGAGCGATCTTGAACGAGAGTTTTTTTTTGCGAAAAGTTGAGCTTCAAGAGTTTCATCCCTCAGGTCACACACGAGTAGATCTCACAGTGTTTCCGTGAGATTTGGAAAGTTGCAGTTTTGTGACAACTGCCGTAGTTCCACAATGAATAAGGCCACAGACTTCTCGGGACCCTGATTCCGCCGGTAAAGGCATTCTGGCGTACAATCTCCGACGGTTGGCTGAAGGTCTTCGTTTTGGGAGTTGCCAACGCGAGTATACTATAGTGACTGTACTAAGTCAAAAGTGGCAGCACCGCAAACGCTAAAAAAAAAAACAGCACGTTTTCTGGTTGGGTTGGTGATATCGTTTGCCTCGAGGTGGAAGTTCAATCTTGCCTCGTGGGCGTCCCACTTCTCCGGAAACGCAAGGTTGAATTCTCCTATCTGTCCCAGGGTCGCCATTTCTTGTCGAGGGTACAAGGGGGGTACCCGAACAAAGGGCGATGTTCACAAACCTTCTGCCTCACCTGTACGTTCCGATGTGGGGCCATAGAGCGCGGCAGTCTCTATGCAATCTTATCCTCATCACCACATGATAGATCCTGGCCAGTAGATGATGACCGGATAACATGAACTATTTATTGACTCAAGATACAAAGGCTACGTAATGAAGACATGATAGGTTCACTGGCTGGCGTTGGCCGTTGACTGCGTGCTTTGCATTTTTTCCGCGGTGTGGCGTAATCTTCTAGGATTGCAATCCGTGTCCCCGATGGTGCCACCACTCTACACACAACAGTCACCATGAACAATCTGTTGAAACTGTGGCTATTGCCAGAAACTTTCGAATAGGACACTGAAGTAAAAGTTTTTGTCAGAAAAAATGGGTGATTACAAGCACAGAGACGTCAGGACCATTCAGCAGATGGGGAGGGCGACAGTGGTGGGGGGGAAGGGCAAGTTTGCACCACTCCCCCATATCTTTTCCATTAAATTTCTGACCTGTCAGGGGGGCAGTCTCTCCCCCGCCCCCTATTTCTTTTCGACGCCACTGTACAAGCAGAATGTGATTACAACCATCATGTCTGTAGTCGACTGTATACTGGTGGTTGAGGCGACGGCCATTTGCAGCGAGAGCTATGGTAAAATGCGCCTGATTCAGCTGTAGCACTTGCTATGTATCGCGGCGATAGTTTCATTTAGTCGCCCCGCAACAGAGTAACCGTCAAAGAAAAGAGAGTCCGAGTGGCAGAGGAGGGCTGCGGCTGCACAGTTGGCAGGACTCTTCGTGGCGGTGCATTGCCAACACTTTTTAACATTTATGTTCACACACTCTTTGCATCAGCCTTGCCTGTTCGTGATAACGATGCCCTTTGCCTTTATCTTCATGATGTAGTTTCCATGTTTTGAGCGCACCTTCGGGGCCTCCTCGCCGAGTACGGGAAGCATGCCTCGCCGCGAGCTCGGCCAGGCAATGATCAGTCGGCAGTGGCCCCCAAATGCATGCTCGCTGAAACGCTGCCACTGAAACATCGGCCTTTGCGGTCCATGACATATGGATCCTTGCATTGTTTATCAATACTTCACTAACTCATAAATTTACTATGAGTGGCGTCTAGAGCCGCTGGTCAAATAATTGCGGGATTCCAGTTACGCCTTGAACCGCATATTTGAATTTGTTCTTCCGACACAATAGCCTTTCGCATCAAAACTTTGTCGGTGGCATATTGGAACTTTCTGCTCGTAGCACACTTTACCAACGCCGAAATATCCCGTACAGGCTGGTTGAATGTCGTCATCGTAAGTTTGGCACAGTTTTTCAAGTTCGCATGCCAAAAACCAGGTAGTTTTGTAGAAAATATGGTGCACATCAGTGCATGTCCGGGCAATTTGTGGCATCCTATGCCTTGGTAAGTGCTTCCATGTGGTGGGAAGTCAATCACCAGCATGGTGCGGGGCCCCCGTTTGTTTGCCGCCTGATAAGCAAGTTAGTTGCTTTCTTTTATATGAACCACAGGCAGCCCAAGGAGTTGTGGCTACTTTTCGATACAGTGCAGTCAAACGCACTAAAACGAAACTGTGTGTATGGGCCTTTACGCCGCTGCGCTTCCATTTTGGACCTGCAGTTTGTACTTTCTTTCGTTGTCGTTCCCACTCGGCTTTGACCTCAGTGGATCATAGATGAAGGTTGCTCAAACATAAAAAGGGAGATGAATAGTTAGGTGTTTTGGCTGAATGTGCCTTAAGCAACTTCGACAAAGGCAGCAAGAAGGGAGATGATTGTAAGGATTGCAAAGGAAAAAAAAGCTTTGATGCTGACTGCATGCCACGTCGGCGGTGACATCGCTCAGGCCTGTACAAATGCAATGGTGCGCAAGGCAAACATTTTTTTTTTGCGGGTGCGGTATTTACGCGTGTTTATTACACTAATGACTTTCACTTTTACTTAGCTGAGTGTGTAAAAGTCGTTGCATTTTTTTATGATGCATCATTTCTTCAGTTTTTCATGTTGCTAAATGAAATACATAATGCAGTGGAATTTTTTTGCATACTTGGAACCAAAAAGACATTGAAGAGAACTAACCAAAAAAAAACTGTTTATTGTGTTTAAAGCTAAAACGGCAGTGCCTCTTTGCCAAACTGAAGGCCCTTCCTCCCCTTTAAGGGTCTTGTTGTAGGGCCTTCCCAAGTAACGTGAAAATTTTTTCTCCCTGTTCAATATAAAAGTTTGCAGCCTTTTTCATCATTTCGGCAGCCTCGCAGGCTGCCTTTGCTGCCCTTGCCTGCTCTTCCGATGCTCTTGCCTGCTCTTCCGTCGCCTTCAGTTTGGCAAGGAGGCACTGCCGTTCTAACTTTACGTTCTCGTGTTGTTGCTCCATGATGTCCTTATAAAACTGCTTGTCTGCAGCCCGTGTGCTGGCTGCAGAGCCTGCGGGTGGTGCGCTGGGCCTCCAGACCGGTCGTGAACGAGGTGGTCCCTGCCGGCCCAGTGGTGCCGGTCGCCCTTCAGCAGCAGCTGCTGCCTCAGGCGGTCCCCCTGCCACAGGAGGAGGCCCCTCCCGACGTAGCAGCGCAGCTGCTGCACCAGGGTCCACGGGTGCCTCACCCTCGTCCATCGGCCAGTCCGGAGGCTCGTAGTCCTGCGTTTCTTCGGACTCTGGCACCTCGAGGAATGCGACCCCGGGGTCCACTTCAACTTTGTAGTTCAGGACTCTGTCCTCTCCAACCACCTCGTTAGTAATTGGCTGCACGCTGACTGGTGCTGTGCTGGCCCTAAGGAAAATACACCAGAATGTCAGTCTTGTCACCCTTGTACATAATTTGAGAACACTCTTATTTGTATTTCATTCATGCTTTTTGTGTGCATGTGGATCAAGCTCGACTCCTCAGCTCTCGGCCATTGCTGCTATTAGTTGTGAAAGTATGTGGGCTTTAGTAAAGCCAGCCTACAGTGTGCAGGTCAAGCCCGATCTTGACTGGTGCGGCTATTAGTTGTGAAAACAGCTGGCTTCATGGAGATCCAGTGTGCAGTGTTGTTGCCGGCCAGATATTTCTGGTTGCTTGTCCCTACAATTCTGTTTTATGTCAAAGACTACCATGTTGAGCAACAGATCTGCTCAGGGTGATTCCAAATTTAGTGGTAGTGTCTACTGGTCGCTGCTTAATAAATTGTACTCACCGTACACCATATTTGACCTGACTGCTCAGGATTACTTCTGATTTCTTTTATTTATCAATACTGTTCACCCTTTCAGGGTGGTTTTATTTCAGAAAAGACATTCCTCATGGTATGCAATGTGCATGTTGGAAGTGTTGCAAGAGCTTGACGTCAGCATATGCTCAGCAGCAGCGAACTCAGCTGTGACAGTGAATGCTACCTACGAAATGAGCGAGATTTCGGAGCACTAATCTCGCACAAATATGTTTATGTAACAGACTGTCTGAGCTTTGTGCCTTCATTCATTTGACTTGCCATCTCAATACAACGGACCTGAAGCAAATGAGGTCCAAGCTTTGTGTTTGTGACCTTTGGGTCTACGTAGCAGTAGAATTTTCAACATAAAACAATATATTTTTTTGCTGTTTGTCATAGTTCAGCTTGACTTCATAAAAGTCTAGCCTGTATACGGTAGTCTTGCGATAATTCAAACTCGGATATTATACTTCTGGTTAATTCAAACAAATTTCCTAAGTTTGGTTGTCTCGCTATGTTCTTAGTGTATCCATATGCCACTTAAACCGAATGCCGTTTTCCTGTAATTCATATTTTTTGTTCTTGCAGCCCTTTTGTTGAGTGTGCTTCTTTCCGGGCACCGGTACACTGCAGAGGGAACACCCATGAGCTGTTGCTTCTTTGCAATGCACCGGTGCTCGGTGATAAGCGCACTCAACGGGGCTCATGCGGAAATTTCTACAGCAACTTGCGCAGACGCTGTGATCTGGTAGCATGGCGTACACCGAGTGCCGGCACATTGCGGAGAAGCAACAGATCCACGGGTGTTCCCTCTGCAGTGCACCGATGCTCGGAAAGACGTGTACTAAACAAAAGGGCTGCAAGAACAAAAAATATGAATTACAGGACAACGGCATTGAATTTAAGTGGCATAGCATGGGCAAGTCACAACGTCCTCACAAGTTGCTATGAAAACTGTGGCACAGTGCCCGCTTTTATTGTTCACGTGTCCCCCGTTTAATAGTTCACACTAGACAACTTCTTGACCCGATGAACAAACTGAATTTTGTTTTGAGTTGTCATGTGCTCTTTGAACAGCCCACAACAATGAACATTTTTGAGGAATAAATAAACTTTTGTCTTACATTTCACGAATGTTTCATGTGTAGCATACCTGGTTATGATCAGTAGGCCTATGTAAAGGAAAGCATGAAATATCTTCTGTGTATGTGAAGCCACTCATAAGGCAAATCATACATTTATCTTGCATTATTATTTAGATAAATTTCTCATAAATCAAACAAAATTCATGGCTTCCTGGAGTTTGAAATCATGAGAGTATAATGTATTTTGTAATGGTAGTGTAGTAGAAACACAATCCCCTTTGTCTTGTTCGGATTGCATGATACCTTTTTAAGATATACCTGCTACCATTTCAGCAGTGTACCAGCCTAAGTCTGCTATCATTTTTCTTTCCCAAACTTTCAAGACTCGGCCAACGGCGCTTGCGATGTTCAGAAGACTGCCTCGTCCTCCCCATGTACATGTCGGCTCATAATCACCATAATTGTAATCTTGCGTCTCACAAGATTAGGTCGTGATCTTACATCATCACATAATCACCATCAGAAGCTGTGGCATTGCGGGCGTACCTTGCACGGGCTGCTGCCTTTCTGCAGTGCCGTGGCTCTCCCAATCCAATAATTACTATTATTATTATTGTTTATATTATTTTTATGATCATCATTGATGAGCGCAGTGGTCTTTCATTGACATGCCTAGCTCGACTTTAACTTCAAGTAACATGGCTCGAAGTTTTAGAGTTCTTGGATGCGCACGGTTCTTTCTTGCTCTGGAGAGAACACACCAGAACATTTCTTTGAGTGGCCCAGTATTTAGTACTTGCGAACTTCAGATATGATTATGAATACAATATTAGCTTTGCTAGTAGAACCCCCAATCGTGTGAATCTCGAAAGGCTAGACTTCGTACAAATAGCAGTAACATGACAGCTCACTCGTCGGTGTCTACGCCTCCTTCGATACCCAGAAGGTTGGGGCTTGTGGAACCGATGACCGCCAGCACAGCCTCAGCCAGCGGTGTCAGCGTGTGGTCGTTGCGCCCTGCGCCTGTGGAAGACAAGGTTCTCTCTATATTTTGTTTAAGCATTAAATTTTATCTGTTTGCAGCAAGCACATTCGTTGTTTTGATTTGGTTGTATTAATAGCTTGATATCTTAATTTCTTCTATAATTTAGCCAAGAAAATGAGAAAGTGGATAAAAAAACTTCTTTAGCACACAGAATGTGTGCTTCATTTTTATGTGTAGTAAAAACATATGTATACTAAACTCACTGGTCGTGGAGTGTGCTTTCTTCGAGAGGGTCAGTTCCGCGCGGCTGCGAGACTTGAGGTTTTGCCACTGCTTTTTGAGTTGTGGCACAGTGCGCAGCGTCGATGGATGCCACGAATTCATCACGGATGCGATCTCCTGCCACGCGTTTCTTTTAGGAGATTTTGTAATATTGTTGTTAAATTTTTTCTTAATTATACGTTTTCGTTTCTCGATTTCGTAAACCAATTGAAACTTATCATCTTCGGAACAATTTGATTTCTTTACCTTGGGAGGCATCCGTGATGGACCGGCAACATCCATGTCTGCGTGCAGCAAACTCAGACGGTCGTCTGCTAACTTAATGATCGAAACATAATTATCAACTTTTATTGCAAATGCTTCCGAGAAAATACGTCCAGCGCATTTTTTTTCTGAAAAAATTGGGCGTTAAGGACACGCAGGCATTTATGTAGACAACTTTATTCGGCGTACGCACTGGACGTCGACGACGGTGGTGACAGACGATCGCGATACGAAGCAATATGACAGCGTTGGTGCGCACTAAACTCTACCCAAAACCGCGCATCGCTGACTTTTTTTTTCTTTCTTTTATTTTGCACGGAACCACGGTATGTACGAGACATGTGCCGCAGTTTTGCGACTGTCGTCGTTTCTCTTTGCCCAAACCGATCGCAGCGTAGCAGAAGCAGGCGATCTCTCGCTTGCCGCCTCGCGTCGCCGGCGCTTTCTTATTGGACAGGAGGTCACAACTCGTCACTTCCACGTCCGGAATCTTCGGCCGTGTTCCAAAATTTACTCGGTCTCACTCTAGGGTAAAGGTTTTGTACCTTTGCGATCGAAAACCTACCCGCGTCCGGCATTACTCCATTTTTGTTGTCACGTGACATGATCTGCCAGGGTAAGTCGGATCCACTCGAGTAGATTTGGAACGCACCCTCTGTTTTCTCCGGTATTTCTTCAGTTTTCCCTAGATTTCCTCTCTAGGTACTGCTCACTCCGTTCTTGGCGGTCTGGGTGCAAGACTCAAGTCCGGACTTGAGAGTTGGTCGTGACTTGAGTCAAGACCGCGCCGGAGACCGTCCTGGATCCGTCTTGGTCTCAGTCACGGTCTCAGCCGAGACCGCCAGGCGCCTGAGTCAAGACTTGAGCCAAGACTTGAGTCAAGACTTTCTAGCAAGCGGCCCCACATATTAGAAATCTGGCCTCTCGGCGACTTATAAATAAAAATCAAGAAGGAGGAACTGAAATATGCACTTCGTCAATGCACACAATCTTGCACGAAAAGTATGTCTAAAAAAAAAAAAAACACTTTGCACGTCAAATGGGTTCGAACCACGGCCACCGAGACGTCAGTATCGCCAGAGCAGCGCCTTGTACCACTCGTCCACGAAACGCGCGGAGTAACACTTTTTTATTTTTTCATGCGCACCACTTTAGTACCTTTGACAGCGTTGCACGCTAAGTATGGAACAGAGTATAAGACACCCTATCGTCTGGTACAGAGACCATTTATGAACGCTTGGGTGTTTGAACGATGTACTACACATTTTACAAAAAGAAAAAAAAAACATTGGTTGTTTAAATGTTGTACTACCCTTTTTTCAGTAGACAAAAGCAACAACAACAACAATAAAAAACAGATTTAAAAAGAAAAAGTTAAGGAAACGGAATGTACCATTATGTTCAGTGAAGTTTGGTGACAAGACTCGGGACTCGAGCAGGAATGCAGTTATCCTTGGTGTGACCCCATGAGACTGTCTTGCTGCCTTTGCTGGGGTTTATCTAACTGAATTACCTGTACGAAAAATAGAACACATGTGCATAACACTCGTTATTCACAAGAAAATTTGTCAATGTCCAAAATGACCCATGAAGAAAATTATGCGAGGAATGTTCAGGCTGCGTTGGCCGAGTCACCTCTCGTGGCCAATGTTTCATAGCAACTTTAATTGTACTGAACTGTTATAGGGTATATTACGAACAAAGTGCAATTTGGTTTTGTAGGAAACTATAACACACAAAACGACACTTGAATACAGTATGTTGAGGTACCTCTAAACAAACTCCAGGGTTTCATGGCGCCTCCTTCAGATACCTGATGTTGAACACGAAATATGTGCACCAAGGAGTGAGCAAACAGCGACTTCAGATTTGTCTCTAACACCACCTACATGTCGACAAGGAGTGCAACGTGTAGAAGGTCGTCTAGAAGTGGGCCAAGATGAAAAAGCAAGATGTAACGATATCAGAATAAGATCACACTAAAGAGGCACCATTGTGGTGAGACAACCTACGATGTAAAGACAGTAATCGGGAGTCAACCCACGTACGGCCACGATTTACTTTGCGTTGACTAAAATAAAACATAGCAAAAGAAAAAAAAAAGTGAAAATTAGAAAACGCGTTTTTTTTTTGTTTTTTTTACATTATTCGCTGAGCGCAACCGGTAGCAGAGCAGTTGGGCGGCGTCACGAAAATCTGACAGACACGCTAGCTTTTCTCAACTTCGTACAGCGCCAGTCGGCACCACAGATGAATGGTCGGCACTCTTAGTCTACCAGGGAAGAAAAAAGTACGAGCTCAGAGCCCAGCGTCGATCGCGACTTTCGTAAAGAGAAGCTCCGGTAACACTTCGGCGACTCGTGAGCGTTAAACGACGCCTCTTCGAACGAGCCCACGAATCCAACGTCGAACGGTTTGCGCCGGTAAGCACGCTGGGAGCCAGGGGGCTGGAGGTTGAATATCCGAAAGAGACGACGCGCTGGTTTCTACGTCTATTTCGCACATGAGATAACAAGATAGCGAAGCTAGCCAAGTGGAAACAATGACTGACGTTACATCACAGTACACGCAGTCGAAATGACGTCTGCAACAGAGCACAGCCAGACGCTTTCAGCAGGGGACGCATGCGTTCAAATAAGCTGCGATGTCAAAACATCATATCTCCCTTCTGTCCTTCGGTGTTCACTTTGATCTGTGTATACCAAAGCACTCAATGCTGCAAGTAATGAAGTCGTCTATACGTACCTTTCGAAGCGATTGAAAGTGCGTTGGTGTCACTTGGAGCCCACAAGCAAAGTGCGCGACGAACTCGACGAGCTGTCATCCGTCGGTCCCGCCGTCGCCGCCGTGTCGCCGGGTTGGCGCGGTCGCGGTCGCTGCGCAATGGCGCAATCGCGCAATCTCGGCGGCTCGGCTAGGCTTGGCTGGGCCGACGCGCTCGGCCACTCGGCGGCTTGCTCAGCCTCTCGTCTGGCTCGATGGGCTACTACACTGCAGGCAGCGCATGCGCGCAGGCGCGCCGGCTCGCTGGGCTTGCGGCTCGCTCGGCTCGCCTCCCTTCGGAGTTCGAACTGCCTCCGAAGCTCGACCGCTCGAGCTTTCGCGCGCGCGGGTTGACGATGGAAACTTTTCTCATAAAACGAGTCTGTAACGTACCGTTTGATGGCGCAAATGCACGTATTTTTCCCGTCGTTTTTTACAGTGTGTGAATCTTGCGAAACAGGCGACGAAGAGTGGTGGGTGAAATGTGCTCGTGTGTGGTTGTGGGTTTTGTGTACGACGTAGGATTACCCAGAAAGGTGGGTCAATATTGATAAATGTGCAGGTAAGAAGCAGGTGACCTGTCAAGCCCATTAATCCTAATTATTTTATCGTGCGAACTGACATTGTCACGTATCGCGTTCGATTTGGGTTCCAACATGGGTAACCTTACTTTTGTTGCATTAAAACTGCAATAAACTTTTGTTTGAAAACGATCACTCCAATGAGCACGTCGTTATTGGGCTTTCTCATTGAAAGGTAGGTCGCGGGTGTCCCAGCTAGTTATTCTGAATGGTTTGGTGGTTGTCTAGCATTTCAAGCGCTCGAGGCTGTGTGTACTGTGTGCCGTACGTACACTTGCGCTTTCGATCAATGGGAATGTGTTTGCAACGCGGAACGCTTGTGTTCTGTGTGTATCCACCTCCAATATCGTTCTCTCTCGTATTGCCGTATGGTAACTCCTGCTGTTCTACGATATCATTCACGCGATGTCCTATATGTGGGCGTACCGATATCCACATGTTGCTTCACGGGCGATCAATATTGTGTTACGTATCCTCTTAGTCCGCGGTATATGCCGACGTAATTCATGTTGGTAACTTGGAATTCGTTCTGAGATTTATCCACGCGATATTGTATTCTCCTTTGGGCCCGTGATCGACGACCGATATTTATATATCGTGTGGCCGCACAGTATGTCCATGTCGGTCACCAATATGCACGGGGTGTAGTATTCTATTCCAATAACCGTAAGTTCTGTCGGGATATTGTGCTTCGATATCGTGTTGTATACCAATAACCGCAAGTTATATCGGGATATTGTGCTCCAATATCCTGCTGTATACCAATAACCGCATACTATATCGGGATATTGTGCTCCGATATGAATTCCCATTGTGCGTTTTGGGTTAATTGGATAACAATAAGTTTTTATTGGTTTCCATCAACTTCATTGGAATACAATATTTCCAATAAGCCGAGTTCATATTGGCCTTTTTCATTAGGGTACTCTGAATGTGGTCTCACCAATCCACCATATGCTGCTTCTTTTAGAAATTGGGGTGCTCAACGCTGGTTTCGAATACCTAAACTAAAATTTTACCAGCCATTTTCAAGATCATATCTATGTGATGATTAAAGGCCAAGTATTCAGAAAGAATAACATCCAGATATTTAAACCCTGACTCTTTTCGAACGGGGTCCCTTCCAATAACGTAAGATGAATCAATACTACTTTTTTTTCCCGAAGTAGACATGAACGCATTTCACTGCATTTAAACCTGGCCTCCAGTTCTGGCACCAAATACTGATACAGTCCAAGTCCTGTGGCAGCTGTAGTACATCGTTGGTATTTCTTATTACGCTGTAAATAAAGCAATCATCTGCGAATAGCCTGATATTCTTAAGAATAGAGGATGCTATATCATTAATAAAGGTTAAAAATAATAGTGGCCCGAAAATAAATCCCTGAGGGACACCCGAACCCAGGTAACAATTTATGTTGTGGAGACGGTCGGCGCAACAAAGTTTCGCAAAAGAAAACAGTTTTACTGCAATCGCGCAACAATGTTGTAGAAACAGTCATCACACTGCAGAAGTGTCCGCTGCTAAAGCACTGCGGCAACTGTGTCGGTCAACCGTTGATTGTTTCATGCTCGCAACAATTACCGAAGCATTGCTTTTACCCAGCAAAATGTGTGCTGTCCTGATGTTGCTAAACTGTCCCCGTGGCAGATTCAAAAAGAGTTTGCGTTTACACAGCCAGAATGAAGTCGCCAAACATGGCTTTCCAAAAGTGTTCCAACCGTACGACACAACAGTTTCGCGCTAGGTTGGGATAGATATGTCGAGGAATTGTTGTGGAAACACTGGACACCACTGTTGGTTGACTGTTGCTCAAGCCTATTCGGCAGACGCTGCGTGCCACAAAGGGACTGCAGCTGTACATCAGTTTTTGCCAAATTTTGACGCATGCACCTTCTCAACATTTGCACTGCATGACCAGGCAGCGCTCCTCGCGACAGTGCTTCCCCATGATCGGGCAACAATGTCTTGCTTTTGTTGCTAGAGTCAGTCATGCCACAGCTGGGTGGCATAGTTTTGCGGGTGTTCCTCACTTGTCTCGAAACAATTTGAAAACAGTTGGGCAGCCTTTTGGTAACTATTGCGGGCACTTTATACTGGAACAGTAGTACAGCCAACGTTACTAAAACTCAGTATACTGCCATGGAACATTCTCCAAAGAAGTTGCACCGAACCGTACAATGGAACCCGACTACCGGCGATCGTAACGCCGCCATTTTTCCCACCGCGGCCACTGAGGAAACTGCACAGCTCTTTGAACTGGCTCGGAGTGTCGCATTCATTAGCGTCAACTATTGCTCTTCCATTTTGGCTTCTATCGGCTATATCGTAGCCGAAACAGACTAGGTAAAAGGGATATCAGGGTCGCCACCCGATCTCCCATGCAGACGTACCGTGAATGCACGCTGAAGTCGGCACGCACCCAACTCGGGACGCGCTACCTCAAATCTCCGGTGAGTCGGGTTTGTATAAAAACAATAGCAATTATGCCGCGAAACCTTGTAAACTTTTTTTTAAGAACCATCCCGTGTCTGCTATTTTGTACCAATCTCCAATAAAGGTTCCTACAAAAAAAGTTTATTTCCGTTTCTTTTTATGCAAAGAACAAGTTTTCTTAAAACTCATGGTAACCAGAGTCCCGATTCCCGCCAAAGATGTTACTCTTTCTGTGGATGCAACTAGAGGGCGCCACCGCCGCGTTGTTCTGGAGTTCTCCGGCCCCGTCAGCAGCGCTCCGATGCGAAGTTCTGTGCGATGACCGCTGTTTTAATGGCATTTATTTTAAGAGGAATTGTTCCCAAACCATATGTTTTAGGAGTATCATGAAACAGCCTATTATTCACGTGCTTTACTGCTGCTTGTGGTTCTCTAATTCGGTAAGTGGTGCGATAACACCCTCCGCGCCGTTATGAGCACTATCACGCTACCATGCCGCTGAGACAAAAAAATAACCACCCGGAAACAGAACTTCGTTCATTTAGCAACGACATAGAATGACACAAAATATGAAACTGCGTGCCAAAAGTTTCAACGTTCTTGGAGAAGGAGAGGAGAAAATTGTTAAAGGAAGGATAAATTTGATTTAGATATAGAGGCTTAAGAAGAAATGGCGTCACGACAAGGTATCAGTAATCCAGTTATATCTGGTGTCAGAAATTCGATATCTGTTACTCTCAGTGATAACGAAGGTACAGAAATATTCTTGTTAACAGTCCCAAAAATACTGTACTGTAAATATAAATGATTAAAAAGCACTAGCGTCACGACGATGTATCAGTAGTCTATTCATCGTTGATGCTAGGAATAGGAACCTTTACATTAAAAAAAATGAAATCAGATGCTGGAATGCTATTTGATAAAACCAAGAGCACGTGAAAAGATTCTTTGCAATTATATCCTATTGTGATATTGTACTACTAACCTCTTTATGCTGAGTTCATATGTTTACCAGGAGCCTGCCCTTACATGTCGTTTTGAGGCTATATGATCTGAAACGGAGTTCCGATATTTTAAAATCATATAACAAGAGCGCTATTAGAATAAATATTAAAAACTCTGAGCGTACTAATGAAGGAAGAAACGTAAATACAGAACCACACGAGTCCTTTATCTTTTCGCGAAAAAAAAATAAGAACAAGACTTGGAGGCATTACTTTCTAGAATCTTGGAATGAGTAGCAGCATATTTTTTTCAAAATATCAAATCTTGTATGTTTGTTTTTTATTGCGTTATGTTTTAGATATTAACGCCACATTCCGCACTTATATAGTGATGATTATGTTGGCCTTTATTTCCAAACTAACGAAATACGTGGCACGCGCACAGACGCGACATTTGCACCGCAAAGAAGAGCGTTAAAATATCTACCAGCTGTATTAACATTCGTTAATTGTGACTATGTAGATGTGCACTGTTGACTGCCGCCGTGGAAGTCCGTTTCCAGCTCTGTTGCACAGGCTTTTGTTCACTCGCAGTCTGCGTAGTTTCGGCTCCTAGTCCAACATCCAATAAAGACAACGAATTTCAACTTTCTATTACGTTCACCCTAGTGGCAGAGCACGGTTTTTATTTTTGCATATATAGTGAAATATAAGCAAGCTGGAGAATGAAAATCAAAAATGGTCTTAATTATGATTTAAAACAAACCTTAAATCTAATGAATTAAAGAAACCTTCCCCGCAAGAATAATTCCCAAAATCGTTTTTATTTACAGTTCGTTTTTCATCTGTTTGTTTTGTATTTATATTAAACAATTCTCAAGTAAGGGATACGTAGAATACTTATCACGAACTAAAGGAGGTTCTCTTCTGTACAAATCATTGTTGAGCTTTCTTTTTACCTTCGACTTCATTCATCAGATATCTAATGGCCATACTGCAATCAAAACAAAACTTGAACTAAAAAAGCAAAAAAAGCAACAGAAATAAGTGGTTTTCAAATGCAAATCAGGACGTGAAAATAAATGAAAACACATTTTTTCACTACCTAAATAGCAAGCTGCTTTTGATCTGATATAACGGGATTTATGTCAATAAAACTTGGTACATTGTACTCTAAACGTTTAAATTTACATCAAAACTTCATGTCGCATTGCTTTCAATAATCGGACGAATATTTTAATGAATCGCCCATCTTTAACAAACATATAAAGATGGGATATAGAATATTTTTTCTAGCTACAGTGATTTAAATCAACCAAGCCTTATTTAATTCAAACAAATTTGAAACTTTTAATTAAAATATGATATATTGCCAGTCTAAATGTAAGCATGCAAAGGATAGTAAAACATGAAACCGTTTTTCAAAACAAGTAAACAACTTAGCACTTAGGTTGCCAAGTCTATTAATAACTTTCAAATTTATTTCTGTTCCCATTTCCACGTGGAATTCCTCCAAACTTAATGGCAAGTATTCGAATAAATTTGTGGGTTGGAAGAAATTAAGCATAAAGGCACTCTTCTCCAGTGCAGCGACGCCACGTAGGCTAGCCCGCAATCCTACACCTGCCAAAGCCCTTCCCAAACTTATGAAAATACTCATTAGAATTGAAGGACCGGAAAGCTCATAACAGAAAACAATGGCTCCTAGATGTTCCTTCGTGTCTTAAACTCCGAACACCTAAATTTTGTGCAAGCGAGGAGCCACGAAACTTTTGTATGCAAACGAGCTTAATCTCTTTTTCACAGCGCATATACCTCTCAAATTCAATTCCGTAAGATTGTTCGTCTGTTCGGCTTAGAACTACAGGGCCAAGTTGGAAACATAGGCATTGTCTCGTTGATCTTAGAGGAACTGTGAACGATGAATTATTAGGCGCTATTGAAAAACGTCTTTAACACAATAAGGATGCTTCTTTGAGAAGTTGAAAAGTTTGAAATATATGTAGTGTCTCTCAACTCTTTTAGTTCAGTTTTCAAAACTAAGGTTTGAAAAATAAAAAGCTCTTCGCGACATCTCTTATGACAATTTAATCAAGTACCAAAAAATAAATATTATTTCGAAAATTATTCGTTTTATGTAAATATCTTATTTGTTATTGTGTTATAATATTGCGAGAGATAACCAGCCAAAAGTATAAAAATATACCAAAACGCATATCAAAGCATGTTTAACAGTACTCCCAACGTTATCTTTCTGTTTGGGTTCATTCTACCAAAAAATATACCTTAATATTAATGTCAAGTAAATTTCAAATGCCTTCTTTCCATCAATCCTTAAATAGTGTTTGTATAGCATGGAATCAGGGTGTCCTAAAATTAAATATTTGCAAGCTCTCATAGATAAATACTATCTCAGAAAAATTAGTTTTGATTGCTTGATAAGTGTAATTTCAGCATTCGTTTTTTATCTGCGAACTGCCACAGAGAATTCGATAGCGGGAACCTTTGTTTTAGCGCAATAACCTTTAGTAATCTTGATTCCAAAAATCGTACACCGAAGTCAGCTACAGTTTATTATATAATCTCATCGTCCAGTGTAGTTAAAGTTTTCTTTTTATTTTAGGGATTTTAACAAGAAACAAGTCTTACCGGCCTGAATGTCATAGGAATAACGAGATATACAAAATTTATATAAGATTTTCTAATAACCATATTGAATTTGTAAGCATGCAGACTGTTAGCACCTTCTTAGGAACATCTTACAAGGGTCACTCAACTGGCTCTACACCAAAAATATTATTAGCTTATGTATATGATAGGTATAACTGCGTACCTTTTTGATGCCTCAGGTATGTACCGAAACTTATATGTGCTCTTCTTTCATAATATCTCGATAAGAAATACATTAGTGGTAGAATTATTATATTCGATCAGCGAATTTCTTTATAAAAGAAATGTTTGCCCGAATCGTCAGTTCTGTAACGGTGAGTCGTACAATGGTTATTTTTATAACGGTGGCGCAACGGTCGGTTGCGCAACGAAGGGTTGAGCAGCGATAAATCGCAGCACGGGTCAGTCGCACCCGCTAAATGTATTTTTATTATTCGTCGATATTCAGTATATAATAACGCTGGTTTGTGGCCAATTAAATTTTTTAATGACAGGCACAAACTCTAGGATCCATGTCACCTGCATCCACGCCTTTATAAATAAAAATGCCATCGGTATGCGGAAATCGTCCTAACTGTATATTCTTTAGTGATAAATTTATCTTTAGTTTTGTATAAAGATACTTAAGTTATTATCAAAAAGGAAAACATGATCCCAAATAAAAACTATTTTGCTTTAATATAAGTTGGATGACTTTTCGAATAGCGCACTTAAAGCAACTTTTGCAAAGGAAGCCACCCTCGCAAGAACACTTTCTGACCTAGGCAAAATGTTGAAGTTTATATGTTTTATGTCTATTACTGTAAATCCTAATATTGCAAAATAAAAACAAAATACATTCTGTTAAGTATTAAAAATAAAGCCGGAAATAGCTGTCACTAACATTATCTTAAGTACGTTCTACAGCATGTGTTGTGAACTATTTAAGTAACCATCTAGGTGCTCGGCTGTGTTTTCTATGAAAATACAAAGGAATTACATATTGATCACCAATAAGATAGTTAACTAGAATCAATATCGACAATTTAACTTTTCGTGAGCTTCAATGTTTAATCTTCTGGGGACTTATTTTTTAGAAAAAAGTTATTAGTTTTCAATATGAAAACATTGTTAGAGATAATCAGCAAGATAGTATAAAAGACAGGACGTTCCGACAAAATGGCCAACACTACTACAAAGGTTGCATTCTTTTATACTATTATACTTTGCTTATGTAAAATTATTGCGAGCGATTATCAGCGGAGACTTAAAAAAAGCTACCACACGATACCGACACGTAAGCCAAGAGTACTCAAAAGGTTATATTTATTTCAGGCGTATTTTTATTCGTTGCTGGTGGAATAATGGTCTGAGCGATAATAAGCAACCAATTGTGAAAGCTACCAAAACGTGCCAAAAGGATGATGAAATTTGTTCCGAAGTTTATTCCCTATAAGATATTTCTTCTCGTCGGTAATGTAATCTCATTGCGAGCGATCAGAAAAAAAATGTTCAAAGCTACGAAAATACGTACTGAAGGCTGGGCGACATTACCCATAGGTTCCTTTTGTTCATATATTTGTTGTGTTTGTTACTGATGTAATATTATTGAGAAATTTGTAAAACATTATCAAAGCTACCGACATGCGTAAACAAAGATGTCAAACGGTATTCAGGTTATTGTTTACACAAATATTTTCATTTGTTTTTGATGTGACATATTGCGACTCATAGTTATAATAAATGGTCAAAGCTAACAAAAGACGAAATGAAAATTTTCGAAACGCCATTGAGATGGTTATTTTTACTCATATACTTTGTTACTTTATGTATTGTCATTATTGCTGCTAGCAAAAATAAAAAAAATTATCAAATCTACTGAGAGACGTACTGATACGTGGCACTGAGCACTCAAAAGTTTAACTTTATGCAAATTTTTTTACGTTGCTGATGTGATATTATTGCGAGCGAAGATAAACGAAAAATTATAAAAGGTTTCAAAAGGTGCACCGGAAAATGGCCAATAGTACTCAGAAGTTAAGTTTTTACATATATGTTTGTTACGTTATTGCGAGCGATAATCAACAAAAATACTAACGCGCTTTACGAGGTAGTGAAATATTTCCCATAGTATACAGAGGGTTATTTTTACACATTTTTTTTGTTCCTGGTGAATTACGATGGCGAGTGGTAATCAACAAAAATAGTCACAACTTTCAAAAGAGGTGCTGATTTGAGAACAGTATGTAAACATTATTTTCTTTACATATTATTTTATTTAATGTTGATATACCAATATTGAGAGCGACATTCAGCGTAAAAATTAAAAAAAAGCTATCAAAAGACGTACTGAAAAAGGCCAATATTAATGAAAGGAATATTTTTACGCGCACAATTTATATATATATATATATATATATATATATATATATATATATATCAAACAGTACATCGTTATATATATATAACGATGTACTACAGTCCTGTGGCAACTGTAGTACATCGTTGGTATTCCTTATTACGCTGTAAATAAAGCAATCATCTGCGAATAGCCTGATATTAGAAAGAACAGAGGTTTCTATATCATTAATAAAGATTAAAAATATTAGTGGCCCTAAAACAGATCCCTGAGGGACTCCCGAAGTTACGTCTACAAATTTTGATT
The DNA here is from genome assembly GCF_016920785.2 of Ixodes scapularis. Classification (NCBI taxonomy): domain Eukaryota; kingdom Metazoa; phylum Arthropoda; class Arachnida; order Ixodida; family Ixodidae; genus Ixodes; species Ixodes scapularis. Next base: position 82,457,135 of record NW_024609835.1, read on the forward strand.
TTTTCCCTCTAAGACGACACATTGTTTCCTTTCACTTAAGTAAAATTTTATCCATGCGAGCACAGTATTATCAATTTTAAGTGCGCTCAGTTTATGTCACAACAAATCGTGCGAAACGGAATCAAATGCTTTACGAAAGTAAAAAAAAAATGGCATCAGTTTGTAGCCTATTTTCTGCTACACTTATTAGACCATGAAAGAGTTCTATTAATATAGTATTGCTAGAAACGCCCTTGCAAAATCCATGTTGCTTTGGACAGAAAAAAAACGATTATCTCCTAAGTGCTTCATATTATTACTATACATGATATGCTGCATGACATTACGTCTGATACCAACTCAGTGAAATAAACCTTTAATTATCTACTGTCGATTTTGATCCACTTTTATGAACTGGCAGAATATGCGTTTTTTCCATTGTTTTGGCAATATTCATGCTTCAAAGGGTTTGCAAAAAATTATGTACAGGTATTTGGACACTATCCGTGAACAAGCTTTCAATACCTTAGGGGACAACTCATCCGCACCAGAGGCTTTCTCCACCTGCAGGGAGTCTAAACACTCCTTTATTCCCTCTACCGTGATTGTGACAGGAGGCATTATGTTTTTCACTTTATACCAATTAACACCGGCAGATTGCCGAAGTCGTCTCTGTCTAGGAATGTGGACTTAAAGTAGTCATTGAAACAATTAGTTTCTGCAGAGTTATCAGTTATGACTACTGTGCCAGAAACAGTAATGCTAGGAATGCCGGTTTTCTCTTTTTCGCGTTTTCCGCAGATAACTCCAGAATGCTTTGGCATTTGTGCTGATAGCGTTTGCAAGTCCAGTAAAATATGCCTCCTTAGCATCACTTATGGCCTTCTTATAGACGCTTTCTAGTTCTCTTAGGCGATGCTCAAGGTTAGTGCAGGGGTTCTTTTTATATTTTTTATACATACGGGAAAGTTGTTTTACAACTTTTTTAGTTTTTCTGTTCATCCAAGGTTTATCAGGTTTCGATTTGTCTATCATGTGCTTAAAGGGAAAGAGGTTGTCAACGAGTGACGATAGCAAGTTTTTAATCTGGTCCTCAGATAAAGATTCTGCAGTGTACATGTCCAGTTCACTCTCAAGCTTGCTTATGATTTCATTGTAATTGGCTCTAGTGTGCATGTACTGTACACTTTTTTAACATTAGAGCTAGCGGGAAACAACTGAGGCAGGAGGAACTTGGCACTAACTATGTTATGGTCACTTATACCGGGTAAAACACTAACACATCGTACCACGCTTGGATCATTGCATTGTATTAAATCAAGAATATTAGTTCCCCTTGTAGGGACAAAACGTACTGTTGAAGACCATATGTATTAATTACATCATAAAATGCTGAAGAATTGCCTCTGGGTGGTATTGCTCCATCCCATTTAAAACTTGTCGAATTAAAATCTCCAGCCAAATATTGCGGTCATCAGTTAGTGAAGCCAAGATAGAATCTAATGACATTATAGTTTCATTCCTTGCTCAGAAGCGTCTTGGTTGCTGTGAAATTGCGACAATAAAATAGTACTTTTTTTCAATCTTGTCTTCGGAAAGCTTGATGATGTAATTTTGGGATCAAAACCACCCGCCCGACCGCAATCGAGCCTGGCTTATAGAATGGACACGAGAACTGCGAGAGCACTCGTCTCGTTACAATTCATGGCTTGGCGTACACTCGGGTACTGTCTCGTGTCCAAACACTCCGGTGATGAGAATAGTCGAACTCTAACGATACCTCGAACTCAGCACGCGTTTTCTTCCTTGCTGACACGAGCGCGTGGCTATGATTGTCGTTGGCGGTATTGGTCAGGCACCAGGCGACGTGGCCGGTTGTCCTGGCTCCAAGTTGATGAGGTGAACGATTCTCATATTTCTCGATTAAATTTGTCCACTGTCATTGCTTATAAAAAAAAAAAACTAAGGCAAGATTATTTGGTCACTAATGTTAGGTTGGGATTCTGTGTAGTATTTAGCGAAAGTAGAGAAACTGTTTCATGACACCTTTAAGTCGAGACGCATCCGATGCTACATATACACCCATGCGGCGTTAAACAGTGCTTGCACTGCACGAACGCGCGTGCTTTGCAGAGACGCTGAAAGCCCGGAGCTTGCTCTTGAAGCTTCTGCAACGCTCACACGAACGTCACTAAAGCACTAAATTGGGAAACTTACCCTTGAAACCTGGACCGCTGGCGTCCACCGAGACCGGGCTAATTACTATACAAGCGCCACCTTTTTGCGACTAGCTGGAACATAAAGGTTACTTTATATGGCTACTGCCAGAGTCACCGGATATTGCGAGAATACCTAAACTCTCACGGTCGAGGTGTAAAAATTCCGGCGCAATGTATTTTTTTTTACTGTGGTTTCCATGAGGCTGTAGAAAGTATGTTTATGCGTAAAAATAACAGAAAACGACTATTTTTGTAGCAAATTTATTGGAGATTCGTACAAAATGACAGGCGCCATTTGCGCAATGTTTTCTCAAATATTTAGTATACAAGGTCTGGTGACAAAATTAATATTGTTTTTATAAGGAGTATTCACTGGGCGCCATATTTGTGGGTGCTGTCTAGAGCGCACGCTCAGAACGAGCCCACATTATTAGGCTGCTAAGAGCGGCAATGCTCATGGTGTGGAATGCACGTTGCAAAAGAACAATGGAAGCTCGCCATCAGCACGCGCTCAGCAGTCGCGCAAACAACTATGGCCGCCAGTGAATACTTCCTATACAACCATGTCTCACCGATGATTTCATGCAGCCCGTCCCGACCTGGGTGCGTCCTCATTTGGGTAGTAATACACGGCGCGTCTGCTTCTTAGACGGGTGTGGCGTCCCTGAAACCCGTTGCACCGTACATGTTTCGGCGCCAAAATGACTGATTAAAGCCGAAACAGAACAGTCACAGTGGACGCTACTGAATTCATTTCATTTCATTTCATTTTGTAACCTGAAGGACCTCTGGTGACGCATTGCATAAGGAGGTACTTCAAATTCACATTGCTTATAATAAAATTTGGAAAAAACTGATGAGAACAAGAAAAATAAGCAAAAAAGCATAATTACACGAGATATTTTTCAAACAACTTAACCCGGGGTCGGCACCCGGACCAAGCGGATTTTTTCGGTCGCGCACCAGTCACTCAGCTGTGTATGGAGTTTTAAGTTTGTCCTTTGTCCATCATGTTCCCCTTCTCCAGAAATTATTTCCGCTAACAACCTCCTTCGCGAAATGGTTTTAGTCACTACATCTTCAATACTTTCCAAAAAATACAAGCAACCGTGCAATTACCCGAGTGGCCGCAGCGAGAGAAATGGCCAAGTTGTGACCGTCATCAGGTCGATTATCGAGAACGGATCGGTGCCGCTTTTTCAGTGCAGATTGCAGTTTCGCAACTGAGTTGTTCTAGTAACTTCGGCTCACACCATGGTGTAAGATATATACTCTCTATGTGAACACACTGGCGCGAGGAACATTCAATCGCAATTGTCCAGATAAAGCCCTCTCACGAGCGCATGCACTGCCGAACAGCCCGCGGCCAACTAACGTCGCTCACTGGACAACCAAAGCAATTGTGAGAAAAACATCAATCAAATATCTCTTTGCCATGACATCTCACGTGCAGCCGTCGCCCACCCTTGAGCAAGGAGCTTGTAGTAGTCTCATACCATGGCAATGAGATATTTTATGCGTGTTTATTAACGGCTGCGTCGTTTCGCCAGTGAGCTACGCTAGTTCGCCACGGGCTATTGGGCGCTATCATACGCTCGTGAGAGGACTTTATCTGGTCGCTTCACGTCGGGCGGAGTCCTGACCTAAAGAATATGTCTTTCAGCGTGGTTCAGACTAAACGGTGTCTGGCGCCCGCTTGCCATAGAGGTTTTCGGCGTTCGTAGCACGGAGCTTCGCAAGGCCCGTGTCTCGCACTTTTTCGAACCACAACTAAGTATATTTTGGGAATCATTCGCCTTTACCGTTTCCGGTCTGCTATTTAGTATCACGAACTTCAATGTGTTTTTTCTTTCTTTTTCAAAAGCCAGAAACGTGAAAACTATGCCTATAACCAATATTAAAATATACTCGCACTTTTCATTGCACTGATGTCAGTGGATGACAGACTTGCAGGTCGAGCGGGCAGTTTAAAAATGTACTATGTCGAGCATATGTTCCATGCTGCTCAAAGGGTGCTGGCGCGAACTTCCGAAGCCTTCATGTGACACCATGAAATTGTTTGTAATGAGTAGGAAACAAAGTCAACATTCCAAAACGTGAACCCCTGCCTTCCACTGACGTTACTTTTTTATTGTTGCCAGTAACGTCTTTCACTTTGAAAAATGCGGTGAGGACAAAAATGTAACTTAAATAACTTAGAAGGAAAATTTTCCTCCCCCCATATTGGGGTCACTAGATAGTGTTAGCAGGTCCTTCTGATATGTCAAATAACCCCGAGAACGAAACCCGGTAGTGATATGTTGCTTGCGAAAATGCAGCGTCGGAGTATCTGGTATCGTTATCAGAATCATCGAAACGATCTACGAAAACTCTTTTCGATTTCAAAATGTTTATTGCTCTGCGTAACAAATTTCGAGGCGAATCGTGGACCATGAATAAGACGCCGGAGTACACTTTTAACCTGAAAAAATTATAGCTTCTTTCTTTAAGGCTAGTACGCCGTGCGTTGTGAAAATCTGGAACTAAACCGGAGAGAACACCAAAGCTGTTCATAGCCAACATACCATTGGAAAAAACGCCACACGACAGGAACATAAAGTAAGAGACACACCAGAAGCGCTACTTTCAGCGGACTGTTTATTCAAACAACACAACGTATTTATTCACTAAATCGAGCTTCTCAAGCAGGAATTCCAATTCCCTCTAAGTTAAATGAACAGTCGGAACACTTATGCAGCTGTCACCTCCTTCCATTCTGATGTTGAATGAGTCATACAATTCTCTCGAGGTATTGTTTCTTTACTTTTGCCTAAGGATTTGTATTTTTCAGTTTTTCAGGGGCACAAGAGCATCTACAACAATGAATAGAAAAAATTGCCAGGCGGCAAATCTGCTTCCGTGTCCTGTCATTCGCGTATCTGCCCGTTCGAACTACGTACGCCCTACCGCAAGTCATGAAATGTTCATACGCGACCGAAGAGGCACAATCTACGAACAACTTCGAGTGCTTCTTTTTGCATATGTGACCCTCATTTTCGGTGGTTGACTTTGTGGCAAACACCAAAGAGTTTTCATGGTGCCGAAAGCCGCCCAGGTGGCTCCGAGGTGTGAGCGCTAGCCTAGGGATCCCTATATGGCAGTTTCGAATCCCGGCCGAGGTGCAAGCAATCTGACAGAGGCTTATTGCGGAAGAGGCGCCGTGTAACCGAGCTTTCGGTTGCACGTCAGAAGATCCCCAGGTGGTCCAAATTAATCCTCAGTCCTCCGCTGGGGCGTGCCAGATGCCCGTCGTTGGTTTGGCACGTAAAACCCCCGAATTTGACTTCGTGGTGCCGAAAACACCATTGGTTCGTCGAAATGGGACACCACACGTTTTAGGTTGTGTAAAGACTTCTGTATATAAGATATGGGTTACACTTTTCTACTGGACCTGTGGGCATCGTCACCATTATATTTCCACTTATTCTTAGAAACACCTGTCTCCGCCACCTCTCGAAGAACACCACCAGTGTAACCCGACGATCTCAGGTTGAATAAGCTAATGTTCAGTGTACGTTAGTACGATTTTTCAAGAGATGTATTAATTTGGGAGGAAGCGCTTCCTACCTTTACCAACTTAGAGTGGGCTGTATGAAAGGGCAACTTACCTTTCTTTGAGCGTGGTCTATACACTCCAGCACACGTGCTCTTCTTGAAAATGTTATCTTAAATCCGCAATTCGTAGCTTCACTGACCTCATATTTTCGTGTGTGAAAGTAAGGCCCCGTGAATTCTGTAGAAAATTACTAGCACTCAGACAAATAGCTTTTTTTAAATCAGGTGGGACGTCTGAGATTGTTGGGCTACCCACATTGTTTTCTCCAGAAAGTAGTTGCGTTGTTTATAAGATTAAGAAGAAAACAATAATAAGAAAGTAACCAGTTCCAGGAAATAAGTGAGACCCGTCGTCATACCTTACATACACAATGTTTCACACAACCTAATAAGTGTTGCGTCGTTTTTTGTTGTACCGGTTGTATTTTCGGCTATAGAAAAACTGTCTTGTCTCTGGTACAAAATCAACGACAGAAAAGAAAAGGGTGGCAGCAGTTCGTAGATTGTACCTCATCGGTCGATATGAAATTCTCATAACTCACGGCCAGGCTAAACCGGAGAGAACGCGAAAGCTGTCCATATGTTAAACGTAGGTTAAACGGGTACGCGCGTCAATGGCCGGGCACGAGAGCACGCGCTGTCAGTAAGGAATTTCCCCTCGGGCGATTTGGCTGTTCATTGTGATAGACGACTTCGTACCGCTGAACTGGAAACAAATATCCTGGGGAAGTTAAGATACAAGATCTTCGGAGAATCGTATGAGTCATTCAACACCACAATGCAAGGGGGTGACTGATGCTTAAGTGCCCTGACTGATCATTTAACAGATGAATATTTTTTAATCCTGCTTGATAAGCCCGACTGGGTGTATAAACAATATTTATTGTTTCAATAAACAACCACTTGATTGAAGCGCTTGTGCGGTTTTGTTATTTTATGTCATTGCCGTCTAGCGCTTTTGTAGAAAAAAAGGATGTACCAACTAGTCCATGTCTAACTATGAGCAAAATGTATATACCTAAATACGCCCAACACTAATCAGAAAGCTACCTTCTGTTTACACACATTTCTTTCTATTAATTTCTGCTGTAATATTATTGAGAGCTATAACCAATTTTTAAAACGAAATACTGAAGGGCAGCAAACTGATGGTCGAGGCAAATTTGTAGAAACCACAGGGGCGACTATCTACGAATACATGAAAGTATAAAACATTGAGGACGGGGACGGTAGCACGACTTCCAGGGTTGTAAAAGTTACTTCAAAAATGTACCTAAGATACAGTGACAGTTACTCATATGAAAATGTACCTAGGTACGTATCTAGCTACTCGCTTAAAAATGTGCCTAGGTACAGGTACAGTTACTTCAAAGGTACATTTTTTATTTTCACGCCAAGTATTTTTCTGAAATTTGTCACATTATTATTAGAAGTAAATCCTTTGTATACTGGGATGTACACAAAAACAAGTTTGATAAGCATGCTTTATTGGTGTCAATGGGCCCGCCCTGTTCCCGCCCTGTTCCCGTGCGCTAGATACCAGCGAAGTCAAAGCTAGCGCGAGCCCAATGCTCTGTGCATTCCTGACTCGCGCGTGGGCTCGTGCAGTGTGGGCACCGTTACGGGATCCATGCGCGCGCTTGTAGCTTCGGCTGCGCTCGCACCGAAGCTGAAACGAAGTGTAATTGAGTTTCACCAAACTCTGGATGTAGTGCTGGTAAAGCCTCACCGTCCTTTTCGGAGCACAAAGCACTGCGCGACTCGCGCGAATGTGGTGTCTGCTCCGCGGGTGTCGCTTCTCTGCAGCGCGTCGGTGCATGCCAAGGAGCGCACTCAACGGGTTAACTCGCCGTGATCCGATCGTGACTTCGCCAGCACATCGAAAATGAATCGGAATTTTTGAAGCGAATATCAGATACCGTAATATTGGAAGCTGCTGCCCAAAAAACAACTCTAATCTGAACTAAAACATTCCACAACAATGAGGATCGTTAGATGCTGCTGCAGATACCTGAAAAGAAGTGGAGGCTGATAAAACTAAATATCCTGTACCATCAGAACTCAATGTTACATATTTAATTGTATTTTTTTATCTGACGAGCACATAAACTTCATTTTAATTTTTTTTTGTGTTTACTTTGTTGAATTTTATATATCCTATCTGAAAAAGGCGACAGGCGCTGTGTTCCAATAATAGAGATGGGCTTTATATAGCAATGCGGCATTATTTCATTTTCAAGTAATATGCCAACATATGCCGGACCCTGCTCCAAAAGGGCCACTACCTGCTCCAAAAAATATTTTGCCTGCTACAAGGCCTGCTCCAAAAGGTCAAATGGCACTTCCATCACTGTGTAAGGTTTGTTATGCTCCGTACTATGTGCGTTTACGTACGTCAGTCGGCCAAGAGGGTAGCAACTTTTCGTGCGTACAATACGCCTACTACTGATTTCTCGTTGTTCTCAACAGCGGATGTTCGATAACTGGGACTTAGAACTTTTGCAGGACCCCCTCGAAACCGTTGTTTAAAGCCTGTCCCTGCGTCAACTCACTCTTCGTTTTCGACGTGTTTCGACCTATTCACCACTCTGACTTCACCTATATATTATATATGACGAAGTAGAGGTCCCTTGGTAGAACAACGGAAACTTTATTTTCGACGTTTCAACCGGAGTCCGGTCTTCGTCAGGAATGGGTAACAAAGAAAGGTTTGGTCATACTTATGCAAAATTACGGTGCAAGTCCATTTTTCAGGGTGTCTGGAGCGACGGTAAGAAGTCGTTACAAAGATGTCCGAGTGCGCTAGGTAAACTAGGCTTCCGAGAAAATGAACCGACCCACAACAATTATCTGTAAGCTGCCTCGTCATTGGTCATTTAGATATCGTCTTCATTTTAGTTTTACTGGAAGTAACCAATTTTTCCCTTTTTAATGCCCGCGCGTCCGGAATTTTCCGCCGCTGTTGACCATCTTTGGCGTCTGGCAGAAATATCGTTTTCGTCTCAAGTGCTAATGCTGAAACCTAGTTGGACTAGTGTCCTGCGCCGCTGAGCTGCTCTGATACGGTGCAATAAGTATTAACTAGCCATGCTTTGCTTTTTAAGAGGTCTCACAAGGAAGCACTAAAGAGTGTCGACAAGAGCAAGACGAATGTCGACGGGGTAAAACGGAAAGCCGCGGCACCCAAGGAAAGACCCGAATGTAGCACAGGGCCTCCACAACATAGAATAGCAGCAGCCCAGCCATCAGTGGCATGACTACATCAGGAGCTCGAAGTCTCCGTTCGGCCAGAGTACGAGTGCTTCGACTATCTGCCCTTGATGTTTGCATCCTTCTACTGCTGCAATAAGTTTTGACAACGAAGCCTGCCAGTTTTGTTGTGCTTAATTATGTGAAATGAACATTTACATATCTAAGGTCTCCCAATACTATTTTCCGCACGTAATTATAACTGTGACTCTGGATGCAGTATTTGTAGGGGGTATTTTAGGAACCAGGAGGGAGTTTCTTCAGACGTAGGTATTTTCAGTTTTGTAAAGTGCAAAATTTGAGTTCGATTTATTGCGTGAAAACAATTCGTGATGTTAAATTGCTTTAAGACTGTAATTATAATTTATTTTCAGTTATATGTTATATTGTATTTTCTACGATTTTGACGAAGTGAATAAAAAAAGTACCTGTAAAAAGTAACTTCACTTAGTTACAAGTTACTGGAAAATGTACCTAAGATACAGATACAGATACTGAGAAATGAAAGTACCTAGGTTTGTACCTCAAGTACAACAAAAGTACCTAGTTACCGATTTACAGTTACTTGTACCTAGGTACTTTACAACCCTGATGACTTCTTTCATTGAGCAGCAACATAGAACGACACAAAATATAAAACCGTCCTCAAAGGTTTCAACGTTCTCGAAGAAGACAAGGAAAAAATTGTGAAAGAAAAGAGAAATTCTCAATAAATTTAAAAGTTGAAAAGCAGTTGCCTCACGCCGAGGTATCAGAAATCTAGTTATCTCAGGTGTCAGGATTTCGACATCTGCTATTCTGAGTGATAATAAAGTTGCGGAAATATTGTTGTTGACAGTCCCAAAAGGAAATGTAATAAAAATTTAAAAGTTTGGAAAGCACTAGCGTCACTGCAAGGTATAAGTAACCCAGTGATCTCTGGTGTTAGGAATTCGACCTCTGTCTTTGGCCTTAGAATGAAAGTGCAAAAATGCTCTTGTTGACAGTCCCCATGGCACATGCTTCAATGATTTCTCTTCCTAAGCGGTTATTGTGCCCGCTAAGTGTTCTATACTTTGTGTCCCCCTACGAGGATGACACATATATACTCTGTACTCTATATTACAATCTGTGTCATCCTACGGCTATTCTATACTCTGTGTCATCCTACGGCGGTCTGTGGCCAAAGCCACGGACCGCCAGGTCTAATCACGTTCCGCGCTAAACAGTGACATGCTTAGCATGATTTGGGGCGGACAAATAATGCCCCGAGCCTTAAAGCGCTGAATCATTTCAATAGCTTCGACACTGAATAGAGCCTCTAGGTTGTGGCTTTTTTTTTTTGCCAATGTAATATTGTTGAGTCACTTACTGCTATTCGATTCAAACACCTGTCCGTTCATCCCCATCAGTGATCTGAGACGCGGGCTCAGATGCGTGCATTGAAGCGAAATAGCACACCATTTCTAAGTTGCTCGTGATTGGATCTGGCGGTCCGTAGCCTTTGCTTTTAGTTCATTGTAGGGTGAGACGAAGTGTTCTAGCATAGAGATAAGGAGTACGTTCATTAAACATGCGGCTGTAAACAATGATTATCTTCGAATGCGATCGCATTTATCGTTGCGCACACCGGCACACTCTAAGGAATAGGGGGCACAGGGGTAGTCCCCTTGTCCCTTATGCAACTCCCCAAAACTACATTTCGTCGTTTTGTCCACTGGCGTCGAGCTGGCGATACCAAATTTTATAAACCGCTTGATAGCTGGTGGATATAACGTACTAAATAGCTAATGTGCGCATCAAAGAGTGCAAAAAAGCATTACTACAATTTCGCAGCAGGGCCAAAAAAACCTTGACTTTCTTAATGTAGCCTTTAGTGAGTATATTAGCTATATTAATAGGTCCTATAGCTCGACTATCAAGCCGCTCGTAAACGTTGGTATCGTCAGCTCGACGTCAGTGGAGAGAACGACGAAATTTACTCAGCACGGAATAAAACTCGAACGCCGGAACGCGCGGCCATCAACACAGGCTGCGCCACCTGGAGGACCCATGATAATTAATGAAAATGCGCCGAAAGTGCGAGGGTCCGGGTCCTACTAGGATGTGCTCGACCCTCGCGCGGTGCGTCTGGGACTTCCGCGTTTCGCAAGTGGGGCGCTGTAGCGCACGCCAGGAGGAGAAGACTCCATGGGCGTGATCCGCTGGCGCGTGCGCAAACAGCTTTCTGCTTCTCTTAGCATTGACCTCTCGCAGCGAGCGCAAGCCGCTGGTGTTGACAGGGCGACAGTGCGGCGACACAAAAGCACCCCAGGTGACGGTGCTTACAGCGCGCCACCGGCGAAACGTGGAAGCCCCAGACGTGCCGCACGAGGGTCGAGCTCATATGAGTGACCCGCACTCTCGCACCCCGGCGTATTTTCTTTAGTTTTCAGCATAGAGTTATTACAATAAACGCTAGAGGCTCAGCTGGCGCTAGTGTGCTGTTGCAAATTGAAGCAGACAGCAAGCAGTCAGAAATTGACTTCCGGTAATGCATTTCTATGGGAAAAAGCGAGTGCATTTTCTCTCTGCGCTCGATTATAAGAGAAATATCACGAATAATTTGAACGTACTAGACACATTGGAACATTTCTCAGTCACGCAGACGAAATAATTGTTCAGTTACAGCATTTTTATTTGAAAATCGCGGCATTAAAAACGGTGTTAAAACCGCTTCGTACGTGTATTTATGTGCACTGTCGGACACTGTTAGCGCGAACACGGCGTCGACGCTTTCCAGCATGGGGGATATACGTGCCAAACGAACGAACGACATGTGGAAAACCAAGAGAGACGCAAGAACTACGCAGTAACACTGGGTAAGTAACTCCTTGTGCTTGCAGACGATCAAAATAAGTTGAAAGTCACGTAATATAGCCCGATTTGCAATAAATAAGTACCGCTTTATTCTTTCTGCTTAGCGAAGATGCTTGTTCTGTGTTCAAATCATCACCCGCACGCTCCAAATCTTTGCAAATAGGGGAAAGCCAGAGGACAGGTGCGCGATAAAAACTGCCCAACGTAGTAAATAATAAGAAAACACACCTTTCGTAGTTAACGTACTTTATTCTTTACGTTTCGAACGTTTTTTTTAACCGCTCGTAGAGATGCACGACGGGGTCATTTTCATATAGTGAGAGGACAGGCATATTAGCAATATATAAGCACCAACGGAATGCTGGCTAACTTTTAACACACTCTACATTCCTTTGGATCGTTGATTTGCTTAGAATCGTCGCTCGTTTCTACATCCCTTCCTTGAAACAGAGGTTTGGGCCTGAAATATAGCGAAATTTAGCATCGTTCAGTGGTAAAGGAAAAATGCTGTAACTAAAGCAATTACACTTTCACAATATTAATAAAGATACATACTACCCGGTACAAGCGAAATAACAAAAGTTATTAATGTTATTTTCCGGCGACGAGACAAAATTCACGAGCGTTTTCCCATAGGAATACACAGGAAGACTGGAAAAGTAGACTGCATGCTGTCTGCTTCAATTTGCAACCGGAAGTCCCATAGACACTAGCGCCAGCTGAGCCTCTAGCGTTTATTGTAATAACTCTATGGTTTTCAGGGGCCCTCCAGGGCCGGTTTTCCCGAAGCGATGGTAAACCCATTTTGGTAAACCACGGTGCCTAGGACGGAAAAAGTACCTAGGTACTGTAATAAACGGCTGGATATAGAACAACAATAAATATTTTTTATTGGGCACTAAGATGCGTCATATGTCGGTAAAACAAGCCAGTCAAGTCAAAATATAGTAATGTTGTACTTGAAGACCAATTTATTTGCTTCAGATGGTACGAAGAAATGTTAGCTATTATGCTAGAGTTTGTCGAAGAATATTCGAAAATGTAAGAAACATTTCCTTCAATATGTTTCGCCGTAAACAACGCATAAATTTCCCGTGTGCCTTCCAGTCTGGCAACGCCGGTGCTTTAGTCTCGTTTTTGTTCCTTGCGGCGCACGTTTCTGCGATCCCTGCTGATCTCAACTGTTCGCCCTCTCTTCCGTTCTCCCAACCGATCCGCCGATTAACCCACCGACCAACTGCGGACTTACATACAACTGATTTGCGAACCTATTCGTACTTTGATAACGGAAACGATGTCGAACGGGACGATGCGTCGACGTCGACGAGGCCGCTCGTTCGCGCAGTACGTTGTCGTTATACTGAGACGAAAGCGTGCGTTCCGTGACCGCCTCGATCCGCTGGAAGAATTCGACGAGGATGTGCTGCAGCAACAATTCCGGTTTGGTCGCGCGGGAATCCTGCTTCTCGCGGAGACGCTGCTCCCCGTCTTGGAGCGGTCGACGCGTCGCAGCTGCGCCCTGTCCGCAGAGCAGCAGGTGATCGTCGCTCTGCAATTCTACGCCACAGGCAACTTCCTCATCACTGCAAGCGACTACGTCGACGTGCAGGTCTCTAGTGCTTTACGGTCCGTGAGGCAGGTCACCGTAGCTCTGGCACGTCGTGCAAAAGACTTCATACGGTAAGACTTCATGCGGTAAGGAGTTTCTGAGCGTTCCGAGAAAAAAAAAAAGAAAGTCAAATTGTGCTGAGTTTGTTTATGAGTAAAGCTATACGCATTCCGTCGTGCAGCTCGGCCGGAAAGGGCTATACGCACTACGCGAGACTCGTATGAAACGAATGATTGCAGCGTGTTTTCTTAGCGGTGGTATAGCATAGGTAAGGTCTCTGCTTCGTACGCAAGTGGACGCGGGTTTGATCCGCGGTGTGGGCCTATTTTTTTTTTCTCTAACATTTTGTTTTGTCGAGGCATTTGGCAATATTTACAATATTTCTTTTTTACGATCAACACTGAAAACAGGGAAAAAAACGAATGTTGTCGACGAAACTTCGAGAAAATGTGCATGCAGGGGTATTGTGCTGTAAATTAACTTGTGAATGGATTGACAATGCAGGTGGCCTGACGTCGCAGAGAGTGCTGCCTTGCAGGAGCAGTTCTTTGAGGTAGACGGGCTCCTTTGTATCGTGGGTGCAGTTGATGGCACCCGCATTCCAATCACGGGAGCGTGCGTGCACGAGGAGGTGTACGTGAACCGCCACTTGTACCATTCCATCAACGTACAGGTGGTAGTTGATGCATCCTGCCGCATACGGAACGTGGTTGCGAGATGGCCAGGAAGCACGCACGACTCTCGGATTTTCACCGAGAGCACACTACCAATCAAGCTGGCCGATGGCGTCTACGATGGCCTATTGCTTGGTGACAGCGACTACACCTGGCTGATGACGCCCTTCCTGTTGCCATCATCGGCAGCAGAAGTCAGGTACAACACGGCACACACCACGACAAGGATTATTGTTGAAAGGTAAGACGAGGTCACGCATCGTGGTGGGTTATTGGGCTGCTATATTGATAGGATTGCCACTAGACAGCGTAACGTTTTGTTGTCATAGCACAGAAGACACTGTTAATTGTAAGGATCCTGAGTACAGTTTTGTGTTCGCTAGACCAAGCAGGAAACAGTGGTTGCACGGAAGCTAAAGAGAGAAAAAAAAATAATATCCCAATAATAAATATTTAGTTATTGTGTCTTTCCAGTGCCCCTTTAGAGCCCGGGGGCCTCCGTAAGGGTGCACCGTAGACACATATATGCAGTGTTGCATAAAAAGCAGACACACAAAACGCATGCATAGTATCAAGAAACAAAAACGTGAAATATTCTCCAGCATATTTTTTTTGGAGAAGATATCACATTATTTGTTTGTTAGGCGCAGGATTTGTTACATACGCGTGAAACGTAATATTTTGGTTCAACCTGGATACAGAACCGCAAAACGATACAAACGCAAATCCGTATTTTTTTTCCGGCCCCACCTTTACAGAAATTACAGGCCTACCTGTCATACATTCTAAAATACTCCACACTACCGGGACTCACCGCAAAAATGCGAAAAATTGCACCGGGCTCGGGTTTCTAGAGGGAAGTCGTTGACAGACACCTTCGCACTGCTAATGTTAACGACTGTTTGTATGAAACTGTGTTTCGCTTACACTCAGCTATGAGGAACTTTTGTCGAGGGAAGTTTAGTATGCTGTAATTGTAGACATACTGTCATATATCTGGGCAATGATAAGAAATGATTGCCGAGTTTTTGGTAGGCTACAGCATTCAGAAAGTATGAAATAGTCTCGACCCTAATATATTAGTGTACTTTAAATAAATTATACTCATTCTGCCCTTATGATGCACGCAGGACAACAGGCAAGCTGAAGTGCAGGTTCCACTGCCTGCATGCCGAGCTGCGCATGGAGCAAAGCAGATGCTGCGACAGCATCGTGGAATGCTGCGTGCTTCACAACCTCGCCAAGAGATACCTCTGCGCGATGCCAGGGACCGCCACCCCCGGTTCCCGTGGAGCCCATGGCAGCCGGCATGGCGAAAGCAATGAGGCTCGGCATGCCCTTGTCGACCAGTTCTTCTGTTGAGCGTAGGTATGTGCATGGGTATGCTATCTTTTCAATTCAAACTGATTTTCTTAAATGCGAGACGCATACAGAGATATTGTCCTTGCTGTGTGTTTACTAGGCTCCGTAGACATCCAAAGGATGAATAATCGTAATAACAAGTTGAATGTGGCACGCGATTTCATATAATAAATTTTCTTGAATGCTTCTTGGCATCATTTGACTGTAGGTTTACCGGCAGCTAATATAAGGGGCTGAACCAACCCCAACATATTTCTTGGAGAACATAGATATTTTAAATATTTATGAAGCACTCTTCATGTAGGGTTTCAATATGAAGGTAAAGAGCCTTTTCGGCGTTCGCTCGTTGCAAAAGAATGGGAGCGTTGGCAGATATTAGAGCAGGTATATGTTGTGCTGCGACTGCTATCTACCTTTATTTACAAAAGCGTTGCTTGGAGACGATGCAGCACCCCTCGTATGCCGCTCAAGCGTCCACCCTCATATTGAAAACGTCTATACCCTTTCCTGATTCCGAACATTGTAGCAGAAAGAGTGCCTCAAGCATTGCAAACCATATTGTCTCGGAAACCCTCTTCATTGCAGCATGTTTTGTTGATTGCAACAATGGCATGCAGTTAAGATATAATGTGGCGGTGTCCAAGAAAGGCAACTCTTCTGAACAGAATTTCAGGCACGGATCAGATTCATTCTTGCCTCATCCAGTTTCGCTATGTAGTAACAAATGCACGAAGATTGATTGACAGATCTTGCAGAGTACTGCATTGTAAAAGGTCTAGCAGCATAACTGCAACTGCATTTAACAGTGCACTTTCTGCATGACCCAGGGAACCACGTACACAAACGTCCTCTAATATATTGCTGTTGTGTGCCTCGGTCGACAGTGCGTGCGGCTTTTACGCGAAAAGCTTTGACCCGCTTCTGCGCGTTGGTCATCGTCCTTGTCTTTGTACTACAGGCTACGCGAACATCAATGCCCTCAGTGCGAGTAATTATAGGCGTCAGCGAAATAATGGCCTTAAAAATAACACCATTTCATTTTATTGTGCCTCTGTCCTATAAGTTGGTACCATTATCACCATATCTAAAAGCAGGGATGGGCAGTATTTCAAATACAAGTATTTGAAATACGTATTTCAAATACTTTGTGTATTTTGCATTTGTATTTAATTACAAATTGGGTAATGTATTTGACGTGTGTATTTAAATACTAAAACGTGGGTATTTCAAATACCATTGTAATTAAATACAATTTTGTGGGCGAAAATACATCCCTCAAATTTATTGTCACGCTCCAGAGCAGGAAGAAAACTACGTTCTGCACCGAATGCAGTGTCTCTCAATCAAGCACCAGCGTTTAGTGACTTTGTGATTACAGTGCTAGTCCACGGCAAGAATAGTGACGAAATCGACGTTCACAGGCAGACTGGCTAAATAAGTGCCTGCGACAACTTGTGATGCTTTCCAGCCTGATTTCCATTCATATTATTGCCTGGAACATTCCAAATGCGCGGGTCGTCCACATTTTTGGTACCTGCGGCGAGTTGCAACAATAAAACATTCTCTAGCTAGTGCTGCGCGTCTTGGTAGTCTCGGTTCTTTGTTGGTCTATACCAAAATGTAATCGACAAAAAAAAAAAAAAAAGCTGCTTGAAGCTTTGTACTTTTTTCACCTATTACGTCCAAGCTGATTATACTTTTTGTGATTATATTTTTATTGCGTTACTAGAGCCTCGCTCGCTAACTCCCGAGTGTGCGATGCAAAATTAAAATGAGATGCCTAGAAACCCGTTGCAGGTGCCCTGAAGTCGCTGACGCAAATTTTGAGGAATGCATTTGTAAAGTATTTGGAGGAGACCAAATACATTTGGTTGTATTTGTATCTTGTACTCAAAATGTTTTTTTGGAAATGTAATTAGATTTGTAATTAAATACATTTTTGACGAAGTATTTTGTATTTGTATTTCGATACATATTTGCATGTATTTTGTCCATCCCTGTTTAAAAGTATTCTACAGGTGAGAGGAGTCAACCTATATGCGTCACAGTAGTGGCCTGATTACAACAGCCACTAATGGGTCATGTGCTTACGAGGAACAATACTTTCCTTGGTTATTTCACTTAGTAAAAGAGTAAAGAGCGTATAAACTCGCTTTCAAACAATGTTGCAGTATGTTAATGCCTGTTTACTTCGGGAAGTGAACAAAAAGAATACAGAGTTTTTCAACGGTGTACATACCGCGACACACTCTCCACGAACAAATCAGGCACACCGAGTGGTCACACCAGTAACCATGCATTTAAACGCATAATCACTGTTCGCACCGCGCAGGCACTTCCTAGGTTATTTGCTTACTTGCTGTTTTGTTTTGTGCAGGGTCGAATCACTAAGCTTCTTTTTTGGTGCTTAACAATGATGTTTTGGACGTATCGACAGCCTTGGGCACATGTATGGTAACTCAGCTGGTTAGATTGTCGCTGGTGTCAGATGTCAATATGGTCCTCTGGAATACTAGGGAGGCGATAAAAATATTTTCTTCTTCGTTAAAATTACTTGCGCCGTCTTAATGGCTGTTGCATAGGGTTGAGTGCACCTCTGATAAAGTGGTTTCTCTCCAATGACGAGTACCCCATAACATACAGAGGTTTCCACAAACCTTTGAAATTCAAAATGTACTTTATTATTTCACATCCGCCCTTGCTTCGTCTATCTAAAAAAAAAAAAAAATTGTAGAACTTAATGTTCCCCCCTTCGGTCTGTTCTGATTACTCCTTTCCCAATTGTTTTTTCAATAGCTCAATTTGAAGTTCAGCCTGCAAAATTTGTAGCTTTAGCATTTCAGTGTGACACTGTTTAGCAGCATCTGCTGCCGCGATTTGCGCATTGGAGGCATCTGTGGCTTTTTGTTGCCTCCCTTTCCAACAGGCGGTTCTCCGTCTCCATCCGCTGCTGCTCCTCAGCTTGCTGCTGATACCTCTGCGCAGCTTCCCGGCACCAACGTCTCGTCTGCAAGACACGGGGAGCTGCTGCCCACTCTTCTGGTGTTGCCACCCTTTCGCCGCTTCCTGACGCCCGAGGCTGCGGCGCTGCCGTTTGCCTCAAACTATCGATGTGACAAATTGATATGCAGAAAGTCATTTGCTGTAGTTACTAGAAGTGTGCAGGCAACATACGTAGAACATACAGTGTTTCTAACCCCGGCATATTGCTGGCATTTTGCCACAGTGTACACAACTGTATAGCAGAAACTCTCTAATACTTCAAGCATCTCCGAGTGGACCACACACATGGTGCTTGCGCAGAAGTCCATGCTCACTGTAATATCCCGAGAAATTGCCCACCCAAAACTGAGAGCACATTAGGTAAAAATAAGGGGTAGGCTAACATTCGGTAGTTCAACTTGAGCCATTGAAAAATAGAAAGTCCTGCTACAAATCAGGATTGGCTATCTTTTTGGGATGGGTCGTCTCTCGGGATATTACGGTAATATTCGTTGTACCGGTTGCAACTTTCAGTATTTCATTACCTTTAGCTTTCTTATAAATTTCTTAACCTTGCCGCTTATTTGACCTAAGGATGTCGTGAAACCAAACATTCTAGTCTGGTTGTTTACAAAATCCACGATGCTACAAAAGACTCTTCGCTTGTCTATGTATCGAGTCAATCTCGCTATGGCTTTCGATCCTGCTGCTAAACCGATAACTGATGCCAGCAACGCTACCTCTTTCCTTTTTGCGTTCCGCACAAGTTCGTCTCAGCATAAACGATGAGTTTGTTGACTCATTAAACGACCCATCAAATATCATGCGTAACAACAGGGTTATACCTTTTTTTTTAAAGAAGCATATTTTCTTATATGTTGCACCTGTTAGTTAAGAGGTCAGAACTAAATATCACCACCTTGCATTCCTTCAACCATCAAAAAGTGTACTACAACTCTTCTTTGTTCGGATATCTGCCTTTGGTACAATGGTAGTTCTGTTGTCTGGATGTTAGTTAGGTTAGTCATAAACACATTTTGCTACATATTTTTCTTTGTCTGTGTTTTTTTGCAGGTTGTTTGTAGAGCAACTATGCAGCCGTATCAGTAAAATGAAGAGAAATTCATAATTACATGCTTGTCATAAGTGACCCAAAGGCAGTGCAGTACGTCCGCTAGCATGGGCTCCCTATCCCTAACTTGCATCACGCAATAGTGCGCTAATTTCCAGTTAAATATTCTGTGTATGGCACTATAACAATTTTTCCAATCTCCCTGTTCTCACATCAGTTTCTTAGGGTCCCGCCATTAATAACAGAGCTGTTCTGCATGCCCGGCACCCAGTGCTGTTGACTTGTCATACAGACTGATGTAGACGTAATCCACTAGCTCTTCCGTGTCGCCCTCAATGACGTCGAGCCCACACATGTTCGGCGAGTCGACGCCGATCACGTTAAGAACTGCCTGAATTAGGGGCGTCAGTTTTTTTGGCGTTTCGGGCGGGCACCTACCAAATGAATGCACGTTATTTTCATTCCGTTGTCATCCGGGCTCTAGAGGCATTGCAGGGTGGGGGGGTGGGCGGGGGGGGGGGGGGGGGGTATCAATAACTAACTACCAAACTAGAATATAAACATCAGAAATCCAACAAAGTAATGAAACATCAATTGAGAGCATAGTAATTTATACTGTGTGACACACATGTAACTTCTTAACATTGCAGCGGAGTGATCTCGCAACATTGACCTTCCAACATGCACTTGGCTGCGTGCAATTGTGCTGCAGTCAACTTCGTACATAGTGCTTTCTGTGTGCCTTGAGGATGCAGTAGTGTAGGGTATTCAGCAAAGTGTTCGATAAACAACTGTGCCCTTAGTTTCAGGACGTGTTTTGTGTTGAAAACAACAGAAAAGGCACAGTTCAGGTGCTGTGCTTTCAACATTTTGCTCTCCTCTGTCTCAGGTCTACCACACTTTGCGGTTTCATGTGTGTCTCGGATACTTCTAAAACACACTTAAAGCAAATTTCAATAAATTGTTTTGAGATGTTGCCTCATTTGCTTTTATTACTGTTTTAGCACAGGGGAGAAACGTAGTGGAAAGTTACACGTCAACACTCTCTTTTACATCTGTCATCAGTCATGCCATAAAAAAAAATTAAATGCTAACACGGCGTTATATTGCATGGCAGAAAAGGTTCTGTTTTTTTTCTGTGTACCTGTCCCCCCCCTCCCCCTCCTCTTTAAAGCAAACAATTGAAAACCAGTTTGTTTTCCGAAATATGTAAATTCCTCTGACTAACCTGTGCGTCCTTCATGCTTCTTATAGGCGCTGTACACTTTTCTACATTTTTTAAGGATGTTCTGCCACGCCTCCTTCAGTTGAACGGTCCTTTGAGCTCCCTGCTCATTCATTGCATCACTAATGTCGAGCCACGCCTGTTCTCCTCGGTGTGCAGCAACTGCAGGACCGAATTTTCCCATAATTTGTTCCCTTCTTGGCCGAAATTCCCGAATTAACTTCTACCTCTCGTTTAATGTCATACTTTTTTCCTCTGTTCGCCAACGCCCGATGCTGACGCTTGGTCCATTTTTAATCGACGTTTGCGGACAGGACACTATCGTCTGCTACCTTGGCTTCTCTACCTGCACACCTGTGTTTTGCTACATATCGCAATAAGACGCAAGATAATCGTAATATCACTTTTAAAAACGAAAAAAAAAAGCGAAAGGATGATCTCGTCAACTTTCTTTGTGGTAAGTATTTGTTTATTTCTCGTTTCTGCGACTTCTGCAGATGAGATCGGCAGGGTTGATTTGTATACCGCGCTTGTACCTTTCCCATTGGTGGATGCCTCAACCGACCGTCGTGGTCAGAACCAGACGCAGCGGCACTGCTTCAGCGTAAAGCTAAGCTTCTCGTCACCGTTGAATGGCTGGCCACCAGGGATATGTAGAAACCTCGATGCTGTCGGCATACTGTCGGCGCACTGCGAACAAAGACGAAGACTTTATCAAAGATAACCCGCCTTCTCCGCAAAGTAATCGCTGCTCACGAGTTGGCGTGCATAGTGCAACAAGTTAAACGTATTAGTATAAATATATACCACCATTTGTTCGCAAAACAATTTTTCACTCACCATAAAAACACTTGCAAGGCT
Organism: Ixodes scapularis; assembly: GCF_016920785.2. Lineage (NCBI taxonomy): Eukaryota > Metazoa > Arthropoda > Arachnida > Ixodida > Ixodidae > Ixodes > Ixodes scapularis. The sequence continues at coordinate 82,478,799 of NW_024609835.1, forward strand.
TATGTACCGTGGTATGTCTTGGATCCCGGACTGCTGAAGAGTGATGCGTTCACGGAATGCTGCCGTCGGTTAGCTTAGTAGTCTCTCTGAACTACCGCTTTGCTCGACGTGCTACTAGGTTGATGGTGCGTCATTAATTTAACAGCCGGATCGAAAAAATATACAGCAGAACCAAGCAGAACTATTAGCCCTCATTAAGCGACGTCGCGGCCATTTTTCTTGTAGGCACTGCTCCTCCCTCAGCGCTCCTGCTCTCCCCCAGTCACATGACCTAGAATTCCCCCTTCTAGGGACAGTAGTTAACTTTGTGGGAACCGCTTCGCGTTCCTCACGGCCCTCTCCAGTCCTCCCTCCCCCGCCGCGCGGAATCCCCCTCGCTGCCACGACACGGCCTTGGGGCAAGTTGCAAAGCGAACACCCGAGTTGGCGACGGTGGCGCTGGGGAGAGAGGAGGGTCAGGACAAAGCGCGGACGGGACAGGTTTCGGGGGGCAAAGTGCGGGGACTCTGGAAGGACTGAGTAATAGGCGTCCCCGCTGACGCCGGCGATGCCGGCCGCGCGCTTGGGGCCCGACTCCCGACGTCCCGGATCGGGTGAGGGGCCACGGGGACGACGCCTCGCCTTGGCGGACGGATCACCTGAGCCATGGGGGAGCACGACCGGCCGCGTGGGTATCGGCGGCGCGGACCGCCACCAGCGACCCTACGGACCAGCCCGGGAGCGGCAACATCGGGGCAAGCTAACGCCAGCCGCAGCTCAGCGATTGATAGCATTCCCCGCATGGACGTGAGCTTCAAATAAACAGTTGCACCGAGAGTTGTGTAGCCTGGTCCATACGGAGACAGACGGCCGGGAATGGGAAACAACCCCAGAACTTTAACTAGGCATGCCGCGAACCACCCTAGGTTCGGATTCGAAAGGTGTCAATATTTTCGAACCGAACTGATGTCGATTTCAAGAAGTTTCGATATTTGCGACCGTAGGGAGGTTCAAATTCGAAAAATTCGCAACTTTCCAAAATTGTGGGGTTTCGAATTCCAAAAGGTCGAAGCTTTCACGGTTTTTAGAAGTTCGGGAGTCGATTATTTCGAATATTTCTTTACTTGCGGTTCGATAAATTCGAAGATTTCGAACTTTCCTGATTTGCAAATCGGCAGATTCGAATGTTTCGAATTTCTTTGGATCTAAAATGCGAACGTTTCGAATTTTTAAAGACGTAAAGTTCGATAAATTCGAAGATTTTGAATTTCTTTTTACATAAAGTTCGAAGGTTTCGATTCCCTTTCAAAACTAAATAAAAAAAAAACTTTGAAGGTTTATGATTTTTTTTTTTTAACTCCGAGTGCACAAAGTTCAAAGTCCGGTTTTCATGTTCCGCCACAGTTTCAGTTTCAAATAACGTTTTCACGCCTTACTGGTTTTCACGAAATCAGGCTTAGAAAAGTTCGGGTGTGATATTTAGACTGCGGGAAGTTGGTCAGGCAATTAAATGAGACGAAGAGTGCCCCGGATGTGCTGGAATATTTGCCAGTGCAGTGACGTGTACCAATAGATCAGTAACTGTGACCTCCAGCCCGGGGTGGTCAGTAACGTGTATTTTGAAGTAGTGTTCCTACGAACGCACCGTTTAACGATACTCATCCAGTTCGAAACGGTCAGGGGCAGGCAGGTGGTTGAGGTTCAGAAAAGGGTCATTCCACGTGAAACGTCCCAGACGTTGCGCTCGACCACCTCCGATTTCTAAAAAAATAAAATTCATGGGCTTCGGCCACAATGTCCTACTACCATACTTTAAAATAGTTTTGACGAAACAAAATTTGTGATGACGCGAGCGCGATTTTAATTTTTGAAAACAGCGTGAAACTAGGCATCATTCAATAATTCACGAAAAATCTGCTTTTTTATGAAACACCCAACAATATTTTTTTCTTAAATTTGCACGGTTGTCGGCTTATATTGTGGTTGAGTTTGCGCAGTTTTGTTTAATTTAAATATTTTTTTTATTAAATACATCATTTTATTCAAAAATAATTATTTTTGTCATTTTATTAAAAAATATATATTTGTTCCCGGGACCTAATATAACTTTTTACTGGTTGCCCTCTAGGTGTATAACCTATAAAAATATTTTAAACCGCTCAATTAAACATCTTGCAGTAAAAAAAAAAATATCCTGAATTTGCCAAAAAGCGCGTTTTGACGCATAAACAGCCGTTTATTCCACCCTGAGGTGGTCCAAGTGAAAATGCAAAATATGGTGGGTTTGGAAGAACAATTGATCGTCTTTTGATTCTGAAAGTTTAATCAGATTAATTTTTCTTAAAAGCGAGAAAACAATTTTTGAAGTTGAACTCTCGCACCACTACACGGCGTCGCTTCTTAACGCCTCTTCGCCGCACAGCACGCCACCTGCGAGAATAGCCGACGCGATTAGGTCCAAAGAAACAACGAAGTTTGCTGGCCGCTTCCCCTCGTGCCTCTTTTTTGGCTGTGAGGGAAGAAACGGCGGGTATCGTGTACTAATCGGGGGTGCCGCCAGCGCGTCGCCATAGCAGGCCCGTTGTGCCGATTGTACCCGAGGGCGGCTCCTCATACTCCTAAACGCGATGCCTAATCGAAGGGCGGCATCAGCTGACGTGGACTTCTTCATACCATGCCAAAGGTCCCACGGCGACCTCCGATTTCTAAAATAAAATCAATGGTTCTTCACCATAATGTTTGTGGTACTTCTCTCAAATATTTTTTGACGAGAAACAAATTTCATAGGGTGATGGCGGTTTGAACTCGAAAAAAGGAGTGAAACTATGAGTCATTTATTAACTGATGAAAATGAAGATATTTTTATAGAACAGTGGACTATTTTTTCCTAAAAACCACAGGGTATTTTGATTGTTGTGTAATAAGGATCATAGATATTCGCTTGAAGCAATTTAAAAAAAAGTGATATATGAGAATTTTAGCCTTTTTGATAGTTTGGTTACAAACTATTTCGTTGCTGCAGGTCATTAAAATTCTTATTGGAAACCCTGTGAATATACTGCACAAAAAAAGTTTCGGGCCGTACAACTAAATATCTTGCAGAAAAAACAACTTAATTTGTGCAAAATTTCGTGTTGCCGTTTAAAGAGCCGTCAATTCTGCCTTGAGGTGGTCGAAACAAAAATGCGAAACATGGTGACTATTACAGAAGAGTTTATTGCCTTTTGTTCTTGTAAGTTTAATTAAAATAATTTTGTTCTAAATACAAAAAAAACATTTTGAAGTTGAGCTTTTACGTCGCAACCTGGTGTCGTTTCTTGTGCCTCTTCTCTGCACAGCACGGCACCGTCGAGCCCGGCGAAGCGTGCGACTGTGTAACGGTGGGCCCACGCAGGTAGGGAGCAGGACCTTGAGCTGTCGGGTGCATTTCGGTTGAAAGGGGCTGTTTTTCGCTCTTGTTGCTTTATGACTTTTCCCATTTCGACCGTTTTACGCGGCGATGTCCTCCTGTGATCTTCCAGTGTCTTGATGTCAGGAGATGCTTAGCGCTGCCGGTTCAGAGCATCCATTAGTAAGCTAGCTGTTTCCTACATACAGAACCCGATCACTCTCTCTTGTTAACGTCAGGACAGATGTAAACAGCAGCACAAAAGACCCGTGAACGGGCAATCTCGAACGACGAGGTGATGTGGTGTTGACGAATGCGCGCCGTTGAAGGCTCACGCGTCGTTTGTGTTCAAATCGGCTTTGAAATGATAAATTCTTGCGTCGCAGAATAGGACGTAAGTCCAGCACGTAGCGTAGATGGTGACGCAGGCTTAAAGTGATGGTAATTTCTTGTCCCTTTGACGGGGACCCCTGAGTTAAATCTTGGATCGAGTTGAGCTCGTTTTTCTTCAACCATTTCTTTCGGCACCCAAAGTATTGTTATGCCCCCGATGTTATTTTTGGCCCAGGTAAAGAGCTGCTGGGGGGTCATGATTTGGTTCTCGAAGAACTTCGAAGACTGACCCTTGCTGCCAGACGCTTCACTGTACCCCCGACTCCGCCACAAGAACTCTTGCCGTGGGACGTTGCGAAAAAAATTCCATTCAGCGAAAATGCCGAAATCATTTTCGTGGTGACAGAGGTTTGCAAAGTTTTTTTTTATTCTTGTACTGAGAGGACGCACCATCTGAAAAGTAGTGAATTTTTCACATTTGCGGAAGGTCTCGCTTCAATAGCTTAATTACTTCACTCTGAAATACAGAAACAGCCACCGTGTCGTGTTCTAGGCAGTCAGAAATAAAACTGAATGATTTTATAGAAATCTCTGGGGTGGTGGCTTCTTGTTTGCGAAAGTAAATAACAACGGGGTGTGCCTGAGTATTCACCCAGTGATAGGACTGCGGGGCGTCCTGCACGATGAAACTATGATTTTCAGCGAAGTCCATGAGTACTATTGCCTCGTGTTTTCCTATGTTTGCTTTACGCTCCCGCAAGTATCGTGCCTGTTGTTTGCTCACAAAGTGGTGAGCCTTCAGTGCCTTCAGCATATCTAAGAATTTTTTGCGGAACTCGTCTGGTGTCAGAACAATGGTTTCCAGTTGGCAACGCATTCCGCTAACCCACTGTTGCACATGGACGTAATCCGTTTCTTCCGAGTCAAGAAGTGGAGCGCTGCAGAGCAAAGTATCAGCAAAATCTGTACTTGGGCATTTCGCACACCTGTCAAGCATGCACTCTTCATTGTGTAGATCACATACTGTAGTGGATAGAAGTTCTTCGGTGCTTTCGTCTAATCCTGTAGCGTGAAGCATGAGCTTAAAATTTTGGTGTTGCATGCACACGCAAACTGTGTGAGTGCCGCTCCCCCCTGCTAGGACACAATGTGAAGGCTGCAGACTTGCCAATGTTGAAAAACCGCACCTGAAATCGCAGCTTTTTTTCCATTCCTCGTGCATCTCTTTCAAGTTGAGCAACAACCGACGCTTTTGGCGACCACGTAGCACGTCCTTTTTTTACCGGTAGGCAGTACGAGACAGCGTCGTCCTGATAGAACTCCATGATGGAGGCCTTAAAGGGATACGGAATCGAAACTTGAAATATAGAGAAAACATCAAGAAATGAGTTCAATATGATCAGCTAAGCCTGTAATGAATAATCGCCCGGTCGTATTTTGAGCAGATGGCTATATTTTTGGCTCTAAATGCCGCGATTTTGGCGAGCGCTTCAAAATCAGCCATGGAGGAGCGCGATACATCTCGGCAGATCCGGCAGACGTCTTGACGTCATCATGCCTCGGACGACCAAGCGTACCGTAGTGACGAGTTTTGCCACTTGGAGGCGTCAACGCGTTACAATCTCGCTTTTTCGAAGTACCCAAGGGCTGTAGATATCGCGGGGCCAGCAGAGGCAGCAGAGGCGCGGAGGTGTCAGAGCTGCTTCAACTGCCTTGAGTGTACGATGGCGGGTCTACATGACGAGAGTGGTGGCAGCGGCAGTGGGTACGATGACATTAGCGAAGACGAAGACGTCAACAGATCGCTGATGGCTATGGTGGGCGAAAAGCGATTCGGCTAGGAGCCATATCTGTACGATCCTTCGGCATCGTCGTCCGCAACAGACGAGGAGTCGTCCGACTCTCCGGAAACGCCAGGCTGACCAGGCAGCCCACATCCACCAGCAGCCCGGCGCGTCGGCACGGCGAATTGGTGGGCCTAGTCACAGAAGAGTCCGCGAATGCATTCGCGCGCGCACGTGTAATAAAGCAGCGAGACGATTTAATGACAGCGCGCTAGCCGCGCTGTCATGAATGATGAAAGTACGCTGTCTAAACCAGGTCGTTGTATTAGCGTGTAACTTCTGTTGGTAAGCTTGCGAAACGTGGTTTTGTCGAAGGAGCGCTCGCGTTAACAAAGATCAGTAGCTAAAGTACGCTTGCAACGGCGGCTATCCAAAAGTGTACGTACGCACGAACACGGCAATGAATGTGCCGCGAAACGCTTTTATGGAAGGACTGAAAGATGTATAAAAACACAAGTTTCAAACAAAAAAGCGCCTGTGGCCTTCGAAAGAGCTTTCCCCGCGCGAGGCCTGGATCGTTCAGGCAACATCTTTAGCGAAATAATTTGTTGGCCTAGTTGGGTAAACATTACGAAAATAAAAAAGCGCGAAAGACAAGGAGAAGTGGAAGACTAGACAGGACAAACCCTTGTCCTGTGTAGTCTTCCACTTGTCCTCGTCTTTCGCGCTTTTTATTTTCGTGATGTAGCAACACAATCTGCCCGGGTGCTCCGTCGCAAGTGCGTACGTAACCAGTGCTACCATGCTACAAGCCCGAGGTGGTTTTGCACGACGTTTCCCCTTCGCGCGTGCGCAGCGGTCCCGCTCAAAGCATCGCGCTCGCTCTGGTAGCATCTTCGCTCACACTTATCGCTGAAGACTGCCTGCCGTAGTGCAGCAACAGTGCTTCACACTGTAGCCGAGACATTGCGTCAGTGCAATATGTCATGTAGTAACGGTACACGGCGGTACGATGCTCATCGAGATAGAACAGGAGAGGGATGGATGGACAGAGCCCAGCATCCCCAGCTGGTTCGGCGATTTCATGTTCCGTTCAACATGCTCGGCTACTAATCTTCCCTGAAGGAATGTAATCTACTGTGAGTGCTTGCAAACCAAAGATGTAAAGAACACACGTTGTGAAGGTTGTGCGAATTTAATACTTTTTCACGAACATATTTGTACATACCACACACTTTGTAGGTCTCGAGAATATTAAGGGTGAATAAATAGAAAAACAAATCTCTTTGTACTAACAGGTGCTCCTGTGGCAGCGTCTGCAGACCAATGCAGACAGTCGAGGAGTCGGTGTGCTGCAGGGAGTTGCACAATGTGTTGCGTATTGCAGTGACCAGGGTGTGCCTTGTGTAACAAAGCACCCCTTGTTCGAGCTGTATTGCCTAAACACCGACATCTTGGACCTAGAGTACCTCAAGCTCCGGTACTTTGCCCTCTTGATGCAGGAGACAGGGGCCCACAAGAGTATGTATATTGTATTTCTAACGGAAGTCATGATGTAAGCAAGATGATTTTCTCACTTGATACTGCCTCTCCTTCAGAAATCAACATTCCATGATTCCAGTTTTCTTATGCTCCATTTTTTTCTGGATTTGTAAGACAAAAGGATAAACCACCATAGAAGAGTTCTGTAACTTGTATTGCCTGCACTGTACTCGGCATCACCTGTTTTGTGCTGCATTGTCGAGGCAAATGTAGCTTCCACCGTGCTTCAGCTACGCACTGCTGCAAAAGCACATGGCTTTGTGTTCATTCTCAATCAAATGCTATCGCACGACTAGCTTTGACAGTTGAAGCACTATCGCAGCTACGCTGTCTTTTGCAACATGGCAGAAAATAGTTGTCACCAAATAAAGCACATGTGTAAACATGCACAATCTATGAAGAGTTTACTATTCAATAAAATTTGCTTTCAAGCTCGTCCATCGCTTTATTCATAGCATTTCAGATAATACAGATAGCAACTGGTACATATACAGGTCATCATTGCAGCATGTTTGGGTGCGATATCTCACCCAACCAAAAAAAAATAACAAAATTGCGTAACGAGAAGTAAATTTTTATAAATGCCAATGACTGATTGACCTCGGTGATGACAAGTAATAAAAAATACAAAGGTATGCTTCTTCCTGCATTATCGAAATCGCTACCATGTAACTAGATATTGAGAAAATTTTTGTAAACTGCAGTTAGGTTCTATTATATTCTCTTGAACTGGTAACTGACTGGTACTTCATGCAATCATCTCATTTTAGGAGGCACCGCTACACTGCCTACCGGCAATTCACTTGGTGGGTTCACCATAAGCTGGGGCGCGGTAACCGGGTGCCACTGCCCAGCTGCGCCGTGCAACGAATTCAACGGGAGTTCCCATTCACCGATGGAAGTTTTGTAGGTTTCAAGAAATAAAAGGTATCTGCCATATGAAGAACTCCTTTACATCATGCTATAACTGATGTGGCTAGACAAAAACGGCCTGGAATCAACACACATTTATTATGCAACACAAAACCGGAACAGGGTGATGTAGGTCGAATATACAAGATGGTCCGTTTCCATATTGTACTGAAAAATATACTTCTTGCAACACGTCTTGACCTTTCTCACTGAGTCTGGTTCTGCTGCAAGTCCTTCCATTAACTCGGTTCAAATGCGCTTCCCATGTCTGTTATCAACAAATACTTGATCACCAATTGTTGCAGAATTACTAATTGTCACGTTTTGCTCAGTCAGGAACAGAAAGGCACCTGGAAACACATTTGTACTAACTTCATGAAACGATTCACAGCAAAACTAAACTTTCTAAGAAAAAAATCATCACATGTGATAAGACCTCGATTTTCTAGTACAGTCTGGATACCGGACAACTTATGCACTGGAAGACTCCCATGTCACCGATAAGAAAAATGGCAATGCAGAATCTGCAGAAAAGGTAAAGGAAAAAACGACATCTCTGCTAGAGGGGTTGGCACATGGTAACCTGCAGCACTATTCTCAACAGGGGGAAAGTTGCATGTCACATTGTAATGATAGGGGGGGGGGCATGTTAAAGAGGGTAGTAGTGAAATTGCCAGACTAATAAATCATGCTTTTGTCACCAATCAATATTTAATATCCACAACTGGTAAAACTACCAGATGAGAAAGGTTTTCATAAAACCCTATACCGGGTGTTTTTGCAAAGACTCAAAAATCCTAAAAATTATAGGCATTTGAAAAAAAAAGACTGTTTTCGGGAACCAACTACCAGCCACGGTGCACGTCAGGAATTGCCAAAATCATACTAATTAGCCAACTAAGTAATTAAGATTTGTTAATTAACTTTTTAATTAGTGGAAATAGACGTAGGGTTTTAATTGGAAAGTTGCTGAGCGTTATCGAAAACCATTTAATCAGTCATTTTCACAAAGACTGAACGTGCGAGAACAAAAGTTGCCACTCATGGAGCAGGTACAAGGCTAGCGGTTGCGGTAAGCCGCCCAAACAATTTTTCCGCCTCTTATCTAGCCCCAGCCATGTACCTGCTCCACGAGTGGTAACTTTAGTGCGCTACTGCTCTTCTCACGCGCTCAGTCTTTCCGAAAATGGCTGATTTAGTGGTCTTCGATGACGCTCAGCCACTTTCTAATTGGAACCATATGTCTAATTCCACTAATTAAAAAGTTAATTAACAAATTTTTATTAGCTGGCTAATTAGTATGTTTTTGGCAATTCGCAACGTCCGCCGTGGCTGGTAGTTTGTTCTTGAAGACAGTTTATTTTATTTTTATTTTTTCAAACGCCCCATTTTTTAGGATTTTTGAAAGTCGTTGCAAAAACACCCTGTATATTACCACCCTATATGCTACACCACTTGTCATGATACGAGCACATCGACCTACAGACCCAGCCTACTCTTTAAACATGTGATGAGCTGCTGCAGCAAAATTTGTTTGCAGAAAGGCCACATTCCCAGCAGCCTTCGACATTGCATTCAAGGGCTGAAAGAGTGTCTAAACAACATAAAACCACGGACAAAGCGGAACTGTAAATCAACAAGAAACAAACCCTCGACACGCAAGGAAGCAACGTCACTAGCCTTGTACAGCGTAGTATAATCCGTAAGAGTACCATTTCTAAGACTGACTGAGCACACCCCAAGTGTAGACATACTTGCTTATATTGAAAGAATGAAGCCAAATAAACAACAGCAAATGTACAAATGTTCTTGATACCAAAGAATTGTTTTTTCGGACTGCGTAAATCAACTGCACCGCAGGAAGCTAAAACTGTGAGAATGCGACGTTAACGACTGGGCTAGAATGTGACGTTACTTGGATCCAAAGATTAAAAGTGAAAAACCAAATTGTTTTATGAGCTGCTGTTTACCTAAACCTAATATTGTGTGAACAAGAACTTGCACTGTCGACGGATGTGGGATTGATATCGGTGAGAAACACTTGACACTAAGAAACTTTTTCTTTGTTGCTGCCAAGAGTTTCTAACAATATAAATGTCAGTTCTTATTTTTACCATATGAGGCTTAGATGGATGCCTGCTTGGTTTTTCTTTTCCTTAATTTATTCAAGTAACGTCATGTTCTCAAACTTGCGTTCTACCCCAACCACTGTAGTTTCACTCTCCTGCGACGTGTAGCTTTTTAGCAGAGGTAAAAAGACTGTTCCTTTTTTTCTGAGGAACATTTGGTAGAATTTTGCTTAACCCAATTCTGGATGCTCGTTTCAAAGGCCTTTTCGCCCACCCTCGCATAGGTGCTGCCATCTTGGAATCGCATGATGCGGCCGCCATTAGGTTGCTTCAACTTGTCGCTCTGCTCTCCCCTCCGCACCTTGGCGGATGCATTGTATTGACGTTTTTCGTTGCATTTCACCGGATATTATTTTTTTACTTCGGAAATTGTCATTCAATATTTATATGTTACTACTCAATTGCATTACCACATTACACAGCCAAGTTCTGTAGCACGTTTTGACTATTTTCACCGTCTGACTCCCGGATACCTGTGAGGAGGCCAAATGAGGCACGGGAATCAACATTAGCACTGACGCACATTGAGTATATATATGATTCTAAGATAGCACAAAGGTTCAAAAGCCAACGTAACTCAGGTTTGCTTACTGATAGCGGCGCAACATTCACAATAAGACGCAAAAAAGGTGACAGAAACAATTAGCATAAACAGCCCTGTTTCATGACAGCATCATCATTTTCATTCATAACAGTTGCTTTACATTATAGCCTCCTATCTTTTCCAAGAGTCTTCCACTTGTGGAAAAGATAGGTAACAAACGTTTAATGTGCATCTTATCTGAATCTAGGCATCGCGGTGCGTCAGGATCAAGCAATTTGTTTCGTCACATTATTACACCTACATGTTTGATGTTCTTAATTGCATTTGCAACATAAACTAGCTTTATCAACTTAGAAAAAACTACACCGTGCTTTGTTCATATCTGAAGTTTTTTTAGTGCTCTATGATTTGCTTAAATGAGCCAGTTCAATTTAATTAATTTAAATATAAAACTTGGGACTTCACGCACAAAAAATTCACAGAAAGCGTGAGAGTGCCTAGGGGCCCGTAATATGCAACGCTGAGAAAAAAATGTCGGCTTGAAAATCGCCCGAACGTGACGCTGCCGATGGTGAAGAGATTTATTTTCAGTGGCTAGCATTGTGCTCAATGAGAAGTGCACTCGATGACCCACCGCAATAATGCAAGCCGAACTGTCCTGACAATCTGATTTCATTATTCGTGCTTGACTTTTTTTTAATGTTTTGAGGGGGCTAAACTTTAGACTAAAGAAAGAATATTTGCATATATCAAGCAGATTTATAAATTCCCTCGATTACGATAGCTGGGCGTCTTTTTTGATTAAGCTTTATGCCAAATCTGTCACAAGGTGGAAAGTTGGGCGAGTTGGTTGATGGTCATATTGAATGGGTTAAAACACCCATTCAATATGACACAGGAAATACGACACAGGAAATAAAAGGAAATACACAGACACAGCGCCGTGTCTGTGTTTCCTTTTACTGGTCCTTCGTCTTTTTTGCGCTGTTTTAACCCATTCAATATGGCCAAATCTGTCATTTCAAATCGAAGTAAAAGGCTTGGAGAGACTATTCAATATTCAATTAGAAAATCTTGAGTCAAAAACACTTTTCCCTTTGAACTTCACCAATGATTTATGTGCAGCTGCTTATAAGTAGGCCTGTGTATAGGAAAGTAAAAAAAAAATCTGCTTGGTATGTGCAGCTATTCCTATAACAAACTGCTACTTTGCCGCATCATATTTCGATGAATTTCTGATAATTTAGACTTCTGATATTTCAAACAGATCTGTGGCTTCCTGGAGTTTGATTTAATGATAGTTGACTGCATCAAGCACGTCTGTTCAAACAAGTGAACATTGATCTACACAGGTTCATGAAGTGGCATGTTGCCTTGTGTTCGACATTTGCCAAACTTTCTGATGTCTCTTCTATTGTGCCTTTTAATTTTATTTTACGGAAGCCAGCTATCAGGTATAACTTGACGAGTCTTTCACTTATATCATACCTCGAGTACACCCTAACCGAATTTGTATTTCCTAAGGCCAATATCCTGATATGCTGTTAATGAGTACTTTAGCAGGGCTGACAATGAAAGAAATGTCCGAAACAGACAGAAACAATATCACTTCCTTCTATAGATTACCTGCGTCACTATACGAGACTTTCCAGTCTGCGAAGTTTACAAACAGTTGATGTCCACGAAAACTAAATAGTGAGCAGTGAACTTGCAAGTGCGTCTGTTCTTCACAATTCAGTATATTGTTAAATGGGTTGTGGGCCTGCTTCTTCACTATGCAATGATGCATTGTTCTCTTCAGTAGTTCATTTTTCTGCAAGCTAGTGTCATTGAATACGACCATAGACTTGAATCCTCACTGTGCATCAGTTCAGTCGCTTCGCCACCGAACCTAGCCAAAATTAATGATGGAGATAATCAGATGTGTCAAAGGTGTTAGTAAAAATGCCTGCAATTGAGGCTAAAAACCACTTAGTGGTTGTCAAAGTGGCTCAGTACCACTGTTTCATTGGTTGTGGGCTGCAAGGGACAGATTTGTATCACAAAATTAAGAGAAAATGACATAAACAGAAACAAAATCACATGGAAACCGAAATCACACAGCCGCATGCACAGTGAAACCGAAATCAAACAAATTGAAGCAACCTAATTGCAACGAGTGCATCAACACCTTCTATCTGCCGGTTAGACTATCTGCCGGTCAGACAACTACCGAGATGAAAAGGTCTGTTAGACTAACAAACTAATGGCGACCAAACGTCCCAGTCTCAAAAAGCAATGTCTAATTGGTGGTAGGCTGCCACAGTTGGTGCTACCTGATGCTTACCTATTAGTCAGAAAACCCTTAGTAAAGCCTGGCACTGTAATTCCAATGCGGACTTTTGGTCAACGGCAGTTTGTGCGAGAGCCTGAATCAACATATATAAGCTAACCAAAATGATAGTGCATGCCAGGGTACAGAGACGCCTTGAAAGACAACGGCACTTTCCAATACTAAAGGCAAAAATGCATTCGACTGCCTTTTTGCCTTTTTCACAGCAATGGCGACGACTATTCTTGGGTCTACTTGGTTCTGTTTCTCCAACACGTCCGTGTGTCCGTGTAAACCGTTAGGAAGCTACCCTATGCCCCCAGGTGGGCCCTAAGGCCAGTCCGACTGTAGTGGAAAATGCAGTCGTCTTCAAGGCATCTCTACCCTGCCCTGATGTGACCTACGAGTGGGCGAAGTTCAACAGCCGAAAACAAGAGGCACGTGAAACCGTAACAAAGGCATTGCCTTTGTTACGGATCTCTATAAGATGGATGAAACGTGCGAATACGGGGAACTGAAAAAAGAATTGGTCAGGGATTGACTCGTCATTGGACTCATCGACGTCAAGCTGAGCGAAATACTTTAGCTGACCTCGGAACTGACATTAGAACCGCCATCTTGACGGGGCATAATTCCAAGGTGGTCAAGCAGCAACAAAAAGAGATACGCAGAAGCGAACAAGCGCCCCGGCGGCCGATGAAGTCAGGAAGAATGGACTTCTTCCAAAACCGACACGCCCCATCGCGGCGAAATACCACGCAGTGCACTCTGGGAACTAGTTGGCCACTCAGTTTCGATTTCGACTGAGCAGCTTCATCTCATGCTATCACGCCGGCACCAAACGCACTGCTTACGTTTTCGATTATCTGACTTTTCACGAACGTACAATACACTCATTCTCGAGCGATACAAAACGAAGACCGGGGCACTTTTCTTGGTTCCCGAAACACCAGATATTATGAGTGCGTATGCAAACGTATAGTAAGACGTGGCTTAGTCACCTCACCCCACGAGTGCATCTTTGAGTTCGATTTCAATAATCCCGTCTAGTACCAGTAAACTAGAACTGAAATTTGTTCATCTGGAGCCTTTCACCTATTTTGTTTGCCAAACGTCCGCTTCTTGTTACTTCACTAGGCAAAAAGCAAGCCGCATTCTCACAGGAGTATCAAAGTTGAGCCCAGCGTTGACGCACGAACTTTTAAGGAAACGCAATAAATTCGACCTCACTACTGTACGAAAGTTACTATGGTGTCTTACCCGTGTCATCATATATCTCCCACTCAAATTTTATGCTGATAGAAGATTAAGTTTTCGCAAACGCTGAGATCGGCTAGCTACGACGGAGGCCCCAACAAGCGACCCCTACTCCTCGCTAAGCCTTTTTGGACGAGCTTTTACTGACGCCCAAGATCTGTGCCTGAACGATGTTTCTGAAATTATCTCGACATACTCAGGCAGGAAGAAAGCAAACACATAACAAATATTATGGCCCTTAGCAATCGTCAAACGCGCTTTGAATAATTTCGCTCGTGTGGCGCACCGCATAGGGGTTCATGCCTGTCCGGCGCACTGCCGGCGAATGGTGCGACATTCTTCACACAAGTGCTCGACTTTTGCTTTCTAAAAACGGTCTGTATGTGCAAATGTGCCTATATGATTGGCAGAATAACTTTATGCGCATACGCCATGTTGAACATTAGTGGAATGCAAGCGGGTGGGGACCTCACTTCGTGCAATGCTGCGGGTCGGTACAGATAAGAGATAAGTGTGTTAAAATTGAGCTTTTCAATGGCGCCTCCGAGTTTTACCTCGCGTACTCAGGCGTATTAAGAAAAACAGTAATTGCAAAAAGGGATATTTCGTCTATGGACGCACGAAACAAACAAACTTCCTGATCAACAACACTAATGTAGAGGCGAGAGCTCGATGTACGCATACTTATTGGTTGCTAGAACTTGTTGATTCGTAAACAAGCAAGATCCCTGAGCTTCGCAGCGTCGAGATTTCCAGCAGTGGCTCGTCCACATACCTCGATTGGAACGCTAACAGAAAGGCTCAAGTACAAAAATACAACAAGCATAAGTTAAGACAAGCTATACGTCTCGGACTTGTCTAAAGCTTCGAGGTCTGGCCATTTAGATTAGTTTAGACACCACAAATGACGCTCTCGGGACCAGAAAACATGAGATAACGGCCGTTAATAGTCCACGCTCTGTGTATAATCTCTTGTCGACGTGTCGATCGAAACCGAAACCATGCCACCCTCCTCCTTGGCTGACCAACTAGTTCCCAGAGTGCAACGCGCGCCGTGTTGCATGTAGGGCTTTATGGAAGTAGTCTATTGCCACAAGCAAGAAAACCGCCCATGCGAGCATTACACCAGCACAAGAACAAGACCGAAGCAGGACACTGCAGGTGGTGCGGCGGCGCACGCGACCACACGATAGCGCATTGCCCGACTTCGAACAAGACATGCAACCACTGCAGGAAAACGGACCACTTCGCATCAGTGTGCCTGTCACAAAAAGGCTGGCATGAAACATCGACACGCTTCTCAGAGCGCAGCAAGGGTGTTGAGGAAGTTTACCTCGGTGAGGTCAAAACCAGGGACTCAAACCGAAAAATATAACGTTCCGGTTACGGTTACGGTTACCGCTTCCTGTTGATAACGGTTTCGTTTCGGTTTTTTACGGTTTTAATTTTTACGGTTTCGGTTACCAGTTACACGTTCATAAAAACCGGTTTATTTCGGTTTTTCCAATTATTTGTCTAATTGAAATGCTAGACAGCCATTTTAGAAAAAACTGTTTAAAGTAGTCTCAGATATCCAATAACGTGAAATACAAGGAACCTAGAAGCGTCTTAATACTTCTAATTGGTCAGAAGTTGCACACGTTCCCAGCTCCAACTCTTGTTCACTACATCTACTTACATTATTTAGTTTGATGCCCGAGCATACATGTTACTTCTAGTACTCGGGGATCATCGCGTTCTATATAATAAAAATTAAAATAAACACTGCTACTCTGTTGTTTGGCACCATTTATAAACAATTACCCTAAGAAAGTTCCCACTAGATGCTGGAAGAACCATTCGCACTTTCTCGTCGCTACAGTTGATTTCAACCTCATACATGCAGGCGAGTCTTCACTTCACTGAAGGAAGGAACAAAACTACAGCCATCCACTAGTAAAATACTGCTAAGTGGAATGAAGTAATAAAATTGAGAGCTGGGCTGGGCGGGCCGTGAGGCAAGAAGCCTTCGTGCAGCGAATGGAAAGTCCGCCGTAGTCGGGAGGCCCGTGAAAACTACTTGCCTCACTAAACACTGCCCAGTCGACTTCAGGTGCCTGCTGGGTCGAGTGGACTGGCGGTGTAGGTCCCGTCGCTTTTGACTTGTAGGCAGTGCTACCCAGGTCCGACTGAGAGTCTTCGACGACGCTTTGTTTGTCTGTAGTGTGTTCCTTTGTGTTGGTGTGGTTTTCCTCCTTGCCATCGTACATGTCGAAGGAGCCATCATCGGCGTGGGGCTCAATGACTGTCGGTCCTGCTGAGCCACTCCAGGATTCGTTCGGTGGCGGTGGTTGTCGAGTCGGGATCCATTGGGTCGTTTTCTTCGATCCAAGATCCAGCTCGGGCACGGTCGGCAGAGACGCCAGCCTCGCAAAGAGCATGGGCGAGAATGTCCTCAACAGGAAAAACGCACAGGAGCGTCGAGGAGACGACTGTGCCGTCGATGACGGCACTGGTGGGTTTCGAAGACTCAGCGTAGCTGCCGGACTCACGATTACGGGGCCTCTTCGACTTGGTGTCTGGGCGGTAGCTGGTGTGCGCGGGAGCACGAGGCGTGTGGCGTCCGCGTCGAGGCTGGTTGGGTAGCTGGTCGGGGAGCTCTCTGAAAACCTCGGACTCGAATCCTCGACGTCTGGGATAGGAGTGCCGTCCTACAGTTCCCTCTCGCGACTACGTGGAAGACTTCCAGTTTATCGAAAATGAGGTGCTGGTGTTCGGGGAGCATGTCATCCCAGTAGAACCGATGGCGGGGGAGATGCCTGATCTCATGGACATCTCTCGTGGAGAAACTTATGGTGTCCTGGACGAGGTCGCTCAGAATGTCGTAGGCATGACGGACCCTCGCTCCGGCATGGGTGGTGGGGGCTCTATCAGAGGTAGTTGGATTGCGCTGGTGGCTATGGTAGAAATGATTCTCGTAGAAGCCATACCTCCGGCGGTGGCAGGGGGAGGCCTCCGGCGATGCTGGAAGCGATCTCTCGGCGCGTCTGTGGATGTTCGAGCTTACCGTGCCGACGTTCGAACAGTTCGCGTTCACAGTTTTGCGAGAGAGACTGTTGAGACTGCTGGCCGTGTGGGGCGAGATTGGCCAGGCCATCGACGATTGGAAGCAGGGCAGCTCCCAAGGTTCAGGCGAAGGAGGCAGAAATTGCATCCCATGTCTGTTGGACGAGGGTGGCGCGTTGGCGCGTTTGACGAGGAGGCATCCTTCTCCCTGGCTTTTTCTTTTGTCATGTTGAGAAGCTGAGAGGCGTGGCAGTGCCGGCGACGGTAAAGCCCCTCTATCCTGGGAAAAGTGGCGCCGTTCATTGTTGTTAAATGCTCGAGGCACGTGCGACGCGCTACTTCTGGGAAATTCATGCCGTCTGGAATAGCTAAGTGTTGCGCTGTGCCGCCATGATCTTCCCAAGGGCTGCACGTTGCACGTGCCTTGTGCATCGACGAATATTGCGCTACTTTTGAAACATGAAGGGGCTTTAGGCGGCGGGTGCCACTCGGTTTGAAGAAGGGTCTCGGCGCGGGAAGGAAAAGAAAAAAACTCGGACACCCTTCTGACGTTTCCTCGCTCCTTCCACCACTCTCAGCCCGAGCATATATATATATATATATATATATATTGCATATATAATACAAAACGCCAATGTCAAACCCCTGACTTTTTTTTTTCTTTCTGTGTTGTTTCAAAATCGTCACTCGCGACACGTTTCACACTAAATGAACAACATAAACATTATTAATGAACAGCAGGGCCCATTAAAGCCCCTTCATGTTTCAAAAGTAGCGCAAAGTGCGTCGATGCACGAGGCACGTGCAACGTGCATCCCTTGGGAAGGTCAGGGCGGCACAGCGCAGCACTGAGCTAGATTTCAGACGCCATGTTCTTTCCAGAAGTGGCGCGCTGAACGTGTCTCGCGCGTTTCCACAACAATGAAGGCGCCACTTTTCCCAGGATACAGGGGCTTTAGGGCCCGTTTGCTCGAAGCGCTAACCGCGGCTAAAGTTAGCCGCAGTACCTAGGAGAGGGATTCTGAGATCATGTGACAGGGATCGGCAGGGATGCGGGAAAACATGGCGGTGCCCCGCAAAGTGAGCGCCGCTCGCTTCGGAACTAACATGTCGTTGTAGCTGCAATATCGCGCGCGTTAGTCAGTAACTAATGGTGCAGGAGGCTTTCGCTTTGCCTTACCTCACTTAAATCGCAAAGCATGAGCAATGACCTCGCCGCATTTTTTAGATAGTATTTCGATTCTGGCCATTCTTAAGCCTAAATGAACACGATAATTGTCAGCATGCATGGAAACGTCTTTGGAAAGTGGATTGCCTTGACTCAATCGGCCTTGTATTGATAGCACACGAATTTCCCAAGCACCGAGGTGCATGCTACGAGTGTAGTTGCAGGCATTGCGCGTGCTGGCGTATGCAGTAGTAATATACCCGTTGCTCTGGGCAGGGGGCGCGAGCGCGTCCGGAAGACTTACGCAAGACGCGACCAAGTTTTGCTGGCTGCATCATCCGTGTGGCGCTGTAACGTTCGATTTTGCACGTGCCACGTTCGAATACAAGCCGCTGTCAGCATCTGTAGATGTGCGGTAACAAAACGTCTAAAAAAAGTAAAAAAAAAGAACAGAATTATGCTGCTTGCGGCCGCAGCGTTCCATTAAACATTCCTTTCATATTTGCTTTCTTTCACAGCTTCCGCGAGCACGTATATTTCACTTTACGTGATAGTGAAGCCGAAGCTACTCGGAAAAGCGCGTCATCCTGAACGATGCTCGCACTGCACGAGCGCGCGTGCTTGGCAGGGACGCGGAAAGCTCGCAGCTCGCTCTTGTAGCCTCTGCTACGCTGGAATTTAGAATGGAACTGAGTAGAAAAAACTCTAGTGGGGAAGCGTATTGATGCATGTTCGAAACGCGAGCTAAATATTCTATTTTGCTCGCCTGCAGCGCTGCTCAAAACTTGTGAGCTACGGGCCTATTGTTCTAAAGGAAAAAGTCTAAAACAAATTTTGCCTTGCACGCACGTTCGTCCAAGTCTTATAATGATTATTTACTTCGAATCGTTTATAAGAGGAAGGACAGCGAGCGCGGACCATAGAATTACGCTTCCAACGTTCTTCTCGATGCTTGGGTAATTTAGAAAAAGGTCTGTTGGGGCGGGACGCTGGTCTTCTTTTGTGTACTATTAATATCCGGTCGATTGAGTCAAGGCAATCCGCTTTCCAAAGACGTTGCCATGCCGACAATTATCGCGTTCAATTAGGCTTAGAAAGGCCAGAATCAAAAGACTATGCAACAAATGCCGCGAAGTCATTGCTCGTGCTTTGCGATTTAAGCGAGGTAAGACAAAGCGAAAGCCTCCTGCACCATTCGTTGCTGACTAACGCGCCCGATAGTGCAGCTACAACGACATATTAGTTACAAAGCGAGCGGCGCTCACGCACCGGGGCGCCGCCATGCTTCCCGGCATCCCAGCCCCCAGTCACGTGATTTCAAACTCCCTCTCCTAGGTACTGCTGCTAACTTTAGCCGCGGTTAGCGCTTCGAGCAAACGGGCCCAGGTTTTCTTTTCCGCCAGCTCTGCATGATGGCCAATTTACCTCGTTTCTTTATACTGGCTACTGCATGTCAGGAACATCGGTGGTTTTGATAGAACCGAGTTGGATGGACATCTGAGAATTCGAACTTATTAGTTAATTCACTGAAAGCGACACGTACTGAATACATGTAGCGATGTAGGAGTGTGGCAGATTTAGAAATATAGAATTTTTTTAATTATAAGCTCGACCACTAATTCAATCTGAGTATTCTTATTCCTAAAGTCAGATTGAATGGAAATATGTAACCAGATACACCACTCGCTGACAGTAACTCTGTCAAATGGCCACAACAATTTAAGATCCCTCCTCCAGGTCATACTTCAGAAAAGCTAATAGTTTATTTTTCGGTTAATATTGGTTAAAACCGGTTACCGGTGAATAATTTACGGTTCCGGTTACGGTTACGGTTTTTATAAATATCAAATAACGGTTTCGTTCCGGTTACGGTTACAGAAAAAATTTCGTTCCTAAACGGTTTTCGTTTTCGGTTACAGTTACGGTTTGAGTCCCTGGTCAAAACCCGGTCAACCGCGGAACCATGGGGAGTCACTGTCGATGTCAACGGCTCGCCTGCACAAATCAAGGTCAACACCAGTGCAGACGTAACTGCCATTGCACTTCACGACTACAACAAGGAGACCATGGGACCCCTAAACACCTCAACACTGACACTGGCTGGCCAAACGCCAAAGGCGACAGTGGGGTACTTCAAAGCCACAATTGACCGGCGTGGTGCAAGCACACACGACAATGTCATCAAAGGCTGGAGAGAGGCATTGCTAAGCCGACCAGCAGTGGAGTCTCTTGGCATTATGCAGTGCCCACTCGAGCTTGGGGAGACGTGCGTGATCAAGCGATATCTCCGATCTTCTGGATCAGTATGCTAGGTTGACATCCGGACTCGGACTTATGAAGACTGAATACCGCATCAAAGTGAAGAACGATGCCAAGCCCTACGGCGTCGCATATCCAAGGCAAGTTCCTCTTCCACTGCTCCCACATGTAGAGAAGGAATTGGAAAGGATGCAAGACATAGGGGTCATCCAGAAGGTGGAAAAACCAACAGGGTGGTGCCTTTCTATAGTCCCCCTCCCCTCCCCAAGAAAAAGAGCAGTGAGCTGAGAGTTTGTGTCAACTATGGTCAACTGAACCAACAGGCGGTTCGTGAAGGAATGCTGATGCCAACAGTCGACAAGTGCCTCGCCAAACT
This sequence comes from Ixodes scapularis, assembly GCF_016920785.2. Classification (NCBI taxonomy): domain Eukaryota; kingdom Metazoa; phylum Arthropoda; class Arachnida; order Ixodida; family Ixodidae; genus Ixodes; species Ixodes scapularis. Next base: position 82,499,826 of record NW_024609835.1, read on the forward strand.
AGCCGGTGCAAGTGTTCAGCTGCCTAGATGCTCGAGCCGGGTACTGGCAGGTGCCCCTCGCTGAACAATCTCGCAAGTACGCAACCTTTATCCAGAGACTGCCTTTCGGAATATCGACAGCACCAGAGCTGCACCAATGAGAGACGCTTCGAGTGCTCGAAGGACAGGACGGTCTGGCATGTTTACAAGCTGACGTCATCGTTTCCTGCGAACGATGGAGGAAGACAAGAATCTATATAAGGTGTTGAGCCAGCTGGAAGCAGCAGGAGTGACCCTCAACATCAACAAATGCACCTTTCGTCAAAGCAGGGTCAAGTTCCTAGGACATGTGGTATCTGCAGAAGGTTTCTGTGCTGATCCTAGCAAGGTGGAAGCCATCACTCAACTCGACCCACCATCAGACTTGTTCGAAGTGAGGTCCTCACTGGGCTCGACAAATCACCTAGCAAAGTTCCTTCCAGGTCTGGCGGACATGACAAAACCGCTGATGGACCTGATGCACCAAGATGCAGAGTGGCTTTGGGATCCAGCTCAGCAACAAAGCTTCAACTGGATCAAGCAGGCACTGAACGCAACACCAGTTCTCGTCCACTACGACTCCCAGCAGCCGCTTACTGTCTCAGTCGGTGCTTCATCTTACGTGCTAGGAGCTGTTCTGCTGCAGCAGGCAGGGACAGGCTGTCACCAGTGGCGTATGCATCACGTTCACTCTCCAAAACAGAACGATATGCCCAAATCGAAAAGGAGGTGTTAGCCATCACATGCACATGTGAACACCTCCGCAAGTTCCTCCTTGGATTCCATGTAGAAACGGATCGCAAGCCCCTCGTGCACGCTGCCCACGATCAAGCGGCTAGATGAGCCGAGTCCCCGGCTTCAACGCTTTCGGATGCGCATACGACTACCCTATGTCACACACTCCAGGAAACGAGTTGTACACTGCTGATTTGCTGTCCCGAAAGCCACAAAAAATCCAGTCAAGGATGACGGAAGAGACCTTGAGTGCGCAGTATAAAACTACAAGGAGTTGACACTTCAACAGCTGCCGGCGTAAGACCAAATGCTGGACAGAATCAGGGCAGGCATCCAAGCAGACCTAACACTTGCCAGAGTGGCTACCTTGTGCACCTCGTCATGGCCGACCTGAACTAAGGTGCTTCGCAGAGATTGCGAGTGAACTTTCCATGGTCGACGGTCTTCTCTTCAAGGGCGACAGACTTGACATCTCACCAAACCTGAGGCTTGAGGTGTTAGAAAGACTACATGCTGGCCACACCTTCATGGGGCACAAGCCGATGTCTCGCAAGAGCAAGACCATTGGTGTGGTAGCCCAGCATTGGAGCACTGGTACAAGACTTCGTTGAAAGATGCTGTGTCTGCCAATAACATCGAAAACCACCAATTGAGCCCCTGCTGTTGATGCCTTTGCCTGAAAACCCATGAGACACTATTGGCATCAACCCCTTCAAACTGGAAGGGAGAGACTACACAGTAGTTGTGGACTACTACTCCAGGTTCTTGAGGTGGAGCAACTAAAGGCCACTACAACAAAAGACATCGCTCAGGTCTTCGAACCAATCTTTGCACGGTTCGGAGTGCCAAGAACCGTACGCATGGACAACGGTCCTCAGTTTGCCTCAGCCAAATTCAAGCATCTAGTGGAATGTTTGGAAGCAAACCACATAACCTCAAGTCCGTACTACGCTCAGAGCAATGGCATGACACAGCATGCAGTCCAGAGAGCGAAACGACTCCTGAAGAACTCGAGGGACATAAACCTGGCTCTCCTATCACACAGAGCCACACCGAGAGTCAAGGGTTTTTCATCCACGGCTACGACACCAACCACCTAGGAATTGAACCTCGAATAGTGGTTCTCTGCCAGTGCTCGTTTGTCCGCACGCTCATAGGCACTGGAGAGAAAGGGAGGAGCGTCCCGGCAGTAGTGAGCTGCAGCGGCCTTGTACGAGGGCATGACGGTGGAGATGTCAAGCACAGCATCCATCAGCTCCCCCACATACTCTGCAATGAGATACCCAAAGATGTAAGATTTCGCACTAGTAATAAACAAATACATTGATCAGCAAAACATTTTGACCACCCTTACACTGTGTGACTGATTGTGCCTTGCTGAAGTGGCATCCGCATTATCTACCACCTGCTGACGCAGATGGTAGTTAATGGGTGCAGAGAGATATAGAGGGATAATTTTGGTGACAATGCGTGTATGTATAACGAAATGCTGCTGATGTAGCTTACTTCGACAAAGGGCAGATCGTGATGGTCTGGAAGCTTGGAACAAGTATCTCGGAAACTGCAAAAATCACCGCGTGTTCGCGAGCTGCTGCGGTTACTACAGATCAAGAGTGGAAGGTAAAACTGTTAGTAGATGCCAAGGCATTGCCTGTCCATGCATCACAAAATGTGGACGGTGAATACTATTTCCGCTTGTTGAACCAAAATAGGCCGTTACCTGTGGGTCTGCTGACAGCTAGATATGATGCAGGTCACAATGCAAGTGCTTCTGAGCCCAGTTTATCAGAATGTTCGATATGGGTGTCCGCCGCAGGCGATCCTTGCAACTATTTTGCATCCAAATGTGAATCAACACAGTTTTTGGTAGGTGGTCACAACGTTTTGACTGATCAGTGTATGAGCACTGCTATATACCATAGGTGCAGGGTCCCTTGAGCTTAGCAGCAACGGCCTCCTTCCTTGCTTTCGGATACTTCACCGCCCATCTTTTTTCGTCTTCTTTCGTTGTCGCCTGAAGCCTCGCTGCATTTTCATTGTAGTGCAAGGCTGCCAGGTAGGTCCTGGCAAGTAGATGCATTTAAGAAACCAAGAGAAAATGACTGACCTCCCTACACACCTTGCCGTCGTGCTCCGGAACCCAAAGTGCACCAGCTTTCGTGCGAAGTTCAACAAAGTGCTATGAAAGCACTCCGTGGCAAACGTTTGTGCTGATGGTGAGAGGCTGGGAATGTCCCGCAGAAGGTGCTTTGACAACACAATCTCCTTAAGTTTCTGGTGTGCGGGAGAACCTACAACAAAAATATGAGGCATGGTAATATGGGGCCACTGTATTATGAAGACTCACAAATATGTCCTTACCTTCCAGTAGCCACTTCTTGTTGAGCTCTTTGTGCTGGCACTCCGGAAAGAGAGGGTCCAGGTGTGTGTGGACATTTGCCACATGAGCCACCAGGGAGCACCACTTGGGCAGGATCAGGTCTTGGTCCTTAGCACTTGAGCCTGCAGACCAGTACAGGTGGTTCACCACCGACTTGGTCCAGCTGCTGAGGTCCTCGGAATGCCGCGACTTCCCAGCTGCAACCAGCTTCTTCTTGATGGCTGAAATTGGTCATTGTACACACAATAAAAATAAGTGTTCAGACTGACTATGAAAGAGCTGGTATGCTTTTTTCAAAAGCCAGTACCAGATGGCACCTGTCACACATATTTTAAGGTATTCTGTAATACAGTCGCTGATCAATTTTCAGACGCCGATAATTCGGACCTAAAGGAGGAACCATGGCCTACCCGATAGAAATAGAGCATGCTCATGATCAGTGTTTCGGACAGCTTGAAGTCCAAAAGTTATCATTGTGAGCGATCAGCGGGAAACACCACCTAGCAAAGTTTAGATTCTATGTTGGCTGTACATGGATTGGCTTTGGTTTGGCAGCACTACTTGAGTACTGCTAAGTCCTACCGCTAGGTGATGCTATACAACTTTTTTTTTCTCTAGCTGTGCTTCATTGTCATCATCATGGTTACCATTTCGCTTTGTTCGTTCGCCATTGCAGTCGTGGATTTACGCCTCTCATCTCGTCTCGGTGAATCATGCTTTTGGACTACGCTGGCTTGGACATCGTGGCCCCATCTGTTCTTTCGCCGCCGCAAAGTGTCGTTAAGAAGCGCGGAAAGTGTTCGACTATAATGCTAGAAAAGAAGGCAGCAATTCTCAAGCTAAAAGAAAGTGGCCGAAAGCAAACGCATAAACTGAGCAAGGCATGCTGGCGTAACCTGAAGCAAAGCATTCTTTATGGCTTTTTTTAACCAGCATAGACGTAACAAAGGCAAGATTTTTAATCTGCTGATTATTCAAACTGCTCTATTATTGGAACACTTTTTCGGTCCCTGAAAAGTCCGAAAAATCGGTCAGTGACTGTAATGACAGAAATATGCCATGAATGTGTCAAGGGTTGCATTGAAAATAGGGTCGGTCATTTGGAGTGAGTCATAAAAGCAAGCACGAGATCCGGCCAACTCGTTGACAACCAATTCATCAAATAGGCCAATTTGTAAGAGGGCAATTCTTCGAATGGGTCGAATGACCACCCGAAGTAAAAGTTTGTAGTTTCTATCTTTTTACCTCCATTCTTAGGGTACAAGACCGCAAAAAAGTCACAAGAAGGCAAAGACAGGACAGTACCTTGAGACAAGTTGAGAAATGTTCATTTTGGGGTCATATTTTTGTTACTTTTCTTTAATATTTTCGTAATGAACCGACGCAGACTGTCGCTGTGCGAACAGGTGAGCCGGGTAGGTTAACACCTGCCCCAGTGAGGCACGCGCGACGTGGTGATCGTCCTCCGCTGCACCATGAAAGCGGTAAGTTATCTTAAACGGGAAAGAGCACACTAATAGTCAAATTACCGTGCGGCGATGTTACGGACTGCTGTAGGGCAGGATTCGTTTTCAAATTTCAGGACATAATTTATATATTTTGCCTTTGAAACATTGCAAACCGGTTGGTCTCTTCAACGAGTTGCCCTATGACGAATTGGCCTCTTTGACGAATGGGCCGCCGACGAGTTGGCCTAGACCACCAAGCACTTCTGGCCATTACGACAACCGGAGCTTTTCAACACACATGCTTTCTCCAAACCAATTGGGCATTTGATTTCTTTTCTTCTCTACAGAGCTTTTGAACTGCCTCACATTCTAAACATCCTCAGCTGCCCCACCCCACCCTTCCCCCTAAAGACAATCTGTTGCATTCCCTGGAGTTTGAGAACTGCTGCGCAACCTTGTTTCATGGGATTCATAACAGGAGCCAGCTCCTTTGCAAAATACCTAACCATTCAAAGAAACAGGTTAGTAAGGGGTTTAACCAAGAGATCTAAGAAGCAGAAACTAACATCTATACTCTGTTTCATACTTAGCGTGCAACGCTGTTAAAGCTACTGGCGCGAGCGCGTGGCTTCATCTATGGTTTTGTTTGCGCGAGATCGCGTGCAAATGATTAACGATATCAAGCCCCACACTCGCGCCAGTAGCTTTGAAAGCGTTGCACGCTAAGTATGAAACAGACTATAGTGTTGATGGACATACTCATTCGCAGTGCAGGTATTCTAGTTTGCAATCCAAAGAAGCAGGAAGGTGTAACTTTTATAAAACTACCTTTTGTAACGAGCCAGCAGTCAAAGAGGTGGCAGATGTCCGGGTGATCCCTTTCCAAGCAAGCACTCAGCTGGGGGTGCCTGTCTGTCACAAGCACTGCCACTACGAGAGAGTGGGCCTCGAAAATGTCTAGAGACCTTCTAAGGCCCTCCAACTCCATGTGGTAGCTGCCACCCGTTTCATTGCTCTGAAAAGAAACGGGGAGAACATTATAATGTACAAATGAAGTAAACATGAGACTCATGTTAGTATAAAAAGTTAACTTTTGGGCTAGCTGGATAAACATCGCCAGAACAATTAGAAAAAGGACAAGACAAAAATATGAACAGGACGAAAGCTTGTGCTGTTCTTATCTTCGTCTTGTCCTTAGTGCAATATTTTTTTATGAAGTTGATATATTGAAATTATTTGTGCATCCCTCTAGAAGCAGGGATGGGCACGACACCTTTCTTCATTAGGCAGCAAAAATGTGCTTCAGGAACGGCAATATGATCTCGCACAGAGGCGTTCAGGATGCAGTAGTCTGAATGCATGCTGAGGCACTTCACGCAGCATTTTACCCCCTTTGGCTGGCAGTAAGCTGTGCCAGCTCATATTGCCGCCAAAAGTGCACACTGGAGCTTGAATTTGTTGGTGCAACGATTACGACAAAATATGCAAATAAATCTCACACTGCATGTTAATTAAGCAGCCCTGCATTACTTTATTAAGCGGCAAACACTACAGTGTGTGCTTCAGGCACTCAGGATTTCAGTACAAACCTGGACGGTTTCAACATGGAGAACCTTGTTGTCCTCGACGTCAAGCATTGTGTATGTACCATACTTGGCGGAGTGGCCAGGCGAGTCCGCTCTCTCATCCCCAGCGATGACCAGCTGACTTCCTGCTGCGGCCGAGACCAGCTCCAGCTGGTGCTTGTTACACACCTGGTTATGTAAAATGAAGGATTCCTACAATGAAACTGGGTTGGCAAAAAAGGCATGAAGACATAAACCAATGTCTTTTTTTGTCCCATTTGTTGGCACGACCGCAATTTTGAATTATGGCCAGGTTATTTTCGTTGCTGTACCCAAACAAACACAGATGAACAGTACAAATGCAATTTCTGTTAATACTTGCTCTACAAGAGGGGTCAAATGAAATGAAATAGACATTTGATTAATCACTCAGCTCTTCACATTTTGAGCATGCCACTAAAATACCCCAAAGAAGAAAAGAGGGCCACCCTACCGACTGCCCTCGTGATTGAAAAGGATCAGCATATAAAGGCAGCCTAGTTTGGAAATGACACTTTCCACAGCTGTTTGAGCGAAGGTATTGACTCTTTTTTTCTGATATAAATAAATTCTCAGTTCTAAAGTACATACTGCCGTCATAATATTTTGTGTTGTGTTTTAGCTTTATAGCTCTGCATGGCCTGAATACTCTTCCTTAATTATACCTTCTCGATTGCCGGGAGCAGAAAGGCCTTCTGAATAATAAAGAAGGTCTTGTAGCAGAAACAGGCGATGCCCATGCTACAGAGCATCCGCAGGGCCTTCTTGATACTGCAGCCCGTGAAGAGAATTGCAGCAGCCACCAGGATGTTGCCAACTGGCTTCCGCCTGATGACAGGTTGGCTGCACCACGTCTCTGTATGGCCGCTCCGACAGAGCGTAGACACCTGAAGGCTTGAGCCCTGGACGGTCTTGTCGATGTGAGTGTTGGGGGCAGCACAGGAGCGACATGTCTCCAGTAGCTGGTCCAGGCATGACTCGAAGACGATGAACTTCCGCTCATGCACCAAAGACGGAGCTTCATTCTCGGGGCTATGTTGCAAAAACAAACATCATCTCAACAAGTGGCTCAGTCAAGAATGAAGATGCGGTCAGTTATAGCTCAAGAGCATACAAACCTAGCAAAGCTGTCCTCTGACAGACAGTAGCTGGAATCCGCTTCTGCTCTTGGTGGACACAGATCTGAGAGATCCAGATCAGTGTCGAGCGCATCGTCTCCGTGAGACGGTGAAGAACACCAGACCATCGTCCCCAAAACATCCGTCTGCACGAACCGGGTCCTTGACGGCGGTTTGATGCATGCCTGGGTAACTGGTGAACAGTGTGCAGCTCTAGAAACATGCCTTTACACTTTAAAATGCACATATTTGAATTTAATATTGGATTGGCGGCTACTTGGAACACTTCAGAAATTGTGCCAAAGCTTCTAATAAAGAAACCCTCATGACATCCCATGAATTCTAGAAGTACATCTCTAGAATTGCTCAAGTAATATCTTCATGTATAAGTCAACAGGTATCTTGGCTTCCGCCAATCTATATAACTTTCATGGTAAATATTTTTTGATATGCATTTAAAAATCATCTGGCTTAGACATTCCATCAAAAGCAGTAAGGGTGTGACAACACTTGACGGAGTGTTTAACAAACAGCACTTTCTATCTGAAGTTTGTGAAAAAAATAAACTCGGTAAATTGTGACCGTCGCACTGAGGCGTCACATGACACCATGTTGTCATGTGAAAATGATGTCACGTGGCATTCTGACATCATGCAATGCCATAAACACAAACATAAGGTTCCCATATAAAGTAATCTCCTTTAAGGCATTCTCATACCAACCAAAACAAGTTCCAGCATATGACCCCACCTTTATCTTTGTAGATGCCCGTCGTCTGTGTCAGTGCACACCGTGTCTTGCAACACGCTGCTGCTGATGCCAAAGACGGCCTTGTGCTAGTTGCCGCACTGGAGTTCCCTAAAGAGAAAAGAAAGAAGGAACTATAAAATCACCTGGGAACCGTTAATACCATCAAAGCATTGTATGGGTGTTCACGGTGGCATCAAGGCACGCAATTTGGGCACATGTTTAAACAGTTGTTCTAGGACAGATATTGCAATATGGCAGAGGTTCAGTTAGTGGCCCATACATACCGGAGGGCGTACGGGGGCTGTCGGTCAGGGCCGTAGCGTTCAGGGACCCCACGGCAGCAAGCTGTCCTCTGGCCGAGGCAGCTGAAGGAAGGTGAGAGAACGGAGAAGAATGCTATTGCTGAAGAAACTATGAAGATTAAAAGAAAAAACACCAATGGTCCATGCACACCTAGCACGCAGTTCATGATCCCATTAGATTCCCTCACTCATTATATGGCACTCGATTTGTGGCCCATACATACCGGAGGGCGTGTGAGGGCTGTCGGTCAGGGCCGTAGCGGCTGGGGACGCTGCGGCAGCCAGCTGTCCACCAGCTGCAGCATCCAGGGTAACTGCAGTGGTTAGGGAGAGAGCAGAGAGCAAAAGTACTCAGGAAATATGCTTCGACTTTTGTTCCAAATATTGTGTGCTAACAATACTGGTGTGCAGGCATGTAGTCAGGATTTTGATTCAGGGGGGGAGGGGCGATGACAAAATGCTCTAGGGGGGGGGGGGGGCACAGCAAAATGGTAGATTTCGGGGGGGGGGGGGGAGAGGGGGGGGGGAAGAGGCCGGGCCCCATGCCCTCCCGCCTTGATATGTGCCTGTTGGTGTGGCATGAACAGGTGTTTATCGAAAGACAAGAAATTTCTGCGAATTCCTACCTGATTTAGCAGATGACTGCTCCACCACTTCGAACTCAGTATTTCCCCAGGTATCATCCTCCTCTTCCAGGCTGCGAGCGGCATCGCACGGAGGCGTCTGATGCAAATAATAGTATATCAAATGACGACTCGTTACTTCATTTCACATTAGCAAAACTACAAGCAATGTTTAGTCGCACGCGAATAAATCATGCGTAAAATTAATTAATACCCCCAACACTTCTGAATAAAACTACGATTCGCAAACACGGGGATGTTTTATAAAGAGAATTCTCACTTACCACTTTGCGTCGCTTCTCGATGTGTTCGGCGAGGTCTTCCGGTTTGCGCTTTTTCGAAAACACACTCGGAAGAGCTCCTGGATTCAACCGATTCTGTTTGGTCGGCAAATGCACACTCTTCAGTGCACTGGGGCTCCTGATGTAGTCCTCATCCCGAAAATGCTCGCTGCATAGACGATCACTTTTCGAGGGAAACCACGTTGGAAATGACGGGCGAGCGAGACGACTCCACAGGTAACAGAGCTTCTCGTCCTTTGGAAACGTGTGTGCCGACGTCTCACAACCAACACTGTTCCCACAACCCTCTGCCGCACAATATTTTGGCATCCCGTCGTAAAGTCGCCGAAAAACCTCGCAGAAGAATGATGCGTGTTAAACTTCACGACAAAGACACGCGCACCAAACCTGAGAACAACCGAAGCACGCGTTTGCACGTCGCGCGAGAGCTGAAACCAAGGTGGCTCACTTCGTTTTGGCTCTTTCCACCAAGACGCCTCGGTATTGCGTTCAGGCCTAGGCAATCTATACCAGTGAGCGGACATACCGCTGTGGCGCTGCTTTCAGAGGCATGTTGTCGTCACGACATTCCATTGAAGCTTCATAACCAACTACCAGGTGGTTTTTGATTATCGTTTAATTCACTTTAAAATATGTTTTCTTGCGTTTTATAGCGCAATATTTATGTTTCTGTGGTTGTGCTGCTACCTGCGTCGTGTTGAAACAAAGAAATGAGCTCCAGAATTTGGTTTCCGTACCCCTTTAACTTCTTCGCTGACCGGGCGGCCTCTTCTTTTTGGCACGGTGCCCAATATTCCTGATTCTGACCTGACCTTTACGGCTTGACGCGCTTGTCGTTCTGAGGCTCCAAGGAAGTTCATAATCTTTGCGCGAGACCAAGAGGGTGGGGCCAATGTTAGAAGTTGTAATTTTTTCTCTCTATTTTTCTCCAGATCAAACTTGTTTTTTACATCTTGCATGAGTGACACGTAGTCACTCAAGACAAAATCTTCATCCTGGTTCGGATGAGAAGTTCGTTTCTGCTGTACACCCAAAGATGTATAAATTCTTCTTTCGGCAGAGATTTTAAGTTGTCTAACCTTCTTTTGGGCGTATGTCTAGCGGCTTATTCGCCCTCGTTTTCGTTGGAGGGCTCTCTCCAACGGCTGCGAGGGCCTCGTTCACGCTCTCAAGTGCTACCTCGGGGTCATCATGCTCAGAAGGGGCATCACGAGCCGGAGGTGGTGCTGGTGCTTGAAAAGTAGGTCTCTTCTTCAATTCGAAACAATTTCGCCGGCATGCTTGACAAACTCGGTTTCCAGGAATAAGGTTTAAATTGGGGTGCGCATCAGCCAAGGCTATTGTAACGACAGCTCATCCACGGCGGTTTTTGACGTGTTCATAGAAAGGGTTAGAACACCACTTGGATGCAATCAGTGATGTGTACTTTTTAAGGTATACTTGATAATGATGTGAACACACTGTACGGATGTCACCTTGTGGGCGCCCGGAACGGAGCGAAAGGAGCCGCCGATCCGTGTGCGTCAGGTCTTGAGCGTCGATGAGGGACCGCGTCTTGGTCTGTCTGGTCACATGGCAACCCCTTGCACCCAGGGAGCACGGAGGAAGTTCGGCTTTTGCAATGAAAAAGAAATTTAAATGCAACATGACTGCTCCTTCATTCATGTGAGCCATATCTGCGTGCTGCGTATAAATGACATCTCGGGCACATATGCGCCTTACGTGCAGAAGCTAGCCTTGCACGCAAAATGCCATTCGGCTTTGAACTTTTATAACGCACATTGGTTTGTGACAGGTATAAGGCGAACCATGTGTATTTAATATAAGCCAACGCATCCTTCCCTAAAGCTTGGGCTTGTACATGTCTAACGTAACACATACTAGATGTACGACAAACGGCCAGCTTTAAAAAAAATAGCAAGTCCATCTGGTTTGAAAAAGTCATGAATTGAGCGGCCCCAACTATACATATACTGTGATAGGGTAGGCACGAGTAAACACGAAACAACTATCATTGTATTGTAGAAAATAAAGCCGGCTTTCCTACGTACCCCGATCAGCTTCCACAGGAACCGTAGATTGACTTCTTTCTCCAGAGGGACCAGCTTCATCCATCGTTACACCACCGTACAACGTACTTGACGAAAAATGAAGTTCTTTCTTCGACAGATTTCTGATTTCAAATGGTCGTTCAAAAGCCAACTTCTCGCTTGTCAGCCCTTTCTTAGCTTACTAGCGCAGAAGCGGGTTCCTCAAAAGGCAAGGAATGAGACTCGATACCCAGTGTCAATAGTGCGGACACGTGCCTTCGTTTATTCAATATTTCCAATGGGTCATGTAAAGGTTCCCGCACTGATAATATGAACCGAAAATAATGCTAGAAGCGCACTTTTGGCTTGTGACGATGCTTCAAGCGTCCGAGTTAACATACTGAATCAGCGCGTTTCAGACTTTGATCACGCGCCTGTAGCCTTCACTGTGCTCCAACTAAGCGCGAACCGGATCATAGTTCCGCTTTTCACCGCAGCATGCGTGACGGCTAGATTTCGCAGCGATATTATCGCGTTTCAGACGTCCAAGTCAGCTGATGCCGCCCGTCGATTAGGCATAGGGTTTCGGAGTGTGAGGAGCCGCCCTCGGGTACAAAGGGCAAAGCCGGCCTGTTATGGCGACGCGCTGGCGGCACCCGATACCCGCCGTTTCTTCCCTTGCAGCCAGAAAAGAGGTACGAGGGGAAGCGGGCAGCAAACTCCGTTGTTTCTTTGGACCTAATCGCTTCGGCTATCGTCGCAGGTGGCGTGCTGTGTGGCGAAGAGGCGTTAAGAAGCGACGCCGGGTAGTGGTGCGAGAGTTCAACTTCAAAAACTGTTTTCTCGCGTTAAACAAAAATTAATCTGATTAAACTTTCAGAATCAAAACACGATCAATCGTTCTTCCAAACCCACCATATTTTGTATTTTTACTTGGACCACCTCAGGGTGGAATGAACGGCTCTTTATGCGTCAAAACGCACTTTTTGGCAACTTTTTTTTTTACTGCAAGATGTTTAATTGAGCGGTTTAAAATATTTTTATAGGTTATATACATAAAGGGCAGCCAGTAAAAGGTTATTTTGGGTCCCGGGAGCAATTATATTTTTTTTAATAAATTGACAAATATGTTTATTTTTGAGTAAAATTATGTATTTGTAAAAAATATTTAAATTAAACAAAACTGCACAAACTGAACCACATTATAAGCCGACAACCGTGCAAATTGAAGAAAAAATATTGTTGGGTGTTTCATAAAAAAGCTGATTTTTCGTAAATTATTGACTGATGCCTAGTTTCACGCTGTTTTCAAAACTAAAATCGCGCTCACGTAATCAAAATATTTTTTTCGTCAAAACTATTTTAGGGTATGGCTACTGACATTGTGGCCGAAGCTCATGAATATTTTTTTTAGAAATCGGAGGTGGTTGAGCGCAACGTCTGGGACGTTTCAGATGGAATGACCCAAAAACCTTTAAGTGATCTGGCAAACTGCCCCCCTACCCCCTTGCATGCTGGTAGGAATCCGATCGAACGCCGCCCGAGTGACCCTGGCAAATAGTAAGTTTAGTTTGTACATGATGCAAAATCCTGAGACTGGGAATGATATTTGAAAAAAAAAAGTGTAAGAAACAGAAAAAAAAAGGACAGGACAACGTCTCGAACTCAACTCAGCTGAAAACTCAGCTCAGGACAACGTCTCAAACTCAACTCAGCTGAGTTTGAGACGTTGTCCTGTCCCCTTTTTCCTTTCCTCTTACACTATTTCTTGCGAATTTCATTCCCAGTCTCGGGATTTCGCATCATGATCAACATACACCAGCTCGCCTGCACCTTGATAATTTTTTTTGTTTGTAATTGCTGTGGAGGTTTATTTTTTGGGGCGGAAGAAACGCCGAGCAAAAAGCAAAGAAGCTGACGCAACTTGAGGTCGAGGAGCGTCCTACCATACCAGTGGCGTCGGAAGAGGAAACACGGGGGGGGGGGGGGGGAGCTTCAGTGTCTCCCCTTCCCCCCTCCCAGATAATTCGGACTGTTAAAAAAAACAATTCGGGGAAAGAGGGCATGGTCGAGCTTATTTTAATCTGAAATTATTTATGCATATGCATAGCTACTGTCGCTCTTCACTGCATAAAGAATCGCGTAGATGGTCATCGCAGCGAAGCGCTGATGTAACGCTGCTCACGTGCCGTCAGGTACTTATCGTATGCCATGAGCCAGAATTTCGACGGTGCGATACAAAGCTGGTGAACGCTCCCGTCGGCACCTGCTTAGCACGAGGTCAGCGATATGCTTGTTGCGCTCCGCTGCATGTGTGAACAGGCCTTTAGAAACTCTTCGTCAGGGGGCACTGATCGTCACATGCTCGGTGGCTCGAAAGTTCAAAGCTATGTCTTTTCGACACAAATAACTGTGTCATTGGTAAAAAATAATCAACAAAAAAACATAACAGTAATTGCAAAAATAAAAAGCTGGAGAGAAAAAAAAAACTATCAAGAACCCGCCGGAAGTGTTGTATTCTTGCATATTCAGAGGCCCAGAACTATCAAACAAGTTTCCCCTACCGAAATGTGTACAGGCCAAAAGAAACACGTTCCAAAAACGTAAAATGAGAAAAAAAAATTATGACGCGCTGAACTTGAGCAATTCTAGAAATCTTCCCCCACGAGTTAATTTATTCCTCAACGTGAAAAAAAAAAAACAACAATGAACACATTATTTTGTATTCTGAAGATGGTAATGATACGTACTGTCTCTGGTGTTAATTTAAATTCGATACCCCAAACAATCTAGGCGAAAAAAATTACCAAGTTTAGGGCATAATTGTCCGTAGGTACATGTTTGGATATTTATTCGAAACTCGTCTTGAACACCAATAATCATATCTTAAGACGACACTCACCTAGGCTATATATAGATCATTCTTAAAAAAGTTTAACATCTCTACCATAAATAGCTTCGGCTATAGCGCGCTTCAAATATGGCGCAAACGACAATTGTCAAAAACCCGTCGTGCTTCCTCGCTCCTTCGGGAATCCATCTTTCTAAAACCAAGCATGCCGGATAATTGAAATAAACGGCATTGTCTTTCGCAAGGAATGCGGCACCCCTAGTAAAATTGCGAAAAAAAATTACGAATTTACCTCACTGCTTGAATCCAAATGAAACCGCCCACCGGTCTTTCGAAGTTCGACGAACTTCGAACTTTTACCCTAAAAGTTCGAAGTTCGTAGAACTTCTGACTTTTCAGGAATCGAGAGTTCAACAATTTTCGAATTATATAGATTAATAAAGTTGAAAATTCGAAAATTATCGAATTTCTTAGCGTAGGAAGTTCGAAAGTTCGAAAAGCTTCGAACTTTTTAGTGCAAGAAAATCGAAAGTTTCGAAATTCATCGAATTTTTCGGTTTATCAAGTTCGAAAGATCGACAAGCATCACATTTCGCAGAGTAATAAGTTCGAAAATTCGAAAAGCATGGAACTTTTAGGTTTAATAAGTTCGAAAATTTGACTTCCGTCGAATTTCTCGATATGGAAAAATCGAAAATTCGAAATCTTTCGAACCTTTCGAACCGCTTGATTCTACCATCAAAACTTCGATTCGAAAAAAGTTCGCGGCATCCCTAACTTTAACCCACGGTTTGCGTTCGAGAAAACGGCCCCAGGTGGAGCATCCTGTGTTAATTAATGGTCACACGTTCCGGCGTTCGGGTTTCGTTCCGTTCTGACAGTACATATGGGACAAGGGGAGTACCCCTGTACACCCCGTACTTCTTAGCAGGTGTTCGGTCTCGAGGAATGAGAATGGAGCAAGGGAACTGAACTTTGGACAATTTAGTTAATGTCTGTTTGGCCAATAAATGTAGCGAGAAAACTGAATGGGCGCATAAGTCCTTAGACGTCAAATTTTTTTTATACATTTTGCGAGGAAAAATATATTTGTAATTTTTCTTGGTAACTTTGGCGGGAACACTTTTCTGCAAACTTTAGCGGGCAACGTATTCCGGGACAGATTCACGCTAGACAGATATCTGTGGTGAGTAGCTTACTAATGCTATAGCATTAAATAATAAAATCTACGCACAAAGTATAATCTTGAATATGAGAAGAAAGAAAAGGGCGTCCAACGAAATTCACATTTTTTCATACTTTCATAATCATTTATTGATCAACTTCCAATTGTAACGCTCCTTTTCACGAAGGTAAATTTGCTAAATAAAGAAGTAGGATGAAACAAAGGTGTCGCGGATCAAAAAGGCGCCCTGCTCCACTTCAGGGATGCCACGGAGACTCGCCCACAATAAAACAATTTTCAAAGGCGTCCTGATTATCACGCGATCCCTCGAAATATCTATTCAGAAGAAACGAAAGCTCATCACAAAGAAACATGTAACCTAAATGTACAATAGTGTGTTAATTTACAAGAGTTACTTGAAAGATTAGGCATTAGTGCGATCGGGAAACCATGATACATTCCTATGTAGACTGTCTCAATCACTCCAAACGCGTATTCGTGGAACTCAGTTTCGAGCGCTCTTTTGTTTTCTTTTGAAATAAGCGAATCGCGCTGGAGCCAACGCGATTGTTTCCTCCACCTCGGCGTGACCAGCAAGAAATAAGCATTAATTAGAATTGACAAACTCTCTCGAGATAGTAAGGACGCAACTCGAAGAATTGAACCAAGGAGTATTTTTGGCTTTCATCAATACCGAATTTTCAAAACGTTCCTGGTAAGACTTCTTTTGCGCTATAGACAATGCACGCTTCGTTCCTTCAAATATACCGATATCACCATGCTGGTACTATCTTACTGATGTCATTCTAGATCCAGCAGGCAAAGGTGAGCCATCTAGTATTGTCGTGTCGGAACCATACCTAGCTTATGTGAAAAAAATATCGGGAGAGGAAAAAAAACATATACCTCAGGTTGAAAGTTCCAATACAAATTTTTTTTCAAAGAGAGACAATTTTAAGCATATACACCCTGGTACTGGAAGGGGGGTCCATGTCTTAGGCATGTGTTTTTATATTTGGGGAAGGAAAGGGAAATGCCTCTCATTCTTTCCGTCTCCAGGGTATTGCAGTGTACATTTTTAAGAATTCACGCTCAATCATTCTGGAATAAAAGTTTAAGTAAAAAGTGACCAAATGCAGAAGTTGCTACACCTTTGTGGATATCACTATTAGTCTACTAGCTCTTTGGCACATCACTGACGCCTCGGGTAGTAACTGTGTTTATTACCAGGTAAAAAAAAATAAATAATTATAATTACAACCCAAAGCAGTCGAGCAGGTGATTATTACCGTATATACTCCAGTAACAGCCGCACTATTTATGAACAAGGCCCTTGAGTCTGCTTTTCTGCAAAACACATATACACTCAATCATCGCATTGCGCATAAATTACATAGCAAATAACAAGATCGCGAACACGATTCTCCATACAGATCCAATCTTCACAGATGGTATCTTCACGTGAAGACGTTATCTCCTTCCTGTAAGCCGCTGGAATCATGCTGTCGAATGCGGTGATTGGCAAATCGCGTGCTCCGCGAAAAACGAAACTTCTGTTTTTTTTTTATAAACAGTGCAGCTGTTACTCGAGTAAATACGGTACTACAGTAAAAGCGTAGATATGAGGAAAAGTAAACAAATGGCCGCTAAGAAACGCAGAGGAGCAGGTTGTTATATCCAGTGACCTAAATAGTCACAACGGGAACATTTCATTTCGAGTAAGATATTCATTACTTCGACCATAAAAAAAAAGAAATCAGTTTTGAGGTGCGACAGTAGTGAAAACAAAGCAACATTCATGCAAAATTATAAATTACTTGGGTGATGCCTGAGGAAAGGTGCGCCTAAAAAACGGCGGGCATAAAAGGCGGAAGAGCAGCCAATTCTGCCAGTAGTGGGCATTTGGCGTGAAAGTGTTCCATCTGCGATGTATTTTAGAAAAATAAATAACGCGTACAATTTGTGTGAAACATTAGGTGTGCGAGATGCAATGGCTGAAACATTCAACCGTGCGAGTAAAAAAATAATATTTCGCAATCCGATTTTCGCGGTAGCTATGGCCACATATACAGCTTCTTGAGGTGCAGGTGGCTCTACCTCAAGGTGCAAAAAAGAGCGGTTAATAACTTCCTTAGTTAGCAACTGTTACAAACACTCCCGTTACTCACTTCAGTCAATAAAATAAGAAAGTTAGTAACATATGTTAAAAGCAGTTAATAAATTTAGTAAGTAATACGAGCTTTTGTCTAAAGGTTGATTCACACACTTGTGTTATTCTCGAAAAGGGTAACTGCAGCGGCTTGCGAAGTACGGATTGTTACGACAGCAGCTGGGGTCGGCTGCAACAAAACAGGGTAAAGAGCACTTATCTTTATTCTAGTAGGCTGGATACCCGATCGAGGCATGTCTTGTTGGAGTCGAGTGGCACCACTGGCAACTATCATTTGACACGAGGTAATGCATGGGACACTATGGGAAAAACGAGAAAAGGCGGAGATTCCCTAATTCTATGCTGCTGTCGACACTGAAACTTTTGGCTGCTTTTCGGGAAGCCTGTCAGATAGCTCGCGCACAAACAATCAAACTGACGCCCGTCGCAGTTCTTCCCGATAAATGTTTTGTGGTCAAGAGTAACTGCGCAGGGCGAAAAATGTAGTGCGGCTCAATGGTATAAGAGTTACCTAGTAACCGCGTTATCGGTTTCGTCGAGTTGGTTTTAACAGACGACAAGCTTTTGAATGCGTCGTTACTTAGAAGTGGCTGACTCCCGGAAAGCTGATGTCAAGATGGAACTTTTTCAACATTTATCAGCTTGTTTTACTTCTCAAGAGCGGTCTTAATGACGGCAAGTTCATTTGTTTACTTAACTACGAGAGCAAGCTTGTCAGCTCAGGCGTGGGTGCTCTGGCACTTGCGTTCGAAAGCTTGACAAATACTGATTCGATCTCCGAATACCCGAAATAGTGATCGCAGCACATTAAAAAAGATACCCGCCTTTCAGCACAACTTACCAGCTTCAATATTTCTACTTTTGCATGTTTTTGTCAAAGACTCGCGTGTATTGCCTTGTGTCAAGAAAAGGCCGCCGGTGGTGCAACCGACGGGCTCCCGATACAGCCAAGTATAAAAGAATGATAAAAAGTCGACAGCCGACGCAACTGTTGCCATAGCAACGAATGCGTCGTAAACCGTTGCACTCAGGTAGGACTCGACGCCACTGTGTGAACCGCCATTGAGATGTTTCAATCTGATGAGCCAATGAGCCAATCAAAAGCGTCGAGGGTTTGCTTTTGCCGGTTCAACCAATCACGCAGAGACGAACGTCTTTTGCCGTTAACTTCACTAACGATAAGCGATAGTCCGCCTTTGGGCATGCATCGTATCTTTATCGGGGGAGGTATTGGAACGATCTGCTAGAACCCTCCACTGGCTCCATCGGAAGGTTGCGACGGCCGAGGTCGGATATAACGTGGAACGGAAAAATCAAGTAATTTTGTCAATTAATGGCATTTCAATCAGTGCTGGCGGTAATGGCGTTACCGGTAATACGTTACTTTTTTCGCTAACGTTACTTTTTCCAAACAGTATTGTACTTAAGTTACTTATTTGGAGTAGCGAGGTTACGTTACCAGTTATTTCAGAGCGCAGCTCTTCAGCGCCTGTTTCCGGGTTGAGCGGCATCGCCGTCGGCGTAACCGCGCGTTGCATTATCGAACATTTCTCATAGTGACGACATACGTGGCGTCACGTGTGACATCTTGAGGGTAAACGTTTCTCGCTAACTTTGGCGGGAACTTTTTTTCTCTAAATTCAGTGGAACAGTTTTCTGCTAATTTTCCGTCTTACCGTAATTTAACGGGGAAATATTCGCACATAATTTAGCGGGCAACTTTTTCCGTTAAATCTACAAAAAAACTTTTACCCTCGTGACGTCACACGTGACCCTCCCCTCCGAACCCTCCCCTTCTCCTCAAGAGCTGCGCTCTAAATCGGCATTACACAGAATCGCAAATGTCTTTTTTTTTCTTCCCAATATATAAACAAAATTACACTTCAATTTTAGTAGTGCTGCCCATCCATGAGGATTCTTTAATCTCTTTTTTTTTGCGTTTTTCATTGTATTATTTGTGAGTATTTAGGTGAAGGCGTAAAAAGTTTAAAGTAGGTATGTTCAATTTCTAAGTGGACATAACGAAAAAACATTAAAACGTGGTAAAATCATATCTAACAAAGCCGTGGAAATATAACGTGCGTTACTTTTTAGCGGTAATACGTTCCTTTTATTTTCGCTTAACGTAGGACGGTAACGCGTTACGTTTGTTTGCAAGTAGCGAATAACTTATCTCATTAGTTTTTTGGTAACGCCTACACCTGGTGCAATCACGGTGTTTTATTAATATATCATGACATATCAACGAGAAGAAGAAACTGTAGTTGTAGTGGCAATAAGTGGTGAAGTGATCACCGGCACTACGATTTCAATAAACATTAGCGCGATGTCTCGGCAGCTGCTCGCACCATCAGAGGCACAGAGTCATCGTTGACACTTCACAGACCCGATCGCCGGCCTTAGTGCGGACCCGATTCTCTCAGCGAAGCGTTCGTCCCGTGTTCTTTTTTTTTTTTTCAGGTATATGAAAGGTGTCAGCCGTTCAAGAATTAATTACGAATATCATCAAGCTCAACTGTCTTGTTTGAGATATCACGTAAATTTCTTTGAAAGCATGAAATGCTTGTTAACGGAGCCCCCAAATCCCAACACTGTGTTTGTGCGTCCATCCGTCCGTGCATTACCCGTTAAATTTTGCTGAAATATTTACGTCACGTGACCAAAACGTTAATCCTGTTTCTGCTATAAATGTAGCGGAAAATTTAAATCTTCTATCTTCAACACAATTTGTGTTTCCCCGCTAGATTTAGCTTGGAAATCGACGTCCCGTGACCTCAGCACAAATTCAGTTTCGCCGTTAAATCTAGCGGGAAAATATACCTCCCGCGACACGCCAATTGCCTCTCCCCATTCAACCCCTTACTTCCTCTTCCCTTCCTCTCCCCCTACCTCCCCTCTAGGATTTTCTCAACATCTGCCTCCTTTACCCTTGCTCCCGCCATCTGCCTTCAATTACATTCTATTCCCCTCCCCCTCTCTTTTTTTCAACATCCCTCCCCTCTTTTGCTGCGATACCTACCTCCCCCACCCTTTTTCCTCCTCCCCCTCATTGGTCGTGTGACACACGATATCAGTTTCCCCTCTAAATATAGCGGATAAATACGAGTCACGTTACACACCGGCTCCCTCTTCCCATTTCTCTCTCCTTCTTCCTTCCTCGCAATACCTCTCCTCAACCTCGTGCAGTTTCTCTCCTCATCCCCATCTGCCTTACTTCCCCTCCCTCCCCTTCTAATTTCACTCCCCATACCCCTCCTACAGTGCACTTCCTCCCTTCCATGTCCCCCTTCCTGCTGTTGTGACAAAAAAAAATTCAATTTCCCTAAATTTATAAAAAAAAAAAAAAAAAAATTCGAGCATGCCTAAGCTTCGCCTTTAAAAGGGCTCTGACATGTCAAACTATTTTTTTTTTATTTTGCGAAACAATTGTAAACAATGCCTGGATATTACCCTCGAAACTTGAGAACTCAGTATTTGTGAAATAAAAAAAAATGAAAGAACTATAGAAATCTTTGTAATTCGAAAGTACAGCGCAGCTCTTGGGGAAGAGGGAGGGGACAGAGGGGAGGGTATGCCCTCCCCTACCTCTGTACCTTGCCCTCCTCCTCCTCCGTACCCTCCTTTCCTATTCCTCCTCTCGCCTCCTCCTAGCTCCCCCTCCTCCTCTCCGTCATTCCTCACTCTCCTTCTCCCCTCCTTCTCCTTCCCCCTCCTCCTCCCCTCCCCATCCTCCGTACCCTCCCTCCTCGAGCCTCGTACTTTCCTTCCCCCCTCCTCTTCCTGCGTACCCTCTCATCCTCCTCCTGCGTACCACCCTCTTCTCCTCCTCGATACAATCACCGCCTCCCGCAGTTTCCCCGCTAAAATTAGGTGGAAAATTGACGCCACGTGACCTCAACACTAATTGTTTCCCCGCTGAATTTAGCGGGAAAAATAACTTCACATGAGTCCGTGTGACGTCACCAATAAACTAATTCAGTTTCTCCGCTATATTTATCGGGAACATTGACGTCATGTGACCTCAACACCAATTCAATTTCCCGCTAAATTTAGCGGGGCGGTTACGACGCGGCGACGGCGGCGCTAACGGCGACGCCACGAAACACGGGAGGGGGCGCCTAAGAGCTGTGCTCTTTAAAAGAATTTCTAAAAGCCTAATTTGCCGCTCATTCACACTGGAAGCGGATCCGCGTTCGCAACGCGGTTGCGAACGCGGTTGTATAAAGATGCAGTACAATTGAACGCGCACTTGATGTCATCGTGTGCGCGTGCAATTGTACTGGATCTTTATACAACCGCGTTCGCAACCGCCTTGCAAACGCGGATCCGCTTCCAGTGTAAATGCGCGGTTAAAGTTCTCGCAAGATCCGCGCCAGTGCAGTGACGTAAAAGATTGAGACGTCCTGCAATTCAAGCTTCTCTCATGCCTCCGTTTCATCTGCGCCCGCGGCCCCGCAATAAGCTGTTCCATGCGGCCGCTTATCGGTGTGAGCAGGCGACGCTGCACTTTCAAGTTGGAAGTTCCTTTAGGGCTCTTTTAACGATCTCAAATTCTTTGAAACGTTGTGAGGTCGCAGAGAACGCGCAGTGGACTTTTGTGAGCGACGTGAGGGTCCATGTCGCGTCGGTTCTTTCGTGATATGCTGCCCGGCGGAGTCACAACCGAAACTATGGTACGCAGACACCAAACCTAGCGGTCTTGACCGTTTGAAGATTTCCCTTCCAAAGTCTGAGACGTCATCAGGCACCTAAAGAAGAGAACTTCGTCCGATTCCTCGGCTCACCAATCATCCTCAGTGCCACATGCGTCGAGCGCCGCCATCTTTTCCAAGGGAGCATCGAAAGCCAAGAGGCGACATCACTCCGGACTCCGATTTTCGGTATTTCAAAAAGAAGGGCCGTAGTGCGTTCGCAATCGCGTTAAAAAACATTTTTTTACGAATGCCGTTATTAAATATGATAAGAATGTCGGTTACAACGCTTCTAAATTTTATATTCAATTACGTCCAAAATAAAAAGAGGCGAGGATGTGTGGTGAAGTGGGAGGGAAAAACGCCAAAAATAAAAAGGCGTGCGCGCGCGCGCAAGAATATATTTTTGCTTGTTGGTATTTTTTGCGTGTTTATTACTACAAATTGTATCGTTTTGGACAACAAAAACAAATATGACCCTTGGGGTGTCAGTGCCCCTTTAAGCGTTTAACGCGATAGCGTTATCAGGCCCCGTTCGTAGAGCCGTTTCAAAGAAACCCGCACTCGTGTCCCAGCTGTGCAAGAGTGTGTGCATCCTCTAGTCGGTAGCTTCAAGAGTCACGTGATGCGGTGCCAAATTTAGTAGGTGGATAGGGTCATGACATCACAGTCACGTCATACTTGGGTAGTAATTCAATTACAGTAATTAAATTACTGTAATTTAATTACTTTTCCTGGTAATTTGTAATTGTAATAATTACTTTTGGTTAAAAGGAATCGTAATTGTAATTTAATTACTCTCTAGCGTCAGTAATTGCTAAATTTCAGGCACAACTACAATTACTTTTGCAAGATTTTGTGGCGGCGGCGCTTTTCCCCCCTGGCCACGGAGACGACAACACAGCCAAGGCGACAGGGGAGAGAGCGTCTCCCAACCTGCTAAAAAAAAAGGGAAAAGAGCGATGGGAAAGAGAGGCTGGGATAGAACGGAATGAAGGATTTTGTAGACTGCAAAACGATTTAATGAAGAATTTGAAAAATAATTTGATAAATGAGGGCTACATTCGCGTCCGTTTTCGTTCCTGTCGT
The DNA here is from genome assembly GCF_016920785.2 of Ixodes scapularis. Taxonomy (NCBI): domain Eukaryota; kingdom Metazoa; phylum Arthropoda; class Arachnida; order Ixodida; family Ixodidae; genus Ixodes; species Ixodes scapularis. Next base: position 82,523,102 of record NW_024609835.1, read on the forward strand.
AGTTGAATCTGACTCTTCGTCTCGTTTGCTTCCTGTTGCTCCTGCTTCTAGGGTCTTTCCCCTAGAAGCAGGAGCTTTTCCGGAGGTCGAAGTCGAGCTGGTTGGCTCCGATCACATCATCCGGTCGAGGCGGGGAGGTTCGAGGTTCTCCTTACGCATCTTCGCCGCTAGCATATTCGCTTGCATATTTCAGTGAAGTTTGGAACCTTTTTGTTCATGAAATTATTCTCTTTTCTTTATGAGTTTTTCACGTCCTTCTCCTCTATCTCGTATGTTGATACCGCTAACAGTAAGTCGTGCTACTCTAACATCGAGGCGAAGAAGCAAAGATGCAGCAGGTCTCATTAACACGACTCACCCTGCCTTACTTCCAACTGTTGTTGCTACACTGCTCTTCCTCCTACCAATCCTCGTCTAACTTTTTGTATAAATCTTCATTATTTAGTGTTCGCTCTTCCTAACCCTTTCAACCGTTTGTCAGCCTGATTGGACGAGATTCCAAAACTTACAAACCGCGGCTTTAGCTGTAGGGAGCTTGTTTTTGCATTTGTTGTTCGTTGAAGGCTTCTTTTGTTATAGAGGGCTTGGCTTGCACTTTGTTTTTACACCTCTATCGTGACACTCCACGCGTTGTCCTCTCGTCTTGGCCTGTGGAACCGCCCCGAGGCGCGCAGTGCTGCTTTGCATTGAGAAGCTGCAACAGTCTTATCTACAATGGAAAAGGAAAGGCTGCCGGGGCCTTGTTGCGAAAAATTCTGTAAACAGATTAGCACCAATGTAAAAAACTATAATCGTGAGGAGCAAACTCTCCGGACCGTTTCTGAAAACAAATTCAATAAACCGAAAGGCGACCTCCAATTTGCGGAAACACTTGCAGGTAGGCAACTTTCTTGTTACTTTGAATAATACTTACAGTTATAAAAAAATAATAATAATAGCTCATCTATATCTTCCAGCTGAAACACGCTCAAGTAAATCGTGAAATCGAGGCGTCCAAGAGGCCGCAGTTTTGGAATAATTCGCGGATTCTAATTTTCGCGACGCGGTGCAATCGCGATATAGATTCCAATGTGTTTACATTTTTTTTCGCGAATTGTAGGCGATTCGCGAAATTCGCGAAAATAAAGTCGTTTGCAGTGTATCATGAATTTTCGAGGTTGTTCTTGCCACGCTAAATTCAAATCGGTCTTCTTTATGAGACGCATAACATCGATACAATCATTGCTATCCTAATGATTAGCTACATGACGATCCTAAATTTATTATTTATCTCGGGAGCTTTTTGGGTGTTACCGTGCACTGAATTAACCCAGAATCCCTGGCCGTAGCACACGAACCACAGTTCGTGTGCTACGGTTACCCACATCCGGCATGTTACAAGTTCACAGACAGGGAGAGGCAGCGAATCATCGTGGCTGCAATGTTTTCATAAGTTGTCGTATCCTTTAAATGTTTGACGTCGTTTACAAGTTTCTCTTATTAGCCATTTTTACGCGAGTTTTATGATACCAGTACTGTCGCATATTTGTTTCCTTGTATTATTTTTAAGTTTATTTTTTCTTGGTTTGACTTGGATACCATTTGCATAAGCTCTAAGGAGATTCACCTCGCACCTGTGAATTTTGTCGCCATCTTTTATGTTTTGAGAATATATGAACGCAGGAGTTCATTACTCCAAACTATTAAGTTCTATGATCCATTTAACAAATTTAATAAAAGGAAAGTACAGTGCGTGACATTTATACAGCGGCCATATAACTCGTTTACAGTTATATGGCCCAATGTGGGGGGTAACTCTCAGAAATAATTAATTGTAAAGTAATTGCATTACTTTTAAAAAATAATTTGTAATTGCAATGAACTTCTTTTGCGTAGTAGTAATTGTAATTGTAGTTAAACTACTTTTGGAGCTAAGTAATTGTAATTGTAATTAAATTACATTTTGAAAGTAATTTACTCATGTATGAGTCACGTGCGACTTCACACGTGACTGTGACGTCGTGGCTCTGTCACCCAATCAGGATTTTCCAGTCCCACCGACCCTGACGCCGATGCCGAATTTTCTGCGACACGAGCTGCCGGAAGAATCGCTCCTAGAATCTGCACTTCATTTCCTATCGACCAACACACTGTTTACAAAAAGCCCACGTATGCCCACGTCAGGTGTGGGAAACGCGCGTGTACAGAGACAAGATTCGCGCGAGGTAAAGCATCTGCACATGCTCAGTACAGACAACAGCGCCACCGTAGTGGCGTGACGTCAGAGAGTTAAATTGGTCTATAGAACTGAAAGTAAAGCTCGCTGTGGCTGTTTTGAATAAAAATTAACTTTATTCTATAGTTTTTCACTCCTAAACAGACAGGCCAGTGGAAAATATACTATGCCTGCTCGTTAGACGAATACGACGTCAATACACGTGATGACGCCCATACCCACGCGTAGAGAGCCCAGAGATCGAGTGTCCAACTGCTCAGCCAGGGTCGCCTGGTCTATGGGCCGCGTTTGTAGTACGAGCTGCGAGGAGGTGACGGATGCGTTGGTCGTCTGCAAGCGGCCTTTCCTATTGACTACGCGACAAGGCAGCGCATGCGCACTTGCGACCAACCTCCGCAGGAGGCGTCCGCCATTACATTGCAATTCATGGGGTAAAATGGACAATCTTCTCAATCTAGGCTCTCTACCCGCGCGCAGGGGGCGGATGGTAAAAGGGAGGCAAAGGGTACATTTTTCTGAAGCTAAATCTGATAAACAACTTGCGTTTTTCTGTGTGTGTTTTTGTTTTGTTTTTACCATGCTGGGGGTGACTGGGCTTGGGTAGCCCAATGTGTTTTTGTTATTTGCTGGTTCATTCTAAGAATATAAAAATTAGGTCACTGTTTTACGCGACGGTATTCACCCTCTCTCCAGCAATAATGTGGCTGGCGCTGCGGGGTAATCTGGAAGAAATAAATATTACGGAGTACTTAAATAAGCGTGCCCCCCCCCCCTTCCCGTCGTTAACAATTTAGAATTTAACAACCCTTGTTTAGAGACATGCAAAATCCACTCGTCCTTTTTCACAATTGCAGTCAGATTATTGCACTTTCTGATTCATCATGGAGGCATCTGTAATCTCCATGTTGCTTCTAACTGGTATGTTACACACAAACCTTGCAATCGTCTTAAGCAACACAGCCGCCGGAAGAGAAAATGAAAATGCACGACTTCCAATTTTGCAGGATCTATATGCCACTATGCAATGAAAACATTGAAGATACAACCCAGGCAACACACCATTGTTGGACCCCCGTTGGCCCAATGTTGGCGAAAAATGTTTAAAATATTGGTCTGACGTTGGCATTTTCGAAAACGCCACCCAAACCAATAGTGGTTCAACATTGGTGCCAATGTTGGGCCACTGGTTTCCCAACGTTCTAGCCCACGTTGGACCAACGTGATTTGCGGTTTTTTTATCGAATATTGGCTTAGAGGTTTCACCGTTGGCTGAACCAACCTTGGCATCCAGCGCCTTACGCACTGGCGCTTCCAACATTGGCATAAATATTCACTATTCCAATATTGGCATCCATTCTAATACACTCGCTATTTTTTGCACCCATTGTCTATGCCATTATTGGATGCCAGTTTTCTGCCAGTGTTTCTACCAGCGTCACAAAAACAGTGCCGAGAACCAAGCAAGTCCCTTGCCCTATTTCCTCTAGCACTGATTTCTTTGCGATACTAAAATCAAATAAATGCCGGAATTTCACCACATTTGTGCACTTTAGAAATCCTTAAAACATGCAAATGAATGGTTCATAACGTTTGATATTGCCACGCGCTAGACACACCGGCGGATGGCACAGGCTATCGCATTAAGATAAGCACGTGACATTGGGCAGTGCCGCACACCAGACGCACGGGTCGGTCGCACGAGCGTCTTGCGCTGGTGCCATCGCGTGACTGTGAGCTTTGTTTTTTTGGGACATTCTTTTCATCTACTCCGCTGGGACTTGACACTGAAGTGAAGAAGTTAAAGTTCTTGTTTTTCCACCAAGCCGAACTCTTTTTGTGTTGCACATAAAGTCGTGACATTAAAGGCCCGTTCACACGATGCATTTTTCTCGCGCATCTAGTGTCGCGAAACGTAGTTTCGCGAATTGGTTGCGCCGTCTAAACGACTCCGAAAAGGATGCGCGCATCTAAAAAAAGTTGCGCGCACACCTCGCTTCTGGAGCGAGCTTTTACTGAAACTTTGCCGAGTCCTGTCAATCACTCTGAGGGCGGCGCCAATGGCCGCTCAGAAACGCTCTCACGTGGCCTCTGAGGGAGGAGCGAGCTATTTGAGAAGACCACTTCACTGCCGGTGTTGTAGCCGAGCCAATTTCGAAAAAAAACGAAACCACGAACGATGGATACTGCCGGCGCTTCCGCAAGCACGTCAAGCACCACTGAATGAAAAGGGCGTAGCATATCGGAAAACAATCCAGCGATGGACGAAGACGTAATTGGTGATGACGATAATTCGCGTCTGTTTTTAGTCATACTTAACAAATAAAACCTTGAGACAAGGAAACAAAAAAGGACGTACACAGTACCGTGTCAAAACTACCACAGCGTACAGCTCTCATTTACTTCCACAACAGTCTTCTTCTTTGTCAACCTCCATCCAAATTATATATATTCAAAGTAAATGGCAGTAAATGACAATTCAACAACTAGTAGATGACAATTTAAGAGTAAATTAAGTAAATTGAAGTAACTGACAGCTGTATGCTGTGCTCGTTTTAAGACGGTGGCGTGTATGTCCCTTTTTGTTTCCTTGTCTTAAGGTTTTATTTCTTAACTATGATTGTTCACCAGCTCGCCTGCGTTTTGGCTCTTAGAATGTGGCGGGAGATGGAGAACACGACGCTGAATGGCTAATGGTGATGATGATGATGTTGGCTTTCAACTGAAGCGCCACTTTATGGTCAACTCCCAAACCATTTTCGCGAGTCTAAACGTCATCGTTGTTGCACGTGAAGCGGTACGTGTGAACGAGCACATTTCGCGAAACTTGAGTGTCGCGAAACTGTTGCGCGCCTAAAAGATGCATCGTGTGAACAGACCTTAAGTGGTGGAGGTGCGGGGTAATGTCCTCCACATGCTCACGTCTAGTACATCCTCGAACACCCGTGACCCCACCCCAGCTAGGGATGCCCACATCGAAGGAAGCACGTCGTTAAGCACCGACGTTCGCTTAAGCCGACGACAGCAAGGCCTACCAGCGGAGTTCGGGCTTCTTTCGGACAAGGCTTCAGCAAGAACCGAGTCCTCAGGCACCGGGATCATGTCTTCCCCTGCTGCCCCGAGTCAAATAGTCTTGCAGGTTCCACGAACACCGAGGGCTTTCCACGGGGACCTTTACGAAGACGCGGAAGACTGGGTCGAGCATTTTGATCGGGTAGCGATACTAAACGGCTGGGACGATTCGTTGAAGTTACGGAACGTTTACTTCTCGCTTGAGGACGCAGCCCGCGTTTGGTTTGAAAACCGAGAAACAAGCTTTACGTCATGGGACGAATTCAAGTCCCAGCTTCTGCGGACCTTCGCCAATGCACAGCGCAAGGAGAGGGCTGAGCAGTTGCTTCAGGCAAGAACGCAGCACCCCAATGAGGGCGTCGTCGCGTACGTAGAAGAGATGATTCGCCTCTTCCGTCGTGCCAACCCGATCATGACCGAAGAAAAGAAATTGCGGCACCTGATGAAAGGCGTCAAGCAAGACCTTTTCGGAGGCCTCGTGAGGAATCCTCCTTCGACGGTGGCTGAGTTTGTCGCAGAGGCATCTACAATCGAGAAAACGCTACAGATGCGCTCCCGGCTGTACGAACGCCAGTTGCCGACTGCCTCGCAAGACCATCTAGTAACGGCTTTCGGTAGCACCAGCGACGTCCTTCGTGAGCTCATTCGAGGTGTCGTCCGTGAGGAACTTCAAAAGTTACAGACGCCGGTACTTCAACCCACCGTCGCCCCTGTGTCAGCAATCATCCGGGAAGAAGTTCGAAACGACCTTGGCATAACACCAGTACAGGAGGAAGCCTCGGAACAGCGCACTCTGTCATACGCTGCCGCCGTGAGGAATTCCGCACCTCCACCACTTAATTGGCTGTACTGCAAGCCATAAGGACCGCTGGCCTCACACTTAAGCCGGAAAAGTGCCATTTCGCATTCAAAGAGCTCAAATTCCTAGGCCACGTCGTGAGCGCAGAAGGCGTTCTGCCCGACCCTGAGAAGACTTCTGCCGTCGCATTGTTCCCTGCTCCCACCGACAAGAAGACCGTACAACAGTTTCTGGGACTGTGCGCCTATTATAGACGCTTTGTGGAGCAAGTTTCCAAAATAGCCGAACCGCTCACTCGGCTCACGCGTGACGATGTCCCGTTTACGTGGACGGAAGAGCAGCAGTGTGCTTTTGAAGAGCTTCAAGGTCGCCTGCAGTCGGCACCAGTTCTCGCACACTTCGACGAGCTCGCAGAGACCGAGATCCACACTGATGCTAGCAACGTTGGCCTCGGAGCTGTTTTAGTCCAGTGGCAAGATGGAGTCGAACGGGTGATTGCGTATGCCAGCCGCTCACTGTCCAAAGCAGAGACTAACTATTCGACCACGGAAAAAGAGTGTCTCACAATCATTTGGGCCACCATCAAGTTTCGCCCCTACCTTTATGGGAGGCCTTTCAAGGTGGTCACCGACCACCAATCTCTATGCTGGTTGGCCACCCTCAAAGACCCTTCCGGGCGTCTCGCGCGCTGGAGCCTGAGTCTTCAGGAATTCAAAATCACCGTCGTGCACAAGACGGGGCGAAAACACAACGACGCGGATTGTCTCTCGTGCTCCTTTTGACCCTGCTCCGCAAACCGATGAAATGGACGACGCATTTCTCGGAGCTATTGACACTGCGATCATGGCCCAACAGCAACGAACAGACCCCGAGCTTCGTGCTTTTATTGAGCACCTGGACGGCCGTGATACACCTGTATCAACCGCATTTTCTCGAAGTCAAGGTTCTTTCTGCTTAAAAGACGGTGTTCTGTACAAGAAAAATTTCCAGCCCATCGCGGCTTCATACGTTCTTGTCATTCCGACCGCCCTTCGCGACGAAATTCTTTACGCCAGCCACGACGAGCCAACGTCGGGACACCTTGGTTTTGCCCACACACTCGCGAGAGTCCGTAAGAAGTACTACTGGCCTCGAATGTACGCTGCTGTACACCATTACGTAAGGACATGCCGCGAGTGCCAGCGGCGTAAGACGCCGCCTGTGAAACCCGCAGGCCTTCTTCAACCAATTGACCCGCCGTCAGCACCATTTGAACAAATCGGAATGGACTTGTTGGGCCCTTTCCCAAACTCGTCCTTAGGTAACAAATGGATCATCGTTGCGACGGACTACCTGACGCGGTACGCCGAGACACGCGCACTCCCCCAAGGAACCGCATTAGAGGTGGCAAAGTTCTTCGTCGACACCGCCGTCTTGCGTCGTGGCGCCCCAAAAGTGGTTATAACAGATCGTGGTACCGCATTCACAGCTCAGCTCACGCAAGACGTCATGAGCCTAAGTCAGACGACTCACAGGAAAACTACAGCATATCACCCGCAAACTAACGGCCTCACAGAGCGCCTTAACAAGACAATCGCCGATATGCTGTGCATGTACGTGGACGTCCAACAGAGGACATGGGATGAGATTCTTTGCTACATCACGTTCGCGTATAATACGGCCCCACAGGAAACAACGGGTTTCACGCCATTTCGACTAGTGTACGGACGCGAGGCAACGACTACGTTGGACGCCATGCTGCCTCACTTTCCGGACATGATGAATGCCGACGCTGATATCTTCGCGCAACGTGCAGAAGAAGCTCCTCAACTGGCGAGAGTACGAATCCGCCGACAGCAGCTCGTCGACGCCCGCCGCTACAACCTGAGCCGCCGTGACGTCCGATTTCGACCGGGGGATCAAGTATCGGTTTGTACACCTATCCAGCGTCGAGGACTCAGTGAAAAACTTTTGCGAAAGTACTTCGGCCCCTACAAGGTTCTTCGTCGCCTGAGTGACCTCCCATACGAAGTCATTCCGGATAGTGGACATCTTTCCTTCCGACGCTCCGCACGCCCTGAGGTCGTCCACGTGGTCCGGCTAAAGCCCTACTACGCCAGACAATAGACACTTCTCACCCTGCATTTATTTTTGTTTAAGCATCGGGACGATGCTTCATCGGAAGGGGAGGGCAGTGCCACGCGCTAGACACACCGGCGGATGGCACAGGCTATCGCATTAAGATAAGCACGTGACATTGGGCAGTGCCGCACTCCAGACGCACGGGTCGGTCGCACGAGCGTCTTGCGCTCGTGCCTTCGCGTAACTGTGAGCTTTGTTTTTTTGGGACATTCTTTTCATCTACTCCGCTGGGACTTGACACTGAAGTGAAGAAGTTAAAGTTCTTGTTTTTCCACCAAGCCGAACTCTTTTTGTGTTGCACATAAAGTCGTGACAATATTATATAATTTATGTAAATCGAATAAAAGTATTAAAAAAATTGTGCAGCTAGGGTGGCCTAGGCAGACTCGCCGGCAGGGTCTGCGGCAGGCTCGGTAGTGGACAGGGCAGAGGGCTGGGAGAAGGGCTGGGCAAAGGGATTCCACGCAGGGGCCTGGCCACAGGATTCTGAAAGAGGCAGAAGCGGGGGTTTGAATTCAGGTGAAGGGTTTCATAGGCTCTCAGTCCTCTCTTACGCTTGTCAATAATGAATATCAAAATAAAACAGCTTCATTATTTTCCACCCTTTAATTAACTATTCGATTAATCGACTCAGTTGCTCCTCAAGTATAAAATCTCGGAAAAGCGTACCGACTTTATGTTTACTTTTCCATATTATAAACTTTCTTTTCCTGTGAATTATTTTTCGTTATTTTGTATTTAAAAAAAAACTTAGTACTACCTTCTATAATAAATTGATGCGCAGGTAAGACACCGGAGCCGGCTTGATGGAATCAGTGTCTCAGCTGAGACTGGGTGAAAGAAAGCACTGTAAAGGCTGGGAAGCGCGAGCGTTTTGAGTCGAGGTTTGAGTCCCGTTCAGCTCGTACGCTGGCTTTTACAGTGTTGTCTTTCCCCCCGTCTCAGCTGAGACGCTGTTTCTAGCAAGAAGGCCCAGGCGTTTACTACTGTTATGTTCGTCCGACTTGTCCTAACTCAGAGCTCGATCGATCTAGATTTAAATATTTATAGTGATTTAAAAAAATTAATCAAATGGTACGAAGGTTATTTAAGAAATTGCTTAGCTCTATTCTTGCAACATTATAGGCGTCCCTCAACCTTTCATCAAGCTTTAAAAATCTTAACAGTTACAATCTCACCATTTAAGTTCACACCGACATTTCTACGTTACTCTGAAAAAAAAAAAACTTTTTTTAAGATTTACGGTATTTGTGGCACGGGAATATGTAGTTATAAATGTATCCATATTGCCTTCATAATATTTACAGTTCATAAATCCAACTGCTGGCATCCCTCTTCAGCTCACCAGTGCCAAACGCACTACTAAATAAACAGTTCAATAAATACCCCATTATACGTAAGAACATGACAGTTGAACAGAACTTAATGCTTGAGTCAATCAAGAATTTAAAATAAATCACGCATATAATACAGCCTGTCGTGTAAACGCAATTACTGGCAATTACACTAGCAGAGCGCGGTGACATAATTGACACTCCACTTGCACCCAACAAGCCGAACCTTGGCAAATAAGGACTACTGAACGCTCTGTGGTATTCGGCTTTGGACATACCGGGAGGACTTTTTACTACAGGACGGGTGTAGGACAAATTGGTCCCGGTCAGATGTGTCCCGAATAAAATGGTCCGGACAAAATGGTCCCGGACAAAAAGGTCCCAAGTGCCAACCCGGACAAAATGGTCCCAGGTGAATTTATCAATACTTTGATACTGTGAGCGCTCTTAATAGGACAAAATGGTTCGGTACTCCTATTTTGACACACGTTCAAGGATAATATCGACATTTTCATTATAATCATTTAAAACAAATTTTAAATCCCTTTTATCTATACCGTGTAGCTCTATTTCTCAAAGGTTCTTGATTTCTACCGATATATTCCACGTGTATAATCGATATCTCGCTATCGCCGAGAACCTGTTTTCAAATTAGCGCTATCGAGCCTCAAGACGATTTTGTAAATGAAAATCATTATCATACACGTACTACATGTTCTTGACGTGATTTTTTTAAATGAACCTGTCGTACCACCGTGTTGTATTTTTCAGAAACAGCATCGCTCTGTGTGAGCATTGTGTATTAAAGAAATCAAGAATTGATTTCGAAATTATGAGCGTATTTATTACATAGACAACTTAAGAGACAAGAAGTCGACGTGGCTGAAGCGAAGGCCTAATACGAAAATGTATTCATATGACCCATACCCCTCAAAAAGTCGTTCAAGGGAGGGGCCCTTGCACATACTGTGTGCACAGAGTTACAAGCTGCTGCTAATATCCATCAAGAGTAGAAAATACAAAAAAAAACTGCCAACAGCAAATAAACAATGCCACGCAGGAACCATTTTGTCCGGAATGGCAGTTGGGACCATTCTGTCCGGGACCATTTTGTCCGGGACCATTTTGTCCGGGACCATTTTGACCGGGACCATTTTGACCGGATCTCCTACAGCACACATCTACCGCCAAGAAGACAGCCATATTTTAACAAGAAAAATTAAATAAAAATTACTTCGAACGCAGAAATAACCAATCAGAACGCCTCTCACGGTCTATTAGAATACGAAACACTTACAAATAGCGCTGTACAGGGCCTTTCGGGCCGATCGCTGTGGATTACACGTTGAACACGTCGGAGATTCCTGGCACAGAGTTTGACACGGTTCAAGCTCATCGGATAGTGACAAAACGTACATTGCGTAGAAAGAATACCTATCCCCAATGGTCAGGAGGACCTCGCCTTGTCACTCACATGGAAGAGAAGGTGGTGCGTCGTGTCTTCGGTCCGTCGAAGCTAGTGGTCACACGTATGCCCACAACAAAGCAAGATCACCGGTGTGTAGGCGCTGCCGAAAGAATATCCATGGTCTTGGCAATCCGCATGTTGAAGATCGCACTTTGCACTAAGACGAAATGCGCTGCTGCTGATCGAACTCTAGAACCACCATTCTTTCAGGTTTCAGTATAGGGTTACCTGGATGGTAAAGATGCCGAACCGCTTTGCCCGATAAAAACAGTCTGCTAAGCAATCAAATGCACACAGACAACTTAGAAACGGACACCACAGTGTCCTGATATCCGCATGATTTCTCTTGTCATTCTTGTTCCTTGGAGAAAAGAGCTATTTCTGCCACAAAAACAAACAAACAAAAAACATGCATAAATTGCGAAGCGCATCTGCCCACTTGCAGTTCGCGGATGCGCATGTTGGAAATTGAGGAGACCGTCCCCACCGTCTTTCAGTCAATACCTTATCGTGTGGCCTTGGTGCACGCGATCCCATTTTCTATGTGCGTGTGTGTGCGCGTGTGCGTGTGTTTCGCGGGCTGAACCCGATCGCCCCTAAGCCGTTAGTGTAGAGCAGGGATGGGCAAAATAAATACAAATATGTACCGAAATACAAATACAAAATACTTCGTCAAAAATGTATTTAATAACAAATCTAATTACATTTTGAAAAAAGCATTTAAATACAAGATACAAATACAACCAAATGTATTTGGTTTCCTCCAAATACTTTCCAAATACATTCCTCAAAATTTGCGTCAGCGACTTCACGGCACCTGCAACGGGTTTCTGGGTATCTCATTTTAATTTTGCATCGCACACTCGGGAGTTAGTGTGCGAGGCTCTAGTAACGAAATAGAAATATAATCACAAAAAAAAGTAATCATCTTTGACGTAATAGGTGACAAATGTACAGAGCTTCGAGCAGCTTCTTTTGTCGATTACATTTTGGTATAAACCAACAAAGAACCGAGACGACCAAGACGCGCAGCACTAGCTAGGTAATTTTTTATTGTTGCAACTCGCACCAGTTACGAAAATCTGGACAACCCGCGCATTTCGAATGTTTTAGCCAAAAGTATGGATGGAAATCAGGCTGGAAAACATCACAGTTATCACAGGCACTTATTTAGCCAGTCTGCCTGCGAACGTCGATTACGTCACTATTCTTACCCTGGACTAGCACCGTAATCACAAAGTCACTAAACGCTTCTGCTTGATTGAGAGACACTGCATTCGGTGCAGAACGTAGTTTTCTTCCTGCTCTGGACAGTGCCCTTAACATAAAGCCGGAGGAGAATAAGAAAAAAAGCGCCATGCCCGAATGAAAAATGGAGACTATATCTTACAACCGCATGCATAAAAACAAGATGTATTTTCACCCCAAAAATTGTATTTAATTACTATTGTATTTGAAATACCCGCATTGTAGTATTTAAATACTCACGTCAAATACATTACCTAATTCGTAAGTAAATACATATGCAAAATACACAAAGTATTTGAAATACGTATTTCAAATACTTGTAGTTGAAATACTGCCCATCCCTGGTGTAGAGGAAGCTAAGAAGTTCGGTGAACCAATCGCAGGTCTATTTTTAATTACGTGATCACGCTCTCTCCCGTAACTACGCGCAAAAAGCGGCGCAGGTGATGACTGGTCCGACCGGCGCGTAGCTACCCCGGAGCTGTCAGCTTAAGAATACGCAGCCCTCCTCCCTCAATTACGCCGAGTCCTCTTAGCTCACAAAGGAGAGCTTTGGAGAGATTAGTGACAGCGTGGGGAAAATGGGAGGGGAACTGTTCTCTCATCATTCTCTCTCACCCTTTCCGAACCCGTTCCGAGGCAATCGGCGCGACCCCCCCGCCCCCCCCCCCCCCCCCCCTGTTCACTTCTCTCTCTCTGTCTCTCGAATGTCTCGTTTGTCTCTGCTGGTATTTGCTGTCCGGGTTTCCAAAAACCAATGTAGTGGAGATTGCTTAGACATGATAACTCTACAGAAAGAGAACGAAAAGGGACTGACAGACGCGAAGCTCCGAAATCAGCTCGGAGCCTAATGTTAAAATTAAAAACAAACAATGATAAATCAAATGCGGAAAAATGGGGCTAGACTGTAAATCAAGACCAATATCCGGCTAGACTTTAAATCAAGACCAACAAGGTCGTCTGCTATCAGTGCCTTGCCGCCATATAGGATGCATTAGGGCTCTTAGTGTCGCACCAGTAGTGCTGGAAAGTCATAGAGCCGTTATTGCATAACCACATTTCAGAATAGTGTCTTGTTCGAGTCAAACGCAAAGAGGTTCTTCACCTGACACGAGGTGCAATCCACAAGCCCGTAGTTAGGGTACGAATCTTATCTTTCGAGATCATAGAGTCAACGAAATAATTATTATGTTGACTCTATAACGCGGACATCGTTTTTCTTCTTTTTTTTTCTGTTGGCGGTTTTGATGAGTCCATATTACTGGCGACTCCTTAATATGCACAATGAAAGAGCAAAACATCGCCATTAAGTTCTGTACCTTGTTATTTTCTTGTTTTCTTTGCAAAAAAGCACATGAATCGCGCTTTGACAAAATTACAAAATTGACAAGCGCTCGAGCAATTTCAATTTGTTGAGTTGAAACGTACACGCCTAAACCAGCCTTTTCCAATATAATAATAATAATAATAATTTTATTTTCCTTTATATGCAAAGCAGGGAGATAGGGCAAAAAGCTGCATGGCTTGCAGCTTGACGAGGCCCTACTCCGTGTAGCAAAGCAGCAGAGACATTTCAAACAGGACAAGCAAAAAAACAAAGTACCACACCTCATTGCATCGATTATCTACAAAAGAAGTCGTTATAACTGTTTTCCAATAGCATGTCGCGGAGCATGCCCTTTGGTTTTTTAGTAATGTCAATATTTTCACCTTCGAGCTCATTTAAAAGTGACGGTAGTCTATGTTTTAAAGAAGTTAGTCTACAGTTCGTGCGGGAAGTAGTAACACACCAGGCCCTCGCTGTGTCTAGTTTCATACGTCTGGGTTGTTCCCTCCAAGCCCGACAGTACAGAAAGGAAAACGTTGTTATTTTGTTTCACTGCTGTATTGCAGGCTCCCATCAGACGATAGTTGTACAAATGAATAATTTTCACAGCCTTATGTTTACGAAATAGCTCCTCAGAAGAATGCAAAAAAGAATCATTTTCAATTAGAAACACTTTCTTCTGTGTCAGTAGCAGTGTTGTTACGTTTTGTTTCGTTGTGGTTCCCCACACCAGGTGACAGTAAACGTAATGTGTGTAGATCAGGGAGTAATACAGGAGCAACTTCACTCCCGCGGGAAACATAAAACGAGTTTTAGATATTAATCCTATGGCTTTGCAAACTTTCCGGTGGATATACTCAACGTGTTCAGTCCAAGAGAGTGATTCGGTAAAAATGACACCAATAATTTTAACAGATTTTGCAATCTCTAAAAAAGATGAATTCATCGTGATATCCCAGGTAGCACACCAGAGGAATGCCCAACTTGGGCAAATGTCTGGCAAACATAAGGGCCCAACTTTGGCGCAGTTAGTGTTTGCATCATGGCACTCATCAGTGCCAAAGTACGATGCCTAACTATAGCCTTAGTTGGGCGATCCTAGGGCATGCCAAAGTTTGGCTCTTCTCTGGTACGCCAGAGGAGTGCCAAAGTTTGGTGCAATACTTGAGCCATAACTGCCATAGTAAATCCTAATGTGGGAATTCGGGGCATGCCAAGGTTTGGCGTTTCTCTGGTCCGCCAGAGGAGCGCCAAAGTCGGTGGCATACTTTAGCCATAACTGCCAGAGCAACGCCTGATTTCGGTATTTGGGACGTGCCAAAGTTTTGCTTTTCTCCGGTTTTGGCCCAAAGATTCCAGATGAGAGCCGAACTATCAGAAAATTAGGCCTAACTTTGGCACTTGTTTGGCGAATTTGACCCAAAAATGCCAGATCTCAGCTGAACTACAAGGAAGTAAGCCTAACTCTTGCACATATGTGGCAATTTTGTTCCAAAGGTGCCAGATGACTGTCGAACTATGGGAAAGTGAAGCCTAACTTTGGCACTTGTTTGGCGATTTTGGCCCTAAGATGCCAGATGTTAGCCAAACTACAAGCACTAAGCCTAACTCTGGCACATCTGTGGCGATTTGGGCCCGAAGGTGCCAGATGATAGCCGAACTATCAAAAAGTGAAGCCTAACTTTGGCATCTGTTTGGTAGTTTTGACCCAAAAATGCCAAATATCAGCCGAACTACCGGGCAGTAAGCCTAACTCTGGCATTTGTTAGGCGATTTAGGCCCAAATATGCCAGATGACAGACCAACTACCAGGCAGTGAAGCCTCAATTTGGCACTTGTTTGGCGAATTAGGGCCAAAATACCCAGACTCTTGCCAAGGAAGGTCAGGTTTGGCTCTACTTTGGCTTTTTCGGGCTTTTTAATGCCCTAAACTCCCAGACAAAAGCCAAATTTTGGCCCAGAACTCAATGCTACCTGGGATTTAAAGGCAACGATTACATTTCCGTGGTCTAAACAGTACGCATTTATTTTGCCTGTGTTTTTTTTTTATTTCATTAACTAGCGTCCATAAGTATAAATTTTCAAGAACAATTGCCGGCATACTGTCGATCTCAGAAGTTGTTTGACCTTTAATAAAAAAAGAGTGGTATCCTCTGCATATGAAAAGAACCTGAGGCGAGACTCCCGAAACTTTCTTACGACAAAAAAGTTCGTAAATTTATCTTACGACAAATTTACGAACTTTTGAGTATTCCCGAGGCAAAATGTTCGTAAGTTTTGCGTAAGTTAAGACGAAATCCTACGACAGGGGTCCGATCGATCTTACGAACGTTTTGGCGACTTTTAACCAAAATGGCTGCCGCGTACGTCGTCTACCTGCTTCAGCAGCAGCGCGACGCGGAGCGGAATCTACGGCAGCAACGTGTGTTCCGCACTCCTCGGACACTCGACACCATCGCCGATAACCATCTGGCGAGGTACTACCGTCTCCCGAGACCTGCCATGAAGATACTCTGCGAGGCGCTCGCACCTGCGCTCCGCCGTCCGACGGCTCGGAACTGTGCGCTCCCCGTGGACGCCCAAGTACTACTGGCGCTTCGCTTCTATGCGAGCGGCAGTTTTCAGTCGGTCGTGGGCAACGAGGTAGAGGGGCTTAGAGCGATAAACCGGGGTTCCGGTCTGCACTCGAAAGTGACCCCCATAAGGAGGCTGCCATTGTACGCAAATTTGACCACACGTCACATGACCAAACCAAATACGTGACGTCACAGGAAAGATGGCAGCGCCCATGCAGCGGCTGGCCCCAGCTGGGCCGGAGCTTGTCGGATACTTTGTTGGTTGTCGTTCGTCTCGGCGAGTTGATTTCAGACGCGGAAGCCGTCATATGAGGCCGGTCGAAAGCGAGTTCAGACTTCAACGTGGTGTTTGACGTAGGTATAACGTGAAAATACGGAGGAACGGTGTGCATTTCGCTGGTGACCGACCGGGATATTGCCACGGAAGAGACAATCTGACCTACGTTGCTCGGACCTCGGATTGATTCGGATACCGCTAGGATAAAATTTAAGGCGACGTTTCTGTGCTCTCGTTGACCATCGGAATCTTCGAGGTTTTCAGTGAAGCGTGTGCAATATATTTGGATACACAGTTTAGCGACGGAAATTGCGTGAGTAGTGCTTGGCGGTGTGCAATCGTGGTGCAGCTTCGATCAAATGACCGAGGGCTTACTTCGGTTGTGCGGCGCACCGGAAGGCTGCCTTGAAGCTGGTAGTTCCCGTGCCGTGCTGAATGATGCTGTGCTGCTTACAAATTGTTCCGGCGTAGAAGTGCACTTTCACGGAGCACAGGTGTGCGGCGCACCGAAGAGCTGCCTTCAAGCTGGTAGTTCCTGTGCCATGCTTTAGGTGATGCTGTGCTGCTTCCGAAATTGTTCCGGCGTAGACGTGCACTTTTACGGAGCACAGGTGTTGCAGTTGGTATTGATCCCGCTGGTCTGTCGCACGTTTCGTCAACACAAACGTTTCATCCACACTCGTTACGCGAATTGCAAGCTGTCCGGACATTGCATCGAGCGAGTTACGTACCCAGCTCACGCCGCTTTGTGGCAACAGTCTGCAGTGGCTCATTACCAGAAAAGTGGTCCCACATCCATTTCAGTTCAGTTCGTCCACGGCAGTCGCCAAACCCCGAAGGAGAGGATTTATTCGGACAGAATGCCACTAAAGCAATGCAGCTTCTTCAGTG
This sequence comes from Ixodes scapularis, assembly GCF_016920785.2. Classification (NCBI taxonomy): domain Eukaryota; kingdom Metazoa; phylum Arthropoda; class Arachnida; order Ixodida; family Ixodidae; genus Ixodes; species Ixodes scapularis. The sequence goes on from NW_024609835.1 coordinate 82,540,427, forward strand.
GTCAGGTTAGAGTTTTGTTATACTGTCACGAATCCTTGTTCCAGTCCTAGCTTCTATCAATATTCACTATTCTGGGACACTGCAGGTCATGCTCAGCAGTAATCGTATGTTCTGGTGGAGGTGCTGGGCACCCATAGCCCTTCACTCTGTGTGAACCCGGCGGCTCTTCAGTCGAGTTACTCGATAATGGGACACGGCTGGCGGACTATCCTGCGTCTTACACCCCCGTCGAGCCGTGAGCAAAGTCCTGACCCGATCCTGGCAGAACAACCGCAAGACGACCGAATACCACAAAAAGTAACCTCGGAAATACACCACGAAGCACCTGAAATCCGAGCCAGTTGCTGCTACCAGGAAAAACCACCAGAATTCGGTCTCCTGTCAGAAAATCCGAAGCTGACTAAGCCAACAATGACAAACCTGTAGCAGCAAACCGTGTCCCCTCCCACCATTGTTTGCATGCCCGTCGCAAATCACACTCCGACGCTTTTTCACGCAAGGTGTATGAAGACGTCAAGGACTGGATTGAACAATATGACAGTGTCGCCCGCCACATTGGGTGGACAGACAACCAGCTCCTGCAGAACCTATACTTCTCGTGGAAGAAACTGCCGGCGCTGGTCTGAGAACCATGGATCCTCCTTAACGTCATGGGAAGTTTGCAAGATCGAGCTGAAGCGCGCATTTGTCAGCCAACATCAACGAGAGAGAGCCGCATTCTTGATTCTGTCCAGGACACTGCCCCAACGAGAGCGCCACCGCACTCGTGGAGGATGTTTTGCGCTTGATCGAGCGCCCACGCCCACGCCGACCTTGATGCTACAGAAGACAAGAACCTAAGAATCCCATTCCCCTCACGGGAGGGACAACACCTTCAGCAGCCTTGTCCGCAACCCCCAACAACAGTCGAAGTGTTCATATCACCGAGGCTTCCAACATGGAATGTGCACTGCATGCCCGAGCCTGCCACTATGAACAACTTCCCGGCGTCTCGACACTCGAGTTGTCCAGCTACTACTTCGACGCCAGCCTCCCAGGCATCCACGACATCATCCACGACGTTGTCTGGGAGGAGATCAGGAAGCTACTTCCTGCCATCAGTTGCCTGGCTTTTATTTTGATTGCCGAGATTGTTTCGGAACAGGTTTGACAGGTATTTCAACCGAGACTTCTGCGAGCGAAGCGGCATCTGACAAACCAAGGGCAACTTACGCCACAATGGCACGACGACCGCCACCGGCTGCCTCTTAGTATTCAATGCCAATTCAATGAGACACTCTAATGCCGAAGCATTCCCGACATCGTTTGTAGGTTTGTGCTCAACAAAGTACACCGAGGAAAACGTAGGTGATGCGAATGTGCGACCGAAAACCGCTTTGCCTCCACTGCATGAAGCCGACCATGTCTACCAAAGCAGCCCGTACCAATGAATTGGTCTGCGATGGTTCGTGCCAAACGACCCTCGATTACGTCTCGAGGAGCGACCACGGGAGATTAAGGATTACTTTCGGTGACCCTTGTCCCTGATGCCGAAGGTGCTGAATCGAAGATTCTGAATCCCTGATTACCCCGAAGCTCCTCATGTCCATCACCTCAACAAGAGGTAAGCACGACAAAGCAGGTGAGCGGCGATGCAGTGACAGTGGATTTGGTGTTGGTTGTCGTCCAAGGACAATACCTAAAAATTTGCTGACATCAATTTTCTGTGTCCACTCCACGAAGCACACAATTTCCAACTTTGAGGGAGAATGCCCCTGAGTGACTTGAAGGAATAGAATGGTTGGTTGCTCTCAAAAGTGAACTGCAAGCATCACCAGACTTGGATAGCAAACAAAAATTGTTGCCAGCTATCAAGTCAACGGTACAGCAAAAGGCACAGCCACGTAAGCAATACATGCCCGAGCTTGCTGCATTGATGCCGAAAACTACCAGGAAAATTTTCGGATTAGAAGCCAGCCCTGCAGCTTCAGTGCATCAGACGTCGGTGGCCGCACATGACGTATGATTACAAGACAGCATCAGTCGGTCAAACTTGCCACTCAACCAAACTGAACACCGACGTGCCAGGAGCGTCATCCGACAACAAGGTCCACAGGTACTACGACTGAACGCCTGACACGAGACTGTCGCAGAAAGAACTCGTTATGGAACCATTTCCTAAGAATCAATAATTATGTAATCAAGTGGAAATAAACATATTTGATACACTAACCAGATAAACATATTTCCGCTTGCCTTCATGCCTTGAGAGTCTACACACCGAAAATTGTGTCCACTGCACGCTCTGGACCTTACGAGGACACTCACATCTCTGACCCTTCAATATTAATTAAGGGGTCATACCAGACTGGCAGACTTCTTGCAAGGGGCTGCACTCGTTCAACCTTTCCTGAACATGTGGTGCATCCGAAAACCAACTCCAGAGATGTGAAAGTGTTATTTATTAATTTATTCCTTCCAGGGGCCTTCATAGGCATTGCAGAGAGGATACTTAAAACTGCACACATGATAATAGCATTAAAGCACACTGCTGTAACTTGTTAAATGGAGAAACAAACACACCTCTGAGCATATGGTTTAATAGTACGTGTTGATGCATTGTTATATAGCATGACACTTCCTATATGTATGACACAATAGACCCTTTGCAGAACCTTATCAAGCAACACAACTGTCACCATTTTTTTCGGCGTAAAGCACACGAATGGGCCCCAGTTCACGTCGAACGATAATGCAGCATTTGAGTCCAATACGTGCTGAGCCGAATTCACAGGGATGGCGGACATAACATTCTTGTCGAACAAATGCCCAAAGTCTGAAAGCTTGGGGTAATTACAATAGTAGCTACTGTAACTTGTTTCATCAGAATTTGGCAGACGGCAAAGGCTACCGTCTCGGTGAGTCAATACACACATTGGAGAGAGGCACATGACAGCATATCACCAGAGTGCTTGTCTGCACAGATTTGTCACACACCTTCGCTCCGTCTCTCTGATTGGCTAGAGGGGGCTGTGGCGGTTGTCCTTTTCCAAGTAACGGTGATGCGAAGTATAGACAGCCCACACTTTTAAAAAGAGTCTATTGAAGAGACCGAAAGGAATGGTAGTCAACATTTTTCAACAAGACTGCTCTCCAGGCAAGGGATGAACACAAATATGAATCATCTTACCCAGGTAATTAGAACAATTAAATAATTGACCGACTAATACAATGCACTCTTGATGGAAAAGAGTATAGCTGCCATAAATCCTACAAAACAGAAAAAATGCGCAGTTAATCTATGCATGCACCAAAACAGTTGTTCTTATAGCAAGTCGAATAGCTTTGAAGTAGGTGCCTGCAACGATTTATTCTTCCCCATACTCAGTAAAACGCCATCCTCGTAGCTGAAAATAAGGGTGCACTTCGCACTCACACACACACAAAAAAAGAGGAAGAAAAGCGATCGAATGTAGAATCGTGGATTAGCACAAAAGAATCGCAGGAGCTTCCTCGCTAAAAGTTGCTATGGTTGTTCGGTGACGGAGGGCTGAACCAACTTCCCTTAGGCCCTAACGCGACGTATACATTTCGCGTAGATTCTCAGATTTCAACGTTCAAACAAAGCTAAGAGAATGCGAAAATTTCATGTTAAAAGCACTCAAAGTTCTATCGGTCCTCGGACACATCCCGGAATCCGAGCACCGGTACGGCGATGCTGTCTCACAGGCGTTAATATCCAGATGATCCAGAGCGATCTTGCGCAAAAACGGTATAAAGTCTCATTCCTTCATATTTTCACATTATACCTGCGTCAGCGAGCACGAAGAAGCCCGAAGTCGTCGGAAAGCAGCTGCACATCACGGCTACCGCGCACCGAACCAACTCGCATCCGCCAGCTCTGGGCGCTGCCATCTTACCTGTGACGTCTCGGCTCTTGGGAGGTCACGTGACGAGTGGTCACATTTGCGTAAAGTATGGCGGCAACCGGGGGGGTGCCACTTCCGAACTTCCGGTTTATCACTCTAAGCCCCTCTACCTCGTTGGTCGTGGGCGACGTGGGGAATATGAGCCAGACGAGTGCTTCGCGCATCATAAACTCGGTGAGTAGCGCGCTCTGCAACTTTGCCGAGAGAGGGATCAAGTTCCCCGTGACCCCGCAGGCAGCAATGCGTAGTGCAAGCGGTAAGTGTTTCCCCAATGTCGTGCTCGTTAGTTACCCCTGTTATTTTATTTCAGAGCGAATTGTTAGCGCGTTTACTCAGCCTGATCAGCTTTGATCGGGGGGAACGTGGGCGTTCGCTAAAACGTCATTCGATCAATTCAGTGCCTCCCGCATGACCCTAATGAGTGTAACTTTCATTGACGCGAACCAAGTTGTATAGATTGACGTGAGCAAGGGCATTGTGTGGAATGGTCGCCGAGACTCTCAGTCAGCAATGCATTGTTCATGCAATGCCCATGACAACTAACAAAAGCACTCTTTGCCCCCCCCCCCCCCCCCCCAAAACCCTTCTTTTTTTTGGTAATAGTGTTTAAATAGGTGCGATAGTGCTTTAATTGAGGTATGAGTATTTAGAGGTCATCTCTTTGATAGACCAATTTTTGTATATATTTTAATGTGGTAAATAATATATCCAAAATGTCCACTGCTTCACAGAATGTTGAACACTTCGTTGTTTTAATCTATAGGCTTTGCGGAAATCAATGGATTCCCCAAGGTGCTGGGATGCATCGACGGCACGCACATCGCCCTCAAGATTGCGAAGAAGGACCAGAACATCTACCGAAACAGGACAGGATACGACTCCCTGAATGTGCAAGCGGTCTGCAATGCGTCGAACGAAATCACACAACTCACTGTGAGGCGGCCGGGGAGCACGCCTGACAGTTTTATGTAGCGCAACTGCGACCTGTCGGCGAAGTTCGAGGCTGGGGGCATGCCCGATGGCTGGTTGCTGGGTAGGTATATTTTAATTTGGATTTCATACGAGTATTTAATAGTTGACAGGCTGAACGACCATATGCTTTGTAGCCTCTTGGTATCCAGCCTTTTTTGCATTTGGATCTTGTGGGATTCGACTTGGCTTACTGCACCACGAGGTCGATCCCAATCCGTAGCTCGATGTAGAGGACTGCTACGGCCGGGTCCGTCCGGAGGCTGCCGTGGACTTCAAGGAGAGGATTCACTCCAAAACACACAGATACTGGAGAAGCGGGTTTATTTGGCTCCTGTGCCACCACGCTGTGCCCGTCGGCCAAACTAATAAAAGAGAAGAACGGAAAAGGGTCGGCGCTGTCGCATTAGAAAGATTCACCAGGAGGGGGCCCACGCTGCCGCATTAGGCAGGTTCGTGGAATGGGGAAAGCTCCAAAAAGAACGAGGCTCCGTGGCCCAGAGCATTCCCCGGACGAGAGCCAGGGCCGCCGTTCGAGGCCGCTTATCTAGCCAGCGGAAAGTGGACGCGCCCGGGATAGGTAGTGTGGCTTATCCCGCAGATGGGCCGCGTCCACAATCATTTCCGAAGGGTGCGCCGGAGGCACTTTCACCCAAAAGGGCGAGGGTAGACACGCCCTCTTCGAGGAATGCGGCCTTACCCTCGTATCCGGGATGACGTCGCCATAACGCTCCCACGGCCTGCTTGTGCTAGGTTTAGATAGGGAGACGGGAAACACGTGTTTCCCACAATCTTGGCAAAGGTTTGAGCCAGCTTGCAAATTTCAGTGTAACTCCTAGATAGGTACTTAGTTAAATATATAAGTTAAACCAGGACAAAGCGAGCCAGTCATTTCCTTTGTGCTACTTGCGTGGCCACTAACAAGTTAGGAAGGAATTAAGCTTAAACCGATACAGCTTTCTTCTATGAATCTCTTCTCGTTATCTACTGTAGTGAGCTTCCGTCTGTTCAAGTCTGGAAATGTATTACAGCTGTAGTGGGGAATTTCGGGCGAGCGCTGCAGGTCTGCCGTCCTGGAAGTTGTAGGGTGCCCCTCGTAGTAGTGATCTACAAATCCACGCAAACAGAATGCCCGTTCATCTCGAAACCGGCAGAGCTTGGGAGACGAACTTGCAACCCTTTGGTTACCAGTTCAGGTATTGCTGGAGCGCTTTGTTTGCAAGCCCAAACACCAAGCAGTCATATCTATTGTATTACTTATGCATGGTTTTACGTGATATCTCATATTATTTTTAATAGTTTAGGGGATGCAGGCTACCCCCTGCAGCCATGGCTGATGACGCCATTTCGCAAGCCGAAGGAGGAAGAGGGCGAAGAAGCCTACAACATGTGCCTCATCAAGACGCGTCAAGTTATAGAGAGGACATTCGGGATATTGAAGTCCCGCTTCCGGTTAGTAGCGTCAGCAGAGTCTGAGTTTGGGAGTTAAAACTTGTTCTGAAATTTCCTCAGAACTACCTTCTCTCCTTTCTGCATGTGCGGCATAAAACAAAAACAGTTCTTTTTTTTTGTCCCTATTTTATTTCTCTACCCTCATGCTAAAAGGGTGCTGTTAACACTGTTCCCACTTGGAGACCAAAAAACTAGTTGGAGCTAGGCACATATCAAGGGAGAAGGCCCAGGTAGCCTGATCTGGGTCCTCTTCAAAGTCCTCCAGTTTTGCTGGCACCTCCCCTTTCCCCTCCTTTACCCGCCTGGCTATGTGCCTGGCTGTAGCAGACTCCCCATAAAGGCTATCTTGGAAGAGGAATTCGGTTTCCAGCATCGTGCAGTACTAGCTGGAATCCGAGAACATATAGTGTTGCTTCAGCATGTTAGACAGCCATACTTATGATCGCTCCTCTTCGTCTGACAGTTCAGTGAAAGTTGCATAATGACTGGGCCTGACCTGTTCTTGACTTTGGTGCCCTTGGATTGTACCTCAGCACAACATATACGCTGAAAGTGGGATCACACAAAGTATGAACTACGGTATAGTCAAATTGGAAATGCAGGCAATGGGGGGAACGCATATAAAAGCAGGGACTTCGAGGAGCAGTAAATAGACAGGAGTGCCAAAGGGTTCTGGGGGCTGCATAAACTTCATATAGTCATCACTAACAGTAAATACTGAATTAACAAAATTCGTTTCTACGCCACTGCTTCAGGTGTCTCGACAGGTCCGGAGGGGTCCTGCAGTACACCCCAAGCGTGTGCTGCCATATTATTGTGGTGTGTGTGGTCCTCCAAAATTACTGCATCCGGCACCATGTCTCCCTCACAGATCCACCAGGTAAGAAAGACATGTTCTCTGAAGAGTTCATGCATTAATTACCTGGTCATATCACATGAATAAGGCTGGTGAAAGCATTGTTTGCTGTAACTTTGGACTTGGGTTACTTGGGTTCTGCAGAAGGTTCACCCACTTTTCTTGTCACAGGATTGCAGAGGGGCAGCTAAGCTGAGTTGACTACAGCTTTGACTATAATCTGTTTTAGAAGCTCTCCACCGGCAGAATAGTTTTAGGTTTAGTAACCCATAAAGTGCCACGTTACAAGATTTGTTACGTGACGCTTAACAAGTTACCAAAGAAACGGCCGTAGCTGCGGAGTAGTGCGTACGCTGTGCTTTTTCGCAAAGTGACACTGCTCTATATGAAATGGATAAGGCTCATTTAACCCATATGATTGATGTTTTCCAGGACAGAATTGTCAGTCATCTCGAGACTCGCCGAACTCGGATAGCAATGTATTTTCTAGATTCGGGGGCAGTTCCAGTGGGATGAAAATGATTCTCAATGCCTCTGTAGAGGATGCCCGTGAATTACAATGGTGGAACAAGACCATTTTTTGTCACTAGCTGCCAGACTGCACAGGCGGAGGCCAGCAAGATACTTTGGAGTGGACGTTTCAGCTGCCATGGGGCCACATTTTTCAAACATACAGTGTACAGACGACTAAATGAGCCCGGCTTTTAGACTCGTAGGCCTGCGAGATACTTCTGTTAGCTGGAACTCTTTGAATAGTCGGTGCAGCCTGATGGAACAGTCATTACTCTTAAATTTTGAGCCTGATTGAGTATACGCAAACTCATCTCTGTTACGTCACGGCGTGGGGGTGGCGCGCCGGGCGCACTTCCGGTCTGAAGCTGTCGGCGGAAGTCCCCATGTCAGACGTGTATTCCTGCATTGTTTTGGAAGGAACCCGACAAAAAAAAAACCTGCCTTCTCGTCAAAATGCCGCGACTGGGGTTGTACCAAAATAGTCGAGAAAGGTTTAAAGGTAAATTTTCATGTACTCGGTTCGTCCGAGAACGTGGAAATGTGCCGTGAAAAGGGAAAACCAGATGCCGTCGGACCACGATTGCTTGGGCGGGTAGCACTTTGGGTTGAATTCACGAATACTTGTGGTCATCAGATTTATGTGTTTTGTTCCAACATGAACGCCTGAAAACCGTCATGTTGTACTGACCACCTGCAAACTACGTTCAGTGCGTCTTCAAGTTCAAACGGCCGCCTGATCGTTCGAATTGTCGTCTGCTCTTTCAAACGATTCTGCTTGTCTTCTGCTCTTTTAGACTACACCGGCTCGTAGACCAAATATTGGTCCCGTACTTGCGATAAGAAGTAAGTGAAGACCTCAAAAAAATCGAGTTTGGAGGTTGGTAAGCAGTCTTGATGTAAACAGTAGATACAAGGAGATATTGATTAATTGTTACCAGTGGCCATCACCGACTTGTTATGCCTGATTCACTTGGTCCGATTCTGCTTGCGATTTTCAGTATCGAAGTCGACCATCTCAGCTACGGTTCACACTTTCGCAGCCCGAGCGACGTCGTGACTGAAAATTGCGAGCGAAATCTCATCATTCGAATCAGGCCTTGGCGTACGTTCTGTGGCGTCTGCGCAGAATGAATCGCCGCATGTCACATTATTCATGCAACGTTTTACGGTGTAACGAGCCTCGGTAATTTCTCTGAGGCCGCTCAAGTAGTCAGACATCGCCAGGAGGACATAGAACCAACCATTCGAACGCGAAAAAGGGCTGGGGGACTCACACCGACGCCGACAACATTGCATTTCAATGGTTTGTTTATGGGTGACGGTGAGCTTCTTGGCCACACTCCATCGCGCAAGTGTTGCGTCGGTGGCGTCTGCTAGGGGCACTCCGGTTTGTTTGTAAACATGAGTTGGTGTATATATGAAACGGAACTTTGAGGTAAGCCTGCCCTTTCTGGTGGTGGGTACAATGTTGTGGTTGAGCCATTGATGCTAGCAAGTGGAAGCGGCGGTTTTAGTCGCCTGCCTTTCTTCTGAAATTGAAGCATCTATATAATGAGATTGTGAGTTCCTCTCATAATAGGATCGGGTGAAGCAGAATATAGAATACCATCCATGACATGTTGACGGAAAGAATGCCAGGGGAGCTCAGCCAGCACATTAAGCAACAGTAGCTAATGCAGCACGTGTACTCTAATTCGAGCCTTTGGACAAATTTGTGAAGCCTATAATTTATTAGGACTGTTCTCAGAAAGTGTTTTCTACAGTTATTATTCAGTTACTGTTGTATTATACTCATGCTTGCAAATCTTGAGATGTCCTCTTGCTGCTGTGCAAATTACGACTTTCTGAACAGTAGCGGGTGGTTAATGATTGGGGGCCGAGTGGGCTAAGTGCACACCAGCTCGTCATGTGCATGAGCATGTGGAGCGAAAGCTTGTGCAGCAGAACACAGAAATCTTGGCACAGATACCCACCCCTTTCGTTCTGGATGCGGCTCGTACTGGCGTGTGGTCGTGTATCACTACTGCGTGGTGCACGCTGAAGATGCCATGCAGGCAGTTTTACTGAACTGACTAAATTGCTGGATCTATAGCGTAAGCCAGTGTTGCCCTTCAATGGCAGATCAAACTCACGCCGTATAAGCACCAACATCAAATTCACTTTTCTTTTTTACAGTTGTGGAATCCGATGAGGACGAGAAGGAGGAGGAAGACGACGAAGAAGACAGGCCGAGCACCGCCAGGGACACGCCTGCTGGCATTGTTGTTAGGAGAAACCTTGTTAACGAAGTATTCAAGTGAAAGCTTATGGAAGCACTAAAGCGATCACTGGGTGTAGATGACACTTACTGATCTCCGACGATTTTCTGGATCACGCATCACCACTTCGGGGGTGAAGCCACTGGAGGTTCTCAATAGACCCTTTTCGAAAATCCCAAAAGCCCGCGCGCGCGAGAAATAATGGAAGTTTTGGTATGCCCCTCCTCCAACTACCACGTGACCATGTTGCATACGCGAGCAGGCGCAGGTTACCACGGCAACAACTTTTGAGCAGTTGAGTCGGGTGAGCGACGAGCCAACGGCTTCCCCATTCTTATCCCTCCCTTTTGTGCTGGCTCTGTCGTCTGCTGCACCAACGCTTTGTTGAACCTGCCACGGTTGCGGTGAAAAATAATTGGATTCGGTGACACTGCAATACGTGAAGGTAAATTACGACGAATAGCATATTCAAATAAGTTTACCCGTCGCAATGCCTTTAGGCTGCCGCAGATACGGTACACTGCCAACAACGTTCAATTTGGCAGATGGGCGAGATGGCAGATGGCTGCAACGGCTGCTGCCGGAACATGCGCGCAGTTGTGGAGGCGCACCGCGAAAGCACGTTTGTGAAGCCTATAATTTATTAGCAATTCTTGGAAACTAGCCACTGGAAATGCAGTGGCTAGTTTCCAAGAACATTATGAAACTTTTCAATCATGACGGTGATGAAGCTCAAAATGGGTTTTTCCATGGATGTTCACACTAGTCTTCACGGCACTACACCCGGCTGACTTTTGCATGGCATAAGACGGCCGATTGAGAACTTCCGGTGGATTCACCTGCGCTACAAGGAGAAAGAAGCGATCCAGAAAATCATCGTAGAGATCAGCGGTGACACCAGAAACTTCGTGTAATAAAGAAACAATGTATTGCTGTTCTATACAAGTGCCTTTTTATTCATATTTTGGAACAATTTCTCCGTTCTGAAAAAATACATTAAGTTTGTAAGCTTTTAGAGCATGCATCTGTTCGTGCAGCTCCACAAGCCTATAAAAGCGGGCTGTGATAGCCTGTTGTCCCTCAATGATCTTTTGTGTGGGGTCTTCCTTGATCCCTGCAGACGACGGAAAAGATGTTTGCACGGTTCAAAGCGGTCACACCACTGCATTGTCACATTTCTATTATATAGCTATGAAACCAGCGCCACGCGCAAATCACATAGCTGCTGTTGGAGATTTGTGTTTGTCCTTTGTCCCCTTCAGGGAATATTTATTGGTTCTTATTATCCAGCTTGCCTGCACCCCTGCACTTATTGCATTAACTATGCAGGCCATATCTAACTACAGGAAGCATGCACAAATGATCATCACAAGTTGCTAATGAGAGAACTTACACCTTAATAGTTATAAGCAGCACAAATTTCTACTCTGTTCCTTTTGACAGTGGAGATTTTTTTTTTATGGACTTGAACACTTGTTTCGATCAGATGCTGCAACATATCTATTCTGGTTCTGCATTAAGTGTTATGTTTGTATTGCTGCATGGTGTGGTCTGCATCTAGCAGCATTTAGGATTGCTACTCACTTTCTTGGCGTGACTTCGGATTTCCCAAAGAGTGGGCCAACATATCACCCACTTCTGGTTGGCCACTCGTGCTCGCTTCTTGGCTATCTAAATAGAAAAGCCAACAGCCTTGAGTACCGAAATGTTTGCTGTTAGGAAATACAGGCTCTGCGTGGAAAAAATGCTCACTAACACAGGACTGAGAGATTGCAGGAAGTTGTACCAACTAAGCTTGATTGCTCAACCAGCAACACCTGCACCTGGCGGCCACCGTATTCGTTGACTACCAACCAGGTTGAATGACCGAAAAAGTTGTGATTAGTTAATGTAATTATAACCGTTATAAGTAATGTTATGATTGCTATGGTAGAAAACCGTGGACCTGCCTGCCGTTATGGTGGTGCCTTAAACAAGATCCAGAAATGCACTGTACGGATCCAGCAAACAGTGTTTGGGAAGACAGTAAGGTACTGCTTGTCCATACAATGTGGGTCTCAGTCCAAATCACTTGGATAATCAGCTATCCGATTGATAATTCAAAACTGGAAGTTACGGTGATTGCTTGAAGAGCAGTAATGAAGAGGAACATTAACCATGATACTAATCAGCCCACATTATTAACTCACCAAGTGAGGGAACTGGCCTTGCTGAGCTCGGCCTGGCAGGAGCACCTTAAAAATTTGTATCTAAAGATTAGTTTGACCAAGAAAAGCAACAAACGTGACAGGTACATACTAGGCGGGTACATACAAATTAACTGGTAGTTTGCTTGGACGGCACTATTATTTTATATTTTGCAATGGAAGTAGAACTCTTGCTAACTCACCAACTGAGGGAACTGGCTTTGCTGAGCTCGGCCTGACAGAAGTACCTTGAAAATTTGTATTTAAAAATTAGTTTGACCAAGAAAAGCAACAAACATGACACGAACATGCTAGGCTACAAATAATGTTTTGACAACATAATTCTAGGCAAACCATTAATGAAGAAAGGTAGTGTTTAATCCAGGCTTGTGCAAACCTACCCGAGAGTGGCAGGGAGAAGGGCACACCCACAAACACCTCTTGAATCGGGGCAACGCCAATGTCAAAGGAGCCTGGAATGCCCTCCACCGACTCCACGTTGAGCAGCCCTACGATACTCTCCTCCATCTCGTTGAGGGGCTCGTCGCCTACGCCGCCTCCAGTGGCACACTGACTTTTTTTCACGGCTGCACCTGATTGTGTCAGTATTAAATAACGTAGTAGACAAAGGAGGCTGCTGTAAGCGCGACTGCTCGATCAGCGGTTTTCATTGCCTAGCCAAGGCTTTTGGGCAACAGGTACGCCTTTCAAACGTGTGTAAGGATGACCTCAAACTTCGCGACATTTTTCTGTGTTGGACACCAGCTAATATCTCCAGCAAAATTGAACTGGTTTAACACTGTTAGTTGTCACTACACGCTTGCTAAAACCTCCTTCGTTGCTAACAGAAGGCGGGAACCTTCCGCAGTGTATGACAGCATAAAATAAATGTTCGCAAAAGAATGCATGTAGCTAAGTCATCTCCGCCAGCGCGTCTAATGTCAACAACATTATTAATAGCACTATTGTGAAGGAGTAAAATGTGCTCGTGCATTGACTCAACGCTAGCGCCGAACATTTTGCCTTTTACACCAGTACAAAGCATATCGTATCATTTAAATTCGCGAACTCCAAAACTTGAGGATTGACTTACCTCGCTTCTTGTTGATGCTCTTGACATCGACCCATTTCTTTTTTATGTCGGCCACTTCCCTTCGGATGCCGGAAACTGCGAACACATCGCGAGTAATTTGTTCCTAAGCCCGCTGCTTGGCAATCGAGCCATGCGCGCTGTTCCCTTTTCCCTCAATCGCCACTTTGCGCTGCTCGTATCCGTCTACCAGAGCCGACAGCTCGTTGTCCGAACAATTGGCCTTTCGGCTCGTTTTGGCAGGTGGTGGAGACGCCATGAGATCTCAACTACACGTGGTACTTTCAAACCAAAAGTGCTATTGTCGTCAGAATCGCCATAGCAACACACCCCTCTCGCTTGTTCTCGTCGGTTACGAGACACCGGAAGCTTCTCTTTCTCTCGCTCCTCTCGCGCCTTCTGTCGTTCCCTAGTCGTTCCCTAGTTCGCAGCTAAGAACACGCTAAGAAGCCTTTTGAGCATACCGATTTCGGCTGATCTTACGAACTTCTTAAGTTACGAACTTCTTGGCTAAGATTTCGTAAGATAAGATGTTCTTTGAGAATCCGGCCTCTGACGTTTGGTGCGCATTGTTCGATATCATTTATAAATGATATAAACAACAGCGGCCCAAGTACAATCCCCTGGGGGACTCCAGTCACAATTCTTTTGGTTGCTGAGTTATAATTATTTATGCTAACAAACTGCGTCCGATATTCCAACTATGATTTAAAAATTTTAAGTTCAATTGCTCTGATGCCATGGGGCTCTAACTTTTGAATTAGCATGTTATGGTTAATTAAATCAAATGCCTTAGAAAAGTCAACATACACACGTAGAATAAGCTCTTTATCCTCGATGCTGAAGAACGCTCCCATCAACCAGTGCTTAGCGCGAGGTCGGCGCTATGCTTATAACGTTCCGTTGCATGTTTGAGGAGGCCTCTAGCTCAGTTGTTGCGCTCTCGTTCATCACCTACGTGTGGCATCGAGCAAAAAATGTCGTACTGCTGATCCTACCGTCCGGCCGGGGTTCGATTAACGCTGAGCTTCTCAGGGAATCTCACTGGTTTCGATTTTCTGTTCCTAGTAATGGTCATGTACGATTTGTTAGGACAAATATTTGGGTCATGGGGATATTTATACAGCGTGTAGTTGGTCAGCCATTAAAGTTGCGACGAGTCACACGCTGTAGATGAGCAATTTAGCCAGTGCAGTGCAACCGCTAGTCTGGGGTCTTTAACGTGCACCACGCAGTAGTGATACACGACCGCACGCCGGTACGATGCTCATCCAGATCGAAAGGGGCGGGGGGGGGGGGGGGGGGGGGGGGGGCTCGAACCCATGATCCCTGGTTTACGCAGCGCGAGCTTTCGCTCCACGCGCGTCGAGCTGGTTGTGCGCTTGAGCCCACTCGGCCGCCGATTCCCCCTTTACAAATATTGACTTCTATAGACCTTTCCAATGTTTACAAATCCACAGCTCAGCGTGCAATCTCCACAGCTCAGCACGCGCGTGTGCGTCGCTTCGGAAGGCGAGCAAACCACGCGCGATACGCACGAACACTGAAAATGAAACCGGCCAGCAGCCCTTTTCTGGAAAGGTCTATATACTCTATGGATGCGTATGCATTGCCAGACACGAGCTACGCATCCTTCACGTTGCAGTGGTCTGCGCCTAACGCTTTTTCGTTCCATTCGAACGTTACACTTTGCCATTAAAACTAGACCATAAACATATCCTGTGTTTCAAAAACGAGTTATGTCTTCCTCAGGGTAATTTGCACTAATGAGGTTTCGTGAAGGTAATAGAAAGGCTGCCCCCACCTACCCACCTGAGGCATATTCGCTAGTGTGGGACCGGCAACGCCCGTGATCAAGTTCTGCAAGCTATTTCCTTCAATTAGTATGTTAGTTTGTTTCCGTTGTAATTTTAAAGCTTCTTTTCAAGAATCTTTGTTCAATATTTTGCGAATAAGCTAGAGATATTGTCTCTCGGTATCAGCATTATTGGACGTCTTCCTGAATTGTCTTGAGAGCCCAGCTGTGGCCGCGAGTTGTTCCAAGTGTTTTGTTTTTTTCTGCATGCTCAAGTGCAATGTGCTTGCAAGAGACAGGAAAGCAGAGCAGAACGCATCATATGACCGGCAAACTCCGACGTCATTGCGTCTTGAGAGTCACAAGACGAAAGTCAGATTATCGAATACAAACTTTTCTGGGGCTGAAGGACTGTTCGTCGAATGACAATTCGTCACACGTCAACTGGTAGCAGAAGTATTGTTCACATAGGGCAATTCGTCATAGGGCAGTCCGTCAGTATGACAGTTTTTCAAACTATTAACAAGTATTTTTAATTTCTGTAGCATTAATGATGCTTATCGAGCATAGTTCTCCCAGGCGAGTACAGTTACCAGCTACCCCCTCCCTTGTTTTATCCCGATTCCTGCCCTGTGTTCGGTTGCTTGGCCCCAAGTTTGCAATTGGTTCAGCTTTAACCCTGGAGTCTGACGATCCCTAAGTCTGTAGATTGTTCAAGCGAACTTTCTTTCCAAGGTTTTTTAGGTTCCAAGATATTCAAACATTGACTCCGGTTCTTCGACAGGTTGTCCCATTGACGAATCGCCCTATGACGAACAATTCTCTTACGACCAACGACCCGTATCCCCTTTTCTAGAACCTATGGGCGATATTAGATTTATAGTTTTGCTGTTCAAGTCAGGTTTAATTTTCGAGGCCATGAATATAGTGACCTTCTTTAAGCCCTGAAAAATGTCCATCCGGCAACCTTTCTACAGAGTGCAGGGTGTGCACAAAAAAAAAAGTAAACTAAGAAAAAAATTATTTTCACCACGAGATTTCACTATGCATCGCCGAACGCTATACATCTCCGCCTAAACGTGGCGATAGTGGTGGCGACCAGGTCTCCAAGTTTCAGAACTTGTCGTAATCAAGTTCAAATGTTGTAAGCCTTTTTTTTTAAATTTTTAATAGGAAAACGGCGGCCGTCAAGGCCCACGATTACATGGAGCTGATTGGCGTTAACTTCCGGTATCGGGGAATCCTAGAGGAAAGCTCACCCAAGGAACAAAAAATCACCGGAAGTGAACTCAACGGAAAGAAACCTTGGTAGTTGTAGTACCACCAAGGCTTTATTCGCCTCTCACGCAGGTGGTACACCACGCAATAGAGTTAGCGAGATGCGATTTTTCACATTTTACTTGGACTTAGGTTCATTAGCTTAGAGTTTTTATCACATAAATTTGTGCCCCGAATGAGCAATTTCCTCCGCATCGTCAAAAGGCCGAAGGACTTTTCTCTGCATCGGACAGTTTCGCAGGGAGTTTTTCTGCGGTAAACTTATCTCCGGTGAGCTTTTCTCCGATGAGCTTTTCTCCAGTGAGCTTTTCTTCGGTGAGCTTTTCTCAAGTGAGCTTTTCTCCACCTCCCAAATCGGGTTCCGTTTTTCCATTGAAATTTCCAGAAAATGATATATAGCTTTTTGACAACGTATCGCTTAGTTCCGAAACGTTGGCATATGGTTGAGAAACTTGAGATCACTTGCGGCAACAAGCGTTCGGCGGTGCGTGATTTATTTTTGTAGAAACAAAAACACGGTAATATTTTTTCTGTGACACCCACGTACCTGAATGTCAAATCGCTGAGATATTTGGATGCATCTCAGTGTAAATTTCTTTCCGCAGATTCGGTGTTTTGCGGCATTTACTTCTGGTGTCGAGCTAAAATACGGTGTTTTTCGGGGCTTATGTTAAAGCAAACAGGACTCGGGATTCGGCCATGGGCTTCTCTAATCACCGGCGTAGAAGAACGCGTCCCGATTATACTCGGGAAAACGTCTGGGCACCGATAAGGCGACAAGACAAGAACACGAGATAGGGGATGTGGTTCCCCGCGCGCGAGTCGCTCGGGGCGTTGGGAGCCTCTTCTCGTTCGTTTCTCCCATTCCGGCCGCTGGAGTCGCCACCGAAACGCAACCAGCACCGTTCACGACCCGTGTTAAAAAAAGATGGCGGTCGATTGGGCGACTGACTTCGCCAACTCAGCCGAGCATTAGGCTTAGGACAGCGGGAGGCGATTTGCCATCCTGTTAGGCTGCTTTATTTGAGAGGTTGAACTAAATCATTTCGAGGACTTCTCATAATGATAACCGATCGTGAATGCTGTAAACTGCGCATGGTAGTAAATTTTTGTGATCAGTGGGCAGATTAGCTGCCGTGGCTACCGCGAGCATATAAAATGATTTGGTTCGACGGCACACAACGTGAACGATCGATCAGTTCAAGATGCCGGAGACACAACACATACCTTTACGGTCGTTCAGATGCTCTTTACTCTATCTAGCTTCTCTTTTCTTGAAATCGCGAACGGCAAATGTTGCGTTGGCCGTCTTGTTTATTTATTTATTTGTTTCAAGATACTGTTAACCCCTCTTGCGTTCATTACAGGAGAGGGTAAACAAAATGTACGGTAATAAACAGCAGCAGCAAAACGAGAACACCGCATACATCACAGGAGCGTGTAAAAATATACAGAAATAAAGAGCAGCAGGAAAACGAGAAACACCGCACCAACAAGTGTAATTTGCAATCTTATTACAAAGACAACAATATTAAACTAGAAAACAGCATGCACCACTCAATAGTAACAATGAATAAACAAGTTCTGCAAGCGCTTGCAAATATTTAAAATTCATAGAAGAACTTGAGCTCACAATTTCCTGCGGTAGAAGGTTCCATTCATCTATTGTTTTAGGAAAGAAAGAATAGTGAAATACATTAACTCTACTTTGAAAAGGCTGGATCACTTTAGAATGGCTATTTCTTAGAACCCGAGTTATACGTGGTTTCAAACACAGTGTGTAGACAATGTTGAAAAGACCATGATACATCATAAAAATAAACTTTATTCTAGCATTCCTGCGCCGCTCGGAAAGAGGTATAAGGTCAAGCTGTTTTAACATGCCAGTAACAGAGTTGGTTCGTTTGTATCGGGAGAGTATATACCGAGCTGAAAGTCTTTGTACGTTCTCCAATTTCTGAATGTTATTTTTTCTGATGGGGGTCCCATTACAGTTGGCTACTCTAATACTGGACGTATGACTCTTTTCTAGATCGTCAGCTTGGCACTCATAGGAGCATACCTAAAATTCCTTTTCAAGTATCCTAATCTACGCTTAGCAGAACAGCAGATGTTGTTGAGAAGGCCCTCCCATTTTAAGTTATTTTCAATTGTTACACCCAGATAACTATAGCTATTCACTTCTTTTAAAGGAGACCCGTTAACTGTGTATACATAAGGTAGAATATTTTTCTTATTTGATATCCTTAGGAGTACAGTTTTGTCAATATATATTACCATCCTCCATTCTTGGCACCAAGACCCAATTTTCTGTAGAGCGCTGTCCAAATTAGTTTGATCCTCGCTTGTTTTAATATTTGTGTAAAGGAGACAGTCATCGGCAGATAATCGTACTGCAATAGAGTCATCAATGGCTTGCGCAATGTCATTAACATATATTAAAAATAAAACCGAACATAAAACGGGGCCCTGTGGGACTCCCGGTGATACTGGTAAAACGCTAGATGCCGTGCTATGTATTTCAACAAATTGTCTTTTTTCCTTGATGCATGCACTTATCCAATTAACCAATTCCGAGCTGACCCCAATTAATTGAAGTTTTTTTGTCAAGTGTTTATTCGGGACTCGTTCGAAAGCTTTTGACATATCTAGAAATATCGCGTCAGTTTGTCCCCCGGCATCCAATTGATTTGCAAAAGTCGTGAATGCATTCACTTAACTTGGTAACCGTTGAAAGTTTTTGTCTAAAGCCGGGCTGGTTTTTAGAAAAAGGTTATTGTTTTCTAACTTGTCGTATAATGATTTTGAGACAATGTGTTCTATTATTTTACAACTGGTACTCGTCAGTGATATTGGCCTATAACTGGTCGAGGATAATTTGTTGACAGCTTTAAAAATAGGCACGACTTTCCCGCATCGCCAGTCGGAGGAAACGTAACTTTGCGATAACGAAGCTTTAAAGATAAGCGTTAGATATTCTAAAACGCACTCAGCGTGCCGTTTTAAGAATGCGTTTGGAATGTTAACGGGTCCCCCAGACTTATGCACTTTAAGTTGCAACAAAAGAGAAAAGAATGCCTTCTTTTGAAATAGAAATTGCTGTTATTACAGGTCCGCTGTTTCCAACACTGCCTCTCACATCGTGACCAGGAAATTTAAGCACTTTACCGGAAAACACGGACTGAAAGAAAGTGTTGAATACATTGGTTATAACCTCTGGTTATTAAAAAATTCACCGTCAACTTCAAGATCTGATATGGGCTTTTTTTGTGGGAGAGAGATAACGCCAAAATTGCTTGGGGTTCGGCCTTATCAAATTTTGAATAGTGACAGTAAAATATATTCGCTTTGATGCACGTAGGTTATCCTTCAATTTATCAGATAAACACAAAATTGTTTGCTTATCAACTAACATCTTTTTACGCTTCCGCTTTATCTGCATTTTTAAATGCAAAATTTCCCTGGTGATAATTGGGTTTTGCTTATTTTTTATTAGTGTTAGGGGATTATAAAGTTTAATGCTATAGTTAACTATTCATTTAAAGTCCTCCCGCATTTCACCTACCGGCCTGGGGCGTTCGAACTCATACAAAGCCATCTCAAGGTAGTCTAAAATGTCAACGTCACTTGCCATCTCACAGTCCCTTACAAACTTTTCAGTATGTTCATTGATGGTCTATCTGAATTCAAATGACAAGTCACGCTAACTAGATCGTTCACTGAGACATCATAATCTGATAGGTCGCTACTCAAAAATACTAAATCCAGAGTTGTGTCAGCATATCTGCCGTGCCTGGTGCTCTGATTGACAACTCGCGTAAAATCAAAATTAAAAGCGAGGTCGAGAATAATTTCAGAATGTTCGGTATCGATAGTACCTGGTGCAAGTTTTTTCGAACTCCGACAGGTTGAAGTCGCCTGCTATTACAACATGTGATTTATGTTTAATATTAGCTTCCACGTAATCGTACAACTTTTCCATGAATGACATAGGTGTACCTTGTATACGATATACAGCAGTGACAGTGATCAGGTTACTGGGCCATTTAATTCGACAAAACAGACTTTCGTGGTCTCGAATATGATTGAGCAGAGGGCTACACTCAACATGAGACTTGACTATGATCGCCACGCCACCGCCACGTGACCCTTGGTCTCTTCGGTGTACCTTATAGTTCAATGGAGACATCTCATTATCATCATTATCACAATGTAGCCAAGTTTCGGTGATGACAGCAACATCAGGGCTATATGATAACAAAACTTGTTCAAGTTTGTCAACTTTATTTACTAAACTACGAGCGTTCAAGTTCACAACAAGAAGAAGTCATGATTGGCAGATCTACTAGGCTGTCATGCAGGTTGTTTTCAGCGTCCCAGCGGTACAATGCATCATCGATTGGTATCTTATCATTGAGTAGCCTGACTTTCGAACCGTTGTCTTTATCTGCCTTCGCGCAATACTTCGTCTCACCCTACGATGGACTAGACGCAAAAGCTACGCACAGCCATATCCAATCATGAGCCACTTAGAAGTTGCGTGGTATTTCGCTTCGATGCACGTATCGGTGTCCGCGTCTCGGATAACTAATTGAATCGAAGAGAATGAGTGACAGATCAATTTTTCATTTAAAGGAAGTCACGACAAAACAGGCTCGTTAAAGTCTCGAAGCTATAGTAATGATGCAGTACTTTTTGATTCGGAACATTATTTGTCCACCACTAATCAATGTTAAGCATGTCATAGTTTAGCGTAACGTGATTGGACCGGGCGGCCCGTGGCTCTTTGGCGTTTAGCTCATCGTAGGATGAGACAAGGTATAGCCCATAGAAGTTTTCGTATTCCTAGTGTTTCTTTGGAATTGTCGTTCGATACAGAGATGGTTCACCCTTTTAGCTTGAAACAGTTCTGAAGGACTTCCATTTTTTCGTTATAATCATATAGTTTCATGATAACCGGCCTACTGTTGTTTCCACGTTTAGCCCCCAGCCTATAATTCCTTCAAGAGACTGCAGTCTTACACCTAATTGTTCAAAAACAGTTTTTTGGTAACCATTATCTTTCATCTCTTTTTCTGTCTCGTTTATCATTTCAGGGATACCGAATACAAGAAGAATATTTTTGCGGCACCTATCTTACAGATCAACTAACCTTCCTTGAATTTCTTTCACGGTGTTCTGTAAGCTATGGATAACTTCGTCGCATACTTTCACGGCCTGGAAGTCATTTTCCACCCGTGGTATTTTCTCAGAAAGTTTTTCAAACTTATCCTCGTGTCGAGCCTGATTTTCTTTAACGCATTAATATCTTTAGTTACGACAGTTTGTCTTTGCAACAATTTTTCGAGTGATTCTTCAACAGTCGTTGGTACGGAGTTTTGCTCTACGTCTCCAGAAAGCAGTAATAGGAGCATCTTACAACATTCTGACATCTCACGGCAAACAACTTGAGGGCACGGCACAACAACAATCAATTTATTGCTCGTTTTTAGGCTACCGTCACAGCAATACACAGCAACCTGATTGACGACAGAAAGAAGCGGCATGTCAGCTGTGCGCTCGACGATGTTGTCATGCCCTCTGAAGGAACCGGTAGTGGCCGTGTCCCTTCTGTAAGCGTTCGAGAGTGGTGACGCCATGCGTTTTGACGTCGCATCTGTTTCAGGCAAGTAAGGTGGTTCCAGCTGATTCGGCACGTGCAGCAATCTTGTGGTCACTGCTATGTCGGTCAACGAGCATGACGAGGGAGCTGCCAGTGCGCTACACAGCAACACCTGATTGACGACAAAAAGAAGCGGCATGTCATCTCTGTGCTTGACGATGTTGCCGTGCTGTGACATCAGTCGTACGCCGGAAACACGAGCTGCCACGGATTTACACGTTGCAGAATGTTCCACATGTTCACTAGTAAAGGGCGCAACGATCACACACAATCATCATCAGCGTTTACACCGTTGCGCACTTTCACGATTCGCTAAAATATTTCAAATTTCACGTACAGTCTCACGCAACGGACCAGCTGCACCGTTCGGGATTTCGGAAACGTGGGCTCGAAAAACGACTAGCCAAAACTCCCTAGTGACAATAAGCAGAGACGGGCATTACAGCAGTGACAATAAGGAGTGATAATAAGGAGTGACGATAAGCAGAGACGGGTATTACAAACAAGATGTTAGCGACATCCACCAGGTGTTCTTTGCTAATGGTTTAATTCGTTTTAAAATTCCTTTTCGTGTCTTTTTCAATGAGAGATTTGTTTGTCTGATGGGATAATGCTCCCTTGAACACGAATTGACCAACAAATAAGCCTCGAAATTTCGTTGTATTATCCCTTTAAGGTTTGTCTCGGACAGCCTTTGAAGTATGGCAACACTGGTTTGCGCCGTAGTTTAGAAACTTCGCGGTGCAGTAAACCCGCTTTACTTAGTTTCACCTTAAGTTGAGGCGTAACAGATGCTACGAGCTAATCGGACCGATCAAGCGGCGTTAAAAGCGCAAGTCACTGGGCCACCTTTGCATATAATTGGTTCAGGGATGATAGAACAAGTACAGAAGCACAAAAAAAACACCATAATGGTGACTATATGACGCTGTCTGAGTGGTCCCACCAGCTTGTAGCGTTGGCTGCGTCTGAACTTGAGGTGAAACGAAGTATAAAAAAAATTGCGGTGGCTTAGCTCGGCTATGTTAGGATATACGTAGCGTGAGCTTATGGGCACAAAATGAGAGGCGCTATCAAGCGGCTCCTGTGCAGCGTCAGACTTGGCTACTGCGCAACGGAGGCGCACAGCTGGGCACGCGGCGGCGCCAGTGTGTCTGCCGTGGCTATGACGTCACTCCACTGGAATGCGTAGACCGGCGAGGCGCGCGCGGTGGCGGTGGAGCGCACGGCGGCGTCGGCTCCGGCCGCCAGCTGTGCGCCGTGTGACGTCACTGCTCCTCGCGCATGCGCAGACCGGCGAGGCGCGCGCGGCGGCGGCGGAGCGCGCGGCGGCGACGGAGCGCGCGGCGGCGGTGGCTCCGGCACGCCAGCTGTGCGCCCTGTGACGTCACTGCTCCTAGCTCTTGCGCACCATGGAACACGGCTCATTATGCGAGCCACGCGAAACTCCTCAACTTCGGCCAGTGTAGCTCACGCTACAAAAAGGCAACTGGGCAATGAGTGTTTGATGGCGAATTATAGCTCGAGGTCTCTGACGTGCATCATGTAGCAATAGAGAGACTTAGCAAACCGCTCCCGATACCTCCGATACCCCCGTAAACGACACGATGTATGCGCAAAGACGGCGACGGAGTATCGGTATCGGAGTCGTCGGAATGATCTACTCAAACTCTATAATAGTACACGACCGCCCAGGGGTGGTAATTGCACCCAGGAACCCTGGGCTCTGATGTTTGATGTCTGAAGACTCTGATGTCTGAGGAAAAACACCGTCTGATAAAAAATGCCGTCTGATGTAAACTCCGTCTGATGAAAAACGCTGGCAAAAATGTAGCAGCTCCGATCACAAGATTCGAATATAAAGTAAAATACCACAATGCACATGTACCTGCAGGAGTTCGTCGACACTGCGAGACCACAAGAGGCAGCATGATTTGTACCCTTGCTCTGCTGACGGTACTCGCGATTACGGTAAGTACCAATCAAATTGTAATTGTGTTCGAGGTCGAGGTCTTATAATCGCGTTACTTTAGTTACTACTCTTATGTTTGCAAACTTATGCAGGAGTACGAGATATACCGCGGTATTGTCCTATAAAGAATTATGGGTATTTGATTTGCGAACGACGGACTGCGCAGATTCAACGCGACAATTACCGACAACTTGAGGCACGACGGGTTTGGCGAGTCCCAAGGAATACAATTCAAACGCAAGTTCGTCTGCTTATCGCGCAGGGGTCACAGTGGCGGTAGAACGACGAGCTCTGATTGTTCCTGATTGGATCCCCCTCTGGAGGGGGGGGGGGGGGGGGGGGACAGGGGGAGGGGGGCTTTGATAGGGGCTTCTTTTTGTAGGAGAGGAAAAGCACATCACTGGCGGCGGCGGTTGTCCGGCGCAGGGAGGCCCTCGACCGTTGTTGACCGACTTGTGTCCTCCTTTTGTGCCCCTTCGCGGGGTTGGGCTGGTGTCGGACTCTGAGGGGTTTCTTCCTGTCGATCCTTCCTAGGTTGTTCTCTTGGCGAGGCCCGGTTTTTTCTTAGTTCAGTTCCCGGTTTGCTTTTTGGTGAAATTTCCGCTCTGTCCGAGGATCCGATTCATTTATATCGAACTGGCTTTAGATAGGTTGTGCCTACGCTGGCGGTACCGGTCGAGGATCATATACTTTTCCTTGTTTTACCTTCCTCCCACTAACGAATGTCCCTGATTGGAAGGATAGTGGGTAGTCCTCGACGCTATCTTCCTTGAAGTTTACCCACTCTCCTTCCGATCGGAGCCAATGAGAGCTCGGTGTTCTGACGTCACCACACACGCAGCGCTAGAAGCAGACAAACTTGCGCTTCGAATATCACTGCGCAGTCAATTCCACATCTTTATTTATTAATTTGCTGCTTACGCCATACGCGTATCAACTTAGCTTTGTTGTGGGCTCTTTCGCTCTGAGAATAGTAACTCATCGTTCGGTTCGTTTATAATTCTCGTTTCAGAAATATCTCGTCTTTAAGCCCAGAAATCTTTAAAATAAATAAAATATACGTGGACACTTATAATACAAGATATTCGCTCCATCCTGAGATACCTAGGTTCTTTGCCGCTTTTTAACACCCAATATTGGTGCGTAAAGTCTAATAATAGTATATTCCCATTGTAAATGCATGATTCAAAATTAAACAAAAAAATATAATCTGCTAGATCTACACTTAAGGTGTTTTTTATGTATATAAAATAAACTCTCTATATTTATAATCACAACCGCCTTTAAATCTATGGGTGACTGCTTAAAGGGGCACTGACACATCAAAATCATATTTTTTTTTTATTATCCGAAACGATTGAAAACGATGCCGGGACATTACCCTCAAAATTTGAAATTTGGGAATTCAGTATTTATGAAGTAAAAAAAACAATTTCCAAATGCCGAATTCGAAGTTCCCGCGCGATCGGTGCCGGTGCCTTGACGTCAAAAATTGCGGAGACCTGAGAGTCGACTTTCTTTCACCACTCCCTGCTGTTGCCATGGCGACCCAAAGCGAGGAGGAAAGGAGTGAGCGGCGGCGTTGCGGCGGACCGGTTTTGAGCGGTGTCGCCTGTTTTCCGTTGGAGGATACAAATCCAGGAGACGGCACCACAACGAACTCCCGATTTTTGGTATTTCAAAAAGAAGGGCCGTAGTGCTTTCGCAATTGCGTTAAAAAACATGTTTTAGGATTGCCGTAATTAAATGTTATAGAGATGTCGCCTACAAAGCTTCTAAATTTCATGATTCTTGACGTCACCCCGATCAAAAGAAACGAGGAGGTGAGAGGCGGGAAAATCAAACGCCAAAAATAAAAAGGCGCGCGCGCGCGCGGGAAAATGTTTTTTCGCGATGCGTTTTTTTTTTTTTTTTTTGCGTGTCTATGACTGCAACTTGCATCGTTTTAGACAATAAAAATAAATACGACCTTTGGGGTGTCAGTGCCCCTTTAAGACTTTCACGATGTAGAACTACAGATGGTGTGAGGATGCTTTAGAAGACAAAGAAGAAGCTGTCCTTAAATAAATAATTTTTGGCTGGTTATGGAGACAGTGAGGTCCTTGTCCCTTCTGTTCCGGGTCACACGGTTTAATATTATGGATGTGCGCCAGCTCGCTCGCGATTTACTCTTAATTTACAAAAAAAAAAAAAAAATCTGATTCTTTAGAAAAGTTCTAAATCTTTTTGAGTGAGTAATGCACTATGTTGACGATGAATAAGTCTGTTTCCTTACCTTGCATACAACTATAGCTGGTGATAGGTAAAGACAGAGGTCTCAAACACGCGGCCCGAGGTATGCATGAGGCCCGCTCCTCGCTGGGATACGGCCCGCACGCAACCGGCTTCGAGCCCGGGCCCGCCTCCTTCTCTTGAGCGCTTGAAATGGCATGCGCCATGAGGATCTCATATCGCCGATTCATTTCCCTTCGAAACATGGCTATGCTCTAAGAACGTATTCACATAGTTTAAACTATTTTGTTTTTGTTTACTTTGTGCTTTGTTTTAATTTTTCTTCCCAGCTTTTTGTCCTGCTAAGAGTACCCCTATGACAACATACATTTCGCTAATTTCCTCAAGTTCAAGGGTAGTCCGCGAGTGCAGTTCCACGCGCTGCCGGTACCGCCTTTTGCAACAGTAACCGTTCTAAAATAAAATCCAATACAAATGGCACTTCGCACGCGCCTTCATCAACGTCTCGACATGGTTGTTTACTTCGAATATTTTATACGTATAAGGGCGAACACGTGCAGGGCGTGTGCTTACGTTCACAACATTCTTTTTGGTGCTAGGGTAATTTAGCAAAAGGTTTATTCCGCTACCATTTTTTATAGACTTAAAACAAATTTGGTGGTTGTGTATGTGTTTATACGGACTAGAACTTGGTCTGCCTCAACGGGCGACGAGTCTCCCATCTGTAGATGAGCAATTTAGCGAGCGCAGTATAACCGCTAGTCTGGGGTCTTTAACGTGTACCACGCAGTATTGATACACGACCGCACGCCGGTATGATGCTCATCCAGATCAAAACGAGCAGGAGGGGGGTTGATTATAGAGCCCAAGTGCGTGCTGTTTGCTCAAGGACGCACCTCGGCTGCATGAATCACACTGTCAGCAGGAAAAACTGTCAAGGATAAGGCAGGATCGAGGATTCTCTTGTTTAAAAAAAATCACCATGAAACTACTATTACAGCGGAGTTGTTAAGGGCTAGTTTCCCCAGGATCGAGTCCGGTACCAAACAAATGTCGACACCCATGGCCGACACAACAATCTGTTTGCCGACGTCGCTCATAGATGGTCGTAGGTGTGCGGAGTGTTGTGTTTGCCGGTTGTCTGCTTGCCGCCGTCGCTCATGGATCCCTGCAACACTTCTTCGGAACGAGAGGCGATGTGCGCAGCAGCGCGAATAATTTCTCAACTGCCGCGAGTCCGCTACGCCTAAAGTTACACTGCGTCAAGCACTTCAGATTCAATTGCGAAAGAAGAGCAGATCGCTCGCCTGTAAAGCCACCGCCGGGAGCAGAAGCTACAGCTCCGCTGCTCCTCCTTCTTCACCAGATTAAAAAAGGCTGAAAGTTTTTTTTTTTTTTTATCTTCTTTTATTTTCTTTGACTACGGCTGCAAACATCCCCAGGAAAGCAAGCACTGTCATTTTTTTTTTCGCGACATGTTCAGTTTGATTAATTACCGTGTGAATTCAGCAACGGGAACGGCAGCTTGCTTCCTCTCTTGTCCTGCTAAAAATTCCAAAACGATGGTGGGGCGGTGCCAGTTTAATTCATGTTGTCACATCATGTGAGCGCCCAATGTGATCCCATAAACAAATTGACCACTGGGTTAAGAGCTCAGGAAAAACTTCTCCCGCTCCTTTCCACTTCAGCAGAGCGAATGACGTAGGGGAGGTTACCTCTTTACCAGCGTTCGCTCTGCTGAAATGGAAAGGCGTGAGGGGAGTTTCGAACTCTTAACCTCTTAACGACTAATAGAGGTTGAGACATATCCCAGCATAAGGAAGTATATAAGCCTACCACTTATGGCATAAGAGCTTGTTAATGCATTCACGTTTAAAATTTTTCTGAATATCCATGCTCTGTCATAAAGGACAAACTACGGGAGAAGCTCTTGCACAAGTGCGTTCCAATTTAGTGATGCAATGTTTCCTTCTAAAATTCGTGCTGGGTCCTCTGACGTAGTTTTTAAGTGTTAACAGACTACTCTCAACTGAAACGGCATTCATTGGATCTCCCATTCTCCGTTTCACAATTTGGCCAACAGGCCGCGCCAATTTTAGTTGCACAATTAGATAGGAGGTAACTCACCGCTTCCCTCCACATCTTTCCCACTGGGGGGCTTCGCCTCCTCTGAAGTGGCGAGGAGAGATCATGTTGGCGCTATTACTGTGTCGTACAGTTTTAGTTCTGACGTCGGCTCTCCCGTTTCCTGCCATTCAGGTGAAGTGCCAAGACGACAGGCGACCGCTTTATGTCATCGGCCACATGGTGAACTCAATCCCGGAAGTGAAAACGTTCCTGAATCTCGGTGCCAACGCCATTGAGACCGACGTGACATTCAGCAAAAACGGCACCGCACTCAAGATGTACCATGGAATTCCGTGCGACTGCTGGCGAAAATGTTGGAAGACCGCAGATATCGCGGATTTCTTTCAGTACCTCCGGCGCTTCACCCGGTTCAGTAAGATTTTCCGTCCTGAGCCAATTTTAACGCGATACTGTTAAGGAGCTGGTGTCGCAGGAAAGCCGTCGTCGACGTCGGTAAAGTTGTGACATGAAACTCCTGACTGGCCGATAGGGTCATTATGTCACAGTGACATGACCTCAAGCGGGAATTTCAAGCAACCCACAACGCTCACGTGAAACGTGACGTCAATCGTGGAATGAAAGTCATTAAGACGTGCCATGTAATGCGAAGTAAAGGTCGCAGCGTGTCTCAAGTGATTTCTTTGTACAAGGTAATTAATACAAATGTAAACATTTCGGCGGAACTCCGCCTGGTTAGGTAAGTAATAAGAAAAACTACAACGTAGACTCTAACCAATTTCTTCAATGTGCCCGACGTTTCGAAGCCAGCTCGGCTCCTTGTTCACGGGTGACTGTATATGGGCCCAAAGGTAGCAACCTGTCGTCGTTTTCTTCTCTTCTCTCTTAGCTTTGTTTTCTTCTTCTGTTTCTGTGTGTGGCGCACTTTAGCTGCTTGGAAGCGTTCCGGTGGATCGGTTCAGGTTGTTGTTTGTATTTTGTATGCGCCAAAATTCTATTAAGAGCCGCTTTCTCCAGTTTTCTTTCTCTGTAGAGAATGGAGCTGCTGTCAAAGCCAATGACGTGGCCGGTCTTCTGAGGATGTTCCGCCAGCGCGCTGCCTTGGATGTCATTCTTCTTTACGTTATACTTATGTCTACGCAGACGTTCGAGAAAGTTCTTCGTTTCCCCCACATAAGAAGCGTCGCATTCGACACAAGGAATTTGGTAAATCAGGCCTTGAGCTTTTTCTTTTGGTGGACGATCCTTTAGAAGAGTAAGAAAATGGCCCAGAGTTGAGACAGGTTTATGCGTACCTGCAATGCCCCACGGTATCAAAACGCGGGCTAGGACCTCGCTCGTGCCATGGAGGTACGGGACGCACATGCGGCTGGAGCTGTTTTTGTTCTTGGATGTAGGAGGATGACGAAGTTTTTTGTATATTTTGTTGACAAATCTCGTAGTGTAGTTGTTTTTCCGAAGTTCTCGCTTTAGAATATCGACTTCCATCTTAAGTGGCTTCTTTGTGGAGCAGACCGTGAGGGCGCGTCGAAAGAGCGCCGACACTACAGAGGATTTGTGAGTTGTAGGGTGGTCTGACGAGAAGTTTAGGTAGCGACCGGTGTGCGTTGCTTTCCTGTATACTTGGACGGATAAATGGTTCCCTGTTTTTTCCACTGCCACATCCAGAAATGGAAGGCACCCGTTAGACTCATGTTCAACCGTGAATTGAATGTCTGGATGGATGGAACTGAGATGTTTGTGAAGGCGATCGACTTCGCTGGACTTGGCAACACAGAAGCAATCATCCACGTAACGTAGAAACAGAGTCGGTGTGGGAGAAAATGTGCTTAAGGCTTTTTGCTCGATGGCTTCCATTGTGAGGTTGGCCACGAGATTTGTCAACAAAATATACAAACAACTTCGTCATCCTCCTACATCCAAGAACGAAAACACCTCCAGCCGCATGTGCGTCCCGTACCTCCATGGGACGAGCGAGGTCCTAGCCCGCGTTTTGAGACCGTACGGCATTGCAGTTACGCATAAACCTGTCTCAACTCTGGGCCATTTTCTTCCTCTGCCAAAGGATCGTCCACCAAAAGAAAAAGCTCAAAGCCTGATTTACCAAATTCCTTGTGCCGAATGCGACGCCTCTTATGTGGGGTAAACGAAGAACTTTCCTGAACGTCTGCGTAGACATAAGTATGACGTAAAGAAGAATGACATCCAAGGCAACGCGCTGGCGGAACATGCTCAGAAGACCGGCCACGTCATTGGCTTTGACAGCAGCTCCATCCTCTACACAGAAAGAAACTGGAGAAAGCGGCTCTTAATAGAATCTTGGCACATACAAAATACAAGCAACAACCTGAACCGATCCACCGGAACGCTTGCAAGCAGCTATATACACGGGCTAAAGTGCGTCACACACAGAAACAGAAGAAGAAAACAAAGCTAAGAAAGAAGAGATGAAAACGACGACAGGTTGCTACCTCTCGGCCCATATACAGTCACCCGTGAACAAGGAGCCGAGCTGGCTTCGAAACTTCGGGCACATTGAAGAAATTGGTTAGAGTCTACGTTGTACTTTTTCTTAGGTAATTAATTTGCCTTATAGAAAAAAATTGAAGAATTTTAGACGGGAATCGAACCCTCAGCCCTTCGATTGCAAGGCAGATACGCTACTAACTAAAGCTTGCACGGTTTTGGAAAAAGCGGGAGGTTTTATGTTTAGCTATCGCGTTCTACTCTTCTTTCACACCGCGACCGATGATCTTAGCCGCGACCAACGGCGTCGGTTGATATCTTCGGTCACAGTAAACCAGTGAACCGTAAAGCAGTGAGCAGACAGTCTTCCAAAGCAATATAAATTAAACTGATCGGTGTTGCACAAGTCACATGAACCTATTTTTGCGAACATTTATTAATTCGGATAATAGACTGTCTCGAAAATGGTCACTCATTTAATATCATAGAAGAAAAAGTAAGCCAGTGCCTTAGGACTTTAAACCTACAGATCTCAAACGTTCGTTACGCTGTAGTAATTACATGACTGAAAGCTTGTAGAAGCACGCAATATTTATTTATTTATTTATTTATTCAAAATACCTTGGAGGTCCGTTTCTGGACATTACTCAAGAAGGGGGAGGGGGATTTAGTAAAACTATAATATTGTAGGGCCAGCCAGGGCCAGCCAGAGAGAACAAGAAGAATCCTGGAGATGCACACATAGCTAGCGACAGTAAAGCCCCTCTATCTTGGGAAAAGTGGCGCCGTCTATTGTTGCAGAAATCTTCGAAAGACGTGCCACGCGCCACTTCTGGGAAGAGCATAGCTTCTGAAATCTAGATCAGTGATGCGCTGTGCCACCATGGCCGCCATGATTTTCCCAACTACTCCACGTTGCACGTGCCTTTTGCATCAACGCACCTCGCGCTACTTTTAAAACAGAAAGGGACTTTACGTGACAGAGGACACCGTCGCCAACTGCCCACTGTGATCGAAAGTGTATATGTGTAAATCAATGAAAGGCAGATGACTACCCTTCATATGGTGACCCGGGCGGCTGCGACCTCAACGAACCCGCATCTGACAAGGTTACGCAAAAGAAAGTCCCCGTCGTTTTCTTCGCAGTTGCCCGACCTGGCTGGCGCTAAGCCCGGAAATAAGCTGCCGGCCACAAAAAAAAAAAAAAAAAAAATTGATTCAGCAACTCGCCACTGCCAGCAGACGACTACCGACATATGGACTGCGGGCCCAGAGTTGTGGTTCGCACAAGTAGACCAAGAGTTTACCCGCAGAAATATCACCGCTCAAACGACAAAATGTCGCGAGGTCGTCACGTCCTTATCGCCTGCAGAGGCGCAGGAAGTGAGATACATCGTCATCTCCCCGCGAGACCAAGAGCCCTATTATTGACTCAAGCAGGAGCTAATCCGAAGAACCACTGCGACAGAACAGTGACGCTTGTAGCAATTGCTCGCGGCTGAGGAGCTCGGAGACCGCAAGCCATCGCAGCTCCTCCGACGCATCACACAACTTTTGCGTTAGTCAAGCCTCCTTGCGGAATTTTCATTTTACGGTAACTGTTTTTTTCAGCGTCTGCCTTTGAATGTCCGCAGGATCCTGGCAACGTCCAGCAATTTTCCTCTCGACGACCTCGCCCAACGCGCCGACAGGATTTTAGATACAGCCCCGCCAATGATTCAAGCGACCACGTACTTACCAGTGGCCATCCGCTACATGCGACAGTTTCACCTCCTTTTGATTTCCAAAAGCTGCACGACGACTTCGCCTATTTAGTAGCTGTGGTGGCTCCTCTTCGACAAAATCGGCTTAACCTGCCTGAACCAAATCAAATGATATCCATAGTAACCCTGAGACGTAGGAAAAATTTTAAAAAAACGCCGAGGCACTGAGACGTCGGGAAAAAATAAAATGAGACGCTCTTCTTCGAGAGACCGATCAGGGACACCGCAAGTTTGCTGCTTCCACCGGATTTACAGAACCCGTGCGCAAAACTGTTCCTCGCCCTGCAGCTGGTCGAAGGGACGCCCCAGGAGCACTTACTGAAGGTAACAAGTCAAGAGCGCCTTCCTTCCCCAGGTCACCGTTTCTTTGTCGTGGAACAGAACACAAAAGTAAATATCTTGCTGATATTGGAGCCCAAGTGACCGCAGTATACCCGTCTGCCAGAGAGCGTGAATTCAAAAACCTCCGTTCGAGCCTGCAGGCAATAAATGAATCCGGAGTAGCTACGTATACGGAAAGAAGTCTCTCACTTTCAATCTGCGACTTCCGCGAATTTTTTTCTAGATTTTCCTTATTGCTCAAGTGCAGTCTCATCTTGGGAGCAGATTTTCTGTCATACTTTGGCCTCTGCCTGGATGAACGTCATTCACGTCTTTCGACACCACAACCCAACAAACCGCTACAGGGGCCATCACAAAAGCATCATTCTCACATTCGCCTACACTCCAAAACACCACTTCTATCTATGACAACTTCAGAGACTTTCCGGAACTGGCTAGCCCAAGCAACATTATGTGGCCTTTAGAACATAATGTTACACACCGCATTGTAACAATCGGCCCACCGGATTAAGCTCGCACTCGAAGACTAGCTCCGGAATGCCTCCAGATCGCCCGTCAAGCACTGGACCACATGTTGGAAATCGGCCTCATTTGCACATCCTCAAGCTCGTGGTCGTCTCCGCCCAACATGGTTCCTAAAGTGACCCCAAGGGACTCGAATCCCTGCGGGGATTATCGCGCCTTAAACAACGTAGTACAAGCTGATCGATACCTTGCGCCTGACATTCAAGGCTCCTCAAGCAAGCTTCACGGAATGAAAATGTTTTCTAAAATAGATTTAGTCAAGGCTTACCACCAAATCCCCATAGATTCAATTGACATTCCAAACACGGCTATTATCATTCAACATGAACTTTATGAATTTATCCGTACGCAATTTGAACTTCGAAACGCTGCACAAACTTTTCAGCGACTTATTGACAAAGTGACAAAAGGACTAGACTTTTGTTTTGCCTAACTTGACGATCTCTTCGTTGCCAGCAAAAATAAAGAACATATGGAGCACCTCCGCCTTCTAGTGACACATCTGGAGGAGAATGACGTCGTCATCAACCCCATCTAATGTCAGTTCGGCGCCCAGGAATTGATTTTCCTTGGGCATCGCCCTGACCCCCGCGGCATTAGACCCCTACCGAATAAAGTAGAACCGATTATTCGTTTTCCGAAGCCCCACAACCACCAGAATTAAAAAAAAAATTCCTGGGATTCATACTTATTTTTCGGCGTTTCCTTCTTAATTGTGATACTACTATCCAGCCTCTTACAGATTGAGGCCGCGTCTCCTAAGATACCCAAAGACCAAGACATCGTCTTGGCGGATCGCAAAGTCTTCGCATTTGAGAAGATTAAGGACGACCTCGCGAATGCCACGATGTTGGTTCATCCAGTGCCTTACGCACCGACGCGTGTTATGACTGATACGTCCGAAGAAGACGTCGGAGCAGTTTTGCAAGAGTACATTGTGCAACAATGGCAACCACTCTCTTTCTTTTCTGAAAAACTGCACCAATCACAAAATAAGTATAGTAGATTTTGAGGAGAACTCTTGGCAATACATCTCGCTGTCAAACATACGAGTAGACACTTGTAGGGCGGGAGTAAGATGATGTTATAAACCGTCCAGCACAATTTTGGACGCTTTAAATTTGGTTATTAAGGTATTTGGTGTGGGTATTCAATACTGCAGAACCAAATTCAAGCATTGGGCGGACATATATTTCATCTGTCAACTTGCGTAGGTGAGGAGAAGGGGCAGGGAGGCAGAGTAAAGGTGGCGTCGTAAATATCCCTATGTTCTGGATGCATGACTCGTGATCACATTTGTGTGGTTAGTCCAAGACCGGTCACTAGAAAGATCAACGCCCAACACCAAGTACTGTAGACGGGGAATTTGAAAGAACTGAGTCACCTAGAAAATATAGATAAGGTGATAGTTCTCCTCTTATTAAAACGGAAATGGATAAAAAAATACAAAACTTTACCCAAACAGCTAGAAATAATTTGAAATGGAACCGTATAGAGATATCAAACTGGCTGTCGACGTTTTGTTAAAAAACTAAGTTTCTTCGGGATGCCCTGAAAAAGCAACGTAATCTAGCGAAAGACGTGCTAACACTCTAAGACATCGAGGTAGTCATTCAGTGTATCACCTACATTTTGTTTTAATCATGAACCTAAGGAGTTATGCCAACATGTTGTTAAACGGCGACACCTTTATCCCTCTCTCTCCCTTTTTCTCTCTATACATATATTTAGAAGTATGCCTATATAACAGTTTACCTTTTTGTTTTCTAAGTTCGTCCTCTGCGCGCAATGTTCCGCAAAATTTTAACGCGCTGCTTTTTTGACTGTTCACTTGTAGAAAATAAATGCAAGAATCGCTCTCATCGTTTTCGTTTCCTTCTAAATATTGTCTTTGAGATATAGCTAATAAAAAACTGAAACTCTGAAGGTGAATTTAAATCAGGGTTTTAGTTAGACAGGGGCATGGTGCAAGGCTGTTGATGTCCCAAAATACTTAGAATAATGTTTGTCGAGGTTCTCAAAAATGTGTTCAACAAAACTTTAATTGAAACACTACATTTACACTTGCTCAAAACAACTAATCGTTAAAACATTATTTACCATTTTAATTTAACAAAAAGCTCGCCTTGCTAAAAGTTCCCTTGTCTTTGACCAAAACGTGATTAATGTTTTCTTTTATTTTTTGCTATTCTTATGTTTAAACTTTCACCTTAATTTCATGAAAAACCCTGTATAGATAGTGCCTGTAAAAAAACTAATATATATATATATATATATATATATATGTATATATATATAACATAGGGTGTTTTCTTTAAGTTTAACCAAATTTTCAAACAAAAACCATGAAAGCTAGATTAATGCGGTCTGCGCAGGTGAGTCATACGGCCAGGTGGACACAGTATAGGGGGGCAATCGTAACGATCAGTCGGCTAGTTAGTTAAAATTTGTTAACTAACTTTCTAATTAATAAAAATAGACATATATTTCCAACTAAAAACTTGCTCGGCGTCGTCAAAAACCACTAAATCAGTAAATTTTAGAAAGACTTTAAGCGCCTGAGAAGCGTAGCAGCGCACTAAAGTTACCCCTCGTGGAGCAGGTACAAGGCTAGCAGTTGCTGTAAGGGACCCGCGCAATTTTTCTGACTCTTATCTAGCCCCAGCCTTGGACCTGCTACACGAGTGGTAAATTTAGTGCACTACCACACTTCCCAAGCGCTCAAAGTATTTCTGAAAATGACTGATTTAGTGGTTCTCGAAGACGCTGAGCAAGTTTCTAATTGGAACTATATGTCTATTTTCATGGTTTAAAAAGTGAATTAACAAATTTTTACTAATTCACTGACTGTAGTTACAATTAGCCCCCTATACTATGTTCCCCTGGCCGTATAATTGACCTGCGGAGACCACATCATTCTACCTTTCATCGTTTCTTCAAAAAAAGTATTTTAAGCTTAAAAAACACCATATATATATCAACTTCCTGGGATTCATAATTTTTTTTTCGGCGTTTCCTTCCTAATTGTGCTACTACAATCCAGCCTCTTACAGATTGAGGCCCTGTATTCTAAGGTACCCAAAGACCAAGACATCATCTCGGCGGATCGCAGAGTCTCCGCATTTGGGAAGATTAAGGACGACCTCGCGAATGCCTCGATGTTGATTCATCCAGTGTCTTACGCACCTACGCGTGTTATGACTGACGCGTCTGTAGGAGACGTCGGGGCAGTTGTGCAAGAGTACATTGAGCAACAATAGCAACCTCTCTCCTTCTTTTCTCAAAAACTAAACAAATGAAAAAAGAAGTATAGTACATTTTGAGAACTCTTGGCAATACATCTCGCCCTCAAACCTACAAGTAGACACTTGTATGGCGGAAGTAAGATGATGTTATAAACCGTCCAGCATAATTTTGGATGCTTTAAATTTGGTTATTAAGGTATTTGGTGTGGGTATTCCATACTGCAGAACCAAATTCAAGCATTGGGCGAACATATATTTCATCTGTCAACTTGCGTAGGTGAGGAGAAGGGGCAGGGAGGCAGAGTAAAGGTGGCGTCGTATATATATATATATATATATATATATATATATATATATATATATATATATATATATATATATATATATATATATATATAATGATATTTTGGTCCTTGAATAGTGAATTTAGGTGTGTTATAAATAGCTAATATATAATACATATAAAATTAATTGTCGCATTAGTTTCAGTGTCATAAACCTGAAAAATCATAAAAGCGCCTGCCATCAGGTTAGGAATAACCAAAAAATACATCCCAAGTATCACTCCCTGTTTATTTTCTTATAGTTACTCTTATTGCTTCCAATATATTTTTCAGGACGCAGCGAATATAGCGAAACACCTATCCTTCTTGTTCTGGACCTCAAGGTATCCAGTATACAGCCGGAGCGTAAACACCACGCTGGGGTAGACATTGCCACCAAGCTTATTACACATCTCTGGAAGGGAGGTTTGTGTGCCTAAATATCAATCCTCCTCCGCATAATATATATATATATATATATATATATATATATATATATATATATCTATATATATATATATATATATATATATATATATATATATATATATATATATGTATATATATATGAATTCAGTGCATCTAAAATGGTAAGCTGGGCGAGCTGGTAAACGTCGAACATCATCGAAGCTATGCGCCATCTATTCCTTTTAGTAATAGATGGCGCATAGATTTGAGCATTATAAACTTTTGCAATTTCCTTCACATCGCTTGTTATTTAACAAATTTTGGATCAAAATATACGTTAACAAAACTTTTAAGAAACATTCGCAGGCTATCTATTGTTTATGATCGCGGTACTGGTGAGCTAGGCTCTGATTCAATAGGCGACGTGGATTTGGCTTACCTGCCGTGGCACCATGGATTCATCGCAGTGAAAAGGCAGAGAGCTTTCGAAGCAATGGAGGTATGAGAGAATCCGTTTTTCTTTTAAAAGTTCTATAGCGAAAAACTATTTTTTGGCTCTCAATTTTTGTGTTTTTGTGTTTCTTTTCACACCTTTTACGACGTGCGGTGGATGAAATTCGATTTCAAAATCCTTTCATGGTCCCTTTAATAATTTGGTAATCCCTAATTCAAATGCAAACTAAGTACGAAAGAGTTTTAAAACCGGCAGAAGAATCTGTCATTCGGAAAATCTGAAGTGATCGGAAAAGTATGGGATACTTTTCAAGTAACTGTGAATTACTTTGCTTCTAAACTAATAAAATAATCTAACTGAATGCTTTGCAACCAAGAGTAAGTGTAATTTTAATCGAATATCTTTTTTTTTTTAATAACGTATATAAGTTTGGCCGCTATGGCTATGAGCATAACGTAAGCCCGTGAAACATCATGCTACATGTCACAGCGAAACGCAGACTAGTTCGTAGAGCTTGCTCTTTAGACTGCAGGTCCCTCAAGTACTTTTAAGAAAGTAGGTGTACCAGATTTCTTAGAGTGCATTGTAGCGTTGATAATTGAAAAAAAAAGCTGGTGGGCTGCTTGGTTACGCGTATCGATATAAACGCTGCGCAAAATCACCAACAAACAAATAACAAGCGAACAAAATGACAAGCAAACTCGTGAAACATGAGTTCTTGGACGTAGTTCAACTACTCTACTCAAACTACTCTAGTTTAACTACTTTTCCGAGTAACTTGGTAACTTTCAATTACAACTCTATTTGGGTAATTAGTAGTTTAATTTAACTATGTTTTTCATGTAACTTCTACTCAAATTACTAACTACTTTCGAAATTTAATCCTATTTTTTTTTCATCACAAAAGTTTGAGGGCAGAAATAAATAAGACGCTGGCAGATTAAGTGGTATTCCCGAACAAGGGGCCCCCTCACATTCCGTTCCCACGCACTTACACTCGGCAGCCCTAGAAACTGCATCACAGGCGTCCTTGGGCCAAGGTGGTGACGACGAGCGGCCAAAACATAACACCGGCGCGCATGAACGCAGTCAGAGATGCTTGACAAGCCTTGGTCGGGTGTTGACCTAACCCGGTAATTCACGCAAGCGCCGCGTTTCCAGCTGCAAACGTGAAAGACGGGGACACTCCGAGGGTTGTTGTTGTTTTCATGGTGTGCCTTTAGTGAGTTCTGACTCACGTGGTAGGTTCCACGGTAGGCGTTACTAGGGTGACCTCGCAGCTGGGCGCCTGTTCTCATGGTCGCCTCGTCGTCAGCGCATACTCCCTTGCAAAGCGGACTCCCCCGCGCAGAAACGCAGACACGGATAATCCGTTCATGGGAGCACGTTCCCGCTTCCAGCTGCAACTGTACGAGCGCCGATGCTTGTTCACGTAATCCTTCGCGTCCTTCCGACCTTCCACGCCAGGGAGACCTCCTCTTTGTTGAAAACGTTTTACTTGTCAGGCGCGTCAGGATACCGTAGTCGCCGGAGAGGATTTCGAGTCACCCTTGGGAGATCCTTTTGTTGGACCCAACGTTAACGGCAAAAAACAATTTTTTTTTTGTGGCGTAGCTATAGCATTGCAACGAGACGCGCAGTCGTCCGGATGATCTCATCGTCGTGGCGTGAGACTTGATCCCTTGACGGTCAGGTGCACTCGCTTAGCCTACATTCCGAGCGTCATTGGAATAAAGAGGGGCCAGTCATAACAATCTCAACTTGCCGAAGAAAAAAAAAGAGGAGAGTTTGTTATAAAAGACCCTCTAGGCCGAGGCAAGCATCACATGTTTCGTCATGGACACCAAAGATGCCGACACTCGCCTACCCGACCCTGCACAGCCTGCCTCTGAAATTGAACGCTGCCTTTGCATCCAGCGCCAGGATGGAACGTCTTTTTAGCTTGACCGAGGAGGTTATTAGAATGAAAAGAGGAAAACTCTCCGATAACAACTTTGAAAGACAATTGCTTCGGCGACCGAATAAACTATTTTGGAAGTCATAAAATGACTGCATTTATTTCCGGCTCGCAGGGTTTTTCACTGATCAAAACTTCTGTTCATTTTGCTGCCACAAAAACATAAAAAGTAACTTCGAAAGTAACTTCAAAGTAATTCGCTACTTTTTTACAGTAGTTAGTAGTTTACTCAATTACTATTACAAATGCGTAATTTCTACTCTACTTCAACTACTTTTGGCGTCGATACTCAGTAACGTAACTTAACTACCTTTTTTGAGTAATTTGTACATGTCTTGTTGTTCTACTCCACATCACACCAAGTTCTAGCGCATTCGACGCTGCGATACGACGGCGAGAATCAAGCCGTGCCAGAAGTGCACCGTCACGGCGTGAGTCGCCTTTGTGCGATTACTGAAACCGGCTAAACTATACTACGTGTCACTAGTTGCATGCAGTACAGGCGAAGGCAACATCAGGCGAGGGGAGAAAGGCGTGAGCACTAGGAAGGCTGGAAGAGAGAGAGAGAGTAATCTCCTCTCCTCCCTAACGTTGCTAGTGATTTCTCTTTCTCACCTCGCCCACTATTGCCTTCCTCTCCTGTCCTGCCGTCCGAGTCTTAGTTGGGACGTCTTGTGTTTGTCCCCTCTAGTCCTCCGTCTTGGGTTTTAGAAATGTTTAACTTCAACTAGCTCGCCTGCCTTTTAACGTTACTTATACTTAGCGCTCGCCTTGTCTTCTACTTCTAGTGTGGTCGGTGACAGGTTAAGAGCAGTGTGGAAGTTCCTCTCAGCTCTTTCCACTTCAGCAGAGCGAACGCTGGAGACGAGGTGACCTCCTTTCCAGCGTTTACTCTGCTGAAGTGGAAAAGAGTAGAGACGGTGACATGTAAGAAATAAACCGGAAGCTCCTTCCGGTTTATTTTTTACATGTCACCGTCTACAGTTCTTGTCCTTTTGGACTGTTTTTTGTTATTTTAATAGTGTTGATACTTTTCCTGAATTAAAAATATGCTACCACTTCGCAAATTTTCTAAAGAAGTCAATCCTTTGTAGCGTAGTACTGTTGCCTCGTTGCCTGACTCAGGCATGAAGTGACGATGAAGACTGAATTAAAATGCAATTAGGTTCCTAACCTAGAAGTGGCGCTTTTACTTTTTTGAAGCGTAGATTTAGGCTATTTTATATTGTTGTTGTTGTTGTTTTCTTTTAGTTTTTTTATACCCAGAGTTATTGCAGTGTTGTGAACGACATATTTTGAAGATAAATGCTGCAATTGTTTCTAGAACATTAACGATAGCTGTGTATTAGGTCTTTCATCATGAGTCAATGCTTTGTGCTGAATCGCATTTATCTAAAAGTTGATATTCATTTA
Source organism: Ixodes scapularis (assembly GCF_016920785.2). NCBI lineage: Eukaryota > Metazoa > Arthropoda > Arachnida > Ixodida > Ixodidae > Ixodes > Ixodes scapularis. The sequence goes on from NW_024609835.1 coordinate 82,581,579, forward strand.
TTTTAGACTGCGTTACCGCGAAATCGTTTCTGTGTGCGTTTTCACGAAGATAGTTAGCTTACATCCAGGTGAACCTCTGCCTTACAGGTTGTGTTCAGAGACAGTGCAGCCGCAGGTGTAATCAAGAATCCCATCTCTTTCTTGACTCTTGTTCAGTTATCAATATGGTTCTATCCGTGTCAAATAAAAGCGAGGTAAACCCAAGCTACTAAGAAAAGCACGCAGCGTAAAATTATGATGCGAAAACGCTGCTATGTCACTGACGACAGCTTGAGAAACGCTGGGCGTCGCAAGTCCCAACCATCTCATTACCGCATCGCAGCCAATCAAACTGCCACGTTAGGCAATAAGAACGACGAAGGACCAGTCACAAAGCAAGAAGCTTGAATTACCATCATAAACACTACTATACGTTTCTTAAGCTGTCCCTGACCATAAACGCAGAAGATCACGTTCAAGATTTCAGCGTGCAGAAGAATAAACATAAATCGTGATTGAGCCAAACAGTTCTTTTTTAGAGCGCAGCTCTTAGGCGCCCGTTTCCGGCTGGAGCGGCGCCGCCGTCGTCGTCGGCGTAACCGCGGCGACGTGTCTGCAGCGTGCCGAAACGTCCTCGCAGGGTCACGTGACCCCCTTGAAGTCACATGACCCCCCTGAGGTCACGTGACCCCATGACGTTTCGGCCAGAGTGTCGAACCGGAACCGAACTGAAAACCGGAACCAAACCGTTATTTTTAGCCGAACCGGAACTGAACCGAACCGAAATCTTCGCCGCCATCTTGAGACTTAACCGGAACCGAACCGGGAAAAAAATATAACGGTAAGCAGCTGTATTTACAAGTGGACATCGAATTGTCATATAGCGAATTGCAATGTGTGAGAAATTGTAGGTTTTCGTGGTGCTTTTGTATTCGCACAACAATAAATCATATGGCATGTGGTCAAATGACGTCATAGTGTAAAGTCATGCTGTCAAATAATATCGGCCCCGCGACGTAGTCGCGTGACTCATCGCGTCAAGCCGATCTAAATTGAGAACGTCAGTAGATGTATTAGCGTCCTTGAAAACGTGAGTTCACATGCCATCACTACTTCTCCCCGCGACCCTACTGAAAAAAACCATTTGAAATTCAAACGGGTGGCAAACTGGTCGCCCGTTTGAATCAAACTTGTCGATCCGTTTGGATCAAACGTGATTATGGGATACGGGTACCCGTTCGAAACGGTACCCGTTTGATAAAGGTGCCCGTTTGATACGGGTGCCGTATGGTACGAGTACCCGTTCGACATGGCACGTGACCACACGTTTGAACGTGCCATTCGAATCGGCAAATTATGCGCTAGCCCTAAATGGGTATCGTCTGGGAGGTTGGTTATCTGAAACATATTTAAGCCGTCCCGAAACTCATAAACGTATTTATAACATGGAGAAAACACGTAGAACAAATGCACTCGCGTAGGTGCTTGTAAGTGGACAGGAAAACCGACACAAAAGATTGTTGTCAATTCTCCTCGAAGTTTATTACCTCTTCTGTAGACAAGTACAAACGTGCAAGCGATCTGTGAACACTATGCAGGTAGACTTTCGGGGGAATTATTCTCCTGGCTGCCGCGCGAATAGGCGCTGCATAATTTTTTAGATAATCTAGAAGAGTACGCGTAGAAGAACGGTCAATCGTTGCCAACACGTAGGTTGCAGTGCACTTACCATAACAATAGCGGACTTGAAAGATGTAATCCGTGATATTTGTCGACACGGTCAAAGCAGGACAACCACACAAACACAAACGAGAGGGAACGGCTCCTTGGAAGTTTCAACACGATGCGGCGCACAAGCTGTCATTTGCCGAACCCAACAAAACCGCGAGAATTCGCGACTTCTTTGAAGAATCGCTCGTTGCCGACATACACGTGGGTCTTTTCGAACACTGATAGCTTTGGTGCACATCCAATACGTTGTCGAGAGACATCCCAATAAGACCGCAGGGTTAGGAGACAGATTGAAGCAGGTAGGACGAGTGAACTTCGAGCAGCAACTGACAACAAGCAGACGAAGAAAAAAGCGGCTGCAAGGCGCGCCCTTCCGGATCTCGATGCTTATCAGCGTGTAGCTCGCGCGCTGCTGTGGGTCACGTGACAGGGGTGACAAGAGAGGAGGGAGGGGGCGAGGTCAAGGCGCTGGGACTGCTGGGACCACCGGGACAGCCCCTCTCCCTCTCCCCAGGCATTCCAGGGAGATGCGTTTTTGTAGTCCCGAAAGACAAACGCGCGCGCGCGCGCGCGCTCGAACTTTGGAAATGGCGGCGGGGCGGCCAGAAGCTCGGCTTGCGCCCGAGCGAAGAAAGTACGCAGCGCAAGCTCGTAGTTTGAGTGCTGCAACGGCGGGCGTGCTCTCGCAATGCTCGATGTTCTTGCAGCCGCGTGTACGCGCGCTACCTTCGCTGCGTCTTGAATTAAAGTGAAACGGAGTCTAGACGTACATTCTTTCACGCGGTCGCGTCTTCTGCGAGAGAGATATCGAGCTGAATAAGTAAATTGAGGCAACAAAGATGGACAAAGTATTAAAGGTCTGTCGAAAATATCGGCTCACCAACGTCGCGCGTTTACGTAAAACAAAAAAAAAAAAGGTGTTAGTTTTAGTTGCAGTATAATCGAAAATCAGCGCAATTGAAATATAAATATAATTACTTGCATTACGCAGACGATCTGAAATCGATGAACCGGCGCTCCCAGCCTTCCGGAAAACATTGGCTGCCACGGCTGAAACGCTAGGCGTGCCCACGCCGCTGATCTGTACGTTCAATATCAAACGGGCTCCGGAGAGCCGTTTGATTAAACCGGTGCAGTTTGCAACATGGTCGCCGGTTTGAGCAAACGTGCGACAACTTTGCCCAAACGAGTCGCCCATTTGCCCAGACGAGCGACCCGTTTGCCAAATAGGTGACCGTTATGGCTCATACGGGGGACCCTTTTGAGCCATACGGGCGACCCCTTTGACAAACTGGTGACCAGTATGGTTAAACGGTTACCGGTATGGACCCGTTTATTTTCATATGGGCGCCAAATGGTTTTTTTCAGTAGGGGAGTCACGCGACACCGTGACGTACTCGATTATCATGAGCCCGAGTCGAGTGCTCGAGTTAATGACAAACAGCATCGCCAAACATTCGTGTTGGCTCGTGTTCAATCAAATATGAGGAAAGCCAAGTCTGGTGATGTCTGAAGCTCAACCCATGCTTTAATATGTGCCAACCCCAATGCATCAATATAATGAACACTGGCGGTAAACTCTAAAAAAACAGTATCACCTTACACCCTTTTGTCCCATATAATGAAAACTTCATTTGAACGTACAAACTTTTACCAGGGGCTTGATAACAGTGCCATATGACTTATTAAATTGATATAGTACGTATCAAAGTCCAAAGAAAGAAAACACGGAGTTTTTGCAGTACGGCCAAGTAAACGCCGATAATCTTTTTTGTATTCAATAGTACGTACATCAGCTATCATAATAAGTTGTACCACACAGCTATCACGCCCCTCGTAAACTTTGGGACCGCCTGTTCATTTATGGGGCGCTGTACATCGAATCGAAGTTTTGGGGTGTATTATATGGGACAAGGGGTGTAATCATAGAGTTATTATAGTGTACGCTAGAGGTTCAACTGGCGCTAGTGTGCTGTTGCAAATTGAAGCAGACAGCAAGCAGTCCGAAAGTGACTTCCGGTAATGTATTTCTACGAAAAAAACGAGTGCATTTCCTCTCTGCGCTCGATTATAAGAGCAAATATCACGAACAATTCGTACCTACTAGGCACATTAGAACATTTCCCAGTCTTGCAGATGAAATAATTGGTCAGTTACGGCGTTTTTATTTTAAAATCGTGGCATGAAAAACGGTGCTAAAACTGTTTGGTACATGTATTTATGTGCACTGTGGGACACCGTTAGCGCGAACACGGCGTCGGCGCCTTCCAGCATGGGGGATATACATGCCAAACGAACGAAGGACATGTGGAAAACCAAGAGCGACGACAAGAACTACGCAGTAACACTGGATAATTAACTCCTTGTGCTTGCAGACGATCAAGATAAATTGAAAGTCACGTAATATAGTCCGATTTGCAATAAATAAGTACTGCTTTATTCTTTTTGCTCGTGAATATGAGCGAAGATGCTTGTTCTGTGCTCAGATCATCACCAGCGCGCTCCAAATCTTTCCAAATAGGGGAAAGCCAGAGAACAGGTGCGCGATAAAAACTGCCCGGCATAGAAAATAATAAGGCAACACACCTTTCGTAGCCCACGTACTTTATTCTTTACGTTTCGAACGTTTTTTCAGCCACTCGTAAAGATGCGCGACGGGGTCATTTTCTTGTAGTGAGAGGACAGGCATATTAGCAATATATAAGCACCAACGGAATGCTGGCGGACTTTTAACACACTCTACATTCCTTTCGACCGTTATTTTGCCTAGACTCGTCGGTCGTTTCTACATACCTGCCATGAAACAGAGGTTTGGGCCTGGAATATAGCGAAGTTTAGCATCGTTCAGTGATAAAAGAAAAATGCTGTAACTAAAGCAATTACACTTTCACAATAGTAATAAAGGTGCATACTATCCGGTACAATTGAAATAACAAGCGTTATTCGTGTTATTTTCCGGCGACGAGACAAAATTCACGCGCGTTTCCCGATAGGAATACACAGGAAGACTGGAAAAGTAGACTGCATGCTGTCTGCTTCAATTTGCAACCGGAAGTCCCATAGACACTAGCGCCAGCTGAGCCTCTAGCGTTTATTATAATAACTCTATGGGTGTAATAACACACCTTTCTTTCTGAGAGTGTACACAATTACCGTAAGATCACATCGCCGCGTGTTCTAATAGCGAGTTGAGGTGTGAAGAGTTGTTTCTTTCCTTTATTTTTCCCGGCGTCTTCCGTTGAGCGGAGATAAAATCTAATGGGTGTTTTTGCAAGTTATCAACATCAGGTATTAGCTATTGGCGGTATTTAATGAAAGAAAAAAAAAATATCGTCGCACGACCCATTTTGCATGTGCACATCAATGAGGCACCCAAACATGTTGTCGTTGCTACTGAACAGTCTCACAAAGTTGTCCCCGAGAATAGAAGCATTGAAAGGACTAAAAACGGCTTATTAACCTGAAGATAAACAGAACTACAAGTGTGTACGACAGGAATACCTGAAAGGAAAGGTTCTAGTGGTTTCAGAGGGAAAGCTGAACGTTAGCAGCCGCTCAAATTCTCGCAATTTTGTTTGAAATTCACAGTTCATGGGTGCAAAATAAAATAAATGGGGGATTACTGTTAAGAAATTGCACAAATACATTTCTCGATTAGGCACCTCCAGACGGAGGGAGTACCTCAGAATTTAAAAAAAAGGAAATATTCTCCGGCAGAGCATCGTAAAAAAAAAGGGGGGGTGGGGCTTTAAAAACATACTGTGTTGCAAATGATCCTCTGCTCGGCATCTTCGGCACAAACCAGACGGCGTGATCCAGCAAAATTACTTCATTTGCAAAATCACTCCTTACAGAAAGTGAGTTTCAATGATGCGAGACGGTCGCTCCGTTCCTCACGACACTGCACCGAGAAAGAATTTTTTTTTTTCTGAATATTGGGAGTTGCGCTGCGCGCGAATTTTCTGCAGCGTGCATTTTGCACCATGGAATTTAATTTTCTCAGCAAAACGAAATTTCAATGACCACCAGCATATAATGCGATGACGTCACGTCCAAAACATGTTAAACATATCAGTTTTTTGGTGAAATGCGATGTTCTCAACACTAGCAAAAATCAAAATGGTAAAGCTCTGCGATATATATATATAGCAGTCTCGAGGTAATATGTGGCAGCCTAATGAAATGTTAGAGCGCGCATGACTGATAAGGAACAGAGCTGTTAAATGAGGCCCCAAAACAAGTGCACGTAAACCCAAATATAACATTAGCCTCCCAAGACAGTATTCTGCGAGCTCGTGCAAGCCGATGTCCAAATGTGATTTAAATTAAAAATATATTGTCTGTTCTTCGCGCTATTTCTGTGTAATTAGAAATATCATTGCACGCCCCTCCATTAGACAAATACAAAATATTAGATAAATACCAACCAAGTACTAAACATTAAGGAGACCGACGTTTCAAACCGATTCGTTTTTTTCCAACAGGGGGGACTATTTGCTCGTGGGGAGTAGCAGCTTCTTTTTCATCTATGTGTGTCATTTACTTCACTCACTTTTTCTTCTTCAAGTTCACTAGTCCGTTAACATATGCCGATGGTTAAGTGCCGGTCGACCTATTTAGTTTTTCCTATTGAAACGTCGGGCTTCTTGCGGTTTAGGACTTGGTTGGTGAACGTCTGTATTATCAAAATTTTGACCCAACTAGACGGAGTTCCGTGAAACGTGTTTACGCTTAAAACATACATCTTCATATCTTTCGTTTTGCCGTAAAGCACCGTGTATGGCATTATTTGGAAGAATAGCATTGATTAGCTTTCTTTCTGCACATTTCGTGCATTTGCATTCAGATCTATAATTTGTGCACACAGTCGTTTTTGACATACCCCGCGACCCAATGTTTCAAACTGCCAAACAGCAAAAAAAAAAAAAAAAGGTTTTGCAGACTTAGCAGATGGCACATTTTCGAGTATAGTCCTCCCGTGTCGGTTTTAAGCGTTTATGTGAACTTCATACAGTCAAATATAGTTATGAAAAAAAAAATTTATGCCTGAAGACTTTACAACGTAGAGGGCCGATCACCCTCAAGATTTACACCTCGCGACACTGTTAGCGCGAACATCGGCACATTTTCGCATTTTACTTCTAAATAGTATTAGCGAGCACGAAAAGTTAACGCTTACGTTATAGAACTAAATTAACTATTTCCGTAGTGATAATAACTTGGATGACATCCCTTGGTTTCAAAAAGGAAAACTGAAAAAACCGGCGATCGCTTGTTCGCGCTAAAAGTATCTCGCTCTGTACATCGTAAGTAAATGCGCTCAAATTATATAGAATAATTTGCTCAGCTTCAAATCTTTTCCGGCGTTTCTATCCTTAAAAGTGATTCAGGAAAACCTTAAACATTTTTTTTAAAGCTGAATTTAATAACATATGTTTTCCTGACGCATCTTTAACTTTTCAAACATTTAGAAGTCTCTTTCTTGCCTTGTCTATGTGAAGAACAACAATTTCATGTGTCTATGGGCTGGACGAAGACAAAGTACGCAGTGGCAAGTTGCGGAGCTATGACGATTGCGCACGCAGGCCGTCAAAAAGTAACCAATTAAGTAGCTGCAATGTGAAGTAGAGTATTAAAAACTACTTTGTTCAATTTAGCAAATAAAAATGGGAAAGGGTGATTAAAGTAGAAGTTTGGTCTAGTTGGTATTTCATGATTAAAGATTAAAACAGCGCAAGGACACGGACAAGAACAAGAAGGTAGACAAACAAGGCGCTGCTGCTTATTTGCAAATTGCATTGACCGGCATCCTGTCAAGAACAAACCTCAAACGCCAAGTTTCGTATTTTGCGAGGTGAATCTTCTATGGGCGTACGTCGCTGGGCCGAGTGTTCATCCCAACGTAGCCTAGGGCAGGTTGCTCCAAGCCCGCTCACCTCATTTGAAGTTCTGCCGGCGATAGCCAGTTGAGTCCAGCGAGCTCAACCCGAACGAGAGAATCACACAGGACACCCGATCTGTCAGGCAGAATCTGTCTCGAATCCTTTTTTCTCGTGTTCCCTCTTTTTTTTCTCTTTTTCTTTTATTTCCCAGGGCGCACAGTCGTGCCATCAACTTCGATTGGACGAGGAAGTAGAAGAATTTGAAAACACTACATTCTTCCTTCCTTAAAAAAAAAAAAAAGAAAAACTGGAGAATTTTACGCTTTTAACAATTCGCGTGATACAAAATGACGGGATTTCTCTATTTCACTTATTTCCTCTCTTTCATGAGAAGAAAAAAGGAATTAACAAGATTGTCTTTGCTCATCGCCGCGGAAAAGAAAAATAAAACTTATACCAAGGTAATTGAAAAAAGATATGTTCATAACAAAAAAAAATGTTCATTACAAAAGCTGCACGGACACTATAGTCGGCATATGTCTCTCTTCAAAGTTTTCCATCGATATCACTATATGGTCATTTTGAATAGAAGACAGCCGTAGCACCAATGAGCTGCACCTAGTCTTTGAGGTACACCGGAGGTCGGATCTGGCGGACTGGTCGACCTTGACTCTCTGTTAGAGCTGCAGCTGGATCACTCGAAGTAGCTGGAGCACCTACTACAAGTGGAGCACTCACATCACCTATGCTATTACTGCACTCACTCGTGCTGCCTTCGAGGGGTTGCATTGATGATGCTATGCCGCTGGAGGGTGCTTTGGGGTGGGACAGAGCAGAATCACCAGAAACAGCCGAACCCGGGCCCTGGGCGCAGGCTTGTCCAGGATCCAAAACAGATACAGGCGTGGAGGCGTTAGGTGATGGTTCTGTCACCGGACCAGGCACTGGAGTGATGTCGGGGGATGGTGGCTCCTCAACCAGCACAGGATCATGAAGTAAGTCCCTTTGTGGTGGTTGTGTCACCACTGGAATGAAACTTGCATTTGACGTAGATGAGTTATAAAAGTGCATCGGCTGGGTGATTGGGGAAAAATCGTCATCAACCCAGTCAAAACCGAAGTCGTCATTGTGTCGTTGCTGAATGTTCACGGATGCCTTCGTCAACTTCGCAGCATTCCATCTGCAACCATCAGAAAACTCGTAAGTGGCTGGACCGATCTGGGCTTTGATGACTTGAGGTTCTGAATATCTGCTTGTCAACTTATCTCGGTGTCGAGGCTGGAAAACCCGAACAGCTTGTGCCGGCTGAAACTGAGGTCGTTTTACAGCTCGACGACGGTCGGAGTACAACTTCATCTTATCTTGATAGTGGTGGACCTTAGCCGATAGCTGTTCCCGTTCTGAAGGAAGGGTTACTGGAACTTGTCGTGTAGGCAAGCCCTGTACATCCAGCCTTGAAAGATGAATTCGTCCATGAAGTAGTAGCGAAGGTGGTTGACCTGTTGCTGGGTGGCACGTCCTACGGTAGGCTTCCAGGTGGTCGCGGACAGCGTCGGGAAGCGGGCGGCCTTGGACCACAGCTAACTGGAGCCAAGATTTTAGGACTCGGTTAAACCTTTCTACTTGACCGTTGGCCTGAGGGTGGTACAAGGATGTTTTGATATGCTTAATGCCATGTAAGCGAAGATACTCTTGAAACTCATGAGAAAGGAATTGAACTCCGTTGTCGGAGACAATCTGTAACGGCAGTCCCTCACGGGAAAAGACATCCTTAAGAAAGTTGATGATTGTTGTCGTTGTGACAGAAGGTACAGCTCGAACCTCTGGCCACTTCGAGTGGTAATCGATTAATACGATGAAAAACCGTTGACTAGGAGGTGCACGCTCCACAGGTCCAACAATATCAAGTCCGAGTTTCTCCCAAGGCTGCTTGGGAAACTGGACGGGTTGTAACGGTGCAGGCGCTGCTTTTACAGTCTTGTCAGTGGAGTGGCAGACAGTGCAGTTCTCCACTTTAACCTTAATGTTCTGATTCATCAGAGGCCACCAATATTGGTCTCGGGTGGCGCTGATGGTTCTGGAAATCCCCTGGTGTGTTTCATGTGCGATTTCAATTACTTGATCGCGTAACCTCTCCGGAACAACAATCTTCTCTCCTTTGAAGAGGATTCCCTCGTGCAGTGACAACTGGTCGCGGATGTTAAAATAGGGCTTCAACTCCGGTGTGATGTCAGATGGCCAGGATGAGATCGTATACCTGACCACGCTGGGATAAACCAAGTCATTGGCCGTAGCCTCTTGGAGGTCAGTGTTGGACAGGGGGGTCACTATAAGAGACACAACATCTTCTTGAAACACAGTGCCGTTCTCTGTGTCTGATACAGGTAGACGAGAAAAAGCATCGGCTACAACGTTAGTGGAGCCTTTCTTGTACTCAATCCTGAAATTATAGTTTAAGAGTCTCGATGTCCAACGAGTGATGCTTAGAGGTCGGACACCTGAACCTTGGTTTGACAACAAGGTGACAAGGGCTTGATGATCTGTCTGTACGGTGAAGTGACGTCCCCACAAAAAAATATGACACTTTTCGCACGCCCAAAGCACGGCGAGGGCTTCCTTCTCTTCCGTTGAATACCTTCTTTCGGCGTCTGTAAGTCAACGCGACGCGAAAGCGACTGGACAAAGCTTGTTGCCGTGCTGCTGTTGGAGGACGGCTCCCAAACCGTAGTTGGACGCGTCTGTTGCCACGATGATGGGCAACGTCGGGTCAAACATGGAAAGAATAGGCGCGTGCTGCAAGCACGTCTTTACTTTTTGGAAGCTGGCCTCAGCCTCTGGGGACCAGACGAAGCGAATCCCTTTACGGAGCAACCGGCGCAACGGTTCAACCACAGTGGAACAATGACGTATAAATTTACTATAATACTCGACAAGCCCCAGGAAAGCCTTGAGCTTTGCTGGATCGGACGGCGTCTCACAGTTCAGGACTGCATCCACCTTAGATGAGAGGGGTGCTAAGCCTCTCGTGGAAAGATGATGGCCCAAGAACGCAAGTTCCGTAACGTTGAAAACACATTTCTTGTTCAGTTTCATTCCCGCCTGGGAAATGCACGTAAGTACGTGGCGCAGATTATCGTCGTGTTCTTGCTGAGACGCTCCATACACAATGACATCTTCTAAGTAAAAATGTACAATTGTACTCCCTTACAGTCCTGCAGCAGCTTGTGCATCAATTTCTGAAAAGCAGCGGGCGCGGACGCCAGTCCAAAACAAACCCTATTAAACCGGAAAAGCCCTTCGTGAGTTACAAACGCAGTCAGGTCGCGACTAGCAGTGTCGAGTCGAACCTGGTGATAGGCGGATGCAAGGTCCAACTTCGAGAAATGTGCGGCTCCTCGCAAGGAGCTCAAAAGTTCATCAATATGTGGCAGAGGAAAAGAATCTATAACAACAGCTTGGTTGGGAGCGCGCTAGTCCACACACATCCGGATACTACCATCCGGCTTCTTTACTATAACAACGGGGGACACCCATTCTGACGCGTCGATGCGCTCGATTACGCCTTGGCGCTCGAGCTTAAAAATGTCTTGAGAAACGGCATCTCGCAGCGTGAACGGAATTCGGCGAAGCTTAGATTGTACAGGCGGCACGCTGTGCCGCACCTTGACTGAGTGGGTGTAATTTTTTACCAACCCCAACTCGGGACCGAACAAAGACTCAAAATCTTGAAACCCCGGGGGTAGCTTCGACGTGTCACGCAGAGGGACACCAGCGGGACTTGCGTCGGAATGTGCATTTGGGCACTGAGATGCTGAAGTACTGGAGTTGCGTTCATAATGGCTCCCTTGTATAGGGTAAGTTGAGCTCGACGGGAAGCAAACCGGCCTGGCTGACGATAGGTAGCCAGGGTTCCCGACAGCCTGTTGACCCGTTGCATCACCTGCCGATGATGGACGTGGGTGGGGAACGTTGGCACCCGACGAGGGAATCCCGAACGGATCCTGAACAGTTGACTGCTGGCGGCGCGACGATGCTGTGAACGGGCCGCGCCGCTGGGCGTCAACGGGTCTCACATCTCGCTGGACAGGTCGCCCCTTGTCAGCTGCATCAACATGTGCACATTCATTTTCGGCACCCGACAAAAGTAATCTTGAGCTCTCTCACAGCGTCGATACCAAGCAAGGAACGTCCGCTTGAAATGACGTAAAACTCGAGGCGTGCATATCTGTCCTTGAAAACCGTCTGACCGAAAAAACACCCCAAGACAGGGATTGTCCCTTGCATGTAATGCACAAGTCTCTTGAGTGACGTATGCAGCCGGATCTTGCAATCAGGGTCAAGTTCACGAAAAATCTTCTCGTTTAGAATGGAGACATGAGAACCAGTGTCAATGAGTAGGCGTAAGGGAAGTCCATTTACCTTAACGTCCGCGATGAAAGCATTCATGCGGGATCGATTGAAGGTTCTTTGTTCCGTGGTTGATACAGGAACGGCGTTGTCCACGGCTGTTATGCTGTACTGGTAATCGTACAGGGGGTCGTAGTCCTCCTCTGCAACAACCTCGACCGGACTGTTCGGCGACGCACGACTGCTGTACTGTCGCGCCGCGTTGCGACCTCTTGCCCGGGATGGAAATGCAGCCGGGCGTTGATCTCGCCGGAAGGACGTTGGAGGAGATTGACGACTCCGGCAGACAACGGCGAAGTGCCCCATCTTGGTGCAGCGAAAACACTGCGAATGTAGCGCTGGGCATACCTCCCTGAGATGGTAGCGCCGGCCGCAGAACCAGCAGTGTTCGCCGTCACTTTCCCACTCCCTGAGACGATAGGGAGGAGGTTCTCGTTGCGGTGGTTCACTCATTCGAACTGGGGCGCGTGGTACATGACTGGCCGTCAATGGCCTCCGGGACATCCCAGGAGCGACCGCCGGGGATGGCCAAGAGAATCCAGGCGGGTAGGTGTGATGGCCATCTTGCCGAGGCCTTCGTGGGCTGGTACCGCTCGAGGGACCTGGAACCTCGATGTACTCGACAGGCAGGTTCGTCGTTGGGGTAGCAGGCATTAGCCGTTGGTTAAACTCGCCAGAAACCCGCGCCAGCTGTTCAAACTCCCTTGCTAGCTGAACTGCGCGCTCGAGAGTTGGCACGTCGGTGCCCACACACTCACGGAGAATGCGATCTTGCACTCGCTTCGACTGGAGTCCTTCCAAAAACGTTTCACAAAGGTGCTCATCAAGAGTGTTGCCGTACCCGCAGAACGAACCTTGATGGCGCAGGGCCGCAAGGAATTCCAAGAACGTCTCGCCGGGCAATTGAACTCGCGCGCGCAACTTCTTCCGCTCCAACACAATGCACCCCGAAAACTCGAAGTGTTTCTCTAACGCGCTCAGAAATGCGTCGAATTCATTTACGCCTTCAGCAACCGGCTCAGCATCAAGACGAAAAGCGGTCACAATCCGCTGACCCTCGACGCCTAGCAACAAAAACAGAATTTGCTTCTTGCGCTTCGGCGCAACATCGTCTAACCCAGAAGCGCCAAGAAACGACAGGAATGCTTGCTTTCAAGACGGCCAAGCCTGCAACGGCAAACCAGGGACAGCAAGGAAAGGCGCAGGAGGGGGAAGCGCCGCCATAGCCATAACGACGACAGTTCAATGAAAGCCTAAAGTGCTTACAGCAACAGGCCACTACCCAGAAGACGGAACAAGACTTGGAACTGTATCGAATTAAGCAAGTATCCCATCCTCGTCGCCATTTTGTATTTTGCGAGGTGAATCTTCGATGGGCGTACGTCGTTGGGCCGAGTGTTCATCCCGACGTAGCCTATGGCAGGTTGCTCCAAGCCCGCTCACCTCATTTGAAGTTCTGCCGGCGATAGCCAGTTGAGTCGACCGAGCTCAACCCGAACGAGAGAATCACACAGGACACCCGAACTGTCAGGCAGAATCTGTCTCGAATCCTTTTTTCTCGTGTTCCCTCTTTTTTTCTCTTTTTCTTTTATTTCCCAGGGCGCACAGTCGTGCCATCAACTTCGATTGGACGAGGAAGTAGAAGAATTTGAAAACACTACACCAAGCTATGTCGAAATTGTTGACTTCGGAACGCGCTATTTTAGGCCAGATACGATTTGGGTACAAAGGTCACTCTCATCAGCATGATTATCCGTGTGCATCACGGTGCTTAGCGTAAATAATATTGGTCAGGTAAGCAAGCGCTTTGATTGCCGCTCAGTGTTTCTGTAAAAGGTAGACTGAAAGGGTTTGTCCTAAAGCTGTCCTGAGATTTTGAATATATTATTGCTTTTAGCTCAGTCGTGTCGTCATCATGTATATTGTAAAATTAATTTTATAAACAAGATTTCTGTATATATATGGCGAGGACGTGCCCATTTCATGATTTTATGCCGTGTAATTAATTCTTTATTCGAGAGCTCAACAGGATTCTATTTTTAAACTGCGCGGCAAAGTTCTACCAATTACAGGTATTTTAGGCGACCTACCAGACTGATAACCGTTCGATTCAGGTAAAATACATGCGACCGAGGTAAAGAAAACAGATATTGAGTCATATATTTAAATCTAGCTTTTCTTTTACTGTTTCAACGAAATTCAATAACGCAATTGATTTTTGGTATCTGAAAATAAAAGTAGATTCTACGAATCATAAAATGCTATATAACTACACGTTACACTGTTGAAATACTGCCTATGCCAAAAGATCCTGGAAAATATATTGTTAAAATAGCGGTTGAAACTGGTTCGAACCGTTGCTTTTTGCTCCCCGGAACTGAACCGGAACTCAACCGAAAGCCGTGAACCCGAACCGGAACCACAGATAAAAATTTCGGTTCGAAACTCTGGTTTTGGCACCGTGCAAAAATGTCCTCGCAGGGTCACGTGCCCCCCGTGAGGTCACGAGGGTCACGCTACGTCACGAGGGCCACGTGACCTCACGGTTACGCCGAGGTAACGCCGACGCCGCTCGGAGGGAGAAGAAGGTAGGATGAGGAGTTGAGGAGGAGGTGCATACCCTCCTCTCACTACCCTTTCCTCCTCTTCCATAAGAGCTGCACTCTAATTCGGCGTTACAGGAAGTTGTAAACGGCTTTCATTTTTTTTTTAAATAATCGATCAAGAGTTGGGATGGCGAAAATAAACTGTTCACTAACATCCATGCCTGTGGTAGCTGGTTTGGTCTTTCGCTGGGTCATCTGTGAGATAGCCTGAATCATCGTAGAATAGTGTTGTTCTCAGAAATGGACTATTGCGCAAGTTGGTATTGGTGTACCAAGATGACCTGACTGGTTTGGCGTACGAAATATGTGCGAACTTGTCGTCTGTCCTGGTTCAACGTTGGTGAAGAATGAAGTGCCTCAAAGACACATTACTTCAGCTAGTGTTAAAAAAATGTATTGGACCTCTTGGATGGCGCGCTCTTCGGAGGATCGAAGTGTATGTAGTCGAACAAGGCAATTCACGGCAATGAAGATACATTCTAAAAAAAGCTTGTGCGTCTGCTTTCCCGCACAACACTCGGGGAGCCAATCACCGCAACTTACGGAGGGAGCTCAGCGAATGACAATGCCGAAACACTTGTTTAGACCAAAAAACGCAGTCTGAGTTGTGACATTAAGCAAAGCAAGCGTGACGTTTTGCATTGCTTTGTGTCACAACTCAGACTGCGTTTTTTGGTCTAAACATGTGTTTCGGCATTGCCATTCGCTGAGCTGCCTCCGTAAGTTGCGGTGATTGGCTCTCCGAGGGTTGTGCATGAAAGTAGACGCACAAAATTTTACAGTGTACACGTGAATGGAGTCATATCGAGCACTACTGGTATAAAATATTTAATTATCTATCTTATAAATAACTCGCAAAATAACAATGATGTCACAGCTGGAAGGGCAGGTTCACCTGGAACACATGGCTTAGTTGTAATTTAGCAGAACACCGTAAGAACTTTCCCGTTCTTACTTATACATGGCGAAAGTGTCCGGAAACGGCGATATTTTTAAATGTCCACAATAAAGGGTCTGGGCACACTGCAGATCTAACTAATCAGTGCCGATACGCGCGCCTCTCGAGGCAGCGTCGCGCGCACTCATCGGGAAGCGACCCCGGCAGTCGCAGCATTCGCAGCTCAACTGCAAGTGGTACACCGGCGGATGTTGCAAGGTCGACATGCCTGTTTGAGCTACAACATAGGCGGAAGCAGCGTGAGCGGCGGCGGAGCTGTACTGCTCTCCCTACGCTGACTCAAAAGTGGCCGCGCGTGGCGCTGTTCCCTGGGCGGTCGGTAGCAGCTCTTAGCGGACGCAGGGTGCCCATTCGTGGGACGGCATATTACGCCGTCCTTCACAGCTCGAGCTCATTGGCCGCAGAAAGACAACGAGAGGTTCGGAACTAGCCCGCCCAGCGTTTCTTAAAATGCCACTGACTCTCGTTCAGTGCAAGCCCTGCTGCGAATAACGACCAACCATATGGCGCCCCGTGTATACCCGTTTGTCGCACCGCACGCCGCTTCTTTTCCTGTTCAATCAGACGCTGACCTGGGTGTTCATCGTCTTTCTCGCTTTTCTAGTACAGTTATACAGAATGAGGGTGGTGCTGTCCATCGGCCATACAACCGACGAGAAAGTACTTACTGGAGCCATTGACACTATAAAATTTTCAGACCCCCACCTGTCTCTGTTCAACTATGTCGGTGAGTCTGCTTTTCCTCCTAACTGCTATATATAAAAATAGAATCAAAACTACGACATCCTCCATTCTCATTCCCATCACGCTTTAACGCGGCGATACTCATATTCCCCTCAAGAACGGTACAAAAAAGTAGTCCGGCTCCTCGCGGAACGTCACACATTTTCTCCGTCATGTGTTGAGCTAATATATCAGCAGGTGCATTTTAAACTAGGTTTGTGTTACTTTATCAAGACGTACTCTTTTCGAGCGCCACAAGCATCGCCTCTTCCTTCGACAACGAAGTCTTACAAGAACTTCTTTGCAAAATGCGTAAATAATGCAAAAAATGCGTAAATAATGCAAAAAAGGTCTTTTTTGTGTGTGTGATGTGGCAACGAGTCTAGTTGAATCTCACCTTAAATCAGTGTCAATGTGAATGCGTCCGACTTCTCAAAATCATGGGGTTGTGAAATTAAAACCTATAATATAGGTTAAGCTTAGCTTCGCTTAATTCGAGCGGTGCGCACGTGAGTGCACGCTTAAGACTGGCTGAGAGATTTTGTGTTTGAATGATGTCCGACGTCGTGCCAATAACACCACCTGGAACAATCGAAGCCTGCGCAACGTAGTGGTGACGTCCTCACAGTGAGATCGGGCGAATACACTGATTGGTCAGAGTTCGGCTGCGTCACTGCGTCAGGGTTCGGCTGGGCCTACACTGTTAGCATAAATAGCACGCCCAGTTTGTGACTGGTGTTATTCGTGAAAACTGCTGTGGGGCGCTGATGCGTCTTTTTTTATACTGCCACCACCCTGAACGTTGAAGATACACGGGCCCGTAGCACTGCATTATGCTGAATCGCGTACTCCTTCTCTGTTGACGTCGCTTTCCTGGTACCACTAATGGGTACTACAAGCGTTTAAACAGTGTGCATCGTCTCGCCTACATCCCCGGTGACGTACTCGACCTCTTTAAACTTCATGCTTCCGTCATTTTGGAGTACGCAAGGCAGTTATATCGTTGCTCTGGTTTCGGTTATAAAAGCAAGGCGAAACTTTCTTAGTTCCCGCCCTCAGTACACGTTGGACATATTCCGCACTTTGACACCGGATAACTGAACGAACGAGGATTTACATTCACTTCAGAGGTCACTCTTGCCGCTTCCTCACCGTCGAGCAGCAGGATCAGCTGGCGACAAGCCTCGGATGAAAGGCTTGAGCATCAACAGCTCAAGCGCACTCGGTGCCGATGCGGGCGATGCGTTTTTCTGCCAACCGGGAGGCTAGCACAGACCGGTGACCGTTTCAGCTCTTTTTCATGACACAGTGTTGCCGAGAGCAGGGTAAAATACAACTACACGAACTACCGAAGCAAACGCACTGCTATCGTAAATCTTGGCTTGCGATTGCGCATTTGTAGATCATCTTATTCGTTTTGCTGGAGAGACGCAAACGACGTGCGTAACAAAATCGCTTGCATATTCCGGATACCTCGCAAAAGCATTTACTCAGTCACCTTGCGAAAAGCGCGAAACACGGAGTCCGCACCGTCCTAAGCTTCCCCTGTCCTTCACCTGCTTTAGAGCAGTTTGTACCTGCTAGTAGCTACATATGCCTACTGAAACTGAAACAGGGCAGTGACAGAGAGAAAGAGACAAAGTTGGGAAAGCTTGCTTGCTCTCTCCAATGTCTCGCCTCTCAAGTGATTGTACCATAATAAATGCACCAACGCCTCTTCCCAAAATAAAGAAAATCCCCTACGTTCACTACGTCAAAAATGGTCTCACTACATGCACCTGTGGGCAGGTAGGAAATCTTGCCCTAATTTATTCACGCCGCATGATCAGCGCAACAAACTCGCACGCGATTTGCAGGAAAATATCGGTGGTGACTTAAGTTTCCCTGTATTTCTGTATAACCGGTCGTTTGCAGGACCGAATCATCTACACGAGCGGTGTGCGTCGCTGTGCAAACGCAGTCCAACACAAAGCACAAAGACGTCAGATTCAGGACAACAATCCGGAGTCCATTATTCAATTAAAACGACGTAGTTTTGTTAAAAACGCCCGCAGCTTCTTACTCGCCCGCATTTTCTTACTCACGGTATGCGTCGAGATGCTTCCACAATTTGAAACGAAACGATGGAAGATTTACTTTTAAAAGCGCTCGCTGCGTCCTCCCAGACCAGCTGGATCGGATCAGCTGAAGACGACGGGACTGAACCCGTTGGGCCTCCACCCCACAACAACCAATTTGCGTCCGTGTTAGTGTGGGTTTCTACCTCCAAGCACCGAGCACTTTGAATGAGGATAAGATACGTAAATATTCTGGTGAAGCCTTTATTAGGGCTATTAAATTGTCTCTCTCGGTGTCCTCCGTGACGGTCCATGCCGTAACAGCAACTGAAAGAGGACTAGTTTGTCCCAGGTCTGCTGATTTTCTGTTATCCCTTGGATTTTCAAAGCGGAATGTTTCATCCCTGACACTGGAGGTCCTACGGGGAACGCTCAGTTGTTTTTATCATTTTATGCGTGGGACCAATCGCAGTGTTTGATGTATTTATGACGGATTTGAAGATTGCTAGAAATGTGGACTTTAGATTTTATATAGATATGTATGTATTTGTTAAATATTGTATAATGATGAAGTGTGTTTTATGGTTTTTATGTTTGCGGCGAAATACACAGTGAGGGCATGATGCAGAGCCGTTCATACTTTAGGTTAAGCTTCCTCAAAAAGCGAATGTATTGAACTTGTTCAATAAACAGAATTGCACACTCGTGGACCCTGTGACTTCCTTCGCTTTCAAAGCACACACGACGATTACGATTGATACTTTCCGTCTTCTGGGAATATCACAGGGGCACTTCTTCGGTCACGTCTTCGCAACATGTGCCTACGAGCTTCTAGCGTCCCGACAAACCAAAACAATACCTGCGCCATGCTAAACGTGCCTTGTTGCCAGATTTTCTCCGACCAAACAAAGCAACGAAAGCAAACCGGCTCTAGCTTCCAGCGTACATCGGCGTTGCGCCGATGCCAGATTTTCTCTGTCAGCTCTAACTTAAAGATGACCAACAGATACAGCAACTGGTATAAAGTTTTAATATGGCGGCCACCACGGATCGCCGTAAATTCTGAGGAGGGAGCATAAGAAGCGGCGGCACCTTAGCTTGCAGTTGAAGGGTTGAAGCCAAAACGAAATCAATTGCAGTATCACGTGTTCAGATCGAGGGGGGCACGTTTTGTATATCCACTTTAACTGTTTAGGACGAGTAATTAGACCCATAACTTTATTTGCCGTGTGTAAGAAACTATTATCAAGACCTATAAAATAAAAACAAACATGGGCGACAAGAGGGAAGCCGCATTGCCATCGGCCAGAATCAATGGCAGGAATGGCAGCGAGCGCGGTAAGGGCGGTGTTCGCCCCGTCCCGCGACATGGCGTAAATGCTTTTGGTGCATATCTGTCTCCGAGACATGTTTCTTTCCGCGGCATTTGTCTCGACGGTCCTTTCTATACTCCGCGACAACTTTTCTTGGCAATGAAGTGGAAGGTACAGGCCCGCGTCCCCCCTCTGATTTTGAGTGTGCGCGGGCTCTCCTCCACTCCCCGGAAATGGGGGAGGAGGAGAGCCTGCGTACACTCAAAATGGGAGAGGGGACGCTGGCCTTTACCTTCCACTGCATTGCCAAGAAAAGTTGTCGCGGAGTATAGGTGTGTCCCCAAGCATTCCGGTGCTTCGATAGCCGGCAGTGTTGCGGTCGTCGTCGGGGGTGATGCGCGTTTTTGAGGTCGGCTACACGGCTATGCGTGTATGACCAAACCAAAACACGTTTTTTACAACCTCGCATGATTCTTGAACGAATTGTCCATTACTCAACGTGTAAATTTATGGTAATTTGTGTAAATCGCGTGCTTTTCACCTCAAATATTCACTAAATACACGGTACTTGCTAACATGGTAGTGTCCAATCAACGCGTAGGGCGCTTGGCATTGGGCTCGTGTCCAATTGCTGAGTTGTCGCCATCATCCAACTGTGATGACCTTTTATGTGAGGAACAGTGGGGCGTTCGAAGCACTTCATTATTCTAGGTGGTATTGATTATGGCCGCTGGTAACCACTTTCGGCGAGAGAATACTATGGAGAGCCTAGATTGTGGAAAGGATCCATCTCAAACCACGGGGAGCGTTTGCATGCAATCTAATGGTGGACGGCGTCTCCCGAGCCCGATTGGTCGATAAAGCGGATGCGTAGCATTGCCGCGTGGCGAGGTGGAAAGCAGTACAGACAGCAGGGGGATGAAGGTGTCGCCGCTTTCCCTGCAACCTCTTCGGAATCTACGGCGCTCCATGCTGGCCGCCATATCAAAACTTTACTCCAGTGTTGCTGCATCTGTAGGTCATCTTTAATATAGAGCTGACGAAGAAAATCTGGCCACGGCGTAACTTCTATGTACGCTGGAAGCTAGAGCCGGTTGGCTTTCGTTGTTTTTGTTTCGTCGGAGAAACTCTGACAACAACGCACGTTCAACATGGTGCCGGTATTGTTGTTGTTTGACGCGACGCGAGAAGCTCCGCGGTTTGCGAGCACATGCAGCGAAGACGTGACCGGAGAAGTGCCCCTGTAATGTTCCCGGAAGACGGAAAGTATTATTCGTAATAGTCGTGTGTGCTTTGAAAGCGAAGGGAGTCACAGGGTCCACGAGTGGGCAACGACAAGACAAGGTTCACGACAGCGCTGCTTTGACTTTGGCTATCTCGTTCTGTTTGATGCAACACGTCGATGCGGCAAAGATCTGAAACGTTCGTGGTGTGTGGTCTGGTGCTTTGAGGTAGAAACCTACACTAACACAGAGCACGAATTGGTTGTTGTGGGGTTAAGGTTCAACGGGTTCAGTCCCATCGTCGTCAGCCGATCCGGTCCAGCTGCTCCGGGAGGACACAGCGAGCGTCTTTAAAATTGAATCTTACTTCGCTTCGTTTCAAAATGTGAACGATTCCGACGGATAATGTGAGTAAAAAGCGGCAGGTGTTTTAACAAACTTGCGTCGTTTTAATTGAACAATGGACTCCGGATTGTTGTCCCAAATCTGCAGTTTTTATGCTCCGTGTTGATGGACTGCGTTGGCACAGCGACGTGTTCGCACAGCGATGCACGCCGCTCGAGTAGATGATTCGGTCCTGCAAACGACCGGTTATACAGAATTTCAGGGAAACTTAAGTCACCACCGATATTTTCCCGTAAATCTCGTGTGAGTCTGTGGCGCTCATCAGGCGGTGTGAATACATTCGGGCAAAATTTCCTCCCTGACCACACATGCATGAGCTTAGATCATTTTTTACGTAGTGAACATTTCGCTTTTTCTTTATTTTGGGAAGAGCCATTGGTGCATTTATTATGGTACAATCACTGGAAAGTTGAGAAATTAGGAAGAGCGAGCAAGCTTTCCCAACTCTGTCTTTTTTCTTTCTGGCACTACGCCTAGTTTCAAGTTGCAGTTTCAGTAGGCACACCTACTAGCAGGTACGAATTACTCTAAAACCGGTAAAATACGGGGAAGTCAGGACGGTGCGGACTCCGTGTTTCGCGCTTTTCGCAAGGTGACTGGATAAATGCGTTTGCGAGGTATGCGGAATATGCAAGCGATTTTGTTATGCCCATCGTTTGCGTCTCTCCAGCAAAACGGATAAGATGATCTACAAAAGCGCAATCACAAGCGAAGATTTACGATAACTGTGCGTTTGCTTCGGTGGTCCGTATAGTGCTATTTTAGCCTGATCTCGGCAACACCGTGTCATGACGAAGATCTGGAACGTTCATGGTTTCTGCTGGGCTACCGGTTGACAGAAGCCCGCATCGCCCGCATCGGCACCGAGTGCACTTGTGCTGTCGATGCTCAAGCCATTCATCCGCGGCTGGTCGCCAGCTGATCCGGCTGCTCGACGGTGAGGACGCGGCAAGAGCGATCTCCGAAGTAAATGTAAATCCTCGTTCATCCAGTTATCCGGTGTCAAAGTGTGGAAGATGTTCAACGTGTACTGAGGGCGGAAACTACGAGCGCTTTGCCTTGCTTGTGTAACGGAAACCAGAGCACTCCAAAGCATTTGTGTACTCCAAAATGACGGAAGCAATAAGCTGTCAAAAGCCTGTTTTTAGGGTTTCGAACAAAGTAAACAAGACAATAATAATTAAACGTCTTTTTTTTTTTGTTTGTATGCAGGAGGACTTACGTAACACAACAATACATTATCTTTCTCAAACGAAGAAAAAAAAGTAACGCTCAGCCCACCCTATATGGCAGCAACCCCTAACAGACAGAGACGCTCGCTAACCAACAACGCGTTCGTGACCTCCTCGCAGCTCGTATTGCGAACGCGGCCCATGGACCACATCACCCCGATCGAGCAGTTAGACACTGTGTAATAGAAGCTCTCTAAAAAACTGTAATAAACCATGGCTAAAAGCGCTAAAGAGACGTACCCAAGATATAAAACAAACACGGGCGCTACTCACAACTGTATTGGGAAATGAAGATGGAAGTACATATATATATATACTTATCTTCAGCCAGGCTACACATGCGCGAGATAGAAAAGCATAAACCCGTTTACAAGTATTTATCGAAGGAACGAACTCAGCAATATACAATGCTATTGGCGTGTCGCTGACGCACTGGGGTCCCCTCTTCTTGATAAAATATGCCTCTTGCAGTTCCCGTGCTCTTCGAATATTCTGCTTCTACCAATAATCTTGGTATCGCCGAAGCGTGGCTCGCATTCGCAGGCTCTACAGTGCGCGGGCAAACGAGCCCTGTCATGTATCTCTTGTATCTCGCGCATGTGTAGCCTGGGTGACAATAAGTGTATCAGATATATATATGTACTTCCATCTTCATTTCCCAATACAGTTGTGTGTAGCGCCCGTGTTTGTCTTCTATCTTGTGTGGGTCTTTGTAGCGCTTTTAACCATGGTTCAGTGCAGTCTACACCAACTAGCCCCAAAACAAGTTCTTTTACACTTCTTTCTCTAGAGAACGCGCTGAAACAATGACGCTATCTATAATATTCCCCTTGAAGCCTTCCAGCCTACGTGCATGTATATATATATATATATATATATATATATATATATATATATATATATATATATATGCATGCACGCCAGCTCTCTTCCCTTTCCCTTTCCCTAACTTTAATGCAATAAATTCAATAATCACCTTCTCCCCTCTTCGTTCTCAATATTACTACGGCTGCACTTGTCAATCTTTTCTCAATCCCATTATATATACGGTGCAGCCTGTCCCTATGGGGAGGAGTGGTTCCCTAGATACCCTGGAAGACGGGCCCTTTCCGAGATTTGCAAGCTGAGATGACGTGTCACGTCACTGCCGCATGTCGAAAATAGCGCGGGCCTTAAATCAGCAACGGTTGTCGTCTACCCAGTTAAGCGAATTCGAAACTAAACAGTACACAGAGAGCTGGTCAGAAATTGAGTCCGCCGAAACCAGTGGCCAGGATGGTCTAATCGGTTAAGGCGTCGCCCCGAGGCGAAGGTTGCGGGTTCAATCCCCGCTCCTGGCCCAATTTTTCGCCAGCTCTCTTCCCTTTCCCTTTCCCTAACTTTAATGCAATAAATTCAATAATCACCTTTTCCCCTCTTCGTTCTCAATATTACTACGGCTGCACTTGTCAATCTTTACTCAATATACATATACATATACACTATATACATATCATATAGTCTTCCTGACGAAGGCCGGACTCCGGCCGAAACGTCGAAGATTAAATCGTCCGTTGTTGCTGTTTTTCACTAAGGGTTTTTTTCTTCTCAGTTTTATATATATATATATATATATATATATATATATTTTTTTTTTTTTACTCGCCATTTTTTTACCATTAGCGTAAGACCCGTTCACACGCATGCGTTTGCCTAGGACCGAATTCTTGTGATCTCTTTCGACGAGAGGACACACTGGCACGCTGGCGCCATCTCTAGGTGACCTTGTAGTAAAATCTCGTTGTGAAAGATAATGATAGGTCTGAAGGTACGCAGTTTTAAGCAGTCGCAAGTGTGTAAGCCAGCCCTTAACACAATTTTGACAATTATAGAAGCTACCGTGTCTCGTAGCATAGAATGGAAATTTGATCTCGCAGGTACAGCGAAAACCTTCAAAATAGTTTTAGGCAATCGAAATGCCCGCGCCTGTGTGTGCTCTTCGCTTTCTCTTCGGTAATATTCTATACCGCCTTCTCCATTTGAGTGTTACCGACGCCCGACAAAACCTCTTTGCAGGATTTGATGTGGGTATGAACGACAAGCTTGAGGACATCGCTAAAATGTACGAAAGACTCGGTGTTTATAGGAATCGCTGGCAAGGCGACGGTATCACGAACTGCAAGTTCGTCTGGTCATATAAGCGACTGATGAAAGCGATTTCATACAGAGATAGCAACAAGTACATCGACAAGGTCTACTACTGGACCATAGACAAGAAAAAAACCATACGGAAAGTTATCCGGTGAGGAGATATGATTTTGTTTTAATATATATTTACGTTCCTCCTATGTTCAACTTTTATGCGGGTAATGTCAACTTGGAAAAGACCTCCGGTCACGTTTATAAGTTTGTTGTCTATATAACGTCTTTCTTTATAAGTGGCATTCCAGGTGTTTATTTAACAACAAAATTAAGTCAAAAAGTATCAGACGGCACAAAGTACATTCGAAGTATCGTTGGGCTATATTTCGGCTTCAAATTATTGAGGAGTTGCTATTTACTCCAGCGGGAGAGGATTACGTAATATACATTACACGCCAATAACATTTTAAGTACAGCCATATTTGATTGTGCGCTTTGAGTACAATAAATTTCTATAGTTTCAGTGGTGACAACCTTTCGTTGCCCTTTGTTTGTCTTGAATGTTCGTTCATCTCAATCCCTGCTTCTTACGTGCTGTTAATTATACGTTATAACTTCTACATCTAACTCTTTTTTTTTAAATTTTGGTCCGAACTGGCGCATGAGCTGGAGCGCATAAAATGCTTGAGAATCTCAATGCACACCTCAAAAGTTTACACTAACGCGCCAACCGCTAAAAAAGAAACTACACTAAAAAAAGTCAGCTAAAGTGTACTTCTTCGTTTCATAAAAAGAATAACAAAAAAATGAATTTCATGAAAGAATAACAAAAAAATGAAAAACGTTTGCAATTCTGTGTAAAGGGCCGCCCACACTAGCGAGAAAACGCGCGTGGCACGCCGATCGCGGCAAGTAACAAAATGTCGCCGAAGCACAGTCAGCGCCATGAGCGCGTGCAGAGACACGCCCTTTATCTTCCCGCTTAACCGATTTATCGGCGCGCCGGGCGCGTTTTCTCGCTAGTGTGGGTGGCCCTTAACGCCGAATTAGCGCGCAGATCTTGAGGAGGTGGAGGGGAGGGTATGCCCCTCCTCCCCTCCTCTCCTCCTCTTTTCTAACCTTTTTCCTCCTACCCCCTCCTCCTCTCCTCCTCCCCTCCACCTTTCCTCCTCGTCCCCTTCTCCGTGACGTCACGTGTGACGTGATTATGGGAAACGTCCTATAATGCAACACGCGTGTCACGTGACCCTAGTGACGTCACACGTGACGTCACGTGCTACTTCATTTTGGGAAAGGTACCGTAATGCAACGCGCGGGTCACGTTACTTTCGTGAAGTCAAAAGTTACGTCACGTGTGACGTCATTATAAGACACGTCCCATAATGCAACGCGTGGTCTCGCCGACGGCGACGACGACGCTCAAGCCGAAAACGGGCGCCTATGAGCTGCGCTCTGTAATATAATGATTTACACCAAGGCTTTGAGCGTTCAAAGATTCACATAAAGTGACGTAGACTTACTTTGGACCCTAAGCAACTTCTTGGGATCTTTATTATTATCATTATTATTATTCTAAGCTGGTTTGGCGCAAATGAGACGAATTTTCGAATAGTCACTAACAGGAGCACATGCGTGTACAGGTGGCAGCGAACAACAATAAGAGATGTTCTGGAATGCACAGGCACCATGGTATCATATTCTTACCCTGTGCAGCATGGCCTAACGTGTCTTCTTCAGCCAATACAATCTGGAAAACAAAGCCCGTGACCCCCCTCCCCCCCTCCCTCCCTCCCTCCAAAAAGCGTCACCACTAGTAGATCGACGCACTGCGATCCAGAGGTTGCGTCAGCACCACCGCCAACGCGTCTCGCAGCGTCTCCCAACGAGCGCGACGCTAGCCGGCTGCGACGCCAAGACGGACGCCTGCCCCCTTGCTTTGACTCTCGTCGAGCTTCAGGGTGTTTGCCGCTTGGCGCGGGTCGGAGGCCCACTAACTATGACGGCACGTACAGGCCTTGTCTCCTACACGGTTTCGCTCCAGCGGGCACCAACTTAGGCACATTCTGATCCGCACCAAGTTCCTATAGCTCTAGTAACTTGAAATTACGTGGAGAGCAAGTCGTCTGCTTTTTGCGCAGGAGTTGCGGTGACGTCAGCACGACGCCGAGCTCTCATTGGTTTTGATTGAAAAGATATAGTGGGAACACCTCAATTCTAGATGCCTTGAGGTCTACCCAGCCACGAGAGCAGTAACTCTCATCTGAAAGTTGATCTGTTATATTCAGCCTTAGGAGTTCCGTACACAGATTTGGCATACAGGTACAGCCCCGCGAAGTGTCTGTGCGTGTTTTTAATGCAAAATTACATTCTTTCCAAACCTAACTAGTGATTGCGTTCGCGAGACAAGAAAGAAGGCTTTGTCTTTTCGCTAGTATTGCTTGGCGACGCTTTTGAAAAGACGCGGCAATTTTGAATGTGCCCGTTAGATCGATAGATCAAAGTGTAACTGGAAGTTATCAGCTGTACCAGGAAAACTTATTCAGGTCATATGCGCTTTAAAAAGGCGGTGCAACAATTCTTGTACTTTGCGAGAATACCGCTGAGAACGAATCCCTGACGTTTATGACCAATCAAAGACGCGCTCGTTTTTATTCCCACGCAATGAACGTCGAAGAAAAAAAGAAAAGGAAAAACGAGCAGTTTTCGCCCCCTCAACTTGCAGCCAGAACATGCCGCCACGTGATCTGGAGTGATTATAGGCCGCCAATGTCGTTTCGTTCATAATCACGCGCTGAGGTTGGCAAAGCACAGGACACGCGCAGAGTTTCAGACATTGTTAGGGTTCGGCTATTGTCGTCATTGCCGCGATTAAACACGAGCCACTACTGGAATGCCTGTCGAGCTATTGATTATCACGAGCCTAAATGGAGTGCTCGCACAACGCTCGAGTCCAATCTATGAGCCGCATTCAAATACCGTCCCTGGGGGATACTGCGATCCAGACTACGTCATCGAGTTTTGCGAGGGAGAGATTGAAAGGAGACGCTCGCTTTTATCCTTGAAATTACACCGCAACAAAGACGTTTATTGGACAATGGCGTTGCGGGGAGTACAGTTGGGTCCCACTAGTGCCAGTGGACTCGTGTAAAGTGAAACAAACTATTCCAATTGAATATCGTTGCTCCACCCTGTTTACAAGGTGTGTAATATTTTTATTTTTGCACGTTTCTTTACAGGAAGGGTGTGGACGCTATCATCACGAACTACCCAAACCGTGTAAGAGAAGTTCTAAAGGAACGCGAGTTCGAGAAAACTGTCCGACTCGCAACCTACTTGGACGACCCCTGGGTGAGGTTTCGGACTAAAAGAACGAAGCGCGGATTCAGTAAATTTGACTCAGATATGGACGAAATGGTGGATGAAACCAGCGAGTTCGATTTCGAGCCTTTTCCCCTCCCGGTGTCTCCTCGAAAGCCGCGCCCTTCCAGGAATCGTGCCATACGAGATAGTCACAACAAATGGCCACAGTACAGTCACTTGAGACCATTTTACTAAGCCAGGTCACAATAAAGTGTCTGCCGAACATATGTACCCCGAAGTAAAGATTATTCAAACTTCGAAAATTTTGTCGTGTGCCGTGCGGTGTGCGCTTGCCCCCTCAGTCACGTTTTATTTTCTTGCTTAAGTATATAGCCAGACGAGCAAACACCAAGCATTTATTCTTAAAGATGGTAAATATCGCTTCGTAAGGTTTGACAATGAGACACGTATTGCTAGGTGCTATTCATAAATATCACCTTTTGTAAAAAGCGCTACCTGTATAATAGTTATCTGTGCCCGCAACTTCAAAATGAAAATAAATAAATTCGGTTTTAAGTTTCACTTAAAACGACGGAATAAAAGTACTTATTGACCGACATGGGATACCGCGCGGTCTTATAATGGTTTTTACGACAGGAATTGGAAATTATTATATGCCCTTCCTTCTCCGTATCCCCAGTCTCGGGTTTACAATGATGCTATGCTGGTTCATTATATGTTGCCCTGTTGACTTTCTTTTTTAAACCACAGTTTTTTTAACCGTTATTGCTTCAAATTAGCCCCCAAAAACGGCTACTCTGATTTCCGCGCTTCGTCTTGGTTTTTTTTGGGAGGGTGTATAAGCGAGGCGCTGGTAGAGCCATGCCCCCACATATCAACAAATAACTTGAAACTTGCGACTGAACGTAGCTGGAAAACCGCAAGCTCAAGAGCTGATGTCCGACAGCGCTTACCTTGAATATGCAAGAAGCGGTTTCTACTTTTTGTTTAGCGTAATAGGTACAGAAGACATAAAATAAGGTATACATTGTCACGCACGCCACATGACAAGGGAGATGTGAAATAAACAAACGAAAGGTTTAATGTGGCTGAACTTGTGCTAAACAAAATAAAGATCGATCGTCGAGACAACAGGAAGAGCGGGCGGCGGGTTGGCGGTGTAACAGCAAATGAGAGCGAGAGTCACTCGGCAAGGTCAGGGGCAGCTCCTTAGCTGGTGTGCGTCGGCATCGCGAAAATTCGGCCCGGAAGGTTCGAGCATTGAGCTTTCGGGGTTGAGAATGAACAGGCGCTTTTGAGAACAAGAAACTGGGATGAAATGATAAATGTTACGCCCCGAGTACGAAAAAACGCGAATCTTCTAGAATTCCGTGACCGAGTGTTTCGTGCTCGGCCCTGCCCGCGGCAATATGGTAATATTGGACTATATTATAAGTGTACCTTAGCACAAGGAGGTACCACGACCTTGAGGAGATTACTAAAGCAAATACAACAATATCTTAGAAGTAAAAATGATTCCAGGTTTTTTCGTTTTGTTTTCTTATAGTATAATGATTTCTTAATAACGACCTCTACAGTGAATTCACGGGGTGGCAGAACACTTGAAATGGCCGTTTTTATGGAGTTTTTATTCCGTAGTGAGGGGCTACTTTTCATAGAATTCGGGAAGAACTGAAAAGTGCACGGGCACCGTTTAGATCGGCACTCAAGGTGCGCGAGCGCGCGGGCGCTCACAGCTTTGGTTTTTGTTACCAAAGAAAGTTGTCTCCGTGCATGGAAAGTACCTAAAAAATGAAAGCCGTTTACAATTCCCTGTAACGCCGGTTAGAGCGCAGCTCTTGAGGAGGAAGATGGAAGCGTACTGAGGGATAGGTGACTCCTTGAGGTCACGTGACCTCAGGGGGGTCACGTGACTTCAGGGGTCACGTGACCTGGGGGTCACGTGACCTGAGGGGGTCACGTTACCTGAAGGGGTCACATGACCTCAAGGGGGTCACGTGACCTCGGGAGTCACGGGTCACGTGGCCTCGGGAGTCACGTGATCCGTGACACCCGAGGTCACGTGACCCCCTTAGGTCCCGTAACCTAAGGGGGTCACGTGACCTCGGTGGGTCACGTGACCTCGGTGGGTCACGTGGCCTCGGTGGGTCACGTGGCCTCGGGGGGGTCACGTGACCTCGCGGTTACGCCGTCGCCGACGCCGCTCAAGCCGGAAACGGGCCCCTAAGAGCTGCGCTCTAAAAAGCAAAGTCCGTTGTGGGGAACGAATAGATCAATCTCACCATCCAGTTTGACTACGCCACCGCTGCCGCAAGGCATCGAAAGAACTTTAGTACAGTGTAACTTTAGTCTTTCTGCACGTGCGACAACCCCGCTGGAGCTCTGTGCGACTGGAGCACGAGACCGCACGTGCCGTCTCGTGCACGGCCGTTAGTTTCTTGTGAACCAAAGTTAGGGCGGCGTCACGCATGCGCCGAACGCTTGGTGAGGTCGGTCTATGGGGAGTATCCACTGGCGGCCATACCCTATTGAAAATAATTCTAAAGGGCCCATCAGCTTTGAAGGATTATGGGACCTCCAGAGGCCTTCAAAACCCTTCAAAAATGCCCTTCAGGTATACCCCTCAGAAAAAACCCTCCAGCCCCACAGCACTTCAACCCAAACCCCTTAGGCCATCAACCCTTTAGACGCCCAAATGACTGTGAACCATAGACAAAAATTCAGTTCAAAACGTTATTGAAAATTTATTGCGGACATTGAGTTTTACTTGCGTATTAAAACTCAAAAAGACGATAAAAACCAACGCTTGTTCAAACCCGGGCGCAAGTAGCTGTCGACGAAAGAGATCATATCAAATAGGAACAACTAACTTCTTTATCACGACGAAAAATATCTTTCAAAGTACTCACAATGCCGTTGGGGAAATTCCTGATCTACGGTGGTTCAGCTAATAAAACGGAGCAGGTGCAGCTCACGTACACATACACAGTCTCAGTAAGCACGTTTAGCGAAAACGACGAACTCGCAAGCAGATCCCGTCACCGTTGAAAAATTCCGAGCACAGTCACGGTTTCTTGCACGATGTCGTCGGGGCGGCGTCTTCGGCGTATTTTTCGCTCTCTGGATGCTTCTGAGGCCGGTCGGAAGAAGAGCCGCAAGGAACAAGGCGGGACAGCGGCCGTCATCCACCGTCCCAGGACCCACAGTGTTATGTGCGAAGGCACTACATGCGGTGGGACGCTAATCCCGACTGTCAGGCTTGCTGCGAGTAGGCCGACACCGGCCACCATCTCCTTGAATGCGCTGAACACGATGGCGCTCGAGTGGTGCTGAAGGCGGCCAATGCCGAACTGGGGTTCACCTGCGGAACCAAGGAAGAAGCGGCACGGGTTAAAACAGACCAAGGGGCGAGCCCTCAAAGCAGTGCTTACCTTTCTGGATGTAGGAAACCGGTCCGTTCCAGATCTCCATGGCGGTGAGAAACAAACCGCCCACGAGCGGAAAGAAAATCAGGGTTGCCAGGTGCTTGTACTCTGACCCGCCAAATTTCTACGAGATATAGCCCAAAATTAGCCAAATGTCGATCCAATAAATAGCCCAAAAATAGCCAAAAAAAAAAACAGGCAATTTTATACGTTTGTTTTAAACACAAAAGACGACATAATACATTTTTATACATCAAATAGAAATATTCACACAACTAGCATCACTAGTTCGTAGAACCAACGGCTAGAACACGGGTGCATCACTACTGACAAAACGGGACCCGTATCGTTCCATTTTTTTTGCCCTTAGTCTTTAGAATTTTAGAACATAAGTAACGAATACTGTGTTGTGTGCTCTGCAATGGCGCCGAAACGCCCCAGAAATGGCGTCCCTTGCACGTTCGGCGAACTTCCTGAAACGCTCGTACGAGCGCATGTCAACATATTTTCCACTGTATTAATGGGACGCTTCGGGCGTATCGGGGTATGGTGACCAGAATGACGTCACGGGAAAACTATGCAGAGTTAAACAAGAAGTATAGGTGCATGACAATCAACAGGCAACCTGAGGAATGCGAAGAAGAGATGATGTTGGGGCCGCAAGGAATTGCGCCGTCACTGGTTGAGATGTAGGAAAAACAGCACACGCTGGCATTCCGACAAAATTCGAGGGTAAACAATTGCACAAGGTGCGCAAAGAGCAGACGAATTTGCTTGCTGTCGCATACTTATCAGGGTTAACAGACTGCAGTGCCAAATGTTTACGTAACTTACTCTAAAAATGCCATATTTGAGCCTATAAACCACTGATTTCTGCTATAAATTCAAGTGCTTTGAGGCATTTTGGTGTGCTCGGCACGGGTCAGAAATAGCCCAATACTAGCCAAATAGCCAACTGCCATTTTTTCCCGCCAACTGCAAATAAAACTAGCCCAATTTGGCTATTTATAACCCAACCTGGCAACCCTGAAGAAAATGGCTATAGCGGCCTCCTGACTTCTTCGGCTTCCTCACACCACTCTCTCCCGCCGACCATTGGAGAAGCGTGCTGTCCGGAACTGGCGGTATTGCACCCTCTCCCCATTGCCGGGCGGAGAGAAGTGCAGTGTGTGTGTGTAGGCATTGTAAAAGGGGGGGGGGGGGGAGGATTTGAGTTGCCTCTTCGTGTTTTTGGCAACGACGAAAAAGAGAGGACTTCCGACTCTGGTGAAAAGCAAAATGGTTTTGTTTATATATTTTTTTTTCCTTTTTTGGGGACCGTCCCCCGTAGGGAAACCGGTTCCCGGCACGAGTCGCTGCCGCTTCGCCCTCGGAGCCTCCCCAGCGTCCCTGAATTTGGGCAACGCGCTGCTCTCGGCTTGCAATTTTTTATTATTATTAGTGCAACAAGTAAAGCTTGTTCGCCTCAAAACGCCGCTCGGCCAAAAACACTCGGCCCGCGCCTTGTCAATTCTCCACATGGGGCGATCGAACCCGTAGCCCCCTTGGCGACCGAACACCCGGCCAGTGACAGACGGGTCGTGGAGCCCAGTTGTGTTTGATAGAAGAGCAGTAATAAAAAACTGTCCGTACACACATGCAATCGACATTCTCCAAATAATTATTTATTTTCCCTTTGTGAACAATACGTAGCTATGTTCTAATTTTGCGACATGTATTTTCTCCAGCTAGGCCGTGTCCCCACAGACATCTCAAGAAGCCTGAAGGTTTTCCCGACCCCATTAGAAAAGTTCTTGACAGGCTTTCAGACATTTCAAGGCATTGTAAAGGGGACTTCAGACATTTTAGGAGAGCCTCTGACGGGGCCAACGAACCCACCAGGAAATATCGGTGCACCTTTCAAACATCACAAGAATTTCTAAAGTCCCTTCACACCCTTTAAAGAATTCTTGAAGTCCCCTCAGAGCGATTTTTAATAGGGTAGCTGTGTGCGCGAATGCTGAGCGCGTGCTGACGGCGAGCTTCCACAGTTCTTTTGCAACGTGCATTCCGCACCATCAAGAGTGCCGGTCTTAGCAGCCTATTGGTGTGAGCTCGTTCTGATCATGCGCTCTAAACAGCACCCTCAAATATGGCGTCCAGTGAATACT
This sequence comes from Ixodes scapularis, assembly GCF_016920785.2. Taxonomy (NCBI): domain Eukaryota; kingdom Metazoa; phylum Arthropoda; class Arachnida; order Ixodida; family Ixodidae; genus Ixodes; species Ixodes scapularis. Next base: position 82,615,112 of record NW_024609835.1, read on the forward strand.
CCCTATTGCTTCATCTTCGTTTACAAAACTAACTTGAAGTAAAATTAAACAGCTTCTACTTGTCACTGTGACACTTCAAATAAAATCGCAGCAATCCGAAGCATGCGGCCGGTGTTTTTGGTGAGCTGTACCGAGTATTTCTCCGAAACTTTCATTAATTCCTGCCAATAGGGTGGTTGAGAAAAACAACTTCATTCGGGGACCAAACTGCAAACCACAGCCGACGTCGGGGATGTTGAAATCATACTAATTATCTAGCTAATTACCTCAAATTTACTCATTAAGTTTTAATTAGTGAAAATAAACATACGGTTCCGATTAGTAACTGCTGGGCGTCAACGAAAACTCCTAAATTAGTCAATTTTAGAGCGACTTCAAGTACGTGGGAAGTTCGAGGCTGCACTAGAGGTGCAGCCTCTAGTGCAGCTTGCAGTATACGTAGGTGCCAACCGGAGACGCAAAGACGCGGACGATATTGTAACGACGAAAGTAAGTTCTCTGTTATCCGTTGATGAACGATACAGATATTTACAAACACAACTGTTTATTAGGGGAATGGGAGGTAAAACCTTTTACAACAGATATGCCAATTTGTCAATATTGGGAAACAAAATACTTAGACATACTCCTAACAACTGACGACTTTCCCTGCTGTCTTCCTCGACCACACACACCCTCATTGGGGACCCCGACTGAAGCCAAACTCGACAAACAAAGATCCACACAAAGGTGGGCGAGCCGAACTCCTTCACAGCCGTAAGGGTTCCCAAGTCTGCATGTCAGCGGGCGGAAGACTCCACAACCGAAGGGGGGCTGGACGTGCAGGTTGGACTCCAGAGGTAGGGTGATGTTCAGGGAATGGTATCCGGGAGCCAAGTCCTCTGCGGGCCCTTGGCAGCTGCTTCTATTGCGTTCAGCAGCATTCTGGAGTCACCCCGTCCACCAATCAGAAAGTGTTGGAATGACCAATCAACAGGGGTTACTTCAAGACCAGTCAAAAGGTTCAGAGCCCAAAGCAGACATCAGCATGACAAAACCAAGCGCATATTCAAGACAAAACACATTTCGGACGAAGTTCAAAAGATCAGTTAAAACAAGACAAAGCACGAAAGACGGCAGAGACGTTATACCTTTGTCAGATGGGGTGGTTTAGCGCACACCAAGCGAGTGCACTTCAACCCGTCGAAACACATTTCGAAGTGTGTCGGTGCTACACGGGAAAACTTCGTGTCACTCCAAAATTACGGTAATGACGATGGCTAAAGTAATTGTAACTCAAGATATTAAAGTGCATACGCATATTTTCATAAATAACTTCGTCGTTTTATTATAAACACGTTACCACACATTGTTGCACTAAGTCACGAGCTTTAATCCGGAATTAATTCAAATTTGATGGCTATGATCAGCCATTACAAGCCAGGAAAGTTCAAAATCTAGACATCACTTTCATTCGCCATAACAAAAAAAAAAAATACTGGGGTGTGTGCATGTGTATGAGCGACTTGTCTCCCTGCTGTAAATGAGCAATTTAGCCAGTGCAATACAACCGCGAGCCTGGGGTCTTTAACGTGCACCACACATTAGTGATACACGACCGCACGTTGGTACGATGCTCATCCAGATCGATACGGGCAGGGGTGGGGATTGAACTCAGGATTCTGGGTTCTGCAGCACGAGCTTTCGCTCCGGGTGCTCCGAGCTGGTGCGCACGAGGCGCCGCGAGCCAACTTGGCCACTCGCCACTCGCCACAACAAAACATCATGCAGTGTGTGGAGGACGAGCTGGACAGCGATATCTGCGATCTTGGACAGTGGAAGCGCGTGGCGGGGGCACCTTTCTTCGTGAGAACCCAACGGCTTTCAGAAGAGAGGCAGCTGGCTGGAGCTGGATGCCGACGCAAAGGCAAGAAGTTCGAGTGACATCGACCAACAGCTGCAGGTCAATGCCTTCACCATAGCCGCTCTCATGACCAACAGCCTACCCGTGACCAGTCGAGAACGGTGGAGTTTCCAGAGGAACAAACTGTGGCTCGAAGACACCTTACCCTGTTTGGGCTTGTTCCATTTCAAGCAAGCATTTCGCGTCTCTCCTGCCACCTTCAGATCCCGGGTGGAGTCTTGCAGGTGGCTCCTGGCTGTCACTGGCCGTCGCGAAGGGGCCAAGGCTGGAAACTATAGACTAGCCGCTTGTTTTCTACAATGCACTACTTTCTTGCCAACAGAAAAGAAGTACGCGTGTAATATGACTCCTATCAAAATAATACTAATTTTCCGCAACGTTACTTTCTTCTATTATTTTTACTCCTTTAGCACTGCTATCGAGATTACACACTCGGTCTACTGGAGCGGGCGTAGTGTGGTCCCCGACCTCACTTTATCAAAAGTGTGTTCTTCGGGCAGGGCTGAGCTAAGGATCACTGGGTTCTGCAGCGCGAGCTTTCTCTCCACGCATTCCGATCTGGTGTGCGCTAGCCCACTCGACCCCCGATACCCCTTAATAAAGGCACGTTAAAAAATTTATACGTTTACGATTCTCTGTAATGCCGAATTGGAGCGCATCTCTTGAGGGGGAGGAGGAAAGGGTACGAAGGGGAGGGTATGCCCCTCCTTTTCTTCCGTACCCCCCCCCCCTCCCCCCAGTTAGGGGAAAATTTTCCTTAAATTTCCCGCTAAATATTTAGCGGAAAACTTTTCCGCTTAACTTAGCAAAATTTTTACCGCCAAATTTAGCGGGAAGATTTTAACCTCGTGACGTTACGTGTGACGTTATTTTGGGAAACATCCCATTATACAACGCGCGGTTACGCCGACGCCGCTCAACCCGAAAGCGGATGCTTAGAAGCTGTACTTAAAGCCACGTTACATTATTGAACGATTTGTACGCCAATTAAATGATTCTGATCGATCATCGCAAGCCAAGATAAAGAGAAGCGCATGTCCAACTTTGGCGTTCCGCTTCGTTTCACGGAAATCTACAAGGAGGCCCTGAAACTGCCTAATTATATCATAATTATCGTGTTGTCTCGAATAGTTACATGGTGAAACAAAAGTAAGCTCTATCCTTCTCTGCTAACCAAGATAGCCTTGAAATTACTGACTTTTGTCGTCGTCTTCTATGAATTCACCGAGGCGCTAATCTTGCTTCAGATCCCCCCCCCCCAGCCTAAACTCCAAGTCTACTCCACTATTTTTTCGCAATGCCACTCTTCTTCATGTCTTCTATTTCACGAATTTCTTATTCTTTATAAGGAGGAGGAGGAATAAACTTTCAATAAATAGAGCTTCAGATGCCGATGGTTGGGCGCCCGCCGATGGGGGGCCTCCTCTAGTCCGGGAAGCCCTGGTCCGCGCTGGCTTTCCGGGCTCTCTCCACCAGGCTACGCTGGGCTGAGAGGTCGGAACCGGTCAGCTGGTCCACCCACTGCTCGTAGGTTGCGTGAGGGTTGGGGGCAAGGGATGGGGTTTGCAGACACTCCCAGACCATGTGGTACAGGGTGCCAGGCTGGAAGCAAAAGTTGCAGGCAGCAGGATATAGGGTGGGGTACATGGCGTGCAGTAGAGTGCCGTGGGAATACGAGTTAGTTTGTAGCCGACGAAAAGCGGTCGCTTCGGCTCTGGATAGGGGGGGGGGGGGGGTGCGGTGGCGGGAACTGTCGTCATTCGTGGCGGTAATGAGCGAGGATGTCCGCGTATTTCTGAAGAGGAGTGGGTTTGAAAGTGCATGAGGTTTGCGTGTCGTTGCCTTCTTGAGAAACGGCCCGGTGTATATGAGCGCGGGCAGCGGCGTGTGCCGCTTCCTTTCCCTCGAAGGACTCGTGTCCGGGGGTCCAGGCGATATGGAGTTCCGGGAGCTGACGTACGTTTTGTAGACCTTTGAGGGCCGCTGGTGATATGCGGCCAAGTAGGAAGTTGCAGCAAGCGGCTTGAGAGTCGGTCAGTACAGTGATATACTCGTTGCCAGGGGTGGCCGTCAAAGCAATGGCGACCTCTTCTGCTGTCTCGATAGACGTAGTGAGGATTATAGCTGTCGTCAGTTCTTTGCAATGGGCGTCGGTGACGCTCACGGCGTGGGCTGCTTGTTTGGGGTACGGGGAAGCATCCGTGTAGCGAGTAAAAGAAGAATCCGAGGAGTGTTCGTATTGGGTTTTGAGGGCTCGTATCCGGGCTTCTCGGCGTGCCTTGTTGTAGATGGGATGCATGTTTCTTGGGATAGGTGCGACTTTGATGGAATGTCGGATGGCGAGAGGGATACGTTTCTTCTGCTCGCATTCTGCAGGAGGCGTGTAGCCGAGCCGGCTGAGCGTAGCTCTTCCTACCGATGTGAGCTTGAGTTGGGTCAATTGTGAGACTTGATGGGCTTCTTGTATTTCCTCCCATGTATTATGGACGCCGAGCTGCAGGAGTTTTCGTGTGGCCGTCTTTGGGGGTAGTCCCAGGGTGGCCTTGTATAGGCTTGGCGAATGGCAACGTTGAGTTTCTCCTTCTCCGAGGATTTCAGGGCCAAGTACGGTGTCCCGTACGTGACTCGGCTGATGAGGATAGCTTGAATTATGCGTAGAGTGTCCGTTTCTTGTAGTCCAAAGTGGCGATGAGAGATTCTGCGGATGAGGTGCATGAGTTGAGTGAGTGTGCGCTGCAGGAAGAGGATGGTCTGGGCGCCTGAGCCATCTTTTGGTATATTGAGGCCCAAGATGCGAAGGTGTGGGACGTTGGGGACGGGTTGGTAGTCAATGGTGAGCCCTGGACCTGGTATGGGGTCTTTGTTTTTCTTGTATGTTCTCTTGCACAGCGTTAGAAGGGCATATTTTTCTGGGGCGCATTCAAGTCCCCTGGGTTGCAGGTATTTTTGGTTGGGACCCAGAGTGTTAGATCGTCTGCGTAGATGGCGTGATGTAGGTTCGGGATGGCTTGTAGTAGGGGTGGCAAGTCCTTCATGGCGATGTTAAACAGTAGGGGGGACACTACCGACCCTTGTGGCGTGCCTTTTGGTATGGATGTGAACGTGTCGGATCGAAGGTGTCCTATACCTACTGTTGCCATGCGGTTGGGGAGAAATGAGGCGAAGTATTTGTATGTGCGCTTGCCACAGTTAGTGGATGCGACGCCTTGAAGGATGGCCTGGTGTGAAATGTTGTCGAATGCCCCCTTAATTTCTAGGGTCATGATCGACCGCTTGCTGTGTTCATTCAAGCTGTCCAGCACTTCCTCCTTGAGCTGAAGCAGTATGTCGTGGGTGGACAGATGCGGGCGAAAGCCGTACATTGTGCCGGGGAAGTAGCCTTTGTCCTCAATGTGAGGCGACAGCCGGTTGTGGACCATGTGTTCGAACAGCTTGCCGACGCAGGGAGTGAGGGAGATGGGCCTGAGATTCTTGGGGTTCAGGGGTTTGCCGGGTTTTGGAATAAAAGTGACGTCGGCGTGTTTCCACTGAGAAGGCAGGGAGCCCGCCAGCCAGCAGTCGTTGATATAGTTTAGCAGATTTTCCAGTGCAAGGTGATCGAGGTTTCGAAGTAGCATGTTGGGTATTTTGTCTCGACCCGGGGTGGTGTTGCGGGTGAGAGTGTACACCGCCGCCTCGATTTCAGCAAGTGAGAACAGTTATTCCTTTTCAGGGTTGGGGTCACCCGTGTAGTCTGGTGCCCGCTTGGGTTGGGCGTGAGAGGGGACCGCCAAAGGTTGTTTGAGTTCATCTAACAAATCGGCTTCAGTACCCGGGTGGTTGTGAATTAATCGGCGGAGTTGGTGGGTCGTGACCGCCTTGGACTCGCCGGTCCCCAACAGGGAGCGTAGCAGGTGCCAAGTTCGGCAGGTCCCCGGTGTTCCTTGGAGTTTGTCACAAAGTTGCATCCAGTTTAACTGGCTAAGTTGGAGGGCGTATGCTTCCGCTTCTGCCGTTAGTTTTGCAATGCGGGTCTTCAGTTTGCGGTTTGTCTTGTTTTTCCTCCACCGTCTGAGTAGCCCGCTGCGAGCGTCCCAGAGGTGGAGGAGATGGGCGTCGATGGCGGGATTGTCCTGCGTAAGGGAAAGTTCCTTGGTGCTTTCCCGTGCCTTCTCAAGGAGCTGGGCAGTCCAATCCTCGAGGCTTATGATGGGACCGGTGGGAGTTGCTTCTCGGAAATTTTTCCAATTGGCGATGCGTGCAGTGCCAATTTTTTGGCTCCTGGCCCTTTGGTGTGGGATTTGGAGCTGTATTATGTAATGGTCACTGCCCAGAGTTTCGTCCAGGCGCGACCACGTAGCCTGTTTGATGTTGTACGTAAACGTCAGGTCGGGGGTCGTATCCTGCGAGACGCTGTTGCCAATTTTAGTGGGAATGTGGAGGGAGTTACATAGGCAGAGTTGATTTTGTAGAGTAGCTTCGTGTAAGCTTGTACCCTTTTTGTTGTTTCTGGGGTAGCCCCAGGCCGCATGCTGGGCATTGAAGTCCCCGAGGACCACGAGTTTTTGGCCCCTGGTACGTTGGCGGACGATTCGTAAAAGGCGGTCGATCGCCGGGAGAGGCTGTGTTAGAGGACTGTAGATGTTAAGGACGTACAGGCTGGCTTCTGTCTTTTTACGTGGTAGGAGCTCGACGAAAGTACAATCTATTGTTGTAGGTAGAGTGTGCCTTTGGGCGGTTTGGGTGGCTTGAACAAGGACGGCTGTTCGGGATGTTGGATCAGTGGCATATGTCGTGTAACCCCGAAGCGACACGTTGTCCGTATTCGTTTCTTGAAGGGCGATGAGGTCTGGCGAGTGTTGAAGGGCGCGCAGAGTGAGCGATGGTTTCTTGTTGCGAAACGAGCGACAGTTCCACTGCCATACGGTCAGCGGGGTTGGGGTGCGGATGAGTTCTTGGGCAATGGGGGGGTTAGTCATCATCAATTTGGAGGGGAGGGGACGTGTCGCCGGAGGTGCGGGGTAAGGTGCACTGTGTGGGCTTTTTGCGCGCCTGTCGCTTTGCTTCTTCGATGGCGTGGATGCGCTGATCGAGGTCGATCAAGCGGCTGTTGAGGCGTTCGCCCATCTCGTAGATGATGCGCTCAAGGCGGCTAATATTTGTCGGAACGGGCGTAGGGGCGCGAGAGGTAAGTGGTATGGCCTCGGGGTCCCTATCAAGGGTCGGGCCTTGAGGGCGCTGAATTTCGGGGTGGGCTGGCAGCACCATTTGCGTGAGGGGTGGTGTGGCATCGGGGTCCCTCTCCGGGGTCGGGTCTTGAGGACGTTGAACTTGGTGCTGGAGTAACAGCTCTACTTGCATGAGAAGTTGCTCGATACGTTGTTCGAGGGTAGTTGTACGTTTATTCGTAGCTTCTAGCTGCTGTTTGACGAGCGTGTTTTCTTGTTGGAGGGTTTGGATGCAGGGGTCGGGAGTTGGGGCGGGACGGGTGGGGAGTAGGGGGAATTGGTCATGAGCAGTAGGCGGAGGAGCAACGATGGTTGACCAGCTCACCTGCTGTTGGTTCGGCTGGTTCGGTAGAAATGGTCGTTGCTCAGGAGGCTGGGAATTCGAGGAGGGTTGTTGTTGCCACCGCTGTGAGGTGAGAGCTCGTTCCCGGTCTCGCAGTGGCGGAGGCGGTGGTCGCAGATTTTTCGGCAATCCTTGCTAGCCGTGGGGTGGGCCAGGCCGCAGAGTTGGCCCTTAGGGGTGCAGTCGTGGTCTGGTGTGGGATCCCTTGTGTGGCACTGAGCGCACATTGTCGTGTTGGGATTTGGACAGATGCCCTGCCTTTGTCCGAGCTCCCCACAGAGGGAGCAGCAGTGCACTGTTTGTCGGTATGGTCGGCAGCGAGTGAAAAGTCCGTACGCTTTGATTTAGAATGGTACATTGATTCCTCCAAACGTGACCACTGCCGATGTGGAGTTGCCCAGCATGCGGGCATGTAATATACGTGCGCCGTTGTATGCCAGGATGTGAGGGAGTTGGTCCGTGGTGGTGCCCGGGTCCAGACCGTGGATCACCCCACGTCTTGTCCCCGGGAGCGGTTTGAGATAAGGTAGAACTTCATGGGTCGCTGCCCCCAGTTGGATCGTGAAGATTTCGCTCAACGCGAACCCACAGTTTTCTTCGGGCGTGCCCGCAACGATTAAATTTTGCGAGGCTTGAATTTGCATGGTGACCCGAGCGTAGAAAATGTGTTCGGGTATTTGCTTGCCTGTTGTAAGCTCTGTGCGAGTTGGCGGTCATTCCAGGCAGCTACTCGTAGTCCTGTTCGTGGCCGAAAGACGACCTTGTAGTCGGAGACGGGTAGTCGGGGTACTGGCGTGCCAGGCGGACGGTTTGTAGAGTGACGTGGCTCTGAGGGCCGCGGCGGGTTTGCTGGTGGGGTCTTTAGACTGCGACGTTCGCGTAGAATTTGCTGCCAGTGGCCGGGTGGTACTAGGGTCCGGCCGCTCTGGGCGTCGAACTCCATGGCGTTGTCAGCGGACTTGGCCATGGTGGCGGCTTGGGCTTTGCTAGCCGGGAGCCCCGGCGGAAAGTCGGTGGCGATGCCTATCGGGGCGAAGCCTAGCGATATGGCTACCGACTTGGTAGAGCTGTGGGTGGCGATTTCGTCCAAACAGTCACTCCGAGGTCCGCTTGGGTGGTATCAGCGTACAGCTCGTGACGTTAGGAAGCCCTTGGTGACTGTCTGGGGAACGTAGATGGTCCTGGTCATCCAAAAGCGGACTTAGAAGCAGAAGCCCATGCGAGGCGCGGCTGAGCCGCGTGGCCCCCTCTTCGTCTTCTTCTATTCTTTATAAAATAAAATTTACGCCACGTTTTTGGTTTCTGTGTTGTTAGGTTTTACTCTTGAAACACTCCTATCGATGCAACGCACTCGATCGAGTGAAGTGAGTTCGTCAAACTCACTAGAAGGTAAGTGTGTTCCTCAAGAAGACACCGTGTGGCACACAACAGAAGTGCCACTAATGGCGAAGGTCACTTGGATTAAGTGCACTAAATTTGCCCGTTTGACAGGGGTATTATACGCGGAGGAAAACCACCTCCAAAGTAAAGATCCCAAAAGCAGACATGCATAAATCAGATTATCTCAGACGCGGGGTTCTAAGAACTAAGTGCAGCGTTACACCATTCACGTTCGCTCCCATTTGGGGCCCCCCGACTCCAGTTAAAACACGGGCCGTCCCGTGGAGACGAACGAACTCTCAGATAAAGTCAAAACATAAAATAAAGCACTTGCGCGAGCACGATTTGGCGACACCTTCCTATTACGAAAAAATAGTGACCTAACTTTTAAAATGCACAAACAAAATTCTAACCCTTTTTCATCTTGATATAAGCGGGCACACACTTCGTAAAACGTAAAACTGAATATCGAATTCATATGGTTATTAAAAAACTTGTTAAGCAGCAGTCCATTATGTCGTCGCTTTATAAAGTTCTTCAAAATTCCAAATAATAAATAACAATGTTTTTTTAAGCAGTAGTCAGATTTCTCGACGCTCAGAACACAGCTTTTCCGGTGATAATTTCTTGGTGGATTGCATGAAATGCCGTAGTTGTCGGAAGTCTTAATAATTATGTCACTTGTCGCACCCTCGATAAACTCCAGCTCTTATTTAGAAATCTGCCCTCTCTCGCGTAAAGTGAAACATCGGGGTGGTCCGCCGTAAGTACCAGACTGAACTGAATCCCACAAAAAAATAACTCGCACACGAGAAGTAGTACTTGAGAGCTCTCACTGTTGCCATTGCCCAAAACACAGCCAGTTATTTTGGCTTTCAAATCGAACTCGTTACTTCGTCGGTTCACACGTCCCTCCATCCTTTGTCACGTCTACTCAACATCGGGGTAGTTCGCCGTATTGGACATGACTGGACTTGTTACCACGGACAAGGAGAGCTACACTCTTAAAAAAAAAGGTGCGCAAAGGCACCAATCGCCATCTTTCATCCCCGCGACCCTAGCGCCCTCTATTCAGAAGCGGTAACTCGAGCAGTTCGTCCCGCGGGCATTTCGTTGCTCCCGCTGGAGTTGATCCCCTAACGAATACTTTAGTCCCCTCGCCAATAATGGCTGCCGCAGGCCTTCGATGAAGTGGACGAAGCATCACTCGAGTAGCTATTTTGGAAAGAAGCCTTGGCAAAACAAGATTTTGGCCCCGGGATTTAGAAATTGTGACTACACGCGCATATTCGGTGAATGTTTCCGGCCGCGGAAAACATGAGAACGGAATCCGAGCGACGCGGAGGCGCCGGAGACGAGGCTACCTACTCTCCGACTGCCGCGCGCGCGCCCGAGTTTGAACTGGAGGTGACGGTTGACCCAGTTGACCTGTGGCGGTGCGGTGGAAGCCTCGTCGGATGCAGTCGGAGTGGCAACCGATTGGACGGTGAGTTTTGATGGCTTTGGCTACTTGTAGAGCAGCAGAAATGTTATAGTCATTTCAGAACGTACTTCATAAAGTCGCAGGGTTACCCTGTACGATAGGCGCTCGCTCTCTGACGCGGTCGGGCTCGTACTCGTCCATGTTAGCGTGCAAACGAGGCCTAGCACTTCAAAACTAGACCCGGCGGCAATCAGTTCATCAAACAAACGATGTAACACCGGCAGATGGTTTCGTCGACGCAGCAGCGTTTTAATGCCACTTAGGTTCATCGAAAAGTATTCGTGTTCGTTTCATCGACCAACCTTGCGACGCTTCATCGGAAGCGTCTTTCCGCACATATCGCCTCGCTCGGCGACCAAGGCGATGCGAGCTTGACTAAACCGTTGCGGTTCGCATGAGGCCTGATGCGAGTTCGCGCCTCGAGAGAAAAGTTTCGCGCTTACGCTCTTAGGCGAAATGTATGGTCGTATCCGATATGCGTAAATAAACATGTTCTCGATCAATATTAAAGTGTCTCCGAGCGGAGCGAAGGGTTTCAGCGCGTAGTGCGGACGGTTTGAAAGCGGCGATCGCCAATTCATTTGTGGCGTATCAGAGTCGCCTGGGCAAGTCCGCTTTAGTTGAGGTAGGTTTGCGGCGAACGAAATTAAACCAATAATGCAATCCCCGTGGTGAACGAAACAAAACAAAGTCGACGAAACGTTGTAGGAGCACGTATCGACGAAATTGAGCGGTACCGCGAAGTCGTGCACGCGCGCGTTTAGTGAAGCATTATTTTATGTTTTTACTTTCTCTGCGGGTTTCCGAGCGTCTTTCGGCCCTCTATGTTTCGGCCGATGCTGGTCGGCTCCGCGGCACAGTTTATAGTTTCAACCATGGTCGGGAATCACCAAATTGCAATTGAACTTGAACGCTGTAACGATACTATTGTTTATAGAGCCCAGCGTAGAGGTGTTTTGTCTTGTAATACTTCTGCTTCTGAGATCCTCACTTCGGAGTTTGCTTTCGCCCTGTGTAACTTGTGCTCGTGGCTTCGAAATGTGTGTTGTATTCTTCAAAGCTGCTCTTGTGATCTTCGTTCAAAAGTTTTTTTTTTTTTTTTTTTATGCTTGTTATTGATAGCTGTGTTTCCTTTGGGCTCTGAGCATTTTCATTGCTTTGGACTCTGAGCATTTTCAAACAGTCTGGTTCGGACACGCGTGTCGAAAAATAAATTTTACGCGAATAAACAACAACAAAAAAAAATTTAGAGTAATATTTATTTATTTATTTATTCATTTATTTTTTATTTATTTATTGAAAATACAGGCAGGGCCCGAAGGCATTACAGAGGGGGAGAGGCGCATACATAAAATAAAGATATTAATATAGTAACAAGTGAACAATATTAAATATGCAACAAACAAAAAAAAATCGACAGGTCATGGGTCAGACGCGATTTAGTCGGTAATCACGTCCTTTCCACTTGTTTTCTTTCGAGTGCGGGGAGGAGAGGTGGATTGCCTTGGCCATCGTGTTCAGGTGGAGAAATGGTATGCCAACGTTATTGACCGGAAAATTGCGTATTATTATTCTGTGACGTCATGAAATTAATAGAAAATTAATCTCGCGCCGTCAATATTGCTAAAAAATGTTTTTGCGCAAAATTAATTTTTTTGGCACTTGTGTCCCTTATAAACTGCTTAAAAGAATTTTTTTTTCAGGGGTCCTTTAGGGTGCAATTTTCTCGTCTTGACTGTCATTCGATTTCGCATTAATAAATTCTGGTTATGACAGCCACTATGCTTTATGACAGTATCTTACATAAATAATAGGGTATTACCACATAGCATCGTCATTTTGGAACAGAAGTAGCTGCAATCAAAAATAAAAACAAGTCACGTAAAAATAAATTTGCACATGCCATGAACAGCTATCACGACACAAAATGTTGCTATAGCTTCATTTAAAGGACACTTTAATTTTGAGTTGGCCTAGCACCTCCTAAATACCAATACGTTAGCCCTTAATTTTCTTTCTCGGTTATCGTATTTCAGTGCAGGGTATATAGTGGACAGTGCTATGTTAGCATTGGCCTAGAACTCGTGTTCAGTTGGTGAGAATACGTGTTCCAGCTGAATGCAAATGCAGCACTTTTTCCAGTCAGCCTTGCGATGACCTATGAGAGGGGGTAGAATCCAGCAACACTAAAGCCTTGCGATCTAGGAGGCATTGAACTAACTGAGTAATCTTTGATTATTGAGCTCATTAAACTATTGATTTCGCACTTGTAGGCTTCTTTGTCTCTTGAATGTTATTAAAGAAATACTTTTGATGTAGCAAAAAAAAATTCGACCACAGGTGGAGAACAGACATATGGAAAAGGGTTGATTTATGAGGTTTAGGGCGAAAACGAGCTGGTGCTAGTTAATTAAGACTATGTCTGCCTGTCCTTTCTTTTTCGAAATCTCTGAGTGTTTTTACTATGTTCAAGGTTGGTTTACTTCGTTCCTTCTAATTTTCAGAAGCTGCAAGCATCCTCGCCCACGACTGAAGATTGAAATTTCATAGCCGGCCACATGGACGCAATCAGAAGAGAAAGGAAGGGAGCTACTACGTATATGGAGATGGTGAAAGATGCCATGGAGAGGACTTTTTGGGCAAGGAGGGTACATCAGCATACACCCTACAATCTTGAACACCGTAGACGACTATCCAGCCCTAAAGCTCACAGACCAGGTAATATGTTGTTTACTAACGATGTTGCTCATGCTTTTAGGAGCAGTAAGTTCCCTGATAAGACCACGACCACCCCCCTTATGGTGCATTCGCGCTGCTAGCGAATGGAAGCTCCTGCAGGGAGATCTCGGTGACGCGGTTGGGGAAAATGTTCCTCAACGCACAGATCTGCTTTGCAGTTGCGGCTCCAGTCCTGGCATAAATGCGCCGTTAGTCCTGTCATGGTGAAGTCTGGCACCATGATGGGTCTCCTTTTTTATCCCACTTACATCAATTATGATTTTGTTACAACTGATAAGTAATGATTTTTTTCGCTTTTTCTTTTAAAAAGAGCAGTTTACAAATATCTTCAAGTAGACTGAAAATGTGAAAATAATGTTTCTTGCAGATCTTTGCAGTGTCTTTTCGTATTAGTACTGGCGCCAAGGCAAAGGAGCGATTTATGAATGTTGCCTCAGAAAACCTGCCAACTGTTCTCATGGTGACTGAGGGAAAACCAAGACCGGCCCTGTTCTGCGAGATCATTGTAAGGCTTCATGATGCAGAAGATATAAAAAAGGTGCACTTTACCCTTTGTTGTATTACACTTTTCTTTTTCAGCACATTTGCAGTAAATGAAGCCGTTCGTCTTTTGCTATTAATTTCCTTCCAAGGGCTCAGCTTACGGGTTGGCAGAAACTTTGGGCTCTCGGGACAAGTATTTCATTACCTGACCCTGCCCTCATGCACATGAGTATGTGCAGAAAGCATGGTCACCAGTTTTATGATCGACAGCTGGCTGGATCTGAGAGCATACTCAATGTGATAACAAGGTTTAAAATGGCACTGCCCTGCCAACCTGTTGGAAGTTTTCAAGAGAGCAAGCACACTGTCCTTGCCCTGTTGCTCAATTCAGTGGGAATTATTCAAGTTCAACATGCCTTTAAAAAAAATTCTCCTCATAGGCCAGTTCTTGCTTGCCTTTTTTATAGCAGCATTATAAGAAAATACTTGCGTTTTAGTTATATTTTTGGAGGGCTAGAAAACCGAGCAAATAGCTTTATATTTTGGTAGGTTCCTCCTGCTGAGCGAGATTTGGTGCAGCTGAGATGTATCTGATCGTAACTGGCCAACCAAAAACACTGCACATTCTGAATTAGTTGGCTTATGTGGAAAATTAGGGTGCTTCATACTTGTTTTTATTCCTTTGTTTATTTTAAAGTAAGTATTAACAGCACTTCTCAAAGCACGGGCAAAACTAAATGTGATCACAAGCATAATGAGATGTGCTTGGAACGAATTACTTTCAAAAAACTGATAACAACATCATAGTCTTATTAAATGGCACTTCCTCCATGGCAAAAGCAAGCACCACGAGTCTTTTATTATCCCACTGACATCTTTGCAATTACGATTCTGTTTCTCATAATAAATTGGGAATCTTTTTTTCTTATCTCCTGCTTTTCTACAGGGTAGTTTACGATTTATTGGCTCACTAAAGATCATCTATTTTTATTTCAGATTTTTGCTGAGTTTAATCGCATCACAAGCATGGATGCCGAGCAACTCTCTTTTTAAATTGCCTCAGAAAACCTGGCGACCGCCCTTGAACTGACAGAGGGCAAGACAAAGCCGGACATTTTCTACCAGACTGTTGAAAGGATGGATGATGTTAAAGAATCGGAGAAACAAGGTATACCTGCTTTACAATTTAGCCTTCATTGACTGTTAGCGGAAGTCCCAATCCAGCTAGCTTTCTATTGCAACCGAATCGATGCCGACTCAGTTCATGTGATAGGTGGGTGCAAACTATGTAAATTAAATTCGAGATATCTAACAGTTATCTGTACGGCATCTGAAATTCCAAATGCTTCTGTACATTAATTTTAAATTGTGAGTGACCGTCTGGTGATGAGTAACATTAAAAAAAATGGGGGAATGGCTGTATTTAAAAAGAAATATAAATTTGCATTACTGATATGATGCTAAAATAGAGCCTTCATATTTTGTGTTGAATTGCTGTGACACTTGGCACTGAGCACAATTGAAAGGATTAGTTTAAAAAACAATCTACTAGCATGGGTGATTATTCTGTTATTAACTGTGTGCATATGAGGAAACAACATCAGGCCCTTATTTCTCACCTGGTAGGATTTGACTGCATGGTATTACTGTTTCACCCTATGTCCGGATGCAGCGGATGCTAAGAGCAACCCCATTTAATCGTGCTCTTTGAACATAGCACATAACACATGTCGCCGCGCCCACTCTCTAAGGACACATGACACCCGCACAGCTTTGGATTTGCTCTGATGGCTCGCAGCCTCCGCTGCGCCCTAAGGTGATACAGAGTATAGTGTAGAAGGTGGTTGGACAAAAAAATTCTGAAGTGTCTGTGCTCTGTGGTATGAAAATATTTTAAAGGGATACTTAACAAAATTTGAAATATACCCGTCCTGTTCAGATATGGGCTGAATATGATCAACAATATCCGTAAATGACAATCTCACGTTTGTATTTTGAGCCTGAAGGTTGAATTTTTCGTTACAAACAAAATACCTTTCTGGCTTTAATGCAAGGCATTAGATGAATCCGTGTTAAGAGCCTTTTCATATACATCAACCGCATCTAGGAGTTTTAGATATCGCAGTGCTCCCGAAACTTACTGTTGACCGGAGATGGTCCATCTTTTGCGTTGTTTGTGCTACTCCTTTGCTCACCAGTCGAACAACGTGGTGAAGTTTGGGTACCCGATGATGACCTAGCCTGGAGAGGATATTCCAGCTGCTCCAATGACCAATTTAGCTTTGATTTGCCAAGAACAATATTAGGGTAACTGGTTTGGGGTGTTAGGTTTAGGGAGTATGTACTGAACCTGTTTCAGGTAGTCTATCAGTTACCTGTGTCTGCTTATCATCAGTTACTTGTGTCTGCTCTAAGGGCAGGCCTCTCTTTTTGTCAGAAAGCCTTCGATTTTATGATTTGTTTTAATTCCCAACCTTTGTTCCAGACGTTCCCCGCAGTCTATTCCATCGAAGTGTGTCCCAGGACCCCAACAGAGCGCTGCAGTGTGCTTTTTGTAAATCTGGCTTATGAGACAGAGGGCCCTGTGGAAGCTGTGGCACTTCGTTTCTGCCTGGCATGGGCTTTCGACCTTCAGTACTTCGTTAAATATTTTTGCACATTTGTTTGTTTAGAGAGACTTGTAGGTCTCTAACATTCAAAGCTGGGCTGCATGGACACAAGGCTGCTGACCAGCCTAAATTAAAAAAAAAAGTTTTTTTTCTGCACATGTTGTTAAAAGAATGTTGTTCTGGGCTTGTGTAATGCATTGAAGGAATGCATTCGCATTTAAGTGAACATTATTTTTACTTTCTTGAGCACATGCATTCCTGAAGGTCTAAAACCCATGGCAAATTTTTTGTTCTGTTTTTTTATTTTTTTTATAAATATAGGGTGACCCAAGTCACCGGGCTCGATCAAAAATGGACCGTAAAAATCGTCGCCTTCACGTCGTAGACCGTGGCAAGTTTATTCGCCCTATTATTTACAGAAAAAGAGCTACGCTTTGTAATTAAAAAAAACGACCTGTGAAATACACCTATGACGAAAAATTTAGATCGCTACGTACAGGCGTCAATTTTTACGGTCCATTTTAGGTCGAGCCTGGGGACTTGAGTCATCTTATATACTAGTAATTTCTTGAGCAGATATGTTCCTACAGGCCAGAAACCTTTCCCAGGTTGTTTTTCTTTTTTTTTTAATTTATAAATTTACTAGTAATTTTACTGCCTCACATTTTTGATTGGGAGCTCTTTTACTAAGGTGTTTGATTTTTTATAGTCATTTTCATTAAAAAAGGGAACAAACGACATTAAAAAGAGCTGTCTCTTGTAAGCTTTTTTTTCTCTACAAGTTTTCTTATTTTTGAATGGATATTAGGGTGTCTACAATATGTTTTAGTGCTGTGAAACGAGCCAGAACAATCAGATCCTGCATGTAGAAAGCTCAATTAAGATTTCACCAAATGGGAATTTTTCCTGCAGAAATTTCAAAGCTTAGCTCCCTTCACATGAAAAATAAGACCAAGAAACTGGCCAGTGTCAATAGCAGTCATGTCTGCAGATGATAGAGTTAGCGATGGTTGTAACTCCCGGTAGGCACAACGAGCAGATGAGATCGCCTTCTGCTTCCCTTGCTTAGGACAAAATGACGTCGCAGTTTACAAGCATTGCTAACGCTGCAAGCATGTCCACCGTAGGCCCTGGCAAGTTCGTCTAATTTTTCACAGGAAGGAGGCGAAATTCCTTACAATTTCAACAGGTAACATGCACATTCAGTGAATGCTTTAACTTTTAATGTGCAGGCACCAATTTTTCGGGCTCGTTCAGCAGCACTAAGAACCATTGTAGATTCCTATATATATGCTAGTCATGTAAAATTTCGGCAAGTTCTTCAGTGCCAAGATGGCAGTATTTTCTTGTATACTTTCTTGTGATGTGCAATTGTTTTCATTTACAGTGTTGTGTAGTTCTAGAATAAATATATTTCCACAATGAAAATGCTAGTTTTTTTTCTACAGATAGCTGGTGCAGTGTTTCGTAAAATGGTGATGTTAGCTGTAAAAAAAACCTGCCTAAAAGTTCTACGAGTGTTGTCCGCATATCCAGTCTTCGCAGCTTCTTTCACAACAAAGGCTTGCTTTTTCCAAATAAAGGTGTGCGACTTTTCATATGTACTGCAATATTTAGCTGTGAATGGGAGTGAAAGGTCTGAGGTATTGAATACCTCCCTGCTCTGAAAAGACACTTTGTGCAACTTTTCAGAAGATATACCTTTTCAAACAAGTTGCACAATCTGCCTTTTCTGAATAGGAAGCTGTTCAATGCCGCAAACCTTTCACTCCTATTCACAGCTAAAGGGTCTCATTACTAGTAATTTCGGCTCTAAAAGTGTCAAAATTCGTTCACAAAAGGACGAAAATTACCCTCTCAATACTATAAAATTAATCCCTAAAAGGGTCAAAATTGATCCTCAAAGGGACGAAAGTTACTCCCCCATCACTATAAATATCATCCCTTTAAGTGGCAAAAATAATCCCCAAAGGGACGAACTTTAGTCCCCAATAAAAAAAAAGTTAGTCCCCCAATCACCACTGTTGATCCCCAAAGGGATCAAAGTTACTCCCCCAATTATAAACACGACGGCGCTCAAGGGACCATAATTAGTCCCCTGAAGAGTTAAGCTTAGTCCCCGATGCCCTGCTGTAGGGATCAAAAGCACTCCTCTTAACGGTTCAAAACTTTGACCTGAAGGGATCAATGGAAAGGGACTAAAAGAAAAGGGAGGGACTAAACCGGGGTTTTGCCGTTTTTGGGGGATCACTCTCAGTGACATCGATTTAGTCCCCAAAAAGGACGAAGTACTACTCCTTTTTTTTTAAGAGTGTACTAGAGTAGGAGGAGAATTCGCCCAATTACCGAGCCCATCCAGAGAACTGGCGCCGTATTGAATATGACTATGATTTCTGGGTGCCCGAGGCGCTATAAAACATAAAGCAACGGCAAGTATACATAGTCGAGCTTGACTCTCTTTTCTATCTACACAGCAAATAGGTCCTTGAGCTTGTCACTTTCGTCTATATACACAACAAGGGCGATGCACAGGCGACAAAATAAAAGTTATTGTGAGTCGAGAAAGTTAAAACAAAGGCGGGATTTTAAAGCGACGACAGAGTTCGAAAGTTCCCTGTCGTATTGGTCGAAGAAGCAATCGCTACTTTTTGCAGAGTTTTTGAAGCCAGCACGGTGCTTCACAAGGAACGGATGGCAGTTTTGTCCCCTATACCCTGTTTCATTATAGTAAGTTACAGCTCAAGGAGATCGGGCGAGGGAAAGGAAGGCCGGGGAGGTGGAAGCAGACGGAATTCTAGATAGAAAAGGGGGAAACTCCCTCCTCTCCTCTCCAGCAATTCGTCTGCTTCCTCCTCCCCGGCCTTCCTCTCCCTTGCCTTACCTTGAGTTGTAACAGACTATAATTACATGAAGGACAGACGAAGGCAACACCAGACGAGGGGAGAAAGGCCAAGCACTAGGAAGGTTGGGGAGGGGAGAAACCCACCCTCCTCTCTAACGTTCCTGGTGCTCTCTTTCTCGCCTCGCCCTCTTCTTCTGTCCAGCCTTCCTAGTGCTTGCCCTTATTTTTTGCCTGGCGTTGCTTCGCTTACACTGCACACAACTAGTGACGCAGACTATTAGCAACGTGCATGACAAAAAGCGTCGCTGTAGTTGAGGTTTGCGATCCGCCGAACCATATCCTGTATACAGATAATGCTTACCCAAACGCCGGCTAACAGGGAGGGAAATCCTGCCAATCACAGGGAGGTAGAGGCAAATATTGCCAATCAGGGCAAGGGAAATTCTGTTTGTGACGTCACGGACGGAAACCATTAGAGGGTGCCAACCAAACACCTTGGAGCTAATGGGAGTGGAGCATAAATAGCTTTGATGACTTCCCGGTCCGGTTTTTGAGCTGCGCAAGGGCCACTGATCCTCTCACTCGAACAGTGCGTTCAGCTCTTCATTCTGGTACCTGGGCCACAAGTTGTGCCAGCAGGCTTGCAGCACCAGCTGAAGGAGTTGAAGGCCCACTTCTGAAAATACAAAGCATAAAAGAAGCCATCACTTAGAACAAGAAAAATAATAAAATCATACAAATAATTAGAGTAGAGCTTTGAAGATTCATTTCAACCACCTAGGTATTGTTAAGATAGATGGACCTTGCAGCACAGTAAGCCTGTCAAATTGCAAGCACCTCGATCTGGTTTACAATCTGATATCTAGGAATCAGAGGAAAAGAACTTGTAACAAAGCCAAGTTACA
This sequence comes from Ixodes scapularis, assembly GCF_016920785.2. Taxonomy (NCBI): domain Eukaryota; kingdom Metazoa; phylum Arthropoda; class Arachnida; order Ixodida; family Ixodidae; genus Ixodes; species Ixodes scapularis. The sequence continues at coordinate 82,635,006 of NW_024609835.1, forward strand.
ATTAGTGGCCAATCAGACAATAATCTCTCAATATTTAGAAAGCATTGACAAAGAAGATGAGCACAGCCATGACAACCTGCTTGACTCACAATACCAAGTTAAGTGTTAGTCAACCAAATAATGCTCTTATGCCCTTGAAAACTGGGACGGATAAAGACTACCACCAAAAAGATACCCCGTCACCATGCTAATCCTTGCTTTAAAAACGGAAGTGTGAAGAGCAACCCACAAGGGCCACAAGAAAGCACCTGCTTCTCAAGAACCTTAGCTTCGCCACAGAAGATGGTCTACTTTGATAAAAAGGACATAGCCTTGCAGCTATTTCAACTATCCGCTCACGTGATGGCGATAGTATACCAAACATCTATATCAGATCGAAGATACAGTTTGACGGTCAAGTTGACCGACTGATTACGGAGCAAATTGCACAGAACAGAGTCGTCTACTTTAACCTGTTGGTTAGCAATTGTCTGTTGAAAAATTAAAGAACCACTTAACCAATTTAAGTAGCTATTGCTACTTAAATCGGCATCAGAAATCGATTCCTCGGGAACTATTGCAGACACGTCCACATTTATGACCGTAAATAAACTTTCGCAGACATTGGTTTAGTGCCGCTTTAAGAAACAAGGAAGACGAGTCATTCGAATACAATGCCCGTATGAGTAGTGAGCTTCAAAGAAACTGTTCGTGCAGCTAAAAGGCTTTTGATCGCCTTGTAAATGTGCATAATGGTGACGGGGTATCTCACGAGAGGTCATTAATGCTGGAGAAAATTGAGTATGTCGTAGAGCTGCGAGAAGGAAAAAACGAGAAGCAGGAGGCAGTGCAGAAATATCAAGCGAGCATTCGCACAATCGAGTCGGAGTAGCCGGAGTTTTTCTTTTTTTTTATAATAATAATAATAATACATCCTTTATTGCACAGTCTTTCGTACAGTGAAATCAATGGCCCACTTAAGCGCGCAAGCGCTTGTGTGCGGGACCATGGCAACCCAGCAACGCACTCAAACAGTGCATACATCTCGCTCAAAACAAAAGTAAATGATGGCAGTCACATCTTGCTCAAAACAAGTGTACAGAATGTTAAAATCGTGGTGACGAGTCCGCTGGGAAAATAGATAATACATGAGAATTGATAACATTTATAATTCAAACCGACAACACCATTCCTTGAGCTTCTGTTTGGCTACTTTTAAAGATGGCAAGTCGCATAAATCTTGAGGAAGTTTATTAAAGTAGGAGGGAACATAGTATTTTCTTAAACGTCGTCCGTAATTTGTGTATACCATAGGGATAGAAAAGGTTTCCGAATGTCTTAGGGTCTTTTGTCTGGTGACTCTGTGCTTGTAATTATTATTATTATAATAATATTTTATTAGAACAACAAATTCCATTAATTCCTCTATTTGCAATATTTGGAGGGAGGCCAATTTTTCTGCTTTTCAAGGTTTTCATATTTCGAACCATAGGCAATGCTAGTTGCAATTTTATAAATTAGTTTATTTAATTTTTGTTTTCGGTGGGAAGAACAGGAGCCATACACAGTGATTCCATACCGCAAGAGAGAGCAACCGAGCGCTTCGTAAACTTTTTTCCTGATGTTAATATCACACAAATTTCTTAGTTTATACATATACGCCAAAACCAATCGTAGGCGTTTTACTAAATTTTCAATGTGGCTATTCCATGTTAAGTTTACATCAAAAGTTAGCCCTAAATATTTTGTTTCTTGAACATATGTTAATGGAGAGCAATTACAAGAACCACAGTCGCTTGAATGTAAAAAGATAGGATGTATAAGGTTTACTCTTTTTTGATCTGCCCGCAAGCAGATTAAGTTGGTTTTGGTTTTATTCACAAATATTGTATTCTATGAAAACCAGTCTGCTAAACTATTTATATCACTTTGAAATATGGTAACAGCGTCATCGTAGTTTTTGTGTGCTAATACAATCGCAGTGTCGTCCGCGTATTGAAATAGCTTATACTTGAGGAGTATTTTGTCTAAATCATTTATGTAAATATTAAATAGTATGGGACCTAAAACCGACCCCTGAGGCACACCAGAGGTAACGAGCAAAGGTTCACTAAAACTGCGTCCTATCCGTACTCGTTGTGCCCTGTTGTGCAAGTAATTCTTAAAAAACTGAAGAAAGGGACCTCTAAAGCCCATGTTTTCTAATTTACTTAATAACAACTCGTGATCAATTGTATCAAACGCCTTTTTAAATCTAAAAAAAGCGCTAAGATGATATAATTATTTTCTATTTTTTCGTTAATATAGTCAGTAAAATCTTCTAGTAGAAGAGTTGCACTTTTTTGCTGTCGGAATCCATACTGACATGTATTCAATAGGGAAAAGTTTTCACAAAATGATTGCATAATTTTGACTATATACTTTTCCATAATCTGTGACATAACTGGTAAAATAGCTATGGGTCTGTAGTTGGACATCACCTTTTGATTACCCTTTTTGTATACTGGACGGACTAGTGCCACCTTAAACATTTCTGGAATTCTCCCTGTTTCTAAAATACCGTTTATTATGGCAAGCAGAATACCTTTTAGTTTCTCAAAGTTATAGAATATATCTCTTACTCTAATTCGATCGCATCCCTCTGGCTTAGTGAGTGGCATTTTTTTTATTATATCACTGAGGTCTTGCTCAGTCATGGGCGGCAAGTAGGCAGAGTTTGGTGAACTAGAGACACTATACGGAGCACGTGTAGTTTTCGGTGCTTGGTTTCGCAGATCCTGTATTTCCTTCACAAAGCTGTGATTAAACTTATTGCTTAAAAGGTCAAAGTCGGTTCCAAAACGCTTCCGTATGACCTCATCAACGCCGTCTTTTGAGGTTTTCCCAATAATTTTGTTCACTATGTCCCACGTTTTTTTTACATTTCCCTTTGACTGCTGGAACTGGTTATTGTGGTATTTCCTCTTCGCTAGCCGTATTTTTGCAGTTACTTTATTTCTGATTTCCCTAAACTCCCTGCGTAATTGGGTATCGTCAGGGTTTTGTTTGCAACGACTCCACAATCTATCTTTTGCGTAACACAATTCTAGTATTTCCTTATTTATCCAGTTATTTGCTGGTTTCCGTTGCCTTAATTTTATTTTCCTTTTGGAATCACCGTATATGCGTCCAAATCTATCCACCATCAGTTCGTATATTGCAACATGGTCATGTTCGAGTAATGAGTCCCAGTCATATTCACGAATAAGGCGGTCTATAATTTTTGAATCCAAGACATATCTAAAACCATCTCCATCACTATTGTATATGGTATCGGTACTCAACACTTTTATGGTTATGAAATAATGATCAGCGACTTTCTGTTTTATAACCCCAGATATCGTTGTCAGATCACTAATTCTGATAATAGCATGATCTATACAGGTTCTAGTTACTTTTTTCCTAAGTACTCTTCTCTGGTGTAGTCACGAATCACATTCTGTAAACCATAACTGGACAATAGATCAAGATAGTCTCCAACTTTGTACTTGCTGCGGTTCATAACGTCAATGTTCAGATCACCTGTGATTATTACTTGGTCATTGTTGTTATATCTTTTTAATAAATTTTCGAACTCGTTGTAAAACAAATTCACATCCGCACTGGGTGGTCTGTATATGGCCACAACAAGAAACGAAAACTCATTTTTGCTCACAAACATAACTATAGTCTCAGCGTGGTCTAATGATACATCAACTTTTTCTGCTATCCAATCCTTTTTTATATAGATAAGTATCCCTCCTCCTTTTCCATTTTCTCTGCATACTGATACCGAGTGGAAACCCGGCAACTGATAAACTTTTTCATCTGCTGTTTTTATATGAGTTTCAGTTATAACTAAAATATCAAGACCGTTAAATCTGCTTTCCAGGTACACATTAAGTTGATCCCAGTTTTTTTTTTAATGCTCCTTACGTTAATGTGAATTACGTTTAGTACTTCTTTAGTTTTTTCTTCTCTCATCACACTCCTGGCGTACTCGTCCCAGTGAACAAAACTGTTAAAAGAACCTATGTCACTGACATCTTCACTCATTTATCTCAATTTGTTCAGATCTGCTTCACTTTCAATCCGGATCACCGCAGCGCCTTCTTTTTGTCTGACAAAGATCTGCCCATTCTTCACCCAGATAAACTTATATTCCTTATCTCTGGCCTTGTTCTTTGTAACCCATAAGAGGTTCTTCGTAGTCGCCGTTAGATTTTCGTTTACGTATACACCGTCTCTTTTTAATGCCACTCGTTTTTTGATCCATAGGTCTCGTGTGTTCCTTTCCGTGAATCTTACGAGTATCGGAGCCACTCTTCCTTCTCGCGTTCTTAATCTGTGAACAGCCTCCACTGAGTGTTCTGTTATTGGTGGCAGTTCTAGTTTTTCTGAGAGACTCTTCACTAAATCCAGTACATTCTCGTTTTCTGATTGTCTTACTCCATGAATCTCAATGTTCTTGCGCCGGGAGTATTGCTCAGTTCTGTTAATAACAACCTTCAAGTTAGTAATCTCGCAGGTTTGTTCCGAGATAATGACTTCAAGCTGAGTGGTTTTTGCTGTCAGCTCAGCAATCTCCTTCTCCTGGTGCTCAGATCTTTTGAGTAGCTCGTCATACTTCTTCAGCGCTGTTTCTAGTTTCGTGACCTTCTCTAAGACGCTCGTTAGTTTTTTGTTCATTTCAGCTATTTCGGCTGCTACGCCCACTGGTTCAGGCTCCCCCAGCAATGGGGGCATAACGGAATTGTCATTCCCTGAAACACCAGACTGCCTTTCCTCGTGCACCTTACACGTCAAGCATACCCAGGATTCGAACGTTTCAGTTGTCATGTTTTTTTTAAAGCGTTTTTAGTCACACCCGAGCACTTTCCCCCGTGATACCTGTGCTCGCACACAGAGCATTTTAAGTTTATGCTATCTTTCGACAGCAGCTTAAAATACGAAATACATTCGTCCATCATGTCTATCAGGAGGCCAACAATACAAAACAGAAGCAGTCCAGCGGCAGTGCTACGTTACCAACACTACAGGTAAAATAATGAAATCTCACCTAGAAGCAAAAATGACGGTTACATCGTGCTCGGAGCACCCCGCTGGACTGCAGTCTGTTCCTCAGCGATCGACGCTTTTGTAGCCTTGCCCACGGGAGCCGGACTGTGGATGCGCATGCGCTGCCGCCGCCGCCCTTCTTGGTAGTTTTATCTTCTGCCTTGTCTTGCAGATGACGATGCAGCCGTACGACGGCAGAACCCTTCTTTGCTGGCACGGGCGATCGGGATATCTAGAAGCAAAAATGACGGTTACATCGTGCTCGGAGCACCCCGCTGGACTGCAGTCTGTTCCTCAGCGATCGACGCTTTTGTAGCCTTGCCCACGGGAGCCGGACTGTGGATGCGCATGCGCTGCCGCCGCCGCCCTTCTTGGTAGTTTTATCTTCTGCCTTGTCTTGCAGATGACGATGCAGCCGTACGACGGCAGAACCCTTCTTTGCTGGCACGGGCGATTGGGATATCTAGAAGCAAAAATGACGGTTACATCGTGCTCGGAGCACCCCGCTGGACTTTTCGAATGTGCTGGCGACCTTCGGAAACTCATCAAACAAAAAGCATATTAATTTTTTTTTTTAAAAAGGCGCCCACCTGATTGCTGTTGACTGCGGTACTTTCCTAAAAGCAGGGGGACAAAGGGGAGGCCTGGTCGCTCTGACAAAACAACAGGTATTCTGTCAACCGGTCACAAATTCCCCTCGGCCCCTCACTAGCTGGGAGGATTTGAGGACATTCGTGACGCGGAGCACGCGAGTTTAGAGCTCGATGACATTTAATCCTGTGCTCAGGGAGAAACCTAGTCGTGCGAATACTCTATTAAGGACTCGCAAAAGGATGTTGGTCTGAACTCGAAGTTTCGATTGATCCTGCTTTGACTGCTCAAAACTGATATGGTTTTACGGTAGAAATTAACTGAAATGAAGCGTTTGTAATGGCTGTTTCACAAACTTGTGACTGCTTGTGACCGGGGGGTGCAGAAATAGATTTTAATCTCTCGCGACTGCTTAGAATTGGTAATACTGCTGCACAGTTAGTAAGAAGTTGCACAAGGCTTAAAATCCGGTTTTTACCCTTACTCTGGAAAAGAGAGGATGTAGTTGTGCACGCTCTGGTGAGCGAGATTGTTTCTAACTAGGGATGCCGCGAACTTTTTCGAATCGAAGTTTCGATGATCGAATCAAGCAGTTCGAAAGGTTCGAAAGATTTCGATTTTTCGAATTGTCTATATCGTAAAATTCGACTTTCGAACTTTCGAACTTGACTGACCAAAAAATTCGATGAATTTCGAATTTTTAAACTTATTTATCAAGATAATTCGAAAAGTTTCGAACTTTCGAATTCTGAAATGTCAGAAGTTCGACGCACTTCGAACTTTTAGGGTAAAAGTTCGACGTTCGTCGAACTTCGAAAGAACGGCGGGCGGTTTCATTTGATTTCAAGCAGTGGGGTACATTCGTAATTTTTTTTTCTCGAAATTTTACACGCGGTGCTGCGTTCCTTACGAAAGACAATGTCGTTTATTTCAATGTTCTTGCATGCTTAGGTATAAAGAAATAAATTCCCGAAGGGGCGAGGAAGGACGACGGGTTTTTGACGATTATCATTTGTGCTAGATTTTAAGCACGCTGCAGCTATTTATGGTATACTTTTTTAAGGATGATCTATGTATAGCCTAGGTAAGTGCCGTCTTAAGATGTGATGACTGTTATTCAACGTGAGTTTCGAAGAAATGTCCAAACATGTATCTGTATGCAATTATGACCTAAACTTGATATTTATTTTCGTCTAAGTTGTTTGAGGTATCGCATTTAAATTAACACCACAGACAGTATACTTATCTAATAGTGTTTAAGTTCAGCATGTCATTAAAAGAAAATCTTTTTTTTTCGCTTCAGGTTCCTGGGACGTGTTTCTTTTAGACTGTACACATTTTGGTAAAAGAAACTTGTTTCGAAGTTCTGAACCTCTGAATATGCAAGAATATAACACTTCCGACGAATTCTTGATAGTTTTTTTTTCTCCTGCTTTTTATTCCCGCATTTATTCTTATTTTTTTTTTACTATCGGCACAGGTATTTAGGTCGAAAAGACAGCTTTGAACTTCTGAACCCCTAAGCATGTGACGAGTAGTGCCTTCTGACAACGAGTTTCTAACAATGACCATCTACGCAACCTTTTATGCAGTGAAGAGCGACAGTAGCTACACATATGCATAAATAATTTCAGATTAAAATAAGCTCGACCACGCCCTCTTTTCCCGTATTGTTTTCTTTAACAGTCCGAAATACCTGCAAGGGAGAGAAGGAAGCTGAAGCCCCCCCCCCCCCCCTCCCCCCCGCTACCCTCTTTCCCCCCGTTTTTCCTCTTCCTACGCCACTTGTATGGTAGAACGCTCCTCAACCTCGAGTTGTGTCGGCTTTTGTGCTTTTTGCGAGGCGATTCCTCCGTCCCAGAAAATGAACCTCCAGGACAATTATAAACTTCACTGGATCGGATTACTACCAGGGTGCAAGAGGTGGCGAGCTAGTTTGCCAGGTCACTTCAAGGTTCTTCTGAGCCTCAACCTCCTGCTCGCCCCTGGCCGTTTCGAACTGGATGAGTCACGTAAAACAGTGTGTTCGTGTAATCACTACTGCGTGATGCAAGTTAAAGACCCCCCCCCCCCCCCCCCCCCCCCCCCGGGGGCTGGCGGTCACAATTCTGCACTGGCAAATATTCTAGCACGCCCGGGGCACCCGTCGTCTCATTTAATTGCCTGACCAACTTCGCTAAATCTAGATATCACACCCTAACTTTTCTAAACTTGATTTTGTGAAAACCAGTGAGTCGTGAAAACGTTATTTGAAACTGAAACTGTGGAAAAACTTGAAAATCGGACTTCAAACTTTGAAAACTTGGATTAGAAAAAATTCAAAATCTTCGATTTTTTTTTAATTTAGCGTTAAAAGAGAATCGAAACCTTCGACCTTTTCGAACTTTATGCAGAAGAAATTCGAAATCTTCGATTTGTTCGAACTTCATGTCTATAAAAAATCGAAGCGTTCAAAGTTTTCGAACTTTTTTTCCAAAGAAGTTTGAAATCTTCGAATTTATCGAACCTGAAGTAAAAAAATATTCGAAATATTCAAATTCGAAATTTTAGAAACCGTGAAAGCTTCGAAATTTTCGAATTAAAAACTCCGCTGTGGTCAAAAGTTGCGAATTTTTCGAACTCGAACCTCGGTCCGTACGAAAATATCGAAATTTTTCGAAATCGAACCTCAGTTCGCTTCGCAAATATCGAAACCTTTCGAAATCGAACCTAGGGTGGTTCGCGACATCCCTATTTCTAACTGCTCACAGGACACTACTGCATCTCGCCGCGCGAGACCGCGCCAACCAGGCACGTAGCCAGGATTTTGTTTCGGGGGTGGAGGCGGGCCGGGGTTGCCCATGACAAAATGCTGTATGAGGGGGAGGGGGAGATTAGGTCCCAGCAAAATGGAAGATTTCGGGGGGGGGGGGGGGGGGCGGCCAAGCCCCATGGGCCCCCCACTTCCTACATGCCTGGCGCCAACCACGGCCGAACCCCGAGGCTGAGAGTTTCCGGCATAAGCATGGAGAGGTAGGTGCTGCTCGATCTGTGGTACCAGTCCTTGTAGAGTTCCTGTATAGGCTCCCTATGGGAGCCCGAGTTGCGTGCTCATCCCCGTAGCGCCGTCTGTCCTGCACGGCACGTTGATTCTGCTCCTCATGTGAATGAATTCGGCGAATATCGGCGCCGCACGTTCGAGGCGCGCCCAAAAGCACGGGAGCGTACGCCGGGGCGCACGCACTGTTTATACTTTCCTGCACGGCACTTGAGTCTCCTCCTCACGTGATCGGATATCGGCGAATAGCGGTGCGGCGGCACGTGAAAAACATGCGGAACTCTGGCTCCCGTAGGGAGCTTGTAGACCATTCCATTTAGCTCTCTCAGACGGCGCCATTTCGTTAGACCACAGCACCCTCTCTACACATCCGGGAAGTTCAGCAGGCTCGGCGGGGTAAAACGAGAGAGGGCACGCGCCCGACTCTGCTAGCAGACGACAGACATGGAGTTTGCCGTTCTTCACCTTTGGGCTGTACCGACAGGCTGTACCAAACATCGAACTCTCGCCTGTGGCTGCCGTTATGAAATGGTTCGCATTGTTAGAATATTTATGGCTACTCCAAAATCAGCCTTTAGCGCTTTGTTGTTTTATCTCAGTAATTGATCAACTAGCGTATCTTTGCCCTGTTACTTAAGTGAGCATGAAATGACCTTTTTACTTTTTCCCCATATAACTTTTACATTAAACCGCCAATGTTCACTGAATGCCGAACAGGCATCCGTTTTCGTCTCGGTTTATTAACTTCTACACAAACAATTAATGAAATATCCACTTTTTCTTTCTCTCCAACTGACCGCAAAACAAGCCGTGACGGACGCTGTTTCCGGAACCGGAAGTTTTCTCGGCAGTAATAGAATGGGAGCGTTAGCGGCGACGAGTTGGGGTGCGCCGGTAGGTTTTACTGCGCTGATGTCACCGACGTATTTTCTGAATCGGCACCTCTCATCGCCGCATCGCAGCTGAGCGAAATTCAATGAGATATGTTGCGCTACAGCGACAGCAAGGGACTAGTCCCATACGCCGGTATGCCTGTTGGGAAGTGCAGCGAGTCTTCCGGTGAACACTCCAGAAGTCAACCCAACTGTCATTGTTGGTAAAAGGCGGCCCTTGTCAGTCGTTTGCAAAGCGACGTCGATGAAAATAAATTGCCGCGGCGTTTTTCGCGTCCTCGGAGATGCAGGAGCGAGCCGACGTTAAGAAAGATACGTTTGAATTACGAGTGTCAGCAAGAGCCACGTAAATACCTGTTCACACTCGGAGCGGACGCGCGTTTGATGGAAGTGCTGTATTCGTGCTGTTGGTAAGCGCTTCGGGGCCGATCTTTTACGATTGCAACTCGATACTGACGCGACACTCGGCAAAGAAAGGTTGGACCAACATTGCACGTATACCTCCCACGAACTGTTATAGCTTGACAGTGACGTGCAGTCTGTCAGAATAAAAATGGCATACCAATAACAAAGTGTACATACCGTGTTACGAAGGTAATCTATACGGCGTTTATTTCAGCTCTATATCACACAAAACAAGATAGAATCGACGAGAGTCCCTTTCCGACGAGTGTTCGTCAACACTGCCTTGGAAAACAAGGGGAAGAGATTGACCTCACCTCTTAATCTAAAATTGAGGTCAGCGATCAAACTATAATACGGGAAGGGTCCACAAGGGTAGCGCGGGCATATTCCATTCAGCACGCCAGCCGGTCGTAGGCAGACGGTCTTGCGACGAAGCAACGCTGCGCCGAGTCGGAGTGCCTGCTAGGCCTATATTCTGAGCAGCTCGCTTCGTCGGAGTCGGTGGATTCGTGGCCGTTGTCGCTTTTCTCGGGTGTTTGTGGATCCAGCGTTCTTGTTCGTAGTGGTCTGTTTTAAGTACATTTTTTCTTGCTGCTTGAAGTCGGCACGCGCGAGAACACGTAGAAAAATAAACGTTCAGTCAGTCAGAGTTTCGAGAGGAAGGAAATCAAAGGAAATAACCGATCGTCGGTCGTCGCGACCCAAGTAACTGAAGTCAGCCCTGCCCTACTGCGCACGCGCAGTAGTTGCTTTGTTTACCACACGATAGATGGCGCTTGGCTCTCAGCATTATCAAATTTGGCAATTTTCGCCACACATCTCTAATTATGCTACAAAATGTGGATCTGAATATTATTTAACAAAACTTTTAGGAAACATTCGCCGGCTATTTATTGTTTACGATCGCGGTGCTGGTGAGGTAGGCTCTTACCCAATAGGCGACGTGGATTCGGCTGACGTGCGCCGTTTCCGCGGATGCATCGTAGTGAAAAGGGAGCGAGCTTTCGAAGGAAAGAAGGCGCAAAAGAGTCCAGTTTTCTTTTAAAAGTTATATAGCAAATAATCTTTTTTGGCTCCCTATTTTTGTGTTTTTGTGTTTCTTTTCACACCTTATACGACGTGCGGTGGGTGAAATTCTATTTTAAAATCATTTCATGGTCCCTTTAATAGTAGTGGAGTCAGCTGGCAACTCAACCACTGCGTCTATTGCGCCAAGAGACCATGTTTTTATTTATTATTCCAGACGTCCACTCATTGTCGCTAAAGGCCCACGCCAGTACCAACATCGTATGGTAAAATAGCTACAGCGACCGGATTTAACATTAAAAACGTGGGTGTTGGTAAATATACTTAAAGGGGCACTCAAGTGGATTCTGAGATCGTCTATTTATTGTCATAACTCAATCTGCGGGCCCTAAGCATCCTAGAAATCCCAAAATTACATTCAAGGGCGGCCGATTTCCCTATTAAAAATCCAATCAAAGATCGCTGTTCTGCGCCTAGGCGCACGCCGTCAGGGGCGCTGTCGGACGGGAAGGCAACAGGGAAGGGCGTGCGCCATTCAATCACGAGTGACGGCTTCCCCGCGGATTGATCCTTCGAACCGGCGGAGTGATCTTTCGAATGTGCGCGTATTTGATGGATTCTCGTTGGGACCCATTTTGTTTACTTCGGGTCTTGCGTCATGCAGAGATGGACCTGCCAAATCTAACACCGTTGGAGGTGGAATTTTATTGTTGAATTAACAGCGCAAATACGACAGGAAGGCGAGATAAGGGAGACAGGATAGAGCGCTGTCTCCCTTATCTCTCCTTCCTGTCGTATTTGCGCTGTTAATTCAACGATATGATCAACCAACTAGCCCACCAGATGATCGTGATGAGGTGGAAATTCTTCGGCGGACGGCAGATATCAGCTCAATCTCCTACGACGCCACTCCTACGCGCGACGCCGATGCCTCGAACGCGACGGACTCGGACGACAGTTCGCGATGCTCAATGTCGACACCGGAGGAAGACGACGAAACCGACGACGCAACCCAGGGGCTTGGGAACACCAACTGGTAGGTGATGAGCTGTTTATTATACCTCTCATATGCATAGGTGATGCTGGTTTTCTGTTTTAAGGTGCCAATGCAGTTGCTGCGTGCCGATGGAAACCGTCGCAGAGTGTGTCTGCTGCCGTGACTACCCGGCCGCCGTTCGCAAGCAGCAGGGCCGGCAGAGCTGCGTGACAAGCCACCCGGATTTCGAGGGGCTGTGCCTCGATCCGGGTGTGCTACGGTTGGCCTTGTTGAACATGCGCCAGTATGGTGAAAGAAACATGGGGGCAACCTCGAACGAGTGAGTACAACTTCGTGTTACCTGTCGCGAAACTTGCTGTTCTGCCTCGGCCCCCGTTTTTCTTGCGTACGCATTGAAGCGGCGTGATAGCTTTGAATAGAAATCATCATTAGCGTTCAACTGCTTTTGAATGTTTTTCGCTTTGCGTGTCTGCTTTTTTCTTGTTTGCCGTGCGTTTTTGGTTCCGTGCCCATGCCTCCCAAGCCGCGGGCCAAGTATAAGGACGGGTAGCTTTATGACAGCGTCTAATCTCCCGGCAGCTGGGAGAATAATTTTTCGAAATTCTACCGACGATCGCCTCCCATTCGTTGTCTGAAATCATACAACTGCCGGCAGAATGCTGATTTTCTTGTTCTTCCAACATCTCATGGAAACACGTTTCATGGACAACTTTTCCTGGACACGTATTGTCGACGCTGACGTTTCTTCGACACTCGTTACGCGAATTGCACGCTGTAGGGACACTTCATCGCGCGTGTATCCCTCGAGCCAGTGTTAAACTCCCCCTCTTCGCCTCCGCTTTCCCTTGGCGACAGTCAATGGTGCAATGGGAGTCAACTGCCGGTTGAATTTCGGGGAAATTATTCTTCTGGCTGCCGGGAGAACAGATGTTACGTGGCTTTATAGACTGACATGGAGTCAGAGTTGGACTACTGTCTCTCGTCGGTTCTTGAGGCTGCTCAAGCAGTCAGACATTGCAAGGAAAACGTAGTCAACTATTCAAACGCAAAAAAATACAAGGGGAGTCACAAAGACGCCAGCAACATCGCATTTCAATGGTTTGTTTATGGGCAAAGGCGAGCTTCTTGCCCACACTCCATTGCGCATGCGCGGCGAAGGTGGCGTCTGCTAGGGGCGCTCCAGATCGTTTATAAACATGAATTGGTGTATAGTTAGTTGTGCCGATCATTTGTTTGTTTGCAAATACATCACATGCACAGCGAAAGGAAACATAAAAGAGAACCATAATATATGATGGTTTTTCCGGGGAAACAATCACAAGAGAGGTGTAGATTTCAGAGTAGCGAATATCGCTTATTACATCTGATTAGTCTGGTCATTGCCTCAGGTGTATGGCTGGTAGGTGTTCCTTACATTCAATAAATGTGGACATTGTTTCAGGCGCTTCCGGTTCGCTGCCTATAGGCAGTGTGTGCTTTGGCTGTGGCGGAGACTTGAACAGAAGAACAGGCGACCACTGCCCTCCTGCATGGTCAAGGCAATTAGAGGTCACTTTGCCAGCGACACCTACTTCGGGTTTCGGTACCCCTCCCTTTAAAAAAATAATAGCGCTAAACAAATGCATTGCCCAGCAGTCGTTCTTCGCCCAAATGTAATGTTAGGCGTTAGAACCAGATGACAAATTATTTTAGTCCAGTTCAACATCATTATCGATTTCCCTGTTTCAGCGAGAACATTGGGAGTTTTCATTGGCTGCCATCTTCTTGGCGCCTTTGAGTACTTACTGCTATACTCCGTGTCACCTAATGCTGTGGATGCTACGAGCCATTGAGGCGAATCCAAGGCACTTTGAGAGTTTCCCATACCCAGACAACACCAAACATCCCAGGGACGTCCCGAAAATGTCCTAACTTCCCACATCCAAAGAGGGAGCTCCAGGGGACGTCCTAAAGACGTCCTTTAAGGGATCATCCCTAACATGTCCCGGAATATGGGTGATCGGGACGTCAGTGGTGTTGGTGCGCGTGCACTTGCCCCCGTGCGTAAACATTTGCATGTAAACATTTCTGCATCTTCCTTAAAACCTACAGCGAATAAAAGGAAACAAACACGAACAGAAAGGAGGTACTTCTGAACGCCGGTAACCGCGAGGCCAACGTACACGTCAAATTTCGTACGGTGCAAAATTGTAGTTTAAAAAATCTGATAGACACCGGCCGATTTGAGACACCGAATCGTGATTTGCTCGCAACACCCGCAGCAGATGCCCAGAAAACCCGCGCCGGTGAAATGAGTTTCGTTTTCATTTTTTAATGTTAATAAAATATTGTAAATGCTTGTAAATCAATATTTTTTCTTATGTATGTAAGTAAAAATCGTTTTGTGTGATATTTATTCATTTTAACCTTATATTTTAGAACTGCGATGCTATCATCATCAATTTTTGGCTTCGGTTTGGCGCCATTTTCGCTGATGCTAGGCGTGCTTGCTTGAACGTGAGTTTGCAGCGGGAATCGGGAAGTCTCGCGCTTTGGAGCGCGCATTTTCAAGGTAATTGTTATTGTTTTGTTTTGTCTCTACTTTATTTGTTATTGCCTCGACACCAACGTGGTCATTGATAAACATTGTTTTGGCGTCGTCTTTGTTCCCCTGCTAGTGCTGGTCGGCGGGACCTGAAGACTGCGCAGAAGCGGATCCCGCGCTTTTCATGGCGAGCATGGCTTGTGGCAGTGAGTGTTGCCACGGGCAATACATTCTTTTAAAAGTGGCGCACTGACGCTGGCTGACGACGCTGCTTCACATTTCGCTTCACTGTCGCACTAGTGCGTTCGCGCTAGTGGCACGATCGGCCGACTATCGAAGATGGCCGACCTTTCGAGAATGACGGCCTTTCGGCGGGTGCGCCGCGCAGTGCAAGACGACATGAACGTAATACTGTCAGCTGGCGAAGGAAGTTCGTGTTTAGCCGAAAATTCCGGTGTGCCTTCCATGTCGGAATGCGAACTGTCACCGGGAGGTTTGACTTCGTGCTCTGCAGTGGAGGTGGCTCCTGAATCGAGTGTGCGCCTTTCATGTCAGCCAGCCTGCGCAGCCGAATGCCCGTCTTCTGCTACTTCGCATGAGCACCCCGACATCGGCGATGGCACTGACGGCCGCGGCAGCTGTCTGAAAAACGACGTGTCTTGTAGCGGGACGGTCCGAGCGCAAGTTGCCACTCCGTCTCATTTCGAATTGACCCGAGAAGAACAAGCTGACGCCTTGTCTTTCAGGGACCAGCTTCGGCACTGGAGCATTGAGAGAGGTGTGCCTCATGACACTGTGACGCATCTTTTGGACGTACTCCGGTCGCACCCGTGTTTTTCTAGCCTCCCAAAGAGCGCCAGGGCACTGTTATCTACTCCGAGGTTGGCGGACAAGGTTAAGCCCATGGGCTCAGGCCAATATTGTCACTTTGGCTTAGCCGAGGGCCTTCTGGCAGCATTAAAAAACATCCAACCAGTGCCTAACCCAGTAGTCGTCCATCTAAACGTAGACGGACTACCTTTGACTAAAAGCACGCGAGACCAGTTCTGGCCAATTCTCTGTAAGGTGGCCAACTGTGAGCGCAGTGAGCCATTCCCTATAGGTGTCTATTTTGGGAAGTGCAAGGCACTGGACGCGAATGTCTTTCTTGAATGCTGTGTGTCCGAGCTGAAAGAGGCCTTGCAGCAAGGTGTTGTTATTGGAAGCCAAAGCATCTCTGTGAAAGTTGGGGCGGTAGTCTGTGATGCGCCTGCGAAAGCATACATTCTGGGTATCAAAGGACATACTGGGTACTTTAGCTGTCCCAAGTGCACAACGGAAGGAGATTTTCTGAATGGCCGTATGTGTTTCCCTGATCTCCGTGCCCCTTTGCGAACTGATGCCAGTTTTCGGAGTGCGGAGCAGGAAGAGCACCACACGATGGAGACAATTCTAAAGGAACTGCCTATAGACTTAATTCGCCAGGTGCCACATGATTACATGCACCTCATATGTCTAGGGGTAGTTCGCAAGCTCCTGGTGCTGTGGACAAAAGGTGAAAAAACCTATCGAGTGGGAGCTGCATCAAGGGAGTCTCTGTCAGCAGCTAACATTGAGCTCCGGCACTATGTGCCATCAGACATGTCTAGAAAGCCACGAGGTTTGGCAGAACTTGACAGGTGGAAGGCTTCCGAGTTTCGGCTCTTTTTGCTTTATGCTGGCCCGGTAGTTCTTAAGTCAACAATACCAGATAGCCTACGGGACAACTTTATGACCTTGCACTGTGCTGTGAGCATACTTTGTAGTCCATCATCTTGTGCTCAGTACTTAGATTATGCAGAGAGGCTGCTTGCACATTTTGTTGAAACTTATATTGTGCTGTATGGGAGACATGCAGTTTCGCACAATGTACATGGCCTCATTCATGTAGCGGATGATGTTCGAATTCATGGCTGCCTACATGGATACAGTGCATTTCCATTTGAAAATTACATGTCTAAGCTGAATGACTATATGCGAAAGCCAGAAAGGCCTCTTGAGCAATTGTATAATCGGATTATGGAAGAACGGAAACTGTCTATGCACTCAGCTGCTAACACGTGCAGCGGGCCAGATGCATGGTTTCCTCTGTCTGCTCCTGGATCCGTAAGAGGAGAAACTATGAGACTGGTAGTGAGGCATGAGGGTGGCCCACTACCACTTGGTTGTGTAGGACCTGAGCACAAAGCTCTACAAGTTTGTTCAGATGTGACTATCAGGACGAGCAAAGGGGACTGTACATGCATGCTAAAGGATCGTAGCGTTGTGAAGGTTGAAAACTTTGCATTCTCTGCTGTAGACCATGTGTGTGTTCTGGTCGGAAGGAAGTATGAAAATCTGAAGGAACTGTACACCTACCCATGTAGCTCTTCGCTGCTTAACATATTTGTTGCATCTAAGCTTTCCAACCTCCAATTCTGGCCATTGTCAGAAATCGCTCTGAAGTGTGTAAGGCTCCCCATTGGTAGCAGATACGCTGTGTTTCCGATGGTGCACCTGCAGTAGGCTCTATTGCCTTCTCATGTGCTATTTGTAGTCCTCACTCTCAATTGGAAACTTTTTATATTGCCAGTCTGCTCAAGGTTATCCCAACTGAATGTGTGTTAAAGTAGAAAAAGCATTATGGTACACCAGTGCTTGTGTGCGACAACTTTTTCTGCAAAGCTTCAGATTGCATATTTTCTTAGTGCGATGTGCCTCCAACTACCCTCCTTATTTTTGTGGATGTTTTATTATACACACTGTGCTTAGACTAATGTATATATGTTTCTGGTGACACTGAGGCCCTGTGTGAAAAGCCTTCAGTCTTGTTTGTGATTGTACTTTTCTACCAAAATAAATATGTTTCAGGAAGTAAACAGCGTATAGAAGTGCACTGGCCTCGGCTGGTTGGAACAACATTCTAAACAAATAAAGACAGTATTTGGCCGAAGCTTAAATCTGTGGGGGGTATCGATAGCCGAGTGGGCTATCACGTCTCAGCTCTGAGCACTTGGAGCGAAAGCTTGCACTTAGAACCTAGGGATCCTGGGTTCGTTCATTCTCAACCGCTCCCGGAGAATGGCCACGTCGCATTCTCCGCTCAATCGCGCCCTTTTTGTCCAAAATATGGCAAACAAAAACAAGAAAAAAAACTTTCACTGTGTAGGCTTTTTCCCCAAGTGCTATTTATGCGCTGTTTATCAACATAGTGTCCATTTTTACATTTTTTAGGTGAGAAGTATGCTGTAGTGGTTTTCCCCGACGAGAAAAACACCCTGGCTGTTGTGCACAGGTCGTGGCTGAGTGCCAGATATGACAGAACATTCTGGCCTCAAGTAAAGAACCCAAATAAGCACCGGCGAATGGTCATAGAAGGAGCCACACCATCACCTGATTGGAGCCAGGCAAGATGTGTAGTAAAGTTTTGGACTGGTAAGGCTGCATCCTCGTGTTACGTATTTTTCCGTTTTCATGACAATATTTTTTTTTTCAGATGACTATGAGATGGCACATGAGAAAATGGGGGTGCTGGAATACGGCTCAGATTTAAACAGTGAGAAGGAGCTGGGACGAGGCAAAAGAAAAAGGCGCTGTGCCCTTCCGTCAGACTATGAGAGTGATCAAGGTGGCAGCTCCGACAGTACAGGCAGTGATGGGGATTACCTGCCACCAAGGCCACCAATGCCACCACAGATGCAGAAACATGCTGGTATGAAAACGTTTTTTGGGGGAAACAAGAATATTTGCAATGCTGGTGAGCTACTTTAAGTGTGACTGCAAGAATGCTGTCTGATCGGATTGTGCTCAACTGGCTTTGAATTTCAGATGGGTCGAACATAACACCTGTTCATGCGCTGTCATCCAGGGCAACCAGAGCACAAGAAGTGATGACAGCAGGTGCGTTATGCATTTTTTAAGATATGTTTGCCACGGTAGGTGCCTTTTTTTGGTTCCCATTTACGGATGGCATCAGTGAAATGGCATCTAAAGGCACTAGCACTTAATTTGCAGCACCAGAGGGGGGGGGGGGGGGGGGGGGGAAACAGCTCTACTGAACCATTTGGACCTTGTGACTGTGTGCACAAGTTTCTATTCTAGTGTCTAGCACTTGGCTTGCAAATGTACATTATTGTATTTATTTACTACTGCCCCACTATGAGCCAGCTTTAACACCTCTTCCTGCAAAACTGAGCATCCGGCAGCAGTACAAATGAAGGCTTAATTTTGATTGCTTTAATTTTTCTCTTCTGGCATGGTGTAAGCCAGCACAACAATTTTTCTCTTCAATTTCAGCTGCATCTGTCAGTCCTACAGCTGCACTTAAAAGCTGGAGGTCCCCTCGCAGCAGTCTGCAAGCTGGTGTGTCTTTGGGAGCTGCAAGCAGTCTTTACCATAGTTCCTCCCTTCTCCTTTTTCATTGCTTATTTATGCTCTAGCAGTGTTTTGCCAACACTCAAACACCTTCGCAGCATCACGACACCCACTCCTTTTTCTGTGCTTATTACTTCAAAAAATGGCATGGCAAGTGGCAGGCCTGTGCTTGTTACTGTTATGAAAGCCTATTATATTGCTTGCAGCTTCTTTGGAAAGCACAGCTCCAGCCTTCTCAGGGAGATGGGTGCCACAGCAAGGTAACTTTAGACACATTTAAAAAAGATACCATGTAAAAAGTGAAGTGTTTTGGCTAATATTTATGATCATCTTTAGATGATATCAGCCCAGTACATGCAGCATCCACTGATCGTGGAAGCCGGCACATGGGCCTCCAGCGTAGCAGTAAGTTCAGCTATTCAGCTATTTAATGAATATTACTTGCACCCATTTTTATCTTACCGAAGTGTCACCACTGCCTAACATTCAAATGGTGTGTAGGCCCACATGGTGGTACTCCACGGCGATCAAAACAAGCCGAGGACACTGCAGTACAGCTCCCTACACAAGAGTGTGGTATGCAATTCTTCACTTATAAAAGAAGAGAATGTTATTTACTGGTGTCTTCCCAATTTCCACGTCGCCAATTTGCATGTTCTGGAGCAGTTTCCCTGCATGTTGCCATGGTGCCTCCAGGCTTACATCGCACAGCTTGAAGCTTAGCAAAATTTCACGTCTTGTTTTCTATTTCAGCTGCGCCCGTGACCCGAACAACTTTGCCTCCTGGGCATGCAACATCTCAGATGGATCCACAAGTTTTTGGTATGCGACCAATATAATCGTGCTTTTTAGGTCTCTTGCCTGCTTTTTTTGTCACAGATTATGGGAACGGACAATATGTGCAGCCTTTGTATGTTATGCACTAAAATCGTAGAAGGGATATGAAAACAGTCTTGGTCTACTTAAGTGTACTGACAATGCATGTAAATTGGTATTTAATGAAGCGCATGGCTTTTAGCTGAATGTCAGTTCTTTTTTCAGCCTTCATGGAAAGAATACTGTGCGTCATGAACAGCATCAAGCTGACACAGCAGACGCATACGCAGCTCTTAGTAGAGCTTAGGACGAACGTGGAGCTGCCGGGTACAAACTCGCAAGGCCTGCCTGACCTGCCATTCATGACGCTGCGTGATCTTTTGGAGTGGGATGAAGAGATAAAAAAGAGCAAGGAAGCACAACTTCGAATGGTAATCAGCAATTTTTATGTGCCCTTGCGCTTAAAACTCTTCTCTTGCTTTCAGACAGGTATTCAAAGTGAAACCTGTCGTTAAGCAGCTATTTCTTTTGCCGGATCTTCTACATTTTTCATGGCTAACAATCATCCACTAACTGCATTCAGCAATCCTTATTTATACATGTTTACTGCGCGTCTTAAGTCATCTTTACTGTTTAATTGCGGCCTAGCCCACTTTTGTCACCTCTTTTTAGAATTTTAGCTGAACAACCGGGCATACATGTCTGTGCCATGTTTATTTTAAAAAGAAAAGAGAAGAAACACACAGGACCTAGCCCTGTGTTTTCCTTTTGTGCTCCCATCTTTCCACGCTGGCTAACATGTCAAAGGATGTCGCATATTTATCTGCATTGTGCGCTGCCCCCATTGCGGCCCAGGTTGGTTTCTGAGGTGATTACATTTATTACTGGGGAACCAAACAAGCCATTTCCCCCATAGCACATCAGTAAAATGGCCAGCTATGGCGCGGAGCAAACAAAATCGCACAGGAACTTAGCAAACAGGCTTAGACCACTTCACCTCCTCGAGCACGAGCGTAGGAGGTTGTCAACGATAATATCAGACAAAAGAGCCGAGATTAGGGTTATTGCAGTGCACGAATATTTCACAGGCAATACTTTGGAGTTAGCTCACGATGCCGTACATATTTTTTTACGTATGGACTGCCTTCTTGTGAATAAGCTGTTGCTGACTACTGCGAGCCATCAAAGTTGCAAGGCGTTTGCACCTTGAGGACAAGCTTTCTTGTTCGCTGATATTTTGTTGTTGGTTCCTTCTACCAGAAGAAGCACATGATCGTCCAGGGTGGGGACAACGTTAAGGAAAAAACAACCAGCATCCTGAAAAGCTTACTGACATGGAAAGTGGCAATGCAGATCACCTGGTTTGGTACCAAAGGCAAGCGGAAGTTCATTGAGCTCAACATCTGCAAGCTCTTATGCAGTAAGTTACATGTTTATTTACATTGGAAATCTGTTGCGTTTGTTCTTGGTGCACATAATCATCATTCAACAGTTCTGAAATGCAGATGTGACGCAGCGCACAAAAATAATAAAAACTAGTATGACTCGCATTACAACGGCTTCTTATCACGGTAGGCAGGAACATGAGACTCCACATGATGCCCGCTGTTCGGTGTCTTTTGGTGCTACGTGTGATACAAGGATGCATTGCTGACTTCGGCTAGTCCTTCACGTATTGTTCTCAATACATGCTCGTTCACATTTAGGTTCATCATGAATTGATTGTACAGCAGGCTGCCAAGTAGAGGCGGTGCACTCCTGCCGTGGCAGCGTGCACAGTAATGAAAGTGGTTGGTGGCAAGCTCAGTGGTGGTTGTAGTGGGCTGCAGGACCACCAGCTGTTGCCATCTAAGACAGCAGCTTGTTGCTAGCGCACAAAGCAGGCATCCCATATTTTTGGGTCTGCAGTCATCTGGCTTACTAACAAGAGTACTTTTTGATTTTATGCAGGCACCCTGGTCGACTGTGATGGCTCGGTCGCAGAGAATGTCAAGCGAGCCACGCTGAAGGATATTGAGAAGGCCGGCATGTCGTGGTTCCGCCATGCAACAGAACGGGCAGCAGGAGAGGACAGAGCTTTGGCTGCAACAACGAGCCCAACAGCAGCTGATGCTGGCACGGATTAATCACATTTTTTAATAATTTTTATGTCCTGGCACGGACTAACACTGTAACCATTTTTATGCCTAGACATATGGTGGCATAATAAAACTGTTTTTTGTACACATTTTTTCAAGTCCTCATCCTTATATATAGTTACATTGGAAAAAATTTCTACAATAGCTCGTCCTCTGGCACATTTGCATGGTGGAATTTCAAGCAGTTATTTTTCCTTTGACAGTTTTCAAAGAGCCATGACACCCTGAGAACTTGACCAGTCAAAAACAGGTGTATCAGTTAGTATTGTGCTCAATCATGCATTTGCTCTGAGTCGATTACCTTTTTGTATACAATATTGATTAAAGAACCAGCTTTTGCAACAGGAAGCACTCGGGGATGCTTTAGCCAAACTGTTGCTGCGTTACTAAACACTGAATTCAGTGTTTAGTGGCGCAGCAACAGTTTGGCTAAAGCATTTGTGTATGTTTTTGCCATCGGGCCTTTAAAAATGGCCAGACAGCAATGGTGGCCTCCAGATAAATCTGGTACGAGTAGCAAAAGAGAGCCTGCAAAATAAATATCCCAATGAAGTCCCAACATTGCATAGTTTGGGACATCCCGGATAAGTCTTTTTTTGTATCACTTGGGATGTTTTTCGGCCTTCTTTGGGACATCCCTGGGACTTCCCAAAATCCCGGACTGGACATCCCTAGGATGTCCTTAGGATGTCTGTGCGGCGTCTGGGTAACCTTTGAGAAAAAGCACGTTTTTTCAAAATAATTTTTTTCACCGACTTGACGGATTTTGTGAATAACACATTATTTTTGGAACAACGCCACTAGATACCGACGAAGGGAAAGACTGGAGAACACGAGCATGGACAGATTGTTTTCATGTAAAGCCTAGCCAAGTGCTGTGTTCTCGGAGCCAAATTGGCTAGGAAGACTCGAACACTAATTAGGAATTCTTGCTCTTATTCCTGCAATGCACATACAAGTTACCCAGTAAAAAGGCATCTTTACTTGACATTCTTTTCAGCTAAAATTGGATCTTTTGCTAACACACAAAGGGGAGAGGTGGGGATGTAGCCAAGTGTTGAGTGTGCATGTGTTGGCGTTTGAAACTGTTGCAGATGCCACTGTGTGTAACTGCACTTTCAGCATGCTCCTTGGAGCTGGAATAATCATGCAAAAGGTCGTGATAAAACAAGCCAGAGCATAAATTAGCAAGGTGTGTCAATATAATAGGTTGCTTTGTGAACAAGTCAATGATCGAAAGGAGACAGTGTTGCAGATGGGGGGGGGGGGGGGGGACCGTGGTGTAGACTGGAAACTGTTTTTTCCTTCCCAAGTATGAATGGTGTTGAGGTTAGCTGTCCGTGTGCTGTCATGCACAGTTGCCCAAATTTATTTTTACAGTTCCAGTCTACCTCCTGGATGAAAACCCCATTTATTAGAAACTAACGGGAGAGCTGCTTTGCCAAGGCGCAGCCTCTTCAGGATGTCAGCGTGGGAGCACATGAAAAGAAAAGTCAATACTGCATTACGTTTGGGGGACATGGAAAAATGTCATGACAGTGAGTGTTTCTAAACTTGTTTTGGTGCAGTAGAATACAAGGGTCAGACCAATTAACGGCGACAAAAAGATAGCACAAAGAACGCGCAACAATGAGGCAGCCAAGCCCATGCTGCCATTGGGAGAGTACAAAAGCCTATGGTCGCATGCAGGAAGTGAACAAACGTAGCAAAGAGCAGACACATTTGTGAGCCATATTGCTTATAGTGCTTGGGGCTTCAGTATCGCAATTAGGAAAACATTGACAACATACTAAGCTTGTGAATTTAGACTAGGATCCCGTGTAAAGAGCTGCATAAAATTGCAAGAATTTACTGGTCACTACTTCCTTTGTGTTATTGATGAAACAATGCAGTAATTAGTGCCATGTAGGGCAAAATTATCAGGGTCACGATGATCTGCACTGTTTTAACCTATTTGCAAATAGTACATAATAAAGAAAAAGCTGCAGCACTGGCTTTTTCTGTTATGGTTCACGGTATCAAATTTCCCCTGGCAAGTTTGGCACATCTGACTACATGGCAGCTCCCAGAACTTGAGCCTTCGTGTTGCTTTATCGGCTGGTCGATGATCCTGGAATCGAAATTTCATTATCACAATGGATCTCATCAGCTCTGACAAATTACTGCAGTTACAACTGACGTTCTCATTGCTGCAGGTCGGGCTCTCGTAACAGGATAAGGAGCGGGTCTGCAAGATCCCCCCTTCCGTGCGTGTTCGCTTGGCCGAGGCAGGTGTCCTGCGAAACGAAACGTGTTATCTCAGCCTGGAACTTGGCTTCACCTGGCAGGTGAAGGGGCCTTGGAAACTTACCATCGAGTGCACGGGTGACAAGAGGGATTTGAGGGGGTTTCTCACAAGGTAACCTGGCCGAACCGGGACCTCTTTGCCTCCACGAGTTCCCTTTTGGAAGGCCTTGTAAAGGCGGCATTATTGGGGCCCGGAAAGTTCCGCTTCTCGGCTATTGCTGCCTCATCGAGGGACGTGCACTGCTCGTTGCTGGCCATCGCCTCCTGGACTAGCTTTCCAACGTACTCTGAAATTGAAGCATATGCATGATAACATTCCAAAACGCACGGAGCAAAGCTTCAGCCTGGATTTGGAGCCACACTTACCATACGTTGGATTCGTTTTCTTTTCTCGTGCTGTGGCATGTCCCTTCCGTGCCTTCGATGTGTTAACCATGCCCCCTAACGCCCGCTTGGCCGAGGCAGGTGTCCTGCAAAAGGAAACGTGTTGTCTCAGCCTGGAACTTGGCTTCACCTGGCAGGTGAAGGGGCCTTGGAAACTTACCATTGAGTGCACGGGTGACAGGAGGGATTTGAGGAGGTGCCTCACGGGGTAACTTGGCCGAACCGGGACCTCCTTGCCTCCACGAGTTCCCTTTTGGAAGGCCTCGTGAAGGCGGCATTCATGGGTGCCGGAAAGATGCGTTCCTTGGCTATTGCTGCCTCATCAAGGGACGTGCACTGCTCGTTGCTGGCCATCACCTCCCGGACTAGCTTTCCAACCTACTCTGAAATTGAAGCATATGCATGATAACATTCCAATATGCACCGAGCAAAGCTTCTGCCTGGATTAGGAGCCACACTTACCATAAGTTGGATCCGTTTTCTTTTCACGTGCTGTGGCGTGTCCCTTCCGTGCCTTTGATGTGGTCACCGTGAAACATGGATCGCCCTGTTGCGTCCAGCTTGGCAGCGGTTCGAGTTTTCGTTGTAATGCAAGATTGCAAGTCGTGTCCTGCATGATGGTGATATTTCCGTGAAGATGAAATGTGCCACCAAGAATCACTGTACATTTTGGCCTATAAGCAGCCCACCCCGCATCATTGAATGGTTTTACAAAAATGTTTGTATATAAATCGCAGCCTGGTAGAAGTCCCCCCTTAGATATTTGTACTTGCGCCAAAACTGCATTGGTAAGCCTGAACATACGCGTTATGATAGAGATATATGTGCAAGCGGCAGTCAGTTGCAGTACTCCTTATAACAAATTGAAAGGGACACATAAACCCTGTGCTGAATATTTTTCTTGGAAAAAGAAACATGCATATAGGCCGTAATGTTGTAAAACCAAAGGATTTTGAAAAGGACCGATCTCGAAAAGCTTTGCCATTGTGCAAAACAATGGCAAACCAACTCCTTGGTAATTCGGATGCTGTTATGTTTTGTAAATTTGGACCTTATCAACTTCTTGGTAATTCAGATGCTGTAATGTTTTGTAAATTTCGACCCCGTTAATATGGATACCAGAGTTTTCCGAGAAATATTTGAGATGTGGTCGTCTGACAATTTTTCTGGGAGGGGGGGTGGGGCATGTTTGATTTGTGTAATAACCTTTAGTCCTTTTTCACCAATGCAGCAATGTTTTTTTGTTGATTTTTTTTGTTTTTTGCTGAGATTTGTATTTATGCCTTGTGCAATGGCCACCTCACAAATATGACGATGGGGGCATTGTGTATTTGATAAATCGGTGACAACTCGTCCAGCGTTGGTAAAATATTGAGGTGGATGATACATCAAACAGAAGGGCGGTCTGCTCGACGGGCGGGCAGCGTAACCACTGCTACCCACTGTAAGGAGAACCCTTATTGGATACCCTACTATATAGACAGCATTTTCTGGTATGAATTTTGCAATTACTTGCATTTGTCATTATTATGGAAAACTCTCACCATGAACGATTTTGGGGGGTATGGGCATGCGAATATTAACGAGACATCACTGCACCTGACTTCCAGACAAAATGTATTTCTGTAATTACCTTGCAAGCATGCCAGCCGGAGAAAATGCCTGGGACTTTGGGGCGAAATTTATGAGGACGCTGTGGAACGCCTCAAGGGCGTACGTCTCGCCATGGGGAGACATCTGGCCAACGTCCTTCAGGAGCCGCTTGTCCCCAGTGATTTTTTTTAGGTGGTCATAGGCCTGGGAGTCTGCAGATAGGACATGGTTTAGAATGAGCACCCTCAGTTGGGAGAATAAAAACCTACTAGGATCCATCCACTTTCTTGTGCTGTCTTGTATCTCGTTGTGCAGACACCTGGGATAGCTCCCGCCATGGCCCGTGTGTTCTTTGATGGCATGGTTCTGGAGACTGAGCCACACGTCGACGGTCAGTTTCCTGTCGGCCGCCCCAGCCTTGGCCGAATAGTAGAGGTGGTTGGTGGTCGCCTGCAAGTTCTGGGCAGCCGGCTCGTTTGCTTGCTGCCGCCATCTTTTTCTTCACACCTAAAAATTAAAAAGCAATTTAATGAAATCCTGCGGCAGCTTCACTAGAAAATGTCACCTACATAAATAGGCTTTGACAATTGCTTACTTTTGGAGATGTGCCAAATGTCGAAGTAGTCGGCAATTCCGGGCTCCTGGGTCTCCATGTGCTTCCGTATGGCAGGGTGGCGATCAGTCCCCAAGGATCGGATGTGCATACCTGTGCCATTGAATTTCGTAGTACAAAATAATTATTGAGTATACAATGTTGAACAGTAGGGAATCACTATGAATGTCGAAGAAAATATGAACATACATTTCTCCTTCAAAAATTCCAGCTGCTTGATGAGGCCTTCCTTTTCCATGTTGACACTGGCCATTGCTCGCTCTGACTAAGAGGAGAAGTGAGACACAAATCATTTGAATTGCGCATGACAGTGAAGTCACCAAATTATACTAAATTATAAAAGTGTACATAAAGAATCATAAAACCGTTGTGATTGTTTTACTATATGAACCACTCACCTCTCCTAGCTGGACCTGCACAGAGTGGAGAATCGTGTCGATCTGTTGGACGTGAGCCGAGTATGTGAGGTACTTTGCAGAAAACCCAGGAGAATCGAACCGTCTATCGGCAGTAATGTCAACTTCTTGACTGTCCAGCTGACTGATCAGCTCTTCTTGTTCTTGTAGCCATATCTATTCATGGAAATTAATGTTGCAATAGAAATTGTAAAAATGCGCTGACATAATTTATTATTTCCGAGTATGCATAGGGAAAAATAAAATTAATTAGTTCACTTGCCCATAGAATGTGACGGACAAAACTGTTTTCTTTTCCGCTGCACCACAAAAAAACGTTAGGGTTTTTTTAACCCTGCGGCTACATTTGGGGACCATGGGCACCCCAAGAAGACTTGAAATGGGTTAATTAGTCAGCTAATAAAGAAACATTTTAATTAACTTATTTAGGTTTTATTTTTGAGGGCATAATGTATTTGGAGAATTGATGCTCTACATCAGAGTACACCCGTGACATACATTTTCACTACAAATTTGTAGTGGTTGTTATGGTAAAACAAAAGTCGTCCTTATGCAGTACTTCAAAACTAAGCGGGCAAAGAGTGCCCATGATAACAATCTCTCCACCCCCTACCGGCCCTGGAAGTGAACATGGATGCCATGGCAGACTCACACATCCGCACTGCAGGCTACACAGGTGATATTTGCCCTCTTAGTTTCGGTTTGAAGTGTGCGCAAGGACTTTTGTCGCCCCCAGAACCCATAAATATAAAAAAAATAAAAGTTTGTTTGAGTGTTTTAGTCAAGTAACCTACTAACCCATTTCACTTCATTTATGGTGGGGTCCATGGCCCACATTTTAGCCCCAGGGTAAAAAGAATGCTAGTTCTCTTTTTTTATAATTTGGTGCATCTAGAAACAAACACATTCTATTGAATTATGAATCCAGAGGCTCGCTCAGAAATCAGCTTGAAAAATTTGTTTCTTCACTTAATGAGCTCGAATTACTACCAAAGCCGTTTTAGTGGCGAATTTTACCTATAGAAATTTGAAGACATAGCTCTCTTCCTGTGAAAAGTAAGAAACACATTCTTTACATTTAGTGCAAAAGCCGTCAACCAAGTTCCCTGACAGTGGTGCTTGTGGCGGCATTTCCTTATTGGTGCAGCAAGCAGACGACACAAGCATATGCTTCCTGGATCTATCATGCGACGATGTATAAGCACAAGCCTCTGCCCACTTGTCAGCACTGAAAATGTAGAGAATGTTTGTTGAATGTTATACAGGAAGGATGCTACACCTGGTAATGGGCTTGATTTGGGAGTATAAAAATACTATAATGTAGTTCCTTCAGAATATTCCTCACCTTGTCCACTGCAGGGAACAGGAGGGCGTTCTGGTAGGTGTTGTACATCTGATCGCTCATCACCTCGACGTTCATGTGGCGGAGCATCCGAAGTGTGTTCGTCACTTGGGCTCCAGAGAAGAGCAGGTGGCTTGTCAACAGAATGTTTCCTGCGCCTCTTCCATTGATGATGGGTTGGCTACTCCACTTCCACACGTGCTCGAGAGGGCAGATGCTGACCACTGTGATGAGCGTAACCTGGCTTGTGATGTCATTTTGGCAGGGTCTTGAGCACTCCTGGCATGTCCTGAAGAGTTCTCGCAGGCAGCTCTCAAAGACCAGGAACTGGCGTTCTTTTTCTGGTGCTGGTGGACTTGACGCAGTTTGTCCGTCACTGGAATGGGATTATGTAAAGCGTTTTTCACAAATTCTAGGCATGCATACGCATAGCTTACCTCTCGAAACCTTCGGCAGAGCGGGATGGACAGTATGTTGCATCAGACTCTGCCAGGCTGCTGTGAGCCGGAGACACACAGTCGTGTGGCACCTCAATGCTGCAGGAGGGGGAGGCAGCGTCGAAAGGGTTCTACTGCAGCGGTTCCTCCATGACCAGGGAAGCTGCCACCCTTCCGGTGATGTTCATTTCGGCAGTGCAGTCCCGCAAGATCCTTCCTGTGTCGCAAGATGCGGACAGTCCAGCTGCTGAGACTTGGGCCTGCAAATAGCACGTTTATACCCCAATGTTTTTCACAATGCTTGAAAGATGCAATTTGGGCTATCGATAGTTTCTACCAGTGCCACCAGCACAGCAAGCATCGAAGGCACTATGCATTCCAGCAATTTTATAACTCGTGCATTGTTTACACTGCTTAGACTATTCTGAATGCAACAAAAACTGACACTGAATAGAAATGTCCCTGCATTTATATCTGCTTTGTACATGTGTAATTCAAGTCGTTACTTGATTAGGTAAAATTCCAAGCAAGGGCCCACTCAAAATTTGGAGATAATCACGTAAAACTTGGAAATGGGCACTTATTAGGTCCACAATATCTAAGGATGTGTCATTTCTGTACTTTCCAGATGTTGCAAAAATGAGCGAAGAGTGCCTGTTGTAGAATGGGCAGATGTTTGGTATTTTACAGTAACTGAATATCTTGTGGCAACCTCCAATACAGTATTGCAAGCAGGGCATCTGGCCGCCGCCATCTTTTTTGGTTCAAGTAAGCACTTGCAATTGCAAGCCTGTAAAACCCGCTTTCATGTGCAGCGCATGTAGTTACGAGTATGGGGCACCGAACTCGGACACTATGCTTGCATTTGTGTGTAGTCTGCTGCAACATAAGGTCTTCAGGGGAGGCTTTGCACGCAGAAAGCAAACCTTCACCTCCACAGAAGAGGGACGTGTCCCCTGGTATAACTAACTATGGTGTGCCTGACATGCCACATATACACACCATCATCCTTGCAGATTCTTTTTCATTTAGTTACCTTGAGGATCCGTTTCCGGGTATTACACAAGGCAGGGTACGAAGACACTGTTTAAACACATAAGAAAAAATCCAGTCGATAACTGGGGTAAGAACGCAATTTTGATAAATAAAAACAAATTGTGCCTGCCTATTTTTACGGGCCCTTGAAGCATCTCTAACTAACAAAATCGGTTCTGAACTCACTATCTTGAGAACTTCTTGCACATATTATGCTTCCACACAAGTGCCCATTCATAGTCGTAATTTTGTCAAGTGCACAACTTGAACTTGGTAGCTGGCTGCATGAGTCCTTCATGAAAACTCGCACGGCAGGCACAGGGCATCTCATTTAGATGACCGGTTTTCACATTCGCTAGTTCCACCGTTCTTTGGCTGCGCATGCAAATTTCAAGCTCATGAGACAATAAAGTGTGTTCGAAGTTATAAAGCTCAAGCAAGAAGCGTGACAAGAAAAAAAAAAAAAAGGCTGATCACATGCTTGAAATTGATGCGACGGTTGTCAGTGAAAGCAGAGAACCGTCCATTTCGGTCTGCATACGTAAACTATGCATAGCAGGACATTATGCTGCTTGAATCAAACGGGTTAACTACTCCCAAAATTAAAGTGAGTGTGCAGGCGAGCTGTTGGATGTTGACCATGTAGAAAATACCCCAAGACTGCGATAAAGGATAGGAACTTTCATAATAAAAAGGGCAGGAGAAGAATCGTGAAATAATTAGGCTTTGGTGGACAGCAGCTCGTAGATAAATTCAGTAATTTAATTTTTTTTTCATCCAGATAGCAGTATGGTTTCAAACTTCAGAATTCTGTGACCACCACTATACTCTGTTTCACCTTGTGTTGTACCGCAGGAAAGGCTACAAGCACGAGCTCCTTGCTCTAGGGAACATCTCGGTGGCACAAGCTCTCGTGCACTAAGGGCAGCTGCCAACCCTGTGAGCTCGCGCTTCTAGCCTTTGCAGCGGTACAACATAAGGTGAAGCGGAGTATAGCGTCACATTCTCAGCGGTATTCAGCTTTTTACGATCCGTAGTTAATTTACGCGAGCCGAAAAGCACGGTTTTCTCGTCTTCCCAACATCCTCGCTTCCGAACGCACAAAAAAAAAAAACTCCCCCCCCCCCCCCAAAAAAAAAAAAAAAAAAAATAACGTTTTTTTTTTTTTTTTTTTTTTGGGGGGGGGAGGGGAGGGGGGTTAGGGTTGGGGGGGGGGGGGTGGTTTGGTTAACTAAACTACGCACCGCAGAAAGCTCGAACTCCCTGATGCGACGCTGGCGATTAGGATAGAGTGCGAAAGATTGAGAAACCTACGTTACCTGAATCAGAAGACAATTTAGAAACAAATTTCTTTGTGAGCCGACATCCACCTAAGCGTAATATCTTCAAAACAATATATGACATTATGGACCCTTGTGGAATTTATATCAATAAGGGACACTTGTCTGCAAGAAATACAAGATCGTCTTCTTTCTTCTACAGGCGCGCAAAATGGCATCTATTGTTTTGAAGACGTTAGACTTAGGGCTAACATCGGCCCATAAAGAACTTTATTTCGAATTATTTTCTGATTCGGGTAACGTCGTGTTTGCAACCTTTCGCGTTCTGTCCTAACCGCTAGCGTCACATTCTCATGGAGTTCCAGCTTTATGGGAGGCATAGTTTACTTACCCAGGTCGAAAGATGCGATTATATCTTTCATCGGAAACTCCCGGTATATGCCACGTGGACTGCTGCACAATGCAAGGCTCATGAATGTTTGACAAGACACTCACCAGGAATCTCTGGCGCTTTTTCGGGGGCTCCTCGGTCCTGCCGGCGACGGGAAGCAGAAGTGTCGGCAGAGCTGTGCATCGAAGGCGTTTGCAGTCACCGCTGGAAAATGCAGACGTCTCGAAATGCTCGGCACAGAAACGGGGAGTCGGGTTCAAGTCCTCGGTGTCGTCATCTCGCCCGGCGACACGTAACCATTCGTGCCTTCGTGGATCCTTCTCCGGCAGAGCGAAAAACCGGAGACCTTTTCGAATATTTTTTACCTTTCGATTCGGGCACAACTTTACCACACAAATGTTCGGCATCACACGGAAGCGAAGACGAATAAACGTTTCAACACGTGGGTGTCGATTGATTCGGTGAACCTTGCTTTGAGAACGGGAAGTGGGAGCCTCGGGAAGAAGATCCTCTTTCTTATCGTTCTCGCGGCGAGATAAGCTGCGAGCCACGCGCTTTCCACGACGGAGCCGCGTCGCCGCGTGGGCACATCACTCCCGCGTAACAAGGCGAGGAGAAAACGTAGTTCGCTCTTTTTCAAACAATAATAGCTGTATTACGTCACCTACAGCCAAAGATTTGACGTTGTTGTCAAAATATAATGTGCATGTGCCTAAAAAGAGCAATAATAATAACTATAGCCATCTTTTCGCAGTTCGCTATTTCTATTGGTCGAATTCTATGGAGGTGGTGGAGACACGGGATGGACCCCGCAAGAGGATATAGTGGCTGTGTATTTCTATTGCTGTGAGTTTACTAGGGCGCCTTGCCATTTAGAACTGGTCATTTTTATTGACTGAAGCCCAACAAACAATATGCTTCCAAAAACAAGCTTCTCCAAAAAGCACTTGAGTGCCCCTTTAAACAATCGGAAAGAATAATCACAAATTTGGGACGAAAGCAGACGCATACAACTCTTCCAACTCTCATCGAGATTTATTTCGTCTCCGTTCAAACAACGGCCATCGAGCAGGTTCAGGGGAGGGAGCAGAGAAGGAAAACGGAAGGGGAAGTTGAAAGAGGAGGAAGGGGGAAAAACAGGTTATTCGCGGCCTTCCCTCAAGGCCTCTGGTCCCTTCTGCCCAATTCGGGATGGGGGAATTTCATCTGCCTGTCGGAAAGGGCTAGATAGAGAAGCCGAAGCGACGTTAGTGACCATGCTCTTCATGGCGTACGATTCGGCGACTTCCCTGCCAAATCTCTGTCGGTATCCTCCCAATACGCGCGTACCTTCGTATCTGGGCGAACAAATGTCGCACGTCATACGGTGTACGACTATTGGATTCATGGAGTCGTCGGGGGGTTTGCTCACCTCCCGCGAGTGTTCCCTCAGGCGCTTGTTTAGTACCTGCCGGGCTGCCCTATATACTCCCCCCCCCCCCCCCCCCCACACGATAAAGGGATGGTATAAACCACCTCCTTCCTGCACTTAACAAACTGCTGCCCGTGCTTTTTGTTGCATTGGGTCGCGGAAGGTGGGGAATTCACCATACTGCGCATTTGTTGAAGCTTTTGCTTGCAGCTAAATAGTACCCCTATCTCGAAGTGATACGCGAGTCCCTTAAGGCGATGTGCGGTGTTGTGCAGGTGGGGGATAACTGTAAAACGCTTTTTGCGGGGAACAGGAGCGGCTGGCGGTGCGCGGGAGGCGGTGATCAGCCTCTTTCGTGTATTTGCCACTAAGTCTTCACGATACCCTGGCCTGTTTAGCCTCTCTGTTTGTAGAAGCACGCTGAGCGCGCTGTGCATAGGAGCTGAATGGAGGAGACCGCACCGGAGAGCCGGGTGTTCCCGTATGTAGATGATTATCTGATCGTGCACCCAACGCAGACCCCTCGCGAGTCTGTCATTCAGGCCTTCGCTTCGAGCCCCACCGGACTCTCCTTCAAGAGAGAAGACCTGTCGGAAGTCGGTCTTCAATACTTGGACCTGCACCTGAAGATGCACCCCGATGGGATTTGCTGGGAGTACAGACAGCGCACACAAAAGACGGACTGCCCTTCACGAGTGCCCACTCCAAAGCATTAAAACGGGGTCTCGTGAACCTATTCCTAAAATCCTCTGGAGCCAGATCGTGCCCGCATCTCACCACGCACGGCGTGCTTCTACAGACAGAGAGGATAAAGAGGGCAGGGTACCCTGAAGACTTAGTGGCAAAGACACTAAAGAGGCTGATCACTGCCTCCCGGGCACCGCCAGCCGCTCCTGTTCCTCGAAAAAACATTTTGCAGTTATCCCCTACTCGCAAAACACCTCACATCGCCTTAAAGGGGCGGTGCAACGATATTCAATTGGAATGTTTTTACTTTACACGAGCTTACTGACACTAATGGGACTCAAGGATACTCGCACGCAATGGCACTGACCAAGCAACTCCTTTGTTGCGCTGTAATTTCGAGGACAAAACCGAGCGTTTTCATTCCATCTCTCCTTCGCAAAACCTGATGACGTAGCTGGGCGGTAGCAGTACCGCCCAGTGACGATATTTTAATGCGGCTTATAGATTGGACCCGAGCATTGCGTGGGCACTCGATTTGGGCTCGTAATAATCGACAGCTCGAGAAGCATTCGGGTAGGGTCCTGTGTCCAATCACTGCAATGACGACAACAGCCGAACCATAACAATGTCTGGAACGCAGCGCGTGTCCTGTGCCTTGCCAACCCCAGCGCATGGCTATGATCAACTTTGGCGGCATATAACCGGCTCCAGATCACGTGGCCGCTTGTTCTGGCTGCTAGTTGAGGGGGTGACCTCTGCTCGTTTTTCTTTATTTTTTTCTGTGACTTCGATTGCGTGTGGTGAAAAACAAACGGGTATTTCACAGGTCATTAACGCGAGGGATCCGTTCTAAGCGGTATTTGCGCAAAATACAAAAATCGTTTCATCGCCCCTTTAAGGGACTTGCCTATCACTTCGAGATAGGTGTAGCGTTTAGCTGGAAGCAAAAGCTTCAACAAATGTGCACAATGGTAAATACCCCACCCTCCGTCACCCAATGCAACAAAAAGCACGGACAGCGGTTTGTTAAGTGCAGGAAGGAGGTGGTTTATACCATCCTTTTTTCGTGTGGGCGGGAGTATATAGGGCAAACCGGCAGGTGCCTAAATGATCGCCTGGGGGAGCACTCGCGGGAGGTGAGCAAACCCCCCGACGACTCCATGCATCCAACAGTCGTACACCGTATGAAGTGCGATGGTCTTTTGCCCAGATACTAAGGTACGCGCGTATTGGGAGGGCACAGGCAAAGATTTGGCAGGGAAGTCGCCGAATCGCACGCCATTAAAAGCTTGGTCACTAACGTTGCTTCGGCTTCTCTAGCCCTTTTCGAAAGGGAGTCGAAATTCCTCCATCCCGAAATGGGCGGAAGGGACCAGGGGCCTTGAGGGAAGGCCGCGAATAACCTGTTTTTCCCCCTCCTCTTCTTTCAACCCCCCCCCCCCCTTTTTTTTCCTTCTCTGCTTCCTCCCCTGAATTTGCTCGATGGCCGTCGTTTGAACGGAGACGAAATAAATCTCGATGAGAGTTGAAAGAGTTGTATGCGTCTGTTTTCGTCCCGAATTTGTGCTTATTCTACCGGATTTAATTTTCGCCGGAGCGACCGAGCCCATGCTAGCGCGCGCTGTGCCAGGGTGTTTTAGAATAACGTTTCTACGCCGCAACGGAAAGGCCTAAGCACCTCGTGCTTGCAACGCCACAAAGATAGAGTAACACTTTTTATTTTGCACACAAAATACTGCAACTCGAAAAGAAAAAAAAAAAGTTTCTTGGTTCACAGTAACATTTTAGATTTGTTTCTATACGAGAATGGAACGGACGCAGTCGACTGGTAATGTCTACTTGCGTCGCCTAGGCAAGAGAGGTCTCTTGTACTGAACTTCGCACTCCATACCGTCGCCGAGAAACGTTTGTGCGTCGCAAGTTGCCTGCAATCGTTGCCCACCTTGCTGGGTCCTACTAAACGTTTCTGACGTGGACCTCCTATAGCAGTGGTCTCAAACTCATTCGAGTCTGGGGGCCAGATATCCTATACCGGAAAGGTCGAGGGCCAACGCAGCGGGGGGGGGGGGGGGGGGGGGGGATGATTTTAAAAAGAAAAAATCCTCGTACTCTATGCGTTTTGTAACTCACAGTTTTGTATAGATTTGTTGGTTTATACAACTACTTTGGGGCCTCACGTCATGTGATATCAATAATTAAGATGACACCGCCCCGCCAGCGTGCCAGCATTTTTAATGGAACAAGAGGGAAATTGCTCTGTCGTTTTCGTTGCTTAATTCGCTCGGAAATTCACCAAGCTCAACATGTCTCTAAGAAATCAATCAGTTAATTTGACAGTTCTTGCTTTCCTGACGGTTTTTATTACAACACACTGAGAAAATACTGTGATGGCTCTAGTCCCGATATCGGATCTTTATCTTTGGCAGCTGCTCCTGCTGAACGAGAGTTCGCGCAGCCGAGATGTATCCTGAAACGAATAGTTTGCGCTTGCAATAGTAGCGTAATTGTTGTACATTACAAAAGGCTGCGAAGCAAAAAAAATAAAGCGAAACAAAGGGCAAATGAGCACAGATAAGTATAAACTATGTGAATACGTTAAAATAGCAGAACTACTTTTCGAGCGGAAATGAATCGGCATGATGAGATCACTATGGCGCATGTCCGTTCCAGCGCAAGGGAACCGGAACGCGTGGCCGGTTGCCTGCGGGCCGCGTGCTTGAGACCCCTGTCCTATAGGAATGCAATGTCGTCCTGCGGTTGTAGATCGCAGCTGAAATCATGTCGTGAGGGTCTAGGACAAATCGTCAACGGTCAACTCGTCGGCGGTTCATTCGTCGAATATGCCGATTCGTCATAGGGCGATTCGCCGCAGGAAAAATCGTTCGAGATGTTAACTGGATGCAGCTTTTTAAAAGCCAAAATATACTTTTTTTTTCTGACGTTTTAAAGCAAATACTTCGCCATAGTAACACCTAAAATTGCCGCAAGGTAATTCACCCCCATGTGCCCTTTCTTGTCGAAGAAAATAACTTGGCACTTTCACCGCTTTCACGGTGCCATGCGTAGATTTTTTTAGGGGGGGGGGGGGGGGGGGGAGGGGGGGGGTGGCGGACTAGCTGAGGAGGCTGGGATCTTTATGACCAGGGGAGGGAGGGCTGAAGCCCCATAAGCCTCCTCCCTGTCCACGCCACTGCAGTTGGGGACGGCCACTATGTCGCGCACGTAACACTAAGGCGCGTGTTAACCTACCCGGTCCACCCGTTCAAGCCGCTTCGCTGAGACAGTCTGCGACGACTTGTTACAAAAAGTAAGAAATAAAATTAACAAAAGGGCGATCCCGAGATGACACATTTTTCCACTTGTCTCAAGGTCCTTTCCTGTCTTTGCCCTCTTGCGATGTTTTTTTTTTTGTGGTTTAACGTTGGCGCTGCGCTTAGTCCAGATATAGAGTAACTGTATAGGCATTGCAGAGCTAGAGTATAGCATTCCTTTTCCTTTTGCCGCCAACTCAGTATTGGCGGAGTTGGTGGCAAAAAGCGGGCACAATCCCTCCCTCCCTCCCTCCTCTCCCCTCCCCTCCCCCCGAATCAAAATCCTGGCTATGTGCATAGCTGAGAACATGGCGGCGGTGAGTCTTGTCTTCTTGGCAGCGGAAAAAAGCGGGCACAATCCTGGGTGTCCCTCCATAAGTTTCTCTCGAGAAGAAACGCAAACCTTTCTTGCCATTGTAAATGAGCTGAATATTGGTGACTCTAGCGAAATCAACGCCGCGTAGCGGCAATACCGAGGAGCTCAGGAAAGGAGGTCGTTTCAACTCTGTCGTCTGTTATCGCTGCCTGGTTCACGTAGGCAGCATAGAAACAAACGTTGTTTCCAGTAATTATTTTTATGCTTCCGCCGCGTCATTCCTACGCACTGACTAGATGAAGGTTTCTACCGTCGAAAAATCGCTTTGCTTTCACATGTAACACCGATCTTATGCTGCATTGAAAGAATTTATGGTGGTCAGCGTGCTGAACGACGAAAACGACTTCCTTTTGCCCGCCATACTGCCTGACCGGCGCGCCCCTATTAGCCCCGAGAAGTTTGCGTGGCGCCCCTTTACGGCCAACCGGGTCGACGTCACCGCAAGGAGAGAACTTTTCCCCGACTCGCCCCGCTCGCCCTGTGGAGGCTGTGACGACGTTAGCTGTCGGTGCGCTCGTTTCGATTTAATTAGTTTTGGCGTGTTTTTCGTAGGAAGTGTAAATTTTTATATGTGCCTTAATTGAGGTATGGCCTGTAGCTACAGGCGAAACTTAAAACAAAATTGTAAGCATGGTTGACAGGGCAGACAACGAATGAATCGTAGCTGGTATATGAAAATGAAGAAGTATGGCCACAATTGCAGGAGCATCACTATCGATTTACATCTCGCAGAATACATGCTGCTGATGGTCTGAACGAATTGGCAGGTTAGGTATACTATTTGTTTTTGTATCTCTGTTTTTAACCAAGATCGCCGAAGCAGAAAAGCTGCATGCTGCTTAAGCAACATACTAAATACAGTCTGGGCCATAAGGAGAGAATCACGAGTAAGACAGCCCAAGTTCAGGGGCAAAGCAAAAAACAAGGAACATTTATTATATACATTGCTCGCATTTGACTTTTGCTGCATTCGGATAGTCTTTCAATGGACTACACGGGTGTTATCTGTGAACTTGTTTATTCAACCCTCAAGTAATGTATAACAAACGTAAGCGAAGGTGTCTAGCTCGTTATTAGTCCCTTAAGCCCTAAAATCCAGATTTCACTTAAATCGAATTGTCCTGAAGCTAAAATACCACAAGCTTTTCTCACGCAGACTGTTTCCCTTCACAAGTTCCACATTTTCTGCTACTAGTGCTGCATCTACCACTGGACAGCCGTTCGAATGCTTGCTTTTACTCCTGTTTTCCTCGGTTGTCAGAAAGTCCAGCTGTAGGGAGTTTGGAGGTTGAGTAAGCTTTTGGGGACCTGAAGCAGTGTCTCTTTTAAGTGGAAATGACAATTCAGACTAAACGGTGTATTTTCCGAATACCCAAGGTTGGAATAAAGAATGTCAGGAAAAAGTATAAACATTCCAAATTACGGCACTATTGCTGTGCATATTTGGGGCAATTCACTACATATCACACTGCAGAGGAAACTGGGGCAATTCGGGCGCTGTTGCTGCTACCATACAAACTAATTTCCAGTAATTGTGAATCTTCTAAGCAATATGCCTGCATACGTGTATAAACTATATAATTAATTCACGAAGAAGCCACAATAATGTCAAACAACCCTGTTCCACGAGCACTTAAAGGATAATCAGACGCAGGGCCATTAAAACATCTGCGAACCAGCGCATGCAGAGTGTCAGCGCAGAGTAGGGGTCGCGAGCTAATTTGCCGACCACCGAAAGGCCGTTGATATAAATGCCACTTCAAATGCCTTGCAAGCGGGATGTAATACCGTCCTAAATCACGAACATGCAAGGAACAGAATTCCAGCGTCTGAAACACTTCCGCCATCGCTTCACCGACCCCTCGCAAGATTGCCTTGTGACGTTTGGACGGACGGGAAGGTTCATCGGCGGAATTGCCTCCGCCGATAGCTTTCGGGATTTGTAACGCAATTTTAAAGTAAAAGGGGCAAGCAGGCTTATAAAATGTACGGAAGCACTTCAATATCGGCCTAACTCCTCGTCTTGTACACGGGGTAAACGAAGTCCAGCTCCTCGAAGAGCTTGCGGCACACAACGCCACACCAGGAAACCGGTGCATGGGAAGCGAGCCGATGCGAGATCGCGGAGCGGAGTCCTTCCCCTGACGTCACGGAACACCTCAACCAATCAGGGCGCGGCGACCGGAGCGACGCTTGTGTTCGCTCTCGGGGCTAATACACGAACTCATCTCTGTTACGTCACGGCGCGGTGGTGGCGCGTCGCTCGCATTTCCGGTCTGGAACTGTGGGCAGAAGTCCCCATGCCAGACGTGTATTCCTGCGTTGTTTTGAAAGGAACCAGACAAAAACCTGCCTTCTCGTCAAAACGCCGCGACTGAGGCGGTGCCGAAAGTGTCGAGATAAGTTTGAAGGTCAGTTTTCACGTGCTCGGTTCGTGCGAGGATCTGGGTATGTGCCGTGAAAAGGGAAAAGCAGACGCCGTCGGACAACGATTGCTTGGGTGGGAAGCACTTTGGGTTGAATTCACGGATACTTGTGGTCATCAGATTTATTTGTTTTGTTCCAACATGAACGCGAGAAAACCGTCAAGTTGTGCGGACCACCTGCGGATTACGTTCAGTGCGTGTTCAAGTTCAAACGGCCTTCTGATCGTTCGAACTGTCGTCCGCTCTTTCAAACGTTTCTGCTTGTCGTCTGCTGTCTTAGATGACGCCGACCCGTAGACCAAATGTTGTTCCGGTACTTGCGATAAGAAGTAAGTGCAGGCCTCAAAAGACTTCAATTTGAAGGTTGGTAAGCAGGCTCGACGTACAGAGTAGATACATGAAGATGTTGATAATTGTTACCAGTGACCATCACCGACTTGTTATGCCTAATTCACTTGGTCCGATTCTGCTTGCGATTTTCGGTATCGATGTCGACCATCTCAGCTACGGTTCCTGCTTTTGCAGCCCGAGCGGCGTCGCGACTGAAAATTGCGAGCGAAATCTCATCATGCGAATCAGGCTTTAGCGTACACACTGCGACGTCCACGCGGAATGAATCGCCACATATGTCCCATTATTCACGCGAAGTTTTGCGGTGTAACGAGCCTCGGTAATTTCGCTGATGCCGCTCAAGATAGTCAGACATTGCCAGGAAGTCGTAGAATCAACAATTCGAACGCAAAAAAGGGCGGGGGGACTCACACCGACACCGACAACATCGCATTTCAATGGATTGTTTATGAGCGACGGCGAGCTTCTTGCCCACACCCCCACCCCGCATGCGCGGCGCCGGTGGCGTCCGCTAGGGGCGCACCGGTTTGTTTGTAAACATAAGTTGGTGTATAGTTCACTGCAGTTGTGAATAGCTGAGCTGCTCGGTGAGGGCGGCACCCGCTGTGGCTTTGCGCATCGGAGGGAGCCCCTAGAGTAAGTTGCAAGCAGGAATGGCGTCGCGAGCTCTAAGTGCTGGTACTGCAGAAAAAGTAGTTCTTACCTCAGTGCTGCTCCTGCTTGCACTGGAACCTCTTGTCCTTGTTGTCCAACAATGATATAAGTAGCTGTAGTGTCTTGAAAGCCGTTGGAAACGATCTCGCTCACCATGTCGTGTGCAGTATTGTTCCCTCGGTTCTAGAGTGGCAAGGCCCAGAACTCTCAGCGCTTTCTTGCATCCTGTAACTTCTTGCAGAGCATTGAAGATAGTGGTTAAGATCTTTATGCTATCAGAAAGGCCACCGCATGCGGAACACCAGACAATGTGATTACAATGTTCGGCTTGAGTTGGAAATGCAGGTTTAACTTTGAGATGTGACACAACATGGTGCCATCTTAGCGTAGGACTTGAGCATTAAAGGGGCCCTGCAATGACTTTTTTACTGGTTTTTAATTTCCAGCGAACTTGAGCGCACTAAACATAGTAACTTAATGAAAATTTTTTCCCTCAAATTTCGCTTTATCTTAAACGTTATAGGTAAATTAAAATTACAAAAACAAGCAAAAAATAACTTCTTCATGACGTCCTTGGCCACTTCAGTGGCCGCAAACTAGAAGAGGGGTAGTGAGCTCAGTGAGCGCTCATGGCTGCCGCACTCTGTGTCAACGGCTCGAGAGGGCGCCACTAAAGCATGTTCTGGATAGGCTGTATGGAGCAGGCAGCCAGGGCGGCTCGCATTGCATTTGCTGCACGATTAAACACTAATTTGGCATGACACTTCATTGGCCACAAACGACAGCAAACACGGGCCAAAGATCAGTTCAGAACGGGAGCCACTTCACGCTGCCATACCGCAAAACGGCCAAACAGCAAGCCAAACCTGTGCCGAAGGCCTCGCAACGCTCGGAACCAGTCAGATCCTCGAGACTTTATAAACTGCATTTGTTTCTTTTCTGATCTAAAATACTGAACAAAAACTACTTTCATAAATAATTGAGACGGTTCTCGCCACTTATACTTTGTATTTCGACTAAACGAAGCTATTAGCGGCTCTCACCAGCAGTAAGCCCAGGTGCAAATAGCTCACATTTCGCGCACTTTCGGTACCGCTGGGCGCCCCCGTAGGTGAAGGAGGTTTCCGCGTCGCCCGGTTAAAATATGACGCACTGATATTTAGTTACTCTCTCCGTACCCGCTGGCTTGCTTGAACCCCAAGAGACGTGGAAACCTCAAAAAAGGTAATCGCTTAAATATGATTACAGGGCCCCTTTAAGGTGAATGCTGGCGTATCGGCTTAATTCTGAGAATAATTAAAGTCTACGCACTCAAGTCGGATTTATGTAAACGTGGCAAACTTGGACGACATAAGCGGGAATTGAAGGTAACAATACTAGGCAGGAGACTGAGGGAGAGGAGGAAATGAGAAAGCGTGGGGACATCAGAATGCCGAGCTTTCG
This sequence comes from Ixodes scapularis, assembly GCF_016920785.2. Lineage (NCBI taxonomy): Eukaryota > Metazoa > Arthropoda > Arachnida > Ixodida > Ixodidae > Ixodes > Ixodes scapularis. The sequence goes on from NW_024609835.1 coordinate 82,677,295, forward strand.
TTTGAATGATTAGTGGGTAGATCTAAATTTAGCTGTCTTTGTCTTAATTGCACTTGTCGGACAAGCTAGAATGCATCTGGCGTTATGCTCTTGCATCAGAATGTGTTCGACACATGCAGTGCAGACCAAGGTACCTGGCTTTAGGTCTACCCACTAATCAATCCGACCAGAGCTCAGCATTCTGACGTACTGGCGCACTCGTCTCTTCCTCTCTCTCAGTTCCTTGGCGCATTCGACATACTGAAAGCCGAGACCAGTCAAGGACAAACACAACGCCGCTATCCAGCAAGCCGACCCCAGGGCCGGTTTGCTCATCTTGCGGCTGCGGCCGCGGCCGCGGCCAAGAGGGATTTTTACGTCACGTGACCAGCTCCATGGGGACAAGGAAGTACCATCATCCCTGCCTAATGGCGGAGAGATCCGCATCGCTTCAAGCACAAAAGCCTAATGTCGCTCGCAGGAACTGATTACAGGGACTTTCAACTGAAGTCCAATTGACCGCCCCGTTATACTGTAGGAGCGGCAGGTAAAGTTACGGCCAGGGAGGGTTAATAGGAGCCAAAATAAAGAAAAAAACACACCAGATAAAAGCGGTAGCAGCATATTTATCTACCTCCGCCGGCGCCGGCGCCTCGCGCGTTCTGCTATGGTCGAGAGGTTAAAGCGCCGGTACTTGTCGTCGCGGCGTGAACGTTCCGGGTTGAAATCGCACTAAGGACTTCTTTCTTTTTTTTTTCTTTTTTTTTTTTTATTTTGCGCGTGTCTTACTTTTTAACTGTGATCCTTTTAGGAAATCATCCACTTGCACTACTGCGCCTTACACGGTTTTTACTGTTAGTCCCACCTGTTCAATCGAAACACCGGGAAGAAAGAAAAAGGATCAACGCAAGTTAACGCCCTAATACAATCATTTCATAATGTTCATTAAAAGGAAACCAAGATAACAGCATCGCTATGGATTTCACACTAACGGAGCCGAAACAAGCATCCTTTGCCCAGCAACTAGTTTATGTGTTTTTAAATATAAAACGCTCTTGCTACCATTTCTTTCAATAACAAGAGATGCCTATTTAGGACTAATAAAAACTTGTAGTTGTGACAATTAAAAAAAAAACAAAAAAAACAAGCAAAAAGAAAAAAAAAGACTAGCAACTGTGGCTACACTGATTGAACAAAATTCTACAGGCAAGGCAGAAAGTCAAACGTCTGAGAAAGTAGTAAAACCGAAATAAAAGCGATCATACTTTTACTTGCATGGAATGCGATAAAAAGTATATTTATACTCTTTACATTTTGTTGTGGCAATCGTTTTGTAATATTACTACATTACTTGTTGAATTTTAGTTAGATTAGCGGACGATCACGATCGAATGCAAAAATGAATCAGGCGTCGACATCGCAAACCCTCTCTCTTATGCAAACACCTAAAATGACTTTGGAACAACAAATGGAATTCATTATAATTAATTCCATTTATGATCCAAAGACATTTTAGGTCCCTCACTCTAATGCAAACTCCTAAAATGACTTTGGATCAACAAATGGAATGAAATGATTGTATTAGCGCGTGAACTTGCGTTCATCTCTTTTTTTTTTCTTCCCGGTGTTTCGATTGAACAGGTCGGACTAACAGAAAAAACCGTGTAAGGCGCAGTAGTGCAAGTGGATGATTTCCTAAAAAGGATCACAGCTAAAAAGTAAGACGCGCACAAAATACAAAAAAAAAAAGAAGTCCCTAGCGCGATTTGAACCCGGAACTTCCACGCCGCGACGACAAGTACCGGCGCTTTAACCTCTCGACCATAGCAGCTTTGTCTTTTTTTTTTTTTTAGACGTTTATTTACAGCATATTTAAAACTATAATTTACATTATGGCGTTACACTACATACTGGTAGAGCTTTACATTTCAGTTTGATTATATACAAGCAATGCGTTACATTATGTACATGCAATGCGTTACCTTTTCGTTACATACAAGCAGTGCGTTTCATTCTCGTTACATTGTACAATAGAAATTTACAAAACCACAACGCTCATCTCAAAAAGGAAGGTGTCAATGATACTCTCTAGGTCGACTGGTGCTGTTGTCAATTATATAATATCAGGAGAACGACTGAGATTTTTTACGACGTGTTTCCATTCATCATTTTCATCACAGCGTGCCAATATGCCCTGACCTACTTGAATGGCAATATTTTTTTTTTTTAATTTACCCAGGATGGCTTTGCGACACCTGCTTCATTATCCACTTTACGCGTTTTCCACAAACTGTAAGGACCTAGAACTACTAAAATGTCTTGAGTGGTATCGAGGTGTTCGGCGAAATGCAAGTAGCGAAGATTCGTCTCTTCCACTTTAAAGTCTTTTTTCAGCGTCCGTTTGAAAACATCCCAAAAGAATACAGCGTCGACACAAAGAATAAAGGCATGGGTGAACGTTTCGGTAACTTTGCAAAGTCTACAATTAGTGCTACCGTATGTTTCCATCCCGCGTAGGTCGAGCCACTCTTTTACAGTTGTGGTACGAGAGTGGAATCGATAAAAGAAAGTTTTACACTTCGGTGGTATCGGCATTAGTTTAACCCTTTTTAAAACATCCGGTTTGCAATTTAGTGGAGGCTCATAAGGAAAAACACGAAATACAGGATCTGGGAACAATGAAACTAGCAGATGTTTGGTTAGCTTCTTTTTGGTGTACGAGGCCAAAAAGGCTTGGTCAAACCTTGTTCTTAGAAATTCCAATGTGTCTGCTACTTCCTTATAAAATCCTCTTAATGATATTAAAGCACATGCGGTTGTTGAATCATCACCTGGTTTTGCCATATATTTTGCTGAGAAGAAATGCTTGCACAATTCTAAAAACGGATGCTGTTCCTGTGCAAAAAATTTCCATCTGGCAATTAGCTGCCTAACAAAAATATGACCTAAACCAAGTCCTCCATCGTGAATTTCTCGAAACAAGTTTGACCTCCTCATTGGCTCGTATGGTGACCTCCAAATAAACGTAGCCAATATTCTGTTCAACAGATTGACCGTTGTCCTTGAGCAATGAATAACCTGCAGAAGATACATCAGCTTTGACAACAGGAAAATGTTGCATACAGCAACTCTTCCAAAAGTAGATAGATATCTTAAACTCCACATATTGGCTGCTGTTTTAACGTTTTTTGTTACTGTGTCGCACATAGGATTGGGATTGTCCATTGCGTTTAACGGGACTCCTAAGAGCTTTGGCTTCGTTGTAGACCATTGTATGTCCTCAAATGTAGATGGTGTCGATCCCCACTCCCCGCACCACGAGCCACAGGTTTTCTCCTTGTTTACTGACGCACCAGAAACGGCACAGTAGTTAGAAACGCATAGCATCGCGTTTTTTATGGTGGGCTTGTTGGAACATACCAGCACAAGGTCGTCAGCATAGGCAAGAAGCTTGATTTCGCAGCTGTGAAGGCGAAAACCTTGAACCTTGCTATGGTTTATGATGTATCTGCAGAGGGGCTCGAGATAGAAGTCAAAAAGAAGTGGTGACATAGGACATTTTTGTCTAACCGAGCGTTGTACTTGTATGGGTTTTGTAAGAGCTCCGTTAACAATCAATTTCGTTGAGATTCCAGTATAACAAAGTTTGGTTCCACGCATGACGTTTTCTCCTACTTGCATATGTGTGAGCACATCGAAAAGAAACTAGTGTTGAACTTGATCGAAGGCTTTAGCCAGATCAAGTTGTAGAATAGCCACTGATTCTTGTGTTCGCTGGCATATCTCTATTATGGACCGGACGATGTGGAGGTTCGTTTGTCTATTCCGCCCTTTGATGGAACACGTCTGATTGTCTCCAACCAAAAGCGTTATCACGCTTTGTAAGCGTCCGGCGAGTACCCTTGCAAAAATTTTATAGTCGCCGTTTAGTAAGCTTATTGGTCGATAACCGTCTACTCGTTGACTCTTGTCTAGATCTCTAGCCTTCGGTATCAGTACTCTGTGTGCCTTTCGAAACGATGGAGGTAAGCATTCGTGTCGGTATGATTCCTCAAAAACGTTTAAGAGTATGGGTGATAGTTTCTTGCTCTGTTTTTTGTAAAAACTGGCCGGTAAACCGTCTGGTCCTGGGGCCTTTCGAGACTTCATTTCTCTTATATTCAGTTCGACTTCAACCACGTCAATAGGAGCATTTAGAATCTTAGTCATATCTGGTTCAAGTTTTGGTAGCTCTAATAAGAGGGAGTCTTTCATTTGGGTTGGTAGAGAATGTTGTCTTGCAGCAAATAAATTCTCGTAGTGCGAAACAAAGGCATCTTCTATTTCCTTTTCATCGTTCAGTGCGCGACCATGTTCGTTTAATGTCATTATCCGTTTCTTCTTGATATATTCTCTCTCCACGTTAAGGAATCTTTTTGTTGGTTGTTCTCCTTCTATTAATTGCAAAGTACGCGTTCTTACACCAGCACGTTCATAGCGTATTTTATCGTGTTATTTAATTTCTGTTCTGATGTTCTTTACTTCATCCTTGTATTTTCCGGGCTCTTGGCACTCTAAACGGTACAGGTAAAGGATGTCATTGTTCAGACGCCTTTCTCTTATTTTTTCATAATACGCAACAATTGATGATATTTCTATTGCTATTTTTCTTATCTCCAATTTAAAAGATTCCCATTTTTGACACCAGCCTTATTTGGTGCATTCAAGTATCTCTGGTGCTGATTCTACACCTTTTATAAAGTCGTCATCTTCAAGGAGCCTTTCGTTCAGTTTCCAAAGGGACCAAGGCGGCTGTTTTCTATTTCTCTGGGGGGTTTTTATACCTACACGCAGTTGCACCATGCAGTGATCAGAGAAGAATGCAGGGATAACGTTGTAGTTACTTAGTGCAGTATTAACTGACCCAAATACATATATTCTATCTAAACGTGCATGGGAAGACCCTTGAAAGTGTGTAAAACAGACTGCGTGATCTGTTGCTGAATCTATCAGGTCGCAGTCTTGAACCAATGCTTTTAAGGCTTCAGCGCTTGGAGCTACAATGGTTAGGGATGGAACTCTATCTTTCTTATTAATTACACAATTGAAGTCCCCAAGCAGAATCACGTTAAATCTTGTGTTGGCGTGAATTCTAGCCAGGACAGAAAAGGCTTTCCCTTTGCGCTGCGTTATTGTGTGCATACACAACAATTATGCGCCAGGGCTCATCTTGCAAAATAATGTTAGCTACCATTAGACGACCACTGTCAACCCCTTTGAGAATACTACACATTTTGTACTTTAGATCTTTCTTGAACAAAATTGTACACCCTGCAGAGTAGTCAACAGCAGGGCAGTGAAACAGATCGTAGGAATCCTTCCAGAAACTACATCCCGAAAATAAGGTGTTTTGTTCGGATACTTTTGTTTCTTGCAGGGTCACAATGTCGCTGTCATATTTTTGTACAAAACGAAAAAGTTGGTATTGTTTTTTCCTCGAATTTATCCCTCGCACATTTATGGTGGAAATTGTGAAGGGACTTATCTCGGTGGTCGTGAGGGGATTCCTATAGATGCTTTGGGTGAAGTTCGGAAGCTGCCGGGGAGGTTGTTTTTCGGTCTTTGAATTTGGGTTTCACCCGCTGTTCTTTGGGTTCCAGCCGTATTTGAGGCTCGTTGGAGTCCAGCAGAATATTCATGGCTTCCGGTTCTCCCGTCTAATTCTCGCTGGTGTCAACCTTGTCTCTTTTGCAATGGTGTTCTTCCTTCTTGGTCTCTGCCACCTTCGTGTTTTGCAGGGATTGCTTTCGCAGCTCTTTCCCTTTGCTTGCAGTAGCTTCTCTTGGTTCTGGGTGCGGTGTTGGGGAGGTGCTTTCGTTGCACCTTTGTTTCTCTGTTGGGCTTTCGTTGAGGCTGCAAGGAGGGTCGTTGTTCTGGAATGCTGGGTCATCGCCCGTCTGCGTCCGTTCGACTTACTCATTGAACATTTCCTCCACGTCCATGATATGTTCGCTATGATCAGCGTCCGGTGTTGCGTTTCCTTGGAGCTTTGAGGCGTACGTCACTACACATTCGTCATTTGTGTGACCAAATCTCCAGCACTGCGTGCAGCGAGGAGTGCAACATTGCCGGCGGATGTGCCCGATTCCTTTGCACCTCAGGCAGAGCGGTGGTCTTCCAGGGATGATGACGAGCGTATTGGACCCGTACACGTTCAAGAGGTGTGGGATCTTGTCCACCGTGAGGTCCTGCTTCAGGACGAGGGTCACTTCTCGGGTTGTTGTTTGGAGATCCTCGAGTCCTGAAAATCTCCACGTTTCTCTTCTCATGTCCTTGACTGTCCCGAACGGCTCTAGAACCTACCTCACTTCGAAGTCTGGCATAGGAATGGGCAGCCATAAAAGCTTCATCTTGGTCTCTTCTTTTCATGGATCGATTATTATGCACTTTTTTCCTTTGATAATGAACTCTTCGTAACCTTTGATCTTGAGCTTTGCTGCAGCATTTCCGAAGGTCACCATCCATATGTGGCTCTTTTGATACTGGCCTAAGCCCAGGACGTCCTTCCGATCAACGATGGAAAATATTGCGTCCTTAAAGTCGCTTGCCTTGTACGGCCTTCCGGTGATGTCAGCATGTAAGAATAGTGAGTTGGTGGCGAGCATACCTTGCGGTAGTCTTGGAAGTATAACCTTGTAGTCTGAAGATTCCGATGTCGTCTTGTAACCAGTATATACAGCGCCAAAAAACGACAGGACAAAGACGAGAGTAAACAGGACGTGGCGCCTCGTCCTGTTTACTCTCGTCTTTGTCCTGTCGTTTTTTGGCGCTGTATATGCCGATCATGAACCAACTAGCCCAAATTTCTACTTTGTCGTCTTGTAAACCCGGCCATCAAATGCCGTCGTACTGCTCCCGATGGAGCTCATCTTTCCACTCGTAGGTTACTTGGCCACATTGCCGTGCCGTTTAGGCGAACAAGGTAACCCGGGCGGGCCCCGGGCCCCTGTTATTGAAATAAATCGCAGACAGGAAGAAAAGGGCTTCTACTCACAATCACTTCTTCCTCCCTCCCGACCATAGCAGCAGGCGCAACGCCGGCGGAGGTAGATAAATATACTGCTACCGCTTTTATCTCCTGTGGTTTCTTTTTTACTTTGGCTCCTACTTACCCTCCCTGGCCGTAACTTTACCTGCCGCTCCTACAGTATAAAGGGGCGGTCAATTGGATTCCAGATGAAAGTCCCTGCAATCAGTTTCTGCGAGCGAAATTAGGCTTTTGTGCTTGAAGCGATGCGGATCACTCCGCCATAAGGCAGGGACGCTAGGTACGTCCTTGTCCCCATGGAGCTGGTCACGTGACGTAAAAATCCCTCTTGGCCGCATCCGCGACCGCAGTCGCAAGATGAGCAAACCGGCCCAGGTCGCAAGCTTACTAGTAGCCCTTCCCTTGGCAAATAGCACGCGCTCGCCGGGGGGATTCTTGTGCCGCTGGTAAATCTGGAGCCGGTAGACCGCTCGGCGAGCGGCCGTGTTTTCATACCACGCCATTCGTAGCGGGAGCTCGCGCTGCCACTTCGATGCATGCTCTGAAGCGGGCGCCCGTAGCAGTACAGAGCCTCTGAAAACGATCTACTAAAACTCTAGCTCCAACCAATCCGTGGGAAAGTGGCGGAGCGCATCAAGCAAGCCACAGAAGTCCTCTGCCTTTTTCGGAGTAGTTTATTCGGAAATCACTCGCAACATTTCAGTTTCAATGTTTGTGTTGGCGATGTTGCGGCAGTCACGAAACTGATTGTGCCAGAGCCACTTCGCAATAGAAAGTTACGTGGACATCTGAGGGATGCGGTACTGTTACAATTCCCGTTACGAGCATCAAAAGTTGGCGATGCGATACGACGCGGTGCCGTCGCACAACCACGAAGACGAGTCCAAGTGCGAAATAAGCGCTCGCGATTTGCCAGGGAAAGGGGCTAAAGGTTAGAGCATAGCTTAGCAAGCTTACGGCAACAGTGACACTTCGTTTTGAACAAAGAAAGAGTTGTGCTCACCGGCCGTTTGAAGTTTTCGTAGCCCTCTCGCTGCCAGCCAACGGTCAATGACTAGACGCGGCGTCTCCTAGACACCGTTTGGCACTCTTGAAGAAGGTACTAGTAAGAAACGCCTATAATTAAGGTTCTTAAAAGTAAAAAATAAGCGGCGAACGCCGGCACAACAAGGCGATGATACCCGACGACACGACTCGGCTGCGTATTTTCGGCACCGATTTGGAAAACAGGGGGCGTGGCCAGTGACGTCACGGACATCAAAATAACGTTATTTCGGGATTGTTTTGTTATTTTCACGTCCGTGACGTAAAAATGGTTTATATTGTTGTTACTTTGGAAAAAAAATGGCGCGCTTTGCAACTTTTTACACCGGCGGCTAAAGAGAACATCGGCGCGCACTTTATGAGATGATTATCGAAATAGACGCGGTCTCCTTAGTCCTGTGTTCAACACCCAGAGGAACATTGTGCCTTGCGAGCCGTCGTCGAACGAAAGGTGAGTGGTTTTCGTTTTCCTGTTATGTGATCTCTTCGTTCCACGGCGTCCGGGCTGTTTCTTCGTTTCAAATCTATTTGGCGCCGCTGCCTACATTGTTTGAGCCTGCGCTCACGATTAAAACACGCATCGCAGAAAGGTGAAAGCCCGCCGAAGGACCAGCTGGCTGACCTTGCGAGCTAAACCTAATTCAACAAAACCATTTGATCCGACAGAATGATGTGCTTGATCTTACATCCCATGTCAAAAAAGAACTGCGCTGTCTATCTTCGTCCCTACGTGTTTTATTCTTTCGTGTTTTTCAAATCTTTAACAACCCACGTCCGATCGAATGCCCCGATCGCAACAAATAGTTGGTCGTGCTTTGATGGCCCTAATCATCAGCCGGTAAGAAAGTAACGTCATATTCTGAAACTGTTAAAATTCTATCTACACCTCTAGTTTCACATTCTGGTGCACTTGCAGCTTCCTGCACCCCTGGAGGTTTCCTGCGATCGTACCCTGTATATCATGGATTTCTCGCCGTACGAGAGTGCTCTCAAAGGCGTGGGTTGTTTGCAGAAAAGGCACAGGCCCGAGCACATGACAGTGAAAAGCGCCCTTTTTGCACGAGCACCCGTGCAAAAAGACCATTCCGTAGAGCTACGCCTTCGCACGCGTGCCTTTGATGCACACAACTTTTTAATAACCGAGCCGTTCTCGTATTTTTATTTTTTTTATTTTATTATTGTTTTTTTTTTGCATATGACTGTGAAAGAAGTGTCGTTGTTTTCTTCTAAAAAAAACTCAGACGCGAGACTACAGCAATCAGATAGGAGTCTGCACATTCACACCTTTTTCGCCCTTTGCGACAGGTTATAGCTGGTCGCGATTCATCAGCAGCATTTATTTTGAAGCTGATGGGTACCACAAGGAGTGAAAGGGGTGACTTGCAGCTTTTCCAAGGCAGCAGCAAGGCACTACAAGCCTTCGCAGCAACTGGTTAGTCAGTGCCGCTCTGTTCTGAACAGCACTGCGTGCCATGCAGAGGGTTTGTGCAAGCTCTCTGGGTGGCGACGCTAGCCATGGTAAGTGCATTCTATGCAGCTTTCTTTTAGGGATATATGTGGCTTGCAGGCCATGTCGTTCATGTGCCACCCTAGGGACAGCAGTGCCAGGGATAAGGCTGGGGTGGTGGTAATCACCACTGCACTGTGTTTTCGTTCAATAACTACTGACAAGGAACAAAGTACTTCCAAGCAGGGGCGGATGCAGGAATTTGCTGAGGGGGGGGGGGGTCAGGTGTTGGTCAGCGTACCATATGTTTAGGAACCCCTTCCCCCTCTCCTTCCTTTGACGCCCTAAATTTTACACATGCAGAAATCAAGAGTCAAGAGGGGGGTCAGGAACCCCCCTCTTAATCCGCCCCTGCTTCCAAGAGATTCTCGGTTGTGCTTTGATGAACTCCAGCTCGCTTATGAACAGGTGGATGGCGCAGGTGGCTTTTCCTAATGGACATGATGTCCGTGTTAACAATGCAACCAGACGTCCTTTTAGTTTGTGGCGTTTTTTCCGTTGCGGGTGACTAGCATTGCAGTAGAGAAGTATGCAAAATAGTGTAATGTTTGCATTAGTTACCTAAATTAGTGGCGGGAATAACTGACCTACATTTCCACCGACTGCATTTCTCAGAGGAATAGCCTGGACTAGATAGCTCGCTGCACTATGTCCTTCCTCCTTAGCCTGTACAACTCGGCGTCTTCCCCTGATTGTCTTATGAGGCTGCTTCTGTGTTTGCCTAGGCACTCAGTTGAAATAGTGAAAGCTGTCTGCATTGCACATAATCGCCATGAAAGCCAGTGTGAACGTAGCTGGGGTAGCCCCCAATATGGCTTCTCTAGCTCGACACAAGTAACGTTCCTACCACTGTCTTGTTCCCAGAAAAGATGACCTGCTTAAAGGGGTACTCCAGCGATTTTCTGAGCAATTCCACCTAACTATATTTTTGAAATCGCCATCTTCTACTCTTTCCGATATGCTATTTACTATCGAGAAATTCAGAATAGTTATCGTGAAATCAGCAAATGAAAATGACGCCAAAAACCTAGATTCCAATATACTTGCGCTTTTCAATGCCGTGAGGTCACGACATGCACGTAGCCAGGATTTCGCTTCAGGTGGGCGCCCGCCTATGACAAAGTGCTGTATGTGGAAGGGGGGGGGGGGGAGAGGAGGTCCCAGCAAACTGAAAGATTTCGATGTGAGAATGGGAAGAAACTAGATGAGTTTCGTACCGGCACGCGTTTGTGTGACCACTACTGCGTGATGCACGATAAAAACTACTGCACTGGCTAAATTTCTCATCTACAGCTAAGAGACCATTTACCCGTTGAGGTGCATCTCCATCAAGGCTGTTTACACCAACTCATGTTTACAAGCAAACCGGAGTGCCCGGAGCGCCCCTAGCGGACGCCACCGGCGCGGCGCATGCGCGATGGGGGTGTGGGCAAAAAGCTCGCCGTCGCCCATAAACAAACCATTCAAATGCGATGTTGTCGGCGCCGGTGTGATTCCCCGCGCTCTTTTTCGCGTTGGAATTGTTGATTCTACGACCTCCTAACGATATCTGACTACTTGAGCAGCGTCAGCGAAATTAACGAGGCTCATTACACCGCAAAACTTCGCGTGAATTATCTGACATGTGGCGATTCATTCCGCTTGGACGCCGCAGAACGTACTGTCGTGAGCAAAAGTCCGGATAACACGGGAGTGCCGACCGAATCTTTAGACCGAATTAAAGCCCCTTGATAAAGGCGTTTTTTACAAGTACCGCCAACCATTGTTGTGGAAATGCGCGAGACACGTGCAACGAGCGGGTGCTTCGCCGCCATTCGCTTCCTAGGGCCGCTCATTTCAGTGCTGCGCCGCCATTTGCTTCCAAGGGCCGCTCGAGACACGGGCCACGTGCGCTCGCGCGTTTGACGCTACTTGCAAGACAAACACAAACATATGGAGGGGCTTTAGACCGAATTAGGGTGCCTACATGTCTGTCTGTCTCAGGGTGAAGACATCCATTGTTGCCCCGATAGTGTCAGCGCGTGACGGTCTCGCGCACTCCGTGCGTGACTTGGGAGGTAGAATGGCGTCTATGCATTAGCCAGAGCTACGCGCTCGAGCTGAGTGGCACCAGACTGCGCGCGCTTCAAAGTGCATAAAAAAACGATTGGGCGGAAAAATGGCTGAGATGTCACCACTCAAGCAAAAGCGCGCGTGTGTATGAAGGCACTCTAGACCGAATCAGAGCCGTTTATACTGAGAGAGTTTGGCCTTCTTAAGGAGATTTTGACAGTCTGACAACCACAGCAGCGTAGTCTGACAACCGGGGGATGACTACTTCCGTCCGCCATATTGTGGCTCTGACTCATAGGAACTCTACGCGATTTCTCAGGAATGAACAAGACAAAGAAGTAACGCCATATTGTGTTATCGCGAAATCCGCTTGTTCTAGCGGCCAACAAGCTCCGCCCATCGGCCAAACTCTCACAGTATAAACGGCTCTGGACCGAATTGCATCGCCGCGCTCCCTGACGGCGCAGCGCCTGGTGCCGAGACCCGCGCAATGCGCACGCGCGTCCTTTTTTATCTGCTGGCCCACTCGTTCGCTCGCTTCAACGCGATGCGCTCCTGGGCGATTAAATGGGCGCCAGGTGCCGCCCCGGGAACCAAGATTCCGAGAGCCTCGCTCACCGCTCAGGACGAGCTCGCGTGATCCGCGGCACGCGCCGTTCGCGCATATCTTTCCCGCGACTCAGCGACGCGTTAAAAACTGTCGGTTATGTTGATGCAGCCGCAGTGAATTGTAGAACTTGTATTCGCGTACTCGAGGCAGCCTTGGGCTTCCTTCCAAGTGATCATGCACGCGCGGTAAAGTGGTGAATGACGAGCAAAAAGAAAACGCCAATTAAGAAAAAAATATTTTTTCAACCCCCCTCCCAAGAAAAAACAAGAAACAAAACGGAAGGAAAAAGAGCCGCTGGTTCAGTTTAAGTGGCTTGTAATTTTTATATTGTTGATAGCATCAGAAAGAATCCAAAAAGCATCACTTTCCTGCAAAATGTTGCAATTCTGTTGTGTAATCGCAAAGCAGAAATGGAAATATTTCCCCCTCTGTTTAGAAAGAGTTATATACGTAAAAACAGGGGACGGGACAACACATCTTTCATTTTGAGGAAAGATGAAAGATGTGTTGTCCCGTCCCCTGTTTTTACGTATATAACTCTTTCTAAACCTACATCATTACCAACGCGCTCACTAAGAAGTTTCCTCCTCTGCACCCGTGCGCGGCGGCCATGGGAAACGCGCCGTGACGGTGACGCGGGGATCGCTGCAGCTCAACGCCACACGAAGAGCAGTAGAGAGAGAAAAAGTAAACATCCTTGGGGAGAGCGCACGGAAACCGGTGCATCTTCACGTCGACGTCACTGAGCACGTCATTCGGAGAGTTGAGGGGTGCCGGAAACTTGAATCTTTGCTATTGTTTAAAATTATAATTAGGGTACACAGACTAAATCGCGTTTCTGTTCTTTTTTTTAGAAGTGTCGGAGAACAACTCCTATAAATATTTGGCCATTGTCCGGAAATCGTTGCATAGCGGCTTTATTTTATGACTTCCGGTACAAGTTGTGAAGGTCAACGTGAACGACAGCCACAAATCCAGAGGCGCGACATGTGCAGGGTTTCGGTACAGTGGCTGTAGTTTCGGTTTCGTCTTTCTTTTCGCTCAGGATGACTTAAAAGTGAGCGACGCGACTGTGGCTCGAGCGAGAGATGGAAAAAGAAGAAAAAGAAAGAAAGGGGTACGCGCGAGGGCCGAGAGGAACGCCGGTCGGGTCACCTTTCGATCTGTACTGTAAACAGACGTTTCTTTTTATTTCTCTCTCACTGATGGAGTACTGTCAGTCATTTTTATGACGATCAACATCCGCAGACCATCGACGTTCCCAGCCATCGGGTCCCTGACGCAATCGTAAGGAAAGGACGAACCTTCACTCAAGTCATCACAGCTGATGTCAAACTGAACATTTTAAGGTCACTTCGCGAACAACCATGCTGAGAATGTGTGGCCAGTAACATGTTTTTTTTCCTCCTTGTTTTCTTGACCTCTTGACTTTTTACAACGCGTGCATAATAAATTGAGCAGCAGCTCTTTGCATTGTAGCTGGAGCAAATATAGGGGGAAGCTTAAAAATAACGAATGGAGGGATGCGACAGTTTTTAACGCGTCGCCGAGTCGCGTGAAAGATATGCGCGAACGGCGCATGCCGCGGATCACGTGAGCTCGTCCCGAGCGGTGAGCGAGGCACTCGGAATCTTTTAGAGTGCCTTCATACACACGCGCGCTTTTGCTTGAGTGGTGACATCTCAGCCATTTTCACGCCCAATCGTTTTTTTATGCATTTTGAAGTGCGCGCAATACGGTGTCCCTCAGCTCGAGCGCGTAGCTTTGGCTGATGCATAGGCGCCATTTTACCGCCCAAGTCACGCACCGAGTGCGCGAGAGCGTTACGCGCTGGCACATTCAGGGCAACAATGGATGTCTTCACCCTGAGACAGACAGACATGTAGGCACCCTAGGAATCTTTGTTCCCGATGCGGCACCTAGCGCCCATTTAATCGCTCAGGAGCGCATCGCGTTGAAGCGAGCGAACGAGTGGGCCAGCAGATAAGAAAGGACGCGCGTGCGCACTGCGCGGGTCTCGGCACCAGGTGACGCGCCGTCAGGGAGCGCGGCGATGCAATTCGGTCGGCGCTCCCGTGTTATCCAGACTTTTGCTCATGACAGTACGCTAAAGCCTGATTCATATGATGAGATTTCGCTCGGAAATTTTACTAGCGACGTCGCTCGGACTGCAAAAGCGTGAACCGTAGCTGAGATGGTCGACGTCGATACTGAAAATCGCGAGCAGAATCTAACCAAGTGAATCAGGCATAACAAGTCGGTGATGGCCACTGGTAACAATGATCGACATCTCCTTGTATCTACTGTTTACGTCAAGCCTGCTAACCAACCTTCAAACTTAAGTCTCTCGAGGCCTGCACTTAATTCTTATCGCAAGTACCGGGCCCACGTTTGGTCTACGGGCCGGCGTCGTCTAAGAAAGCAGACGACAAGCAGAAACGTTTGAAAGAGCAGACGACAGTTCGAACGATCAGGCGACCGTTTGAACTTGGAAGGCGCACTGAACGTAGTCCGCAGGTGGTCCGTACAGCTTGACGGTTTTCCGGCGTTCATTTTAGAACAAAGCAAATAAATTTGATGGCCAGTAGTATCCGTGAATTTAACCCAAATTGCTTCCCGCCCAAGCAACCGTGGTCCGACGGCGTCTGGTTTTCCCTTTTCACGGCACATATCCACGTTCTCGGACGAACCAAGCGCATGAAAACTGACCTTCAAACCTTTCTCGACTCTCTTGGTACAGCCCCAGTCGCAGCATTTTGACGAGAAGGCAGGTTTTTGTCTGGTTCCTTTCAAAACAACACAGGAATACACGTCTCAGATGGGCACTTCCGCCCACAGCCCCGGACCGGAAGTGCGTCCGACGCGCCACCACCGCGCCGTGACGTAACAGAGATGAGTTCGTGTATATACATACAGAGCAAACCAGTTTTTTTTTTCATCTCCAAATAAAAATTATTTGCTTGAAGATACAATAGTGTGTGAGGTACAGAAAGACATCATATATCTTTTAATTCAAAATATGTTAACAAAAGTTACTAAAAAATGTGAACCAATATTTTTTCTTTTTACTTCTGGAGTAGAAAGCAGCACGTTCAAACACCCATACACGAGAGCACATGGGAAGGGGGTAACCCTCTATAAGATTTTTTTTTTTTTTAAGTTGGTTTAGCACAGTTTTTATCAGCTGTAAATGTGCATGCCTCCCTTTAACAACATTAATATTTTTATAATTAAAAAGAAAAAAAACTCAGCCCTGTATAACATTTCACCGCAATATAATAAATTAAAGACATTTTCATCACTTCTTCTGTAGCGAATATTGCATGCCAACCATTTGACAAACCTGGCAAGGCTCTAGCGTATATTAATGGAGCTCAACCTGCTCCATCAACCTCTGTAATAGCAGAGAGGAATAGCAATATGTCGAAAGTCATGTCTAAATTCAGTCTTGAACTTTGTTTAGACGTTTCCCTTCTCGTCTTCAACATATCGGCCTTGTGAGTGGAACTTCGAGAGTAGCCTGAGCTAGATTTGACGTCCGAAACAAATATAGTGTTTCTGAAAACTTAAAAAAAAATCACTGAACCAATTGTGAATAACAAATGTGACTTTGCCAAATGTCAACTATAGTGCTAGTGTACTATTTTTCGCAATATTATTAGCGCTGTTCTTTGGACGGATGTCGTAATGGTCACAGCCGGCTTCAGTTTGCGGTTGCCGCTCTTGAAGCTGTTCCAGCTGCTGAAGGATACTCAACTCGCAGCTCGCGGCTATAAAGTATTCCGAGCACAAGTGAAAATGTTTCACGTGACACTAGTTCTCTCGGCACACAGCTCGCGCAAAAGCGCCTTGACGTGACTGGCCTCCATTGCTGCCAGAGAACGCTTTTTTTCTCCCACAAAAACAAGGGTAAAAAAAAAGCTTTTTCCCGGCACTGTTTCTACAATCTATTGCGGAGCACAGATTGCTACCCATTGCAAAGGAACTTTCAACCTTGAAGCTGCGAAGAAATTATCTCGATCGCAGGCGTCCGGGAAGCCACTTCGCGGCTGCCCGTGTCGCTTGTCCGCCTGCACATGCGTGACTTACGCGGGTAGGGAAAACTAGGGATTTTTCATTGCTGCCAGTAGAAAGTCGACTCCTGGAACCCTCGCAGCCGGCCGTAACTTGAAAATTTAATAACTTCACGAAAAAATTTTATTTCTTTAAAGTATTTTGGTTATCAGTTAAGAAAGGGTTATTGGTGCGGTCTGCAAATTTCCAGCCAAATCAAAGTCTACCGAAAAATCGGCGGAGTTCCCCTTTAAAACATAGAGTGCACATAGCACAGAATGAAGAAATTGCTCGCTAATCATTCTTAGAAGTGTGAGTTGAGCTCCTTCAAGGCAGTTTGCTGCCGCAGCATGCACAATAAACCGCCCGAGAAGAGAAAACAAGATAAATGACCAGTAGGATTTCTTTCTTTCAAGGCTTCTTGAGGCAGAAAAAGCTAGGGAACCAGTATTTTTGCTCTTTACTACCCCGTAGGAGACTCAGACCCAACATGCAAGGAAGTCGAGGCCTCTTCATGTGCCCTCTTTCTGCTTCCTTGTGCCTTGGGTTTTAACTGTGTTCACAATTCACGCTCGCCTGCATGCCTACTCTTTTGGTTTCTTTTTGTTCACTGTGTTACTGAAGTTTTCTGTTGTTGCTGTCCCAGAATTGCTTCGTGGATGCACAGAAATACCCAAGGTGCTCGACGTCTGCAGCTCATCGGTATTGCTTTCCCGGTACCACGGCAGGAAGGAGGTGGCCTCTCTCCCTTCCAAGCAGCTGCGATATACTACAAGCACTGGGTTACAACTGCTGCTAGCCCATGGGTACCATTCTGCATCCTGCACTGCATGTAGTTCAAAAAGCCATGTGAAAGGCAGGTGTGACCATTTTAGGCACGGTCACTTTGTTTTGTGCATTTTCTGCAGCTTTTACGGGGCAGCTTATTTTTAAGATTCAATAATGATAATATGGACTCGAGCGAGAGAGGGGGTTTTCTGAGAGGACCAGCCTCTGCTAAACCATTGGGACTGGTATTATATCTATAGAGTTCATGTACGCCTTACGTTATGTACTTTTTTATTTTACTTGTTAGTTAGACTTCGATGTTACACAACAGCCACTAAAAATAGGGGAAAAAACAAAAAAAACTGTTGACTTGTCGGATTTTTTTCTTTCAATGTGTTGGAAGACGGAAATAATCCCTGGAGAAGGGGAACAAGAGGAACAAAGGACAAACGCAAATCTCCAAACACAGCTAGGTGACTGGTGCGCGACCGAAAAGATTTGCCTGGTCCGGGTATCGAACCCGGGAACTCTCCATTACAGGTGGAGCGCTCTACCAACCAAGCTAACCAGGGGTTAGGTGTTAGACGTCAGTAGAGCAGACGAGTTTTATCAGCTGTCACCAGTCTAACACCAACAAGGGTGAAGCTTGCAATTCAAGGTTATGATAATGATGCAATCAAATGCAAAGGTGCAAGTGAGCTGGACAAGAATGACGAAAATAATCCCTGGAGAAGGGGACCAAGAGGGACAAAGGACAAACACAAACGCACGGTCGCGCACCAGTCACCCAGCTGTGTTTGGAGATTTGTGTTTGTCCTTTGTCCCTCTTGTTCCCGTTCTTCAGGGGTTTTTTTCGTTATTCTTGTCCAGCTCGCTTGCACGTTTGCATTTAATTGCATTATAAAAATGCTGAACGAGTCAATGATGTGGTCGGTCATTCATGTTATTTTTCCTACACGCACGTCCAGTCTACGTTTACGTAAAGCCCCAATTGCCCCTTAGCAACGGAAATAATTCATGCGACAGACTAGGCGGCAGCATTGTGGAAGGAAACTGGCCTGATTATATCTGCCATGTTTAGAGACTACATTTGATGACAGGTTATGAATTCAGTGGCAAATTCCCACCAAAAGAATCTACATCAACTCTGCCAGCCAATCGCTGCCGTCAGTTGTCGTGACGTCACGTCCAGCAAAGAAACTACAAACTAGTATTTTTTTTTAATGGCAGGTATCTGCTGTTGATGCCACATAGCACGTCAACACTTGAAGCAATTCTTCCGCTCTTGACCTCTCCGGTTTCACCTTGCGAAGTCGTGACGGTGTCTGCTTTTGTTTGCGGTATTTCTCGTGTGTCAACGTGAGAAGGCAGCGGTTGTATCGCCAAGGAAGTAGCAATCAGTCTGTGCATTTGCTCCAGTGACACAGTGTTACAAACCGGACTTTGCTCTTCCTAAGGCAAAGTCTAACGACTGGCCCTACAGTTGCCAGCATCGTGCATTATAATTTGTTACATGAATTCATACAAAGCAGATTTTTGCCAGTTTCCTCTAGATAGGCGTAATTATAAGCAAGTACAGGCATAACACATTGGTGGAAGAGCTGTGACGTTAAGTTTATTCATCCGGCAAAAAAGTTGTCGATTGTGGACTGTTTAGACAGCACATACGATCTCAAAACAAAATTTTCAATACCAGCCGACTCAAGTAGCTCTTTACGGGACTCTTCCTTTGCTGCTGTTATCCCCTTCCCCTCCCCCCAATCCACCGATGCCCGCTCGGCCCATGGCTGTAACTCCAACGATGGTTTTTCCTCTTATGCAAGACTTCTCTCTCTCTTCCTTTGCAGGCAGAAATTTCTGGAGTTGAGCGATGTACTCAAAGCTGTGGCTGTGACAGGTGGTAGCAAGTCATCCCTTTCTTCATCGTCATCTTCACTCTCGCTGCTGCACTGTGCTGGCATTACTTCTTGTACTATGTCCTCTAATGAGTCATCACGACAAACACACGCATCGTTGTCAAGACTAGCGTATTCCGCCAGCTCGGCGTTCACATTATGTGCTTCAAGGCCAGAAGGCATGATGCCATTGAGCTGGTCCTTATCCTCGATATCGTCTTGGTCATCATTGCTATACTCCGTTGCAACCTAAGAACGAAGGGCGAGGGGAAGACAGGCAGGGGAGGGGGAAGCAGACGGAATGCTGGAGAAGAGAGGAGGAAGCCTCCTTCTCTCTTTAGCGTTCCGTCTGCTTCCTCCTACCTGGCCCGTCTTACCCTCGCCCTTCGTTCTTAGGTTGCAACGGACTATAGTCTTGAAGCACATAATGTGAATGCTGTTTTCCTCTAATGTGTGCCCGCTTGAGCCCATTGAGTGCGCATCTTTCCAAGCCCCAATGCACTGCAGAGAAGCAACACTGGCAAAGGTAAGCTCCGCAGGTATTGCTTCTCTGCGGTGCACCGGTGCTCGGTAGAGGCGCATTCAATGGAGCCGCGAGAACAAAAGAGTATGAATTAAGCGAAAACGCCTTTCAAATTAGGCGACTTATAAATACATTAAAAACGTAGCGGGACAACCAAAATTTTCAAATCTGTTTGAATTAACCGGAAGTATGAAATATCTGAGTTTGAATTATCGCTAGCCTATTCTATCGATTACTTTCTGCAACAACTTTGTACTTAACATCGCAATAAAGTGATTTTTAGGCTACCGTAAAATACCGGGCAAGCGTCCACTCAAAATTTAGAGAAAATCGAGAAAAAATGGGGGATGGGCTATTGTCCGGTCATCAATTTTACATATAAATGTACTGTGCATACTTTTTCATATCTTAGAAATTTGGATATGGGCGCTTAAAGGGGCACTCAAGTGCTTTTTGGAGAAGCTTGTTTTTGGAAGCATATTTTTGTTGAGCTTCAGTCAATAAAAATGACCAGTTCTAAATGGCAAGGCGCCCTAGTAAACTCACAGCAATAGAAATACACAGGCACTGTATCCTCTTGCGGGGTCCATCCCGTGTCTCCACCACCTCCATAGAAATCGACCAATAGAAATAGCGAACTGCGAAAAGATTGCTAAAGTTATTATTATTGCTCTTTTTAGGCACATGCACATTATATTTTGACAACAACGTCAAATCTTTGGCTGTAGGTGACGTAATACAGCTATTATTGTTTGAAAAAGAGCGAACTACGTTCTCTCCTCGCCTTGTTACGCGGGAGTGATGTGCCCACGCGGCGACGCGTCTCCGTCGTGGAAAGCGCGTGGCTCGCAGCTTATCTCGCCGCGAGAACGATAAGGAAGAGGATCTTCTTCCCGAGGCTCCTTTGTGTGTTAGCAAAAGATCCAATTTTAGCTGAAAATAATGTCAAGTAAAGATGCCTTTTTACTGGGTAACTTGTATGTGCATTGCAGGAATAAGAGCAAGAATTCCTAATTAGTGTTCGAGTCTTCCTAGCCAATTTGGCTCCGAGAACACAGCACTTGGCTAGGCTTTACATGAAAACAATCTGTCCATGCTCGTGTTCTCCAGTCTTTCCCTTCGTCTGTATCTAGTGGCGTTGTTCCAAAAATAATGTGTTATTCACAAAATCCGTCAAGTCGGTAAAAAAAATAATCTTGAAAAAATGTGCTTTTTCTCAAAGGTTATGGGAAACTCTCGAAGTGCCTTGGATTCGCCTCAACGGCTCGTAGCATCCACAGCAGTCGGTTGTTAGGTGACACGGAGTATAGCAGTAAGTGCTGTAAGGCGCCAAGAAGATGGCAGCCAATGAAAACTCCTAATGTTCTCGCTGAAACATGAAAAGCGATAATGACATTGAACTGGACAAAAATAAGTTGTCATCTGGTTCTAACGCCTAACATTACATTCAGGCAAAGAACGACTGCTGGGCAATGCATTGTTTAGCGCTTTTATTTTTTTAAAGGGAGGGGTACCGAAACCAGGAGTAGGTGTCGCTGGCAAAGTGACCTCTAATTGCCTTGACCATGCAGGAGGGCAGTGGTCGCCTGTTCTTCTGTCCAAGTCTCCGCCACAGCCAAAGCACACACTGCCTATAGGCAGCGAACCGGAAGCGCCTGAAACAATGTCCACATTTATTGAATGTAAGGAACACCCACCAGCCATACACCTGAGGCAATGACCAGACTAATCAGATATAATAAGCAATATTCGCTACTCTGAAATCTACACCTCTCTTGTGATTGTTTCCCCGGAAAAACCATCATATATTATGGTTCTCTTTTATGTTTCCTTTCGCTGTGCATGTGATGTATTTGCAAACAAACAAATGATCGGCACAACTAACTATACACCAACTCATGTTTATAAACAAACTGGAGCGCCCCTAGCAGACGCCACCGGCGCCGCGCATGCGCAATGGAGTGTGGGCAAGAAGCTCGTCTTTGCCCATAAACAAACTATTGAAATGCGATGTTGCCGGCGTCTGTGTGACTCCCCTTGTATTTTTTTGCGTTTGAATAGTTGACTACGTTTTCCTTGCAATGTCTAACTACTTGAGCAGCCTCAAGAACCGACGAGAGACAGTAGTCCAACTCTGACTCCATGTCAGTCTATAAAGCCATGTAACATCTATTCTCCCGGCAGCCAGAAGAATAATTTCCCCGAAATTCAACCGGCAGTTGACTCCCATTGGACCATTGACTGTCGCCAAGGGAAAGCGGAGGCGAAGAGGGGGCAGGGGGTTTAACACTGGCCCGAGGGATACACGCGCGATGAAGTGTCCCTACAGCGTGCAATTCGCGTAACGAGTGTCGATGAAACGTCAGCGTCGACAATACGTGTCCAGGAAAAGTTGTCCATGAAACGTGTTTCCATGAGATGTTGGAAGAACAAGAAAATCAGCATTCTAGCGGCAGTTGTTTGATTTCAGACAACCAATGGGAGGCGATCGTCGGTAGAATTTTGAAAAATTATTCTCCCAGCTGCCGGGAGAATAGACGCTGTCATAAAGCTACCCGTCCTTATTCTTGGCCCGCGGCTTGGGAGGCATGGGCATGGAACCAAAAACGCACGGCAAACAAGAAAAAAGCAGACACGCAAAGCGAAAAACATTCAAAAGCAGTTGAACGCTAATGATGATTTCTATTCAAAGCTATCACGCCGCTTCAATGCGTACGCAAGAAAAACGGGGGCCGAGGCAGAACAGCAAGTTTCGCGACCGGTAACACGAAGTTGTACTCACTCGTTCGAGGTTGCCCCCATGTTTCTTTCACCATAGTGGCGCATGTTCAACAAGGCCAGCTGTAGCACACCCGGATCGAGGCACAGCCCCTCGAAATCCGGGTGGCTTCTCACGCAGCTCTGCCGGCCCTGCTGCTTGCGAACGGCGGCCGGGTAGTCACGGCAGCAGACACACTCTGCGACGGTTTCCATCGGCACGCAGCAACTGCATTGGCACCTTAAAACAGAAGACCAGCATCAGCTATACATATGAGAGGTATAATAAACAGCTCATCACCTACCAGTTGGTGTTCCCAAGCCGCTGGGTTGCGTCGTCGGTTTCGTCGTCTTCCTCCGGTGTCGACATTGAGCATCGCGAACTGTCGTCCGTCGCGTTCGAGGCATCGGCGTCGCGCGTAGGAGTGGCGTCGTAGGAGATTGAGCTGATATCTGCCGTCCGCCGAAGAATTTCCACCTCCAACGGTGTTAGATTTGGCAGGTCCATTTCCGCACGACGCAAGACCCGAAGTAAACAAAATGAGTCCCAACGAGATTCCATCAAATACGTGCACATTCGGAAGATCACTCCGCCGGTTCGAAGGATCAATCCGCCGGGAAGATGTCACTCGTGATTGGATGGCGCACGCCCTTCCCTGCTGCCTTCCCGTCCGACAGCGCCCCTGACGGCGTGCGCCTAGGCGCAGAACGGCGATCTTTGATTGGATTTTTAATAGGGAAATCGGCCGCCCTTGAATGTAATTTTGGGATCTCTAGGATGCTTAGAGCCCGCAGATTGAGTTATGACAATAAATAGACGATCTCAGAATCCACTTGAGTGCCCCTTTAATGTGCAATGGGCGGATGCGCGGTATTCTACGATGAATTCATTTTTTCGGACTGCTAGATTAATCTGAGCTTTGCGTGATCCCCATAGGCAACCTGCAATGCAGTTTGGCGCTACACGTTGCGCCATCTAGCGGCTGCAAACTAATGAAACTGGGTAGGCCAGGACTACACGGGTCGCGGGGCTGCGGGCGGGCGCATCCACAAACCACGTGTGAACGTTGCATTTCGGATCGGCGTGAGCTTTTTTGGAACCGTTTTTTTTTTTCTAAAAGTGAGTCCCAACATCACGTCTCTATAACCTCACCGGGTTCCTGCGACATCTCGCCTACCTCCTAGAGTTCCCCCCAAAAATAAACGTTGCTACTGCGGCATGAAAGACGGCCACAGTCGCGAAGGTGACTCAAGCGTCGAACTTTCGAGACCTTGGGAAGCGACACGGCGACAGAAGTGGATTACTGCAGTGCGACGCAAAAAGTAAGTGAATTTTACAGAAACTGTTGGGGGGGGTGGGGGGGGGAAGGGAACGAAAATATATGTGTAGGCTTGGAAAGAGGTCGGACGAACTCGTTTTGCAGACTACTCGGCAAAATAACATATTTATACAAGTTGTATTACGAGTCGCTTTGACAGCCACATTATTGAAATACGATATGAACAATCGGGCGGATTGTTGCTTCGCTGTGACGTCGAGAATCGGGCGATCAGGTCTTCAAGCGAAAAACCCGTCGGCCCGTTCCGGCACTCCTAACGCCGTTCGGCACGCGTGGTTGCAACCAAAACCTTCTGAACCTGCGAGATTTCAAAAAGTCGATTTTCGTAGTACAAAGTTTTGTTTGTTTCAGCAACCAAATTTAATGCTGAGTCTGGTAACAAAAGTGACGGCGTGTAGAAAGCAGAATGCTAAAGTTTTTCTTTAGAAAAATCTCGTGCGAAGCGTAAATATCCTTACACCTACACTTCGTTGCCTGGCGCCATTTTACACCAGGCTTTGCAATGTGCGTACGGTTCTGTAGCATGCAGAGTTTGGTTTTAATTACCCAAATTTTATTCCAGTGTGTGTGGGCGTCGGGAGGAGAGGACGGCCGAGCGAGGCGGGAGCGGGGGCCAGCCGGCGAGGAAAAAGGAAGAGCGTGCTGCACGAGGCTGGGGCCGGGCAGGAACGATAGAGCCGTTCTGGCTGGTGTGGCCCATGGCGGTTCCCGGGAGCATTCCACCAGCGAAGTTCGGGTCAGGACCGGCGGAAGCGGCGAACCCTGACCATACTGGCCTCCGTGACGATCCCGGAGTGGTTCCGCAGCGAGACTCTGGCTGTGATAGACCGGAACAGCTAGCCTACGCAGCTTTGGCGTGGGAAGGGCGATCCGCACGCCTGGACACGGGCTCAGACTGTGAGCTCTGAACGACGGGCGACAACTAGGGTCGGCGGGTCCGAACTGCCGGCTCTCGAAGCCGGGCAACCGGGATGTACAATAAACCCATTCGCTGCCTTCTCGTTGTGTTGTGTCACTTCATGGGAGACGAGCGAAGCACATACCGATCGGGCGGCCACAAGTAGTGAAGTCAACTCAAACTGGGTGTCCAAATGACGACTCTAGAATATTCTCTCAACACTTGGACCTATCAAGGCTCCCGATGGTCTTAAAAAACCGCATACAAGAACCAGGGACATGGCACGCAGGTGCACACGGGGACTGCTGAAATCGGGGTCGCCGCCGCTCGCAACGGCCCGACGGGCAAACTGGCCGCCCCATTGACAGAGACGCCTCCGCTTGTGGCGCTGAATGCAGTACTATCGTGGCGCCGCCTGGCCATTGCCGGCTGCCTATTGAGTCCGAAATATTGGTCGGTGACTATCAAACTTAAACACAATGGTTACACACCACAGGTCCCGAAGGACCAGGACATCAATGAGCTGGCTTTCACCTTGTCCTAGGCAGCAGCGGAACACTATGGGCGGGACCCTGGGTCACTGCACCGGCCGGCTCATGAATGCCGTACTGTACCCTGGACGGCACTGCGTGTAGCTTAACTGGACAAGCAGAGGGTCATCGCATGACTTTTATGAGGCGTCGCTAGCCATTGTAAGTATATATTTTGGACACTCACGTCTTGTAATGTACTTTGGTACTCTACAACAGAACACATTTGGTGGCGGTTCAGTCTTGCCAATTAAGCCATTTTGAAACGGAACACATTTAGTGGCGGCTCGGTTTCTGACTCGGCGGTCTTGCAGCAGTGTTTAGACTCGGCACAAACCTCTTTGTACTTCATTGTCAGGGCTAGTGTAATTTCTGCAAAGCTGTCAAAGCAACTTCTGTACGCGAACAAGATGCAAGACGAAGCCACATGCTCGTGTCCAGTGTACGACTACATGTACTCATGAGCGCTCGTGCTCATGCGTAGTTCATTTCGGCGTTGCCACTCCACGCGACCATGCACTCGCTGCACCTTGAGAATGAAGTGTGCACCACAATTCACTCCTGTCATACATCACTCACGAGAGGAACGAGAGCAGACAATTGGGGTTTTTCCGCCATAAGAGACGGGAGAACCGAAAAAAAGGAAGCATGTCCCACGGGCAACAAAATCGGACGCGAGCTGGGCTATTTATTCTGTGAAGCAAGCAATCAATAACCTGTGCTTTATTTGCAAGTTTTCAGTCATTTTGTTGCCGCACAAACGTTGAAATACATTAGTGAATAAATAAAGGTTCAGAAAAATCGTCAGCTACCGCGAGATCTCTGTCGCCATCTATGCGAGGTGGAAAGTTGGGACGTTAGTTGACAAACCTCGCCCGCCCCCTGTCCATCACCTGACCCCATTCTGCGAATGTGGCTATATACGAGGGAGCGTGATCATGTGGCAAAAGATAGAAGTGCTACTGGCACAAAGAGCACATAGTTTCCACAGCACTGTCAGCTTAGGGGTGCACGGAGGATAGTTGTGCGTAGTACTGCGGAAGCTACAGGCCAGAGAGGGGGGGGGAGAACATTCATACAACTTTTGTTTGAATGTTAAACGAAGAGCATCAAGGGCTAATTTTCTAGGGGAAGATTGGTGATGTCCGGGTACAAAAATAAGGGCCCAAGCACAATGAGCAAGAGGGGAGTTCCTGTTTTTCCTCTGGAACTGCTAGCGGTATACTAGCCTTAGGTCTACCCACTAGTCACTCCAACCAGGGCTCTGTGTTCTGACGTCCCCACACTCTCTCGTATCCTCCTCTCCCTCCGTGTTTTGGTACATACTCAAGTGCTCTGCATCATGGACAGATTTATTTTCTTTTTTTTGGAGGGGGGGGGGATGATATCTATAATAACCCTGAGACGAAGGAAAAATTAAAAAAAACGGACAGTACAACGAAGTCTCTATAAGGAGATGAGTTGTTTCTTTTTCAGGTTAACTTTTTCTTAATGAAAAAAAGTGAAAGCCGTTTACAACTTCCTGTAACGCCGAATTGGAGCGCAGCTCTTGAGGAGGAGGAGTGGAGGGTATATTCCTCCTCCTCCCTCGTGATCATGCCTGCTAGTCCTCCTCCCCTCCTGCTCCCCCTCCCTCTCCTTTACCACCTCCTCGTCCTTCAAGCTCCTCCCCTCCCCTCGCCACCGCCTCCTCGTCTCTCCTCCCCCTCTCCACCTTCGTACTGCTTCCCTCCTCGCCGCTGAAGTCATGTGACCCCCTCCCCCCGAGGTCACGTGACCCCCCCGAACCAGACAATGAGGGGAGGAGGAGGAGGGCAGAGGTCCGGGGGGTCACGTGACCTCGAGGGGACGGGATCACATGACCCTGGGCGGGCCGTCACGTGACTTCGGCGGGGGGAGGGGAGTCACCCCCCGGGGTCACGTGACCTGGGCGGGGGAGGAGGGGGGAGGAGGAGGAGCGGGGGGGAGGAGGAGGAGGAGGGGCGACGCCGCCAACGCCGACGCCGACGCCAACGCCGAGGCCGACGCCGCACAGGCTGGAAACGGGTCATGTGACCCCCTCCCCCCGAGGTCACGTGACCCGCCCGGACCATACTACACAATGAGGGGAGGAGGAGAAGGAGGGGAAGAGGAGGAGGAGGGGAGGAGGAGGGGGAGGAGGAGGAGAGGGAGGGGCGCGGTTACGCCGACGCCGACGCCGACGCCGACGGCGACGCCGACGCCGACGGCGACGCCAACGGCGACGCCGACGCCGCTCAGGCTGGAAACGGGCCCCTAAGAGCTGCGCTCTAAAATCAACATATACAGCTTTTCTTAGGAAGAAATGAATAGTTTTTGGTGACATAACAAATATTAGGTCAACAAAACACATCTGGGCTACATTTTGCCCGTCAAATAGGTATCTCCTTGCAAACTCCCCCTTCTCTCCCACCCCACCCAGCATGACCTTATTGTTTGTGTTGACCTGATGGACTCCTTTGTTCCCTGCATTCATCATAGGTCTCAAACCGTCCTGAATCATGGACGAAGCCTTGCAAGACTGCACTCTTCTTAGGCCCAGTCCTTTTTGGTGGATCGGGTCTTGCCATGTTCCCTTCTTGTGGGTTCCTGTCGTAATAAATTGTATTTTTTTCTGATCACGGTGCATACCTACTGGTACACGTCACAAAAAGAGTGTGGTGAATTCATGGCACGGATTGCTGTGAAACATGCGAGAAGGTAATTATACAAAAGATGAAGCTCTAAAACGCTTGATGGAAAGATAGATAGATATCCCTGTTTAATTTTTTTGCCACCTTAGCATGCTATGTCCAAAGTATTTCAGCGTATCGTGGCATTAGCTTTTGACTGTTTACACTTTCAAGGAAAGGCTATCAGCAAGAAGGGTTCCCAAGTCTTTTCTGTTTGCAATAATTACTGAGAAAGGTTTATGCGGAGCGCAGGTTTGTCTGCTTTTTTTGCAGGGGTTGTGGTGACGTTGAAATGCCAATGGTTGAAGGATGGTGGGTACACAATGCTAGCTGGCTTCAGGTCTACCACTATCCTTCAATCAGAGCTCTGCATTCTGACATCACCACAACCCCTGTAAAAGAAACGGACGAACTTGCACTCCACATAGATATTGCCAAGTGGATTTCAACACGTCTAAATGCCTAAACTTTACACTATTTTGTCACCATGATTTTAATGAGGTTTTGCTGGGGGAAGTACGTTTTCCAGAGAGTTTGCAGTTGCCATACATAAATTTAAAGAAAAAAACCGACTATATTTGTCCTCAGAGTTTTTACAGAACACACATAGCTATCACCATCACTTATTATTTGGATCACCATCACTTTTTATTTGGGTGTATAGCACATCTGTTGAGATGTTTTACTTCCGTATGTCCGGAAAGCATCCTTGCCGGGCAGCTGTCAACAGTCTAGTGACGAGCCGAAGCGGGGCGGTAATGTTGGAGATATGAAACAGAATAGTACCCAGTGTTAAATATTTATTTGTTTACTGGTCTGCTAGGCATCACTGAGGTGCTTTGTTTGGCTGTGCGCCTTTATTTTGTGCTAATAGAGTGTGCTGCACCTACTACTGCTTAGTCATACTCATGCAGGGGTCCACGACAGTTGACCGAACACCATTCCATAGAAGCATGTTTTCAAGTATGGGCACATTTTATCGAAGCTCAGTTTACAGCAACATCAATTATTAAAAAAGGATCGCCATTTAGTGAATATATTTGATTGCCATAAGCAAATCGGGAAGCACCTAAATGCTAGTGCGATTTACTGAGGCATGTTTGCCTATGCTTTGAGCACTCGCTCTTCTCTCTTTCAGTTGTAAACGAGGCAAAACGTAAAAGTATTCTAGCGAAAACAGCAGGGTTGTGACGTGCACAAAAACATATCTATCATACGTTGAATGTGCTGGCTGCCCAAGCGAGTGATTCGCTGACTGCCTCGGCTTCACTGTCGGCTGAGGCAGAGCAAGCAGTCGAGTTCGGTGAATTGTGTTTTCCTGAAAACAAATTTGCTAAAAGGAGGTTTGTCGCCATTTTCTCTAAACTGTGTCTTTTTGAAAGGATTCAATAAAATGGGAGTTTCTAAACCGGTGCTTGAGAAAATAGGTGCCTCCGCTCAGGCCCGACACGCCGTTGTTCTTAGATCTATCAGTTGACGAGCTCCACAGAAAAGCAGCGTTCAAAAACAGTTCTCTGTTGCTGGCTCGCAAGCAGGTAAAGGTAGATAACGTTCCCAGCGTCAATGCGTCCACGGTCAACAAAGAACATTTTTGGAACGACATTCTTTTTGCACCCAACCTTCCACCAGATATGTCCATAGGACGGGCCTATAGTGTAGCAGGTGCCATTGAGCGGATGTGCCGCAAAAAGGCGTCGGGCGTTTTCCGAAGCTTGTCAACTGACCTAGATCTAAGAACATATGTACACACATTGCTACCATTGCCAAGCGGGTCCAGACATTGTTGGAGATCTGCTGTGTTTCCTGAGAAATGTTTTTACAATGTTCCCACTTAGGTCAATGCAATCACATCTTTTATAGCGTGAGCTACTCTGGCCGAGGTTGAGCAGTTTTGTGTGGCTCGCATAATGAGCCGTGCGCCGTGCTGCGCAAGCGCGAGGAGCAGTGACGTCACACGGCGCGCCGGAGCTGCTGCCGCGCGCTCCGCCGCCACCGCGCGAGCCTCACCGGTCTGCGCATACACGAGGAGCAGCGACGTCGCACGGCGCACAGATGGCTCGCCAGAGCCAGAGTTCACGGTCGTATATCCTGGCATAGCCAAACTAATTTTCAGTAATATTGACTAACATTTCAGCAATCAAGGAAGTTGATACCAAAATGTTGAAAGCAATAAAGAAATTAAATCTAGGCTGTTCCTTGGGTGGAGATCTTATGTCTTGTTCTATTGTTAAGAACAGCACTGATTTTGTTTGCCCCATCAATGAAGCATGCATAACACCCGAGATATCTGATCTTCCATCGTTGTGGAGCAAGTTTACTGTATTACCAGTAAAGGAAACTGGTGACATGTCTAGGGTAGGCAATCATTGTCCCATTTCCCTACTGTATGCTCGTTTGAAAGTGTGAGATAGTTATACAGACATGGGTCTTTTCACTCGTTACAAGCAGCACCATGGAACGCAATTTTTTTTAGAAAGTCGCTCGGTACAAATTAGTTTCTGTACACTTGAATACACGGTGCCATTTCTGGGAGATTTCAGTTAAGATCAACCAAAGAATGGCTAGTCGACATTTTCAAATCAACTGATGTTTTTATATGCTATTGTCTAGTGTCTCGTATGAACGAATCCAAACTTAGTTTTGACTAGAAAAAATACTTGGGGACAGGAAAAATCGTAAGGCATGAGGTGGTGGACAGTTGCATTAACGCGCACTGATGGAGGGGGCCCGTTTGAGGGTGAATAACTAAAGCGATAACATTAGGAGAACTCTAATACGTTTTAGGCGCAAACTATGGGTATAGCTTGCTTGTAATATAAAGTAATCATATTTATTTAAAATTTATTTTTTTTTCTAAAAATTGACAAACATGCCTGCTCGAACGACAAATGGCAAACTTTGGAGGTCTGTATCTCATGAAATAATTTAATCATTATGATATAATTTGCAGATATTATTCTACTAATATATAGCTAATATTTAAAAAATAAGTAAGGTATCTGTCTGATACAATAGTTAGGATATATTTAGTCAAACATGGAAAAAAAATTAAACAAAGAAAAATTCCGATGCGAATAAAAAAAAAACACCACCCTCGATTTTTTTTAAATTTAGGTAACCTGTTATACTCTATTTCGGCATTCATTTCCATTAAAAACATGTTGCATCATTTTATTGAGAAAGAAGATACAACTCCCCAAAGTAGGGTCCTTTTTCAAAGCCTACACTTAGCAGTGTTTTATACAAGAACTGACTCTGAGTTCCAGTTTCATGAAACCAACACACATCTTTTATATATTTTTATTCAGATGAGGCCAATGATAACTAAAGAAATCGTTCACACACTTAAATTAAGGAGAAACTACTGTGTACAAAGAGGTATCATATTACAAACTAGTGATCCGAGAAAAGATCATGCAGCCATCGGCCACTAGGAACTTCGTTTACTTTATTCTCCGGGGACACTATATGCTATTCCCTCTTCCGCTCTACCTTCATCTCTCTCTCTCTCTCTCTCATATATATCCCTGATATATATCCAGAACAAAAACATGTTCAAGCATTCCCTTTCTGCGTGGTAGTGTTCTGTGGCTAGCAAAAATCATTTCCTCGCTAAGCTCACGATTATGGCAAAATAGTTGCCGGAAACTGCAGACGACACTCGTCCCTAGTTCTGGCAAAACGGCCGATACAATCTTTTTTTCGCATTTCCCCGCTCGCTGTCAAGGACAAGGGGGTTCGCTTCAACCAGCAAAACATGGCCGCCGACGCCTGTTTACTGAGCAGTCATGCCTGTCGCCATCTCACTCGCTGGCGTCACGGGCGATAATATCAGGCACAAAGGGGCACACCAACAGGCAGCATTATCCCCAGATACTCGAGCCTCGCGTAAATACATAGAGTGTAAACGCTGTCGCCATGTTATCGTAGTAAGACCGCCCCCCCCCCCCTCCCCCAACGGGGGACTGCAGTACGCGACGGCGTACTAACACAACGGCGACGATATCGACATCGCGGGCTCCGAATATTCCCATAGTTCTACTCCACGGGCATTTCTCGAAACGCTTGATATTGTGTACGCCCGCCTGGAAGGATTTCAGGCACGTAGTTAAGATAAGGCGGTTCTCCGCGGCAAAAGAAAGCAATTTCACAAAAGCTTAAAAGCGGCGGCGACGCGTGTGCGGTGAACGCTTGTAGTTTTGGTGTAGACAGGGTGTGTGTGTTCTCGTTGTTGACACCAGCCGGCAATAAGGCACTGCAGGCGGTAGCTCAGTACAGCAAGGGCTAATCCGAGTGACCATCAACGTAACCCCACCGCCAACCCCTCGCGAACCGGTCGCCGACATGGCTCAGGCTGTCTCATGAACCACGTGGTAGAAGCTCGGGTGCTTTCATATCAGCGCGTGGAGGGACGACAGTGCGATTCCGGAAAGTCTTTTTCGAATGCCGCTGACCACAATTTTTTGTCTGGAGACTTTCCCTCTTTCTTCCTTTGAGGTGGATCAAGCTTTGCCGACAGCCTCAGTTGTGACCTCTCTTTTCAAATGTACGCTTGCAGTGAGTGAGCTCCTCAGCCTCGGACTTGTCACTTGTGCACCCAGTAGTTCTTTCACTTGGCAATTATATGCCATCAGTTGGGGTTTAATTTCTATTATTTATGTATACATTATGAAGACGTCCTGGAGCTCCGAACGAGTGTTTTGTGCAGATTACTTTTGCAAACACAAAAAGACTATACCAAAGCAGCGGAATTTTTGAAGTGTTGGCGAGTTGGACCTAAACTCGTTGAAGCAAAATCTTCCGCCTGACTGTTCCACCAAAGTGAGTGCGACGGACTACCTGTGCTACCATTGCTTCATGCACATCACTAAGGAGATCTCGATGCGAAGCTCAGAGCAGTGCCCTGACATATTTGTGCCAGCTGAAGAAGCAATTGAAGATCTAAATCGCAGCATACTACCTACAGATGTGTCGCCGCTGAGACAACCAAGCGTCGTAAGAAGTCCGGACAGGCCTGCCTATGTCAAGAGAAAGCAGACAGAACTGGAGCAGGTTGCTGTCAAGAATATACGCTCAAGGCTACGTATTGCGTACGACAGGGACGCACCATCGGGGTCGTCCGAACCAACATGCTCCACATGCGCTGAGTGGGTGGACAACTTTCGGCAGGCCTTTGAAACCGCTACCTCGCTCAGGGAACGTTGTCAACTGCTTACACTCCTGCCCTCAACACTGACGAAGAATGAGGTTCAAAAGATGATTCCACAGGCCTCAATGTACCTCATCAGTAAATCCCGAAAACTCAAGGAAAAGCATGGCGTGTGGTATGAGCCGGATCCTTACACGAGGTGCAAGGTGAGCCCTGAGAACCTGTCTGCTGCCCTAGAGTACTTCACGAAAGACGAGCTATAACGTTCGCGCCAAAGTCCCAACCAGAAGGACGTCATCGCTGTCATGCTCAACGGAGAGAAAACGTTCGTGCCAAAGCGCTTCATGACACGCTCAATACGAGAGGCCTTCCGTATATACAAAAACAAGCATCCCGATTCCGGCGTTGGGCTAACGAAATTTTATTCGTTGCGCCCTAGATGGGTCAAATGTATTCCACACCAGGAAGTGTGCGTTTGTGTGCGCTGCGCCAATTATTATCTTTGTATTGCCGCTCTAGAGAACGTTACAGGCTCAACATTCAACACTGGTGAAATGAACTCGGCATTTCTGTGCGACCCAGCAACAGAACTGTGCCTTCAAGGAGACTGTGATCACTGCCCAAAAGGCCAGTTTCTTACACTCCAGGAACTTGATATCCCGGAGGATGAAGAGATTGTGCTTGCAACATGGGAGTCCGGCGACCTTGTGAAAAAAAACTTTGGAACCTGAGACTTTCCTAAAAGTCATCCAAGTGACGGTTGGAAGTTGGGTACTTGACAACCATATCCGGCAAACGCAAGGTAAAGCGGTCTACGATGAAAAACAGTGCATGCAACGCGGGAGCATTGTCTTTCATTTTGACTTTGCTGAAAACTGGACCATCGCGCTTCCTGACGAAGTGCAAGCATATCACTGGAAAAAAAACAAGTTTCGATATTTACATGTGTAGTGAGGACAAGAAAATCTACAAACAGCTTTGCCATCATCAGTGAGGACCTGTGTCACGACGCCGCTCACGCTTGCTTGGCTCTAGAAAAAGTGAAGGAGTGGGTTGAAGACAACGTTGCGGTATACTCGTACATGACGTACTCAAGTGACGGCGCCGCCAGTCATTTCAAGAATCGCTACCAGCTTCACCAATTTGCAAAGGACGATTGCCCACAAGCCCAGTGGTTATTTTCTGCATCTGGACATGGGAAAAATGCATGTGACGGAGTTGGCGGACTCGTGAAGCACCAGGCCACTCTGAACAACCTGAGAGAACGTTCAGTAAGCGCAATTCAGACGGCCAGGACAATGGTGAGCGTTCTATCAAAGAAACTGAAAGGCGTGCATCTTGTATATCTGGACGAAAATGAGGTTGTTCGGTATCGTCAACAAAAAAAAGTGAAAGCCGCTTACAACTCCCTGTAACGCCGAATTGGAGCGCAGCTCTTGAGGAGGAGGAGGGAAGGGCGCTGGGAGGGGGGGGGGGTTAGACTAACCAGGGGGGGGGGGGGTCACGTGACCTTGGGGGTCACGTGACCCCCAATGCCGATGATGTCATCACTGACGTCACTGATGATGTCATCAGTGACGATGACGATGCGGGTACCGATGACGTCATTAGTGACGTCACTGATGACTTCACCAGTGATGATGACGATGACGATGCGAATGTCGGTGACGTCATCAGTGACGTCGCTGACGACGTCATCAGTGATGATGACGATGACGATGCGGATGCCGGTGACGACATCAGTGACATCACTGATGACGTCATCAGTGATGATGACGTCACCGGCATCCACATCGTCATCGTCATCATCACTGATGACGTCACCGGCATCCACATCGTCATCGTCATCATCACTGATGACGTCACCGGCATCCGCATCGTCATCGTTATCATCATTGATGTCATCATCACTGATGACGTCACCGGCATCCACATCGTCATCGTCATCATCACTGATGACGTCACCGGCATGCACATCGGCATCCGCATCGTCATCGTCATCATCACTGATGTTGACGTCATCAGTGAGGATGACGATGACGATGTGGATGCCGGTGACGTCATCAGTGTCGATGAAGTCATTGGGGGGTCACGCGACATCGCCGGGGGTCACGTGACCTCGGGGGGTCACGTGACCTCGAGGAGGGGGTCACGTGACCTCAGGGGAGTCACGTGACCTCGAGGAGGGGGTCACGTGACATCAGGGGAGTCACGTGACTTCGGGGGGTCACGTGACCTCGGGGGGGTCACGTGCCCCCCCACGAAGTCACGTGGGGGGCTCGCGCGGTGCATTATGGGACATTTCCCATGATGCACCGCGCGGTTACGCCGACGGCGACGGCGACGGCGACGGCGACGGCGACGCCGCTCAAGCCGGAAACGGGCCCCTAAGAGCTGCGCTCTAAGAAGAAGAGTGGCTGACGGTGCGCGCCTTCCCTGGCATTCAGTCTTGGCACGCGTGGCGGCTCAGCAAGTCATCAACAGAAGGGACCTGTGACGTATATGTAGCACGGACAGTCGTATCTGCTTCGAAGCAACTTTATTAAATGGGTACAGCGAGGAAAACGTTAGCGTAAAGTGCCGAATTCGATTTCCCAAGGACTGCTCATTTTGAATGCAGGGACATCTTATTTATCACATTTTTCTTCACGGGGTATTTAACCTACTGTTTTTGTTGGTGGTTACTAATACTTTTTATCTGATCACTATAAAAAAAATCCCAAAATGTTATCCTCGAGCAGGATAAAATATATCGGCTTGCCACGATTCATTCATACACCGAGAGCATCGAAGCTGCTCCAGTTAGGCACTATGGCATCCGTCACCTGATATTGTTTGTAATCGTAAATACACAGCCAACCTAAATATCTTACTATTATATCTTTGTTTTTGTGTGTGGAAGTAAAGTTATTTATTTTACTCTAGATGTAAAATATACCGGAAGGTACAACTTCACACTGCATCATCTTTTCTCAAATCATTAGTCTCTAATATGATACCGCTTTGTACGCTTATGTAAAATGCTGTATATAGTTTCTCCTCCCTTTTACAGTGTGACCGATCGCTCTTTTTATCAATGACATCATCTGAATAAATGTATATAAAAGATTTGTGCAAGTTTCATGAAACTGGAACTCAGAGTCACTTCTTGTATAGGACACTGCTAAGTGTAGGTTTTGAAAAGGGACCCTACTTTGGGGAGTTGTTTCTTCTTTCACAGTGCAATGATGCAACATGTTTTTAATAGAAATGAATGCCGAAATAGAGTATAACAGGGTACCCAAATTTTAAAAAAATCGAAGGTGGTGTTTTTTTTTTATTCGCATTGGAATTTTTCTTTGTTTGATTTTTTTCCCATGTTTGCCTAAATATATTGTAACTATTGTGTCACTCAGATACCTTATTTATTTTTTAAATAATAGCCATATATTAGTAAAAAATGTCTGCAAGTTATGTAATAATGATTAAATTATTTCATGAGATACAGATTTCCAAAGTTTGCCATTTGTCGTTCGAGCAGGCATGTTTGGCAATTTTTAGAAAACTAAATAAATTTTTAATAAATATTATTACTTTATATTACAAACAAGTTGCACCCATAGTTTGTTTGTAAAAAGTTTTAAAATTCTCCTAATTTTATTGTTTTAATTATTCACTTTCAAACTTGCCCCCTCCATCAGTGCGCGTTATTGCTACTGTCCACCTCTCCCTGCCTTACGATATTTCTTGTCTCCAAATTTTTTTTCTGGTCAAAACTAAGTGTGGATTCGTTTATACCAGACACTAGACAATGTCATATAAAAACATCAGTTGATTTAAAAATGTCGACCAGCCACCCTTTGGTCGATCTTATCTGAAATCACCCTACTTCTTTCTTGGAAACAGGTCGATATTATATATTTTGATTTATTACAAGCTTTTGATAAGATCAACCACAAATTGCTTTTGTAAAAACCTTTATTGTATGGTGTAGCATTGCCAAATTTAAATTTGTTTAATGACTCTAGAAACTCGCAAGATGAGGACGGCAGGGAGAAGCTTCAGTTGCCCTCGCTCCAATACGAGCTTCGTACCTTTGGCAATGCTTCAACCCCGGACATTTGTAAGACACGCCCAGACGTTCTCATTCTGTTACGGACTATATCTAACATACCGCCCAAATTGTGTTTGGGTGTTGAGTAGACTATTGTATGTTTTTGTACCGACGTGGGGTGGGGGGGAGGGGTGCCTGGAGGACTAAATGCAGGACAACAAGAGTTGCAGGGGGGAGCCTCTTACATTCGGCAATGCTTTGGCATCTTGCGAGCCTCCAGAATGCACGTGCCGACAGAGCATGAAAAAAGGCGACAAGTGCTTGCTGGAAATTGGGTGCTAAGAGATACCAGGTGCCCTGCGTTTTTCATCTTGTAAGCGACTATTAGCAGCGAGATGTTCTGGTGACATCTTTTTTCGTTCACAACATCAGAGGCAGTTTGATACTTCAGCACAGGCACGTAGCCCGGATTTTGTTTTGGGGGGAGGGGGGGCCGGGGGCCGCCAATAACAAAATGCTGTGTGAAGGGGAGGGGGGGTACGATATACAAATAATTTATTTAGACACACAGGGTTGGCTCCCGGGGTGAAAAACGTGTCAAAGAAAACTTGAGTGCCTGACGAAAGTGCCCGAGGCACATAATATGTGACGCTGAAAAGAGACCGTCATCATGTGGTCAAGGCATTTAGTGATTCTTCAAACCACTGTTTTTCTTTTAAGTCTCTAAAGTCCTGAAGAAGGTTAGTCTGGCCGGTACATAATGTAAAATGATTTCAAAGGCTTTGTTAAGCAGGGCTTCTTACAGTTTATTAATAGGGCAAAGATTAGTCTCAATATCCCTGCCAAGAAATAAAAACATGTAACTAACGCTTTCGACATAGACATTAACATACAAACTGTCACTGTCAAAATCTAGGGCTCATTGGCATCCAGGGCTCACCAGCACAGTTAGTCCTGGCTGCTGGCACGCAAGGCATCTGGTATCGTGGCAAGCTCGGCTGGCGGCGGTGGGTTAGAGCAGAGCCGTGTATACAGAGTTTGGTCAATGGGAGGCGCGGGCAGAGCCAGGGCGTGCACCAGACACAGAAAGTGGGCTAGACATGCTCCCTTGGCCCACCAGAAGCCTAAAATCCTTTAGCGGTGGTAGCGGGAAAATGTTTTGGTCCAAGGTATATGTTGGTATAAGGCAACGTTACTAAAACACTCAGTTGGGAAACTCCCATAGAGACAGCTTTAAAAAAATGGCCCCAATCTGTCTCCGAGCACCGAGCTAATGACGAACAGAACGCCACCATTTCTCCCGCAGCGGCAACTCGAGAGCTGCACCTGACTTCTATTTTAGCTTTAAGAACAGATACAGCGGTAGACGTTACAGGGGTGCCACCCCTGTCTCCCCGGCGGACGCGCCGCAGTCAACTGTTTGTTGTTGCAAAACGTTTATAGTAAGAAAAAAGAAAAGTCTTGCGACTGAAGTCTTTAGACTTTAAAAAATGTGAGGGGGGGGGGGGGGAGGGGAGGGGAGGGGTCGCGCAGGTACAGGAGCTTGCTACGCGGTGCCTAGATGAATCTTTTTATTCCTGTAGAGGCGATGAAGTCTAGGAGACTCTTAAGCAGCTCCTTATTGGGTTCTGTATCTTCTAACGCTTGTAATGGTTGGGTCCATTCTTCATAACTTATTACCCTTGCTGAGGTCTTATGCTTCATCCTCTTTTCTTTCCAGCACTCGCATTCCCAAAACATATGCCTTAGGCTTCCTGTAGTCTGTTCGCAGAAGCGGCAGCCGCTATCTTGGCTTATGCCTTTTCTACTAAGCGTACATGGGTCGTTCGTGGCTTCAGAGTGCAACCTCCTAATGCAAACCCTTTGCCACCTACTGAGCCTCATTGTTGGTAGGGCAGGAGGGATAGGTTTAAGGGCATTAAGTCTGGCCCTTCTTCGTTCCTTATTGACGTCCCTGGCCTCGTGAGGAGCGACGACAAACGGGTCCCGTTGCTCGACGGGCACGATGGCTGGAAGCGTCGATTGGTGGCGATAGTATTGGAAGATTATCTCCGCCTTGGCTTCCCGCTCGGCCCTCTCTTGTCCAAGGATCCCTGAGTGACCGGGAACCCACTCCAGGTAGAAGTTAGTGTCCTTGCTTCTTGCTTCTTTGATGTTTATCATGATCTTTTGTGCTGCCTTGTCCATGGTGCATGGGTTTCGAAGTTCCTCGATGGCATCTCCAGAGTCCGAGAAGAGGTATATAGTCTTCTTTTCTTCATGGCAGTGGCTCTGTATGGCGTCGGCCACTGCTTCTAGTTCGGCCCTTTTCACGTGGGTTCCTTCTTCCAGGCGCCTTCGCCCATAGTTGTTCTTTGTCGTGTTAAACCATGCACAAGCCGCGTTTCCCTCCTTAGTAACTGTTGCATCGGTGTAGATGACCTGGGTGGTTTCTTTTTTCTGCAGTTTTTTTACTCTCCTCAGGTGCTTCATCCCCGCAGTTTCCCTGTCCCTGACCTGGTCTCTTTTGTCCCACAGTCAACTACCGAACTTAAAATGCACCTAGGGCGGGACGCGCTACCTGAAAGGCCCGCTGAGGCATGGTTGTAAAAAAACAATATTAATTGTTCCGCAAAACCTTGCGAACTAAAGATGATACAAACATCACGCTCCCATCATTTGGTACTAAACTCCAATAAATTTCATACAAAAAGAGTCTTTTCCGTTTGTTTTTGCGCAAAAACAGGCTTTCAAAAAGCTCAAGGTGACTAAGTACAGACAAATGATAAAGAGTGGCGCTGTTGTCGCATTTAGCTCGGTCTCGGTGGACGCCAGCGGCCCAGGTTTCGACGGCGAATTTCCCAACTGAGTGTTCTAGTAACGTTGGTATAAGGTCTTAATAAGTGCGTGAGAGTGAAGTGCAGTAACCAGTGTTGCCAACTCAAAATTTAAAAACCCGCTGTCGGAATCCCGAAAGCCGCTTAAAAACCGCTAAATCCAAAACACTGCGCAAAACGACTTTCTAAACTTTTTTTTTTTGCTTTAATTCTGGACAAAGGTGTAATAATAGTGTAGATCATATCAATGTCATCTGAAAGGAAGCTTTCCTTTTGTTTTGGCTAGAAATCTGTCACGCCACGCCACAGTTCACCCAGGTGATCCCAAGCCAAAATTGCAGAGTGAGCGCATACGAACACGGCAAGGGACCCTTCAGCAGTGAGTGACTAGTTAGCCCCGTTCAACTTGTAGAGTCGCCTGCTACCAGAGGAGAAAGGCGCAGCGGCCGAAACATGCTTCTTCGTTGCAGCGTGCATGACCAAATCCACATTCTTCACAGACAGTTCCTTTTTGAAATAGCGGCACCTGGCTCGTCTGCTATCACCAGGAACCTCCAGTAACCAGTCTTTAAGTTAAGGGTCTTATAGCCAGTCTTTTCTAAATTTTTGAGTTTACTTCACCACTCCCATTTCACGAAACAGTGACAAAAACGTCAAAGGAAAATTGGAACATCCATGCAGTTCAAACCTGCGCGCACAAAACGGGGAGGCAGGTTCCGATGTTCGACGTCGTAATGTTTTGATGACGTCACACGCGTTACTCTCACAAACCAGAACATTACTGAGAGTAAGCGAAGACGACTGTGGCTTATTATCCTTATCATTACGGATATGAAAGGTGCATCGTTGACAGTAAATCGATATAACTTCTAAATCGCTAAAAAACCGTCAAGGTTACATAAAACCGGCTAAAAATCCCGCCACCCGCAAAACAATAATTTATCCCCCTAAACAGAACCGAAAACCGCTAAGTTTAGCGGAAAAACCGCTAAATTGGCAAGACTGGTAGCAACCCTTTATGGTTCGAAATAGGGTGCACGTGATGTTTCGATCATGATCATGCAGTAAGATGTAAAAATCCAATGCTCCACTCAACTCCGTTTTGCTTGGACAGTGTGACCGCTCGGACGGAAGATTCCCGGCCCTCGGCGCTTGGCATACGGATTATGTCGGTCGTTTCGCTAGTCACACTCTTCCACCATGATTGAAACATTACGTGCACCATATTTTCAGTCACCGAGAGTTACTCCGACGCACTCGTAAGGTTTGTTTCTTGCGACCACCACCAGGGTATTATTTTCGGCTTATGGTTGGCCACATTCGAATTTCTGTAGATGCCCTGGAACACGCCCGGCCCGCTTTCGGCCAATGGCGCCTCCTCATTTGTCTCCTTTACTTCCCAACGAATGGCCAGACTCTACATATACGGCTCTGGGTTACAGGTGCGGTCCTCTCATCGAGTGAACAGGGTCAGCTCTGGTTGTTGCCCCAACCGGCAGCCACCGCCAGAAAAGTCAAGTGTCGTGCTTTTGCCTGCAATCAAATCTCGGCCCAAGATCACGGCCACCACAATTTCACAGTGCTGATTCTGTTCCTGTTAAGCTGCATTTGCAGCATCAGGGCTCCTCCAGGTGATGATGCTGTGCCAGAGGGTAATTGTAAGCGTGTACACATATTGAGGCTTACCTCTTTCGCTTTCGGGAGTTCAAAGCAAAGTCTCCTGTAAGAGATATAATGGCCCCACCACGCAAAAGCATGACGGCATACCGATGGGATCAGTGTCACTGCCTCACTGCTCCCAGGGACGGTAACGGCCAAAGGTCACTGGCTGTTTGGGTTCAGCATCTCTGATGGTTTCTTTGGCCATTCGTCGGCACGGCGTTCCACCTTTGCTTGTTTTTAGGTTCTGCCAATCACCGCTTTTGAAGATGGTCAGGCTGCTCAGACTCGTGGCAGTGGACCGACGACAGGTGCCTGCCTAGGTTCTCTTGTACCAAGGTTTCCTTTGGACCGCCTCTCATCTGAATTTGCTCTCTGCAGTGAGTGCAGATAACAAAGAAGCCATCAGGTCGACGAGAGCACTAGGAGACGCAAAGATGTAAGGCAACGCACGACACTTGAGCAATGAAAGGGAAGTCAGCGGCTGAATTCACTGAACCGCGTGTGCTAAAAGTGCGAGCTAGTGCAATTGCTTACGATCACGTGGTACGGCGCTCCTGTAGCGGGTGCTCCAGGCATGGCAATGAAGGCTACTCGCTCACCGCTTGCACGGCCTTCGCAGCTCTTCTATGCAAGGGAGATAATTCGTCGTATTACACACAGGTACAGCTCCAGAAAAGTGCATACAAAAAATTACTGTGGCTGGGCTCTGTCGCCTCCGGTACACGTAATCTTCATTTGCAGCAGAAGTGACGTTAAAGCAAGGGTGCAGGCGAGCTGGTTGAATATAGACATTTTAACCCTTGAGAGTCGGGACATGGAGGACAACACGACACAGGTCTCCAAACCAACTCCGAACTACATAATTCTTTTCTCACATCACGCACAGCTCTAAATTCACGACTATTAGTCCTAAACGAACTGTCAACAGTGGAGATTTTGTGCGCTGCCTCATGAATATTCGTTGCTACTTGAGGGTTTTACGTTCAAACAAAACTGGGGGCTTTTTTTCTAATACACGGAAACCCGAGGCAGACAAGGGTACATCACAAGGATCATAAATCTGACTCCTTTCGAAATCCGGTGCGCTACGAAAGGTCCCAATGAAGCTACTCACTGAAGATGTAGAACGAAGGTCTGAAGCTTCCGTACTTTAGCTCCGCGAAACTTGTAACAGTTGGGTTCTTTTCGACAACCAAAGGCGATGATAGGAGTCTTGTTTCAGTCGATACCAAGCCTTGAAGTCCAGCGAGGAGGTGAAGTTCCCACCGGTTACAGCAACCCACAGCTTAGTTAACACTTTATGAACGAACTTAAGTTGATCACACTTGAGGATTCTTCCCTTAAAACGAAACTGAAGGTTTGCAGAAGTCAGATATCTGAAATCAGAACCTCCACCACATCGTTTCCGTAGTAAAAGGCTGAAGTAGATAGCGTCCGACTCCGTACGCAGCACGATGACCAAGCTGACGTAAAACAAACAGCGCATGCTAATCTAGGTCTGCAGTAATGTTTGGAGGTGGGCTAGTCGGTGATGCATTGTAAACATAGAAATAAAACAGCGCAAACAAACACAAGGACAAGTAGAAGGAGGGACACAGACACAGCGCTGACTCACGACTTACTTTCTTTCTCATCTTTTTAAAACATTTCAACATAAGAAAAAAAGAAATGAAAAATAAAAGAAGAAGAATCCAGCATGTAGGATATCCTCTCTGTCATATGCCATCTGAGGAATTTTTTACACAAACTAAACATTATATACCATTACAACAAAAGAACCAAATTAAAAAAAGCCAAAAACCACAGCGCAAGCCCTAATGCTCTGTGCGTACCTGTCTTGCACGCGGACTCTTGGTATGTCGGAACCCTTTCCTGGCTGCATGTAGGCACGCGCCTGTGGTTATAGGATCACTCCCATGGAAGCAGAGAGAAAGTGTTAAAAAGACGTGCCTAAACTCCGAAGAAACTCGAACTCTTCACTGTATAACGTCACTGACTCTGAACTGACGCATAGATCGGGACCGTGTTGTCGAATGTAAAACGCTTCATGAATTTCCCTTGCCATTTTTTGTGAATGTTTAGCCAAAATTTCAATGTCACTTAATCGAGGGGAACAACCACACCTATCACAATGAATGGCTAGGTGACCCGAAGGTGAAGACCCCAAAGACAGATAGTGCTCCCGAGCTCGAACATTAATACATCTGCCCGTCTGCCCAATATACACTTCCCCACATGAAAACGGTATTTTATAAACGACCCCCACAGCACAAGCTACATATTTGATGCGATGGTTTATTCCACACCCTACACGCTGAAGTCCTGCTCTCTCAATGGACGCACACAAACGGGATAACTTGGAAGGTGCTGAAAAGACTATGGGAACTCCGTATTGAACCGCCACTTTTTTGATCCTGTGGGAAAAACTGTGCAAATATGGTATTACCACCGGTCGAGAGGCAGGCTTTTGTCTAACATTGTCAAGTATGTTAAGGGGATTCCTGAATAATTTTAAAAGTGACTCCGCTACCCCCACTATGACAAGTTTCGGGAAACCCGCTTTTGTTAACCTATCTACTTGACACAGAAAGCTGTTGAAACTTCTGTGAACAAAGGATTTCAATAAAGAAGCTCTCAAACATGATTTTGCAATAGCTCTTTTTACAACTTTTGAGTGCGTTGATTCATAGCTAAGGAGGGACTTTTTTGTTCTAGGCTCATAAGCCCAGCATAGGTGACTCGTTTCAAGACGAATGTTGAGGTCCAAAAATTGCAAAGCTTTTTTAGTTGGAACCTCATTCGTAAACCGCAGACCTCCAGAGCACTCCCGAAAGGTGTCTAATAACTCTGAGACCAAGTCAGCACTTCGTGAGCCCTGCTTAGGTTTAAACACCACCAGGTAATCGTCAACATACCTGAAGACTTTCAAAAAACGATCATCTAACCTTTCTGCAATAGCACAATCACAACCTGCTAGGTAGATGTCACTCAATATAGGAGCAACACTAGACCCAATGCAG
Source organism: Ixodes scapularis (assembly GCF_016920785.2). Classification (NCBI taxonomy): domain Eukaryota; kingdom Metazoa; phylum Arthropoda; class Arachnida; order Ixodida; family Ixodidae; genus Ixodes; species Ixodes scapularis. Next base: position 82,721,648 of record NW_024609835.1, read on the forward strand.
ATCCCGGATTTTTGCAGAAACGTGTTGCCCTCAAAAGAAATAAAAGTGGACTCTAAGCAAAAGCGGAGAAGATCCAAAAACTTTTCCACAGCAATACCAGTCGAATTCTGGAAGGCAACAGAACCGTTTAAGTCAATGCAAAGTTGAACCGCTTCAATGAGACCTCCATGAGGAATAGAGTAGAAAAGGTCTTCCACGTCAATTGAAACCAGATCACAAGATCCAGGGTTGTCATTGCTTAGATAATCTACCAATTCGTCAGAGTTTTGAACTAAAAAAGGATCAGTTAACTTCAAAGAAGATAGGTGATGCTGGAGATACTTCGAGACATGCAGCTGCCATGACTCTCTCTGTGTAACAATCGCCCTGAACGGCATAGTGTCCTTATGGGTCTTCACAGAGAAGAAAACCTCCAGATTGAGACCACGAGCCGCCTGGACAGACTTCCTGAGCCTTTCTAAACCAAGCTGCTTACAAAGTTACTCAGCACGCGTCTTCACCTTGCTTAGTACCACATCTGGAACAGGTTTGAAATTTTTTGACACGGCTTGTGTAGACTTTTCCTTAAATATATGTTCTGGCACAACTACAAATCCTCCCTCCTTATCTGAAACCAGCAGCTTTAACTTACAGTGTTTGAAAAAAGAAACAATAGGGCCAAAATGAAATCGATGTACAGATTTCCTGGTGTCCCTACGTAAGCTTTCTACACAGTCTAGGATACACATGTCTTTTTTCTCAGCAACAGTCTTCTCAGCTATCCGTCTCACAAGGGAGAGCATCTCGGGGGGCTTCACGAGCGGCTCAGTAGCATACTTTGGGCCCTTATTCAATATGCTTGTGATAGAAGCAGGTGCAGTTGCATCACCTAAAAACACAACGCTATTCCCTGCAGGAGGCGGGTCTTTGTGTTTCTTAGGGAACGTGGAACGTAGATGCAGCCATAAGAACTCAGTAATACGTGAAGACTCCAATTGACACGCACGGAGTTTTCTCCTGGCGCTGTGTTCGTTAGTACACGTGTTATAACACCACACTTTTAAGCAGTCATGCAGAAGTCTGACTTGCCTCCAATGTTCCGAGCGGAGAATCTTGCATACGCGCTTGGCATGTCCAGATGACGGAGACGTCAATCCAAAAAGGCTTAATACCTCAGGGGGGTAATTGCCTTTCTTTGCAGCGTACCCATATTGCCTTGCTTTGCACGTAGAAACAGCGATGGCATTGACATAGAAGATGTCTTGATGTGGAAGATTGAAGGAACACATAAAAGGGCCCGATGTAAAAGAAAGGAACTGCAGTAATGTTTGGAGGTGGGCTAGTCGGTGATGCATTGTAAACATAGAAATAAAACAGCGCAAACAAACACAAGGACAAGTAGAAGGAGGGACACAGACACAGCGCTGACTCACGACTTACTTTCTTTCTCATCTTTTTAAAACATTTCAACATAAGAAAAAAAGAAATGAAAAATAAAAGAAGAAGAATCCAGCATGTAGGATATCCTCTCTGTCATATGCCATCTGAGGAATTTTTTACACAAACTAAACATTATATACCATTACAACAAAAGAACCAAATTAAAAAAAGCCAAAAACCACAGCGCGAGCCCTAATGCTCTGTGCGTACCTGTCTTGCACGCGGACTCTTGGTATGTCGGAACCCTTTCCTGGCTGCATGTAGGCAAGCGCCTGTGGTTATAGGATCACTCCCATGGAAGCAGAGAGAAAGTGTTAAAAAGACGTGCCTAAACTCCGAAGAAACTCGAACTCTTCACTGTATAACGTCACTGACTCTGAACTGACGCATAGATCGGGACCGTGTTGTCGAATGTAAAACGCTTCATGAATTTCCCTTGCCATTTTTTGTGAATGTTTAGCCAAAATTTCAATGTCACTTAATCGAGGGGAACAACCACACCTATCACAATGAATGGCTAGGTGACCCGAAGGTGAAGACCCCAAAGACAGATAATGCTCCCGAGCTCGAACATTAATACATCTGCCCGTCTGCCCAATACACACTTTCCCACATGAAAACGGTATTTTATAAACGACCCCCACAGCACAAGCTACATATTTGAATCGATGGTTTATTCCACACCCTACACGCTGAAGTCCTGCTCTCTCAATGGACGCACACAAACGGGATAACTTGGAAGGTGCTGAAAAGACTATGGGAACTCCGTATTTAACCGCCACTTTTTTTATCCTGTGGGAAAAACTGTGCAAATATGGTATTACCACCGGTCGAGAGGCAGGCTTTTGTCTAACATTGTCAAGTATGTTAAGAGGATTCCTGAATAATTTTAAAAGTGACTCCGCTACCCCCCACTATGACAAGTTTCGGGAAACCCGCTTTTGTTAACCTATCTACTTGACACAGAAAGCTGTTGAAACTTCTGTGAACACAGGATTTCAATAAAGAAGCTCTCAAACATGATTTTGCAATAGCTCTTTTTACAACTTTTGAGTGCGTTGATTCATAGCTAAGGAGGGACTTTTTTGTTCTAGGCTCATAAGCCCAGCATAGGTGACTCGTTTCAAGACGAATGTTGAGGTCCAAAAATTGCAAAGCTTTTTTAGTTGGAACCTCATTCGTAAACCGCAGACCTCCAGAGCACTCCCGAAAGGTGTCTAATAACTCTGAGACCAAGTCAGCACTTGGTCTCAGAGTTGCCTTTCTTCGGAGTTTAGGCACGTCTTTTTAACACTTTCTCTCTGCTTCCATGGGAGTGATCCTATAACCACAGGCGCGTGCCTACATGCAGCCAGGAAAGGGTTCCGACATACCAAGAGTCCGCGTGCAAGACAGGTACGCACAGAGCATTAGGGCTCGCGCTGTGGTTTTTGGCTTTTTTTAATTTGGTTCTTTTGTTGTAATGGTATATAATGTTTAGTTTGTGTAAAAAATTCCTCAGATGGCATATGACAGAGAGGATATCCTACATGCTGGATTCTTCTTCTTTTATTTTTTATTTCTTTTTTTCTTATGTTGAAATGTTTTAAAAAGATGAGAAAGAAAGTAAGTCGTGAGTCAGCGCTGTGTCTGTGTCCCTCCTTCTACTTGTCCTTGTGTTTGTTTGCGCTGTTTTATTTCTATGTTTACAATGCATCACCGACTATCCCACCTCCAAACATTACTGCAGTTCCTTTCTTTTACATCGGGCCCTTTTATGTGTTCCTTCAATCTTCCACATCAAGACATCTTCTATGTCAATGCCATCGCTGTTTCTACGTGCAAAGCAAGGCAATATGGGTACGCTGCAAAGAAAGGCAATTACCCCCCTGAGGTATTAAGCCTTTTTGGATTGACGTCTCCGTCATCTGGACATGCCAAGCGCGTATGCAAGATTCTCCGCTCGGAACATTGGAGGCAAGTCAGACTTCTGCATGACTGCTTAAAAGTGTGGTGTTATAACACGTGTACTAACGAACACAGCGCCAGGAGAAAACTCCGTGCGTGTCAATTGGAGTCTTCACGTATTACTGAGTTCTTATGGCTGCATCTACGTTCCACGTTCCCTAAGAAACACAAAGACCCGCCTCCTGCAGGGAATAGCGTTGTGTTTTTAGGTGATGCAACTGCACCTGCTTCTATCACAAGCATATTGAATAAGGGCCCAAAGTATGCTACTGAGCCGCTCGTGAAGCCCCCCGAGATGCTCTCCCTTGTGAGACGGATAGCTGAGAAGACTGTTGCTGAGAAAAAAGACATGTGTATACTAGACTGTGTAGAAAGCTTACGTAGGGACACCAGGAAATCTGTACATCGATTTCATTTCGGCCCTATTGTTTCTTTTTTCAAACACTGTAAGTTAAAGCTGCTGGTTTCAGATAAGGAGGGAGGATTTGTAGTTGTGCCAGAACATATATTTAAGGAAAAGTCTACACAAGCCGTGTCAAAAAATTTCAAACCTGTTCCATGGTACTAAGCAAGGTGAAGACGCGTGCTGAGCAACTTTGTAAGCAGCTTGGTTTAGAAAGGCTCAGGAAGTCTGTCCAGGCGGCTCGTGGTCTCAATCTGGAGGTTTTCTTCTCTGTGAAGACCCATAAGGACACTATGCCGTTCAGGGCGATTGTTACACAGAGAGAGTCATGGCAGCTGCATGTCTCGAAGTATCTCCAGCATCACCTATCTTCTTTGAAGTTAACTGATCCTTTTTTAGTTCGAAACTCTGACGAATTGGTAGATTATCTAAGCAATGACAACCCTGGATCTTGCGATCTGGTTTCAATTGACGTGGAAGACCTTTTCTACTCTATTCCTCATGGAGGTCTCATTGAAGCGGTTCAACTTTGCATTGACTTAAACGGTTCTGTTGCCTTCCAGAATTCGACTGGTATTGCTGTGGAAAAGTTTTTGGATCTTCTCCGCTTTTACTTAGAGTCCACTTTTATTTCTTTTGAGGGCAACACGTTTCTGCAAAAATCCGGGATCTGCATTGGGTCTAGTGTTGCTCCCATATTGAGTGACATCTACCTAGCAGGTTGTGATTGTGCTATTGCAGAAAGGTTAGATGATCGTTTTTTGAAAGTCTTCAGGTATGTTGACGATTACCTGGTGGTGTTTAAACCTAAGCAGGGCTCACGAAGTGCTGACTTGGTCTCAGAGTTATTAGACACCTTTCGGGAGTGCTCTGGAGGTCTGCGGTTTACGAATGAGGTTCCAACTAAAAAAGCTTTGCAATTTTTGGACCTCAACATTCGTCTTGAAACGAGTCACCTATGCTGAGCTTATGAGCCTAGAACAAAAAAGTCCCTCCTTAGCTATGAATCAACGCACTCAAAAGTTGTAAAAAGAGCTATTGCAAAATCATGTTTGAGAGCTTCTTTATTGAAATCCTGTGTTCACAGAAGTTTCAACAGCTTTCTGTGTCAAGTAGATAGGTTAACAAAAGCGGGTTTCCCGAAACTTGTCATAGTGGGGGTAGCGGAGTCACTTTTAAAATTATTCAGGAATCCCCTTAACATACTTGACAATGTTAGACAAAAGCCTGCCTCTCGACCGGTGGTAATACCATATTTGCACAGTTTTTCCCACAGGATCAAAAAAGTGGCGGTTCAATACGGAGTTCCCATAGTCTTTTCAGCACCTTCCAAGTTATCCCGTTTGTGTGCGTCCATTGAGAGAGCAGGACTTCAGCGTGTAGGGTGTGGAATAAACCATCGCATCAAATATGTAGCTTGTGCTGTGGGGGTCGTTTATAAAATACCGTTTTCATGTGGGAAAGTGTATATTGGGCAGACGGGCAGATGTATTAATGTTCGAGCTCGGGAGCATTATCTGTCTTTGGGGTCTTCACCTTCGGGTCACCTAGCCATTCATTGTGATAGGTGTGGTTGTTCCCCTCGATTAAGTGACATTGAAATTTTGGCTAAACATTCACAAAAAATGGCAAGGGAAATTCATGAAGCGTTTTACATTCGACAACACGGTCCCGATCTATGCGTCAGTTCAGAGTCAGTGACGTTATACAGTGAAGAGTTCGAGTTTCTTCGGAGTTTAGGCACGTCTTTTTAACACTTTCTCTCTGCTTCCATGGGAGTGATCCTATAACCACAGGCGCGTGCCTACATGCAGCCAGGAAAGGGTTCCGACATACCAAGAGTCCGCGTGCAAGACAGGTACGCACAGAGCATTAGGGCTCGCGCTGTGGTTTTTGGCTTTTTTTAATTTGGTTCTTTTGTTGTAATGGTATATAATGTTTAGTTTGTGTAAAAAATTCCTCAGATGGCGTATGACAGAGAGGATATCCTACATGCTGGATTCTTCTTCTTTTATTTTTCATTTCTTTTTTTCTTATGTTGAAATGTTTTAAAAAGATGAGAAAGAAAGTAAGTCGTGAGTCAGCGCTGTGTCTGTGTCCCTCCTTCTACTTGTCCTTGTGTTTGTTTGCGCTGTTTTATTTCTATGTTTACAACTAATCTAGGTCTCTCGGATTCATTAGGGGAAGAGCAGAAGTAGATATTGGGACAATGTCTGCGTTAGGTAGAAGTAATGAAGTTAAAGCAATGGTGCGGGCGAGCTGGTTGAATACAGGCATTTTAACCCTGGAGAGTAGGGACAAGGAGGGCAACACGACACAGACCTTCTCCAAACCAACTCCGAGCTACATGATTCTTTTCTTGGAACCGGGAGAAATTCGAAAATGAAAGACGCTTACCTACTGATGTTCCTGAAAACGCGAAGAGCACAGGCTACACGTCGAGTGCGGACACCGCCAAGTCGCCGAGCGCCCGACCGACGTCCCGACGTTGCACGCCATTTTTTTTTGGTCAAAAAAAGAAGAAATATAAACCACTGTGACGTCACGGACGTCAAAATAATACATTTTGACGTCCGTGACGTCAGTGGCCACGCCCCCTGTGTTTCAAATCGGTGCCGAAAATACGCAGCCACACGACTCCGAGAGCAAAGTTGTGGACGCCCACTCAAAACAAAATATGAGCGGGGAGATTTTGTGCGATAGCTAGCGCCACCTGCTAAGGCACCCTGTTTCGGTTTCGGTTTCAAAACCAAAAAAAGATCAAATCGCTTTATCGGATACAAATAGTACTTAAAACCACTAAAATCATCGGAACCTGAATTTGAAAAATAGATTGGAGATAATGCTGCCTATCGTTTTGATACAGAATCTGTTTTTTTGTTCTTGCAAATGAATTTTTGAAGATATTTATTTTTGCACGTTATTAGGAATGCCGCGAACCACCCTAGGTTCGAATTCGAAAGGTTTCGATATTTTCGACCGAACTGATGCTCGAGTTCGAAAGGTTTCGATATTTTCGACCGAACTGATGCTCGAGTTCGAAAGGTTTCTATATTTTCGACCGTACGGAGGTTCGAATTCGAAAACTTCGGAACTTTCCTAAATCGCGGGGTTTCGAAATCGAAAACTTCGAAGCTTTTTGCGGTTTCTAAAAGTTGGGGTCGATTATTTCGAACTTTTGTTTACTTTAGGTTCGAAAAATTTGAAGATTTCGAACTTGTCTAATTTGAAATTCGAGAGATTCGAATGTTTCGCATTTCTTTGGATCTAAAATTCAAAAAATTCGAGCGTTTCGACATTTTTAAGAGAAAGATCGATAAATTCGAAGATTTCTATTTTCTTTCTACATAAAGTTCGAAAAGGTCGAAGGTTTCGATTCTCTTTTAGGGCTAAATTAAAAAACAAAAAACAAGAAATCTGATGGTTTCCAATTTTTTTGAAGTCCAAGGTCGCTAAACTCGTCAAACACAAAGTTGGAGCCGAAGTTGACGGAGCGCACCGATTAGCCTATCACGGCGATGACTTCGCGCTTTTTTCGCCGATGTCCAATCGGCATGCTCCGCGAACTTTCGGCTCCAACTTTCTGTTTCACGAGTTTAGGGCCCCAAGTGCGCAAAGTTCGAAGTCCGGTTTTCATGTTTCGCCACCAGTTCAGTTTCAAATAACGTTTTCACACCTCACTGGTTTTCACAAAATCAGGTTTAGAAAAGTTCGGGTGTGATATTTAGACTGCGCGAAGTTGGTCAGGCAATTAAATGAGACAACGAGTGTCCCGGATGTGCTGAAATCTTTGCCAGTGCAGATTGACGTGTGACAATAGATTAGTAATTGTGACCGCCAGCCCGGGGTGGTCATTAAAGGGGTAGTGAAACGAAATTTTCGCGCCGATCTTGTTGCATAAATATGAGCTAGGGACAGGCACCACCTCGGAAATATAAATATTGCGCTGTAAAACACAGGAGAACTAATTTTAAACATAATTAAACGATTTCAAATTCTCATCTGGTGGATGGGGGGAAGTTCTCGTGACATCACTTGTGCCAAAATTGCAGCGCCGTTCTGCGGCAATACGGCGTGCCGGCAGGATTCGCCTAGGCCTGAACGCGTTTGCAAAGCCTTGGCGGAGAAAGCCAAAGCGTAGTTGGCCACAGTGAGCTCGTTCTCGTTGCGGCTCTTTGCACGACACGACCCGAGCATGCTTCTGGCACGGCCGGTATTAGTTGCTGCGAGTCGCGAGCTGCGAGCCGACGTTAAAAAGGATATGTTTGAACTACGAGGGTGTCAGCAAGAGCCACGCAAATACCTGTTCACACTCGGAGCGGACACGCGCGTTTGATCGAAGTGCTGGATTCGCTCTGTTAGATCGCGTTTCGGTAAGCGCTTCTGGACCGATCTTTTACGATTGCAACTCGATACTGACATGACACTCGGCAAAGAAAGGTTAGACTGACATCGCGTAGCTCCCTCGAACTGCTATAGCTCGACAGTGACGTAGCGTCGAGTCAGAATAAAAATGGCATACTAATAACAGAGTGTACATACCGAGTTGCGAAGGTAATCCGTATGGCGTTTATTTGAGCTCTATATCACACAAAACAAGGAGATAGAATCAATGAAAGTCCCTTTTCGACGACAGCGTTCGTCACCGCTGTCTCGGAAAACAAGGAGATCGAGATGACAAGGGGAAAATATTGACCTCTGAAATTTAGTTCAGGGATCAAACTACTCATCTGGTAAGGGTCCCAAGGGTCGCGCGGGCATATTCCATTCAGCAGGCCAGCCGGTCATGGACAGACGGTCTTGGCCAAGGACCGCCGGAGCAACGGTGCGCCGAGTCGATGTTGCTGCTAGGCCTACTATATTCTGCCGAGCTCGCTCGGTCGGCAGAATCGTGGCTGTTGTAGCTCTTCTCGTGTGTTTGTGGATCCTGCGTTCTTGATCGTCGTGGTCTGTTTTAAGTACTCCTTCCTTTTTTCTTGCTGGTTGAAGTCGGGACGCACGAGAAGAGCACGAAGAAAAATAAATGTCCGTTGGTGGCCGATACCAAGTAACTGAGCGACGCTGTCGGCCTTGTTGATTTGATCGTAAAAAGTGCGTAAGACAGCTTCGGAGCTGTCGTAGGATTCTGTCGTAACCTGCGCAAAGGTTACGACGATTTCGTTTCGAGAGCACGGGTTTTCTCTCAAATTTGTCGTACGCACTTTTTTCGTCGTGAATTCGCTTTGAGAATCCGGCCTCAGAGCTGGTTTTGTCAGTGCTGCCGTGGTTGCCGACTTGCCGTGGTCCCGTGGTGCAGCGTGCGTGCAGCCCTTGCACATCTCAAACGGCCACGTTGTCACAGGTCGTAAATCGTCGACGCGCCACCAAGTGGCAACGCTCGTAACCACAACATTCACGCCGTAGCCTTTCCCGTCTGGCACAAGTGACGTCACGAATGCGCCCAATATCCCAAGACGCATCGCGCTCTCCGATGGCCGATTTTTGAGCGCGCGCCCAATCGCGCCCATTAGGGTGAAAAATATAGCCATCCGTTCAAAATACAAACGCGCGATTATGATTTATGAATATCATTGATCATATTGAACCTATTTCTGACCATAATAGGTGTATTTCAAGTTTCGCTTCAGTATCCCTTTAACGTGCATCACGCAGTAGTGATCCTACGAACGCAATGTTTAACGATACTCATCCAGTTCGAAACGGCCAGGGGCAGGCAGGTGGTTGAGTCTCAGAAAAACCTTGAAGTGATCTGGCAAACCGCCCCCCTACCCCCTTGCACGCTGGTAGTAATCCGATCGAACGCCGCCCGAGTGACGCTGGCATATAGTAAGTTTAGTTTGTACATGATGCAAAATCCTGAGACTGGGAATGAAATTTAAAAAAAAATTGTAAGAAGGCAGAAAGAAGGGGACAGGACCACGCCTCAAACTAAGCTCTTGGAATGAAATTTGAAAGAAAAAGTGTAAGAAGACAGAAAAAGGGGGACAGGACAACGTCTCAAACTCAACTCAGCTGAAGGCTCAGCTCAGGACAACGTCTCAAACTTAACTCAGCTTAGTTGGAGACGTTGTCCTGTACCCCTTTTTCTTTCTTCTGACACTATTTCTTGCGAATTTCATTCCCAGTCTCGGGATTTCGCATCATGATCAACATACACCAGCTCGCCTGCATCTGGATAATTTTTTTGTTTGTAATTGCTTTCGAGGTTTATTTTCCGGGGCGGAAGAAATGCCGAGCAAAAAGTACAGAAGCTGACGCAACTTGAGGTCGAGGAGCGTTCTACAATACCAGTGCCGTCGGAAGGGGAAAACGGGGGGGGGGGGGGGGGGGGGGGAGGGAGGGGGCGGGGCTCCAGTCTCTCCCCCCCCCCCCCCCCCTCCTAGATATTTCGGACTGTTAAAGAAAACAATACGGGGAAAGAGGGCACGGTCTAGCTTCTTTTAATCCGAAATTATTTATGCATATATATAGCTACTGTCGCTCTTCACTGCATAAAAGATCGCGTAGATGGTCATTGTTAGAAAGTCGTTGTCAGAAGGCACTACTCGTCACATGCCCGGTGGCTGGGAAATTCAAAGCTATATCTTTTCGACCTAAATAACTGTGCCATTGGTAAAAAATAATCAATAAATAAACATAACAATAAATGCAAAAATAAAAAGCTGGAGAGAAAAAAAAAAAACTATCAAGAACCAGCCGGAAGTGTTGCATTCTTGCATATTCAGAGGCTCAGAACTGTGAAACAAGTTTCTCCCACCAAAATGTTTACAGGCCAAAAGAAACACGTCCCAAGAACGTAAATTATAAAAACAAAAAAATGTTTTTTTTTTGCTTTTTTTTATGACGTGCTGAACTTGAACAATTTTAGAAATCTTTCCCCAGGAGTTAATTTATTCCTCAATGGGGAAAATAAATTACATTATTTTGTATTCTGCAGATGGTAATGATATGCACTGTCTCTGGTGTTAATCTAAAGGGATATTGAAGCGAAACTTGAAATACACCTATTATGGTCAGAAATAGGTTTAATATTATCAATGATATCCGTAAATCATAATCCCGCGTTTGTATTTTTAACGGATGGGCTATATTTTTCACCCTGAGGGGCCCGATTGGGCGACCGCTCAAAAATCAGCCATCGGAGAGCGCGACGCGTCTTGGAATACTGGGCGCATTCGTGACGTCACTTGTGCCAGACGGGAAAGGCTACGGCGTGGATGTTGTGGTTACGAGCGCTGCCACTTGGTGGCGCGTCGACGATTTACGACCTGTGACAACGTGGCCGTTTGAGATGCGCAAGGGCTGCGCGTACGCTGCACCACGGCAAGTGGGCAACCACGGCACCACTGACGAAACCAGCTCTGAGGCCGGATTCTCAAAGCGAACTTACGACGAAAAAAGTGCGTACGACAAATTTGAAAGAAAACCCGTATTCTCGAAACGAAATTGTCGTAACTTTTGCGCAGGTTACGACAGAATCCTACGACAGCTCCGCAGCTGTCTTACGCACTTTTTACGATCAAATCAACATGGCCGACAGCGTCGCTCAATTACTTGGTAGCGACGACCAACGGACATTTATTTTTCTACGTGCTCTTCTCGTGCGTCCCGATTTCAACCAGCACGAAAAAAGGAAGGAGTACTTGAAACAGACCACGACGATCAAGAATGCAGGATCCACAAACACCCGAGAAGACCTATAACGGCCACAATTCTACCGACCAAGCGAGCTCGGCATAATATAGTAGGCCTCGCAGCAACACCGACTCGGCGCACCGTTGCTCCGGCGGTCCTTGGCCAAGACCGTCTGCCCATGACCGGCTGGCCTGCTGAATGGAATATTCCCGCGTGACCCTTGTGGACCCTTCCCGGTCGAATAGTTTGATCCCTGAACTAAATTTCAGAGGCCTATCTTTTCCCCTTGGCATCTCGATCTCCTTGTTTTCCGAGACAGCGGTGACGAATGCCGTCGTCGAAAAGGGACTCTCATTGATTCTATCTTCTTGTTTTGTGTGATATAGAGCTCAAATAAACGCCATATGGATTACCTTCGCAACATGGTATGTACACTTTGTTATTAGTATGCTATTTTTTTATCTGACACGAGGCTACATCACTGTCGTGGGAACTACGCGATGTCGGTCCAACCTTTCTTTGCCGAGTGTCATGTTAGAATCGAGTTGCAATCGTAAAATATCGGTCCAGAAGCGCTTACCGAAACGCGGTCTAACAGAGCGAATCCAGCACTTCGATCAAACGCGCGTGGCCGCTCCGAGCGTGAACAGGTATTTGCGTGGCTCTTGCTGACACTCTCGTAGTTCACAACATATCCTTTTTAACGTCGGCTCGCAGCTCGCAACTCGCAGCAACTAATACTCGCAGTGCCAGACGCATGCTCGGGTCGTGTCGTGCAAAGAGCCGCAACGAGAACGAGCTCACTGTGGCCAACTACGCTTTGGCTTTCTCCACCAAGGCTTTGCAAACGCGTTCAGGCCTAGGCTAATTCTGCCGGCACGCTGTACTGCCGCAGAACGGCTCTGTTCCTATGCCACAAGTTATGTCACGAGAACTTTCTTACCATCCACCAGATGTGAATTTGAAATCGTTTAATTAGGTTTAAAATTAATTCTCCTGTGTTTTACAGCATGCCATTGATATTTCCGAGGTCGTGCCTGTCCCTAGCCCATATTGAGGCAGAAAGATCGGCGCTAAAATTTCGTTCCGTACCCCTTTAAATGCGATACCTCAAAGAATGTAGGCGAAAAAAATGACCAAGTTTAGGGCATAATTGCCCGCAGGTACATGTTTGAATATTTCTTCGAAACTCGTCTTGAACAACAATACTCATATCTTAAGACGACACGTACCTAGGTTATGCATAGATCATTCTTAAAAAGTTTAACATCTGTACCATAAATAGCTTCGGCTATAGCGCACTTCAAATATGGCACGAACGACAATTGTCAAAAACCCGTCGTTCTTCCTCGCTCCTTCGGGAATCTATTTCTTTAAAACCAAGCATGCCTGATGATTGAAATAAACGGCATTGTCTTTCGCAAGGAACGCGGCACCGCATGTAAGCTTGCGAGACAAAAAAAAAAAAAAATACGAGTGTACCTCACTGCTTGAATCCAAATGAAACCGCCCGCCGGTCTTTCGAAGTTCGACGAACTTCGAACTTTTACCCTAAAAGCTCGAAGTTCGTCGAACCTTTGACTTTTCAGGAATCGAAAGTTTGACAATTTTCGATTCTTTAGTTTAATAAGTTCTAAAGCTCGAAAATTTTCGAATTTGTTAGCGTAGGAAGTTTGAAAGTGCGAAAAGCTTCGAACTTTTTATTGCAAGAGGTCGAAAGTTCGAAACTCATCGATTTTTTAGTCTATCAAGTTCGAAAGTTCAACAAGCATCGAATTTGGCGGGGTAATAAGTTTAAAATTTCGGAACGCGTCGAACTTCTTAGTTTAATAAGTTCGAAAATTTGACTTTCGTCCAATTTCTCGATATGGAAAGTTCGAAAATTCGAAATCTTTTGAACCACTTGATTCGGTCATCGGAACTTCGGTTCGAAAAAACTTCGAGGGCATACCTACACGGGATTAAATATAAAGATGGGCGACTTTAATTCACAGTATGATTGAATTTGTTTATGTGCCTAAATTTTGTCACTTTGCCTGTTGATATTTCACTCACATTTTACGCCATATCAAAATAAAAGAGCACGGCGAGATTGGTGCGTTTTCCACCCATCGGAGATAACACGCCAGCTCGTTGTCCTTTTTGAGCATTGCACGGCGATCCGGTACGCGAACAGTTAGAAAGCGGTCTGCTAGTGCCGTAGCCAGGAAATGTTTTCAGGGGATGCTTTCCTTTGCCCAGACCATTCAAAAAAAAAAAAAAAAAAAGATCAAGAAAGACGAAAATATATTTTGTAATCACAATGTTAGTTGCTACTTTTCTCTTTCTCAGAAGACAAGAATTCAACCTTTTTTATCTCGTCCCTCCGATCTTTAAAGAGGGGAACTTTAGTGTGGAACAACGAAAACACGCAATCATAAAATATAATAATGCGCTTTGAACAAAAAAGCCCAGACAGGCTCACAAAATATTCCGGTGCGTTCACTTCTCTGCGGAACATCCAATGACTGAAAACTACGTAAGAGCGCCAAAAAATAGCGACTTTTAGAATACGATTACACATAAAAACTCCAATGCCCACCGTCCGGGGCCACGAGCAAGTGAAGCGCCACGCTCATTGTTCCTGCGCACATTTTTCAGAAATTATCGTGTTGTGGTCATGTTTCGGGGTTTTTTTCGTTCTTCGTTGTCGTTTTACGAGAAAGTGGCAGAGAAAAGTACCAGTTTCTATCGTTTTGTGGGGTCTAAACATTTAGTGGAAGCCGCGGTCGGTCGATCGAAAGAAGCGAGAGAACACTTTCGGAGCTGTCTTGGATGTTCCCGTGAATGTTCAAAAGCGCAACCTTTATATTCCGTTCACCCTTAGCTGAGACCAGAAGCTCCGCCTTCAGCGCGAGCTTTCTGCCCTTGCTGGCACAAGTCTGAATGCGCAGGCGCGCGCAAACAAAGCACAGCGGAAGCCAGCGAGCTCGCGCTGAAGGCGGAGCTTCTGGTCTGAGCTAAAAACGGAGTATCAAGCGCTCGGGGGACGTTGAAGCTTACACTGTATGGCTTCCGTCTTCGGAGTCTCGAGACCGAACGATCTGCCTCAGCGGCGCTAACGGGCATGGTGGCCAGGATTTGCAGCAGGCGGTTGACATTAGAATACAAGACCTGGGGACCAAGGCAAGTTGTCTCTACCGGTGACAGGCGCTAAGCGGTGCGGTCCTTTCACATCTGTGTCCAAACCAGAACTTCCTGAGACAGTTTGTTTAATGAAACGAATGCTCCGCAGTCTGGTGATTTGCCCAAGCCGAGGATTGCGACATTGAAACCGACGTCGTTGGCCATGACATTGCTCTCGCCTAGGGCGGACGATGCTGCCTGACGTGAATGTGCCGACTCTGTTGGAGACGTTGATGGCACGCTTGAAGTTGTAGGTCAATAATTATTCTTGAAAAAAGCGTCAAGCAACAGCTTTGGCTATTGAATTAATTTTTGAGAGTCTATATACGTAAAGGAACTTTCACGACTCACGTGTTGAACGCAGGATTATAGACATTACCCACTGCAGCGATTAAAGAAGTAACCTAGGTACGCTTTGAAACCAAAAGAATTATGAGCATTTCAAAGTGCTTCTACGGTGCATATGCTGCCGCTTTTCTCTCCCGCTTCTTTTTTACATCTTGGTATGCCCCCAAAACAATTAAAAAACGGGACGAAAAAAAAGAAAGAAAGCTAAACTGTTTGTCATTTTGTCGTCCTGTTCGTAGGGTTGTAAGGTTTGCAAAGTCAAAGTATTGCTATTTTGAAATTTTGTTTCGCTGCTCTAATAGTGGCGTGGAGTCCTTGAGGCTCTAAGAGTAGGGGAACTTTATGGTGAATTCCGCTCGCAGATCTCGAGCGCTCCAAAAGTGCTCCATTTGGAGCGCTCATATTCCGCTGGCAGATCTGGCTCGAGTTGGTCGTCTTTCGCTCGTAACCCCGCCAAGTTCGGCGGGGTTAGGGGCGCTCCGCTCCACGGAGCGCCCCTAACCCCGCCGAACTTGCTCTGGGGGATTTCACAGATCTCTCCGGAAGTTGACAGAGCGGCCCACGTGATTTCCGTCTAAACCGACAGTGCGCATGCGCGGCGAGGTTGGAGGGGTCGGCGGGCCGGTCGGGCCGTGGAGCTGGATCTGTGCGGGTGCGGCGGTTGTTTACGCGGGATTGTGACGGCTTGAACGCTTCTACCTCGCGTAGATCAGGGATACAACGCCGGGACTGTGGAGCGTGCTAAATCGTAAGCGCTGACATCTGTGATCGTGAGAGGAAGAACGACAGAAAAGCCGGAGGCAGACGCAAGGTTAGGCCTGTTCATTCTGCAGCCAATGGTTGTTTACCTTTTTACACTGCATTCCGCCGGCGTTTTCCCGTGAAATAAAGCAAGAAGTGATTAGGCAACGACCGCGCAAGGGATGGTTTGTTACCTCTGTGTTTTTTAAAGGCGTGCACAAAATCTGAACTCCACCGCTGGCAATCGCTGTCCGTGCCCCGCCGCGTCGAGGCGGCCGAAAGGTGTGTGACGGTGCCGAAAGCGGACGTATTCGTGATTTGTGACATGGGCGCCGTGGTACGTATAATTTCGCCCG
Source organism: Ixodes scapularis (assembly GCF_016920785.2). Lineage (NCBI taxonomy): Eukaryota > Metazoa > Arthropoda > Arachnida > Ixodida > Ixodidae > Ixodes > Ixodes scapularis. The sequence goes on from NW_024609835.1 coordinate 82,737,662, forward strand.
GCCTGTGTCGTGTGTTATTTCTGCAGCTAAGCAGTGACAGTCGTCACTGGTCGTCGGAAAGATCAATCGGCTGAGGCGTTGGTGGGCTTGTCAAGTTCGAGCAGCGGCCATTTTGAACGGTGGAGGGGGAAGCGGTGGGGAGGGGTGTGGGGGAGGTCGCTCCAAAAATGCCAGTTTATCTTCCCCTCGTCGATTCGGAGCGGGTCCCACGGAGCGGAATTTTGCCTCCCTCGCGAATTCCTCCCTCGCGGATTTTGGAAAGCGCTCCGGATCTACGAGTGGAATTCACCATTAGTCAAGCCGCCTGCATTCTCCGAGGCGAGGCCAGCGTTTTTCGAGGTCAGGATTTCGCGGCTTATGTGACGTCAGGAGCGGAGTCATACGCGCCTGCGAGCCCGAAGAAAGGCTTAGGTTGCTAATAACGCTGTCGAGTTTGGCGAGAGCTCTTTGTAAAGCCGGAGCCGGACTTCTATTTCTCACGCTCACGCAGTCCACGGACAGTTTTGTCATCTTCGTTTTGCTTTCGAATGTTCCGGCCCCTCGCCGTAGTGGGTTGTCGAACAGAAAGAGAAGCACAAAACAAGAAAAAAAAATAAAATAAAAGCTGACAATGAAAAAGGGAAAGGGGGAAAGACGAAAACCATGCAATTTCGAAAGTGTTTCGACCCTTGAACACGACCTGGCTACGCCACTGTCTGGTTTACCAGCGCGGCTAACCAGCGCACCCCGACGAGCTGCCACCTTGAGCATGCGTGTCTTCGCGGCAACCGCGTCGTATTTACACGTACGGTATGTCGGCTTCCCAGTCGGTACCATATCGTTCTCGTGGTTTGGACCCGCTTTAAAACAACGATTCGGGGCAGTGGTGAGCAGATCGAAAACAAACAAATGTTGGGGGATAACGAACGCAGACCAGCATTTATTTTCTCCAAAATCTCATACAAATGTGACAAAACAAAAATCACACTATCGGGTTTGTCGACACTCGCTGCTTGGCAGATTTGCCGGAGTGGTGTCAAGCGACTCTGGTGATTCCGCCGGAATGCTTCGATGAAATCGATATTCCACAGCGACCTCTTTCTGACAGATGGCCAGTCTGTTGTTATTATAGTAAACTTTCACCACGCCGAGTCAAGAAACTGACACCGAAGAAAGCGGACGAATCCTAATTACGCAACGTACGCGTTTGAAATTGTAGCGCATTTCACAGAACCTTTACAAACAATGCAAAAATAGAGTCCCACTTTCATCGCGTACCGCTACTATCGTTTACCTAGCCGAGACACTCCAGATGAAAGTTTCTGGCCGGCTTGGTTAAAATGTTTCATTGGGTCCACCGTTCCCGTACATTTGATGGCGCTTGTTTCGACCGAGAACGGCTGCCATAACGTACGACTAGCACATGATAAAAAATAGCACACACATGAGGTCATCCTTAATTGTAATTAACTCTACCTTTGGCGCGTCATGGAGCTTCCCGCTTTTGCCGGCACACCACCACCACCGGCTGTTAGGCCTATGGGCCCGAGCTCGCTAGACAGATAGGCCTAACGGCGGTAGCACATCCTCGGAGCAGTCCACGTCCACAATCGCCCAGTGAGCGCACGAACGTTAAAGATGCACACCAGCACGGGAAAACGTGGACAGCAAACGACACGCGGCAAGAACGGCAGGTTCAGTTCGCACAAATGAGCGCCTCGAGCACCACACGGGCCCCAGCTGCCCCGAATTCCGTTCCCGTATACATTTGATGGCGCTTGTTTCGACCGAGAACGGCTGCCATAACGTACGACTAGCACATGATAAAATATAGCACACACATGAGGTCATCCTTAATTGTAATTAACTCTACCTTTGGCGCGTAATGGAGCTTCCCGCTTTTGCCGGCACACCACCACCACCGGCTGTTAGGCCTATGGGCCCGAGCTCGTTAGACAGATAGGCCTAACGGCGGTAGCACATCCTCGGAGCAGTCCACGTCCACGCGCACAATCGCCCAGTCGAGCGCTCGAACGTTAAAAATGCACACCAGCACGGAAAAACGTGTACAGCAGACGACACGCGGCAAGAACGGCAGGTTCAGATCGCAGAAGTGAGCGCCTCGAGCACCACAGTGGCCCCAGCTGCCCCGAATTCCCAAATGGGGCGCTCGCGCGTGGGCTTCTGGGTAGTCACCGCCGTCGGGCAGCGCTCTCCGGGCTCGTTGACGACGCGAATAGAGCGTTCTTGGCGGCGATGTGCAATGTTCGCGCTCGTCGCTACAAGTGCACAAAAATTGAGAAATCTGCCACGCGCCACCTAAGCTGCCACGCGCCACCGACCTGTGCGCACCCGAACTCGTATGGACCAAGAAAACGCAACCTACGTATCCATCCGTGGATCGCGCCGTCTTTATTTACTTTTTTCTGCTGTGGCTTGGAATCGGGCAGAAATCTGGCCCCGCCAGGTACCGACGCAGGTATTTCCAGAGAGGGGACGTTAGCGTATCAGATGTCTTTTGGAACCACCCTGCCCCCCCCCCCCCCCCTTTCCCTTTGTTTTCCCGCCCTAAATTTTTACACCTGCACAAATCAAAAGGGGGTCAGAATATCTGGACAGACCGCCCCCCCCCCCCCCCCCCCTTAATCCGCCACTGCGCCCCGCCAACGGCTCGCTTATCCTTTTGAGATCGCGTGAAAGCTTTCTCGAGAGGCCGTTGGCTGTATTTTTCGTGAAAACCCAGGGAGATGCAGACACGCATTTTTCGGTCCTGTTCAGACGGCGCATTCATTTCACGAAACTCGCTTCGCGAGTCAAGATACGCCAGAAAAATGCATCGTGTGAAAGGGCCTTTAAACAACACACAATGTTTGCACTACGCTTGAGTCTGCCCGAAAAGAGCTGGATTGTCTTCTGCTTCCCCATAGTACCCTCAACTTTTGGGTATTCGCCAGATTGAGCGAAAAGTTCGTATTTTGTGATTGGTTTTTCACTGGTGTAATATTTGTTGTTCGCCAGCGTCGGGATTTTGAACAAAAAGCAGCCCCAAAACGTCTTGGACCCATTATAACGACCTCTACCACGACGGGAAACCCGTTGGTGCCATAGCCGGGACCGAGCGGGTCAGGGGAAACGCCGGCTGCGTCAATGGCGGCCGATCTCCCGCAGACGGGTGGACGAATGGGAGTATTTTCAACTCCCATTTCGTCTTGCGGAGGGTTGTCATACAAGAACTCCAGTTTAAAATGGGAGTAAAATCAGGTGTTGTCGCTTTTATAACTCGTCTCTTAGCGACCAGAGTAAAGTGGTAGTTTCTAGTTTATACACTCCCATGTGCGGGAGTGAATGCTTTAGACTTGGGAGTTAAATCGGTATCTTATTCTTTAAAACTCCCCTCCGGGCTACTTTTCGTTTACAGTGTAGGGATACTCGGGCGAGATATCATCAGTGCAGCCGTTCAATCGGCTGGCACCACGGTGTTGCTCGCACGCGCTTCAATGGAGCTCGCTACGACTTTGTGTTTTACATTCTCGCTGGAATTTGAGCACCAAGAGAGCTTGGATGATTGACACCTTGCTCGGCTTGACGTCAGCGTCGCGAGAGTCCGATTTGCGCGTTCCGTAACATTCGAACTCAAAGATGTGCTCGACGAGTTTAGCTACCCAGAAGTGACGGCATTCAAGATGGCTGCGTCCTTCTGGAAAAGGCGTATTGGCGACGTGAGCGATCGAACGCGTCGCTGTGGTCGGCCTGCCACGATTGACCGAATGCTGACAATGACGTCAGCAAGATTTCTCATCGACGGAAATAAGAGAAATGTAACAACTTCAATTTTGACTGTGTTGGCAGTGTTGCTTCGAAAGCGCTATGATTTCAGGCTTCCACCATGCCCATCACAAACACCATCGAACTTGTTGTTCACAAGGTAATGACGTCACGAAAGGTAACCGAACGAGGGCGCCACCGAAACATTTCGCCGCTAATTGTAACAGCAGATTGAGAATGACAAGGACGAGCTTTAGCCGAGCTTCCTATACTTCGTTTCAGCTTCGGTCCAGACGCAGCCAAAGCTACAAGCGCGAGCTCCGGGCTTTCAGCATCCCTGCCAACAACGCGCGCTCGTGCAGTGCAAGCACTGTTCTGGGCCACATGCTCGCGCTTGTAGTATTGGCTGCGTCTGGACCGAAGCCGAAACGATGTATAGCTCCAATATTGCTCGGGCATCTCGTGCGCCTCGCGCGTGCACGCGCAGCCGAAGCGTGGCAAAATGCGGCGAAAGCGCGTTGGAGGCATTCCAAAGAGACACCCTGCCCACCTTGTCACTGACCAAAAAAAACATCCTAAAAAAATACAACGCCGGATTTCAAGTCCTCGACGCTTGAGCCCGATTCTTGATACCGCGACCTTCGAACGGCTGAGCGTGACTAATTCCAGTGCCATATATCCAATTTTGCTTTCAGGGTTCATAGCCGTTAGTGCCCTCTGCCTCTTTCCGCGGCTTGTTCGGGAGCAGAGCGACTCCCTTTTGAAGAGGCTGGTAAGCAATGTTAATATATTTTTTTTTAGGCTTCACCAAAGGTTAACGGGAAAGTATCTGTCAATTTTTATTTAAAACAGATGATTTCTTGCCTCAGGTTTAAACTAAATATAAAATAAGCATCTCGGACTACCGGGGCGAGATAACGAAAGGGTAGGAAGTAACATTTTAACTTCACGCGATCATTTCTCGTCACGTGCACCAACTTCCCTGAGAAGGAACCTAACCCCCAGAAGGAGTATTCACTGGGCGTTATATTTGAGGGCGATGTTTAGAGCGCATGCTCTGAACGAGTCCACACTAATAGGCTGCTAAGACCGGCAATCTTGAGGGTGCTAAATAGCACGTCACAAAAGAACTGTGGAAGCTCGCCATCAGCACGCGCTCAGCAGTCGTGCACACAGCTATGGCCGCCAGTGAATACTTTCTATACTTTGTTCCACCTTAGGTCCGAGCGCGGCCGATAATATGAGCCGACGTGCCAACCAAACAGCGCAAAAAGCGCAACGTTATGGTGTGCTGTCTGCGCTTGATGGGACTATGGCCGGTGGAGGAGCACGGCGAATACCGACTGGTCCTAGAAACTGCAGAGAACACTCCATGGCGTTGTACCTCTTTCGCTGTTTGATTGGCCCTTTGGCTCATTAAATCGGCCGCGCTCGGACCTAAACTGAAACGAAGTATAGGTACTTACAAATTTTATTTTTAGTGGTGGCCACTGGTTCTCGCGTAGTCTATACTCGGTGGAAATATTTATTAGAAATCAGTAAAAATTACAAAAAATATAAAACTATATTGAGGCCAATAAGAATGGGAAAGCAATACTTTAGAATGAGACCTAAGACAGTTAAAGGTGTTGGTTATAATATGTTGAATATTCAATAAATTATGAATAATTTGCCATCAATTGATACCTCAAGCGGTTGTAAAGAATATAGAACGCGATATTAATGCTCCGAGTTTAGGTAAAATGAAGCGTGACCAGAATGGAGCAGCATGAAATTGCGCCAGTTGCAAGCTGGTTAAGAGGGGAATTCATCAATCAAAATAATTCGTTCAACTATCATTATTTATTATCTTCGCCATTCAGGAACTCATGGTTTGTTGGTTGGTTGTGTCGTTTGCCAGACGTGACATTTGCCTCACTCACGGTGAGCACGTTTCACGGGCCTGGGTTGTTGTAGGTTGATGAGGGTGAATGCGGGGAAAGGGAAGGGAAAATATGGTGATGAAGGGGTCCGGGGATGGCGAGGGCAGCGTTAGCAAAATAATGACTAGACATGTTTCGCGGGCGAAAATAAAAAAAAAGTGATTAGGGCCGTTAAGACGAACTTTGACATATGTTCAAACAATGCTAAACACGACAGAACCACATAGCGCGCACCAGCAAGCACAAAATAAATAATGCGAGTAGTATTATCGATCTAACTATAGAAAATTGCAAGCATGGCGCCACAAGTGGTGCCCCATGCGTGCAAGCGCGTGCAACGCGCGGGTGAACGTCGCTTTGGCAAGCTCGTAATCGCACGGGCGTGCCTGCCCGAGCAGAGACATGGCGGCGGCCAGTCGCCCAGCTTGCAATCGTCTATACTTATATTCACCCCACGTGCGAGCGAAGGCAAAGCTGGAAGCGCGAGCAAGAAAGCTCCGCGCGTTCGGGCTTTGCTCGAGCGCGCGAGCTGGGGAGAAGCGCTAAAAGTGCTGCTCTCGCGCTCTCAGCCCCGGCCCCGCCCGCAGATAAGGCGAAACGAAGTATACGCCTCGCAAGTGGGCTCATTTTCGTCTTCTGCGCATGAGAAAGGAAGTAGCGGTAACGTCAGAACGCCGAGCCCTGATTGGCTGATCGCGACCCCCTATCTCAGCGTCGTCTGCTCCTTTGCAACGTCGTCTGCTCGCAACGTCGTCTGTGCCTGTCTTACCTTTCCTGCGACTTTCGGAGCGAACTCGCCTTCGCCTTTAAGAGAGGGCAGACGAAATAACTCGAGCGGTACGTTGTTTTTGTCTAAAACTAGCAGACGCGCATCAAGGAGGGAAGTCAAAGGACTCACTGGCGAGGTGTCCCGGAGCGCCGAGGTTTGTTTGCTTAGAACCGAGAGTGAGCGTGTTAGTGTCCGCAAGTTCCCTCCCAAATACTTTTTCCCTCCATTCGTGTGCGGCGAGACCCCTCACTCTTTAACGGCGTCGGCGGGTTGGCGCAGTTAACGTCGTCTGCTTTACGTCTGCTAGTCAAAGCGATGGCTGCTTTACCTTTCCTGCGTCTGTCGGAGATTCACCGCTTTTTCACCGGCGAGAGTCACCGTTGCCTCGGGAAGCAAGGAGATAACAAGAGCAAAAAATTAACCTCTTAATCTAAAATTGAGGTCAGCGATCAAAGTATAATACGGGAAGGGTTCACAAGGGTCGTGCGGGCATATTCCATTCAGCACGCCAGCCGGTCGTGGGCAGACGGTCGCCGAGTCGCGGAGCGCCTGCTAGGCCTAACTGTCCAGCTCGTTTTGTCGCGTTCGGTGGAATCGAGGCCGTTGGAGCTTTTCCCGGGTGTTTGTGGATCCAGCGTTCTTGTTCGTCGTGGTCTGTTTGAAGTACTTCTTAATTTTTTCTTGCTGCTTGAAGTCGGGACGCGTCAGAAGCGCAGGTAGAAAAATAAACGTCCGTGGGTCGTCGCGACCGCGACGCTGTCGGCCATGCTGTCGGCCATGCAAGAAGTGCGTAAGACAGCTTCGGAGCTGCCGTAGGATTTCGTCGTAACCTGCGGAAAACTTACGAAAATTTCGTTTCGTGAATACGAATTTGTTCTTAAGTTTTGTCTTACGCACATTTTTGGCGTAAGATCGTTTCTTGAATCTGGCCTCTGCGCTTCCGAAAGTCGCAGGAAAGGTAAGACAGACGCACACGACGTTGCGAGCAGACGACGTTGCAAAGGAGCAGACGACGCTCAGATAAGGGGTCGCGATCAGCCAATCAGGGCTCGGCGTTCTGACGTCACCGCTACCCCCTGCGCAAGAAGCAGACGAACTTGCCCTCCACATAGGCTACCTTTAAATAATTAAAAGCGCCGAAAAAGACAAGGACAAAAAAGTGGAACGACACAAGGCGCCTTGTGTCGTTTCACTTCTTTGTCCTTGTCTTTTTCGGCGCTTTTAATTATTTAAAGAACCATGAACCAACTGGCTCAACTTTCCACTTTGCTATAGGCTACCGTTCTAAAGTTTCTTACACGTCACAGTCACAGTCTTGAGAGCAGTTTGCACGCGCCCAAAAAAACTAAACACAAATTTTCTCAGCCGTATGCACGTGGAAGTTGGTCCCTTCGGAAAAAAATGTAGCTTCGAGCGTGAAAGGAATGTCCAGCCTAGGGTGCCTCAATAGAGAGTTTTAGTAGATCGTTCCGATACCTCCGATAGCCCCGATAACGATACTATGCATGCGCAAGGGAGGCGGTGGCGGGGTATCGGGATATCGTTATCGGAGTCATGGGAACGATCTACTAAAACTTTCTAATGTCCTTTTGTTTAGGGTGATGCCATCGTTTGTAGTACCCGATGCCGACAGCACGCGCACACAGGCAAAATACATAAAAATCGCAGGAAACAAAATGTCGCCGTAGCACAGTCAGCGCCACGAGCACGTGCAGGGACACGCTCTTTCACGCGCCTCAGAACAAAAAATAAAAATAAGCGTTCGAAACAAAATGGTTAGATGTCATCACCCCAAGCAAAGCGCACATGAAGGCACCCTAGTCCAGCCCTCTCAGGCAGTTCAAGAATTCAATTCGTTCGGATGCGTAGTGTTCGCACTTGAAAAATATGGGGTCAATTGTCTCTTGTTGGTCACAGTGTTGGCAATTAGGGCTGGCCGCTTTTCCAATCCGGTACAAGTTAACGTTTTTATACGCGGAATCTGATATAAGGCGGTGAAGAAGGGAAGCAAACTTGCGTGTTAAGCCCCGCGTACATGCCAGAGGAGGCGGGTCATGCGCTGCAATTCTTGAAACCGGATGTCTATGCTGTATCCAGGTTTGGATTGATATTTTTGAGTCAGTCTGGGTCGGAAGCTGTAAAGTAGCAGTAGGTAGGAGCAGAGCGTTGGAAGCCAGTTGGTCCGCCTTTTCATTGCCGAGACTGCCGACATATGAAGGTATCCATTACAGTCGAATGTTACAGCCTCGGAAAACAAGTAGACGTCCCAAGTTAAATATCTCACGATTCATGTTGGCATTAACGCCTCTGCCACTTCGAATGCTTTGCACTGCACACTTGGAGTCCGTGGCGAGCAGCCAGTTTTCTGGTGGCCTTTTCAAGATATAAAGAAGAGCTGCGTGAATTCCGCGAAGCTCGGCCGTAGTCGATGAAACAGCGTGATCAAGCCGTCCTGACCAAGAATGGGGTTTTGATGGGATATGGTATGCCGCAGACGCGGAATCGTTAATGAGATTAATGGCCGGTTCACACATACAGCGGAGCGCTACGTTAGCGCTACGTGAGCGCTCCAAGGAGCGCTGATGTGACGCTTCCTGGCGCGTGATGTAGCGCTCTGTTAGCGCTTCAGAAGCGCTCTGTTAGCGCTTCAGAAGCGCTTTGTTAGCTCTCTGTTAGCGCTACAGAAGCGCTCTGTTAGCACTTTCACGCCCCTTGTGCCGTGCTTGCTGCTGCGGAATAGCGCGTGCACGGCTATTCCTTGGTTGTTGTTTTTCCTTTGGCATTGAAAGAAGAGGAAGTAAAAGAGCTGCTATCCAAGCACAGGGTCGGGCAGGCGACCCAGAGTCATGGACTCTGAGCGACTAATTGATTGGGTACGACCTCATAGCTTTCAATTCGATATGTGTGACGCTGGTTTCAAGGACACGCAGGTAAACATGATCGCCTTCGAAAGAGCTGTGTGTTTCGGTCCCTCAGCCTAGGAACAAGGTTCGCCGGGGACCCGTCGGTATCTCGGTGGCGAAATGTTTCGCGCACCCAGTAGGCTTTTCTGGGAGTTAAGCCGTCCACACAGATATGCACTAATCGCGTATGTAAGAGCATTTGTCGCATTTCTATTTCAGCATCCCACATGTCCGCCATGGTGCTTCTGATGCACACCCAACCACAGGAACCGAAACCGCAGTGCACCTGCTAATTCGCAGCACCGCGGTACAAAAAGCGCTAACACGGCGCTACTGAAGCGCTAACAAGGCGCTACTGGAGTGCTAACAAGGCGCTTCTAAAGCGCTAACCACGCGCTATATTAGAACGAAGTCACGCGCTGGAAGCGCCACATGAGCGCTCCTTGGAGCGCTCACGTAGCGCTAACTTAGCGCTCCGCTGTATGTGTGAACAGGCCTTAACAGAGCAGATCTTAAATGAAGCGTGGCGGGACGCCAGGACGTCTTCCGTCAAGGCGCGGCTGACCAGCGAGGAATGCCGTGATTTTCCATGAAAGCCAGGGATGTCATCATACACGGTGAATGGATGCTCACTCCACGGTGAATCGGCTGGAGAACGCTGAACAGCTGGCGTAGATCCAAGCGCCTCTATCAAAGTGTCGCAGTGACTGCAAGAATGAGAACAATGCCGCCGTTGGATATCCTCGTAAAGAGAACCACCGCTGCTCGACTGGGCGAGTCGAACCAGATGGCGAAGAGCCCGTTCCTTAGCGTGCAAAGATACTGACATTTCCTGGGCCTCAATCCACGTTGCCTCTATTCGAGAGTAAGAGGGGAGTCCTAGGGCCATCCTTAGTCCAGCGCGATGGCGTCGTTCCATCTGATCCCACAGAGAGCGAGTAGGGGCAAGTACGGCGCGACATAAAGAATCCGAGACAGGTTCAGCGCTCGATGCACGTTAGTTAGGGCTCGAGGAGTTGGTCCCCAATCAAGGCCACGAAGCCTACGAGTAAGAGAGGTCGTCATCGTGCTCTGCCGTACAAGAGGAGTTACGTGGCGACACCAGCAGAGCTGCGAGTCGAGATCAACACCCAGATAACGGTAGTTTCGCACACGTGGCCACATTCGGATCCCAGATAAAGTTAAACGTGGAAACCCGTGGCGAAGAGGACGGCGGGAACATGCGAGCACAGCCGTCTTTTCTGCCGAGATGGAGAGGCCGAGGTCTTTCAGCGTGTTTGCAACTCGTTTAAGGCAGGTTTGCATAGAAGGGCGAAGTATACGGCGATCGGAATGGGAAGCCCACAAACAAATGTCGTCAGCATAAATTATCATAACACTAGGATGATGTGATGAGTCCATGCACAGTTGTAGCGTTGCCATTACGACGTTGAAGAGTGTCGGGCTTAGACAGCTACCTTGAGGCAGTCCCCGCAGCAGTGGGCGAACAGCACCTTTAAACGTTCCCCGGCGGGCAATGATAGTCCTGCCGTTCAGGAAGTCTTCGAAATATTTTAACATCCTTCGCGTTACGCCAAGATGTCTCGAGCACGCAAGAACAACATCGTGGGGAACAGAGTCAAATGCGCGTTCTACGTCGAAAAATACTGCCAAGCCTGTATGGCCCTGGGAACGGGCGTCTTCCAATGCTGACGTGAGAGTCGCAATGCAGTCAGCGGTGCAGCGTTCGCTTCTGAATCCTGCGAGCTCAGAGGGAAGAGCTTCAGTATCGTCGAGGAACCACTGAAGGCGTGTAAGGACCAGGCGCTCTAAAGGCTTGCCAACGCATGATGTCAAAGGTATCGGGCGATAGGATGACAACTCCGAGGAGGCCTTGCCGCGCTTTAAAAGGGGTGTTATTAATGCGTGTTTCCATTCTTGAGGGATTACACCCGAAGACCAAACTGAATTTAAACGTTCGAGTAAGGAGCTGCGTGACTGATAGCTGAGATTTCGTAATGCTTGATATGTTGTGTGATCAGGCCCGGGAGCGCTGTGACGCTTGCCTCTTCGAAGAGCAGTTTCCAGTTCTGACATGGTGAGGGGGTGGTCCAGATTCTGCGGACTTCGCGATGGGCCAGCCAGCGATAGGGGCCACGATGACCTTAGAGAGCGTGGAGCAACGTTAAAGCGTATCGAAAATTCGTCGGCAAGTTGACATAATGCCAAGCCAATTTTTAAACTAAGAGCACCGAACACGTCTCGAGGTGTCGGAGATCCACTCATACCTCTTAGCACTTTATAGATCTTCGGCTTCATTGTACATGGGGTCAGCGACGAGCAGAACTGGCGAAATTGTCTGCGACGAAGTACTCGGGTGTGCCGGCGTAAGGCTGACGTTACACGGCGACACTCCACCCAATCGGCAGTCTTGTTAGAGCGGAGCGCACGGCGCTGGGCACGACGGCGAGCTGCCCGAAGACGAAGAAATTTTAAGTCCGGGCTAGGTTGCGATACTCTGAGTGTTATTCTTGTCGTAGATTGGACGAAACAGCTTGGAATGGCTTTTAGGATATCCTCTGACGAATCGAGAGACAGAAGACTTTTCCGGAACGGGTCCCAATTGGTTACATGGTACAGACGACGCGGCAAGCGGCCCACCCTAGGTATACTCATTAAAACTGGGAGATGATCACTTCCGCGCGTGTGTCCACGTCCAGCGACCAATATACGTCAAGATCGGGCGAGGCGAAAAAAAGGTCGAGGACGCCAGGCTTCCCGCGATGGCCGAAAAATGTTGGAGAGCCATCATTTAAGTGCACCAAGTCTGTAGATTAAATGGCGTCTGCAAGGGATGTGCCCCGCGGCGTCGCGCGTTTACTGCCCCACAAAGGGTGATGCGCGTTAAAGTCTCCACATAAAAGCAGAGAACCGGGAAACTGCCGACGTAAAATTTCAATGCTCTTCGCATCGAAGCGACCCGCAGGAGATATATACACGGATACAATAGTCATCCTAAAAGAACGAAATATGACAGTGCAAGCCACGAACTCTACTGTTTCGCTACACAGATGTGACACATCTTCTGCAGCTTGTTGAATGGTGGAGTGAACAAAAACCGACGCTCGCGACAGGCTGTTTGGGTCAGAGACGGCACTTTCGTAATGAACATATGGCTGAATTCGTGATCCAGGTGGGAGCCGGCCTTCCGAGATTGCAAGTATAGGCACTGGCGTAGAGGCAAGATAATAGAGAGTTTCAGAATAGGGGGCCCCAACGCTTTGGGGAACCCAACGCTTTGGGGTACCCAACGCAACGACACCTCACGCAGCGTGCTTATAGAATAGGGTTTGTCGCGACGCAACGCGGCACGCTCGCCTTTTTCGCATGCAGCGCCATTGTGGACAACGAACGAACTTCTTAACAGTGAAAATTTATTGAAACGCAAAACATTTGCGCTGAAACGACACTTTATTGTGGCTTGCGGTTCAAGTAATAGGGAGGGTCCCCTATAAAAATGGCTTCCGCCATTCAATATACATATGACTGACATTCTATTGCCCCTATCGCCATTCGATTGCTCTCGCTTGAAATTTATGGACACGGTATTACCCCTTTATTGAAGTTTGGCACTGACGTGGTAGGCGCTACAATGGCAATCAAATGGCAAAAGAACCCTTTAGCGTCTTTTTATTGGCAGGTGTCAATACAGAATTCGGGTATCGTCTTTTTATACTCATCCTATTGTCAATCAAGCGCCCCCGGTGGCAGTGCAATACCGGCCAAATTCTGCTGCAAATAAATCAAACTTTAGGTACAAACCATAGTTATAATATACGCTAGAGGTTCAATTGGCTCTCGTGTTCCGCGGCAAATTGAAGAAAACCATACATGGTAAATTTCTTCCAAAATGTAATTTAATTACAATTACAATCATTTCGCTCTAAAAGTAGTTTAACCATAATTACAACTACTACTATGTGAAAAATAATTCATTACAATTACAAATTACATCAAAAAGTAATGTCATTACTTTACAATTACTTATTTCTGGGAGCGACCATTTTCGTCTATATAACTTCAAGCAACATGTTAAGGATGCAACGCATTTCTTCATTCCTTGCCCAAATGTTTGAATCGCCGAATATATGTCACGTATTGTACATTTTTTTTGTAAATTTTCTTAAATTAATGAGAGAAGTTAACAATTTGGGATAATGAAATCCTACGTTCTTATATTTTCAATAAATAATAATAAATTAGTTTATATACACGAAGACACCAGATCACTAAAATAAAATTGGTTGACACACTTTTGTTAGCCAGGCAAATAAAAATGTGACAATTAGCCCTATCTGAATGTTTTAATAGTGTTAATATATGACTACAATCTACATCCACACGCGCTAATACAACCATATTTACAGACACACGTTCCATTTTTTCCTAAATTATTTACAGTGAGTTGAAATTACAATGGCTCAAAATTTATAAGACCCGAATAGGGGTTCCCGAATCCATCATGACAATATGCACAGGCGCGAAGTCAGCTCAAAAATGCTTATGCAAATAATATCCGAAGTAAAACCAACGAAAAATAAACGTGAAAATAATACAAAAAAATGCGACAGTACTCAAAGAGGGGCGCAAAAAAACTGGCAAACAAATAAATAAAAAAAAATTACTTCATAGACATAGACCCTTAAAAACCTCAGCCTCGGCCGCCTTTTTTTTTTTTTTTTTTCGGACATTTTATTTTGTTGGGACATTTGACGATATTTACGACATTTCTTTTTTATGACTAACACTGAAAAAAAAGAAAAGAAAAATGCTGTCGACGACAGTGCTAAAAGCGCGAGCTCGTTGCTTTGGATCGCGCGCCACGAGCGCTCCAGCATCGGGTGCAGTCATGCCAGTCAAGGCTACTTGCTCGCTGCTTGCACGGCCTTCGCAGCTATTCTATGCAAGGGTGATAATCCGTCGTACTGCACACAAGTACAGCTCCAGAAAAATGCGTACGAAATTACTGCGGCTGGGCTCTGTCGCCTCTGGTACACGTAATCTTCATTTGCAACAAGAGTGACGGACGGCACCGGGCGAAGTTTGAAAATGGAGAACGCTTATTTTGATGTTCCTAAAAACGTGACGAGTACAGGCGGCAATGTTGACAACACGCACTAGCGCGGACACCGCCGAGCCGCCGAGCCGAGCACCCGGCCACACACACGCCGAGCTACCGACATTTCACAATGCAGTCAGCGGCATCCAAAGAAAACGTGTTGTAGACGTAAAAATAACTAAGATGTCAAAATAAAAGCTGCTATTTTTACGTCCATGACGCCATTGTCCACGCCCCCTGGATATCCAATCGGTGTCGAAAATACTCAGCCTCCGATTCCAAACCGAAACTAAAATCCCGTCGTAGTTGTGTGGCTAAGCGAAGTTTCGTATCGCGTATAAAACTTTTATTTTAATACATTTGTTTTAGTTCTTTAAGTTTGTTAAAACGTTTTATTGTTTCGGTTCGCCACTGTTTTACGAATAATGTTACGTTAACTTTTTTATTTTCGCATTTATTATGCACCTCGAAACAGTCTTTTACAAGCCAATCCAATCCACCCTGAACATTTGCGTCGAAGCTTCCGAAGCTTTGTTGCGGTTTGGTGTGTCTTTTATTTTTACGTAGAAGTCATATCGATCCGATATGCCGCGTCCGAGAATGGATTTTGCGACTAATAAGTGGCGAGGCACCACGCGAGCAAGAATGAACAGCCCTGGAGGTTGTGGGCACAGCTCAATTGCCTCATTCCTCGGGGCTTCTCGAAGGTAAGCCTTTTTTCTCTGTGTCCTCCTAAGCTTCCGTTCAAGCATCTCCTTGGTTTGTTACCTTGCGCTCCCTTTGCCTAATCGCGCCCGAGAAGTGTATTCTGACAGGTATTTTCCTTAGGCGAGCATCTCTCCTCGCGCTTTTCGTCAAACCGTCCGACGGGTTGCGAGTTCTAATCGCGAAGCCATGATTCGGTCACCCAACACGTCGGTCGACCTGTCAAACGTTTTATCGCACGTGGGTCGTCACTTCGCGTCGGCACGCATCGCTGCCTACCCATATCTGTACTGGCCAGGTTTCTTTGTCGGCCCGCGCGTCTTATCGCTGTGGGTGATCTCAAGCGACGCGAGCGAAACGCGTAAAAAAAGAAAACATTGTGGTTGGAGCCGTTTGATTTACTGCGCTATATATATATAGAGAGAGAGAGAGAGTAAAGCTATACGCACTCCGGAGTGCACTTCGGACGGAAATGGCTATACGCACTCCTCCGAGAGATCATGCCGCTCGGGCCACCCTTTTAGAACGGCGCTTTTATCACTGGGGAGCTCGTTAACACAGCCCCCCGCCTGCGTTCACGCCGCTTCGCGGCGACAGTATCGGCTGCTAATTACAAATCGTAACCAGTACACGCCGCTTCGCGGCGTCCAGCCGGCAATCCAAGCCCCGCTGTCCCCGATCGCACCTCGAAAGGGAGTCCCATACCATTTAGTTTTGCGAGGTTTCTCAACAACATTCGATTTTTTTTTACTGTTTATTGCAAAAAAAAAAAAAAAAAGAAATGTCCTAAATATCGCCAAATGCCTCGGCAAAACAAAATGTTTGAGAAAAAAAAAGAAAAAAAAGCAGGCCCACTGCGGATGGAACCCGCGTCCACTTGCGTATGAAGCGGACACCTTGACCCCTATGCCATGCCTCCGCTTAGAAAATTCGTTGTGACCACTCGTTTTATGCGAGAAAAGCGGAGTGCGTATAGCCATTTCTGTCCGAAGTGCATTCCGGAGTGCGTATAGCCTTACTCATATATATACATATATATATATATATATATATATATATATATATATATATATATATATATATATATATATATATATATATATATATATATGTTGAACCGGAACCGAAAACCAGAACCGAACCGGTATTTTTTCCGGAACTGAACCCGAACCCTTATATTGTTATCGCGGTGAACCCGAACCGGAACTGAACCGGAAAAAAAATAACGGTTACCAACTCATGTCAAAACGGTTTGGCCACGCGCTGTTGACAATGAATGTGCTATTAATGCCATTTGTTTTTTAAGTGCCGTCAACTGACACACACCTCGCTTACATATTTTTCTTCTCCACTCAGTCTTAGGAATATAAATGCTGAATCCATGAATCTTGACAAGCGCTGCATCCATGAATCTTGACATAGGAACCAGTATTGCGCTGGTCGCGGCTTGCACGGAAGAAAGAGAATTGGAAGGCTGTGCAAAAAAAGGCGCGTCACGGGATTTCATTTTGCTACAATCTCGTAAATCCTAAATGCTGCTGTGTGCTCACTTCATAACACGTTTCTAGAACGCGCAAGTTCTTGAAGCTTGCTTCCATCGGAATGAAAAAAGAAAAGGCTGTGGAGTTTAATAATAATGCATCCGGTTTCGTATAGGCACTTAGAGGCTAACATATTTGTGAGACAGCGAACTATTCTATTTTAATATTTATCCTATTACGTCCTTCTGGCGTTGCGTTCGGTGAAGTGTTTTTCATATTCCGTATCTTGTTTAATGAAAACTTCTTTAAGGGTCTAATTTGAGTTACCGAAGGCTAGTTCAAATAAAGAAAGCTGTATTTCCTCCCCACTGTTCCTTCAATTGCTTACACGCCGAGGTGGCGGGATAGTTAGCAAGTTCTACTTGTAAGTGAGTTTGTAAGGAGGTCGCGGATTTTACAGCTACTGCGTCGGACCCAATTAGATGAAGTCCGAATGCGTAAACGTCGGTGAGGTAACCTTTGAGTGCACATAAAGAAACCATTCCTGGTAGAAATCCCTGAGCCTTACACTACGATGTATCCCGTTTCGTATGTGCTGATTTCAGATGTTTTATTTGTAATTTATTTTGATGTTGCAATTTGTCATTTATAACTTCCGAACCGGTTCGCGAACCGGTTCAGCGCCCCGAACCGGTTCGCGAACCGAATAAATCGAACCGGAACTGAACCGGAACAAAATTAATTTACCTGAACCTGAACCGTAACCGAACCCGTATTTTTTTCTGTTCGACACACTGATATATATATATATATTTATTTATTTATTTGGATACACAATATAGACGGGCACTAATTAACTTCACTAACATGCTCACATACTCTCCACTTGTCATGATGTTTGTGTGGGCTTTGCCCGATGATGCTAGTGAGTCATTCTCGTTTCAAGTGGAGTCTCCAAACCATTTTGCACGCATGTTCGGACTCTCGGGATTTGCAGAAACTGGGAGTCTGCAACGCCTGCTGTCCTTGTCTTTTTTTCTCCAGTTCATCTTTTTTTCTTGTGCAACAGCAGACTGTGGCACAAGAGCGACATCTTTTTCATGCGTGGTGTCACCTGAACCGTAGAATGCTTGCTTCATAGTGTGGCCCGTGAGGCTGTGCGCTTTCCGCTGTCTGCTTTCACGAACACAAATACGGTGATGTACCCAGACTGCACCGCTCGCTAGCCTTGCGTGAGTACACTCTATATGGTATATGTTGTTCAAAGTACCTTTATGCATAGCTGATCCAACCTGCATTCTCTTTTGCCATTGCCGGTAGCAAATTGTGTCTGTTTAGTATTGCACACCTGCCAACTTCCCCGTATTACCCAGAAGTCTCTTAAATTTTGATCAGTTTGTATGATCGACAGAACAACCTTCCGAAAAGAGAAATTACCCTCCCCCTCTCTTTTGTACTAAAGAAGAGTTTTTGCCATCACTGTGGACGGCTGCAATCCCATGAGCATAGGCAGTGCAATATATAAATATAATAAAGTTGTCTTCATGCAAATTTGTTCTCAATATTTCTTTTTAAAACACTCCCCCCCTCCCCTGCTTAGAAATTATCCCGAATTTGGTGTCCCCAAACTTGGAAGGTATGGTACTGTCTGTGCCTTTTCTATCTTGTGCCATTTATGTAACGTAATATATCTGTTCTTCATATTTATAATCGCTGCAGGCCTGGTCAAGGAGGAGTTGCTCAGTGAACTACTAGTTTGACTTCCCTGAGACGGACACCACTCACATCACCTACAGTGCCGAGGTACAGGCTTAATGGCAGATATCAATAGGAGATGATGGTAAGCTGTCCTATTTATTTAGCAGTGTCGGAGTAACTCACTTGAGTTTTCATCACTGTTTTCGCTGGCAGTTTGTTGCCTGCACACAAAAATGGTCTATTAATTGTCCATGTCCATTAAAATTGATGCAGCCTTCACACTTCTGCGGTTTAGAGCGATTCGCAGACATATGTCGATCATAGTCGAAACAGCGTGGCTCATCATTAGAGTTGAATGCTGAGTTTCGCTTGGCAACTTTTTGGCCACTTCGATCACTACAAAACATTATTTGCCTTCTCAGGTACGCGTCACGTCTGTTTGGTTGGACAGCCACCAAGTTGACTTGGATGTCAGCGCCTGTTGTCATCAGAACCTGGTTCTTGTGTTGCCACATCATTTTTGGTGGTGGCGCTGTCGTCACCTCCCAACGCTTGCGCTCCCCGAGTTCCCATTCAAGATGGTGAGTGGTATACTTGTAGGGGCCTCGCTGCTGCAGGTGCTGCCATGTAGCTCTGGCTCGTGGTGGCTCCACCGCCATCATTTGTGCTCCCTGTGATCCCAGCCGGAGTGGTGACAGGGATTATGCAAGGGCTCTTTGTCGCAGGTGCTGCCACGGACTTTGGCTCGTGGGGGTGCCGTCGCTACTGACAAAGCCTGTGCTCCCCGTCGTCCCTGTTGAAATGGTGGCTGGAACTTGGAGAGGGTTTGCTGCCACAGCCGGTCAGTTCAAGTTCCGCATATTCTGCCGTAGCCCTTGGGAATTCGTTCCTTCCATGTTGAGGTTCTAGTAGGAGAAGTCCACCGCTGTTGAGCTACATGTCACCACAGCAGTCAATCTGCAGAGGGGCATGGCCACGTGACCACACTTCTTAAATGTTAGAGCCTTGTTGTGGACATGGAGGCCGGTGTGAGAGATTTAATATGCGTCTAGCATATCTTCCTGGCGAAAGAACTCATGGGTGTGCCACATGGAAAGTGAGCAGACTGTGCAAGTCTCTTTTACAAAATGGTGCTAACAATAGGTAGTGTCTGAATCATTCTTGTCTTACGTAGTGATACTTTCTAGGCGTAATGTGTTAGTAGATAGCTATGGTGTTATTCCTTAACTCTGAACAAGATACAAAGTATGAGACATTTTCAGCCCAAGTAAAAAATTTCTGCTCACTTTAATCTTGAAGATCTTCCAGAGCTTCACATCATCCAGCAATCCTGAAGTTGATGCACCACATGTAATTATAATTAATATTCCCGCTCTTAGTTTACCAGGAAGGTGTTCAAAAAATTGTAAGTAGTGTTAGTTGCTTAGGATAGCGATGTGTTGCACCTTGGCGTTCCATTCACTTTGGGATGAGGTGCTTCATTCTTGTGCGTCCTTGGTTGTTTCCTTAGCCCCTAAAGATGTTGGAGATTTATATGTTTTATTTTTGGGGAAACCATGTTATGTTAACCATTCTGATGTTAGCCTGAGACTGAGGCAGGAAAAGAGGAAGTTTCAAAGTAGAAGAAAAAGGAACAGTCGAGGATACGTCTCGACTGTTCCTTTTTCTTCTACTTTGAAACTTCCTCTTTTCCTGCCTCAGTCTCAGGCTAACATCAGAATGGTTAATTTCCACCAGCTCGCCTGCGCACTCACTACAATATCATGTAATGTTAGTATCTGGCATGCTTTTTTTTTTATTGCTGAAAGCTGTTTGAAGTGAGCCTTTTGTCCACCTAGGAGCATAATGATTGGGAGCTTCACTCAGGTGTGTTTTCTGGCCACACAGTCAAGTGTTCCTATTTTTATTTCCATTGATTCTTTGGCATTCTAGATATCTTTTTGTAAGCGTGTTCACATAAGCTTGTTCAACTTTCTGGGTCATAGTATCGGGTCGTTCTGTGATTATCATATGCTTTATGCATTTGTCATTAGTCTCATCTGAAGTTGTCATGGGCACATGGCTGACACATTTGGTGCTGCTTTGATTTGGAGGGTAAATATTGTCCGCCATAGGTCTAGCAAACTTCATATATTCTACACTTCAAAATTTTCTTGTAGACCTGATTACTAGGCAATAAGCTCCTTTTCAGTATGTGCATTTACTTAAATTGAAAATCCAAAAGGCTTTTAATAATCAGCCACATGCAGAATAAGAACAGTGTTTCTGCCACCTAGTGTGGGAGAAAATGGGTGGGGGGGTGGAGGCCAAAGCAAACGCAAGCAGTGTGAATACAACTCTAGGACTTATATGCGGGGAAAGTGAGGAATTTGAACTGTCTACCAAGACCATGTAGCTCACACATTTAGCAGAGGATAAATGGGTTCGATTTAACAAGCTATTGGGGTGGTTGTAAAGCTCCTATACAGCCCCACGTGGAGTCACCTTGCATGCACTGATCTAGACTGCTCGTTTCACATAGATTTTTGTGACCTATTGATCTAACTGCTTCTTTTATTTGCAAATTTTTGTGTTATTCAGGATAATTGGGAACCCAGCAAAAGGTTGGCATGTCATGGAGTAAACATGCCATCGTACAGTGTGCTTCACTCTAAAATGTAATGCATGAGCAGTGGCCAAGGCTGATGACACTTGTCTAATGAGGAAATCAATGATACTGCACAAACTGAAGCATATCTTCCTGGGACCGTTGCCATTCCCCTATACAATTATTGCATGACCTTGTTTTTTTTTATTGCCCTCAGTTAATTAGACGAGGACTGGATTGCTGTCATCCTTAATAGGTCGGCATGTCACGTTTAACTTGAGGTCCAATTAACGGGAAATTTGTTTTGATAAGTTAAATAAGGGGAACAACAAAATATTCAGAGCAATGTCTTTTTTTTTCTTTCTATTTTTTTGCATCACCGAAACATTTATTGGTCACCGCATTGAAACTGGGAGTGTAACGCACGAAGAGAACTGCAGTGTGACCCTCCAGTCTCTGCCGTTAGACGATGCACACATTCTGCAAAATAAGGGCAGGATCAGCTTTTTTTTGGGGGAGGGGGGGGGGATTTTTCTGAGATGACATGAAAATGTTGTGGTCATCACCATCAAAGTGATTTGTTGTCTGCATGTTCCCTGCTTTAGTGACAAGGCCACTGACAAGCCGCTTCATGGGTACTAAATTGAACCGCTTGACAAGTTGCTCAAACAATAGTGATACACAAATGGCAGTACGAGGACAAGTTGAAGAACCACAAGTAGCGCTTGTCCTATCACTTCTTCAACTTGCCGTTGTCCATAGCACTATTTGTGTTTTCCTCCTCTTCATCTGCTTCATAAAGAGCAAATATATAAGGCTGCTTAATAAAATGACAGCGTCCGTCAAATCGGTAAACATTTCTCTGTAAAACATATTGCCCTGGCCAAGTCCAAGTCTCGTTTTCACGATGAGTCGCATAGTGAATCGGCTAACAATGGTTGATGAATATGATGTAGTTCTACTGAATCAGTAGCATACTTCAATCTCTCTTCTGCACAAAACCTATGTTTCGGAGCGGTTGACATAGTGTTTTCTCGACAGCCGAGGGGCTTGAAGCAAGTGCTTAATGTCTGTGAGCCTCCACCATTGAAATTTTAACTTGTCACTTGCTCTAGAACTTGATAATGGAGCAATGGCAGATTTTATGAAGTTTGCGAAACCGACGACGGAGACCTTCGAATGGGAAAGGTTTACAGGGCTAGAAAAATAATGACAGCACGTCCTCACTCACAATTATCTGTAATAAAAAGACGGTGCCCAAAGAACTGTAGCTAGTTTTAACTGTCACTCGCTGAAGCGGTTTGTATATTGTGTTAATTCCTGCATTTTGCTGTTTTTTTCTGTTTCAAGATCCAGTGTTACATTCCTGTGGCTTTTTGGTTGTTTCCCAATTATTGAAGGGAGTTGCAGGCTTATCATGGGCGACACAGTGCTTTGGTGAGTGTACCTTTTATTTACTGCTTGGCCAATCAAATCGAGTGGCTTTGCAGGAAACTCTCTACAGTTTCAGGATGTTTGAGGGTGTGTTCTCCTTCAGACATTCTGAAATGGCACAAATTTTTCTGTGCTGCATCACTATACTCTGTTGAATGACCAGCTGAAATCGTGGTAGAAGCTACATGCTCGTTGGACCAGTCATATGTCTACCTTTCGCCATGTGTTACACTCCCGTCCATAACCATGTGCAGAAGGCGGGGTCAGGTAACGAGAGGGAGGTGGTTGATTGATCCGGTGGGTGCGTAGTTACCACCACAGTCAGCTTAGAGGTGAATGTTAATTACTCAAGCTTTAAATAAGTCACAGTACTCAAAGCTTGAGGAACACCTGAGAAGTTTTTAGAATATTTTTATTTACCGTGTCTACTCGCTCCATGAGTCTCAAACTACGTCCAACTCGGCTAGCCATCAAGCCAATTTTCTTTCGCCGCCAAGCGGCCAGGCCACTTCAAACCAGGCAAAGCATAACGATACACGCTTTCATGGCTAAAAGTGGGTAGTTGCGGATGTGATCAAGAGTGAAACCGAGCGGCGCATACACGTAACAAAGCTGGGGTCGAGGAATTGCCCAGCTTTGGACATGTTTCGCCCACCGTATGCTTTAATGTCAACAAACACGCGGTCATCTGTAGTGTGCTTTCGGACAGTGAAATCGTGAAAGTGGTTAGGCCTAAGGACGGTCGCGTCACTCACCATGCTGAGTGAGCTTCCCTAGTAAAAAAATCTTAAATGTATAAAAAAAATTTATGTCCAACAAACGCGTATGATCCAATAAGATCATATAAGAAAATACAAGAACCTTATAAAAACATATAAGAACAATATAAAATTATATTTGAAGTTATAAGAAACTTCTTTTCAGTTTCTTAAAACTTATATAATCTTATATATTTCCTATATTGTTCTTATACGTTTTTATAAGGTTTTTATATGATCTTATTTGGTCATATGCTTTTATTGGACACCTAAATTTCTTACATGCAAGATTTTTTTACTATTCACTAGGAGGGCGCTTTTCCTTTGACAGAAGGCACACCGAAAGCACCCTAAAAAAAGGTTTTCAAATTATAGAACATGGTTATTGTAGCGCGCCCACGACCAGCCGTCAATGCGCCTCCGTCAGTGGAGACATGCCACAGTACTTTGCCGTGTCATACTGCCACCTAAAATTACTTTTTTGCGAAGTGTGTAAATGCAGAAATTTACCCTGCATAATGAACGCACCCCCGAAATATATGTCAATTTCAGAATAAAGAGGTGTGTTCATTATGCGGGTAAATATGGTAAAAAAGTGAATGATGACTCAAACAAAATGCAAAACTCATACATTGGAATTTGAAAAAAAATCACCAACCATATCCTGCAACAAGGTCCCAACGTTTCAAAAACAGCTTGTTTTTTTCTTCAGGGGTGACTGCTTCCAGATAGGGGACAACAGCTTCGTTTTCTTCTACGATAGTCTCTTTTTTTCACTTCGTTAGGTGGCTGAGTCCGTTCACGTAGCATGATGGCAATGTGCCATTGGACCTATTGATGTTTCCTGGTGTTGTTTGGATATTCCAAGACTATAAAAAGCTGCTGGCAGAAGTTAGTCTCAACATTAATGAGGGTGTTGGCAAAGTTGATGCGATATTCATTGTCCTCACAGTGCTCTGCAACAGCGCTGCGCTCGTGGTCGAATTTGCAGTTGTTTTTGTGTTGTTGAATTCTTCCTGGGAAGTTCTTTGTTTTTCCAATGTAAGTGGCATGGAATTGAATATACAATGCCCTGCACTCTTTGTTTAGAGGGATGACCTTTAAATCACAACATCATACGTCAAAGTGTTTATACCGGTTTGTGGGACACCTGAATACTTTCTTTTACCAGCATACATGACAGCGCTTCGCTAGTCCCCATTATGTAGGGAACACAGATGCGGGTGTGTGGACGGATGTTTTTGAGTTTTTAAGCTTTCTCCCGACCAGGCAGGCCTCTGCCAAAATGTTTGCCCTCAAAACTTGCACTGCATGTAGTAATGGCTCTTGGTCTGCGAGAATTTTTGTTTTAGTTTTGTGTTTGTTGAGCATTATTTTGCAAACGACAAAGGCTATGCCACCTCATTATGACCACAGTAAAAAGAGCTATACACTTGATAACATAGTCCTGTCATGTTTTTGCTTTGAAAAAAATGTTAACACACAATATTAATCTATTTCTTGACCCCTTGACTGGGGACCCATGACTAAAAAAAAAATGTTTTGTCCCTATTTTGCCTATATTTTTTTGTACGAAATTTTTCTTGTGCTACCATCATAGCTTTAATTTCTAAAGGAAAATTATTTCCGATGTTAGGGGATAGATGGTGGTTCCTCCCATACGATAAAAAGAGTGAGCGTTTAAAGACGCACTCCCCAAACTGATTGAAGAGTGGTGCATCTATGAGTGCGCCCCCCAGGCTGTTGTTAAAATTGCCAGGCATCCAAAGATCTTATCAAAAGTAATAGATAAATTTTTGTCTAAGGTGAAGTGAATATTTACATTAAATTCAAGTAATGACGCAATAACAACATGGCAGTGCCCACAAGCTGCATGCGCATGAACGAATTTCACCATCCAAATGGATGAATGACCGTTTTGGCAGAACTGGGCAATGAGAAAAAGGGTACCAATACTTGAGTGTAGCTTTCTAGGGGCTATTATCATTTTAAATTGCAATTCTCATTTGCTCTTTCTGCTCGCACCTTCACGGAGTACAGCAATGTGGGGAAGCAAGTCGAGGACAGCCTGTCTCGATTTCTGTCCCGGGGGCACTATGCTCTTTCAGGTAAGCTGCTTCCCTCTCTTAAGAGACACGAGTAGACCCTTTTATTCAAGACAAGAATGACGATAAATATCACATCAAATAAAATGGGGAACAAGAGGACAAAGGAGATTCCTCTTTGACCTTTCTCCCCTTTGTAGCCCTTTTCCAGGGATTATTATTGTATTCATACTTATTACATTATTGTGGAGTTGACATTTTGACAACCTGTGGTTGGCTGATGTGTTGTGGAAGTTAAAGCTATTGCACATTCAAACATTGTGTGAAATACAGTAGAACCCTGCTGCTGCATCTTTATGCAGTCACAATGAAGGATCATGACATGAGCGAAGATGTAACAACTGATAATGCCCTTGGGATAGCTATAGATGTTTCAGGAAGCTGTATTCCCTGTTTATCTCACCTTAGCTTTTATGGCTGTAAAAAAGATTGCCTTATTTTATATGTTGACAATTTTTTCAACACTTCTTAAAATTGTGGTTGAACTATAAGTAACACACTGTTTACAGACAAGCTTGTGTTTGCCCACAGCAGCTATGGGCACTGCATACGCAGGCACTAGATTCGTGTGAGCAGACATGTGTGTACATGTGCTGTGCCGACAGCCGCGCCATCGCTGTGATGCGTTGTCTATAGTTGCAGTTAAAAAAATATTGAAATATAAGGATGCAAAAATTCTGAGCCCCTCGAGCTAAACCATAGCTGCCTCAAACAAATCACTGCACCCTGCATGCCACATCAAAGCAGTGGGGCTTGATGCAATCAGCACTGCTTGAACATGGTGACATGGAGGTGGTAAAGAAAAATGGGGTGTCGTGAGAGCCTGAATCTCTTATTGTCATACAGGACCAAGCAAGAAACACAGTGCAGAGAGGCAAGGAGGTAAAATAAAGGGAGTAAAGCAAAAGGAACAGGGTATGTGTTCCTAGTAGTCATGCCGGCCACCTTGAGTGGCAGTGTTTGGGCATAAGAACCAAGAAGGAAATTCATGAAGCCTGTAATTCTAACACATATATACTTGTGGACGTTCGATAGGACCGGTTTCCGTGAACATAACAGCCGAGAAAACATGTGAGCAAGGTTCTTCTGTGCATATTTTTGAATGTGCTGCAAGAATATTTCTGGTTATATGCCCACTTAATTTATAATCTTTTTCTTCTTTCAGCTGACACCTTACAGACATGTCAGGAAGCAAGGAAAGGTTATTTTTTCACTCATTGTTTACATTTGGGTGATTAACTTAGTCTTGAAAAAAAAAACACGTCATTTTAATGACATTGTGATAAATAAATTTGGGATCTTTAAATCGTCCTTCAATCTTTGTTTTCTTCCCATATTCCAAGCCGGCACTATGTGTATCAGGCATGGAATCAATGGTAGGCCATGTAAACTATTGCAGTTTTTCGGCTGGCCAGCTTAAAGTTTACGAGGGGTTGACAATGGCGAAATGGTCACGAAATTCGATCAAATGACGTCTATGTGATAATTATGCCCTTATAAAAATGGTTGATGCCATTTTGTATTATTGTCAAATGGCAACAGGTGTTTAAGAGCAGTCAATCAGCAGGCAACAGATGTTAATCGTCATTGAGATGTCATCTTGTTGACCCGTATAGCCATTTCGCCACCGTCAACTTTTTGCCGTTCTATTGGTTATTGTCGGTGCATTGCCAGTGTATCTACATGCTAATGCTAATTGGCTATTGGAGGCAGTCAAAAGACTATAAAATGTATAGTCCTTTGATTGCCTCCTTTAGCCATTTAACGTTAACATGTAGATACACTGATGATACACCGACAATAACCAATAGAACGGCAAAAAGTTGACGGTGGCGAAATGGCTATCCGGGTCAGCAGGGTGACGTCTCAATGACGATTAACATCTGTTGCCTGCTGATTGACTATTTGTAAACAGTTGTTGCCATTTGGCAATAATATGACTTTCAAATGGCATTAACCATTTTCATAGGGGGTAACACCAGTTGGAACGGCACAGCAAGACTCATCTGCCGACCGTCTCTGAATCAGAAGATTTACTTCTCTGGTCCCAAGTAGGGTGCCTCAATGACCTTCTGTTTAGAATGATGCCACCCTTTGTAGTACCCGATGCCGACAGCACACGCTCACGGGGAAAACACAAAGAAATCGAGGAAAACAAAATGTCGCCATCCCTTATAAAAATGGCTTCCGCCATTCAATATACATCTGACTGACATTCTATTGCCCCTATCGCCATTCGATTGCTCTCGCTTGAAATTTATGGACACGGTATTACCCCTTTATTGAAGTTTGGCACTGACGTGGTAGGCGCTACAATGGCAATCAAATGGCGAAAGAACCCTTTAGCGTCTTTTTATTGGCAGGTGTCAATACAGAATTCGGGTATCGTCTTTTCATACTCATCCTATTGTCAATCAAGCGCCCCCGGTGGCAGTGCAATACCGGCCAAATTCTGCTGCAAGTAAATCAAACTTTAGGTACAAACCATAGTTGTAATATACGCTAGAGGTTCAATTGGCTCTTGTGTTCCGCGGCAAATTGAAGAAAACCATACATGGCAAATTTCTTTCAAAATGTAACTTAATTACAATTACAATCATTTCGCTCCAAAAGTAGTTTAACCATAATTACAACTACTACTATGTGAAAAATAATTCATTACAATTACAAATTACATCAAAAAGTAATGCAATTACTTTACAATTACTTATTTCTGGGAGCGACCATTTTCGTCTATATAACTTCAAACAACATGTTAAGGATGCAACGCATTTCTTCATTCCTTGCCCAAATGTTTGAATCGCCGAATATATGTCACGAATTGTACATTTTTTTTTGTAAATTTTCTTGAATTAATGAGAGAAGTTAACAGTTTGGGATAATGAAATCCTACGTTCTTATAGTTTCAATAAATAATAACAAATTAGTTTATATACACGAAGACACCAGATCACTAAAATAAAATTGGTTGACACACTTTTGTTAGCCAGGCAAATAAAAATGTGACAATTTGCCATATCTGAATATTTTAATAGTGTTAATATATGACTACAATCTACATCCACACGCGCTAATACAACCATATTTACAGACAAACGTTTCATTTTTTCCTAAATTATTTACAGTGAGTTGAAATTACAATGGCTCAAAATTTATAAGACCCGAATGTGGGCTCCCAAGTCCATCATGACAATATCCACAGGTGCGAAGTCAGCTCAAATATGCTTATGCAAATAATATCCGAAGTAAAACCAACGAAAAATAAACGTGAAAATAATACAAAAAAATGCGACAGTACTCAAAGAGGGGCGCAAAAAAACTGGGAAACAAATAAATAAAAAAAACTTACTTCATATACCCTTAAAAACCTCAGCCTCGGCCGCCTTTTTTTTCGGACATTTTGTTTTGTTGGGACATTTGACGATATTTACGACATTTCTTTTTTATGACTAATACTGAAAAAAAAAATGAAAGCCGCTTACAACTCCCTGTAACGCCGAATTAGAGCGCAGCTCTTGAGGAGGAGGAGGGAAGGGCACTGGGGGGGGTTAAACTAACCAGGGGGGGGTCACGTTACCTTGGGGGTCACGTGACCCCCAATGCCGATGATGTCATCACTGACGTCACTGATGACGTCATCAGTGACGATGACGATGCGGGTACCGATGACGTCATTAGTGACGTCACTGATGACTTCACCAGTGATGATGACGATGACGATGCGAATGTCGGTGACGTCATCAGTGACGTCGCTGATGACGTCATCAGTGATGATGACGATGACGATGCGGATGCCGGTGACGACATCAGTGACGTCACTGATGACGTCATCAGTGATGATGACGATGACAATGCGGATGTCGGTGACGTCATCAGTGATGATGACGATGACGATGTGGATGCCGGTGACGTCATCAGTGATGATGACGATGACGATGTGGATGCCGGTGACGTCATCAGTGATGATGACGATGTGGATGCCGGTGACGTCATCAGTGATGATGACGATGACGATGCGGATGCCGGTGACGTCATCAGTGATGATGACGATGACGATGTGGATGCCGGTGACGTCATCAGTGATGATGACGATGACGATGTGGATGCCGGTGACGTCATCAGTGATGATGACGATGACGATGCGGATGCCGGTGACGTCATCAGTGATGACGATGACGATGTGGATGCCGGTGACGTCATCAGTGATGATGACGATGACGATGTGGATGCCGGTGACGTCATCAGTGATGATGACGATGACGATGTGGATGCCGGTGACGTCATCAGTGACGATGACGTCATCGGGGGGTCACGCGACATCGGCGGGGGTCACGTGACCTCGAGGAGGGGGCCACGTGACTTCGGGGGGTCACGTGACCCCCCACGAGGTCACGTGACCTTGGTGGGGGGCTCGCGCGGTGCATTATGGGACATTTCCCATGATGCACCGCGCGGTTGCGCCGACGGCGACGGCGACGGCGACGGCGACGGCGACGCCGACGCCGACGGCGACGCCGCTCAAGCCGGAAACGGGCCCCTAAGAGCTGCGCTCTAAAAAAAAAAAAAGCTGTCGACGGCAGTGCTAAAAGCGCGACCTCGTTGCTTTGGATCGCGCGCCTCGAGCGCACCAGCATCGGGTGCAGTCATGCCAGTCAAGGCTACTCGCTCGCCACGTGCACGGCCTTCGCAGCTATTCTATGCAAGGGCGATAATCCGTCGTACTGCACACAAGTAGAGCTCCAGAAAAATGCGTACGAAATTACTGCGGCTGGGCTCCGTCGCCTCCGGTACACGTAATCTTCATTTGCAACAGGAGTGACGGACGGCACCGGGCGAAGTTTGAAAATGGAGAACGCTTATTTTGATGTTCCTAAGAACGCGACGAGTACAGGCGGCAATGTGGACAACACGCACCAGCGCGGACACCGCCGAGCCGCCGAGCCGAGCACCCGGCCACACACACGCCGAGCTACCGACATTTCACAATGCAGTCAGCGGCATCCAAAGAAAACGTGTTGTTGACGTAAAAATAACGAAGATGTCAAAATGAAAGCTGCTTTTTTTACGTCCATGACGCCATTGTCCACGCCCCCTGGATATCCAATCGGTGTCGAAAATACGCAGCCTCCGATTCCAAACCGAAACTAAAATCCCGTCGTAGTTGTGTCGCTAAGCGAAGTTTCGTATCGCGTATAAAACTTTTATTTTAATAGATTTGTTTTAGTTTTATAAGTTTGTTAAAACGTTTTATTGTTTCGGTTCGCCACTGTTTTACGAATAACGTTACGTTAACTTTATTTTCGCATTTATTATGCACCTCGAAACAAAGTCTTTTACAAGCCAATCCAATCCACCCTGAACTTCATTTGCGTCGAAGCTTCCGAAGCTTTGTTGCGGTTTGGTGTGTCTTTTATTTTTGCGTAGAACTCATATCGATCCGATATGCCGCGTCCGAGAATGGATTTTGCGACTAATAAGTGGCGAGGCACCACGCGAGCAAGAATGAACAGCCCTCCCAGTGAACACAGAACGTCTTGTAGACGTCTTGAAAGGTCTAAAATGAGCTCAAGACGTCTTGGGCTACGCAAGATGTCTACAAGATAACTTTTCTAGACGTCTATAAGACGTCTTTACCAAGACGTCTGCAAGACACCTTGTCAAGCTGTCTGGAAGACATATTTTTATAGATGTCCAGAAGACATCTACAAGATGTCTTTTGTAATCTCGAAAATATTTTTATCTCAACGTCGGGATATCCGAAAAAGTTTCTTTGTATAAATCTGTTTTTCATGGGTATGTCTTTTTTTCCTTATCAGCGATTGCTTTTATTACTTCGCGTTAATTATTATATATTTCTGCACCCCTCATGAGCCTCTGCCCAGGCAGCACAAGATATTGTGCCGACATTGGTCTCAGCATGGTTAAGGTGGCCCCATATGGGCCCAGCTTGACCAGTCTAGAGCCAGCGTTCATGATGCCGGCACTAGACTGGCTACATGACGGCAACATTGGCCGTTTCTGCCAGCGTCCAACCAATATTGCGGCATCCCGGCTACATGTCGGCAACATTGGCCGTTTCTGCCAGCTTACAAACGATACTGCTGCATCCCGGCTACATGACGGCAACATTGGCCGTTTCTGCCAGCTTCCAAAAGATATTGCTGCATCCTGGCTGCATGACGGCAACATTGGCCGTTTCTGCCAGCTTCCAAAAGATATTGCTGCATCCCGGCTACATGACGGCCACATGACGGCAACATTTGCCGTTTCTGCCAGCTTCCAAAATATATTGCTGAAAATATATGAAGCTCTATAACGGGCTCTGCTTTGCAACCACCGAATGACGGCACTGTACCAGCCAAGTCGCGGCAACATCGCCGGGATTCTTCCATATGGACTAGGAATATTTATACACATAAGCATTTTTGCCTATAAAACCTTAACCATCAGACTTTAAAACCTGAATTGATTGATGTTTTTTTCATCTTCGAGCGCTGCTCTTAGGCGTCCGTTTCTGGCTTGAGCGGCGTTTCCGTCGGCGTAACAGTAAAGCGTCGGCGTAACACATTTTCGTGACGCGCCACAAAAAAGCGTTACGCCGACGTGTTACGTAACGCGCCACGAAAAAGTGTTACGCGACGCCGACGCGTTACGCGACGCGCCACGAAAAAGTGTTACGCGACGCCGACGCGTCACGAAAAAGCGTTACGTGGAAACGTTACGCGACGCCGAGGCGTCACGAAAAAGCGTTACGCCTACGCGTTACGCGACGCCGAGGCGTCACGGAAAAGCGTTACGCCTACGCGTTACGCGACGCCGAGGCGTCACGAAAAAGCGTTACGCTGACGCCGAGGCGTCGTGGAACGCATCGTCATAACGTTTTTTTGGGACGCCTCGGCCTCGGCGTCGCGTAACGCTTTTTCGTAACACCTTGGCGTCGCATAAGGCGTCCGCATAACGCTTTTTCGTGACGCGTCGGCGTGATGCTTCTTCGTGACGCCTCGGCGTCGCGTAACACTTTTTCGTGACGCGTCGGCGTAACGCTTGTTTGTGACACCTCGGCGTCGTGTAACGCGTCGGCATAACGCTTTTTCGTGATGCGTCGGCGTAGCGCTTTTTCGTGACACGTCAGCGTCGCGTAACGCTTTTTCGTCACGCCTTTGCGTCGCGTAACGAAAAAGCGTTACGCCGACGGCGACCATAACGGTAGACGTAACGCGTCGGCGTGACGCGTCGCCGTCGGCGTAACCGCGCGGTGCATTATCGGAAACGTGCCATAATGCACCGCGGTGCCGCGCGTGTTGCATTATGAGACGTCTCCCACAAAGCACCAAGCGAGAGGGAGGAGGAGGAGAAGGGGGAGGAGGGAGGAGGAGGAGGACAAGGATGAAAAAGAGGCAGGAGGAAGAGGGCTCCCCCCTGACAGCTCCCCCCGCCTCCCCTTTACCTACCTCACTGGTGTATGAAAATCTTAAAATAACCCGCTGTTACTGAGCCCCGCAACTCGACGAAAGCTTCAGACAAAAAACAACAACAAAAAAAGAAAAATAGAAATACCAATAATTTTTAAGCAAAACATAAAAACTCAAAACAAATATTTAATAATTAAATAAGATATTGCATATCCTCACATATAAAAAAAAATCAAGTTTAATTAAGATGTCGAACACCCTGTTCCTTTTTTTTTTTCTTTTTTTGCACATAAGTTGACGTAGATTTCAGTCAGCAAACAAAGGTTATCATGGAACGTATAGCAGGAGAAGAAGCTGGGACATTAAGTCTGCTCGCCCAAAAAATTGACTTCAAACTGCGTAGAGAACAATATAACTCCAGTAACGGCTGGCCACGGTAGCGACACCGGCCACCGAAATATCAACTGCAGTAGAGTTGGGTCGAAACCGAAACTATATGCCGCAGTCGTATACTTGTCTGATCCAAAGCCACAGCCAATCCAAAGTCTAATCTAAAGCCACAAGCAGCTTCTGGAGCAAGTTCTGGAGTCTGGATTCTTCTCCGTCCCGTCCGTGCAGACAAAGGCCTGTTTGAACCTTCAACGTGCGTGGGTCAAATGATTGTTTAGGTAAGTTTTCTCGATTTCATATTCATAATGCATGCCCGAAGAGTATCATCTACATGTGCTGGATGATCTTCTGAGCACCGTAGCTTACGTTGCCACCGTAATTCGGATGATATTTAACTTTTTTCGACGCTTGAGCGGTCTCCGCGATTTCGTGTCGCGTCGCAGTTCTGAGGGATGTTGGCTGCCTTCGGGAAACGATCGCTATCGCTTGTGGAGGCTGTTCGTTCAAGCCTTGCGTAAATGCTAGCCGCTATCTGGAGAATCCCTTGAATGTTCTGCGATACCGGAGCACTGCAGAGACGCTGATCAGATTGTTTCGAAAGTTCGCGTTGCTATCGGCGAGCCCTTCGGACACGCTAGGGCGCGCTAAACTGAGCTGTGCTGTCAAACGCTTGGATACGGATCTTAGAACGAACGCCTTGAATGTGTTCGGGACGGCGACACGCGTGAAGAACTGGATGTTTTTTACTTTGACGTGTCGTCTCGTCCTTTCTCACGCTTGCGACAGCGTATCCCGGTCAGCGCGCGCTGGCTTTTTGAGCTGCGTCCAGCGGGATGGCGCGGTTGGGGTGCTGGCGTTTAGCGGGTTTCAGCGGGTTGTTAGAACACGCTCCAAGCTGGGCGTCGTCGTAGCGCTCGCGTACGGCGTGTGCCCCGCGCCGGCCTGCTCTGCTTGTCGTCGGTGTTCAGGCGCGCGGGCCTAGAGTTGCTTAAAAGTGTTGACAGGACCCTGTTAAGCTCGTCACTTCCGTTGTTTTCTCCCTTACGGGCCCTGCATATAGACGATTGCAAGCTGGGCGACTGGCCGCCGCCATGTCTCTGCTCGAGCAGGCACGTCCGTGCGATTACGAGCTTGCCAAAGCTACGCTCACCCGCCCGTTGCACGCGCGTGCACGCATGGGGCACCACTTGTGGCGCCATGCTTGCAATTGTCTATATGTCTAGCCTTGCGAGCCACCCAGAGTACTACTACTGTAGCTAATGAAGATTATTATTGTTTGCCTTAATGGCGTTTTAGTTTACCCCGGTCATATTCGTGACTTCTAGAACCCGGGGGTGCACACATACTTTACATGGCTGAGGAAAGAGGTTATATGTAAGCACTGATAGAGTGCAGGCAAGCTGGTAATTCATCAACATCTTGTAAACCCTAAGATGTTTGTTCGTTTTTTTAGCATTCCCCATATCAGAGTTTACAAGATATAGGTTATACGATTTGATTAAAATGCTCAAGAAAGTTGCAGTGTAAAAATTGCACACCTGGCAGGTGCTCTCGCTTGTATAGTGGACAGCTCGCAATGAAAACTCGCACGGCTGTCCCTTTTCGCACTCCGAAAACGGAAGCTTTACCATGGTCAGCACATTAACATTCTGTGGTGCTTAGCTGGTGGGGGCAGTAATGTAGGAAGGGGGAGGGGGGCGGCAAGCAAACAATTTTCAAGATGCAATTGCTTCCCCCCCCCCCCCTTCCCATGCACACACACACAGATGTTCAAAACTTCCGCTGCTGGCGCACCCAAAACAGCCATGACATCTATCGTCTACTTACAAACGTGCACATCATTCTATTAAAAAAAAAAGAAAAAAATCTACAGTAACAAATGGCCGGGGACCAGTGGCGTACCAACTTGTTTTTGAGTGAGGGGGCAAACGACCCCCCCCCCCCCCCCCCCGAGCTGGGGGGGCGGTGCCCTTGGTATCCCTTCGGCGCCGCCGGCCAGTGTTTGCCCTGCCCAGTGACGGCTGTTTAAGGGGGGGGGGGGGGGGGGGGGGGGGTTGCAAAACACATTCCTTGCCCCCACGGTTGGTACGCCCATGGCAGGGGCTTTTCAAGCATTCCCTCATCTAGTAGTGTTGAAAATGTTCAGAAGACGTGTATAGTCTTGTGCTGAGGTCATGGGGGCAGTGGCATAGGAAAGGGGGGTTCTTTTTTTTAATAATATTGTTTACTGGAAATGACTGATTTTCCTGCAGCCCCCCCTTTTCCTATGCCACTGCCCCCATCACCTAAGCACAAGACAATACACGTTAGAAATTGCACGCTGCTCTAGTTTCTTTTTTTTCTTTCGTCAATAAAAATATTTACCCCTACAAAAAAAATTATCGCCAAAACTTATTTTCTTTTTTTTTTTTTTTTGGGGGGGGGGTGATGTGTTTGGGATTCTCTAAGTTTTGGAGTGGGTACAAGATACCCACCCCTTTCCCCTAACCCCTCCCTCCCCCTGCGTCAAACACATACACATACATTGATCGCCTGTGTCCGATCCCCGTGGCGTGAGTACCGTTTAATCTGAAGTGCACCAATCAATGCTAATTAATTTTGTTTTAATAGAAGCAAAAACATTTGCATGAAATTATTATAATTCTGAAACCAGAACCACCAATATTTTTATAAACTCGTCGAGGCTCAAAGCCAGTGTCATTCACAACACAAAGTTGAGAACTTCTAAACCACTCTGTTCATAGCGCGACAAAATCGCACCACACGCGAAGTGCAGATAAATAAAATCCAACACTCTCAACGGCTTCGTGCCAACGCCTTCGTACCCTAATCTCCTAGTACCCCCGTACAGCGTCCGCGCCTCCGCACGCAATCCGCACTCACACTAGAGTCTACTCACACACTTTGAGTGCGGATAAGAATCCAACACAATCCACACTCGGAGTGCGGATTAGAATCCACCACTACCCACACTCGGTGTGCGAATAGGGACAGCCACAAGCCAACTCCCACACCTGCCAGGCACTCTCGCTTGTACAGTGGAGCCACATTCCAATCAAGGAGATCCAGCTTTGAATGTGAAGGCTTCCTACTTCAACTTTTAAATACTTGAGGTTCTGTTAAAGTTGAAGGGAGTCTCTTAAAGCATTTTTGGAACCATGTCCAAAACCCAGTGCTGGGTACAATTTTAGTCTAAAAGGCTGGTCCACACTGTTGCTACCCGCTAGGACTGAGTCTGACAAAACCAGTCTTCAAGCCTCTTATGATCGTGCTGCGCAGCAGCAATGTTATTCGTAAGCAACTTAAAACCCTGTTTTGTTCAACTTGGTCATAGTCGGTTGCAACAGTGTGAACCAGCTTTAACACCTTAGGTGACTGTAATCAACAGTAGCTTCAGGATAAACTTGCGCATTGTACTACCCCAAAGTATTTTGACAACATCTCCGGTGTTGATTCTTGATTTCTATCCCAGCACTACAGAACACGTCAAAAGGCTTGTTGATTGCTGTGCATGTGCCTATCAAGCGAGCTGTGCTATTTCTAGGTGGTGTTTAATTTGTTTTGAAGTTCCCGGGATCTTTTAATGCACCGGTAGGTATCTAAGCTCCACATGCACACTGTTCTTAATACAATTACTTCATGCAGAAGTTAATTTTTCTTATTTGGTTGAGTTTAATGGTGGTGTCGTCATGGTCTTTGCACTGTCGACGGCAAGAGGAGCGTCATGTTGCACTTGTTCTTTTGTTGGTCCGTGAAGCAAGTTCTGGTTTCTTTTTTGTTCCAGAATGTCAGTCTGAGTCTTATTCATGATGTTGCAGGAAGTCTGTATGATGACGAAAAAACTGCAGGTGACTAGAAGCTGCCGATGGGCTGCCAGTCCGGATGGCAGCTATCAACACGGCAAGGGCCTGCAGGCGCATTAGCCCCCCCCCCCCCCCCCCTGTTCCTCTACTGCCATTGGAGACAGGATGCTTTGTAAAAGGTGAAACAGGGCCCTTGCACTGCTTCCACAGTGCCCTGCTGGATTTATCTCGCATTTTGATTTTCAAAACAAACAACATTACAAACTGTAAAATACCGAACAAACGCCCACTCTAAATTGGAGATAATCATAGAGAGCTGGGGGTTGAGCACTTGGCAGGTACGATAGTTGGTAAGTGTTCATGGTACCTTGCTTGGTCTGTGCACGGAATTACGAATAGCTGCATTTGCGGAGCTAGTTAATTATGCAAACACAAAAAAAAAAACAAAGCGTGACCTTTTTTTTTTTTCTTTTTTTACAGAGAAGCATTCTGAAAAGTGTTCGATTAGCATTGGCTGTTACTAAAGCCTTCAATTTACTCTTCTCAGTTAGAACAAAAGAGCAACCCATCTTTTCTTGTACACCACTTTCTGTGGCAATAAAAAGAAAGCTAAAAGGGGGGGGGGGGGGGGGCGGCAGGTGCAAATGGCTCTGTGTTAGCGCACCACATAGTTCTGAAGTTCTTTTGGTCTCGGTTTGAGTTTGGGTTTTGGCATGTCAACCACGCAGTTGCTAGAGTGCATCTTTTTTGTACGAGGATTGCAGTTGAGGGAGTTGAATTGGGATTGCCGAGCATGGCAGGCACATTCACATCTCTTTACTTTCGGGTTACCCTGCACTGCCCGAAGGCATTATTGCAGGGGGGGGGGGGGGGGGGTGAGGGGAGGGGAGGTATGTAGTCAGTCGTGAAGGTAGAAATACGCCCGTGCATATGTACAAAAAAAAAGAAATGCAGGCACGCAGGTAAACACATTCAAAAACAAAAGCGAGCCCAGAATAAGATAAAAGCCACATTGGTTGCTCAGATTCTATAGTCGGTGACAGGTCAATAAGGAAGTGGAAGCTGCTCCCACCTTTTTCCACTCTAGCAGACTGAACCCTGGAGAGGAGGCACCCTCCTTTCCAGCGTTTGCTCTGCTAAAGGGGAAAGAGGTGGGAGGAGCTTTCACTTCATTCTTGACCTGTCACCGACTATAGGTACCTGCCAACGTTCCATGTTTTTGGACGTAAGCCAACACTTTGACCAGTAGGATGAATTGGGCTGTTGTATATTGGGTGTATCAAGGAGCGGCCAGGCTCTTTAAATCGACTGCAAAATTCGGTTTCTTAACCTATCGCACTACGACTTTGTGCAGCGTTGCTCAGGGATGGTGCATTTTTTTTGTAAAATTGCAAAGAGCAAGCGTACTTGAGGAAAAAGCAAAGAAAGAAAAAAGCTTAGCTCCTATGGAAATGCGACGAAGCCAAAGGTCTTCAAACAATATGCCGCCGTTTCACTAGAGAGACAAAAGATGGCACAAGGTGTCATGACGCCAACTGCGCCAACGTACGAGCATACGGCGCCGAAAGCTGGCGTCTTTAGCAGACAATCTTTTCGACTCAAAAGTGGCACGAGCTTTTCTGATATCAGTTGCCAATGCATTATTTTATTATCCTTACTGATAAAGCATATTGAATGGACACATAATCGATTAGAAAAGTGGTTTGTTGGGATATTTTGACTGTTTTTTTCGGAGTACCGATGTCATCTGCTTTGCAGTTCCTTGTTGTTACCGCTCCTGTTTTTGTTTCTGCGACTGTCGCCGCCTGCGCAATGCACTCTACTTTACATGTTTGATCCATTTATTTTGTTCCTTGGTTCGTTAATGACTTGAATGTCTTCTAGTCAGAGCAACGAAATTGAGCGAGTTCAGAAGCGCCTGGCGCGAACAGCTTATGACAGATACTTTCAACATTGTTAATATAATTATGAATCACTTGTGAACTATTTAGGCTTAAATCGTACCATTCGCGATGTGCGTTTTTACATAAAGTAACTTCTGGCCGGACTGATAGCAATCACTCTTATCATCCGTGAACTTTCACGTACCGACGCGAAGTAGTAGAGTGATTTTACCATTTTACCCTAATACCCCATATGATTCCTCACCCATGTCTAGAATTATGCACTTGTATAATAAACTTCATGATGTGGATCTGAACATATATGCGCATACATAATTCCTTATCAACGCTAAAAAGATTGTAACCTCTATATATACTTTGTTTTTTAGTGCTGGGCTTTGTTTCGCTTTTAGCATGCCATATACTCATTCTACAGACCTCTGATGTTCCTGTATTTTATTTGCTCACTTAGCTGCGTTTTTAAGGTGACGATTACTTTTGTTCATGTTGCTGTGTTTTCTGTTTGTTTGTTTTTTTAGTGTGAAGCTAATTTTTTGTTTATAGTGTACCAATAACAAGGTCTTTGCAGCTGTTTTTGGACACTAGCACAAAATAAAGTATTATTATTATTATTATTATTTCTGGAAATGTGCCGCTCCAAATAATTAAAATAACCCTCACTGTAAAACATGCCAACAGCAACATGACAAGAAATTTTAATAAATCGTATTAAATTGTAAATCGTCTTCATGTATTATACAGGGTGTGAACTAATCTGGAAAACCTGGGAGTGTCGGGGAATTTCGAACCATATGGAAAAGTCAAGGAAATTTTATTAAAGAGCTAAATCAGGGAAAATGGTACATGGAAGTGGTGTGGCGGTGTGCAACGAAACCCAACTGTCGTGCAGCAGCGTGTCTGCACTGAGTAATGTTGCCAGAAATGTCACTAGGCAGATCAAGCAACCATCCATTAAAAGGGATGAGCCACTTGGGCTCCATAATTTAGCAACTATGGCGAGCATAGGACCAATAGCAGGTCAGAGTTCTTCGGTCGTATAAGCACTCCTTCGAGAGAAACACCGGTCAGGGAATTTGAAACAAGTAATTCGGTAGGCACATTCAAGCAAATTCTGATGTTGTGCACTGCACGTCACAGTTAGCACAGACAAGCAATGGGCTGTCTTTTTCTTTGTTTCAATTATGTAACTGATACGTGCCATCAGAATTGCTAGTGTGGGGGAAAGTGCTAATTTTGAGCTCCAGCTTAAAGTACTATTTGGGGCGCATCAATATTCTGTATGAGCAAAATGCAATGAAAAAGTGCTAATTTCGTGTTCGCACTAGCAGTGTCATGCAGTGTGCATGGGGCAGGCCGGGCAAAATGAATCGGCACAGCCTATGTCGGTAGTCATTAACAAAAGGGTGACATATCATTTAATCTGGTCAGAACACTCATATATTCACCCATGTCTATTTGTAGTGGTGGTAGGCTTTCATATCTCCCGTGATCATTGCACCAGGGTAACGGACTTGGTTATGATTTTCATATTTTCCCCATTTACAGAAGCAGTCAGACTGATAAAAGGCCTGAGTGGTGCAACGCTTGAAGAAATTGAAGCAGGAGCCAAGGGTTGGCTGAAGAACTGCCGAGCATGCGTAAATAGCGCCACAAAAAGGTATGGTACTTAAGCATTATTTCATCTAAACATTTTCCCTTTTCCTGCTGACTGAGAAGTGGCAAATTGAAAACATACTTAAAAGTCACTTAATAATACAAGCCTTGTATAATTATGACTATGAAACTTAATGTATAGCACTGACTGAAATTTCGGATACCGTACACCTCGTTGCTCAAATTTTCGGAAGTTTTTTTTTTCCATTTATACTTACAAACAGTCGCCGTATGCTTCATTGCAAGCATTTTGGTTGTTTGGTCTCGTAGCCTCGAATCCCCGTCTTACGCATGAAAAAGCTAGATTGGGCCACGGTCAGATATTCCAGTTCCACTATATCCAACATAGCCGCCATCTGGGGGGCAATTTTCTGTATCTTCTCGTGTTTGCATTTCCCTACCGCGACCAGGAGAAGAACTACTGTCCACCATTCTTCCCGTGTTCTTCGAGCGAGTATATTTGGCAGATAGGTGCTGCAGTAAAGCGAGCTTGGTCAGCTGAATGTAGCCTCCAAATCATACCAGCTTTATCTTTACTGTATGCGGCAGCAATGGCCTCAGCAACGCTTGGCACTGCGATCATCCAAACATGTGGAAAGCGACCAGTATGAAGTGGAAGTTGCATGAGAACTTAATATTGGCATCAAACAAGTGGAAAGTGGGCAATACCATGCAGAGGTTGCATGGAATTTTTTCATTTAAGTTAAAGACCGACGACCAGTTCGCGCTTTCCACTTTTCGCCCGCTTCCTCCTCTCCCCCTACCCTTTCCACCCACGCCCGCCCCTTTTGGTCCCTTCTTTCTATCCTTCGCTTCCCTCGCCCGAAGGCGTGGAGAGGAGGGTCTTCTGCCTTGTAGAATCTCGAGTCTGGTCGTCGGCCTTTAAAATAGCTTTTTAGACTGCTTTTTCGGGTTGCCTTCGAGTCCGGAAAATTGGTCGGCATTTGCATTTAGACATCATAGAGTCACTTTGTTGGCATACTATTGCAAATAATTGCTTTGTAGATTGCTCCTTGTTTTTTACCTTGTTTTGCAAAAAACAAAGTAGTTCATGTTGGTCTTGTGGTGTACTTTGGCTAGCAGAATCATTCTCAAATCTTAAAAAGTGGTTTTCTGGACTTCTCTTCTATAGCAAACTTCAGTCATTTTTGGGCTGCTTTGAAATTTCGCAGGAAACGTCTAGCAGTGTCATACAAAATTTGTTTCTGAAAGTAGCTTTATATCCGAAAAATCTTGAAAATTCCTGATAGGCTGCAAAACATGGGGTATTTACAATGGGCACATTATGGGCACATTATATAATGCATGCTTAGACACTTGATACCTTTATAAAACTGGGAAAAATAGGGAATATGAAACTCATAAAAATTTACTTTTCGTTTCATTGCAGGAAGCTTCCACGAGTCTGAGAGTTAAGAAACTTCCATGAGTCAGCCGGAAACTTCCTCAAGTCATCTGGATTGCAAGCCATTATTTCATTTCTTACTGTTTTAAAACTAATAAGCAGTGCATTGAAAGCTTCAATTATATTTACGTACCTATTTTACTAATAAACATGTTTTTACAGTTCTTGAACAGGAGAAAAATTATTTGCTTGCTGGTGCGCAGCTATGGCTGTGTCACTTGAGAGCTTGCGATTGACAGGTGTTCAATATGTGGTGTACTTACAGACATGCAATAGCTATGCTTTGCTATGTTAACCATGTCATCTTATTCACACCAGCTTGGTGCAAAGGCCTATTTTTGCAACAGCGCTTGACTATATTGCAAAGACTTGACTCAAGAGACTGAAAGCCGCTAAGGCAACTAATTAGTGTTGCAATTCTTGATT
This sequence comes from Ixodes scapularis, assembly GCF_016920785.2. Taxonomy (NCBI): domain Eukaryota; kingdom Metazoa; phylum Arthropoda; class Arachnida; order Ixodida; family Ixodidae; genus Ixodes; species Ixodes scapularis. The sequence continues at coordinate 82,779,859 of NW_024609835.1, forward strand.
GCCATGGTAAATCATGGTTGTATCTTGACGTTAGCCCCCTCACATAGTTAGTCGCTGCAGTACGAATCGGCTTCAGTACTCGTCCTTACCACTATATAAGGAGTTTAGGTATTCAAAGCCTTATGGCTTTTTGGGATTAAAATATCCAGGCCGTAACTGGGTGTCCTGTAATAGTTTTCAAGTCGTCTATGGTAGATCTTGCAAGACATCTTGCAGCCCAAGGACTGGGTGTTATGCCGGTTAGAAGACGGCTACAGGACGTTTCAAGACGTCCGGGCTATTAATATCTTGCCAAGATGTCCACAAAACGTCTTGTAGACCTTGCCAAGACAAATTTTAAGACATTTTTTTGTGTAGGCCAGAATGATGGTGCATGAGCTGGGAAAAGTATGGCTAAAACACATCTTATATGCCTTTTTAAGATGTTAAATAGACCTATCTAGAGGTCCTGTAGTCGACTTCAAGAGTTCTTCAAGACATCTTGCAAGACGTCTTGTAGCCCAAGAAAGACTGGGCATTATCCCTACTAGAAGACGGCTACAAGATGTTTCAAGACGTCTTGGGCTATATAACGTCTTGCCAGGATGTCTACAAGACGTATTGTACATCTTGCCAAGACGTCTTTTAGCCGTCTTGTAGCCATCTTTGCGTTCAGTGGGCCTGGAGGTTATGGGTACTGCTCAATTGGCTCATTCCTCGGTGCTTCTCGAAGGTAAGCCTTTTTTCTCTGTGTCCTCCTAAGCTTCCGTTCAAGCATCTCCTTGGTTTGTTTCCTTGCCCTGCCTTTGCCTAATCGCGCCCGAGAAGTGTATTCTGACAGGTATTTTCCTTAGGCGAGCATCTCTCCTCGCGCTTTTCGTCAAACCGTCCGACGGGTAGCGAGTTCTAATCGCGAAGCCATGATTCGGTCACCCAACACGTCGGTCGACCTGTCAAACGTTTTATCGCACGTGGGTCGTCACTTCGCGTCGGCACGCATCGCTGCCTACGCATATCTGTACTGGCCAGGTTTCTTTGTTGGCCCGCGCGTCTTATCGCTGTGGGTGATCTCGAGCGACGCGAGCGAAACGCGTAAAAAAAGAGAACATTGTGGTTGGAGCCGTTTGATCTACTGCGCTATATATATATAGAGAGAGAGAGTGTAAAGCTATACGCACTCCGGAGTGCACTTCGGACGGAAATGGCTATACGCACTCCTCCGAGAGATCATGCCGCTCGGGCCGCCCTTTTAGAACGGCGCGTGTATCACTGGGGAGCTCGTTAACACAGCTCCCCGCCTGCGTTCACGCCGCTTCGCGGCGACAGTATCGGCTGCTAATTACAAATCGTAACCAGTACACGCCGCTTCGCGGCGTCCACCCGGCAATCCAAGCCCCGCTGTCCCCGATCGCACCTCGAAAGGGAGTCCCATACCATTTAGTTTTGCGAAGTTTCTCAACAACATTCGATTTTTCTTTTTTTTACTGTTTATCGCGAAAAAAAAAAAAGAAATGTCCTAAATATCGCCAAATGCCTCGACAAAACAAAATGTTTGAGAAAAAAAAAAGAAAAAAAAAAGCAGGCCCACTGCCGATAGAACCCGCGTCCACTTGCGTATGAAGCGGACAATTTGACCCCTATGCCATGCCTCCGCTTAGAAAATTCGTTGTGACCACTCGTTTTATGCGAGAAAAGCGGAGTGCGTATAGCCATTTCCGTCCGAAGTGCATTCCGGAGTGCGTATAGCTTTACTCATATATATATATATATACATATATATTTATTTATTTATTTATTTGGACACACAAAATAGACGGGCACTAATTAACTTCACTAACATGCTCACATACTCTTTACTTGTCATGATTTTTGTGTGGGCTTTGCCCGATGATGCTAGTGAGTCATTCTCGTTTCAAGTAGAGTGTCCAAACCATTTTGCACGCATGTTCGGACTCTCGGGATTTGCAGAAACTGGGAGTCTGCAACGCCTGCTGTCCTTGTCTTTTTTTCTCCAGTTCATCTTTTTTCCTTGTGCAACAGCAGACTGTCGCACAGGAGCGACATCTTTTTCATGCGTGGTGTCACCTGTACCGTAGAATGCTGGCTTCATAGTGTGGCCCGTGAGGCTGTGCGCTTTCCGCTGTCTGCTTTCACGAACACAAATACGGTGATGTACCCAGAGTGCACTGCTCGCTAGCCTTGCGTGAGTACACTCTATATGGTATACGTTGTTCAAAGTACCTTTATGCATAACTGATCCAACCTGCATTCTCTTTTGCCATTGCCGGTAGCAAATTGTGTCTGTTTAGTATTGCACACCTGCCAACTTCCCCGTATTACCCAGAAGTCTCTTAAATTTTGATCAGTTTGTATGATTGACAGAAAAACCTCCCGAAAAGAGAAATTACCCTCCCCCTCTCTTTTGTACTAAAGAAGAGTTTTTGCCATCACTGTGGACGGCTGCAATCCCATGAGCATAGGCAGTGCAATATATAAATATAATGAAGTTGTCTTCATGCAATTTTGTTCTCAATATTTCTTTTTAAAACACCCCCCCCCCCCCTCCCCTGCTTAGAAATTATCCCGAAGTTGGTGTCCCCAAACTTGGAAGGTATGGTACTGTCTGTGCCTTTTCTATCTTGTGTCATTTATGTAACGTAATATATCTGTTCTTCATATTTATAATCGCTGCAGGCCTGGTGAAGGAGGAGTTGCTCAGTGAACTACTAGTTTGAGTTCCCTGAGACGGACACCACTGACATCACCTACAGTGCCGAGGTACAGGCTTAATGGCAGATATCAATAGGAGATGATGGTAAGCTGTCCTATTTCTTTAGCAGTGTCGGAGTAACTCACTTGAGTTTTCATCACTGTTTTCGCTGGCAGTTTGTTGCCTGCACACAAAAATGGTCCATTAATTGTCCATGTCCATTAAAATTGATGCAGCCTTCACACTTCTGCGGTTTAGAGCGATTCGCAGACATATGTCGATCATAGTCGAAACAGCGTGGCTTATTATTAGAGTTGAATGCAGAGTTTCGCTTGGCAACTTTTTGGCCACATCGATCACTACAAAACATTATTTGCCCTCTCAGGTACGCGTCACGTCTGTTTGGTTGGACAGCCACCAAGTTGACTTGGATGTCAGCGCCTGTTGTCATCAGAACCTGGTTCTTGTGCTGCCACATCATTTTTGGTGGTGTCGCTGTCGTCACCTCCCAACGCTTGCGCTCCCCGAGTTCCCATTCAAGATGGTGAGTGGTATACTTGTGGGGGCCTCGCTGCTGCAGGTGCTGCCATGTAGCTCTGGCTCGTGGTGGCTCCACCGCCATCATTTGTGCTCCCTGTGATCCCAGCCGGAGTGGTGACGGGGATTATGCAAGGGCTCTTTGTCGCAGGTGCTGCCACGGACTTTGGCTCGTGGGGGTGCCGTCGCTACTGACAAAGCCTGTGCTCCCCGTCGTCCCTGTTGAAATGGTGGCTGGAACTTGGAGAGGGTTTGCTGCCACAACCGGTCAGTTCAAGTTCCGCACAATCTGCCGTAGCCCTTGGGAATTCGTTCCTTCCATGTTGAGGTTCTAGTAGGAGAAGTCCACCGCTGTTGAGCTACATGTCACCACAGCAGTCAATCTGCAGAGGGGCATGGCCACGTGACCACACTTCTGAAATGTTAGAGCCTTGTTGTGGACATGGAGGCCGGTGTGAGAGATTTAATATGCGTCTGGCACATCTGCCCGGCGAAAGAACTCATGGGTGTGCCACATGGAAAGTGAGCAGACTGTGCAAGACTCTTTTACAAACTGGCGCTAAGTATAGGTAGTGTCTGAATCATTGTTGTCTTACGTAGGTGATACTTTCTAGGCGTAATGTGTTAGTAGATAGCTATGGTGTTATTGCTTAACTCTGAACAAGATACAAAGTATGAGACATTTTCAGGCCAAGTAAAAAATTTCTGCTCACTTTAATCTTGAAGATCTTCCAGAGTTTCACATCATCCAGCAATCCTGAAGGCAATGCACCACATGTAATTATAATTAATATTCCCGCTCTTAATTTACCAGGAAGGTGTTAAAAAATGAAAGCCGTTTACAATTCCCTGTAACGCCGGTTAGAGCCCAGCTCTTGAGGAGGAAGATGGAAGCGTACTGAGGGATAGGTGACTCCTTGAGGTCACGTGACCTCAAGGGGGTCACGTGACTTCAGGGGGTCACGTGACCTCCGGGGGTCACGTGACCTCAAGGTGGTCACGTGACCTGGGGGTCACGTGACCTAAGGGGGTCACGTGACCTCGCGGTTACGCCGACGGCGACGGCGACGCCGACGGCGACGCCGACGCCGCTCAAGCCGGAAACGGGCCCCTAAGAGCTGCGCTCTAAAAATTGTAAGTAGTGTTAGTTGCTTAGGAGAGCGATGTGTTGCACCTTGGCGTTCCATTCACTTTGGGATGAGGTGCTTCATTCTTGTGCGTCCTTGGTTGTTTCCTTAGCCCCTAAAGATGTTGGAGATTTATATGTTTTATTTTGGGGGAAACCATGTTATGTTAGTATCTGGCATGCTTTTTTTTATTGCTGAAAGCTGTTTGAAGTGAGCCTTTTGTCCACCTCAGAGCATAATGATTGGGAGCTTCACTCAGGTGTGTTTTCTGGCCACACCGCAGAGCATGATTGTAAGCATTGATGCATGCTATTGATACCAAGATCGGGACTTCAGAGAGGATCAGTCAAGTCTTCCTATTTCTATTTCCATTGATTCTTTGGCATTCTAGATATCTTTTTGTAAGCGTGTTCACGTAAGCTTGTTCAACTTTCGTGGTCATAGTATCGGGTCGTTCTGTAATTATCATATGCTTTATGCATTTGTCATTAGTCTCATCTGAAGTTGTCATGGGCACATGGCTGACACATTTGATGCTGCTTTGATTTGGAGGGTAAATATTGTCCGCCATAGGTCTAGCAAACTTCATATATTCTACACTTCAAAATTTTCTCGTAGACCTGATTACTAGGCAATAAGCTCCTTTTCAATATGTGCATTTACTTAAATTGAAAAGCCAAAAGGCTTTTAATAATCAGCCACATGCAGAATAAGAACAGTGTTTCTGCCACCTAGTGTGGGAGAAAATGGGTGGGGGGGGTGGAGGCCAAAGCAAACGCAAGCAGTGTGAATACAACTCTAGGACTTATATGCGGGGTAAGTGAGGAATTTGAACTGTCTACCAAGACCATGTAGCTCACACATTTAGCAGAGGATAATTTTGTTTGATTTAACAAGCTATTGGGGTGGTTGTAAAGCTCCTATACAGCCTCACATGGAGTCACCCTGCATGCACTGATCTAGACTGCTCGTTTCACATAGATTTTTGTGACCTATTGATCTAAGTGCTTCTTTTATTTGCAAATTTTTGTGTTATTCAGGATAATTGGGAACCCAGCAAAAGGTTGGCATGTCATGGAGTAAACATGCCATTGTACAGTGTGCTTCACTCTAAAATGTAATGCATGAGCAGTGGCCAAAGCTGATGACACTTGTCTAATGAGGAAATCAATGATACTGCACAAACTGAAGCATATCTTCCTGGGACCGTTGCCATTCCCCTATACAATTATTGCATGACCTCCTTGTTTTTTTTTATTGCCCTCAGTTAATTTGACGAGGACTGGATTGCTGTTATCCTTAATAGGTCGGCGTGTCACGTTTATCTTGAGGTCCAATTAACGGGAAATTTGTTTTGATAAGTTAAATAAGCGGAACAGCAAAATATTCAGAGCAATGTCTTTTTTTTTTCTTTCTACTTTTTTGCATCACCGAAACATTTATTGGTCACCGCATTGAAACTGGGAGTGTAACGCACGAAGAGAACTGCAGTGTGACCCTCCAGTCTCTGCCGTCAGGCGATGCACACATTCTACTACATAAGTGCAGGATCAGCTTTTTCTTTTTGGGGGGGGGGGGGGGGGGCGATTTTTCTGAGATGACATGAAAATGTTGTGGTCATCACCATCAAAGTGATTTGTTGTCTGCATGTTCCCTGCTTTAGTGACAAGGCCACTGACAAGCCGCTTCACGCGTACTAAATTGAACCGCTTGACAAGTTGCTCAAACAATAGTGATACACAAATGGCAGTACGAGGACAAGTTGAAGAACCACAAGTAGCGCTTGTCCTATCACTTCTTCAACTTGCCGTTGTCCATAGCACTATTTGTGTTTTGCTCCTCTTCATATGCTTCATAAAGAGCAAATATATAAGGCTGCTTAATAAAATGACAGCGTCCGTCAAATCGGTAAACATTTCTCTGTAAAACATATTGCCCTGGCCAAGTCCAAGTCTCGTTTTCACGATGAGTCGCATAGTGAATCGGCTAACAATGGTTGATGAATATGATGTAGTTCTACTGAATCAGTAGCATACTTCAATCTCTCTTCTGCACAAAACCTATGTTTCGGAGCGGTTGACATAGTTTTTTCTCGACAGCCGAGGGGCTTGAAGCAAGTGCTTAATGTCTGTGAGCCTCCACCATTGAAATTTTAACTTGTCACTTGCTCTAGAACTTGATAATGGAGCAATGGCAGATTTTATGAAGTTTGCGAAACCGACGACGGAGACCTTCGAATGGGAAAGGTTTACAGGGCTAGAAAAATAATGACAGCACATCCTCACTCACAATTATCTGTAATAAAAAAAACGGTGCCCAAAGAACTGTAGCTAGTTTTAAGTGTCACTCGCTGAAGCGGTTTGTATATTGTGTTAATTCCTGCATTTTGCTGTTTCTTTTTCTGTTTCAGGATCCAGTGTTACATTCCTGTGGCTTTTTGGTTGTTTCCCAATTATTGAAGGGAGTTGCAGGCTTATCATGGGCGACACAGTGCTTTGGTGAGTGTACCTTTTATTTACTGCTTGGCCAATCAAATCGAGTGGCTTTGCAGGAAACTCTACAGTTTCAGGATGTTTGAGGGTGTGTTCTCCTTCAGACATTCTGAAATGGCACAAATTTTTTTGTGCTGCATCACTATACTCTGTTGAATGACCAGCTGAAATCGTAGTAGAAGCTACATGCTCGTTGGACCAGTCATATGTCTACCTTTCGCCATGTGTTACACTCCCGCCCATAACCATGTGCAGAAGGCGGGGTCAGGTAACGAGAGGGAGGTGGTTGATTGATCCGGTGGGTTCGTAGTTACAACCACAGTCAGCTTAGAGGTGAATGTTAATTACTCAAGCTTTAAATAGGTCACAGTACTCAAAGCTTGAGGAACACCTGAGAAGTTTTTAGAATGTTTTTATTTACTGTGTCTACTCGCTCCATGAGTCTCAAACTACGTCCAGCTCGGCTAGCCATCAAGCCAATTTTCTTTCGCCGCCAAGCGGCCAGGCCACTTCAATCCAGGCAAAGCATAGCGGTACATGCTTTCATGGCTGCAAGTGTGTAGTTGCGGATGTAATCAAGAGTGAAACCGAGCGGCGGATACACGTAACAAAGCTGGGGTCGAGGAATTGCCCAGCTTTGGACATGTTTCGCCCACCGAATGCATTGATGTCAACAAACACACGGTCATCTGTAGTGTGCTTTCGGACAGTGAAATCGTGAAAGTGGTTAGGCCTAAGGACGGTCGCGTCACTCACCATGCTGAGTGAGCTTCCCTAGTAAAAAAATCTTAAATGTATAAAAAAACTTTATGTCCAACAAACGCGTATGCTCCAATAAGATCATATAAGAAAATACAAGAACCTTATAAAAACATATAAGAACAATATAAAATTATATCTGAAGTTATAAGAAACTTCTTTTCTGTTTCTTAAAACTTCTTATATAATCTTATATATTTCCTATATTGTTCTTATACGCTTTTATAAGGTTTTTATATGATCTTATTTGGTCATATGCTTTTATTGGACACCTAAATTTCTTACATGCAAGATTTTTTTACTATTCACTAGGAGGGCGCTTTTCCTTTGACAGAAGGCACACCGAAAGCACCCTAAAAAAAGGTTTTAAATTGTAGAACATGGTTATTGTAGCGCGCCCACGACCAGCCGTCAACGCGCCTCCGTCAGTGGAGACATGCCACAGTACTTTGCCGTGTCATACTGCCACCTAAAATTACATTTTTGCGAAGTGTGTAAATGCAGAAATTTACCCTGGATAATGAACGCACCCCCGAAATATATGTCAATTTCAGAATAAAGAGGTGTGTTCATTATGCGGGTAAATATGGTAAAAAAGTGAATGATGACTCAAACAAATGCAAAACTCATACATTGGAATTTGAAAAAAATCACCAACCATATCCTACAACAAGGTCCCAACGTTTCAAAAACAGCTTGTTTTTTTCTTCAGGCGTGACTGCTTCCAGATAGGGGACAACAGCTTTGTTTTCTTCTACGATAGTCTCTTTTTTTTCACTTCGTTAGGTGGCTGAGTCCGTTCACGTAGTATGATGGCAATGTGCCAGTGGACCTATTGATGTTTCCTGGTGTTTGGATATGCCATGACTATAAAAAGCTGCTGGCAGAAGTTTGTCTCAACATTTATGAGGGTGTTGGCAAAGTTGATGCGATATTCATTGTCCTCACAGTGCTCTGCAACAGCGCTGCGCTCGTGGTCGAATTTGCAGACATTGTTTTTGTGTTGTTGAATTCTTTCGGGGAAGTTCTTTGTTTTTCCAATGTAGGTGGCATGGAATTGAATATACAATGCCCTGCGCTCTTTGTTTAGAGGGATGACCTTTAATTCGCAGCATCATACATCAAAGTGTTGATACCGGTTTGTGGGACACCGGAATACTTTCTTTTACCAGCATACATGACAGCGCTTCGCTAGTCCCCTATATGTAGGGAACACAGATGCGGGTGTGTGGACGGATGTTTTTGAGTTTTTAAGCTTTCTCCCGACCAGGCAGGCCTCTGCCAAAATGTGTACCCTCAAAACTTGCACTGCATGTAGTAATGGCTCTTGGTCTGCGAGAATTTTTGTTTTAGTTTTGTGTTTGTTGAGCATTATTGGGCGAATGAGAAAGGCTATGCCACCTCATTATGACCACAGTAAAAAGAGCTATACACTTGATAACATAGTCCTGTCATGTTTTTGCTTTGAAAAAAATGTTAACACACAAGATTAATCTATTTCTTGACCCCTTGACTGGGGACCCATGACCAAAAAAAATTTTTTTTGTCCCTATTTTGCCTATATTTTTTGTACGAAACTCTTCTTGTGCTACCATCATAGTTTTAATTTCTAAAGGAAAATTATTTCCGATGTTAGGGGATAGATGGTGCTTCCTCCCGTACGATAAAAAGAGTGAGCGTTTAAAGACGCACTCCCCAAACTGATTGAAGAGTGGTGCATCTATGAGTGCGCCCCCCAGGCTGCTGTTAAAATTGCCAAGCATCCAAAGATCTTATCAAAAGTAATAGATAAATCTTTGTCTAAGGTCAAGTGAATATTTACATTCAAGTAATGACGCAATAACAACATGGCAGTGCCCACAAGCTGCATGGGCATGAACGAATTTCACCCTTTAAATGGATGAATGACCGTTTTGGCAGAACTGGACAATGAGGAAAAGGGTACCAATACTTGAGTGTGGGTTTCTAGGGGCTATTATCATTTTAAATTGCAATTCTCATTTGCTCTTTCAGCTCGCACCTTCACGGAGTACAGCAATGTGGGGAAGCATGTCGAGGACAGCCTCTCTCGATTTCTGTCCCGGGGGCGCTATGCTCTTCCAGGTAAGCTGCTTCCCTCTGTTAAGAGACACGAGTAGACCCTTTTATTCAAGACAAGAATGACGATAATAATCACTGGAGATGGGGAACAAGGGGACAAAGGAGATTCCTCTTTGACCTTTCTCCCCCTTGTACCCCTTTTCCAGGGATTATTGTTGTATTCATACTTATTACATTATTGTGGAGTTGACATTTTGACAACCTGTGGTTGGCTGATGTGTTGTGGAAGTTAAAGCTATTGCACATTCAAACATTGTGTGAAATACAGTAGAACCCTGCTGCTGCATCTTTATCTAGTCACAATAAAGGATCATGACATGAGCGAAGATGTAACAACTGCTAATGCCCTTGGGATAGCTATAGATGTTTCAGGAAGCTGTATTCTCTGTTTATCTTACCTTAGCTTTTTTGGCTGTAAAAAAGATTGCCTTATTTTATATGTTGACAATTTTTTCAACACTTCTTAAAATTGTGGTTGAACTATAAGTAACTCACTGTTTACAGACAAGCTTGTGTTTGCCCACAGCAGCTATGGGCAGCTATACGCAGGAACTAGATTCGTGTGAGCAGACATGTGTGCACATGTGCTGTGCCGACAGCCGCACCATCGCAGTGATGCGTTGTCTATAGTTGCAGTTAAAAAAATATTGAAATAGATGCGAAAATTCTGAGCCCATCGAGCTAAACCACAGCTGCCTCAAACAAATCACTGCACCCTGCATGCCACATCAAAGCAGTGGGGCTTGATGCAATCAGCACTGCTTGAACATGGTGGCATGGAGGTGGTAAAGAAAAATGGGGTGTCGTGAGAGCCTGAATCAAGCAAGAAACACAGTGCAGAGAGGCAAGGAGGTAAAATAAAGGGAGTAAAGCAAAAGGAACAGGGTATGTGTTCCTAGTAGTCATGCCGGCCACCTTGAGTGGCAGTGTTTGGGCATAAGAACCAAGAAGGAAATTCATGAAGCCTGTAATTCTAACACATATATACTTTTGGACGTTCGATAGGACCGGTTTCCGTGAACATAACAGCCGAGAAAACATGTGAGCAAGGTTCTTCTGTGCATATTTTTGAATGTGCTACAAGAATATTTCTGGTTATATGCCCACTTAATTTATAATGTTTTTCTTCTTTCAGCTGACACCTTACAGACATGTCAGGAAGCAAGGAAAGGTTATTTTTTCACTCATCGTTTACATTTGGGTGATTAACTTAGTCTTGAAAAAAAACACGTCATTTTAATGACATTGTGATAAATAAATTTTGGGTCTTTAAGTTGTCCTTCAATCTTTGTTTTCTTCCCATATTGCAAGCCGGCACTATGTGTATCAGGCACGGAATCAATGGTAGGCCATGTAAACTATTGCAGTTTTTCGGCTGGCCAGCTTAAAGTTTACGAGGGGTTGACACTGGCGAAATGGTCACGAAATTCGATCAAATGACGTCTACGTGATAATTATGCCCTTATAAAAATGGTTGATGCCATTTTGTATTATTGCCAAATGGCAACAGGTGTTTAAGAGCAGTCAATCAGCAGGCAACAGATGTTAATCGTCATTGAGATGTCATCTTGTTGACCCGGATAGCCATTTCGCCACCGTCAACTTTTTGCCGTTGTATTGGTTAGTGTCGGTGCATTGCCAGTGTATCTACATGCTAATGCTAATTGGCTCTTGGAGGCAGTCAAAAGACTATAAAATGTATAGTCCTTTGATTGCCTCCTTTAGCCATTTAACGTTAACATGTAGATACACTGATGATACACCGACAATAACCAATAGAACGGCAAAAAGTTGACGGTGGCGAAATGGCTATCCGGGTCAGCAGGGTGACGTCTCAATGACGATTAACATCTGTTGCCTGCTGATTGACTATTTGTAAGCAGCTGTTGCCATTTGGCAATAATATGACTTTCAAATGGCATTAACCATTTTCATAGGGGATAGCACAGTCAGCGCACAGACGCGTGCAGGGACACGCTCTTTCACGCGCTTCTGAACAAAAAATAAATGTAAAAGTGGGAACAAAATGGCCAGATGTCTCCACCCTAAGCAAAGCGCACATGAGGGCACCTATAATCACAAGAGAGTGCACGCCCTCAAATACCAGGCTATCATATGCCCCAATGAAATTATCTGCGAACTCGACGGGGCCATTCCCCGGTCACAGGCACGACGCTGTTAGGTGTAGCTTGCTCTTAGCCCATCCTGTAGTTGAAGCAGCACGACAGTTATATAGATTTTTATTATAGGGTGTCCCAAAGCTTTAGACCCCAAAGAAATAGGGGCTCAGCACTGCGCATGCGTAGAACCCAAAATCTTTTTGGGGTTTTAGGTTTGCTCGCGCCCCCAACGTGAAATTCGAGAAATAGCGTGGGGCCCCCCAAGTGCTTGGGGCCGGGGGGGCTATGTTGCGCTTTTTGCACTCCCAGGAGACTAGGGAGAGGGAAGTGACGTCAACGACACAGCAAACGCAGATTGGGTGTTGATTTCGTCTTCTTCTGTCAACATCCAATCTGCATTTGCTGTGTCGTTGACGTCACTTCCCTCTTCCAAGTCTCCTGGGAGTGCAAAAAGCGCAACATACCACTCCGGGTTGTGTCGGCAAACATGGCGGCGCCCATTCCGCTCGCTTCGGTGGAAATTCGTCATGGTCGCTGCAGTATTAGCCAATTTCATTGCCAATGAGTAGTGCAACCGGCTTTCGCTTTGCTTAATTTCGCTCAAGTCACAAAGAATGAGCGGTGGGTTCACCCCATTTTAAAGATCGTACCCCATTCTGGCCGTTCCTAAGCCTAAACATACGTCGTAATTGTTGACAAGGTGACGTATTGCTACGCCGTGGCAAAAGGCTCGTTCACACAGACCCGTTTTTTTACGTTACGAAAAGTCACCGGGAAATCTGTGCTTCGTATTAAAGGGGCAGTCAAGTGGTTTTTGAGTTCGTGTTTTGATAATGACAGCTGAATTTAGACGCCTTAAAGGAGCGATGCAACAATTTTTGTACTTTGCACAAATACCGCTTAAAACGGATCCCTAATGTTAATGACCTATGAAACACGCGTTCGTTTTTCACCCCACGGAATAGAAGTCCCAGACAAAAATTGAAGAAAAACGAGCAGCGTTCACCCCCTCAACTCGCAGCCAGAACAAGCGGCCACGTGATCTGGAGCCGATTATATGCCGCCAGTGTTGATCATAGCCACGCGCTGGGGCTGGCAAAGCGCAGGACACGAGCTGAGTTCCAGACATTGTTATGGCACGGCTGTTGTCGTCGTTGCAGCGATTGGACACGGGTCACTACCCGAATGCTTCCCGAGCTAGCAATTATCACGAGCCCAAGTCGAGTGCCCACGTAATGCTCGGATCCAATCTATGAACCGCATTGAAATATCGTCACTTGGGTGTACTGCGATCCCCACGTTACGTCATCAAATTTTGCAAAGGAGAGATTGAATGAAAATTATCGCTTTTCTCCTTGAAATTACACCGCAACAAAGGAGTTTCCTGGCCAGTGGCGTTGCGTGTGAGTATCCTTGAGTCCCAGGTGTGCCAGTAAGCTCGTGTCAAGTGAAAAACATTCCAATTGAATATTGTTGCACCGGTCCTTTAAGTATCCCTAAAAACCAAGAAGTATAGTCATACGGTGATTATTTCTTCAATAAAAATCTAATTGAAGGCCCTGCAGTAATGTTTGGAGGTGGGCTAGTCGGTGATGCATTGTAAACATAGAAATAAAACAGCGCAAACAAACACAAGGACAAGTAGAAGGAGGGACACAGACACAGCGCTGACTCACGACTTACTTTCTTTCTCATCTTTTTAAAACATTTCAACATAAGAAAAAAGAAATGAAAAATAAAAGAAGAAGAATCCAGCATGTAGGATATCCTCTCTGTCATATGCCATCTGAAGAATTTTTTACACAAACTAAACATTATATACCATTACAACAACAAAAAAACCAAATTAAAAAATTAAAAAAAGCCAAAAAACCACAGAGCGAGCCCTAATGCTCTGTGCGTACCTGTCTTGCACGCGGACTCTTGGTATGTCGGAACCCTTTCCTGGCTGCATGTAGGCACGCGCCTGTGGTTATAGGATCACCCCCATGGAAGCAGAAAGAAAGTGTTAAAGAGACGTGCCTAAACTCCGAAGAAACGTTATACAGTGAAGAGTTCGAGTTTCTTCGGAGTTTAGGCACGTCTCAGGCGGATCCCATTCCTCTGCAGCCAGTCCAGGTACTCGGCGCTGGCGAAAGCGGGACCATTGTCCCACACGATAATGTCCGGCAATCCCTGCGCCGCGAAGACCTGCCGCAGAGCCGCAATGGTCGCGCTTGCCGATGGACTGGTGACTGGCAGTGCCTCCACCCACTTGGAGAAGGCGTCCACTACCACCAGGAAGTAGTGGCCCTTGAAGGGTCCCGCATAGTCCACGTGCAGGCGGGACCACGGCATCTGTGGGAACGGCCAGGGGGTGATCCCCACGTGGCGCAAGGCTCGCTAGTTCTCCTGGCAGACCTGGCAGCCTTGCACCTGGTGCACGATGTCCTGGTCCAAGACATGCCACCAAACGTGCGACCGTGCCACCATTTTGGTCTTTTCCACGCCGGGATGCCCCGCATGCAGCAGCTGCAGGACCTTGGCCCGGAGACTGTGTGGAATCACCACCCTGGAACCCCACAGCAGGCAGCCCTGCTCCAAGCTCAGCTCGGCGGTCTTGTGGCTGTACGCCTGGTGACGCAGCTCCTCCCCTCGGGCAACCGCCTTGACCACCCGAGACAGGACCGGGTCCCTGCTGGTCGCCTGCGCCACCGAAGTCCTGGTGAGCACCCCCGGGTAGGCCCGCTCCAGCAGGAACACGTCAGCTGGCTCTGGAACGGCAGCAGGCACCTCCGGCAGGGGCAGGCGGCTCAGGGCGTCGGCAGGTCCGAGGTCCTTTCCAGGGCGGTAGAACAACTTGTAGTTGTAGGCCGCCAGCGTCAAGGCCCAGCGTACCACACGAGGCGATGCTTGCACTGGGACTGCCTTGTCAGGCCCCAGCAGCCCTAGCAGTGGCCTGTGGTCCGTGACCTCTTCTAATTGCCGGACCCACAGGTATTGGTGGAAGCGCTCGACCTCGAACATGAGGGCCAAGCCTTCCTTGTCGAGCTGGCTGTAGCGTTGCTCCGCCGAATGAAGCCGACGAGAAGCAAAAACCACAGGGCGTTCCTGACCATCCTGACCCCGGTGGGACAGGACGGCTCCTACCCCGCACGGTGACGCATCCACAGTGAGGACTACAGGCTTGGCCGGGTCGAAGTGCACCAGCACTGGAGCCTTAACGACCAACTCCTTGCTGTGCTGGAAGGCCAAGTCCTGCTCCTTCTTCCAGGCCCACTGCTGACCGTCACGAAGCAGGCGATGCAGCGGCTCTAGATGCCGTCAACAGGTTGGGCAGGAACCTCCTGTAGAAGTTGATGAGGCCGAGGTAGCTCTGAAGCTCCTTCTTGCTCTTGGGCTTCGGCGCCTTGAGCACGGCCTCGATCTTGCGGGGTGCCGGGGCCAGGCCAGCCTGGGAGATGTTGTGTCCCAGGTACTCCTCGCTGGGGGCAAGAACACGCACTTGTGCAGCCTCAGCTTGAGACCGGCGTCCTGTAGTCGTGTCAGGACTTTGGGCAGGTTCTGCAGGTGGTCCCCGTCGTCGGTACCGGTAACCAGGATGTCGTCCAAGTACACTGCCACGTGCCTCATGCCCCTGAAGAGGTTGTCCATCTCTCTCTGGAAGATGGCTGGGGCTGAGGCCACGCCGAACGGTAGGCGCGTGTACTGGAAGAGTCCCATGGTAGTCGAAATGTTGACATACTTCCGGGCGGCATCCTGGAGCACCAGCTGCTGGTAGGCATCTCGAAGGTCGAGCTTGGTGAGCTTCTGTCCCCCGGACAGAGCCGACCAGAGATCTTCTACCCGAGGCAGCGGGTACTTCTCGACGGTAGCAGCGGGGTTGATGGTGACCTTGAAGTCCCCGCAGATCCTGACGCGGCCGTCTCGCTTGAGGACTGGGACAATTGTTGCGGCCCACTCTGAGGTCTTGACGGGCACCAGGATACCCTCTCGCTGCAGCCGTTGCAGCTCCTGGGTGACCCCGTCATTCAGGGTGAACGGCAGCGGACGGGCTTGAAGAACCGAGGCCGGGCTCCCTCGGGTACGTGGATGCCAACCACCGTGCCGGCGAAGGTGCCCACCCCCGGCTGGAACAGGGACTGGAAGTCGGTCAGGAGGCTCGGGACGTCCTTCACCACGTGCAGAGCAGCTTCTTGGTACTCCGGCAGCCGAACACCAAGCGAGTGAATCCAGTTCCGGCCCAGCAGCGTCGGCGACGACCCCTTGGTTAAGTAAAGGGGAAGGATTGCCTCCCTGTCGCCAAGGCGAACGCTGGCTAGGGCCCGACCCTGGACCTGTGAAAGCTGCCTGGAGTAGCTGCGCAGCATGACGTCCGACGCCTCGTTGGACACGCAAGGGAAGGTCCGCTTGAACAGCTTCCCGGGCATGACCGACACGCTGGCCCTGTGTCCAGCTCCATGGTGATGGGGTGCCCGCAGACTTCGACTGACACCAAGTAAGGTGGCACAGACGATGAAAGTCTATTGGTGTGCCACACGTCGAAAATCTGCGGTTCCTCGGCCACGACGTGGACCCTGGCTGAGGAGGTACCCGCACCTGGTGCCGCTCGTCCCCGCCGCGTTTTCTTGCGACGGCCACCCTGGCCGCGGGCTTGGCTGGAACCCGGGCTTGAACCAGGCTGCTGCTGCTGCTGGCCGCCGCTCGTCCTCCCCCTCGGCAGACACATGCGAGATGCCCAGCTCTCCCTGACGTGAAACATCGTGCTTGGACGAACTGGCACTGTGAGGGGGAGTGGGCAGCACCGCAGCGGCTGCAGGCACCGCTCCTTGTCGCCATCTTGTTCACCGCCGCTTCCGTCGACGGAGAGCCGGCCGCACGCGCTATCTCGCTGGCGTCCTTAGCTGCTGCTTCCATCGCCTGCGCTGCCTTCACCGCGTCGTCCAGCGAGGGGTCGGGGAGCTCCAGGAGTCGCGTCTGCATGGCGGGGTTGTTGATGTCGCAGACGAACCGGTCCCGGAGTATCGAGTCCAACTGGTGTTCGCTAACCCTCGTAGCGCTGCGACGAACTGCCCGAGGGTCTCCCCGTCCCGGCGGCTCCGGTTGTTGAAGCGGAACCGCTCCATAAGCGTGGACGGCGCCGGGCTGAAGTGCGAGCGCAGCGTAGCGAGCAGCTCACCCAGCGTTTTGACGTGCTGCATGGCCGGCTTGAGGAGGTCGAGCAGGAGGCTGAAAACGCGGATCCCGCAGCTGGCCAAGAAGATGTCCCGTTGTTTCGCCTCGGGCGTGTCGTTCGCCCGGAAGAACACGTGGACATGTTCTTCGTAGACAGGCCAGGCGGACCCATTTCCCTCGAACGGCTCGAGCCTCCCGTACAGCCCTTATAAAAATGGTTAATGCCATTTGGAAGTCATATTATTGCCAAATGGCAACAGCTGTTTACAAATAGTCAATCAGCAGGCAACAGATGTTAATCGTCATTGAGACGCCACCCTGCTGACCCGCATAGCCATTTCGCCACCGTCAACTTTTTGCCGTTCTATTGGTTATTGTCGGTGTTTCATCAGTGTATCTACATGTTAACGTTAAATGGCTAAAGGAGGCAATCAAAGGACTATACATTTTATAGTCTTTTGACTGCCTCCAATAGCCAATTAGCATTAGCATGTAGATACACTGGCAATGCACCGACAATAACCAATAGAATGGCAAAAAGTTGACGGTGGCGAAATGGCTATCCGGGTCAACAAGATGACATCTCAATGACGATTAACATCTGTTGCCTGCTGATTGACTGCTCTTAAACACCTGTTGCCATTTGGCAATAATACAAAATGGCATCAACCATTTTTATAAGGGCATAATTATCACATAGACGTCATTTGATTGAATTTCGTGACCATTTCGCCATTGTCAACCCCTCGTAAACTTTAAGCTGGCCAGCCGAAGAACTGCAATAGTTTACATGGCCTACCATTGGTTCCATGCCTGATACACATAGTGCCGCGGCTTGCAATATGGGAAGAAAACAAAGATTGAAGGACAATTTAAAGACCCAAAATTTATTTATCACAATGTCATTAAAATGACGTGTTTTTTTTCAAGACTAAGTTAATCACCCAAATGTAAACGATGAGTGAAAAAATAACCTTTCCTTGCTTCCTGACATGTCTGTAAGGTGTCAGCTGAAAGAAGAAAAACATTATAAATTAAGTGGGCATATAACCAGAAATATTCTTGCAGCACATTCAAAAATATGCACAGAAGAACCTTGCTCAGATGTTTTCTCGGCTGTTATGTTCACGGAAACCGGTCCTATCGAACGTCCAAAAGTATATATGTGTTAGAATTACAGGCTTCATGAATTCCCTTCTTGGTTCTTATGCCCAAACACTGCCACTCAAGGTGGCCGGCATGACTACTAGGAACACATACCCTGTTCCCTTTGTTTTACTCCCTTTATGTTACCTCCTTGCCTCTCTGCACTGTGTTTTTTGCTTGGTCCTGTATGACAATAAGAGATTCAGGCTCTCACGACACCCCATTTTCTTTACCACCTCCATGCCACCATGTTCAAGCAGTGCTGATTGCATCAAGCCCCACTGCTTTGATGTGGCATGCAGAATGCAGTGATTTGTTTGAGGCAGCCGTGGTTTAGCTCGATGGGCTCAGAATTTTTGCATCCTTATATTTCAATATTTTTTTAACTGCAACAATAGACAACGCATCACTGCGATGGCGCGGCTGTCGGCACAGCACATGTACACACATGTCTGCTCACACGAATCTAGTTCCGGCGTATGCAGTGCCCATAGCTGCTGTGGGCAAACACAAGCTTGTCTGTAAACAGTGTTACTTATAGTTCAACCACAATTTTAAGAAGTGTTGAAAAAATGGTCAACATATAAAATAAGGCAGTCTTTTTTACAGCCACAAAAGCTAAGGTAAGATAAACAGAGAATACAGCTTCCTGAAACATCTATAGCTATCCCAAGGGCATTATCAGTTGTTACATCTTCGCTCATGTCATGATCCTTTATTGTGACTGCATAAAGATGCAGCAGCAGGGTTCTACTGTATTTCACACAATGTTTGAATGTGCAATAGCTTTAACTTCCACAACACATCAGCCAACCACAGGTTGTCAAAATGTCTCAACTCCACAATAATGTAATAAGTATGAATACAATAATAATCCCTGGAAAAGGGGTACAAGGGGGAGAAAGGTCAAAGAGGAATCTCCTTTGTCCCCTTGTTCCCCATTTTATTTGATGTGATTATTATTGTCATTCTTGTCTTGAATAAAAGGGTCTACTCGTGTCTCTTAAGAGAGGGAAGCAGCTTACCTGGAAGAGCATAGCGCCCCCGGGACAGAAATCGAGAGAGGCTGTCCTCGACTTGCTTCCCCACATTGCTGTACTCCGTGAAGGTGCGAGCTGAAAGAGCAAATGAGAATTGCAATTTAAAATGATAATAGCCCCTAGAAAGCTACACTCAAGTATTGGTACCCTTTTCCTCATTGTCCATTTCTGCCAAAACGGTCATTCATCCATTTGAATGGTGAAATTCGTTCATGCGCATGCAGCTTGTGGGCACTGCCATGTTGTTATTGCGTCATTACTTGAATTTAATGTAAATATTCACTTCACCTTAGACAAAGATTTATCTATTACTTTTGATAAGATCTTTGGATGCTTGGCAATTTTAACAGCAGCCTGGGGGGCGCACTCATAGATGCACCACTCTTCAATCAGTTTGGGGAGTGCGTCTTTAAACGCTCACTCTTTTTATCGTACGGGAGGAAGCACCATCTATCCCCTAACATCGGAAATAATTTTCCTTTAGAAATTAAAGCTATGATGGTAGCACAAGAAAAGTTTCGTACAAAAAAATATAAGCAAAATAGGGACAAAAAAAATTTTTTTTGGTCATGAATCTCCAGTCACGGGGTCAAGAAATAGATTAATCTTGTGTGTTAACATTTTTTTCAAAGCAAAAACATGACAGGACTATGTTATCAAGTGTATAGCTCTTTTTACTGTGGTCATAATGAGGTGGCATAGCCTTTGTCATTTGCCCAATAATGCTCAACAAACACAAAACTAAAACAAAAATTCTCGCAGACCAAGAGCCATTACTACATGCAGTGCAAGTTTTGAGGGTAAACATTTTGGCAGAGGCCTGCCTGGTCGGGAGAAAGCTTAAAAACTCAAAAATATCCGTCCACACACCCGCATCTGTGTTCCCTACATAAAGGGGACTAGCGAAGCGCTGTCATGTATGCTGGTAAAAGAAAGTATTCAGGTGTCCCACAAACCGGTATCAACACTTTGACGTATGATGCTGCGAATTAAAGGTCATCCCTCTAAACAAAGAGCGCAGGGCATTGTATATTCAATTCCATGCCACCTACATTGGAAAAACAAAGAACTTCCCAGAAAGAATTCAACAACACAAAAACAACTGCAAATTCGACCACGAGCGCAGCGCTGTTGCGGAGCACTGTGAGGACAATGAATATCGCATCAACTTTGCCAACACCCTCATAAATGTTGAGACAAACTTCTGCCAGCAGCTTTTTATAGTCATGGCATATCCAAACAACACCAGGAAACATCAATAGGTCCACTGGCACATTGCCAGCATGCTTTGTGAACGGACTCAGCCACCTAACGAAGCGAAAAAAAAAAAAGAGACTATGGTAGAAGAAAACGAAGCTGTTGTCCCCTATCTGGAAGCAGTCACCCCTGAAGAAAAAAACAAGCTGTTTTTGAAACGTTGGGACCTTGTTGTAGAATATGGTTGGTGATTTTTTTCAAATTCCAATGTATGAGTTTTGCATTTGTTTGAGTCATCATTCACTTTTTTACCATATTTACCCGCATAATGAACACACCTCTTTATTCTGAAATTGACATATATTTCGGGGGTGCGTTCATTATGCAGGGTAAATTTCTGCATTTACACACTTCGCGAAAATGTAATTTTAGGTGGCAGTATGACACGGCAAGGTACTGTGGCATGTCTCCACTGACGGAGGCGCATCGACGGCTGGTCGTGGGAGCGCTACAATAACTATGTTCTACAATTTGAAAACCTTTTTTCAGGGTGCTTTCGGTGTGCCTTCTGTCAAAGGAAAAGCGCCCTCCTAGTGAAGAGTAAAAAAATCTTGCATGTAAGAAATTTAGGTGTCCAATAAAAGCATATGACCAAATAAGATCACATAAAAACCTTATAAAAATGTATAAGAACAATATAGGAAATATATAAGATTATATAAGAAGTTTTAAGAAACTAAAAAGAAGTTTCTTATAACTTCAAATATAATTTTATATTGTTCTTATATGTTTTTATAAGGTTCTTGTATTTTCTTATATGATCTTATTGGATCATACGCGTTTGTTGGACATAAAATTTTTTTATACATTTAAGATTTTTTTACTAGGGAAGCTCACTCAGCAAGGTTAGTGACGCGACCGTCCTTAGGCCTAACCACTTTCACGATTTCACTGTCCGAAAGCACGCTACAGATGACCGCGTGTTTGTTGACATCAATGCATTCGGTGGGCGAAACATGTCCAAAGCTGGGCAATTCCTCGACCCCAGCTTTGTTACATGTATGCGCCGCTCGGTTTCACTCTTGATCACATCCGCAACTACACACTTGCAGCCATAAAAACATATACCGCTATGCTTTGCCTGGTTTGAAGTGGCCTGGCCGCTTGGCGGCGAAAGAAAATTGGCTTGATGGCTAGCCGAGTTGGATGTAGTTTGAGACTCACGGAGCGAGTAGACGCGGTAAATAAAAACATTCTAAAAACTTCTCAGGTGTTCCTCAAGCTTTGAGTACTGTGACCTATTTAAAGCTTGAGTAATTAACATTCACCTCTAAGCTGACTGTGGTGGTAACTACGCACCCACCGGATCAATCAACCACCTCCCTCTCGTTACCTGACCCCGCCTTCTGCACATGGTTATGGGCGGGAGTGTAACACATGGCAAAAGGTAGACATATGACTGGTCCAACGAGCATGTAGCTTCTACTACGATTTCAGCTGGTCATTCAACAGAGTATAGTGATGCAGCACAAAAAAATTTGTGCCATTTCAGAATGTCTGAAGGAGAACAAACCCTCAAACATCCTGAAACTGTAGAGAGTTTCCTGCAAAGCCACTCGATTTGATTGGCAAAGCAGTAAATAAAAGGTACACTCACCAAAGCACTGTGTCGCCCATGATAAGCCTGCAACTCCCTTCAATAATTGGGAAACAACCCAAAAAGCCACAGGAATGTAACACTGGATCCTGAAACAGAAAAACCAGCAAAATGCAGGAATTAACACAATATACAAACCGCTTCAGCGAGTGACACTTAAAACTAGCTACAGTTCTTTGGGCACCGTCTTTTTATTACAGATAATTGAGTGGGGACGTGCTGTCATAATTTTTCTAGCCCTGTAAGCCTTTCCCATTCGAAGGTCTCCGACGTCGGTTTCGCAAACTTTATAAAATCTGCCATTGCTCCATTATTAAGTTCTAGAGCAAGTGACAAGTTAAAATTTCAATGGTGGAGGCTCACAGACATTAAGCACCTGCTTCAAGCCCCTCGGCTGTCGAGAAAACACTATGTGAACCGCTCCAAAAGATAGGTTTTGTGCAGAAGAGAGATTGAAGTACGCTACTGATTCAGTAGAACTACATCATATTCATCAACCATTGTTAGCCGATTCACTATGCGACTCATCGTGAAAACGAGACTTGGACTTGGCCAGGGCAATATGTTTTACAGAGAAATGTTTACCGATTTGACGGACGCTGTCATTTTATTAAGCAGCCTTATATATTTGCTCTATATGAAGCAGATGAAGAGGAGCAAAACACAAATAGTACTATAGACAACGGCAAGTTGAAGAAGTGATAGGACAAGCGCTACTTGTGGTTCTTCAACTTGTCCTCGTACTGCCATTTGTGTATCACTATTGTTTGAGCAACTTGTCAAGCGGTTCAATTTAGTACCCGTGAAGCGGCTTGTCAGTGGCCTTGTCACTAAAGCAGGGAACATGCAGACAACAAATCACTTTGATGGTGATGACCACAACATTTTCATGTCATCTCAGAAAAATCGCCCCCCCCCCCCCCAAAAAAAAAAGCTGATCGTGCACTTATGTTGCAGAATGTGTGCATCGTCTCACAGCAGAGACTGGATGGTCACACTGCAGTTCTCTTCGTGCGTTACACTCCCAGTTTCAAT
This sequence comes from Ixodes scapularis, assembly GCF_016920785.2. Classification (NCBI taxonomy): domain Eukaryota; kingdom Metazoa; phylum Arthropoda; class Arachnida; order Ixodida; family Ixodidae; genus Ixodes; species Ixodes scapularis. Next base: position 82,802,912 of record NW_024609835.1, read on the forward strand.
GCGGTGACCAATAAATGTTTCGGTGATGCAAAAAAATAGAAAGAAAAAAAAAAAAGACATTGCTCTGAATATTTTGTTGTTTTCCTTATTTAACTTATCAAAACAAATTTCCCGTTAATTGGACCTCAAGATAAACGTGACACGCCGGCCTATTAAGGATAACAGCAATCCAGTCCTCGTCAAATTAACTGAGGGCAATAAAAAAAAAACAAGGAGGTCATGCAATAATTGTATAGGGGAATGGCAACGGTCCCAGGAAGATATGCTTCAGTTTGTGCAGTATCATTGATTTCCTCATTAGACAAGTGTCATCAGCTTCGGCCACTGCTCATGCATTACATTTTAGAGTGAAGCACACTGTACAATGGCATGTTTACTCCATGACATGCCAACCTTTTGCTGGGTTCCCAATTATCCTGAATAACACAAAAATTTGCAAATAAAAGAAGCAGTTAGATCAATAGGTCACAAAAATCTATGTGAAACGAGCAGTCTAGATCAGTGCATGCAGGGTGACTCCATGTGGGGCTGTATAGGAGCTTTACAACCACCCCAATAGCTTGTTAAATCAAACCCAATTATCCTCTGCTAAATGTGTGAGCTACATGGTCTTGGTAGACAGTTCAAATTCCTCACTTACCTTGCATATAAGTCCTAGAGTTGTATTTACACTGCTTGCGTTTGCTTTGGCCTCCACCCCCCCCCCCCCCCCCCCCCACCCATTTTCTCCCACACTAGGTGGCAGAAACACTGTTCTTATTCTGCATGTGGCTGATTATTAAAAGCCTTTTGGCTTTTCAATTTAAGTAAATGCACATATTGAAAAGGAGCTTATTGCCTAGTAATCAGGTCTACGAGAAAATTTTGAAGTGTAGAATATATGAAGTTTGCTAGACCTATGGCGGACAATATTTACCCTCCAAATCAAAGCAGCACCAAATGTGTCAGCCATGTGCCCATGACAACTTCAGATGAGACTAATGACAAATGCAAAAAGCATATGATAATTACAGAACGGCCCGATACTATGACCCAGAAAGTTGAACAAGCTTACGTGAACACGCTTACAAAAAGATATCTAGAATGCCAAAGAATCAATGGAAATAAAAATAGGAAGACTTGACTGATCCTCTCTGAAGTCCCGATCTTGGTATCAATAGCATGCATCGATGCTTACAATCATGTTCTGCGGTGTAGCCAGAAAACACACCTGAGTGAAGCTCCCAATCATTATGCTCTTAGGTGGACAAAAGGCTCACTCCAAACAGCTTTCAGCAATAAAAAAAAAGCATGCCAGATACTAACATAACATGGTTTCCCCAAAAATAAAACATATAAATCTCCAACATCTTTAGGGGCTAAGGAAACAACCAAGGACGCAAAAGAATGAAGCACCTCATCCCAAAGTGAATGGAACGCCAAGGTGCAACACATCGCTCTCCTAAGCAACTAACACTACTTACAATTTTTTGAACACCTTCCTGGTAAACTAAGAGCGGGAATATTAATTATAATTACATGTGGTGCATCGCCTTCAGGATTGCTGGGTGATGTGAAACTCTAATGATCTTCAAGATTAAAGTGAGCAGATATTTTTTACTTGGCCTGAAAATCTCTCATACTTTGTATCTTGCTCAGAGTTAAGCAATAACACCACAGCTATCTACTAACACATTACGCCTAGAAAGTATCACCTACGTAAGACAAGAATGATTCAGACACTACCTATTGTTAGCGCCATTTTGTAAAAGAGACTTGCACAGTCTGCTCACTTTCCATGTGGCACACCCATGAGTTCTTTCGCCGGGCAGATGTGCCAGACGCATATTAAATCTCTCACACCGGCCTCCATGTCCACAACAAGGCTCTAACATTTCAGAAGTGTGGTCATGTGGCCATGCCCCTCTGCAGATTGACTGCTGTGGTGACATGTAGCTCAACAGCGGTGGACTTCTCCTACTAGAACCTCAACATGGAAGGAACGAATTCCCAAGGGCTACGGCAGAATGTGCGGAACTTGAACTGACCGGCTGTGGCAGCAAACCCTCTCAAGTTCCAGCCACCATTTCAACAGGGACGACGGGGAGCACAGGCTTTGTCAGTAGCGACGGCACCCCCACGAGCCAAAGTCCGTGGCAGCACCTGCGACAAAGAGCCCTTGCATAATCCCTGTCACCACTCCGGCTGGGATCACAGGGAGCACAAATGATGGCGGTGGAGCCACCACGAGCGAGAGCTACATCGCAGCACCTGCAGCAGCGAGGCCCCCACAAGTATACCACTCACCATCTTGAATGGGAACTCGGGGAGCGCAAGCGTTGGGAGGTGACAACAGCGCCACCACCAAAAATGATGTGGCAGCACAAGAACCAGGTTCTGATGACAACAGGCGCTGACATCCAAGTCAACTTGGTGGCTGTCCAATCAAACAGACGTGACGCGTACCTGAGAAGGCAAATAATGTTTTGTAGTGATCGAAGTGGCCAAAAAGTTGCCAAGCGAAACTCAGCATTCAACTCTAATGATGAGCCACGCTGTTTCGACTATGATTGACATATGTCTGCGAATTGCTCTAAACCGCAGAAGTGTGAAGGCTGCATCAATTTTAATGGACATGGACAATTAATGGACCATTTTTGTGTGCAGGCAACAAACTGCCAGCAAAAACAGTGATGAAAACTCAAGTGAGTTACTCCGACACTGCTAAATAAATAGGGCAGCTTACCATCATCTCCTATTGATATCTGCCATTAAGCCTGTACCTCAGCACTGTAGGTGATGTCAGTGGTGTCCGTCTCAGGGAACTCAAACTAGTAGTTCACTGAGCAACTCCTCCTTGACCAGGCCTGCAGCGATTATAAATATGAAGAACAGATATATTACGTTACATAAATGACACAAGATAGAAAAGGCACAGACAGTACCATACCTTCCAAGTTTGGGGACACCAAATTCGGGATAATTTCTAAGCAGGGGAGGGGGGGGGGGGTGTTTTAAAAAGAAATATTGAGAACAAATTTGCATGAAGACAACTTCATTATATTTATATATTGCACTGCCTATGCTCATGGGATTGCAGCCATCCACAGTGATGGCAAAAACTCTTCTTTAGTACAAAAGAGAGGGGGAGGGTAATTTCTCTTTTCGGGAGGTTTTTCTGTCAATCATACAAACTGATCAAAATTTAAGAGACTTCTGGGTAATACGGGAAAGTTGGCAGGTGTGCAATACTAAACAGACACAATTTGCTACCGGCAATGGCAAAAGTGAATGCAGGTTGGATCAGCTATGCATAAAGGTACTTTGAACAACATATACCATATAGAGTGTACTCACGCAAGGCTAGCGAGCGGTGCACTCTGGGTACATCACCGTATTTGTGTTCGTGAAAGCAGACAGCGGAAAGCGCACAGCCTCACGGGCCACACTATGAAGCGAGCATTCTACGGTTTAGGTGACACAACGCATGAAAAAGATGTCGCTCTTGTGCGACAGTCTGCTGTTGCACAAGGAAAAAAGATGAACTGGAGAAAAAAAGACAAGGACAGCAGGCGTTGCAGACTCCCAGTTTCTGCAAATCCCGAGAGTCCGAACATGCGTGCAAAATGGTTTGGACACTCCACTTGAAACGAGAATAACTCACTAGCATCATCGGGCAAAGCCCACACAAAAATCATGTATGTGAGCATGTTAGTGAACGCACTCCGCTTTTCTCGCATAAAACGAGTGGTCACAACGAATTTTCTAAGCAGAGGCATTGCATAGGGGTCAAGGTGTCCGCTTCATACGCAAGTGGACGCGGGTTCCGTCCGCAGTGGGCCTGCTTTTTTTCTTTTTTTTTCTCAAACATTTTGTTTTGTCGACGCATTTGGCGATATTTAGGACATTTCTTTTTTTTTGCGATAAACAGTAAAAAAAAAAAAAAAATCGAATGTTGTTGAGAAACTCCCAAAACTAAATGGTATGGGACTCCCTTTCGAGGTGCGATCGGGGACAGCGGGGCTTGGATTGCCGGCTGGACGCCGCGATGCGGCATGTACTGGTTACGATTTGTAATTAGCAGCCGATATTGTCGCCGCGAAGCGGCGTGAACGCAGGCGGGGGGCTGTGTTAACGAGCTCCCCAGTGATACACGCGCCGTTCTAAAAGGGTGGCCCGAGCGGCATGATCTCTCGGAGGAGTGCGTATAGCTTTACTCTCTCTCTCTATATATATAGCGCAGTAGATCAAACGGCTCCAACCACAATGTTTTCTTTTTTTACGCGTTTCGCTCGCGTCGCTTGAGATCACCCACAGCGATAAGACGCGCGGGCCGACAAAGAAACCTGGCCAGTACAGATATGGGTAGGCAGCGATGCGTGCCGACGCGAAGTGACGACCCACGTGCGATAAAACGTTTGACAGGTCGACCGACGTGTTGGGTGACCGAATCATGGCTTCGCAACCCGTCGGACGGTTTGACGAAAAGCGCGAGGAGAGATGCTCGCCTAAGGAAAATACCTGTCAGAATACACTTCTCGGGCGCGATTTGGCAAGGGCAGGGCAAGGAAACAAACCAAGGAGATGCTTGAACGGAAGCTTAGGAGGACACAGAGAAAAAAGGCTTACCTTCGAGAAGCACCGAGGAATGAGCCAATTGAGCAGTGCCCATAACCTCCAGGGCTGTTCATTCTTGCTCGCGTGGTGCCTCGCCACTTATTAGTCGCAAAATCCATTCTCGGACGCGGCATATCGGATCGATATGAGTTCTACGTAAAAATAAAAGACACATCAAACCGCAACAAAGCTTCGGAAGCTTCGACACAAATGAAGTTTATGGTGGATTGGATTGGCTTGTAAAAGACTTTGTTTCGAGGTGCATAATAAATGCGAAAATAAAAAAGTTAACGTAACATTATTCGTAAAACAGTGGCGAACCGAAACAATAAAACGTTTTAACAAACTTAAAGAACTAAAACAAATGTATTAAAATAAAAGTTTTATACGCGATACGAAACTTCGCTTAGCCACACAACTACGACGGGATTTTAGTTTCGGTTTGGAATCGGAGGCTGCGTATTTTCGACACCGATTGGATATCCAGGGGGCGTGGACAATGGCGTCATGGACGTAAAAATAGCAGCTTTTATGTTGACATCTTAGTTATTTTTACGTCAACAACACGTTTTCTTTGGATGCCGCTGACTGCATTGTGAAATGTCGGTAGCTCGGCGTGTGTGTGGCCGGGTGCTCGGCTCGGCGGCTCGGCGGTGTCCGCGCTGGTGCGTGTTGTCAACATTGCCGCCTGTACTCGTCGCGTTCTTAGGAACATCAAAATAAGCGTTCTCCATTTTCAAACTTCGCCCGGTGCCGTCCGTCACTCCTGTTGCAAATGAAGATTACGTGTACCGGAGGCGACAGAGCCCAGCCGCAGTAATTTCGTACGAATTTTTCTGGAGCTGTACTTGTGTGCAGTACGACGGATTATCACCCTTGCATAGAATAGCTGCGAAGGCCGTGCAAGCAGCGAGCGAATAGCCTTGACTGGCATGACTGCACCCGATGCTGGAGCGCTCGTGGCGCGCGATCCAAAGCAACGAGCTCGCGCTTTTAGCACTGTCGTCGACAGCATTTTCCTTTTCTTTTTTTCAGTGTTAGTCACAAAAAAGAAATGTCGTAAATATCGTCAAATGTCCCAACAAAACAAAATGTCCGAAAAAAAAAAAAAAGGCGGCCGAGGCTGAGGTTTTTAAGGGTCTCTGAAGTGATTTTTTTTTATTTATTTGTTTGCCAGTTTTTTTGCGCCCCTCTTTGAGTACTGTCGCATTTTTTTGTATTATTTTCACGTTTATTTTTCGTTGGTTTTACTTCGGATATTATTTGCATAAGCATTTTTGAGCTGACTTCGCACCTGTGGATATTGTCATGATGGATTCGGGAGCCCATTTTCGGGTCTTATAAATTTTGAGCCATTGTAATTTCAACTCACTGTAAAAAATTTAGGAAAAAATGAAACGTTTGTCTGTAAACATGGTTGTATTAGCGCGTGTGGATGTAGATTGTAGTCATATATTAACACTATTAAAATATTCAGATATGGCTAATTGTCACATTTGTTTTGCCTTGCTAACAAAAGTGTGTCAACCAATTTTATTTTAGTGATCTGGTGTCTTCGAGTATATAAACTAATTTATTATTATTTATTGAAAATATAAGAACGTAGGATTTCATTATCCCAAATTGTTAACTTCTCTCATTAATTTAAGAAAATTTACAAAAAAAAATGTACAATTCGTGACATATATTCGGCGATTCAAACATTTGGGCAAGGAATGAAGAAATGCGTTGCATCCTTAACAAGTTGTTTGAAGTTATATAGACGAAAATGGTCGCTCCCAGAAATAAGTAATTGTAAAGTAATTGCATTACTTTTTGATGTAATTTGTAATTGTAATGAATTATTTTTCACATAGTAGTAGTTGTAATTATGGTTAAACTACTTTTGGAGCGGAATGATTGTAATTGTAATTAAATTACATTTTGGAAGAAATTTACCATGTATGGTTTTCTTCAATTTGCCGCGGAACACAAGAGCCAATTGAACCTCTAGCGTATATTATAACTATGGTTTGTACCTAAAGTTTGATTTACTTGCAGCAGAATTTGGCCGGTATTGCGCTGCCACCGGGGGCGCTTGATTGACAATAGGATGAGTATAAAAAGACGATACCCGAATTCTGTATTGACACCTGCCAATAAAAAGACGCTAAAGGGTTCTTCAGCCATTTGATTGCCATTGTAGCGCCTACCACGTCAGTGCCAAACTTCAATAAAGGGGTAATACCGTGTCCATAAATTTCAAGCGAGAGCAATCGAATGGCGATAGGGGCAATAGAATGTCAGTCAGATGTATATTGAATGGCGGAAGCCATTTTTATAGGGGAGCGGCATGGCGACAGGAGCGGGGGGCGGTGTTGCGACTGTCTCGGGGGCGCAGGCCGAACCGTGCACGTTGGTGGCCTCCAGTGCCACGGTTCCTCGTCGCCAGTGTCACGATCTTTCTCGAACGTGGACGAAGGGGGCCGAAGCACCCGCCGAGACGACACGCAGCCTGGTTGTGATGGTGAACGATGACTGGCCGGAGAGGCGTGCGCTCAACGGCGTTTATTGGGCGCGGTGATCAATGTTGCCCGCCCAGCCTGGCGGCCGCAGACGGGCGGACAGGAGGGGGGCGCTACATACTTGTTACACACGGTACGCTCGGCTTGCCAGAACGGGCATACGTGAGACGTTGCTTCATGCGACTTGTTGCAGTTTACGCAGGGGAGGTCAGAGGCGTCACACTGCGCAGTTGCGTGGGGCTGCGCACAGCGAAGGCAAGCCAACTTCCTCCTGCAGCCAGCCGCAACGTGACCGAAGAGCCCGCATCGGTGGCATTGCAGAGGGTTGTTAACGTACAGGTCGACCTCATGCCGGCCCAAGCCAACGGAGATGTGTTGGGGAAGTGTGGCAGATGCAAACTCAATGCGAACTGTGCTTGACTTTCCAAGCCGACGAACACAACGGATGCTTACACTTGATCGTAGCGCTCCAACAATCTTGGTGTCTGAGAGAGCGATGTCAACGTTGCGCACGACGCCTACACTGGAAACTTTTCCACGGGGCTCAAAGGCTCGAACTTTCATGCCGCAAAGCGTGGTCAAGCCTAAAAGCACCCGAGTTGTCTGGCCATTTCGGGTGTTTACCGTGAGAAGATTTTTTCGCCTGTTGAATCGAGCCTCAATGACGGATGAGGGCACCAGCGTCTCCAGGGTATTAGAGACGCCGACCGAATCAATGGAGTCGATGCTCACGTCTGGATTCAGTGACGTGAACAGAACCACCAGACCAACTGTCGGCTCTGTGAGGGTGACGATGGTCGCGTCGCTGGAGCCAGAGTTGTGGCTGCTGTAGCGTCTCTTCTTTCTGCATGTCACTTCCTAGAAGGGACCTTCAGTCTCTTCAATCAGCGAGTCGGACAGGCTTATGGCGTCATCCTGCGCGGTCGGGTCGGTTGTTTCATCCATGGCAGTTGGAGGGGCGGTCGTGGTGTCCATACCTCGCCGGTTTAAAAACCGGATCGAAGGGTCAGAAGGCCCTGGAGGGGACTATAGGGACCTCCCGATGACGTTGTGAAGCTACTTGCTGATATAAAGTCGACGTAAGCAAAATGTTCAATGAAAATAGAGGAGACTAGAACACACGTCCGATGCGTACCTTTGTCTTCGTCCTCAGGAACTCATGAGTTGCTTAACTGGGTGTTAGTTCAGACAGGGGGTAGTCAGTCAACCCCGATGGGCGCCTGGTGTCTCCGCTGTAGATAAGAAATTTAGCGAGTGAGGTACGACCCTTAGCCTGGGGTCTTAAACCTGGATCACACAGTGGTGATAACACAAGCACACATCGGCACAATGCACGACCAGATTAAAATGGGCAACAGTGGAAATGGAGCATGAGATCCCTTAGTACCGCAGCGCAAGCGTTCGCTCCACGTGCTCCAAGCTCTGCTGCTTTAACACACCGCCGGCTTTGCGTCGAGTGTCACACACTTCTATGCTAAGCTACCAGTTCTCTCAACACTTCCTTACAGAATGACACAGAATGTACTCCAAAACCTCAGTAACTTTTTGAATATTTACAGGCTATTAATTGATAAATAAAATATAATATCCAATTAAAAGTGATTGTAATTGTAACGAAATTAATTTGACCCGTTGCATATTTATGTGGTTATAAAATTGTCATTTCTCTCTAGCGCGATTTTACAAAGTAGCTAAAGCAAGCGACCAAGCAAATCCACCCATCACAAAAATACAGCGAAACTTATGTCGACGTCCTCACAGAGTGCGCGGTGGGTTAATCCCTTTAATATGCAGAGCACTCCAAGCGAATGACGCAGCTCCTAACATTGTTTAAAGCCACAGTCCCACTGAATGTGTCAGTTTAGGTACTTTTTGGCAGGTCATTACTCATCTCCTTTTAAATACTGTTTTGTGAGATTGATGTCATCCGAAAGACAATGCAACCTTCTTTCATTTGATATTATGTATGTGTTGGTCTCCACTGTTCATGCGCGTTTGTAGCGTTGCGAATACGATGGCGCGGACCCTCACTCGCTCCGCTAGTTCATGTTTTATGAACGATCCATTAAAGATAACACGGTTCCAATATAGCAGTTTTGTTAAGATGATGTTGGAGCAGAACGTAACGATACACTTTTTTGGTATTTGCACTACTGTGTTTTTTTCATCCCTCCAAATATTGCCCTAAAATTGACAATTTTCAGCACAAATATGTTTTAATGCCACGCGCTAGGGCAATGAAATTAGCTACAGATGTAGTGCTTATAATTGGTAATATGCAGAAAAAAAATCTATTGTTGTTTGAAATTTTTTTGTTTAGATATTTTATATCAAACGTAGCACTTTTTTGTTCTTCGAGTCATGGTACTTCATATGCCGCTGAGGAAATAATTAAACTACGATAAAATCTTTTATAACATTTAGAGCTACAATGGTTGCCCAAGAGGTGGACGATGGCTTTTTTTCATTTTCAAAGTCCTAACGCTCCAGGAGTGTTTCAAACTTACCTGTTTTGACGCATATCTTTTTAGACATCAAACAAATTTATTGGCATCTAATAATATTTATTGTTTGGAATAGATATAAATTGCGTTGCATTAAATTTTCACAATGATCTTGCTCTGGTTTCTTAATAGGTGTAGAGCTTAGCTAATTTTAAAAACAATTAAAAACTGTTTGGGTGTTTTTTGCGCCACTTGGCGGATGGCAGACAAACTGCTGATTTCTAATGTTCAAAACATTTCCGAGGGCGGCGTTGGCGTCTGTATCATCATCAATCTCCATGTTTTTTTACCCTCACATTTAAAAAAATACATTGGAAGATTTACTATTGATAACTGAATGGTTTAAGTACTGGGTCAGGCTAATAAATCTCAGACAAATAATTACACAAACGTAGCGTGATATCATGTTTTCATTATTCGATATGATTGAAATCAATAAACAATGAAGACGAAGAGGAAAAGAATACACCCGAGTTCACTTTATGCCTAGAGTCACTAACTGAGATTTAAAGTATCGGCACTCCGTTCCCCAAAATTGTTTTGGGCGCCGCCATTTTGGGTCTTGCTCAGAGCAAACGCAACTGCCGATCATCATGATCCAAAAGTGCGACTTTATCAACATTAGATGCGGTGCAAGGAAGCTGATGCAATATTGCAATGCTTTATCGCGGGTTGTTTAAACATTTGTGAGGGGCGGAAAAGCGTTTCCTGTGATTTTAGATAAAGCTTCATATAAGTAGCAACCATAATTTTAAGCCACAATATGGCCAAGTGTCGTTACTTTGAACCGTAGCTAATTTACTGGCACAAGCGGGAACAATGGAGAAGAGGCAGGTGTCAAAATGTAGTGGCTTGTGGAATCCACGGGGCTTACGTCATGGCCCCTCCAGGTATTACAAGCCTCTTGAACAAGAGCATGAATAGTGTCATTAAATAAGCTACGCTTCAGAGCAGCGACACTTGGCTTTATTGTGGCTTAAAATCATGGTTGCCAGTTATTTCAAGCTTGATCTGAAATCACAAGGAACGCTTTCCCGTCCTACACTTTAAACAGTTTGGGACAAAGCAAAGCAACATTACATGAGCTTCCTAACACCGAATCTAATGCTGAGGATGTCGCACTTTTGAATCATGACGATCGGCAGTTGCGCCGGCTCTGCACAAGCACCAAAATGGCGGCGTTCACAACACTGTCGGGGAAGAGAGGGCCTAGTGCCACTAAATAAGCTACGCTTCAGAGTAACGACACTTGGCCATATTGTGTCGTAAAATCATGGTTGCCAGTTATCTGAAGCTTTATCTGAAATCACACGAAACGCTTTTCCGCCCTCCACAAATGTTTAAACCGTCCGCGACAGAGCAAAGCAATAACACATGACCTTCCTATCACCGAATCTAATGTTGAGGAAGTCGCACTTTTGAATGATGAGGATCGGCCGTTCCGTCTGTTCTGCATACGAGCCAAAATGGCGGCGCCCACAACAATGTCGGGGAACGGAGTGCCGATAAGAGGGCCGATACTCTAAGCGCAGCTCATTTATTAGCTCTAGTTCCCGCGAAACTCCCTTTCCCTGACTGAAACTGAAAGTAAATATGAATAATACACCATTATTATAGCTTATTTAGTTATAACCAACTACACATAATGAGAGAAAGCAAGCGGGTAGGCGAAACGCGGGTTTTATGCGCGACCGCTCTAACCGTCTCAAAAGAGAGAACGCACGAGCTTGCGCTGGTTTAAAAAAGAAAGGCATCCAAAGAAAAGAGGCGGCACGCTGTGTTCTTTGTTATTATGTGTCTAATTGCAAATTGTTGTGTGTATGCTTATACAGCCGGAAGTTAGTCTTCCTTAGTGGGCGTCTGGTGTCTCAGCTGTAGATGAGCAATTTAGCCAGTGCGGTACAGCCGCAAACCTGGGTTCTTTAACGTGCACCACGCAGTAGTGATTCACGACCACACGCCGGTACGATGCTCTTCCAGATTGAAGCGGGCAGGGGCGGGGTGGGTTCTGCAGTGCGAGCTTTCGCTCCAAGTGCTCCGAGCTGGTGTGCGCTAGACCATGCACTCGGCCACCAAACCCCCCCCCCCCCCCCTTGTGCGTCTAATTTATATACAGGTATAAGTATCTGAAGATCGACGATGGACGTCGATCGTCTCGAGGTAATGTAACGTAATAACATTATATAAATAATAAACTTGTTGAAGGACTGAACGACTAAATTTTTCAATTTTTGGATTGTAATATGGCGGTAGCCTATTGTACTTACTGTTGATGAAGAGCAATATGAGGTGACGAGGTAATGATTAAATGATGAGCCTCCATAAGGACGACGACATTAGTGGGTGTCGGACCACAACGCACAGTGCCAAACTTGTTTCAAGTATCGTGTACCCAAAGACTTTCTTCACCCGCAACACAATATGGTAGAATCAATGAGGATGCTGCTTTATAACTGTACGTGGAACAGGAAAACTGCACTGTGCAGAAGTGCGGCTTATTTGTTAATATGAGGGACGGATTTCTGGCAGCATTCCCTGATTGACTACTTGGAACAAATGGCCTCGTTGACGTAAAGTGTCCCCGTTCCAAAAGATTCTTGAAGCATACTTAAACCGCAAAGGAGTGTGAGGCGAGAAATAAGAAAAAGGAGACTGGCGTGAAAGGTCCAAATCACCACCATAGCTTCTACACTCTAAGAAAAAATGGAGAAGAAGGGTAGCAACGGCGCGTCTTCCTCCCATCTACTGACGCGCCCTCAAGCGGACACGAGAAACAGGGAGGAACGAGACGTTTTCCTTCTTCTCCAGGCAGACGGGAGAAAGCTTTCGCCCTCCCGACTCATCTTCTTTCGGTTTCGTTTTTCGAGCACGTCGCGCACGTTGTTTAATAAATATTGTTGAGTTGATTGAGCTTCAGCGACAGCGAAGGCCGTCGGTAATTCTGTCTTCTAGCCCAAACATGCAGAACATTTCGGTTGCATTGACGTTTTTGCCACTAATTTTATCAAACGAGTAAATGAAGCCGCTAGAAACAGCGAAGTGCCGGAGCACTGCCAGCAGCGCTTCGTACACTGGGTCAGATGGCCGTCTCTGGAGCAAGGAAGATAGAAGGGTAGGAGAGGGCATGACGCCAGCCGCGTAGCCTCCACAAGCCATGCTCCCTTGACGCCGCGCCTCTTCATCATTTTCCTCCTTACTCTCCTCACTTGTCCAGCCGTCCAGCCCAACGTGACCAGATCACGTGATCATAGCTAGCCTTCGTCTAGCTATGGGGCGCTAGAATACACCCCAGTCTAGCCTTCGAGCTGATGAAACCTACCGGACGGTGCGCGCGCGAGCCTGCAAGGAGTCCTTCTACAATCAACCATCCATCTCACACGTGACATGTCACGCGCACCAATAGCCAGAGAGATCTAAGGTCACGTTGACCACAAGATCGTTTAAAGTTTTTTATGACTAGGCTTCACCAATATTGCAACGTGCCCCCTCCTAGTACTTCTAACCAGACTTGTACGTAATCCGTTACAAGTAACGAAATTACTTGTAATCCCTTACATTTATCAGTAATTTAGTAACGGATTAATTACATATTTTCTCGAGTAATTTTAAAGTAATTCCGTTACATTTTTTACGTAACGGATTCCTTGTAATCCGTTACTTTTTTTTGTCAGAACAAGCCCCCCCCCCCCCCCCCCCCCAATTCTAAATAAAGTTTTTTGTTTTTTTTCATTTTTGTAAAGTTAAGCGCAGCGACACTGTCACGCGAATCGACCAGCCCAAAGGCTTGGCACTCTTCAGTTCCGCAAACCCTTTTTTTTTTTTAGACCCTAACATCAATGTCAAAAATCCAAATAAACAATTCTACAAAAAAAAAAAGAAGAAGGGGGGGGGGGGGGGGGCAAGTCATTTCCGCCTTTTTTAGTTCCTTTGTTTTTTTCTTTGCGATCGAAGATGGGGAGAGGAGGACACCACATGATTGTGCGCCTCTTCGAGAAGCTCGAGGCGGTAAGTGCACTGAAAAGAATTAACAATGTCCTTCTAGGACCATTTTCATAATGTCACAACACGAGACAACGCTCCGTCTACCCTACCCTTTTTGTGAGTCAGCTTTTTGCGAGCACTTATAAAATGGTAATAGGTTTCCTTTCTTCTTCTTCCTGTTTTGCCCCTGCAGGACGCATCTTATCTCAAGCAGATATTTTTACAAATAAAACATAATGGTGGCTGACGTAGACTTGATATTCTGGGCTTGAGGAGAGAGTGAATAATAATAATAATAATAATAATAATAATTTTATTTGCACATACTGGAATGGGCACATGTGATGGTGTGCGGGGCTAGGCAGATAGGTGAAAAACCCTTACGCAGAGCGCCTGCCAGCCCGCCACCACATTCGTGAGTGGGGCCATAGCGCGGCTTACTTAGTACTCTACCCTTTGCTGCCCGTGGCATCAGCGGACGACTATCTGGAGAACACCGGAGTAAACTGCAGTCGGTCCGTGCTCCGTGCGTTTTAGAACGGCACCAAGAAAAGTACACACGGCAAACGTGCCTTTACATTTCCTTGTTTTAACCGACGCTCTAATTAATTGTTGTTATGAGTGTCCTTTTTCTTTTATTACTTATATTTATATACTGGAAACTTTTTTTTTATTCACCAACGTCTCAAGTGAGGCTCGAACTATTCAGAACCAAAGGAAGAAGAATATCGAGCCAAACCTTATTTATTATTTATTTATCCCCTTACTGTTACAACTATGTTTTGCTGTTGATGACTTCTACAGCTTCGCGATTTAGACAATGGAGAATTTTAGTAGATCGGTCCGATGACTCCGATAATGATATCCGATACTTCGCCGTCGTCTTTGCGTATGCATCATATCGTTATCGAATACCTTTATCGCGGGTATCGGCGGTATAGGAAGGATCTACTAAATCTCTCGAATAGCATGGCAACGGCTGCAACGACGAAGCTTTGCTCTACATTCGAGGTAAATAGTACTTCCCTTGCTTCGCTGAAAAAGCTCAATGCAGAGCATGAAGCATTCGTGAGGAACAATATGGCACTCTCATCCAGTGCCTCAGCTCAAATGGTGTTCAGCGTAGCAGTCGACATATTCAGTAAGAAATAACGCAAAATGTCTGACGAGACTTTCGAGAGCCAGCTGTTGCTCAAAATACTCAAGGTCATTAAATGGAACAGGTGGCAACAATAAGAACTTGAATAACCCTCTTCCCTTTGTTTCTTACTTGAGGACAATATTGTTGAAAGTAACGCCACGATAGTAACGGATTACTTTTTGGGGTAACGGTCAGTTACTTTCATGGGAGGGTAATTGTAATTGTAATAAATTACAATTTAGCCTCGAGTAATTGTAAATGTAATTCCTTACTATTTTTCAGTAACGTGTACAAGTCTGCTTCTAACCTCCTTGCTCTGGAGTCTGAATTACAGAACCCACGCGGAACTACCAGAACTATAACCACGCGGAACTGTGTCGACGTTTTCATCGTTTTGGAAATCGCAGAAACTGCGTCCAAGGCAGGCAGGTTTTCCTGAAGGCTGCCTGGGTGCCTTCTGTGCTTAGTGCGGTTCTGTTTTCCCGTGCCGAGTGCAAAGCGGCGTTCAACGTGGTTCTGTATTTCTGCGTGTCAGCAACATCGTGATGGGAGTGTTGTGCGTAGTGAACAGAAGACTGGAATTATCGCCGATGTGACCATGTGTTCGCGTATCAGTGGTGTAACAAGATGAAATGACGTAAACTGTCCGGCATTGATGCCGGACAGTTTACGTTAATAATTACGGCATGATCGAGCGTTTTCTTTTTAATAAGAGATTCATCCCCTGAGCCATTAAAAATACTCTCAGATGTATAACATTGCTGGGAAAAAATCAACACGCTGGGAATATTTTTTATTGCTTAGGGAGTCACGGAAAAATTCCGCACGTTCAAAACAACCAGTACAAAGACGGAAACGCAGAGCTCGGGAGTAGTGATCGGGTTAGTGTGCCGTTGAATTGATGTTTGTATGTGCGATGCACGTGTATGCGCTCAATGTAAGTTCATCTGATGTTTGTAGTATGGCTAATGTGTCTGCATGTGTGTTTATATTAAGGGTTCCCGAAGATAACAATATGCAATAGAAATGGCAGGAAATAAATATAAATTTTGTAAACATGAATTGGGCGGTACCTAGCACCGCCAAGCCTAGCTACTTGCGATTACTCTGCTTGACCCTGCCATCTGATGGCAAGCAATTTAACATCCTTTTACGCTACGCGGCTATGCCATAATTTCGTGTTACCGTGCTGAGGTAAGCCAAGAGGTTGCTTCGGATTTGCTTTTTTTGAGAGCGGCTTATGGTTTTGCGGGCGAATGGTTTACCACTCATCCGTGATGTGCGGTTGACTCAACGGTTGACGGAGGAATTGTGGCTCGAGGAATAGCAAAGGTAAGACATAAAGTGCGCGAACTGGGTGCCGGTTGTCTCCGTTTAACATGGCAGTGCTGACGATGAGAAGACTGAGTGACTGCATGTTTTCGAAACGTAAGTTTCTTTACTTGCAGGGGGAAGCCGGCTTCGAAAATAAATACAGTTCGCGGAAAACTCGTGTTACGTTTTTATTTGCTGCTCCTCTCACTCCGTACTTAGTGTTCTCGTTAAGCCTTATTGAGCTCGATTCGCTCGATTCGAGGCCGCCATATTGAGATTCAGGCGACGGAGGCACTATTTGCTCCCCTGCTTTAGGGACGAAAGTTTCTCCCTTTCTGAAGGAACATATGTATCAAGAGCGTTCCTCCCTTTAGGGAGGACTATACTGACCCTTTTTTCTAAGAGTGTACTATCAAATACAAGGGCAGTTACACAATACACAAAGAGAGTATTGTGATTTAGTTATATTTACACTTAAGGGCATTGATATCGAACGTATTCAGAGAGATGACACCTCCTGGTCAACCAACATAGAGCCTTTTCTACTCAAGTTTTACATGGAAGGCCCGACTTCCGCTGAAATTCTTCACGTGGAAAAGTTGTCCGACCGAATGAACTGCCATTACTCCTGATCTGGGAATCTCTCGATCTTTGTTCGTAGGCCATAGTATCATGAGATCGAGGGGTGTGGCTCTTCGTCCGCCGAATATTGCTTCGGCGGGAGTTTTTCTCGGGGAAGATGAGACCGTCGTGTGCTGCCGGAACAAGAACCTGGCGATTATTCACTGAACTGCTTCTTCCGTAAGCTTCAAAGGGGCTTTTTTTCGTTTCGCATACCATCTCTTCTGCTTGCCCGTTAGTTGCAGGATGGTATGGTGCACTAATGTGATGCCTGATGCCGGTTTGTTTTCTTCAAAAAGTTGTTTATTTTATTTGAAGCAAGATTTGGCGCGATATCAGAGAAAATTTTTTGGGGTAGGACAAAAGTAGGTAAAAGAGACCGCAGAACGTGAATGACATGTTTGGACGTCGTGGCAGGCATCACGTAAACATCCAGCCACTTAGAGTACGCATCGCCCATGACTCCGCAGATGTGGATACGTTTCGCCACCCACCGACTGAATGGTGGATCGTTTTCAGTTACTGTTCATGATGGCGTTGGACTCAAGGAAGACTACGAGACTTTCCACAAAGTTAGCCCAGGTGCCAGGACTTTTGTCGAAAGCGGTAAGTGTTCGAAACGTCGACAACGTCGGTAGCCACGTGTTGTGCTTGGCGCTGGAAACTTACCATTCGCTGGAAAGAAACTTTCTTGTTCATCTGCCATGAGTCGTCCGATATCAGGTCATCACCGCAACACCATCTCCCGACAAAACTGGTCTTCATTGTCCGCATGTCCATAGTTAACAATCACGTCAACTTATAAATTCCCGAACGCTCATAACTTGCCGTCGCTAAACGTCGTTTATTCATAGCGTCTTCATTGGAAATTAACGCCTTTCTATTTCTTCTGATGGTTTTTATCATATTCCTCCTAAGCTGTACTTACAATATTACCCAGACAGCACCCGACATCCTCAGGACGTCCTCGAAAGGTACAAACGTCCTCACAGTTTTCAAGACGTCCTCAGGACATCCTGAGAACGTCAGTCGCTGGATCATCCTAGAAACGTCCTTCCGAGGACTTATTGAGGACGAAGGATACAAAGTTAGAGGTAATATATAAGCCCTCAATTTGATTGCGTTTTTAAAAAAAAAATAATTGAATGAAATGGCGCTACACAGTTCACGATCACTGGTCAACTAAATTTCACATACAAATTATTGCATGTATTTGCGTAAGTGTCGGACAAATTTTAACTATAGTTTTGATCAAACAATTCTTTAATAAAACCAGGAAGCCCTACAATTATTATTAGTTTTGTATTTGCGCAGTATTTCGAAATTCTGTTCCATTGGCAACATTCAATCTAGGTGGCGCAAGCTACCGCCTACTACAAGGCAATTATCCACCCATCCGAGAGACTCAAGCAAGCTAAGCCTAGCCAGGACAGAAACAGAAATAGCGTCGAGGTTGATGATGGCTTCATAATGTGGATGCTTGGGCTAGTTGGTAATTCATGCTTGGATGGAACAGCGCGGATATATAGCCACACTCACAGGCACACAAGAAGGTAACAGACTCGCAGCGCTGATTAATAACTCAGTTATATATTTCTTCTTCCTCATATCGTCATCTTCTGTTAATGAGAACATTTTAAATTTTTAAACACCAGAAACCAAATAGCCAATACACATTATTAAATAAATAATAAATAAATAAATAAATAGACAACTGAAAAGAAATAAAACTTATAAAATTAAAAGAAATAATTTTAAGTTTAATTTTTTAATTGTAATCGTAATCGTAATCGTAATCTTTATTGGCTCAGGAGATTCTCCATGCTCAGGAGAGCCGTGGCACCGCGGAAAGGCGACAGCCCGTACCATGGGGGCCCGCGGTGCCACGTCTAGTGATGATGATTATGAGATGATATATACAAGGGAAGGGGGGGGGGGGGGGGGGGGGGGAGGACGACGCGGTCTTCTCAACATCGCAAGCACCGTTGCTTGAAGGTTCGGGGTTTGCCAAGACACTTCTACCAGCTGTAAGAAGTGCCTGGGCAAAGGGTGCTGTCCGGAGGCTTCACCGTGCGTTGCGGCTGGGAAAGCCTTGGCAGTTTGATGGTGTTGAAAGCGACGTGCTCTTCTGATCCGCCGCACGAGTCTTGGAGGTTCGGCGGCGGTTCAGGCCAGTAGGCAAGCGAGCCAAGGTGACCTTCGGTAGGCTGTTCAATGGACGTTCTGGATGGTAAAGCCCTGGAGGTTGATGGTGCGATCGCTCGCTTCGTTGAAGGCAGCGGCTCCAGGTGGTGGCCCAGTCAAAGTAGACGGCTGTCATTTACTTATTTATTATTTACTTATTAATGTTTCTTGGCTATTTGGTTTCTTGTGTTTATAAATTTAAAATGTTTTCATTAACGGCGAAGGGAAGATGATGACGATTTGAGGAAGAAGAAATATATTACTGAGTTGTTAGCACACCGTGGTTGTTAGTCAGCACTGCGAGTCTGTGTACACGCGCTGTTCCATCCAAATTGATGATGGCAGCAATGCAAGGCAGTGACAAAGGTTAGTGTGTTTTTAAATGTAGTACTTCTTCGAGATGACGGAAAGCAATGAATGGCAATTTCGGTGGGAAAGACGCCGGCGCGTAAACGAATTCTTCGAGCTTTTCAACTGTGCGAAAGTAGACTCGGCAGCAAGGGTATCTTCCTCGCACGAACATTAATTGTGATTTTTTTCTAGACCATCTTAGCTTTCTGCGGTGACTGTCATCACAAGTCAATGTTTTAGGAGCAGTGAAATCAAATGTTGAGTGCGCAAACAAAGCTGACGTGGAGACCATCATCAAAGTATGGCTGCGCAAGGCTGGAGAGAAACTGAAAAAGCTGCAGCAAAAGGCCGGAGGTGTTCGAAATGATGGTAGGTTTCTCACATTACCTGTTTTTATTATTAATGCTTATGGAATTGATTTTTTTGTAGATCCCGCTGGCTATTCGGACTAGTGCTGGCCAAGATGCGAAGCCAGACTGCACGTCTGGTGGAGACATTGAAAAAAGTCATGTATAACATGTGCTCTCCAATAAAGTATTTCTTGAACAGTTTCTCTTTGTTTGCAATAATGAATGGCACGATCGTGCTCATAGTTAAAGGCTAAGAATATAGCCCAAGGAAATACGCAGAGGAGAGAGCCGACAGGATGCTGGAGGGGAGAAGTTTTCTTCCCTCCTCTTCAGCATTCCGCCAGCTTTCTTCCTCCTTTCCCTTGCCCTATGTCCTTAGCCTCTCACTGACTAGTAATCTAGAGTTAGTGTGTGAATTTCACTTTAAAATAGTGCACAACAATGCATTTTTTTCCGCAGGCAGCTCTTGCAGGCATCTTCAGGTTCAAAATCCAGTTGGAGAAAACCTAGAAACAATAAAAATGAAAGTATCCTAACACCTCAGTGAACAGCTGCACCTGCTGTGCATTGTCCTAAAAATGTACTAGAAAAATCCTTGGCTGCCCTCCTGAGGACGTTCTGAGGATGTCGTGAGGCCGGACAATAGGACGTTTTTAGGATGGTTTCACGATCATTTGAGGACATCCTCAGGACATCATAACGTCCTCAAAAGGTTGTCCTGAGGACATCCTGGGGATATCCAAGTGTTGTCTGGGTTATGTGCGTCGGTACTTTCGAAAATATTGCAACGGTGTTTGTTTTTTGGGAACACCCCCCCCCCCCCCCTATAATGTAACAGCGTTTACAACATCTTCGGGACCCCGTGAAACATAATATTTCGTGACCTTTTTTTAGTCGTCATTAAAATGGTGAGGTAAGTACCGTAAATCGCGAAGCAGTTTCTTGACGTCCGCTTCCACTGGTGTCTTGGAAGATTGAGTCTACTGAGCGTGCATTCCTGCAGAGGAAATTTTCATTGATAGAATATTGACACGTCAATCAACATTTGATTCCTTCTTGGTAAGATTTATTGCGAAAGCCCGTAAAAACCGCTGAACCGCATGTCCCTATATCAGAAACAGTTTATACCTGCAGGCCTGACATTCTCGCATACATCCGTTTGATGGGCCACGCTACTTGAGCTAGCTGAGCATGGTAGCGGCGCGAGCAAGGCCACGAGGGTAACGTGATGGTACTCGAGCCATCCCACTGTGAACCAATGTTTCGGCCAGCCCACGGGTGCGTGTCGCCATCCATTGGTTGAACTAACGCCTTGTTCAAGATGGCTGCCGTGGGACCGCAGCCTTAAATCGAAAATGCAATCTGCACAGAAAAATAATTCCTTTTCCTGCGCTTGCCCGGCGGGTTTCTTTATGAGTCCTGACCACGGTCCTGACAAATTACGAAGTTAAAAGGATTCTGAACCAAGGAATGTGGTGTTCATAATAAGTGGGGCACGTTCTTTTCACGAGCCAGCAGCCGCCGCTGTGTGCGTGCACACGTAACAGAAATGACGTCAAAGACCTCCATTCGCGGTTAAGATGACAATGAAATGTATGGGCTTCGGGCCAAAGGAGAAGAAAGACAAGTTTTTCATCTACACAGTGGTGTCTGGTGTAAAGGGTAAGCGATTATTTGGTCTAACAAGCACGTAGCTTTCAATTGTAGAGATGAAAAGCCTGTCTTATGGGCGCTAAATTCTTTGGTTCAGTATCTTAAAGAGCTGGCCCAATTGTCTAGCTTAGTATATGACCAAATCTTGTGCGGCATTTTAGAATTCGCGTTGCAGTAATTGGGTAAAAAAAAGTTGGGGCTCCGATCCACGCTGTCAAGGTGGTTGGTCAGTGAAGCTGTGGTATCACCTGCAACGATTGCGTACTGCACTATAAGAAATGCCGCCGCCGGTCACGGCCCACCGCGGCTGGTCGTATTCCCGTTTCTTTTCCCTTTGACACTCCTAGTATTCACGCTGCTCCTGGGGAGTCCTAACTATGCGTGGCCTATTCATTGCGGTGCGGAAGCAACGATGAAATCTGTTGTTATACTTCGTTTTATCTTACGTTTAAGTGCAGCGTGTGCTACGAGCCATCGGAGCCAATCGGTGGCTGTGTGAGTGTCACGTGACCTTAGAGAGAGGGCACAGCGACGCGCAGAAAGCGTATCACGGGCCACGTCCACAGAACGGGATCGGCTAAGATAGCTCAAAGCATCCACTGCGTCGGGACGTAAAGTGAAGACGGGTTCTTCTTTTATATATGAAAGGCTAGTGACGTCACTCCCCATGTATCAAGCTGCCGCCGCCGCCGCAGCTTGGGCCACAGTAATCTTCACCGCGAACGTATGCGGTGAGCGCTACGTGCTTCGCATTGTTTTCAGCAGCTCCTTATCATTCATTATATGGCTAGGATGCTTGTTTTGTGCTTATTTTTTATTAAAACGAATGTTGTGTTTGTATGTTGTATGCGTGGTGTTTGTATTTTTCCCCGTGAGAACGCCGACACGAAAACACACGTGGAAAGAAGGAACACGCTTCGCATTGTTCGCAGGCGCCGTTATCATGCCTTATGGGGTTTTCACTTCACACGAGGGCTTCGAATGACGTCAACACCTTTCGAAGCAGCTGCAAACCTAATGTTTACCGGTACGCGTTAAGGGTGTTCCTATTGTTCACACGCGCCTTATCATCGATCATGCGGTTTTGATTCTTGTTTTGTAGTTTTCTCTATTCATTATCTTTATTAAAACACATACTGAGCTGTAAACTGTATGCCTGATTTCAAAGGAGATATGCTGATTTGCCTTCAATTGTTCGCCGGGAGCTTTTTGCTTACAACGCCAACGACACGAAAATTTCCTTGGTTGGTAGAGTAACTCAATTACAGCTTCACTGTAAGTGAGTTAAATGGATATTCGAAATATATTCATCACCTAAACATTTGCCCGCTTCGTACTACGAACATAAAGGTCATATTTATGTCAAAATAATTTTAACACTACCTGTTCACTTCACCTTGGGATATGTGACCATTTCATGAATTTCCTCCAGAGTCTATGCAAAGTTAATGGCAACAAACATCGAAATCACTAGGTGACATTAAAAGAAAAATTATGCACTCACACAGCATACGGAAGAAGGCAATCTCTGATTATTATATCTAAACATGAAAAATAATAAAACGTGTAATCATAACCAATGTTGCATACTTTTTTCTAATTGTGGTTCTTTATTCTATTGCAGATTATAGGAGAAAAATTAATTTATCCGACGGTCTTATTCTCTACAGAGGACATCCTTTCATCTGCAGCTGTCCAAGTCCAGGAGAGACCTGTCGGTGGATGCTGGCGACGTCATATATGGTGTCAGCCTCATTATAGCGATGTATTAGACTTTTGATATTGAATATGCAACGGTCATCAAGTCCACCTTGACTCTCTTTGAGCGCAAGATTGGGCTAAAAGAAACACCACTGGAAAGAGTACCCTAAAGCTTCTTGGCAGGCTGCAAGCTTTTACTAATTACTTTAGTAAAGCGGGTGTATAAAAGCAAACAATAAAAAGCTCGAGGTACAGCTAAGCATTTCCTATGAGTTGTGAATGCGAAAGCATGCAAGTGGCTCGTCCGCTTCTCTTTGTCTTCTGCTGCGTACTAGCGCGCGTGCGCTTCGGGAGCTTGGAGGCCATGGCGCAGCGGCCAATGGGAGCCCTGTCGATGGGCGCCAGCCAATAGAACCGAAGGCGATCGCAAAAACTAGGAGCCGTTTTCACGCTTCAAACAGATGACGTCAGCTTGCTCCATGAGACAGTTAAGGCTTTCGCATTAAAGTATAAAAGGTGTGCGCGTCAGAGGAGGAGGGAGAAGGAATGTCTATGCTGTCGGAGTACACTGCATGCTATGAGCTCATGTCGCCAATCAAATAACACCGACTGTGCAACGTCAAGGTCGGTGTTTTTGCTATTCATGTTGCTGTTATCCTTCGAGGCTGGTAGACCGTGACAGTGCGCTTTTAGCCTGTGTGTATGTATTTACGTGTCTTTCAGCCTTTGACTGCGCTCTGACTCAAGTATAGGAAGGCCGTCTGCTAACTTGGGCCAAACCAGGCGGCACTACAGTCGACGCGCCGGTGTAAGAAAGCAAAACATAAAGATAAAAGGTGTGCGCGTCAAATGAGGAGGGAGAAGATGTTGCTACCTTTTTTATTCAGGGGCATTAGGTCTGCGTGGTCACAAACCCCCCCCCCCCCCCCCCCCTCCCAAAGATAAGGAGAGATCTTCATAGTGCGGGGGTGCGGCTTGGATTCGCTTCGGCAGCCCGAAGACACGTTTGAAAGCCGCGATCTAATGCCGGCTAAAATGCTGGCATCTTCTCAATAAATGGAATTTTCAACGCTCCGTTTCTGAAGCAACAATCACGCGCTGGTTGGACTTGAGTTTGTAAATATTGAAACGCTGTATACACGCAGACGGTGCTAGAAAATGTAAGTAAAATAAGCAATACGTATAAGTCCGCCTGCTGTCCGTCGCATATTTCACACATTTTTGACCGGCTTGGCTTACCTTACCTAGTTGTTGGGCATGCGGTTAAGCCGCTGGGTGGTCAACTCGCACCGCCGAATTCTTGGGGCGAGATCTTTCGATAAAACTAGCTCAATAGAGAATTCTGCCTGTTCTCAATAGGCGATAATATGAACCCATCGTTTCCACTCAATAAATCTCGATCAAAGCAATATTCGCTTGCAACTGCGTCTACACAATGAACCAATATAAAGAGCGACAACACAGGCTTCCGCACTCGCGTCACCGAAGCTGACTGCCGATGAACGCAGCATGTTTACGCACTACCGTCTTTGAATGAATTCTGCGAGCTCCTCCCGATAATGTTTGGTGGGTTTCACGGACCCTTTAGAACGACTTTTAAAGGCCTCACAGACCTTTCAGAACTATCCTGAACGAACGCACAACTCCCAGAAACATATCTTGATGGCCCCCACAAACCTACTAGAGGAGCCTGGTGGGCCCATCAGACATTTCAGGATATCCTAAAAGGTCTCTCATGCCCTCACAAGAAATCCTAGTGGGCTTCACAGACACTTTTTCAATAGGGATCTCTCATTTTGTTTTATCAAACCGCCCCCACTAAACGGTGCGTCGTGCGGCTCGCCCGTCAGCTATGGGAGGAACGAGAATGTCGCCGGTAACTAACCTGGTGACTTTGGTTGCAATAAATCTATGACCAAAATATATAAGCTTCTGATCATTTTTTGACCACTGCCAAGAAAGGAAAGCGTTATATTTTTGTGTTATTTTATTAAATCTGAATTGAACCAATTAACCGGTTAACAATTATTGCGATTAAAACCGGAATAAATTGATCGAAAGGTTAATCGATTAACTTTCCAGTCCTAAACGACAAACTAGAAAATTTGATAACGGCTTTTATTTTTATTTTTTTTTGCTTGCAGGGTGATTTTGGCAACCCCATCATCCAAGTAAAGAACGGAGAAGCAACTCTTGTGGTAATCGTCGAAGGCGAAGGTACAATATGCATCTCAGGAGCGAAGCGAAATCCTTACATGGCACGTTACGCCCGCTGGATATGGCAGCATTCGACGCTGGTGATTTACCACTTTGGCTTTAAGATATGCAATACATAAGGTTTCATGTATACATGAGGTTCCATCTCTTCTTCATGCAAAATGAAAAAAAGAACAGCGCGTCTTATCTTAATAACACCCCACCGGCAAAGCAAAAACTTGACCACGTGCAAATCTATACACAAAATGTGGGCAGACACGACAGCATCCCCGAGATAGTGTTGAGTTTGTCTCATCCCCCTCTTCAACTTCGAACCTTTCGGCTCGAAATTGAAGAAATAGGGCAAAGCGTGCAACTTCTCTTATATTGATCCGTTAGCGTTAGTACCGACATGACAGGGAAACGCTGACGGGTGTCTGTGGAAAAAACAGTGGAAAGAGACGCGAGCCACGTAGAGAGGAGGAGAGTAGTAAAGGTCAAAGGCGAGAGGGATTCGACGTCACGGGGTGGGAGCCAATGCGCGCGCAGATGCTGGGGTGGGTCTAAAGTTGAAGTTGTTAGGAGCGCGTAGGCCTTGGTTTGTGACACAAAATGGAGAGTGAACCAATATTTTGCCGAGCTTGCTTGGTCGGGGTCGGTGGATTCGTGGCCGTTGTAGCTTTTCTCGGGTGTTTGTGGATCCAGCGTTCTTGTTCATCGTGGTCTGTTTCAAGTACTTTTTACTTTTTTTTCTTGCTGCTTTAAGTCGCGATGCGCGAGAAGAACACGAAGAAAAATAAACGTCCGTTGGTCATCGCGACCAAGTAACTGAGCGACGCTGTCGGCCCTACTGCGCGGTAGGGTCTTTTTCTTGCTTCGTTTACCACACAATAGATGGCGCTTGGCTCTCAGCATTACCAAATTAGGCAATTTTGTCACATCTCTAATTATGCTACAAAATGTGGATCTGAATAATAATTAACAAAACTTTCAGAAAATATTCGCCGGCTATTTATTATTTATGATCACGGTGCTGGTGAGGTAGGCTCTCACCCAATAGGCGACGTGGATTCGGCTGACGTGCTGCGGTTCCGCGGATGCATCAGAGCAAAAAGGCAGAGAGATTTCGAAGGAAAAAAGGCACAAAAGCGTTCAGTGTTCTCTTAAATGTTCTACAGTGAAGCATTTTTTTGGAGCCCTATTTTTGTGTTTTTGTGTTTCTTTTCACACCTTTTATGATGATCGGTGCATGAAATTCGATTTCAGAATCGTTTCATGGTGTCTTCAACAATTGGCGACAAAGATGGGGGCTATTGGGACACTGAACGTAGGCATCCAAAGGAAGGAATGGCTGATTCCCTGTTATGTACCGGCGGCGCCGGTAAAACGGGGGGTCACAAATTCCTTCCTTTGGATGCCAACGTCCAGTGCCCAAATAGCCCCCAACAACTCCGGATTCTGAACAAAACGGCGGGTTTCGCAGTATTTGTTAAATCGAATATACGCGCTATCTTCTGTAAAGGGCCACCTGTAGCTCTGTCAGAGTGAACTCAGATTTAAGATAAAAGAATGATCAGTACAAAGGTAGGAAATATGCGTGAACCGGAAGTGTGCCGGGGTTGCGAATAGATGTTGCCACCTGAGTTTGTTGCCAACCAAAAAAGGGCTAATGTACGTTGTCGTATTTGCCACTGACAGGTACTTTGTAAAGAGTCGGGAAGAGAGTGTTCTTTGAAACCGGGTCGTTTCCGCAAAACTACAAATCGGAAGCTGAGCAGCGTAAGTTTCACTTTGACCTATTTTATAATATTTCCTGAATCGATCAGTGCTTTTTGTAGACTTATATGTATGGCATCGGAATCTGTAGCTTCAAACGCGTGCTTGAAAAATTCGCCCTTGTTCCAAAGGGACAATCATTGTTGGGTAGTGGCTTCGGTAATTTGTGAATGATAAAAACATATTTCTGATATGCAGGATTAGGATTTACTAACGCATAAATGGACAACCCAATGCAGAAACCATGTACATACATATAAATTTCTGTTGTTAAATAAGTAATAAAAATATCAACCTAATTTTATTATCAACAGTATAAATTATCTCAATTATAGTGATATATTACACATGAAAAAGACTAACAGAAAAAGAAAGATAGAAAGAACGAGAGACCCAAACTCCGAATACCAAAATATTTTTCAAGACAGACAATTATAAATTCACTTCGTTTATTAATCACACTTATTCTCCATTCCAATATTCCAATATTCAAAAAGGTAATCAGGAATGTGTCAAGGTAAAATGTAGAGGAACACATATGTGGCTCTCAAGTACTATAAGACAAGTGGATATATGAGTTCTGCGGCCTCTGCACTCTAAAAAAAGTATGTGCGTTTACTTTCACGCACACAACTCGTAGAGCCAATCGCCGCAACTTACGGAGGCAGTTTAGTGAATGACGATGCCGAAACATATATTTAGACTAAAAAACGCAGTCTGAGTTTTGACACCAAGTAATGCAAGCATGACGTTTTGGATTGCTTAATGTCACAACTCAGGCTGCGTTTTTTGGTCTAAACATATGTTTCCGCATCGTCATTCCCTGAGCTGCCTACGCAGGTTGCGGTGATTGGCTCTCCGAGTGTTGTGCGGGAATGTAGACGCACACATTTTTAGAGTGTGCACATAAACCTATATATAAGCAACACAAAGTTTCAAAACCATGATATCACAGGCGCTTGATTAACTGTCCTGTTGTTGCCGGTGCGTTTCTAGAGATCTGTTGTCTCACATTCCGATCGAAGATTAATGTAGGGATATTTAAGGAAACAGTCCTTACGACATTCTCTCAAACATGGAGATCCCATAGCTAATTTTTTGCTATGTTAACTATTCTGGTTCGGTTTTGTCTTATAGGATTAATAATAATAATATTTTTTGTTCAGAAACAACTTTTCAGTCTTTACAGCGGTGCATGTAATATTGCAAGAACGGCCGAAAATTGCGGAACAGAACACAGCACAAATCGTCTTGCTATATTTAGTCGATAGACATCCATTCGCGAATAAGGAAGGTAAAAATCTCTAAGGCACATGAAAATATGTAAATGCTGTTTCTTATTGAATGTCAACTGAATCCGCGGCAAAAAGGTTAAAGGGTACATGCAATAGGAATAAAACGTTGATAAATTGCGACTGACCCTTAACAAAATATGGAAGTCCATGGATCTTGATAGGTCCATCGAATTAACATCGCCGTTGACAATTTTGTGAATAAATATAAAATCTCTAAACTGCCTCCTCACGGCAAGCATATGTAGCACGAATTGTCTAAGTAACGTTTAATATTGATAAAAACACCCTCTTCCAATATAGCGGTCGTATACTGTTCTTATCCTTCGTTTCTGTACGTTTTCGATTGCAGTTGCCTGGTGGCATAGAAAAAAAAAGTGGAAGCCGTTTACAACTCCCTGTAACGTCGAATTGGAGCGCAGCTCTTGAGGAGGAGGAGGGAAGGGTACTGAGGGGAGGGTAGACCCCTCCTCCTCCTCCTCCCCTCATTCTTTAATATGCTCCGGGGAGTCACCTGACCTCGGGGGGAGGGGGTCACGTGATCTCGGGGGGGGGGGGTCACGTGACTTCGGTGGAGGGGGGTGTCACGTGACTTCGGGGGGAGGGGGGGTGACGTGACCTCAGGGAGGGGGTCACGTGACCTTGGGGTCACCTTGGGGGTCACGTGGGGGTCACCTTATAGGGTCGCGTGACCTTGGGGTCAGCTTGGGGGGTCACGTGTGGTTGGGGGGTCGCGTGACCTTGGGAGGGGTCACGTGACCTGGGGGTCACGTGAACCTTGGGGCGACCTTGGTTACGCCGACGGCGACGCCAACGCCGACGGCGACGCCAACGCCGACGGCGACGCCGACGCCGCTCAAGCCGGAAACGGGCGCCTAGGAGCTGCGCTCTAAAAAATTCCAGGTGACCCAGCCAAATTCTAACCGTGATCTAATCAGGGACTTAAACAAAAACAACGCGCAAAGGCGTGACGAAAATTTGCGATAGACTCTTGGTTTGAAGAATGTTCTGATCAAAGTTGAGCTAGCTTAACTAAATCTTGTAATAATGTACGAATTGTACGATTTCGTGTAGATTAGCTAAATATATCCGACTAAATGTGAAGCCCTTCGCTTCAGATAATCGGTCCCTTCGGGATTGATCATGTGAGACCCAGAAGGTATCACCGGAGAGTAGTAAATTCTTGCAGGCTGGTTACATTATGCCATGCAAAACATAACGGCACTAAAGTAAAATTTAAACAAAACAAATTCATTATTGTGCTCATACATTACAATGAAAAGAAAATGCTGCTCAGCTTCATTTACGTCGCCCTGTCGGCGGCTCGAC
This sequence comes from Ixodes scapularis, assembly GCF_016920785.2. NCBI lineage: Eukaryota > Metazoa > Arthropoda > Arachnida > Ixodida > Ixodidae > Ixodes > Ixodes scapularis. The sequence goes on from NW_024609835.1 coordinate 82,832,405, forward strand.
GGTCTGCTGAAAGAGGACTGTCTCTTCCAGGAAACCTAAGTAGCGCAGATGAAAGGGGTGGTCAGGTCTTGCCTCAATGGACGGCGTTCGTTTTCACTCCAGTGGCGAGGCATTTATAAAAACGCAAGGGTATCTCGGTCTCTCCATGGCGATGTTCAAACTTCTGAATAGATTTATTCATAGTTGTGGCCCTCGGTCCGAGTCTCCCGGCTTCTGGACTTTTTCGTTTGACGGCTGCTTCTCTGGTCCAGGTTCCATGCTTTGGTTAGTGTACGGGGATGACTCAGTTGACTGGAAGAAAGCAGTGCCTTTGTCGTCGCCAGCCGCCGATGGGTCAGCAGCAGCAGCAGCAGCAGCAGTCACGGCGCTGCACAAAACACCCGATGAACTATAGCTCCAATTAGATGCTAAAAGTAGGAATGCCGCCACCGCTGAGGCCAGGAGAAGCAAGTACGACGCTGACGAGAGCCATTGATCATGTTGATCTGCATTGTTTCGGTGTGATTCGGAAGCTCTTCCCTCATCAAAATTAGGCACAGATGGCATTCGATTTTCAGCGTCTCCTGTATGTCTAATAATCTCACGAAACTGCAGTGATTTTGTGTTCATTAGTGATCATTCCCGCGGGCTCACGTTCTGCGTTCACAAGCTATTGGCGACGTGCGCGACCGAAAGCGTCGCTGTGGTCGGCCTTCTACGATTGGCCCAAAAGCTGACTATGAGGTCGGAAAGGGTGTACCATCGACGGAAATAAGAGGAATGAGAGAACTTTATTTTCGACGGTGTTGGCAGTGTTTCTTTGAGAGCGCAATGATTTCAGGCTTCCACCATGCTATTTACAAACACCATCGAACTCGTCGTTCGCAAGGTAATGACGTTACAAGGGGGAACCATGGGAGGGCGCCACCGAAACATCTCGCCGCTAATAGCCCAGGTTGTTGTTCTGCTGCGTCCTTGGTGTGCTGTAATCGCTCAGGTCTCTGTCAGGCCGGCTTGATGTTGTAGGTGTTTCCTCTTTTCTTTTTACTTTTTGTCCCAGGAATGTTATCGCGTATTCAAAAATAATATTAAAAAAAAAATAAGTTTAGATTCTTGGGAGAGAGCTGATTTTATGCAGTGCGGGATGACACAGCACGAATTTTTTCTTGATTCATATCGGCAATAATGCAGTACCCGGCACCGATTTTTTGACTGCCAAACTCTCCGCCGCATAGCCTATTTTATTCTGTCTTCTTTCTTTTCGATATTTAAATATAGAGAGCACTCGCAAATTAGATTAATTGAAAGAAGAACCTTAGTCATCTGCCAGTCGTATATGGGAAGGGCACACCAGTCTAAAGTAGTAGTGATGGTATTTATTGCACTTCGTATAGTTCCCAGCTGCATTAACACAGTTTACAGCGAGATGGGGGAGCCCATTGTTGCCGTACAAAATAACTAATTGTAAATTCAAAGCATAAAAAAAATGTAGTGTATGCTCGTCAAAATATTTTGCACTGGTCAAAAATTAGCCTCCTGAGTTAAGGTCCTTATACCGAACTCTTTTCGCTCAGTCTTCACCCAGCCCAAGCGCGCCACTGATCTTGCCACCACCATGTCCTCTCACACGATGAGGTCAGTCTGATTGTCACCGTCACTATGGCAGTGAAGCGTCTGCTGAATGGACGCAAATGTGAACGCGGTGTTTGAAGCCAGCAACAGATGACGCCGTTTTCTAATACCATCTGCGCGACGCTATCCAAACGCTGACGCGCCGCAATGTTGGTATGATGACAGTAGACGACGACGACGACGACGATGACGATGGAGTGGTTTTGATGTCGCTCTTCTGTGAAGCGGGACATACTGCTTTCGATTTTTCGCGGTTTGGTATAGCTCTTGCGGAACCCTCGGTGGTTCCGACGAGGCTTAGCCTACAGCCGGAGGTACAGTGGCCCACGTTTTCAATAATAGCAAGCGAGTGTCCACCGACGGGCCGGCCAGCCCCGTGCCGCGGAGGGGTACGGCGATACGGGAGAGATGAGGCGCGTGCGCACAAAGCCCTTTTCGGTACGAGCGTCGCCTGCTAGGCTACTCCGCTGACCGCACACCATAGAATTATTAAGGAGTTTTCGTAGATCGTTTGCGCAGCACCTCAACGCTCTCCGCAACCCGCTATGTTACCCGGAATTCTACAGCCAAGGCCATTGGCGCGCAGGCGCACTAGCGGCCTCTTCGTTGCGGAGGGCTTAGCGGAGAGGGAAACGCGGTCTACGGAAACTCCCTATTACAATAAACGCTAGAAGCTAAGCTTGCGCTAGTTGTTTTATGTAATTCCTCTTATTTACATCAGCATAACTGGTCCCTGCTTCGATCGAGTCCAGACCCTGTCTCGTGCGAGTCCAGCTCCCAGTCTCGTGCCCCGTGCAAGCGGGAGCACATCATCTTCACACGCACCTGGTTCGCTCTGGCCACACCCATGGCCAGTCGCTACCACACATCCCCCTCCCCTTGGGAATGATCAGTCATCTAAGTACCAAGAAGGACGTCTAATGCAGCGTCCCGTCCTTGTGTGAGGATGTGATGCGTCCTCGCACCCCTCCTGTGGTACTTCTTGCCCATCACTATCGGCAGGAGCCGCAAAATTTGTGAAGGTCTGAGTAGTCTTATTGGTGTATGGTACGAGATGTGTACGATTTCTTCGCACGACGCTTTGGCCGATGTCAACGAGATATGAGCGTGGCTCTGATGTTGGGCACTGCACCGTTCCCTTCCTTTGGAGATCGACAACCCATACGTCTGTTCCATCGACTATGTCGGGCAGATGGCGGACACCATGGTGTTTGTCGTAAGCCGACCGTTGCTTGAGCCGGTAGCTTGTTTCAAACTTCGCGAGCTGCTCTAGGTTTGGAGCTGTTGGCCTCAGCAGTCTGTTCGGGATGGGAAGCTTTGACCGCAGTCGGCGTCCCATAAGTAGCTCGGCTGGGCTGTACCCGTTTTTCAGGGGTGTTGTTCGATAAGACAGCAGGGTCTCATACGGGTCTCTTGTCTTATTCATGGAGCTCTTTATTATTTTCACTGCAGCTTCCGCAAGTCCATTGCTTTGTGGATAGTGAGGGCTCGAGGTTATATGTTGGAAGCCGTATTCTCTATCAAAAGTGGCGAATTCTGAGGTTGACACTCGTGAAAATTGTGGGCCATTGTCCGAGACGACAACTTCTGGAATACCGTGTCGTGCAAAGATACTCTTGCAATGGTTCACTACGACTTGTGCGGTCGTATTCTCCAGGCGGGCGATCTCTGGGTATCTTGAGAAATAGTCGGTCACGATCAACCACCACTGCCCCTTCTGGTAGAATAAATCCATTGCGATCCGTTGCCAAGGTCTCTCGGGGAGTTCGGTGGGTTTAAGCGGCATCTTTCTATTTGTTGATCCTTCGATGCAAAGACGACAGCTCTTAACTTTTTCTTCAATTTCTTTCATCATTCCTGGCCACCACAACGTCTCTTTAGCTCGCGCCTGGGTCTTCTCGATGTTAAAGTGTCCCTCGTGAAGAAGACGCAAAATTTCCGATCTGCAAGATGTTGGCACAACGATCCTTGCTGTGAACATAAGCAAGTCGTCTTCAAAGGTGAACTGATGGCGAAATGGGTAGAAAGGCTTAACTTCGTTGTTTAGGTCACGCCGGCAGGGCCATGTATGCTTGCAATGGTATCTTATTTGCTGACAAACCGGATCCTTTTCCTGGCTGTTGATGAGCCACTGGAGAAGGGTTGATAACTGGGCTAGTTGGTAGTTAGACATATTAACGGCATTAGCGCACACGTATGAGGAAGAGAGAAGGGACAGAAAAGAGCGCTACTCACAACTGTATTTACAGAGATGAAGAAAAGAAAGAACATCGTCCAGCTCCCCATAAAGATGAAAAAGGAAGAAGAGGAAGCAGAAATATAAAACAGGAATATAAAACACAAAGTCGGGTGTTCCCTCGCGCGCACAGGCTTAATGCACTGGTTCTTTGATTAAACCCTAAAACCTTTTTTTTGGCTGTGCCTTCGTTGTCGTGGTGATGTGTTCGTCTCCCCCCTGACACGGGTGACCAGGCGCGAGCGAAGACTGAGGCAAACACACCCAGCACCACGACAACGAAGGCACAGCCAAAAAAAGGTTTTAGGGTTTAATCAAAGAACCAGTGCATTAAGCCTGTGCGCGCGAGGGAACACCCGACTTTGTGTTTTATATTCCTGTTTTATATTTCTGCTTCCTCTTCTTCCTTTTTCATCTTTATGGTGAGCTGGACGATGTTCTTTCTTTTCTTCATCTCTGTAAATACAGTTGTGAGTAGCGCTCTTTTCTGTCCCTTCTCTCTTCCTCATACGTGTGCGCTAATGCCGTTAATATGAGCCACTGGAGGCTGGAACTGACAGCCGGAACGGTTGACCTTACAAATTGTACGAATGCTTCAACCTCTTCTTTCAGTTCAGACGACTCTTTTAGGGGGAGAGGTGCTTTCCTGGAACGTATGTTATCTCGTACGTGTATCTCATCATACGCATGCGCATTCGCTGAAGTCGTGGAGTGAGATCGTTTAAAGACTTGGAAGAAAATAGACTCACGAGAGGCTAGTGGTCAGTCTCTAATTTGAATGTTTTCCCGACGACGTAGTCGCTGAACTTTTCGCACGCCCACACTGACGCGAGGCCCTCTTTCTCTATTTGCGCGTAGCGTTTTTCTGTATCTGTCAGCAGTCTCGAGGCATAGGCGATTACTTGGAACCTCCCGTCGTCTTGTCGTTGACGGAGAATGGCACCAAGTCCATACGATGAGGCATCTGCGGTCACTACCGTTTCTTTGTTGGCATCGTAGATGCCCAGTACTGGTTCAGATGATAAGACAGCTTTCCATCTGTCAAATGCGTTTTGCTGGACTGGTCCCCAGACGAACTCTTGCTTCTTTCAGAGCATCGCAGTTAGGGGCTGCAGGATTTCGGCGAAGTTGGCTACGAACCGAGCCAGATAGGTCGCCATTCCGAGGACCCTCTGTAGCTCTGTTCTTGATGTAGGCGGTCGCATATCCATAACAGCCTTGAGTTTTGAAATGTCGGGTCGAATTCCTAGGCTGTCTATTCGGTGACCAAGAAACGTGAGTTCCTGTACACCAAACAAGCATTTGTCCTTGTTGAGAGTAATTCCTGCACTGCAGATCTTTTCAAGGACGTTACGGAGTCTTTCGTCGTGTTCTTCTTTGCAGGATCCCCAAATCAGAACATCGTCCATGAGGCATACGACACCGCTGAGCCCTTCAAGGATGCTGGACAGTTGTTTTTGGAAATGTTCTGGAGCAGATGAGATCCCGAATGGGAGTCGGTTGAAACAAAATCTGCCAAAAGGTGTGATGAACGTGGTGAATTTCTTGCTTTCGTCGCTCAGGGGAATCTGCCAAAACCCGGAGTTAGCGTCGAGTTTCGTGAAGATTTTCGCGCCCTGAAGAAGGCCAAGAGTATGTTCGACGGACGGAATGGGATGCCACTCTCTCAAGACATAGCGATTTAATTCTGTGAAGTCAACGCATATGCGCACTGCTCCAGTCCGCTTTGGTGCGATCACCATGGGTGCGCACCATTCGGTTGGGTCACTGACAGGGGAGATGACGCCGATGTCCTCCATACGTTGAAGTTCTTGCTTCGTCTTTTCGTACAGTGGGATCGGGACACGACGTGGCGAGCTTAGAGCAAACGGTTTCGCGTTCTCCTGGAGCTGCAGGTGATATTCCCCAGGGAATGTTCCCAACCCTGTGAACAGTGATGGAAAGTCGACTTTCGGGTTTACCGTCGTTTCGATCCTGTTGATTGGTGAAAGTAGTTGGAGCCCTTTGATAGCCGGCTTTCCTAAAAGGGGTATGGTAACGTCTTGGAGAACATAAATGTTCTGCTCGGACACTCGGTCCTTGTAGGACATTGCGAGGGGTACCACACTTTGTATTGCTAGCGTCTTTCCGTCTGGTCCACGAAGTTGGCGAGGTGGATTCTGCAGTAGCGGCTGTGGTTCAAGCTCGTTGAACACCGCTGGCGGGATTACCGTTTCGTCGGCGCCTGTGTCGATCTTAAATCTCACTGGCTCGGACTGGATTAACACATCAACCTCCCAACTATTAACTTGCGGAGATGTCACAATTCCAAGGAAACCGACGTTGGGACCTGGAGCTTCTACGAAGTCCACTCTTTTTGACAGGCATACCTCGGAGAAGTGTCCTTTCTTGTGGCAATTTGTGCATACTTTGGACCGCGCTGGACACGAAGTGCGTGGATGCGTGTCTCTCCAACACCACCTGCATCGTGTTCGGTTGTCTGATGGCATGGTCAGCGGACGTTGCTGGTATGGAGTGTTTTCCCTCTGCCTTCTATCGTCAGGACCCTCGCGTTTGTTTGTACTGAGGGCCGTAGAAGCAGTTTTTTCTTTGTCCGATGACGAACTCTTGTGGATGTTCGAATTTCGATCCTGGTTTAGTTCCTCCTGTTGTTTGCGCACGCTTTCTACTTGTCGGGCTGTTTCCAGCGCTGTCTGAAGCGTTGGTTCGGCGTTAAGCTGTAGCTTTGCAGAGAGTTTTGAGTCTTGAATGCCGACAACGAAGCGATCCCTCACCAGTTGCTCTCGCAGATTGTCGTAGTCGCAGTCCTTCGACAGGGTATGAAGTGTCGTTGCGAACTCTTCAATGGACTCTCCGTCTTGTTGGGATCTCATGTTGAAGCGTGCCCGCTCGAAAATTATGTTCCGCTTTGGGATGAAGTAGCTGTCAAACCTTTGCAGTACGACGTCAAAATTCTTGAAATCCTCCGCGGACAACTGGAAAGTGCTGAGAACGTCCTCTGACTGATCTCCCATTATATAAAGAAAGGCGTCAATTTGGTGCTCCTCAGGCTTTGTGCAAAGTCCTGATGCGGTTCGGAACCGTTCGAAGCGTTTCTTCCACTTGGGCCACTCATTTGGTGACGTAAAGCAGAAAGGTTCAGGTGGCTGAATCATAAACGATGCCATCGAAGCAGAAGGTTTGAGGCTGGCTTCAGCCATTGCTCACCTTTCTGTGCAGCAGGTGAAGACTGTTCGTTGTTCCTCTATTCTGACACCATGTTTTATATAATTCCTCTTATTTACATCAGCATAACTGGTCCCTGCTTCGATCGAGTCCAGACCCTGTCTCGTGCGAGTCCAGCTCCCAGTCTCGTGCCCCGTGCAAGCGGGAGCACACTAGTGTCTACGGGACTCCAGGTTGCAAATTGAAGCAGGCATCAACCAGTCTACTTTTCCTGTCTTCCTGTGTATTCCTATGGGAAAACGTACGATATAATCTTCGCTTCTCCGGAGAATATTAGAATTCAGCGTTCTTTATTTACTCGTTACTGGTACTACATAGCTTTATTTATTTTATAAAGTGTAATTTATTTAGTTCATGTTTTTTTTATATAATCAGCAATGTTTAATTAAGTTATCAACTATTGAGGCCCAAGTCTATGTTGTACAGCCTGACATGTGAATACAAGCTATCAATTCAAGCAAAAAGAACAATTAAAAAGTTTGTTGTGTTAATTTAAGCTGTAATATTATTCAGATGACGAAACGCAGTTTGTTACTAACACACTGTTTGTTACTAATTAAGTACGTGTTCTCCGTTCCCTAACTCCATGCTTCGTTCTTGCCCTCTGTTTAGATTGTTTCATTTAGCATATATTAGCATCATTTTGGTGTTTTGTTAAGCTCATTCACTCTGCGTCCTTCATAGCATTAACCAAATACGCAAATATGCGCCCTATAATTGCAGTCTGCAACGTCAACACGTATTATACATGCCTTTGGGTTATTTTAGCGCATTGTTCTAGGCCATGAATTCTAAAAAAGAACGCTACGACATATTTTTGTACATCCGATTGTAAAACTTTCCAAACTTTATTCTGTCACCACACTGAGCAATATTTGCTATTATAATCGAGCGCGAAGAGAAAACGCATTTGCGTTTTCCCATAGGAATGCATTACCGCAAGTCAAATGTAGACTAGACGCTGTAAGCTTCAAAATGCAACAGCACACTAGCGCCACGTGAGCCTCTGGCGTTCATTGTAATAACTCGACGCCGCACATAACCCGGCTCGTTATCTACTGGCAGAGCTAACCGCATTTAAATGTGAATAGCGCTTGACTCCTCAGGCGTAGCATAAACCGGACGTCATTGCGCCACTCTGCGTGCTTTTCAGACATCTGCTCTACCAACAGATAAAATAAGTAGAGATAGGGACAGAGAAAGATAGGTGGGCGTTGGATAAACATTGTCAATCAGCGCTCTGCGCTTCTTTGCTATAGAGCCGGGGCTGTGTGCGATCAGCAGAATAGCCTAGCAGACGACTCTCGCACCGCAAAGAGCTTTATGCGCACGCTCCTAATCTCTCCCGTATCGCCGCACCCCTCCGCGGCAATGCGCTGGCCGTCCGGCGGTCGACGTTCGCTTGATAGTATTAAAAACATGGGCCACTGCACCTGCACTTTACTCATAAAAGGTAAAAACACCGAATCGCTTGACGTTTATTTTAGCACTTTCTTGTAATTGATGATCAGGTCAATGTGAAAATCCCATATGCCACGGGAAAAGTTTAAGTATCGCTAGCGAAACAAATATATACTGTCCGCAAAACATAAATAAATGAATACGCTGTCCTCACAAACGAAGATGTCAACACGTAGTTGAAAGCTGACGCTTTTCACTAGAGCGTGACCATTGTAGACGCGTTTTTGCCATTCCTCTTTTTGGTGAAGTTTTGCGCAGTAACACGCAGTGCCGTTGGAAGTATTTCTGAGGCGGGGGGGGGGGGGGGGGGGCAACGGAATTGGGGTGGAGTGGGGGGATGAAGCATCTAGAACAATATGGATATATAAAATCGAAACGCTCACAAACGTTTATTTAGAACGAATATATGTCCTTCCTCTTTTGGAATGTGGTGACCTTGTTTTTCTCCCATGTTGACGTCTTCAAACAGCGTGAAATAAGAAAGAGCTCACTGGTGCCCGAAAACGGTTCGTCGTTCAGCCGTCCTCGACACAAACTCTCTGATGATAGGGTTCAGATCAAGTTTTGCTGCTCGCTCACTATTTACGTGCCGCAGCGTCACCTGAGTCAGTCGCTTTTGTGACATGGTAGCTCTGAGGTAATTCTTGATACGTCGAAGTGCGCTGAGACTTCGTTCAGCTGATGCCGCTGACGCTGGCACTGTCATTATAAGTTCCGCAAGGCGCATCACCTCAGTCATCATCCTCTTGACCTCTGGGACTTGTCTGCCCAGAGCACGGCACAACTCGGGTACGGAGCCGATCTGACCGCTTGAGAGCGAGTGAACCATGTTCAGCTGCCTTGAAAGGCTTTCCAGGTGAAAATCAGTAGCGTGGGATCCTAACTTCCTTTCAACGTCCTCTGCAGTTTGTGGCTTCTCTTGAATAACGCACAAAAATATTTGCTCTAGTTGTGCGAGACTTTGCATGCCTGGTTGCTTGAATCGTCTTGCAAGCTCGGCGCAAACACAACCTAACGCTTCGTAGAACTGCTTCCGAAGGCCTCTCTCCGCGTCTAGAAATGCTGGTGGACAGGGCTCGCTGCTGTGTTCGAACCTTCTTGGAGGACCGCATCGCGTGGTCTTGTTTGAAGGGGCCTTTAGCTCATGCTTTTTTGCATGAGCTAAAGGTTTCCAAAAAGTGGTTTCCAAAGAGTGGTTTCCAAAAAGTGTAGGTTCGTACACTTTTTGGAAACCACTCTCCTTTCTTTGCCTTGTCAAGTGTGCTTCCAGGGCCTCCGTCGCCCTCAGCGCTCCTCCCACAGAAGTATCTGGCTTCTGCAGCGATGTTGCAAGTTCTTCGCATGGTCCAAATATTGTGATGGCGCAGTTGCGACCAAACACGGTCTCGAACTTTTGCATTTTCTTCAAGAAGCCGTGTGTTGCTGCCTTCTTGTCGTCTCGCGGATACCCCTTGTCATTCAAAATGTCTTTCAGGGTTAGTTGCACACTTTCGTAGTTCTCGACGAAGCGCACCATCGCTTTTACTGGAACAACCCACCGGGTGGGGCACAGAGGAAGCAGCTTGGATACTCTTCCACGTTAAGGACATTATGATTCCCAAAATGTCCTTAACGATGGCAAGCGCGTCGTAAATCAGCTCGCAGCCTCGTCCAACCTCGTGCAGAACAAGATCTAAGGCGTGGTTGCTGCGATGAACGTACACAGTTTTTTGCTGCACTTCGGTCACTTTTTTCTGTACCCCGTTTAACCTTTCTGACATTTTTGCAGCACCATCAAAGCACTGTCCACAAAGGCTCTGAAAGTCTGGACCCAACCGCATGATAATGTTTTTCATCACAGCAAAAAGAGTTGCGGCACTCGGGTTGTACAAGGCAACAAAAATCTCCTTTACATGAAAAGTGGCTGGATCCACGCACCTGATCCGCAGAGAGAACTGCTCAGAGGAGTTGATTCCGTGTCCGTCGTGCCGTCGGCAATGATGCTCAAGAAGGTTAAATGCCTTACCTCTTGTATGATGCCCCGCAGCAGCTCGTGAGACATGATTTCAATTACTTTGTTTTGAACGTCAGCGCTCAGCCACTTGTCCCGCCTTTTCATCCACATCTCCAAGGCCGGGACGTCCTGAGATCTTTCGTCGAGTAGTAGCCGCAGGTTTCCATCTTCATACGAATGTCCGCGCAGGGCCTGACCCGAGCGTGCAAGGTATCTGATGGAACTGAAGACAGCACGGAGTGATGTTCGCTCCTCATTCTCCTCCTTCAGGCTCAGCTCACTGAGAAGCTTGATCACTGGTGCTTTCTGCAGTCTCTGCAACAAGCTATACACGGACCGGCTGTGGCATTCACTTTTTTTATGAGTTCTAAACTTCTCAGTTGCTGTGTGAAAAGTTGAACCGAGCCCAACTCCTTACGTTACGTTAGAACGAGCCTTATGTACTGCGTTGTCACGGTAACTCACCGTACTAGCTCGTTGTCACCGAAACATTCATGTCTCCATTGTCGCGTGCCAGGCTATCTCCTTGAATTGGGTGCCACGCTAAATACGCAGCACATATTTCCCGGTGACTTTTCGTAACGTAACGTAAGAAGACGGGTCTGTTTGAACGAGCCTTCACATCCTAGTGTTTTTGAAGCACTATCTACATTGTGGTTTTTCTTTTTTCTGTGAAAACGCTTTTAATCGGGTGAATCAACCGTGAAACAACAATACACGCGGAGGGCACTGCGCATTTTCATATTTTGATTAGCGCCAGTACTCCGCTCTGCGCATGTTTCGTATTTTGATTTGCGCCACTACTCTGCCGTGGAAATTTTCAAACACTAATTTTGAGAAGCAATTTCTGCTTAGTTACAATATGAAGTATCAAGCGTACTTTTTAATTTTATGCAATAAAACTTGGTGAAGGGCGTTTTCTAGTTTTCCCTAATTTGTTTTTGTGTAAGAGAAAAGTAACTGAAAATTAACGTCGTTACTTTTTAAAAGTAACTAACTGTAACGAGTTACTCTCTTGTTGCAGTAACTGTAACGGTAACTTCGCTACTTTTTTCTGAACGTAACTGTAACTGTAACGAATTACTTTTTAAAAGTAACTTACCCAAGACTGAGTACGACTGCTAGCCTGGGGTCTTTAACGTGCACCGCACAGTAGTGATACACGACCGCACGCCGGTACGATGCTCATCCATGTCGAAACGGGGAGAGGTGGGGATCAAACCGAGGATGCCTGGGTTCTGAAGCGCGAGCTTTCGCTCCACGTGCTTCGAGCTGGTGTGCGCTAGACGCCTCAGCCACGATCCCCCTTTGTGACGTCATACTGCGTTGAGAACGACGTCGAGGTCAACGTTGACGTGGACGATGACGACATCACGCGACCTTAAAATGACGATGTCCCTGTAAACGTAACGCCATAAAGACGCTTGATATCAGGTCGTCGACATCGCCATCAACATGACACAACTTGACATCACGATGACGTCACGACAACTTCACGACGTCGACGTCGACGTCATCGTCAACGACGGTGACGTTACACGATGTCAAGACTTCGTCGTGACGGAGCGTCGACGCCGATGTTAGCGAAGACGTCGACCTTACACGCCGTGAAGTCTGTCGTGAAGTCGTTGTGACGTTTACGTTGAGGACGACTTCAAGACAACGTTAACGTGACGTCATAGCGATGTTTGTCATTCCGTGTGGCGTCGACGTCAACGTCGGCATCTACGACTGCGACCACGCCGTCCTCGTCGCGGCACGACGTCCTGACCGCGTTACAACGACGACTTGATGTCGCGTGACGGCGTCGTCCTCAACGCGACGCGATGACACGACCGCGTGCAACGGCGACTTCATGTCGCAAAACGTCGTTCGACGCGACGGGATGGCCTTACTACTTCATCTTGGCGTCGCGTAATGTCATAGTCGACAATGACGTCGTGGCGTCGTTGTAACGTCACGTCGTCATGACGTCGTGTTTTGACGTTTCCTTTGATGTCAAAATAAAAAAAAAATACAATATACCCCCTAAAGGGCTATATTGCTCATATTACCTTAACCTGTGTCGTCAAGAAGCGGTGAGCCGGGACCACCTCTAGTACACGCTGAAGGCGCCTTTTCTGTAACTGGTTCAGCTCCGGTCACATTCGAACTGATTGGTCGTGTTTGCTGTGTGAGAGAGAAAAGTTAAATGTTTAAGAACGGAACGTGGGAAATTTCGGGAGACTTGGGCCGAGATTCTGGACGAGGAAGGATGATGTCGCAAAAAGTGAGTTGTAACTTGGACAGGTGTAAATAAATGTGCATGGTACAAGACAAGCCGAAAGTCGACCCGTCATTCAGCGACGTTCGTGCAACCACGCTCCAGATCATCGGAGCGAAACCTGACTTCCACACCACCGGGTGGAGCAAAAACCTAACTCCAAGGAAGGTGCTAAGCAGCTCAACTGCAAAAGGGGCCTTCAATGGGAATACAGAAATATTTATTTATTTATTTAAATACCTTAAGAACCCTGAGTCCGGGTATTACATAAGGGAGTGGGTTAAAAATAGCGAAGTTAACTTTTGACGGAACAAATCGATGTCTTGAGCAGAGACGATGGCTTCGGGCGGGCATTTCCAGTCCACAGATGTCGCCAGAAAAAAAGATTTAAGGAATGCTGTATTTCGAAATAAAAGAAAGCCAACTTGCCATGGTGGTCAATGCGAGGTGGTATGCGATGAGGTGGCAAGATGAATGAAATGTGTAGATGATAATCGAAGTAAAACCTGTAGAAAAGACATAATTTAGCGATGCACCTGCGTGAACACAAAGGGGTTAATGATAAATTTTTTTCAAGTTCAGTAACAATAACAAACCTAGAGTATTGAGACGTTATAAAGCGAGTGGCACGAGTTTGAACTGATTCTAAGTTGGTTACAAGGTATTTGAGCGGGGGGCCACAGACTGATGTTGAATATTCTAGTTTCGGACGTACCAATGTGACTTATGCAAGTCGTTTCGCAGATGAGGACGCGAGACGAAGATTACGGCGCAAGAGACCAAGAGTGCGGTTTGGGTCGGAAATGGTAGTATTAATATGGGTCTTCCAAGAAAGGTCCTGAAGGAGGTGAACGCCAGGATACTTGTAAGTCGACACGGAATCAATACTGAGATTACCAACAGAGTAGGAGAAGTAAAATTGTTTACGAGTGCGATAGAAGAGAGGTAACTACCTCTCTTCTATCGAATTTAGGTGTATTTAGTAGCATCTGAAACTTAGAACACCAATCGTTTATTCGGTCTAGATCAGCGTGTAGGTTATGCAATCTGGGGCACGCTGGAGTAGTGTGCTTTGATGGGCTAGTTGGATGGACAAGTGTTCAAGAGGGGGGCCCTGCTCAAGGGCTGGAAGCAGCACTGGTTCGTCCTCGACTCCACAAAGCACCAGCTGCGGTACTACGAGGCGGTGGGTGCCGGCTGTACACCGTGTCCCCCATCTTCCTCCAGCTCCTCGACGTGGTGCATAAGCTGCTGCGCCAGTTCCCGATGTCCTTCGAGTTCAACGAGCTGTTCCTGCGCTCCCTGCTCTACAGGAGAGTGACAAAGAGCTCCGCAACCTTCGCTCTTCCCCAACCTCCTCTCTCCATCTTGAGGACGTTTATTTCTCTGACTTGGGCACAAACATCGTTTGCGACGTCGACCCGGCGACCGAACGGAAACGGTATATCTGCCCTTACCACTTCGGCGTCAGATCTTCAACAACCTTCATGCACTCTCACACCCAGGCATCCGCGCTTCTCAGAATCTAATCGCGGAACGATTTGTCTGGCCTGGAATGAACACTGATGTCCGCGCGTGGGCACGAGCATGCATTGCTTGTCAACAGAGATTTGCGCGTCGACAGCGTCCGCCGTTCGCTCCAGCAACCTTACACTGGTCCCCACCTCGTCGTGGCACGTGGCGAAAAAACATTCACGCTGCGAGTTAATGGCCGCGACACGGTCGTGTCCGTTGACCGCCTCAAGGCAGCATTTGTTGAGAGCGATACGATCGCTCTCAACAAGAACAGGACAACAGAGCGCTCGTGTTGTCCTGTTTTTTCTTTCCTATGTTCCGCGCTGTTCCATTTAGTCTGGAGTAGTGGTCGCGATAAAAGTCTAAAGAAACAAAATAAATAGCCTAACTGTCGTCGGCGGCGTCACGAGGCCTCGCCGAGTGCGGAGTATAACGGTCTTGCAGTACTTTATATTTATAATGCAATTAAATGCAAAGGTGCAAGCGAGCTGGACAAGAATGACGAAAGTAATCCCTGGAGAAGGGTAACAAGAGGGACAAAGGACAAACATAAATCTCCAAACACAGCTAGGTGACTGGTGAGCGACCGAAAAAATCCGCCTGGTCCGGGTATTGAACCCGGGACCTCTCCATTACAAGTGGAGCGCTCTACCAACTGAGCTAACCAGAGGTTAGACATCAGTAGAGCAAACGGGTTTTATCAGCTGCCACCAGTCGAACACCAACAAGGGTGAAGCTTGCAAATTAAAGTTATAATTATAATGCAATTAAATGCAAAGGTGCAAGCGAGCTGGACAAGAATGACGAAAGTAATTCCTGGAGAAGGGGAACAAGAGGGACAAAGGACAAACATAAATCTCCAAACACAGCTAGGTGACTGGTGAGCGACCGAAAAAATCCGCCTGGTCCGGGGTATTGAACCCGGGACCTCTCCATTACAAGTGGAGCGCTCTACCAACTGAGCTAACCAGGGGTTAGACGTCAGTAGAGCAAACGGGTTTTATCAGCTGCCACCAGTCGAACACCAACAAGGGTGAAGCTTGCAAATTAAAGTTATAATTATAATGCAATTAAATGCAAAGGTGCAAGCGAGCTGGACAAGAATGACGAAAGTAATTCCTGGAGAAGGGGAACAAGAGGGACAAAGGACAAACATAAATCTCCAAACACAGCTAGGTGACTGGTGAGCGACCGAAAAAATCCGCCTGGTCCGGGGTATTGAACCCGGGACCTCTCCATTACAAGTGGAGCGCTCTACCAACTGAGCTAACCAGGGGTTAGACGTCAGTAGAGCAAACGGGTTTTATCAGCTGCCACCAGTCGAACACCAACAAGGGTGAAGCTTGCAAATTAAAGTTATAATTATAATGCAATTAAATGCAAAGGTGCAAGCGAGCTGGACAAGAATGACGAAAGTAATCCCTGGAGAAGGGGAACAAGAGGGACAAAGGACAAACATAAATCTCCAAACACAGCTAGGTGACTGGTGAGCGACCGAAAAAATCCGCCTGGTCCGGGTATTGAACCCGGGACCTCTCCATTACAAGTGGAGCGCTCTACCAACTGAGCTAACCAGGGGTTAGACGTCAGTAGAGCAAACGGGTTTTATCAGCTGCCACCAGTCGAACACCAACAAGGGCGAAGCTTGCAAATTAAAGTTATAATTATAATGCAATTAAATGCAAAGGTGCAAGCGAGCTGGACAAGAATGACGAAAGTAATCCCTGGAGAAGGGGAACAAGAGGGACAAAGGACAAACATAAATCTCCAAACACCAGGCGGATTTTTTGCATTGTTACTTTTCTTTTCTTTTCCAGAATTCTGACGCCAAGGCTCCATCCCTCCTTCGTTCCAAGGCGTTGTTTGTTATTGAATTAACAAATCGGCTTCAAATAAGGCTCGTGGCAACCTCTAGGGTAAAGAAACAAAAAATAAAACAAACAAGGGCACATTGATACTTTAGACCCATGTTGTTGTAAAAAAAACTATCTCCAAACTCCGGTCTAAAAACATGCTTTTCGTGCAAGGCTCGTCAAATTATGAGGCGCTGGAGAAATGCAGCCTCCTGCGTTAAGTCCTTATTTCGAACTCTTTTTGTTCGCCTTCCGCCCATTGAAAAGCATGCGGGAAGGGCCTTAGAACGCACCTGGTATCGCTGCGCCGCAGCGTTCTTCCGCATCAAAAAGTTCGTCTGCTTTCCTCGCCGTCACCATGGCAACGAACGCCGAATGAATAGAAGCACGCACGGCACCGCCGCGTGAAGCTAGCAACAGCTGACGCCATTTTACGAACGCCGTCTGCTAACCAAAGCCGAACGCGGTGTGTCAGATCAACCGCCTCCGCCGGTGCGCCGCTAGCAAAGACGACGAAGCTGAGGCACGCCGACGGCGATCGAGCAAGCAACCGCACCGCGGGACGACTGCAACGGCGGCATTTATTGGGATCAAAGGCGCGAAATAAGCAAGAACAATTTTTATTTGAATCATAACACCCGATATCCAAGTTGGGGACCACATACCTTTGCTGGGTCTCTTCTGTGAACTTTTTACAGAGACAGGGGGTGCCGCATTCAATACACAGCTCCGTTTGCAAAATATGGGGGCCCTGAAAAGGACCGTTGAGACCGCTACCAGAACCTATAACTGACGTAACGAGCACTTGACGAGCGGTTGGCGCATAATTCGTCTTTATGCATTTTTTTTATTTTTTTATACGTGGTGCAAAGTAATCCCGCCCCATATTTTTATGGCGTCAGGAACGAAGCAGCATAGAAAGAGTACCCTTCAAACGACAATAATAATAATAATTAAAAACTGCCGGATCTCCGCTGGAGACTCCGAGGCACAGTGGAGTAGTCGTCACGATAAAAAATCTAAAGAAACAAAATAAATAGCCTAACGGTCGTCGGCTGCGCCATAAGGCCTCGCCAAGTGCGGAGTATAACGGTCTTGGCATACGGTATGTATTGTGCATTCGTTATTTTCTTTTCTTTTCTACCACGTCAAATTCTGACGCCAAGACTCTCTACCTCCTCCGTTCCAACGCGTTGTTTGTTATTATTTTAACAAATCAGCTTCAAATAAGGGTCGTGGCACCCAGTAGAGTAAGCAAAAGAATAAAAAAGGAACATTCCGAGCAGCCAGAGCACCACGGCTGCTCTGGCCGCTCTGGACAGAGCAGCTCCCCTCATCAAAGAAGACGCCGTCCGAAACTCCAACGACTCCCTTCTTATTTTTTTATTTTTATTTTTATTCACTTTGTTACTTCATTTTGTTGTTGGGTTCGACTGCTCCCTTCTCTGTGACGATGCCGTCCGTGGACATACGTTTGGCGTTTCTTTTTTTTTTTTTTTTTATGTCACGTGATGGTGTGGTCCGACAGATCAACCAATGAGTTTGTTAGAATTGTGTCACGAGGTATAAAATGGCGGATGAAATAAATATAATAAATGCAAAGAAGCGCGCAGTTCCCCTTCGGCGCTTTATTCTTCAAGAGGCGAGCATCGCAGTGCCATGGCGTTCAACTTGTGCCGTCTTCTTGGCGCCATGAAAGACCCTCTTGAAGCAATTAATTTGCTTCAGCGCGTTGGCCTGCTCCTGGCTCCTGGGTTTTCGTGCGTGTCCAAAGTGCGAAGCTGCGATGACAAGCTGCAAGTCCGCGCTAGATCTGCGGATGGCTACACGGGGGGGGGGGGGGGGGGGGGGGGGGGGGGGGGGGGGTTGCGGTGTGTGGATGACTCGTGAGGTGCCCAAGAGGAAGCCGGTCAAAGTTCAGTGCCGGGGCGAGGTCTCGGTACGGAGCGGTTCCTTTTTCGAAGGATCGCACGCACCTCACGTTTCTCCAACTCATGAAAATCATCCTCCGGATGCCAGAACCTACCGTGCGCCGTCATTCAGCGGGAGGCTGATATCGCAAGTAAGACAATAACTGATTGGGCGAGCCTTTGTCGGGAGGTTGTGGTAAATGCCGTCTGTAAGCATTCAGACATGATTGGTGGCGACGGCGTGACTGTAGAACCAGACGAGAGTATGTTCGGTCGGCACAAGTACCATCGCGGGTATTTAAGGCCTGGCCAGTGGGTTTTCGGCGGTGTGGCGCGCTGCAGCGGGTGCTGCTTTCTTGTTCCCGTGGAGACCCGTGACGCTAAAACCCTGCAAGGGCTAATAGCCGAGTTGGTCCACCCTGGAACAAGAATAATTACTCACTGTTGGGCTGGCTATCGCAAGCTTGCAGATGACGCTCGCTTCACGCACCTCACCGTTAACCACAAGCTGCACTTTGTCGACCCGAACACTGGTGCGCACACCAATACGGTGGAGGGCACCTGGGCCCACGTCAAAAACTCTCTTCCACGTGGACGGCGCGAGAGCCACCATTTCACTGGTCACCTTGCAAAGTTCATGTTTTGGAGGAGAGAGAAGGCGCGGAAACACTGATAGATTCCAGTCGTTCGTCGCCGCGGCCGCCAAAATCTAGAGCCCCGACGCAGACAGGGCGAGGATTCTGACGGCCCCGGTGACTTCGAGTGATCCGCTGCGCTGAGCCTGTCACCCGTCTGCGTGCATAAAGACGACTTATGCGCCAACCGCTTGTCAAGTGCTCGTTATGTCAGTTATAGGTTCTGGCAGCGGTCTCAACGGTCCTTTTCAGGGCCCCATATTTTGCAAACGGAGCTGTTTTTTGAATGCCGCACCCCGTGTCTCTGTAAAAAGTTCACAGGAAAGACCCAGCAAAGGTAGGTGGTCCCCAACTTGGATATCGGGTGTTATGATTCAAATAAAAATTGTTCTTGCTTATTTCGCGCCTTTGATCCCAATAAATGCCGCCGTTGCAGTCGTCCCGCGGTGCTGTTGCTCGCCCATTCGCCGTCGGCGTGCCTCAGCTTCGTTGTCTTTGCTAGCGGCGCACCGGCGAAGGCGGCCTTTGATCCGAATAAATGCCGCCGCTGCAGCCGTCCCGCGGTGTTGTTGCTTGCTCGATCGCCGTCGGCGTGTCTCAGCTTCGTCGTCTTTGCTAGCGGCGCACCGGCGGAGGCGGTTGATCTGACACACCGCGTTCGGCTTTGGCTAGCAGACGGCATTCGTAAAAATGGCGTCAGCTGTTGCTAGCTTCACGCGGCGGTACCGTGCGTGCTTCTATTCATTCGGCGTCCGTTGCCATGGTGACGGCGAGGAAAGCAGACGAACTTTTTGATACGGAAGAACGCTGCGGCGCAGCGATACCAGGTGCGTTCTAAGGCCCTTCCCGCATGCTTTTCAATGGGCGGAAGGAGAACAAAAAGAGTTCGAAATAAGGACTTAACGCAGAAGGCTGCATTTCTCCAGCGCCTCATAATTTGACGAGCCTTGCACGAAAAGCAGGTTTTTTTGGCCATCCCGCGTCCTGTTTTTTTTATCCGGAACATGGGTCTAAAGTATCAAACTGCCCAAACAAGTAACATTGCGAGCAATACCTCTCATCAAAGAACACTCCGCCCGAGAACGGCTCCCTTCTTACTTTTTTTATACACATTATTACTTTATTTTGTTGTTGGGTCCGACTGTTCTCTCCTTTGTAACGATGCCGACCGTGGCAAACGTTCTGGTCATACGATTGGCGTTTGTTTTGTCACGCGATGACATGGTCCGACTGATTAACCAGTGAGTTTTTTTTAGAATGGTGTCACGAGGTATAAAATGGCGGATTAAATAAAAATAATAAATGCAAAGAAGCGCGCAGTTCTGCCCGTTTAGCCTCCTCGGCGCTTTATTCTTCCAGAGGCGAGCGTCGCAGTGCCACGGCGTTCAACTTATGCCGTCTTCATGACGCCATGAAAGACTCTTGAAGCAATTAATTTGCTTCAGGGCATGGGCCTGCTCCTGGGTTCTCGTGGGTGCCCAGAGTGCGAAGCTGCGATGACGCTGCAAGTCCGCGCTAGATCTGCGGATGGCTATTCGTGGTGATGCGGTGTGTGGATGACTCGTGAGGTGCCCAAGAGGAAGCCGGTCAAGGTTCAGTGCCGGGGCGAGGTCTCGGTACGAAGCGGTTCCTTTTTCGAAGGATCAGACCTGACGCTTCCCCAACTCATGAAGATCATCTACCTCTGGTGCCAGAACCTACCGTGCGCCCTCATTCAGCGGGAGTCTGATGTCGCAAGTAAGACAGTAACTGATTGGACGAGCCTTTGTCGGGAGGTTGCGGTAAATGCCGTCTTTACGTATTCAGAAATGATTTGCCGCGAAGGCGTGACTGTAGAACTAGACGAGGGTATGTTCGGGCGGCGAAAGTACCATCTCGGGTATTTAAGGCCTGGTCAGTGGGTTTTCGGCGGTGTGGAGCGTGGCAACGGGTGCTGCTTTCTTGTTCCCGTGGAGACCCGTGACGCTAAAACCCTGCTAGGGCTAATAGCCAAGTGGGTCCGCCCTGGAACAAGAATAATCACTGATTGTTGGGCTGGCTGTCGTAAGCTTGCAGATGACGCTCGCTTCACGGACCTCAACGTTAACCCCAAGCTGCACTTTGTCGACCCGAACACTGGTGCGCACACCAATACGGTAAAGGGCACCTGGGCCCACGTCAAAAACTCTCTTCCATTTGGACGGCGCGAGAGCCAGCATTTCACTGGTCATCTTGCAAAGTTCGTGGTTTGGAGGAGAGAGAAGGCGCGCGGAAACACTGATAGATTCCAGTCGTTCGTCACCGCGGCCGCCAAAACCTACAGTCCCGACGCAGAAAGGAACCTTCCCTATAGTGCGGAGGACGAGGATTCGGACGGCCCCGGTGACTTCGAGTGATCCGCTGCGCTGAGCCCGTCGCCCGCCTGCGTGCATAAAGACGACTTATGCGCCAACCGCTCGTCAAGTGCTCGTTACGTCAGTTATAGGTTCTGGTAGCGGTCTAAACGGCCCTTTTCAGGACCCCCATATTTTTCAAACGGAGCTGTGTTTAGAATACGGCACCCCGTGTCTCTGTAAAAAGTTTATAGGAAAGACCCAGCAAAGGTATGTGATCCCCAACTTGGATATCGCGTGTTATGATTAAAAAAAAAATTGGTTTTGCTTATTTCGCGCCTTTGATCCTTATAAATGCCGCCATTGCAGTCGTCCCGCGGTGCTGTTGCTCGCCAATTCGCCGTCGGCGTGCCTTAGCTTCGTCGTCTTTGCTAGCGGCGCACCGGCGAAGGCGGCCTTTGTTCCGAATAAATGCCGCCGTTGCAGTCGTCCCGCGGCGTTGTTGCTTGCTCGATCGCTGTCGGCGTGTCTCAGCTTCGTCGTCTTTGCTAGCGGCGTACCGGCGGAGGCAGTTGATCTCACAAACCGCGCTCGGCTTTGGCTAGCAGACGGCGTTCGTAAATCGCGTCAGCTGTTGCTGGCTTTACGTGGCGCTACCGTGCGTGTTTCTATAGGGAGTATTCACTGGCGGCCATAGCTGTGTGCGCGAATGCTGAACGCGTGCTGATGGCGAGCTTCCACAGTTCTTTTGCACCGCGCATTCCGCACCATCAAAAGTGCCGGTCTTAGCAGCGTATTGATGGGAGCTCGTTCTGAGCATGCGCTCTAAACAGCACCCACAAATATGGCGTCCAGTGAATACTCCCCATTTATGGGACGTTCGTTGCCATGGTGACGGCGAGGATAGCAGACGAACTTTATTGTTGTGGAAGAACGCTGCGGCGCAGCGATACCAGGTGCGTTCTAAGGCCCTTCCCGCATATTGTTCAATGGGCGGAAGGCGAAGATAAAGAGTTCCAAATAAGGTCTGAACGCAGAAGGCTGCATTTCTCCTGCGCCTAATAATTTGACGAGCCTTAAACAAAAAACGCGTTTTTTTGGCCATCCCGCGTCCTGTTTTTTATCCGTAACTTGGGTTTAAAGTATCAAACTGTCGACTAAACTGTTAAAAAAACAAATAAAATATATCGTTGTTATGGCAAGGTATATTTACATGGGTGGCGAAGCTTCGGCCAAAAAGCGGTTCAAAACCAATCGCCAGCGACGTCGGCCTGGAGCGTCACGTGAAGGATGCGATTGAAGCGCGACTAGGAGATGTGGGGACAAACATTATTAAAATTAATTAGTTTGCGACTAGAAGTATAATAATCTGTATTTTTAAACAAGCTAGATATGATTTCTAGATATTATTAACCATATTTGGCGCGCTATAAAACTCAAAACTGTCTTTGTTTTTGCTAATAATATGGATACTTCTTATAAGCGTCCTCTATACACCACTAGCAAAACAAAAAGGCCGGCTCGCAATAGCGATATTTGCACTTTTTTGTTGACCTCGTGGCGCGTGGAAAGAAAGGCTGCTGACGTCCGTCTGCTTGCTTGTGTTTAGGCCCCCACGTGTTCTTTGCTTTTAATTGTTTTAGCGGCAGTTAACACCGTTTGGGAAGTTGCGTTGTTTGCTTGGGCGTGATTAGCCCAGCTACTTGCGCGGCAACTTAGCAGTTGTGCGCTTGGACCTTGGACACTACTACGTACAGTCGGCCGCAAAATTTTGAGGGACATGGGAGCGCCAGCCAAACTGCATTGCCGCGCCGTCTCGTGGCCCGCTGCCTGGTGTCAAGACCCGCGCATTGCGCATGCACGGTCTTTCATACTAGGAGGCTTATCCTGTTCCCTGGCTTCCGTCCGACGCGCTCCCGATTACTGTGACCGGCGCAAGTTGCCGCTTCGCAACCGCTATGCAGCGAGTCTGCTTCAGCCAGCGCCACGGGCAGCTGGGCTCGCTTGAACCGTCTTCGCGGCGCGGTACACTCTGCAGATAACATTTCACTGGAATCTCTGCTACGGGTTGAGCAGCGAATAATCTTTATTCTGGTCTTACCCATGAACTTGCAGGTCGTGCCCTGAAATTGAAAATGAGTGTTCCGCGCACCAAAAGTGAAGCGAGGCGTCCCGTCAATGGCAGGCTAAGTGCAAAGGGCGACGGAAAAGAAGGATGGGGAGGAGAAACCACACGGAACGGTAGATGAAAAAGGAGAAAGCCTCCGTTCCCCTCTACCGTTCCGGAAGCTATGAGCCAATACAGCGCCACGAGAGTAGCACGTGATCTTCTAATTTGGCGGAGCGACCTTGATTGGCTCGGATTACTCACAGCGTCCACTGCGCTTTGAGTGAAATTACCATCCACGGGAATCACCTCCTCTAGACGTCGTGGCATTGAATCGTAGAGCGAAGCCACGATCTCAGTGTGTTCACGCAGCGCTTCCCATTTAAAGCGCGAGACACATGGACTGCAGAATCGTCCGATCCGACGTCCGAACAGACAGTCCGACCGCCGCTCCGAATTGCCGCACGCAACAGTTTGAGACACACGCTTCCGACCTTGCATGCGACACGACGATCCGTTCGGCTCCGCCCAGGACCCAGGATATCTAAGCGTTCCAGCGGACTCCGGGAGTCATCTCTGGTCCCAGATTGTCAATTGACGGTTCAACTCGCACGAGCGAAATTACGAGCTCGTTCTCAATTGCGCGTGCATTTTTTGCTGGGGCCATCTTTCTCGAATGGGTCAGCAAGATTCACGCGGATGGCTTCCCCTCGCCCGTCCCGTTATCGCGTTCGCTTCGTCCCGCCAGACTCAATGCGTCATCATGACGTTCGCGCTAGCTGTGCTGTCATTGGCTGGACGCATCTGACAATCCGTCCGCCGTGCGAAACTATCTGGCGCGTTGGACGCACGTCGGATCGCCGATCCGACGCCTGAAGCGACCAAATTTTTCGGATCAGGCAGTCGTACTGCCGGATCGGACGTCGGATCGGATGGATTTTTCGCGCGTGTGTCTCGCGCTTTATTACGCTCCAAAGCGCGTCGGCCGTGGCGCTGCCCAGATTCTGTGATGCGAGGCGTGTTTTCATGAGGCCCCACACGTTTTCGATGGGGTTCATGTCTGCCCGTTGGGCGGCCATGGAAACCGGCACACGCCGCGATCTTCGAGGAGCGCGTTCACCCTTCGTGCAGTATGCACGGGGCTGCGGTCGTGCTGCAGCAGGTAGGCACCGTCCGGAAAAGGCCCGTCGAGGGCATACGGAATTAATTCCTCGTCGATGATGTTGCAGTACGACGATGCGTTGAACCGCCCTCCGATTCGTACGAGGGGACCAAGGCCATCTTTGGTGATAACACCCCAGACTGCGACCGCGCACCGGCCACTTGAAAGCACAGTTTGAACGTAGCTTGGCAGGTATCCATGCAGAGAGTAAAAAAAGTGGCGTAAAAATGTGCACTCCACACGATCGTTGTTTGATACCTCTATTTAGATTAGAAAACCCAAACATATTTATCGGTTATTAACTGGCTATGGACGTTCCCTCCGTTTTGCCGACGAAGCCAAGCCACCGAGCCACCTGGGGCACTACGGCTTGTTTACAAATCCTAGTTGGTTTGGCATTCCACGAGCATTTCGCAAATCTACACGAGTTTCGCAAGAGTTCTGTCTTCCAATCGGCTTCTATTCATGCGTGGCATACGCGAATGGTGCGGTACAGCATGTCCGCTTGAGTTTCAAGGGTCCTTGTGAACACTGCATTGTGTTTCTGAAGTGCGCATTTGTTTTATCATGTGCCGTGAGCAAGATTTAATTTTTTTTTTTTCCGTTCGCCATCAAGCAATAAAAAATGGGGAGGAGGGAAGAAAGAAAATCAAGACAACTTACAGTTGTGGAACAGCTATCATAACGTGCGCGTTTGGGTTTTAAAACGTGCTGAAATCACTTATTTTTAATATTGAAGCTGCTGGCATAAACAATAGAGGAATAATATCGAAGGCAGCGACGATGATAGAAGTGATAATTCCGGTAACTGAGGTAAAGTAGTTGAGTGACTTGCCACAAACGTCTCTCGGCTGCTGTTTTTAGCATCATTATTTTATAACATCTGATTTTCTTCGAATTCCTGTAGGTTAAAGAGGTTGGTAGTCAGCCATACCTGCAATTCCACGGCCGCCAAACACGCCGCTTTTGGTCCTACCTGGTGCAAAACGTGGACTCATCGTGAAGATCACTTGGGACCAATCGTTTACGGTCCACTGCTGGAATTCCCGTGCGAAGTCCAGTCTTTGCTGACGCTGTCTCTCGGTGACATGCGGTTTTTGTGCCGCAACACGGCTCTCCAACCCTGCTTCCTTGAGTCGTCGACGTATCCTGTCGCACGAAATATCAAGACCCAGCTCTTCACGAATTTCTCGCGCGTTTAGGAAAGGGTCGGCTACTGCTGCAGCTACAATTAACATGTCGTCTTCTTTGCTCTGTGCATCTTCGGCGGCCAGAATGCTTTGCGTCAGAGAGTCTTCCCTCATCATCGCGAAAAGCTTTAATAATTCTAGTTACCGCTGTTTTAGACCGTCCCGTACGGTGACAGATCTCTCGCTGTGGAACTCCTTCCGTGAAAAGTCTTGCAATCAACCTCCTTTCCTTGATTGGAACTCTGGGCGGCATTTTCTCAGAACTGAGAGCATAAGCAAAGCGAGTTGGTTTATATACGCTTTATTGCATGTTGGTATCCAATAACACGGCCCGGGTTTACAAGAAAAACAAAAAGAAAGGGTATCCAATAAAACCGCCCAGGTTTACGAAAAAAAAAAACGAGAGAAAAACAATCACGATTACTGTCAAACACTGAAGAAAGTGCGTCATTGCAAATTTCTGGGCACAACCCGCAAGATCATGAATAAGAACAAAATAAAGATTATTCGCTGCTCAACCCGTAGCCGAGATTCCAGCGAAATGTTATCTCGGCTTCTAAACTCGTCATGCACAAAGTTGGGGCCGAAGTTGACGGAGCGCACCGATGGGCTCATCACGACGATGACTTCGCGCTTTTTGCGCCGACGTCCAATGGGCGCGCTCCGCGAACTTTTGGCTCATTTATGTATGACGAGTTTAGGGCCCTTAGAAAGTGAACCGCGACGCGAAGAGGGTTCAAGCGAGCTTGGCTGCCCTTCGCGCCGGCTGAAGCAGACTCGCTGCACAGCTAGGGTGCCTACATGTCTGTCTGTCTCAGGGTGAAGACATCAATTGTTGCCCTGAATGTGCCAGCGCGTGACGCTCTCGCGCACTTGGTGCGTGACTTGGGTGGTAAAATGGCGTCTATGCATTAGCCAAAGCTACGCGCTCGAGCTGAGCGACACCGGATTGCGCGCACTTCAACATGCATAAAACAACGATTGGGCGGAAAAATGGCTGAGATGTCACCACTCAAGCAAAAGAGCGCGTGTGTATGAAGGCACTCTATGCACAGCGGTTGCGAAGCGGCATCTTGCGCCGGTCGCAGTAATCGGGAGCGCGTCGGACGGAAGCCAGTGAACAGGACAATCCTCCTAGTATGAAAGGCAGCGCATGCGCAATGCGCTGGTATTTGCACCAGGCAGCAGGCCACGAGGCGGCGCGGCAATGCAGTTTGGCTGGCGCTCCCATGTCCCGCAAAATTTTGCTGCCGACTGTACAAGGGGCTCAACGTACGATGATGAGCACAGCGCGATTCGAAAAAAAATGGTGCTCCGTGGAAGTGTTTGAAAGCGACACCCGCACGGCTGGCATCTCGCTGCACCGGTTTCCCCTCGACTCTCGAAGGTGAGACCTAGCTACTGTCAGTAACATGCCTGCAGTGTGATGTCATGCCCCCTTGTTCGGTCTTCTCTTAACTCTTGTTAGTGTTACCTAAAACTATTAGGGTTGTCTGGATGTGCACACGAAACTACACCTGAAGGTGTAATATGTTACACTAGGAATGTTGACTTCGCAGCGATGTGCGCCGTCATCATAAACTTACACACCGTATTAAAATTTACCTGTACCGGCCTGGCTCTGAGGAGCCTAGTGTCGTGATCATCGGCGTGGTTATCAGTGGTACAATACAGATATATAGTAGGGCATCTGTGCGTAAGACTCGTGTTTTTACTCTTTATGATGTACACAGAGCGTTGATGTCTCGCATTTGTTAATGTACTCGCTCTGATTTGCTTTGGTTTGTGGACAATTTGGCTACATTTTCTTTTTGTAAGTATTCACGGCACCCCCATAGCACCATGCCTTATCTGCAGACGCGAAGCCTGGGTTCGGTTCTGCAACAACTAAGTTTACAGGGGAAGACTTCATGGCAGCTACGAGACAGGGAAGTTTGCTCCTTACAATTTGAGGAGTCAGCTTTCCTGCGGCCTGAACTTTTCCGTCACAATACGTTGCCACGTGTGCTTACCACAAAAGGTAAGCAGACAAATAAACCTTCCGTGTACTTTGTGACTAAGCATGGTTAACCCATTCTTAGAAGCAAAGTTACCACATGGGGCTGAAATATTGCTACTGTGGGCTCATAACATTTTTTATATTATTTGCGGACACAACACCTGGCGACATTTCCAGCAAAAGCTCAGTTGCGCATGGTGAGCTTTTTCATTGTGACTCACATAATGTAATAGCAACTGCCAGCACCACTGCATTACCTCATGGTCTTCATGACCTGAGCGTTTTCCAATAGAACTAGGTGAGATTAGCTGGAAAAAGCTGGTAGAACATGGTCAGAGGTACTGGTAGAAGTTCATTTCAGGCTCGTTTATAATAACATGTTTTATTTGAGGTGACATAATCAACGTCAGTATCGGTCCACAGAGCATCTTTCGCCATGCCGACACCCGGTCTTGCAAAATAAAGCTGCCTATCAAAGAAACATGTGTTTAGACTAAAAAACTCAGTCTGAGTTTTGACATCAAGTAATGCAAGCATGACGTTTTGGGTTGCTTAATGTCACAACTCAGGCTGCGTTTTTTTGGTCTAAACATATGTTTCCGCATCGTCATTCTTTGAGCTACCTACGCAGGTTGCAGTGATTGGCTCTCCGAGTGTTGTGCGTGAATGTAGACGCACACATTTATTAGATTGTGCCATTAACCTACATATAAGCAACACAAAGTTTCAAAACCATGATATCACATGCGCTTGATTAACTGTCCTGTTGTTGCCGGTGCGTTTCTAGAGATCTGTTGTCTCACATTCCGATCGAAGATTAATGTAGGGATATTTAAGGAAACAGTTCTTACGACATTCTCTCAAACATGGAGATCCCATAGCTAATTTTTTGCTATGTTAACTATTCTTGTTCGGTTTTGTCTTATAAGATTAATAATAATAATATTTTGTTGTTCACAAACAACTTTTCAGTCTTTACAGCGGTGCATGTAATATAGTAACGGCCGAAATTGAGGAACAGAACACAGCACAAATCGTCTTGCTATATTTAGTCGATAGACATCCATTCGCGAATAACCCTGTTGGAAAATTTCGACGATGGAAAGATGACGGAAAAGGCTCATGCAAGCGTAACCGTAATATGGGACATCCTATACAAGCGAAACGGCGGATCCACTATAGTGGATTATTGCGGAATGATACAGGTAGGCGGAACCATACAAGCACGTCGTATTATGGGACATCCTATACCAGCGTAGTGGAATATGACGGAACCATGTGGAACCATACATGCATAACGTAATATGGGACAACCTATACCAGCGAAAAGGCGATACCAGCATGTTGGAGCCATATGGCTCCAACATGCTGGTTTCGCCTTTTCAGTGTTGTACAGGGCGATTTAGTTTTAAGCTTTACATATACATTTAGAAAGGTCGTGAAAGCTTAATTAATGCGGTTTGTGCAGGCGAGTTATATGGCCAGGCGTACGTAGTATAGGGGCCTAATCGTAACGATCAGTCAGATAATTAAATACAATTTGTTAATTAACTTTTTAATTAGTGAAAATGAAAATATGGTTTCCATTAGAACTTGCTGAATCATTGAAAACCACAAAATCAACTCTTTTTAGAAGGATATAATGCAGGGGTAGCCTTTTACGCGTTCTGTAAAAACGTTTTATTTGGACGATTTTCTAGGTTTCAGTTTCTTGTCAGAGCTCATCTCTGTGCCCAAGGTCCTGTTCCCCCTTAGACACGCAACGCACGTCCGCCTTGCTTCCCTCCATTCTACGAGGGAGGCGAGGGGGCGGCTTTGCACTGCGGCCACCGGGCAGCAGGACTGCAGGTGCAAAGATGCGCCCTGGTAAGAAGCCAAAGTCTGGAAACGCGTCCAAATTGACCATTTTTTTAGAACGCCATAAAATGCTGCTCTTGCTTTATATCTTCACAAAGAAGGTTGATTTAGTGTGTTTTGATGATGCTTAGCAAGTTCCTAATTGGAACCATGGGTCTATTTTCACTGATTAAAAATTTCAGGAACATACTATACTTAGAGAGAGGCTGAAGCAGTTTTGTATTTGAGAAAACACTTTTAAATCTTCTTCATATGACCTCCAGAATCTCAAATATCAAAATTATTTGGCAATTTTATGAATCGAGGCTGCATAGTCATTTTTTAAGCGCTGTGAAAGCACTTCCCTGGAGAGCGACGTCACAAAAGCATCTTTCGAAATCTTTGCTCATGCATCTTCAGCACCTATCAAAGCTATGCACGCACGTGCTATTTTTTAAAAGGGCAGAAAAATGTGTCACGACTGGTGCCAATGCGGGAGAATATACCTAGAAAACTTGAGATTGGACGCGCGGCCCTTAAGCGACACGCTTGGCGGCCGAAAGGTCTTCTTACGATGTCACTATTGGTAGGATGTTTTTTGTGTTTTCTCACGTTTAGTTATATCTTTGTGGAAAACGAACGGCATATTCAGGTTCGCGGGATAAAACTACGCTAGAATGAACCTCCATCTAGTTTTCTGAAAGAAGACTGGCACATCTCTGTAATAAGCCGACTGATCATTACAAATTAGCCTTTTATACTATGCCGCCCTGGCCATATAACTCACGTGCACAGACCGCGTAAATGTAGCTTTTACGGCTTTTTTAAAAATATCTGTAAAACATACAAAAAAAACACTCTCTACAATGTCCCCCAATACGATACGATTGTATGGTTCCTTTCCCGCTTGCATTGTTCAAGAAAGACTTGTGGACATCCAGCGTTTCATTGGAATGCTGGATGTCAGCGAGTCTCTACATCAGTGAGTGGTATCAAACAAGCATGATGTTTTCACACCAGTAAGCTCTTATCCGAGGCTCACCAGGAGCACTAAGAGCAGAGGCAAAATGTCGTGACGTGGTAAATTTGGTTGCAGGTATTTATTTTTAGAAGAACTGCAAGCAGCAAAGCTTAACTTTGCTCAAAAGAAGATAATTAAAAATTCAATACTGAACAATGGTGTCCCTTGAGCTGTCAGACCAAACTCCCACTCTTGCCACTCAGGAGTTCCTAACTTGTGCGTAGAGGATCAGCACAACCCAGATTTGCGCTGCAAGCGCACCTGCTATATAAAAGTTGAATAAACATGAGATGAAATATGAGATGTTTACAATTCTCTGTAATGTGAAATTAGAGCACAGATCTTGAAGAGGAGGATGGGAGGCTATGACCCCTCACCCCCTAACCCTCCTACTCTTCTGCTCCCTCCCATTTAGCGGGAAATTACCCTGAATTTAGCGGGAAAATTGGCCCACTAAATTTAGCGGGTTAAGTTTTCCACTAAATTTAGCGCGGAAATTGATGTCACATGACCTCAACACAAATGCAGTTTTCCCGCTAAAAGTAGCGGGGAAAATGACGTTGCATGACCGTGTCATGTCATCCATAAAAAATTCAGTTTCTCAGCTAGACTTAGCGGAAATATTAACGTCACATGACCGCAACATTAATTCAATTTCCTGCCAAGTTTAGTTGGGTGGTTACGCTGACAGCGACGCCGCGAAACGCGGAAACGGGTGCTAAGAGCTGCGCTAAAAAAACTAAATGCATCAGGTGAAATAAGGTGAACATTAGAGATAAGAAAAAGAGAAGAGAATCTAAGATACCGTTCTCAGATCCTTCCTTTTGTCCGTTCTCAAATGTTTTGATTTCAAGAAATGTTTATATCTTTATTCATACCCAGAGAACCCCTGGCAGTTTCAGCATGAATGCAATAAGTCAATGCAGACTAGACCTTGTAAACTATAATGCACATGAAAATGAATGTTCGCCACATAGTCATGTATGAGTCAGTGGCTCAGATCTCTAAATACATTTGTATTAAGGAATATTCTTGAATAAAACATCTGGGCTTTGAATTCAACACTTTGTACCTCCATAAGGAACACTGTATGGCACTGATTTTTTTTGTAACACATCAGAAACAGCACAGCAGTATCATCCTTGCATACGTAACAAGAATTTGTATTCTTTTTTTTTTTACCATGACATGTGCTATTTTAACGGTTATACAGCCTCCTTTAACAAAATTTCCTTTGTAGAGCTTTTTATTGGTTCTTATTTAACTCGCACGAGAGATTCGGGACCTTGAATTCTCACTCGGCATCGACAGTTTTATATATTAATGTGATAGTGAAAGACAAGATTAATGATCTTGAGTACGGCTCAACAAGCACAGATGTTGAGAAAAGTACTGAAGAAAACTCAAATGTCAAAATAAAAATAAGCTGCAATGTGGATACAATTAAGGACATGGTCATGAGTACAGTAGCAGATTCAACATGAAGAATACGTGTTAGATGCACACTCAAAGAAACCTGTTGCATCTATATTCATGCAAATTACTTCGCAGAACCCAGCGCTGCAGTCTCGGGTGCGAGTTCGCTGAATGAGTCCACTGAAAATGAGTGCAGACGGAAAAAGCAGTTTGATCTGCGACAATGAGCATTACATAGGCAAGTGA
Organism: Ixodes scapularis; assembly: GCF_016920785.2. Classification (NCBI taxonomy): domain Eukaryota; kingdom Metazoa; phylum Arthropoda; class Arachnida; order Ixodida; family Ixodidae; genus Ixodes; species Ixodes scapularis. The sequence continues at coordinate 82,864,396 of NW_024609835.1, forward strand.
CATGTCATTGTTACTGTTACAGTGCCGAATGTTTCAAACTGCCAGTCGCATCATTCTGCGAGTTCCATCCGTATATTACAAGGTTTGGCTCTCTCGAATTCTTCGCGAGAAAAATTGTGAACTGGAATGTCTAGCGTAGTTCTAGAAAAACTACTTCCAGAATCCTAACTCAGCATCGTAAAGAATATAAAAAGTTTCTAGAGATAAGGTAAGTGCAGGAGTTGAATAAACTAAATACTTAGTTTTGTGAAACCATCTTGCCGTATTAAACGTATAAAGTTCAACTAGGTAGAGCTAGTCATTACGGATGATTGTGCCCATTGCATACCATAAAAATTTAATTTGCGACCTACAATATTTACAGACTCAACCAACTCTGAATAAGTGGAACACTTGGCACTAAAGATTGGTCTCACCATGACTGTCTGCAAACATCCACATAATAATTTCCATAAACCTATGCATTTCAAGAAAATATTTCCATAAACCTATGCATTTCAAGAAAATATTTGGAGCGAGCTGTTTAAACTGCCATAACACTTTTTAACACTAATAGAAAGCCTGTAGTGGGCCACAACTTACGCAGTTTTTACTTCATTATGAAGGGCAATAACAAATATGTGAAGCTTAAAACTAGGCCTGCACTGAATTGCTTTCTTAAGTTGAACGTGCTATGCTCGGTTCAATATATTATCTTTGCAGAGCTGACAATGTGCAACTTCCCATTTTTTTTATACTTCACATCTCCCGACTGCTGGGTGGGGTAGGTACATAAGATTAATGACACCAACGCAACACAATGATTATTTTAAGAATTTGTTTGGGTATGGCACTAGCGAAGCCATCTGCGGGAAGTTATTTCTGTGACTCCGTCGAACCTACATCCGTGGGCTTTAAGTTCACATGTAAATCATGTCTGCAGACGCCTTTTTGTAATTGGAACTCCATCCAACACGAGATTTGAATGTTTTTTTTTGCATTTTAGGCTTAGTAGTGCTTTTGCTGTTTCACTTAAGAATAGGTAAGAATGCTTATATCGAGTAGCATACCTAACACTTGGTGGCATGAGGACTGTCTTGTCGTGATGCTAATCGAAAGTCACAGGCAGGGAGACACTGTGATGCTCTTGTTGCTGGGATTACCTCCCCCATGGTCCTGGCCGCACCACAGAAGAAGATTGAGTCCAAGCTTGGTGCCACTGGGATCTCCAGATCTTGAGGCAACCAAGTAGCTGGAAATAAAAACAAATCACAATCAAGTACTTGGCAGAGCTACATTAGAATGGCTAGCATATTCTTTCATGATCAGCACATAGATCCTTTTGTTTTTATACTTTGTACTTGTACCTATTAAAAAACTGCTCCTTCACAGCCACAGTCATAGACACACCCCAGGACAAGGCCACACAGGCCTTGAAATGATGGGTACCGAATTAAGGCGGATGATCAAATGCATTCATTTAACCCTCTTTCACCCCAACCTGGGAGATTTCTGTCAAATATTCACATTTAACTCTAAAGACTATAAAAAACACCTACTACTGCAATGCAGAGCCGTATAGTGGGAGAGTTTAGCCAGTGGGTGTGGTGACAAAGGTGCCGGAGAGGAGGAAAGGGAGGAGAGCGCCGAAGGAAAGAGAGAGAAGGCAGCAAAAAGGAGACGACCGCTATTTTGACGCAACGCTGTTGGCGCGGAGCACTGCTGAGGCTATGTGTCGTCTGCTACTGGCTTAATTCATTTTTGCCTTTATAAAAGTTTGCGTTTAAACATGGAGAAACTTCTTTCTTTAGGTTTTTAAGCCACCGAGGAATAACACTATAATATTTTATTGCCAGAGCCTGCCAAATAAAAGCAAAGGGCAGGTGTCTGGATAGAAAGAGTTTAGTTGGCGCATCAAGAGGTTAACCAATAAAAATGGGTACCACTCTGCGCAAAATGCCTCAAAAGCGTGCATCTCTACTTGACACTAACAGCGGCACACACTATCTATTTTACTGACTAAAGGGTACTAGATCATTATTTCCAGCTAACTAGTCAAAATAGATATTCTTGCCGACTTGCTTTTTAGGAAAATTTTTAAATTTACAAGAACTATTAAGACAACGGCTAAAAAAAAGCAATGGCAAAACCAACAATCGAATTCGCCTGCTCTCCAGTAGCACGACATCTATAGAAGGCAGACCTGCAGAATGAACAAGCAGTCTAAAGAGTATGTCCAATGTATAATTTGTTTCCATGCTGCAAAGCAAGTGCTGGAAAGAGGTTTCACGACATTAACAAAATTTCATGCAATCAGTTGAGAACAAGTTAGAGCAGTGAACTTGTCCTTGCCCTTGGCATAACATTTTAGTGTTGCCCATGGAAACTCAAATAAATTTGTGAATAAAAACAAAAAAGACTAACCTTCATAAAACAAAATCTAACTTTCGCAAAGAAAAGTTATCTTGAACAAAATATGTGGGATACAGTTGTACAGCATCCATTTTTGTGCTGAACCAATTTTGAGGCAAATCTGCGACAATGAAAAGAAAACGCCTGAGTACATTAGGGAAAGACAGAAAGGATGCATACCTACAACAAAAAAATTTAGAACGACCACGGGCAGGAAGCTCTGGTAAGGCTCTCGGAGTGACTCCCTGCAATGGGCCTGCGCAGACCAGAAAACAAGATCGGTCAGAGCTTGCAGCCATAAGGTGCTTCATACCATGAAGTTCCAGAAGTAGCTGCAATTGGAAGCAAAGTGCATTTCATTTCTCTGCAGAATGGAGAGTTTAATAGCTAGTATGCATTCATAAGGTGATACAGTCACGAATGCAGATTTTTCAATGCAGCACTATATCACCAAATTGTTAACCGTGTCGGGCAACACTAAAAACCGAGAGCATTATTCGAAACTATCTCAGTTTAAAGTTAAGCACGGCAGAAGCTGCAAGCCATGTGACCTTCTAGTGGGATGCCATGGTACGTCGAGCTTATAATCATGTCTCACACTGTTTTTGCTGCAATGGCTTGTAGTGTCAAAAGTGGTCCAGCTTAAAGAGATGCAAAGTATAGACGTTTGTGAGTGGGGCCCTGACCTAGTCTTGAGCTACATTGCGAGGAAGGACGTTTCAACCGGGATGTTTGCTGTCTGCATCCACACGACCAGCTTGTGCACAGCGATTGCTCGAGCCGAGTACATGTCCTCGACAGTGCCATTATTTGACAAGCAGTTTTATGAATGTTAAACATGACTGACTTGCAGAGAGACTGCATCTCAACGACCAATGACTTGGGATACCTAACTGAATACTGATATATTAACTGAATGCAAAACAAATTACCTGGCAGGCATTAAATTTATCAACAGGGTGGGTCAACTCCGCATTAAGTTGGAGTCGATGCGTCAGGCACGTAGCCAGGATTTTGTTTCAGGGGGGGGCCCACTCATAACAAAACGCTGTATGAGGGGGAGGGGGGAGAGGAGGACCCATGCAAAATGGAAGATATCGGGGGGGAGGGGGGGGGCCGGGCCTCATAAGCCTCCCCCTGGCTACGTGCCTGCGATGCGTAATAGGACAATACAAACAAAAATATGCCTTACAATACCTTTTGCACTCCCAAAATGATGTGTTTTTGAAGGTAAGATACACAATGTTCTTCATTCAGAAAGTGCCTCAGCTGTAAAAATGCATATGCAGTAAAGGCACTCGCCAAGCCTATTCTCCTCAGCTCTGTGCAGGTTAAGCTAAGTTAGAGTATAGAGGTACACGCTCACTGACAGCATGAGAAAGGCAGGGAGAAGTCTCCGTTGTTCCACCACCAGCCCGTCTGCTACCTTCGATGACGTTTCAGCGCCTCATGAGCCTGGAGCAAGCACATCTGTCCAAGTGGGGTGAAAAGCACAAGCACGTGCTGGAGGACGCCCAGCCATTCTCTTTTTGTCATCGGCTATTTTACATATTTTAGTATGACATATTTTTAAGTGAGAAAAAGTATTGCAAATATGCAGTCAACTTTGACCATAATACAGAAGTCTGATAAAGATAACAGTTGCCATTCACCATTTTCCAAATAAGTGCTCCCACCTATCGGAACATCTACACATGTGGTGCGTGAGTGGGTTCAGGACTGAGACGCTAGAAAATGAAGCGCTCACAAGGCTTGTCTGGCCCTTCCAACCATGCGGGTACATTCATCGCAAATCCCAGATTTTTAGACAAAATGATTTAGAATAAGCAAATCTTGTCTACGCCCGAGGTAGAACATTGAATTGTGATTCCCCCATATTGTGCCAACCATCCTTCAACCTGGGGTACCACCTGCAAATGAGCTATGTTGTGCTGCGGCACGCATCCATGCTGCCTGCTTGAGAAGAAAACCACTGCTCGTGTTGAAGACGACATCCCACAATGTACAGGCAACAATGTTTAACAAACTAAAACAAAATTGATATCATTCAATAGACACAGATAGGCATACAAAGTGTCGACACCATGATTGTTGTTGTTGGTTTTACTCCTGCATACAAACATAAGTGACTTCCTCTTTCCTCCGATGTACAGTAAAACCCCCTTATCTTCGTGGCCCCTATTTCTTCTCGAATCGGTGACAGAGGACATAATCACAGCCACTGAATTCTGCAAAATCAAAGGCCGCGAAAATTAAAGGTTCGCCAACATTAAAGAGTTTACTGTTCTTCCGTGTGCCACATGATGTTAACATTTCAAGGAGGCTGAAGGTATTGGTTTAAGAAAAAAATTTACCTGTAAAAAAATGCCCTTCTCCAGGTTAGGCACGCGAGGTTCTTTTGCACTACCTATAAGTAGGGTGTGTATTTTCCGGTTTTAACCGAAAAACACCGATAAACATCCGTCGGTGACGAAAATATAAAATCGGTTAAAACCGAAAAACACCGGAGGTTGGATTTTTTCGTTCTGGTTAAAACCGAAAAACACCGGTCGTGGCATGATTCCGACCTAGCAAAACCTTTTCCCCGTAGAGGTTCGTCAAACGTGTTATCTCGTGGATCCTTCCAGTGTTTATACATGGCTTGCACATGGCGTCAGTCCGCCCACCTTTCTGGAGGTCAAAAGCGTCTAGTGAACGCAGTGGAAGCTAAGCTCTCACACGCCTTTCCCCTAATGTGTCTCCCATGGCCCCCTGTTGTCGAAAAATTAACGCGGTGGAGGGTAGGCTCTCGTGCCCTTTCCCTATTGTGTCTGGTCAAGTGATGTCGGTGCAAGCCACGTATTCAGAGGTTGCTGTGGTTCCTGGAAGACACTGCCAACGTCCGTGTCATACACGAGCGTGCGTTTTCATAATTGTGGGTTGTGAACCGCAAGCAACCTGCTGCCATGACGGATGCAAGCCTCTCAAAGTATGCTTGCATCTACTATAATAACCAAGTGTGAGAAAAAGATGCTTCCTAAAAAAGAAGTGTATGAAATATGTGAATAAAATTGGAACTCTGTCTGTGATCAATCGCATTTTTTTCCACCGATAATAACTGATTTTAGCCTTGTCGTGAGACGTTCCACCGAAATACACCGGTGTTTTGAAAATAAATAAACACCGAAAAACATCCGCCGATTTTTCTCACAAATAAACACCGGAAAGTACACACCCTACCTATAAGGCGGCAAGTTTATTACGGCAGAGCTTTTGGTTAAACGGAGTCACAAAAGTAGCTATACTTGGAGTCAACTATTTTGTGCTGCATTATAAAGCTAGAGTAAATTCCACTGTGCTTCTGCACAGCACTGTTTGTTGCGAGAGCATATGTGGTTTATGGCGAATTCGCGTGGTCAATCGTCAACAACTTATTTGGCCGGAAAACCGGCAATAGTGTTCGCGTGGTCAGCTTCCGGCCGGCGCGCACCGTTCAGGTGGTGGTTCTCCGGCAAGCACCGGCAACTTTCCGGCGCTTTTTCCGCCCGAGCTCCGAACGGCCGGGCGAGTGGGCGCCAGACTGTATCCGGTGTTGTCACTTCCGAAATGAGAGAGAAGGTCAGTGAGAAAAAAAAATGAACGAAAGAACGAAACTGATCTGAAGTAACTTTAGAAGCCGCTACGAAAGTCAATCCAAGTTGTTAGGACATGAGGGACGGCGGCGACAGGCTCTCGCTAGCGGTGTCGCGCGGGCAAGAGGCGAAGTAAACGGCCACCGTCTAGAGTTTCGTGTTCGGGTGGTGAGGGTCACGTGGTGTGCCGCCGGCGCGCTTCTGGTTGCCGGTTCCGCCGGCTCGTTCTCGCCGGCAACTGACCACCCGAATTCGCCATTAGTGTTGCATCCCATTTGCATGATCTAGAGAAACTAGCGCTGACAGAGTTGGAGCACTCAAAAAAAAAAAAAAAACAGCCGACTGTGGAAACATTGAGAGATGCACACATGCGAACTCTGCATTTCTTAAAAGTGGATTCGAGCAAAGGTAAAGACAATATGTATACTTACGGCGGCCATACTTGCCTTTCCCAAGCATGACCACTTTTCCCTCGGTAGCACCATCCAGTAAGCACCAGCAACACGCCCATGAGACGCCGCCGACTCATGGATTGAATGACGACCTGCCTGAGGTCTTGGAAGGAGATCCGGAACACTGCTTTAGGCCAGATGTTGTATCTGGAGGGGGCAGGAACTAAAAGTAAAAATTAACAAATTTATCTGAAGCGCTACATTCCTATAACATAAACTCTAGGATAGCAGTATTTTTTTTTTTGAGGTCAGTGCTGCATTTTAATTAAACACAAATGGTTGGTTTATATGATGAACCAGCAGCCCCTATTTTCCTTAAGTGTAACGGAGTGTCTAACGTTACGTCCGACGGAACCCGAAATAAAAATTAAAGTTACCGTATTTACTCGAAAATAGGTCGAACCCTATTTATTGGATCCACCAAGAACAAAAAAAAAAAAAAAATTCAAATATAGGTTGACTTTTTTTTTATTTTTAAGAACAGGGGAAATTTTGGGCAAAAGAAAGAAAAAAAACCTTTATTTACATCACTCTCAGCTAAATCACGGGGCGATGCCAAAAACTTCATCACCGTCAGAACTTCTGGACATGTTATCATCGTCCGAAGCTTCGTCAGCTGGGTAGACATCCTCGCAAATTCGCAGCAATACTTCACTGACACCGTTGTAAAATGACGACAAGAAACGAAAAAAGGTGCGAAGCGACGGAAGACAAACTACAAAGACGCAAGCAAAGCCGCCGTGTCGCCATGAGCAACACGCGAGCCGAGCCGCCTCAAGCAACTAACAAAAATAACATCCTTTTTTTTTTTTTTTTTTTTTTTTTCGTGCGCGTTTGCGAGGATCAGCGGCGTAGAGTTTCCATTTTCCCGGGGGAAGCAGACCCGGAATGTGGCTCAAAAAAAACAAAAGGGGGGGGGGGGAGGCTGCGGGGGGGGGGGGGAGAGGAGGAGAAGGTCCTTGTTTTATTTGTTCCGTGGGTTCTCCCCATAAGGGTCACCTGCAGCAGTCGGAGCCTTTACCGAGCATTTTGGTAAACCCGAGACTGGAGAAAAAGGGACAAGGACATAAACAAACGGACACGGGCATTGTGACAGCTAACTACCTGGTGTCCCCAAATAAGACGCTCCGCAAAAGAATGACCCGGAAACTTCAGCGGTTTGACGCATCCAGTAGAAATTTCTCTGAATACGTGTTTTACTGGCCACATTTATGCAAACATATTGCAAGACTAAACTACCAGTACAAAAAAGCGAATCTTTTTTTTTTCTGCAGGGGTAGTTCGGGTCTAAAATTTTGTTGCATAAATGTGACCAGTAAAACACGTATTTCAGGAATATTCCTACTTGTTGCACCAAGGATCTAAATTTTGCGGGCCATTTTGTGTGTAAAGTGTATTTTGAGATGCCCATATAGTACCAAACTCCCCGAGTGGATACGCAGGCGCACCAAAAGTGTTAATCCTTTGATCCCTAGCAGACACAAGTTGCCGTCGGCAGGGCTTGTCTACGCGCACTCTCCGCCTGGAGGCACGCTCCCCACGGGGCGACCTTGCTGTCCGGGATGCTCGTTCCTTTCGGTGCGCCGCCTCGTGTAATCACTTTTTGACGAGCTGGACTTCGCTTTTCAACGCAGGGACCCATCGGAGAGCCATTCGTTTTAATTTTTACACAGGATACCGGACGAACTGTCACGTTCTTAGCCGAGTCGGAACTGGGCGAGTCGACTTCCTATGAGAACGGCTTACGTTTCAAGAATGTCAATCGGTTATGAGTTTAGGTTTCCATTTGCGGTGTTCGTGTCGGCTCACGGTTTAAGTTTCAATTGAACTTCGCTTGGCCCCGCTCGTTATTCCGGGACTCCAATCACGATCCTTCAGTTGCTTCCGTCTCTTTGTCAAATAAGCCTCAACCCAGGGAGTTAATATAAAATAGTTTCCACAGGTAATAAGCTCCGGTGACCTTGCCTCAAAGGAAGTGATCAAGCACTTGCTTTTCTACTGACTGTTTGTGGCGTATATGTATGAATGCCTTCCCTGGGAATGTTCGTGAAGCCTATTCAGAATAAAACGGAAAAGGGGAGCGGATTGTGCCGCCTAGCGCCGCACTGTCCATACAAACGTTTTAAAAATGACAAAAGGAACACGTATCGGGCATGATGATTATTCTTTCCCCAAAGTTGGCCTTCGTAGAGACTCCGAAGGCCCAATCGCTCTCTTCCCCACAGGCTTTTGTTTCAAAGCAGTGTCCCTTTGTTTCTGTTGTGTTTTGCGATGCTGTTATTTGGCTTCTGGTGTGTATTTTATTGTCATGTTTTGTTTATTTTGTTAACACATGCAGCAGGGGAGAGTGGGGTAATGGTGGCACAAGAAGCTTTAATTATACGACTGACTTCAATTTTAAGAGGGCCAAAAATAATTCTCAGACGGTAGCAAAGACCATTTGATACCACTATACCTTGTGCGAAGCTGGGGTTACAAATTTTTCCGCCAAAAGTTGTTTTCTGGACGAGTATTCGAGTCGCTGTTCGGTGACAAGACTGGTAGTAAAGCCCTTCACTGACCAATCAAAAATGTGTACAATATTTTCTTGGCCGAAAGGGCATTCATTTGTAGACGCGCAAGAAATTAAAATTTTTTTCTTGGCGAGCAGGTCTGCAGAATCAGTCACTGACTCACTGTGTCGGGGATGCTTCCTATTCTCAGAAGCATTTTTGTTGTCTAAAAACCGACAGAGATGTCGCGACGCTTTCAAGACTTTTTTTAGCCTGTCATAGCTGAAGCGGGCACTTCAGCTGTTCATTCAGACAACATATTCCGCGCATCTAACTCCGTCTGAGGGGAATTTTCCACTGAATGTCTGACCTGTCACTGTCCCGCGATCCACCATTTAAAAGCCTGAAAGGAAATAAGAAGCGGGAATAAACAGGCCCCTGTGAAATAGCTGCCAGTCAGGACGGCCAACAGTCCACTGTCGATGGGCGCAGACCCAAGCCAAGCTCTTTAAAAAAAATCCCGGGCCGGGGCCGGGGGGGGCTCTGCCCCCCCGTGAAGCCGTCCGGGGGGGGCACGAGCCCCACTGCCCCCCCGTAGTTGGCGCTTATGGCGAGGATGGAGGGTAAAGTGCATGGCGCATCGCGTTCCTCTCCTTACCCGTTGCCCAGCAAGGGGAACGCTAGAGGCGCGATGTCGAAATCCGACGCACGAGGGGCCACCGCGGGCGGCGAGCCATTTCGGCAACCAAAAGCTTTTTGAAACAAGAAGCGGCGCGGCTCTACGGCAACGCCGGCTCGGTGACTCGATAGCTTCCTGCCTCCGGTAGGGTCGCAAAATTTGATCGCGAATGTAGGTGTCGAAATTCTTTAGCCACAATTTCCAAAGAAAAGAAAAGGTCGACTTATATTCGAATAAACACGGCAGTCAGCCGCGCGCGACGAGACACACATTATGAAAGCGATTGGTGCGAGCGACCAAGGCGATGAGCGACGTTTTCTAGAAGCCCAAGAACCGAGCGGCGCAAGCAGCGAGAGTGAGAAATCTTCGGCGCTCGGCGCCGGCTCTCGTAGCTTCTCGCCGTCGCTCGTCTCGTTGATCGCTATATTGCTAACATGCCGTTCAGAAAGGCGCTCTAAGTGCTTACCATTGCATTGGGACCAGCCTCGCATCCAACCGTAACCAGTCTAAATTTTTTTTTTAGCCGCCCAGGTAGAAGTTAACATCGTACTACACCGTTTTCAAGCATGGCTCCTCGTTCATTGCTCGATTTACATTTTCGGCAAATGACCGCAATGAAGCACAGTTATTCTAGTTCAAGATTGTCACGAACACTTGGCACGCATGCTTATACTGTAGCGCACCTAACGTAATTTAAAAGTAGAACGAAAACGGGACGAGATTCGCTTACCGCTTCACGGATCCTAGGCCTTCGGATCCTAGGCCTAACGGCTGTACTTGGAAGTCGCCTGCGGTCCGGCGATCGGACGAGTCGAGCCGGCCTGACGCAGGCTGACCACGCCTGGTTAAACTATGAGAGGCGCCGTCCAGTTGAGAGCCAGAGACGCAGTAGAAACGGACCGCAAAACATCTGTCCCGTAACCGTAAACGAGCCAACGACCCCCCACACCGCTCTATCTTCGCCATCTCCGCGACGACCGGAAGTGGAAGCCGCGAAGTTAGAAAAGCCGCGGCAGCGGAAGCCACTGGGCGGAAGCTTTAAGTTTCGGTTTCGCTTTTCTCCAACGCAGGCTACGGTCGCTACGGTTTCGGGCTGGTGGGTTTGTCGGGTTTGTGGCTGGTTGCGACGACGCGAGGGGCCACGAAAAGACGCCAAGTTGGCCGAGTACGAGCCACGGCCCACGATACGAGCAACGGGCCGTTTGCCGCTGTCGACCGGCGATGCGGTATCCGCGGCTTGGTGTCACGATCGGTTTGTTGCCGTGCACGTTGACTCAAAGCTCGAAGTTATGCAGTTCCGTTCCGGCACCAGCCGCACCACGTTTTCCGGTGCATCGCACGTGGAGGCCTTTCGACGCATTCAGTGACCGTGCCCGCTGTCGTCGGTGCTGTGGAAGAAGTTGGGAGACGGAAGGCGTTTAGGACTCCAGGCCGGGCCGCCGGTTCACTCTGAACGAGAGGCGACGTGTGTGTGCACGCTTCGAGGAAGCCTCCGCGTTTCGCCGCGCTAGACCTCGCCGATCGCGACCGGGCCAACCGGACCCCGAGTCCGAGAGGCTCTTGCGGAGCCAGGAACTGCAGCGAGGTAGGAGCTGCTCGTTCTGCGCTACCATGCAGTGCTCTACAGTGCTCGGAGCTCTCGGTGTCATTCGTGCTTGCACCGAAGCCTTTGTGACCCCTTCGGACGCGCAAGTCGTACTTCGCAAAGGTTTGGACGGGGCCGCCCTCACCGAGCAGCTCCGCTATATTCCGCTTACTTATGATCGCAATAAAAGCTTGCGTTCTCGGGAAAAAAATTGCGGGACCGCTCTCCGCGCCGCCGACGAGGTTGGCCGCCGCCATGTTCTCAGCTGTTCACTCGCTCCCGCAGCGAGCGCCTTCCGATAATCCTCCCCGTTCCAAAATACGATGCGCTTGGCGCATTATGCCGTTTACATGACCGCATATTGAATGCGGCAACTGGATTCAATGCGACTAAGTCGCATTCGTGTAAACGTGGCTTATGTTCTTTTTCGACATGTATGGCGTATGTAAGGATAGCGGTGGTGAACGATGGACGGTTTTGTTGGGAGATGGCGGTCGTCTTTCTGCATGTATGATTTGGTTATACCGGTGGTCTTGTGGTATAAGCGTTTTAGTTGGAAAGACGGCAGTCACCTACGTCATCGGACGCAAAATCATACCAGCCACACCGAATCATATCGGCAAGCAAAGTGGCTGCCAGTATAGACAGACCCGGAGCCATAGCGGTGCCGGTATCTCCAGTTATGCAGAACGCCAAACCAAACTAGCTGCATGCATAACACAAAGAAATTATGGTGGTGTCATACCAGAACTGTACAAGCAGCAGGTTTGTTTCTTGTACGTTTTTCCAATAGGGAAGGAAGGTAAAAAACTGCTGTTTCTTATTGAATGTCAACTATATCCGCGGCAAAGGGGTTAAAGGGTACATGCAATATGAATAAAACGTTGATAAATTGCGACTGACTCTTAACAAAATATGGAAGTCTATGGATCCTGATAGGTCCAGCGAAGTAACATCGCCGTTGACAATTTTGTGAATAAATATAAAATCTCTAAACTGCCTCCTCACGGCAAGCATATGTAGCACGAATTGTCTAAGTAACGTTTAATAAAAGCACCCTCTGCCAATATAGCGGTCGTATACTGTTCTTATCCTTCGTTTCTGTACGTTTTCGATTGCAGTTGCCTGGTGGCATAGAAAAAAAAAGTGGAAGCCGTTTACAACTCCCTGTAACGTCGAATTGGAGCGCAGCACTTGAGGAGGCGGAGGGAAGGGTACGGACCCTATTGGAAAAACGTACAAGAAACAAACCTGCTGCTTGTACAGTTCTGGTATGACACCAACATAATTTCTTTGTGTTACGCATGCAGCTAGTTTGGTTTGGCGTTCTGCATAAGTGGAGATACCGGCACCGCTATGGCTCCGGGTCTGTCTATACTGGCAGCCACTTTGCTTGCCGATATGATTCGGTGTGGCTGGTATGATTTTGCGTCCGATGACGTAGGCGACTGCCGTCTTTCCAACAAAACGCTTATACCACAGGACCACCGGTATAACCAAATCATACATGCAGAAAGACGACAGCCATCTTCCAACAAAAACGTCCATCGTTCACCACCGCTATCGGTACATACACCATACATGTCGAAAAAGAACATAAGCCACGTTTACACGAATGCGAGTTAGTCGTATTGAATCAAGTTGCCGCATTCAATACGCGGTCATGTAAACGGCATAATGCGCAAAGCGCATCGCATTTTGGAACGGGGAGGATTATCGGAAGGCGCTCGCTGCGGGGGCGAGTGAACAGCTGAGAGCATGGCGGCGGCCAACCTCGTCGGCGGCGCGGAGAGCGGTCCCGCAATTTTTTTCCCGAGAACGCAAGCTTTTATTGCGATCATAAGTAAGCGGAATATAGCGGAGCTGCTCGGTGAGGGCGGCCCCGTCCAAACCTTTGCGAAGTACGACTTGCGCGTCCGAAGGGGTCACAAAGGCTTCGGTGCAAGCACGAATGACACCGAGAGCTCCGAGCACTGTAGAGCACTGCATGGTAGCGCAGAACGAGCAGCTCCTCCCTCGGTGCAGTTCCTGGCTCCGCAAGAGCCTCTCGGACTCGGGGTCCGGTTGGTCTGGTCGCGATCGGCGAGGTCTAGCGCGGCGAAACGCGGAGGCTTCCTCAAAGCGTGCAAACACACGTCGCCTCTCGTTCAGAGTGAACCGGCGGCCCGGCCTGGAGTCCTAAACGCCTTCCGTCTCTTCCACAGCACCGAAGACAGCGGGCACGATCTTTACGTTCACTGAATGCGTCGAAAGGCCTCCACGTCCGATGCACCGGAAAACGTGGTGCGGCTGGTGCCGGAACGGAACTGCATAACTTCGAGCTTTGAGTCAACGTGCACGGCAACAAACCGATCGTCACACCAAGTTGCGGATACCTCATCGCCGGTCGACAGCGGCAAACGGCCCGTTGCTCGTATCGTGGGCCGTGACTCGTACTCGGCCAACTTGGCGTCTTTTCGTGGCCCCTCGCGTCGTCGCAACCAGCCACAAACCCGACAAACCCACCAGCCCGAAACCGTAGCGACCGTAGCCTGCGTTGGAGAAAAGCGAAACCGAAACTTAAAGCTTCCGCCCAGTGGCTTCCGCTGCCACGGGTTTTCTAATAACTTCGCGGCTTCCACTTCCGGTCGTCGCGGAGATGGCGAAGATAGAGCGGTGTGGGGGTTCGTTGGCTCGTTTACGGTTACGGGACAGATGTTTTGCGGTCCGTTTCTACTGCGTCTCTGGCTCTTAACTGGACGGCACCTCATAGTTCAACCAGGCGTCGTCAGCCTGCGTCAGGCCGGCTCGACTCGTCCGATCGCCGGACCGCAGGCGACTTCCAAGTACCGCCGTTAGGCCTAGGATCCGTGAAACGGTAAGCGAATCTCGTCCCGTTGCGAATCTCGTCCCGTTTTCGTTCTACTTTTAAATTACGTTAGGTGCGCTACAGTATAAGCATGCGTGCCAAGTGTTCGTGACAATTTTGAACTAGAATAATTGTGCTTCATTGCGGTCATTTGCCGAAAATGTAAATCGAGCAATGAACGAGGAGCCATGCTTGAAAACGGTGTATGTACGATGTTAACTTCTACCTGGGCGGCTAAAAAAAGTCAAGACTGGTTACGGTTGGATGCGAGGCTGGTCCCAATGCAATGGTAAGCACTTAGAGCGCCTTTCTGAACGGCATGTTAGCAATATAGCGATCAACGAGACGAGCGACGGCGAGAAACTACGAGAGCCGGCGCCGAGCGCCGAAGATTTCTCACTCTCGCTGCTTGCGCCGCTCGGTTCTTGGGCTTCTAGAAAACGTCGCTCATCGCCTTGGTCGCTCGCACCAATCGCTTTCATAATGTGTGTCTCGTCGCGCGCGGCTGACTGCCGTGTTTATTCGAATATAAGTCGACCTTTTCTTTTCTTTGGAAATTGTGGCTAAAGAATTTCGACACCTACATTCGCGACCAAATTTTGCGACCCTACCGGAGGCATGAAGCTATCGAGTCACCGAGCCGGCGTTGCCGTAGAGCCGCGCCGCTTCTTGTTTCGAGAAGCTTTTGGTTGCCGAAATGGCTCGCCGCCCGCGGTGGCCGGTCGGGCGTCGGATTTCGACATCGCGCCTCTAGCGTTCCCCTTGCTGGGCAACGGGTAAGGAGAGGAACGCGATGCGCCATGCACTTTACCCTCCATCCTCGCAAACGCGCACAAAAAAAAAAAAAAAAGATGTTACTTTTGTTAGTTGCTTGAGGCGGCTCGGCTCGCGTGTTGCTCATGGCGACACGGCGGCTTTGCTTGCGTCTTTGTAGTTTGTCTTCCGTCGCTTCGCACCTTCTTTCGTTTCTTGTCGTCATTTTACAAAGGTGTCAGTGAAGTATTGCTGCGAATTCACGAGGATGTCTACCCAGCTGACGAAGCTTGGGACGACGATGACATGTCCAGAAGTTCTGACGGTGATGAAGTTTTTGGCATCGCCCGTGATTTAGCTGAGAGTGATGTAAATAAAGGTTTGTTTCTTTTGCCCAAAATTTCCCCTGTTCTTAAAAATAAAAAAGAAAAGATCGACCTAAATTTCAATTTTTTTTCTTTTTGTTCTTGGTGGATCCAATAAATAGGGTTCGACCTATTTTCGAGTAAATACGGTAACTTTAATTTTTATTTTGGGTTACGTCGGACGCAACTCGAATGCTTGACAGTTACGTTGGGCGTAACTTTAATTTTTATTTCGGGTTCCGTCGGACGTAACGTTAGACACTCTGTTACACTTAGGGGCTGCTGGTTCATCATATAAAGTTATAAACCAACCATTTGTGTTTAATTAAAATGCATCACTGACCTCAAAAAAAAAAAATACTGCTATCCTAGAGTTTATGCTATAGGAATGTAGCGCTTCAGATAAATTTGTTAATTCTTACTTTTAGTCCCTGCCCCCTCCAATACAACATCTGGCCTAAAGCAGTGTTCCGGATCTCTTTGCAAGACCTCAGGCGGGTCGTCATTCAATCCAGGAGTCGGCGGCGTCTCATGGGCGTGTTGCTGGTGCTTACTGGATGGTGCTACCGAGGGAAAAGTGGTCGTGCTTGGGAAAGGCAAGTATGGCCGCCGTAATTATAGATATTGTTTTTATCTTTGCTCGAATCCACTTTTAAGAAATGCACAGTTCGCATGTGTGCATCTCTCAATGTTTTCACAGTCGGCTGTTTTTTTTTTTTTGAGTGCTCTAACTCTGTCAGCGCTAGTTTCTCTAGATCATGCAAATGGGATGCAACACTAAACCACATATGCTCTTGCAACAAACAGTGCTGTGCAGAAGCACAGTGGAATTTACTCTAGCTTTATAATGCAGCACAAAATGGTTGACTCCAAGTATAGCTACTTTTGTGACTCCGTTTAACCAAAAGCTCTGCCGAAACAAACTTGCCGCCTTATAGGTAGTGCAAAAGAACCTCGCGTGCCTAACCTGGAGAAGGGCATTTTTTTTCATAGGTCAATTTTTCCTAAAACCAATACCTTCAGCCTCCTTGAAATGTTAACATTATGTGACACACGGAAGAACAGTAAACTCTTTAATGTTGGCGAACCTTTAATTTTCGCGGTTTTTAATTTTGCAGAATTCAGGGGCTGCGATTATGTCCTCTGTGACCGATTCGAGAAGAAATAGGGGCCACGAAGATAAGGGGGTTTTACTGTACATCGGAGGATAGAGGAAGTCACTTATGTTTCTATGCAGGAGTAAAACCAACAACAACAATCATGGTGTCGACACTTTGTAAGCCTATCTGTGTCTATTGAATGATATCAATTTTGTTTTAGTTCGTTAAACATTGTTGCCTGTACATTGTGGGATGTCGTCTTCAACACGAGCAGTGGTTTTCTTCTCAAGCAGGCAGCATGGACGCGTGCCGCAGCACAACATAGTTCATTTGCAGGTGGTACCGCAGGTTGAAGGATGGTTGGCACAATATGGGGGAATCACAATTCAATGTTCTACCTCGGGCGTAGACAAGATTTGCCTATTCTAAGTCATTTTGTCTAAAAATCTGGGATTTGCGATGAATGTACTCGCATGGTTGGAAGGGCCAGAGAAGCCTTGTGAGCGCTTCGTTTTCTAGCGTCTCAGTCCTGAACCCACTCACGCACCACATGTGTAGATGTTCCGATAGGTGGGAGCACTTATTTGGAAAATGGTGAATGGCAACTGTTATCTTTATACGACTTCTGTATTATGGTCAAAGTTGGACTGCATATTTGCAATACTTTTTCTCACTTAAAAATATGTCATACTAAAATATGTAGAATAGCCGATGACAAAAAGAGAATGGCTGGGCGTCCTCCAGCACGTGGTTGTGCTTTTCACCCCGCTTTGGACAGATGTGCTTGCTCCAGGCTCATGAGGCGCTGAAACGTCATCGAAGGTAGCAGACGGGCTGGTGGTGGAACAACGGAGACTTCTCCCTGCCTTTCTCATGCTGTCAGTGAGCGTGTACCTCTATACTCTAACTTAGCTTAACCTGCACAGAGCTGAAGAGAATAGGCTTGGCGAGTGCCCTTACTGCATATGCTGAGGTAGAATAGCCGAGGTACAGCTGGGGCACTTTCTGAATCAAGAACATTGTGTATCTTACCTTCAAACACACATCATTTTGGGGGTGCAAAAGGAATTGTAAGGCATATCTTCGTTTGTATTGTCCTATTACGCATCGCAGGCACGTAGCCAAAGGGAAGCTTATAGGCTCCCCCTCCCCTCCCCCCCCCCCCCGATATCTTCCATTTTGCATGGGTCCTCCTCTCCCCCCTCCCCCTCTTACAGCGTTTTGTTATGAGGGGGCCCCCCCTGAAACAAAATCCTGGCTACGTGCCTGACGCATCGACTCCAACTTAATGCGGAGTCGACCCACCCTGTTGATAAATTTAATGCCTGCCAGGTAATTTGTTTTGCATTCAGTTAATATATCAGTATTCAGTTAGGTATCCCAAGTCATTAGTCGTTGAGATGCAGTCTCTCTGCAAGTCAGTCATGTTTAACATTCATAAAACTGCTTGTCAAATAATGGCACTGTCGAGGACATGTACTCGGCTCGAGCAATCGCTGTGCACAAGCTGGTCGTGTGGTTACAGGCAGCAAACATCCCGGTTGGAACGTCCTACCTCGCAATGTAGCTGAAGACTAGGTCAGGGCCCCACTCACAAACGTCTATACTTTGCATCTCTTTTAAGCTGGACCACTTTTGACACTACAAGCCATTGCAGCAAAAACAGTGTGAGACATGATTATAAGCTCGACGTACCATGGCATCCAACTAGAAGGTCACATGGCTTGCAGCTTCTGCCGTGGTTAACTTTAAACTGAGATAGTTTGGAATAATGCTCCCGGTTTTTAGTGTTGCCCGGCACGGTTAACAATTTGGTGATATAGTGCTGCATTGAAAATCTGCATTCGTGACTGTATCACCTTATGAATGCATACTAGCTATTAAACTCTCCATTCTGCAGAGAAATGAAATGCACTTTGCTTCCAAGTGCAGCTACTTCTGAAACTTCATGGTATGAAGCACCTTATGGCTGCAAGCTCTGACCGATCTTGTTCTCTGGTCTGCACAGGCCCATTGCAGGGAGTCACTCCGAGAGCCTCACCAGAGGTTCCTGCCCGTGGTCGTTCTAAATTTTTTTGTTGTAGGTATGCATCCTTTCTGTCTTTCCCTTAATTGTACTCGGGCGTTTTCTTTTCATTGTCGCAGATTTGCCTCAAAATTGGTTCAGCACAAAAATGGATGCTGTACAACTGTATCCCGCATATTTTGTTCAAGATAACTTTTCTTTGCGAAAGTTAGATTTTTTTTTATGCAGGTTAGTCTTTTTTTGTTTTTATTCACAAATTTATTTGGGTTTCCATGGGCAACGACGTTATGCCAAGGGCAAGGCCAAGTTCACCGCTCTAACTTGTTCTCAACTGATTGCAAGAAATTTTGTTAATGTCGTGAAACCTCTTTCCAGCACTTGCTTTGCAGCATGGAAACAAATTATACATGGGACATACTCTTCTTTAGACTGCTTGTTCATTCTGCAGGTCTGCCTTCTATAGATGTCGTGCTACTGGAGAGCAGGCGAATTCGATTGTTGGTTTTGCCATTGCTTTTTTTTTAGCCGTTGTCTATTTTGAATAGTTAGCTGAAAATAATGATCTAGTACCCTTTAGTCAGTAAAATAGATGGTGTGTGCCGCTGTTAGTGTCAAGTAGAGATGCACGCTTTTTAGGCATTTTGCGCAGAGTGGTACCCATTTTTATTGGTTAGCCTCTTGGTGCGCCAACTAAACTCTTTCTATCCAGACACCTGCCCTTTGCTTTTATTTGGCAGGCTCTGGCAATAAAATAATATAGTGTTATTCCTCGGTGGCTTAAATACCTAAAGAAAAGTTTCTCGATGTTTAAACGCAAACTTTTATAAAGGCAAAAATGAATTAAGCCAGTAGCAGACGACACATAGCCTCAGCAGTGCTCCGCGGCAACAGCGTTGCGTCAAAATAGCGGTCGTCTCCTTTTTTCTGCCTTCTCTCTCTTTCCTTCGGCGCTCTCCTCCCTTTCCTCGTCTCCGGCACCTTTGTCACCACACCCACTGGCTAAACTCTCCCACTATACGGCTCTGCATTGCAGTAGTAGGTTTTTTTTATAGTCTTTAGAGTTAAATGTGAATATTTGACAGAAATCTCCCAGGTTGGGGTGAAAGAGGGTTAAATGAATGCATTTGATCATTCGCCTTAATTCGGTACCCATCATTTCAAGGCCTGTGTTGCCTTGTCCTGGGGTGTGTCTATGACTGTGGCTGTGAAGGAGCAGTTTTTTAATAGGTACAAGTACAAAGTATAAAAACAAAAGGATCTATGTGCTGATCATGAAAGAATATGCTAGCCATTCTAATGTAGCTCTGCCAAGTACTTGATTGTGATTTGTTTTTATTTCCAGCTACTTGGTTGCCTCAATATCTGGAGATCCTAGTGGCCACAAGCTTGGACTCAATCTTCTTCTGTGGTCCGGCCAGGACCATGGGGGAGGTAATCCCAGCAACAAGAGCATCACAGTATCTCCCTGCCTGTGACTTTCGATTAGCATCACGACAAGGGAGTCCTCATGCCACCAAGTGTTAGGTATGCTACTCGAAATAAGCATTCTTACCTATTCTTGAAGTGAAACTGCAAAAGCACTACTAAGCCTAAAATGCAAAAAACATTCAAATCTCGGGTTGGATGAAGTTCCAATTACAAAAAGGCGTCTGCAGACATGATTCACATGTGAACTTAAAGCCCACGGATGTAGGTTCGACGGAGTCACAGAAATAACTTCCCGCAGATGGCTTCGCTAGTGCCATACCCAAACAAATTCTTAAAATAATCATTGTGTTACGTTGGTGTCATTAATCTTATGTACCTACCCCACCCAGCAGTCGGGAGATGTGAAATATAAAAAAATGGGAACTTGCACATTGTCAGCTCTGCAAAGATAATATATTGAACCGAGCATAGCACGTTCAACTTAAGAAAGCAATTCAGTGCAGGCCTAGTTTTAAGCTTCACATATTTGTTATTGCCCTTCATAATGAAGTAAAAACTGCTTAAGTTGTGGCCCACTACAGGCTTTCTATTAGTTTAAAAAGTGTTATGGCAGTTTAAACAGCTCCCTCCAAATATTTTCTTGAAATGCATAGGTTTATTATTATGTCGATGTTTGCAGGCAGTCATGGTGAGACCAATCTTCAATGCCAAGTGTTCCACTTATTGAGAGTTGGTTGAGTCTGTAAATATTGTAGGTCGCAAATTAAATTGTTATGGTATGCAATGGGCACAATCATCCGTAATGACTAGCTCTACCTAGGGGAACTTTATACGTTTACTACGGCAAGATGGTTTCACAAAACTAAGTATTTAGTTTATTCAACTCCTGCACTAACCTTATCTCTAGAAACTTTTTATATTCTTTACGATGCTGAGTTAGGATTCTGGAAGTAGTTTTATAGAACTATGCTAGACATTTCCAGTTCATAATTTTTCTCGCAAAGCATTCGAGAGAGCCAAACCTTGTAATATACGGATGGAATTCCAGAATGATGCGACTGGCAGTTTGAAACATTCGGCACTGTAACAGTAACAATGACATGTCACTTGCCTATGTAATGCTCATTGTCGCAGATCAAACTGCTTTTTCCGTCTGCACTCATTTTCAGTGGACTCATTCAGCGAACTCGCACCCGAGACTGCAGCGCTGGGTTCTGCGAAGTAATTTGCATGAATATAGATGCAACAGGTTTCTTTGAGTGTGCGTCTAACACGTATTCTTCATATTGAATCTGCTACTGTATTCATGACCATGTCCTTAATTGTATCCACATTCCAGCTTATTTTTATTTTGACATTTGAGTTTTCTTCAGTACTTTTCTCAACATCTGTGCTTGTCGAGCTGTACTCAAGACCATTAATCTTGTCTTTCACTATTACATTAATATATAAAACTGTTGATGCCGAGTGAGAATTCAAGGTCCCGAATCTGTCGTGCGAGTTAAATAAGAACCAATAAAAAGCTCTACAAAGAAAATTTTGTTAAAGGAGGCTGTATAAGCATTAAAATAGCACATGCCATGCTAAAAAAAAAATACAAATTCTTGTTAGGTATGCAAGGATGACACTGCTGTTTCTGATGTGTCACAAAAAAATCAGTGCCATAGAGTGTTCCTTATGGAAGTACAAAATGTCGGATTCAAAGCCCAGAAGTTTTATTCAAGAATGTTCCTCAATACAAATGTATTTAGAGATCTGAGCCACTGACTCATACATGACTATGTGGCGAACATTCATTTTCATGTGCATTATAGTTTACAAGGTCTAGTCTGCATTGATTTATTGCATTCATGCTGAAACTGGGAGGGGTTCTCTGGGTATGAATAAAGATATAAACATTCCTTGAAATCAAAACATTTGAGAACGAACAAAAGGAAGGATCTGAGAACGGTATCTTAGATTCTCTTCTCTTTTTCTTATCTCTAATTTTCACCTTATTTCACCTGATGCATTTAGTTTTTTTAGCGCAGCTCTTAGCACCCGTTTCCGCGTTTCGCGGCGTCGCCCTCGGCGTAACCGCCCAACTAAACTGGCAGTAAATTGAATTAATGTTGCGGTCATGTGACGTTAAAATTTCCGCTAAGTCTAGCTGAGAAACTGAATTTTTTATGGATGACATGACACGGTCATGCAACGTCATTTTCCTCGCTACTTTTAGCGGGAAAACTGCATTTGTGTTGAGGCCATGTGACATCGATTTCCGCGCTAAATTTAGTGGGAAACTTAACCCGCTAAATTTAATGGGGAAATTTTCCCGCTAAATTCAGGGAAATGTCCCGCTAAATGGGAGGGAGCAGAAGAGGAGGGGGAGGAGGGGCATACCCTCCCATCCTCCTCTTCAAGATCTGTGCTCTAATTTCACGTTACAGAGAATTGTAAACGTCTCATATTTCATCTCATGCTTATTCAACTTTTGTATTGCAGGTGCACTTGCAGCACAAATCTGGGTTCTGCTGATCCTCTACGCACAAGTTAGGAACTCCTGAGTGGCAAGAGTGGGAGTTTGGTCTGACAGCTCAAGGGACACCATTGTTCAGTATTGAATTTTTAATTATCTTCTTTTGAGCACAGTTAAAATTTGTTGCTTGCAGGTCTTCTAAAAATAAATACCTACAACCAAATTTACCACGTCACAACATTTTGCCTCTGCTCTTAGTGCTCCTGGTGAGCCTCGGATAAGAGCTTACTGGTGTGCAAACATCAAGTTTGTTTGAAACCACTCACTGATGTACACTCGCTGACATCCAGCATTCCAATGAAACGCTGGATGTCCACAGGTCTTTCTTGAACAATGCAAGCGGGAAAGGAACCATACAATCGTATCGTATGGGGGACATTCTAGAGAGTGTTTTTTTCTATGTCTTACAGATTTGTTTTAAAAAAGCCGTAAAAGCTACATTTATGCGGTCTGTGCACGTGAGTTATATGGCCAGGGTGGCATAGTATAAAAGGCTAATTTGTAATGATCAGTTAGCTTATTACAGAAATGTGCCAGTCTTCTTTCAGAAAACTAGATGGAGGTTCATTCTAGCATAGTTTTATCTCGCGAATCTGAATATCCCGTTCGTTTTCCGCAAAGGTATAACTAAACGTGAGAAAACAAAAAAACATCCTACCAATAGTGACATCGTAAGAAGACCTTTCGGCCGCCAAGCGCGTCGCTTAAGGGCCGCTCGTCCAATCTCAAGTTTTGTAGGTGTGTTCTCTCGCATTGGCACCAGTCGTGACACATTTTTCTGCCCTTTTAAAAAATAGCACGTGCGTGCATGGCTTTGATAGGTGCTGAAGATGCATGAGCAAAGATTTCGAAAGCCACTTTTCTGACGTCGCTCTCCAGGGAAGTGCTTTCACAGCGCTTTAAAAATGACTCTATGCAGCCTCGATTCATAAAATTACCAAATAATTTTGATATTTGAGATTCTGGAGGTCATATGAAGAAGATTTAAAAGTGTTTTCTCAAATACAAAACCGCTTCAGCCTCTCTCTAAGTATAGTATGTTCCTGAAATTTTTAATCAGTGAAAATAGACCCATGGTTCCAATTAGAAACTTGCTAAGCATCATCAAAACACACTAAATCAACTTTCTTTGTGAAGATATAAAACAAGAGCAGCATTTTATGGCGTTCTAAAAAAATGGTCAATTTGGACGCGTTTCCAGACTTTGGTTTCTTACCAGAGCGCATCTTTGCACCTGCGGTCCTGCTGCCCGGTGGCCGCAGTGCGAAGCCGCCCCCTCGCCTCCCTCGTAGGATGGAGGGAAGCAAGGCGCACGTGCGTTGCGTGTCTAAGGGGGAACAGGACCTTGGGCGCAGAGATGAGCTCTGATAAGAAACTGAAACCTAGAAACTCGTCCAAATAAAGCGTTTTTACAGAACGCGTAAAAGGCTACCCCTGCATTATATCCTTCTAAAAAGAGTTGATTTTGTGGTTTTCAATGACTCAGCAAGTTTCTAATTGAAACCATATTTTCATTTTCACTAATTAAAAAGTTAATTAACAATTGTAAACATAGAAATTAACAATTAACAAATTGTATTTAATTATCTGACTGATTGTTACGATTAGGCCCCTATACTACGTACGCCTGGCCGCATAACTCGCCTGCACAAACCGCATTAATTTAGCTTTCACGACCTTTCTAAACATATATGTAAAGCTTATAACTAAATCGCCCTGTACAACAGTGCAAAGGCGAAACCACCATGTTGAAGCCATATGGCTCCAACATGCTGGTGATACCACCGTGCTGGTATCGCCTTTTCGCTGGTATAGGTTGTCCCATATTACGTTATGCAGGTATGGTTCCACATGTTTCCGCCATATTCCACTACGCTGGTATAGGATGTCCCATAATACGACACGCTTGTATGGTTCCGCCTACCTGTGTCATTCCGCCTTAATCCACTATACTCCATCCGCCGATTCGCTTGTATAGAATGTCCCATATTACGGTTATGCTTGTATGAGCCTTTTCCGACATCTTTCCAACATCGAAATTTTCCAACAGGGGAGGGGAGGGTAGACCCCTCCTCCTCCTCCTCGTTCTCCTCCTCCTCCCCTCATTCTTTAATATGCTCCGGGGGGTCACCTGACCTCGGGGGGGAGGGGGTCACGTGACCTCGGGGCAGGGGTCACATGACTTCGGGGGGAGGGGGGTGTCACGTGACTTCGGGGTGAGGAGGGTCACGTGACCTCAGGGAGGGGGCCACGTGACCTCGGGGGGTCACGTGGGGGCCACCTTGTAGGGTCGCGTGACCTTGGGGTGACCTTGGGATTGGTCACGTGACCTGGGGGGTCACGTGAACCATGGGGTGACCTTGGTTACGCCAACGGCGACGGCGACGCCGACGCCGCTCAAGCCGGAAACGGGCGCCTAAGAGCTGCGCTTTAAAAAATTCCAGGTGACCCAGCGAAATTCTTACCGTGATCTAATCAGTGACTTAAACAAAAACAACGTGCAAAGGGATGACGAAAATTTGTGATAGACTCTTGGTTTGAAGAATGTTCTGATCAAAGTTGAGCTAGCTTAACTAAATCTTGTAATAATGTGCGAATTGTACGATATCGTGTAGATTAGCTAAATATATCCGACTAAACGTGAAGCCCTTCGCTTCAGATAATCGGTCCCTTCGGGGTTGATCATGTGAGACCCAGAAGGTATCACCGGAGTGTAGTAAATTCTTGCGGGCTGGTTACATTATGCCATGCAAAACATAACGGCACTAAAGTAAAATTTAAACAAAACAAATTCATTATTGTGCTCATACATTACAATGAAAAAAAAATGCTTCTCAGCTTCATTTGCGTCGCCCTGTCGGCGGCTTGACGGTCTGCTGAAAGAGGACTGTCTCTTCCAGGAAACCTGAGTAGCGCAGATGAAAGGGGCGGTCAGGTCTTGCCTCAATGGACGGCGTTCGTTTTCACTCCAGTGGCGAGGCATTTATGAAAACGCAGGGGTATCTCGGTCTCTCCACGGCGATGTTCAAAGTTCTGAATAGATTTATTCATAGTTGTGGCCCTCTGTCCGAGTCTTCCAGCTTCTGGACTTTTTCGTTTGACGGCTGCTTCTCTGGTCCAGGTTCCATGCTTTGGTTAGTGTACGGGGATGACTCAGTTGACTGGAAGAAAGCAGTGCCTTTGTCGTCGCCAGCCGCCGATGGGTCAGCAGCAGCAGCAGCAGCAGCAGTCACGGCGCTGCACGCAACACCCGATGAACTATAGCTCCAATTAGATGCTAAAAGTAGGAATGCCGCCACCGCTGAGGCCAGGAGAAGCAAGTACGACGCTGACGAGAGCCATTGATCATGTTGATCTGCATTGTTTGGGTGTGATTCGGAAGCTCTTCCCTCATCAAAATTAGGCACAGATGGGATTCGATTTTCAGCGTCTCCTGTATGTCTAATAATCTCACGAAACTGCAGTGATTTTGTGTTCATTAGTGATCATTCCCGCGGGCTCACGTTCTGCATTCACAAGCTATAGCCCAGGTTGTTGTTCTGCTGCGTCCTTGGTGTGCTGTAATCGCTCAGTTCTCTGTCAGGCCGGCTTGATGTTGTAGGTGTTTCCTCTTTTCTTTTTTCTTTTTGTCCCAGGAATGTTAGCGCGTATTCAAAAATAATATTTAAAAAAAAAAGTTTAGATTCTTGGGAGAGAGCTGATTTTATGCAGTGCAGGATGACACAGCACGAATTTTCTCTTGATTCATATCGGAAATAATGCAGTAGCCGGCACCAATTTTTTGACTGCCAAACTCTCCGCCGCATAGCCTATTTTATCCTGTCTTCTTTCTTTTCGATATTTAAATATAGAGAGCACTCGCAAATTAGATTAATTGAAAGAAGAACCTTGGTCATTTGCCAGTCGTATATGGGAAGGGCACACCAGTGTAAAGTAGTAGTGATGGTTTTTATTGCACTTCGTATAGTTCCCAGCTGCATTAACACAGTTTACAGCGACATGGGGGAGCCCATTGTTGCCGTACAAAATAACTAATTGTAAATTACAAGCATAAAAAAAATGTAGTGCATGCTCGTAAAAATATTTTGCACTGGTCAAAAATTAGCCTCCTGAGTTAAGGTCCTTATACCGAACTCTTTTCGTTCAGTCTTCACCCAGCCCAAGCGCGCCACTGATCTTGCCACCACCATGTCCTCTCACACGATGAGGTGAGTCTGATTGTCACCGTCACTATGGCAGTGAAGCGTCTGTTGAATGGACGCAAATGTGAACGCGGTGTTTGAAGCCAGCAACAGATGACGCCGTTTTCTAATACCGTCTGCGTGACGCTATCCAAACGTTGACGCGCCGCAATGTTGGTATGATGACAGTAGACGACGACGACGACGACGATGACGATGGAGTGGTTTTGAGGTCGCTGTTCTGTGAAGCGGGACATACTGCTTTCGATCTTTCGCGGTTTGGTATAGCTCTTGCGGAACCCTCGGTGGTTCCGACGAGGCTTAGCCTACAGCCAGAGGTACAGTGGCCCACGTTTTTAATAATAGCAAGCAAGTGTCCACCGACGGGCCGGCCAGCGCCGTGCCGCGGAGGGGTACGGCGATACGGGAGAGATGAGGCGCGTGCGCACAAAGCCCTTTTCGGTACGAGCGTCGCCTGCTAGGCTACTCCGTTGACCGCACACCATAGAGTTATTAGGGAGTTTTCGTAGATCGTTTGCGCAGCACCGCAACGCTCTCCGCAACCCGCTATGTTACCCGGAATTCTACAGCCAAGGCCATTGGCGCGCAGGCGCACTAGCGGCCTCTTCGTTGCGGAGGGCTTAGCGGAGAGGGAAACGCGGTCTACGGAAACTCCCTATTACAATAAACGCTAGAAGCTAAGCTTGCGCTAGTGTCTACTGGACTCCAGGTTGCAAATTGAAGCAGACATCAACCAGTCTACTTTTCCTGTCTTCCTGTGTCTTCCTATGGGAAAACGTACAATATAATTTTCGCTTCTCCGGGGAATATTAGAATTCAGCGTTCTTTATTTACTCGTTACTGGTACTATGTAGCTTTATTTCTTTTATAAAAGTGTAATATATTTAGTTCATATTTTTTTATAATCAGCGATGTTTAATTAAGTTAGCAACTATTGAGGCCCAAGTCTATTTTGTACAGCCTGACATGTGAATAGTGAATACAAGCTATCAATTCAAGCAAAAAGAACAATTAAAAAGTTCGTTGTGTTAATTTAAGCTGTAATATTATTCAGATGACGAAACGCAGTTTGTTACTAACACACTGTTTGTTACTAATCCAGTACGTGTTTTTCGTTCCCTAACTCCATGCTTCGTTCTTGCCCTCTGTTTTGATTGTTTGATTTAGCATATATCAGCATCTTTTTGGTGTTTTGTTAAGCTCATTCACTGTGCGTGCTTCATAGCATTGACTACATACGCAAATACGCGCCCTATAATTGCAGTCTGCAACGTCAACACGTATTATACATGCCATTGGGTTATTTTAGCGCATTGTTCGAGGCCATGAATTCTAAAAAAGAACGCTCCGACATATTTTTGTACATCCGATTGTAAAACTTTCCAAACTTTATTCTGTCAAAACACTGAGCAATATTTGCTATTATAATCGAGCGCGAAGAGAAAACGCATTTGCGTTTTCCCATAGGAATGCATTACGGTAAGTCAAATGTAGACTAGACGCTGTAAGCTTCAAAATGCAACAGCACACTAGCGCCACGTGAGCCTCTGGCGTTCATTGTAATAACTCGACGCCGCACATAACCCGGCTCGTTATCTACTGGCAGAGCTAACCGCATTTAAATGTGAATAGCGCTTGACTCCTCAGGCGTAGCATAAACCGGACGTCATTGCGCCACTCTGCGTGCTTTTCAGACATCTGCTCTACCAACAGATAAAATAAGTAGAGATAGGGACAGAGAAAGACAGGTGGGCGTTGGATAAACATTGTCAATCAGCGCTCTGCGCTTCTTTGCTATAGAGCAGGGGCTGTGTGCGATCAGCAGAATAGCCTAGCAGACGACTCTCGCACCGCAAAGAGCTTTATGCGCACGCGCCTAATCTCTCCCGTATCGCCGCATCCCTCCGCGGCAATGCGCTGGCCGTCCGGCGGTCGACGCTCGCTTGATAGTATTAAAAACATGGGTCACGGCACCTGCACTTTACTCATAAAAGGTAAAAACACCGAATTGCTTGACGTTTATTTTAGCAGTTTATTGTAATTGATGATCAGGTCCATGTGAAAATCTCATATGCCACGGGAAAAGTTTAAGTATCGCTAGCGAAACAAACATATACTGTCAGCAAAACATAAAAAAATGAATACACTGTCCTCACAAACGAAGATGTCAACACGTAGTTGAAAGCTGACGCTTTTCACTAGGGCGTGACCTTTGTAGACGCGTTTTTGCCATTCCTCTTTTTGGTGAAGTTTTGCGCAGTAACACGCAGTGCCTTTGGAAGTATTTCTGAGGGGGGGAGGGGGGGGGGGGGCAACGGAATTGGGGTGGGGTGGGGGGATGAAGCATCTAGAACATTATGGATATATAAAATCGAAACGCTCACAAACGTTTATTTAGAACGAATATATGTCCTTCCTCTTTTGGAATGTGGTGATCTTGTTTTTCTCCCATGTTGACGTCTTCAAACAGCGTGAAATAAGAAAGAGCTCACTGGTGCCCGAAAACGGTTCGTCGTTCAGCTATCCTCGACACAAACTCTCTGATGATAGAGTTCAGATCAAGTTTTGCTGCTCGCTCACTATTTACGTGCCGCGGCATCACCCGAGTCAGTCGCTTTTGTGACATGGTAGCTCTGAGGTAATTCTTGATACGCCGAAGTGCGCTGAGACTTCGTTCAGCTGATGCCGCTGACGCTGGCACTGTCATTATAAATTCCGCAAGGCGCATCACTTCAGTCATCATCCTCGTGACCTCTGGGCCTTGTCTGCCCAGAGCACGGCACAACTCGGGTACGGAGCCGATCTGACCGCTTGAGAGCGAGTGAACCATGTTCAGGTGATTTGAAAGGCTTTCCAGGTGAAAATAAGTAGCGTGAGATCCTAACTTCCGTTCAACTTCTTCTGCAGTTTGTGGCTTCTCATGAATAGCGCACAAAATTATTTGCTCTAGTCGTGCGAGACTCTGCATGCCTGGTTCCTTGAATCGTCTTGCAAGCTCGGCGCAAACACAACCTAACGCTTCGTAGAACTGCTTCCGAAGGCCTCTCTCCGCGTCTAGAAACGCTGTTTGACAGGGCTCGCTGCTGTGTTCGAACCTTCTTGGAGGACCGCATCGCGTGGTCTTGTTTGAAGGGGCCTTTAGCTTATGCTTTTTTGCTGCCCCCTCTGTACGTTCGTACACTTCTTGGAAACCACTCTCCTTTCTTTGCCTTGTCAAGTGTGCTTCCAGGACCTCCGTCGCCCTCAGCGCTCCTCCCACAGAAGTATCTGGCTTCTACAGCGATGTTGCAAGTTCTTCGCATGGTCCAAATATTGTGATGGCGCAGTTGAGACCAAAAACGGTCTCTAACTTTTGCATTTTCTTCAAGAAGCCGTGTGTTGCTGCCTTCTTGTCGTCTCGCGGATACCCCTTGTCTTTCAAAATGTCTTTCAGGGTTAGTTGCACACTTTCGTAGTTCTCGACGAAGCGCATCATCGCTTTTACTCGAACAACCCACCGGGTGGGGCACAGAGGAAGCAGCTTGGATACTCTTCCACTGGCGATGGTACCTTCTTCGCTCTAGTGGCCAGGAGATATCACAACATTCTTATATGCTTTCGTTCGCTTCGCTGACTTTATTATGATTCCCAAAACGTCCTTAACGATGGCAAGCGCGTCGTGAATCAGCTCGCAGCCTCGTCCAACCTCCTGCAGAACAAGATCTAAGGCGTGGTTGCTGCAATGAACGTACACAGCTTTTTGCTGCACTTCGGCCACTTTTTTCTGTACCCCGTTTAACCTTTCTGACATTTTTGCAGCACCATCAAAGCAATGTCCACGAAGGTTCTGAAAGTCTGGACCCAACAGCATGATAATGTTCTTGATCACAGCAAAAAGAGTTCCGGCACTCGGGTTGTACCCCTACTGAAAAAAAGTGTAAGAATCTATATAAGAACTGATATGAGATATCCAAAAACTGATATGCGACATATGAAACTGATATGAAATATCCAAAAACTGATATGCGATATAAGAACTTATATGAAATACCCAAAAACTGATATGCGACATATAAGAACTGATATGCAACATATGCCAACTGATATGAAATATCCAAAAACTGATATACGATATAAGAACTGATATGAAATACCCAAAAACTGATATGCGACATATAAGAACTGATATACAACATATGCCAACTGATATGAATGTGTCCAATAAACATATAAGAAATAAATTCATATAATTTTTTTTCAGTATATGACGTGCCGCGCGAGAAAGCAAACACGCGACTTGGAACCGCAGTGGAGCGGCTTGATTTACTGACTTTCAAATAATTACGGCATGAGCGTTTACTTTTTATAAAGAGATTCGTCCCCTGAGCCGTTCTAAATACTCTCAGAGGTACGACATTACTGAAAAAAATCCAACACACTGAAAATATTATTTATTGCGTAGGTGGTCACCGAAAAACTCCGTACTTACAAAACGACCTGTATAAAAGGCAGAAACGCAGAGATCCGAAGTAGTTATTGGGTGTGCTGTTGTATTCATGTTTGTTGTGCCGTGTATGTGTATGCACTCAATGTATTTGTTCAACTGATGCTAATGGTATGCGTAATGTATCTACATGGTGGCGTGAGTAAATAAATATATTTTTGCAGCACATCAATTGGGCGGTACCTAGCGCCACCTTGCCTAGTGTAACTGATATGCGGCATAGGAAACTGATATGAAATAATAAGTTCTGATATGAAAAAGGTGTCCAATAAACATATCAGAAAAAAATTCATATAATGTTTTTCAGTAGGGACAAGCCAACAAAAATCTCCTTTACATGCAAAGTGGCTGGATCCACGCACCTGATGCACAGAGAGAACTGCTCAGAGGAGTTGATTCCCTGTCCGTCGTGCCGTCGGCAATGAAGCTCAAGAAGGTTGAATGCTTTACCTCCTGTATGATGCCCCGCAGCAGCTCGTGAGACATGATTTCAATGACTTCGTTTTGAACGTCAGCGCTCAGCCACTTGTCCCGCCTTTTCATCCACATCTCCAAGGCCGGGACGTCTTGAGATCTTTCATCGAGTAGCAGCCGCAGGTTTCCATCTTCATACGAATGTCCGCGCAGGGCCTGACCCGAGCGTGCTAGGTATCTGATGGAACTGAAGACAACACGGAGTGCCGTTAGCGCCTCATTCTCCTCCTTCAGGCTCTGCTCACTGAGAAGCTTGATCACTGGTGCTTTCTGCAGTCTCTGCAACAAGCTATACACGGACCGGCTGTGGCATTCACTTTTTCTATGAG
Source organism: Ixodes scapularis (assembly GCF_016920785.2). Lineage (NCBI taxonomy): Eukaryota > Metazoa > Arthropoda > Arachnida > Ixodida > Ixodidae > Ixodes > Ixodes scapularis. Next base: position 82,896,132 of record NW_024609835.1, read on the forward strand.
TTCTAAACTTCTCAGTTGCTGTGTGAAAAGTTGAACCGAGCCCAACTCCTTACGTTACGTTAGGACGAGCCTTATGTACTGGGTTGTCACGGTAACTCACCGTACTAGCTCGTTGTCACCGAAACATTCATGTCTCCAATGTCGCGTGATAGGCTATCACCTTGAATTGGGTGCCACGCTTAATACGAAGCATATATTTCCCGGTGACTTTTCGTAACGTAACGCAAGAAGACGGGTCTGTGTGAACGAGCCTTCACATCCTAATGTTTTTGAAGCACTATCTACATTGTGGTTTTTCTTTTTTCTGTGAAAACGCTTTTTAATCGGGTGAATCAACCGTGAAACAACAATAGACGCTGAGGGCACTGCGCATTTCGTATTTTGATTAGCGCCAGTACTCCGCTCTGCGCATGTTTCGTATTTTGATTTGCGCCACTACTCTGCCGTGGAAATTTTCAAACACTAATTTTGAGAAGCAATTTCTGCTTAGTTACAATATGAAGTAACAAGCGCACTTTTTAATTTTATGCAATAAAACTTGGTGAAGGGCGTTTTCTAGTTTTTCCTAATTTGTTTTTGTGTAATAGAAAAGTAACTGAAAAGTAACGTTGTTACTTTTTAAAAGTAACTAACTGTATCGAGTTACTCTTTTGTTGCGGTAACTGTAACGGTAACTTCGCTACTTTTTTCTGAAAGTAACTGTAACTGTAACGAATTACTTTTTAGAAGTAACTTACCCAAGACTGAGTACGACTGCTAGCTTGGGGTCTTTAACGTGCACCGCGCAGTAGTGATACACGACCGCACGCCGGTACGATGCTCATCCAGATCGAAATGGGGAGAGGTGGGGATCGAACCGAGGATGCCTGGGTTCTGAAGCGCGAGCTTTCGCTTCACGTGCTTCGAGCTGGTGTGCGCTAGACCCCTCAGCCACCGATCCCCCTTTGTGACGTCAAATTGCGTTGAGAACGACGTCGAGGTCAACGTTGACGTTGACGATGACGACATGACGCGACCTTAAAATGACGATGTCCCTATAAACGTAACGCCATAAAGACGCTTTATATCAGGTCGTCGACATCGCCGTCAACATGACACAACTTGACATCACGATGACGTCACGACAACTTCACGACGTTGACGTCGACGTCATCGTCAACGACGACGACGTTACACGACGTCAAGACTTCGTCGTGACGGAGCGTCGACGCCTATGTTAGCGAAGACATCGACCTTACACGCCGTGAAGTCTGTCGTGACGTCGTTGTGACGTTTACTTTGAGGACGACTTCAAGACAACGTTAACGTGACGTCATAGCGATGTCTGTCATTCCGTGGGGCGTCGACGTCAACGTCGGCATCTACGACGGCGACCACGCCGTCCTCGTCGCGGCACGACGTCCTGACCGCGTTACAATGACGGCGTCGTCCTCAACGCGACGCGATGACACGACCGCGTGCAACGGCGACTTCATGTCGCAAAACGTCGTTCTCGACGCCACGGGATGGCCTTACTACTTCATCTTGGCGTCGCGTAACATCATAGTCGACAATGACGTCGTGGCGTCGTTGTAACGTCACGTCGTCATGACGTGATGTTTTGACGTTTCCTTTGATGTCAAAATAAAAAAAAAATACAATATAGCCCATAAAGGGCTATATTGCTCATATTACCTTAACCTGTGTCGTCAAGAAGCGGTGAGCCGGGACCACCTCTAGTACACGCTGAAGGCGCCTTTTCTGTAACTGGTTCAGTTCCGGTCACATTCGAACTGATTGGTCATGTTTGCTGTGTGAGAGAGAACAGTTAAATGTGTGAGAACGGAACGTGGGAAATTTCGGGAGACTTGGGCCGAGATTCGGGACGAGGAAGGATGGTGTCCAAAAAAGAGAGTTGTAACTTGGACGGGTGTAAACAAATGTGCATGGTACAAGACAAGCCGAAAGTCGACCCGTCATTCAGCGACGTTCGTGCAACCACGCTCCAGATCATCGGAGCGAAACCTGCCTTCCACACCACCGGGTGGAGCAAAAACCTAACTCCAAGGAAGGTGCTAAGCAGCTCAACTGCAAAAGGGGCCTTCATTGGGAATACAGAAATATTTATTTATTTAACTAAATACCTTAAGAACCCTGAGTCCGGGTATTACATAAGGGAGTGGGTTAAAAATAGCGAGGTTAACAATTGACGGAACTAATCGATGTCTTGAGCAGAGACGATGGCTTCGGGCGGGCCTTTCCAGTCCACAGGTGTCGCCAGAAAAAAAGATTTAAGGAATGCTGTATTTCGAAAGAAAAAAAAGCCAACTTGCCATGGTGGTCAATGCGAGGTGGTATGCGATAAGGTGGCAAGATGAATGAAATGTGTAGATGATAGTCGAAGTAAAACCTGTAGAAAAGACATAATTTAGCGATGCACCTGCGTGAACACAAAGGGGTTAATGATAAATTTTGTTCAAGTTCAGTAACAATAACAAAGGTAGAGTATTAAGACGTTATAAAGCGAGTGGCACGAGTTTGAACTGATTCTAAGTTGGTTACAAGGTATTTAAGCGGGGGGCCCCAGACTGACGTTGAATATTCTAGTTTCGGACGTACCAATGTGACATATGCAAGTCGTTTCGCAGATGAGGACGCGATACGAAGATTACGGAGCAAGAGAACAAGAGTGCGGTTTGGGTCGGAAATGGTAGTATTAATATGGGTCTTCCAAGAAAGGTCGTGAGTGAGGTGAACACCAAGATGCTTGTAAGTCGACACGGAATCAATACTAAGATTACCAACAAAGTAGGAGAAGTAAAAATGTTTACGAGTGCGATAGAAAGAGAGGTAGTTGAAGTGTGGTGTATTTAGTAGCATCTGCAACTTAGAACACCAATCGTTTATTCGGTCTAGATCAGCATGTAGGTTATGCAATCTGGGGCACGCTGGAGTAGTGGTCGCGATAAAAGTCTAAAGATACAAAATAAATAGCCTAACTGTCGTCGGCGGCGTCATGAGGCCTCGCCGAGTGCGGAGTATAACGGTCTTGCAGTGCTTTATATATTGTGCATTCTTACTTTTCTTTTCTTTTCAAGAATTCTGACGCCAACACTCCATCCCTCCTTCGTTCCAACGCGTTGTTTGTTATTAAATTAACAAATCGGCTTCAAATAAGGGTCGTGGCAACCTCTAGGGTAAAGAAACAAAAAATAAGACAAACAAGTAACATTGCGAGCAATACCTCTCATCAAAGAACGCTCCACCCGAGAACGGCTCCCTTCTTCATTTTTTTTATACACTTTGTTACTTTATTTTCTTGTTGCGTCCGACTGTTCCCTCCTTTGTAACGATGCCGACCGTGGCAAAAGTTCTGGTCATACGATTGGCGTTTGTTTTGTCACGCGATGACATGGTCCGACTGATTAACCAGTGAGTTTTTTTAGAATGGTGTCACGAGGTATAAATTGGTCGATCAAATAAAAATAATAAATGCAAAGAAGCGCGCAGTTCTGCCCGTTTAGCCCCCTCGGCGCTTTATTCTTCCAGAGGCGAGCGTCGCAGTGCCATGGCGTTTAACTTGTGCCGTCTTCATGACGCCAAGAAAGACTCTCTTGAAGCAATTAATTTGCTTCAGGGCATGAGCCTGCTCCTAGGTTCTCGTGCGTGCCCAGAGTGCGAAGCTGCGATGACGCTGCAAGTCCGCGCTAGATCTGCGGATGGCTATTTGTGGTGATGCGGTGTGTGGATGACTCGCGAGGTGCCCAAGAGGAAGCCGGTCAAGGTTCAGTGCCTGGGCGAGGTCTCGGTACGAAGCGGTTCCTTTTTCGAGGGATCAGACCTGACGCTTCCCCAACTCATGAAGATCATCTACCTCTGGTGCCAGAACCTACCGTGCGACGTCATTCAGCGGGAGTCTGATGTCGCAAGTAAGACAGTAACTGATTGGACGAGCCTTTGTCGGGAGGTTGCGGTGAATGCCGTCTTTACGTATTCAGAGATGATTGGCCGCGAAGGCGTGACTGTAGAACTAGACGAGGGTATGTTCGGGCGGCGAAAGTACCATCTCGGGTATTCAAGGCCTTGCCAGTGGGTTTTCGGCGGTGTGGAGCGTGGCAGCGGGTGCTGCTTTCTTGTTCCCGTGGAGACCCGTGACGCTAAAACCCTGCTAGGGCTAATAGCCAAGTGGGTCCGCCCTGGAACAAGAATAATCACTGATTGTTGGGCTGGCTGTCGTAAGCTTGCAGATGACGCTCGCTTCACGGACCTCAACGTTAACCACAAGCTGCACTTTGTCGACGCGAACACTGGTGCGCACACCAATACGGTAAAGGGCACCTGGGCCCACGTCAAAAACCCTCTTCCATCTGGACGGCGCGAGAGCCAGCATTTCACTGGTCACCTTGCAAAGTTCGTGTTTTGGAGGAGAGAGAAGGCGCGCGGAAACACTGATAGATTCCAGTCGTTCGTCACCGAGGCCGCCAAAATCCAGAGTCCCGACGCAGAAAGGAACCTTCCCTCTGGTGCGGAGGACGAGGATTCTGACGGCCCCGGTGACTTCGAGTGATCCGCTGCGCTGAGCCCGTCGCCCGCCTGCGAGCATAAAGACGACTTATGCGCCAACCGCTCGTCAAGTGCTCGTTACGTCGGTTATACGCCTCGCAAGTGGGCTCATTTTCGTCTTCTGCGCATAAGAAAGGAAGTAGCGGTGACGTCAGAACGCCGAGCCCTGATTGGCTGATCGCGACCCCCTATCTGAGCGTCGTCTGCTCCTTTGCAACGTCGTCTGCTCGCAACGTCGTCTGCGTCTGACTTACCTTTCCTGCGACTTTCGGAGCGAACTCGACTTCGCCTTTAAGAGAGGGCAGACGAAATAACTCGAGTCTTACGTTGTTTTTGTCTAACAACTAGCAGACGCGCATCAAGGAGGGAAGTCAAACGACTCACTGGCGAGGTGTCCCGGGGCGCCGAGGTTTGTTTGCTTAGAACCGAGAGTGAGCGTGTTAGTGTCCGCAAGTTCCCTCCCAAATACGTTTTCCCTCCATTCGTGTGCGGCGAGACCCCTCACTCTCTAACGGCGTCGGCGAATTGGCGCAGTTAACGTCGTCTGCTTTACGTCTGCTAGTCAAAGCGGTCAAAGCGATGGCTGCTTTACCTTTGCTGCGTCTGTCGGAGATTCACCGCTTTTTCACCGGCCAGAGTCACCGTTGCCTCGGGAAACAAGAAGATAACAAGAGGAAGAAATTGACCTCATTAATCTAAAATTGAGGTCAGCGATCAAAGTATAATACGGGAAGGGTTCACAAGGGTCGCGCGGGCATATTCCACTCAGCACGCCAGCCGGTCGTGGCCAGAGGGTCGCCGAGTCGCGGAGTGCCTGCTAGGCCTAACTGCCCAGCTCGTTTGGTCGCGTTCGGTGGAATCGTGGCCGTGGGAGCTTTTCCCGGGTGTTTGTGGATCCAGCGTTCTTGTTCGTCGTGGTCTGTTTCAAGCACTTTTTACTTTTTTCTTGCTGCTTGAAGTCGGGACGCGTCAGAAGCGCACGTAGAAAAATAAACGTCCGTGGGTCGTCGCGACCGCGACGCTGTCGGCCATGCTAATTTGATCGTAAGAAGTGCGTAAGACAGCTTCGGCGCTGTCGTAGGATTTCGTCGTAACCTGCGCAAGACTTACGAAAATTTCGTTTCGTGAGTACGAATTTGTTCTTAAGTTTTGTCTTACGCATATTTTTGGCGTAAGATCGTTTCGTGAATCTGGCCTCTGCACTTCTGAAAGTCGCAGGAAAGGTAAGACAGACGCAGACGACGTTGCGAGCAGACGACGTAGCAAAGGAGCAGACGACGCTCAGATAGGGGGTCGCGATCAGCCAATCAGGGCTCGGCGTTCTGACGTCACCGCTACCCCCTGCGCGAGAAGCAGACGAACTTGCCCTCCGCATAGGTTTTGGTAGCGGTCTAAACGGCCCTTTTCATGGCCCTCATATTTTTCAAACGGAGCTGTGTTTTGAATACGGCACACCGTGTCTCTGTAAAAAGTTTACAGGAAAGACCCAGCAAAGGCATGTGATCCCCAACTTGGATATCGCGTGTTATGATTCAAAAAAAAAAAAATTGTTCTTGCTTATTTCGCGCCTTTGATCCCTATAAATGCCGCCATTGCAGTCGTCCCGCGGTGCTGTTGCTCGCCCATTCCCCGTCGGCGTGCCTTAGCTTCGTCGTCTTTGCTAGCGGCGCACCGGCGAAGGCGGCCTTTGTTCCGAATAAATGCCGCCGTTGCAGTCGTCCTGCGGTGTTCTTGCTTGCTCGATCGCTGTCGGCGTGTCTCAGCGTCGTCGTCTTTGCTAGCGGCACACCGGCAGAGGCAGTTGATCTCACAAACCGCGTTCGGCTTTGGCTAGCAGACGGCGTTCGTAAATCGCGTCAGCTGTTGCTGGCTTTACGTGGCGCTACCGTGCGTGTTTCTATAGGGAGTATTCACTGGCGGCCATAGCTGTGTGCGCGAATGCTGAGCGTGTGCTGATGGCGAGCTTCCACAGTTCTTTTGCACCGTGCATTCCGCACCATCAAAAGTGCCGGTCTTAGCAGCGTATTGATGGGAGCTCGTTCTGAGCATGCGCTCTAACCAGCACCCACAAATATGGCGTCCAGTGAATACTCCCCATTTATTCAACGTTCGTTGCCATGGTGACGGCGAGGATAGCAGACGAACTTTATTGTTGTAGAAGAACGCTGCGGCGCAGCGATACCAGGTGCGTTCTAAGGCCCTTCCCGCATATTGTTCAATGGGCGGAAGGCGAACATAAAGAGTTCGAAATAAGGTCTGAACGCAGAAAGCTGCATTTCTCCTGCGCCTCATAATTTGACGAGCCTTAAACAATAAACGCGTTTTTTTGGCCATCCGGCGTCCTCTTTTTTATCCGTAACATGGGTTTAAAGTATCAAACTGTCGACTCAAGTGTTAAAAAAACAAATAAAATATATCGTTGTTATGGCCAAAAAGCGGTTCAAAACAAATCGCCAGCGACATCGGCCTGGAGCGTCACGTGAAGGATGCGATTGAAGCGCGACTAGGAGACGTGGGGACAAACATTAATAAAATTAATTAGTTTGCGACTAGAAGTATAATAATCTGTATTTTTAAACAAGCTAAATATGATTTCTAGATATTATTAATCATATTTGGCGCGCTATAAAATTCAAAACTGTCTTTGTTTTTGCTAATAATATGGATACTGCTTATAAGCGTCCTCTGTACACCACTAGCAAAACAAAAAGGCCGGCTCGCAATAGCGATATTTGCAGTTTTTTGTTGACCTCGTGGCGCGTGGAAAGAAAGGCTGCTGACGTCCGACTGCTTGCTTGTGTTTAGGCCTCCACGTGCTCTTTGTTTTTAATTGTTTTAGCGGCAGTTAACACCGTTTGGGAAGTTTTGTTGTTTGCTCGGGCGTGATTAGCCCAGCTACTTGCGCGGCAACTTAGCAGTTGTGCGCTTGGACCTTGGACACTACTACGTACATACAAGGGGCTCAACGTACGATGATGAGCACAGCGCGATTCGCAAAAAAAATGGTGCTCCGTGGAAGTGTGTGAAAGCGACACCCGCACGGCTGGCATCTCGCTGCACCGGTTTCCCCTCGACTCTCGAAGGTGGGACCTAGCTACTGTCAGTAACATGCCTGCTGTGTGATTTCATGCCCCCTTGTTCGGTCTTCTCTTAACTCTTGTTAGTGTTACCTAAAACTATTAGGGTTGTCTGGATGTGCACACGAAACTACACCTGAAGGTGTAATATGTTGTACTAGGAATGTTGACTTCGCAGCGTTGTGCGCCGTCATCATAAAATTGCACAGGATATTAAAATTTACCTGTACCGGCCTGGCTCTGAGGAGCCTAGTGTCGTGATCATCGACGTGGTTATCGGTGGTACAACACAGATATATAGTAGGGCATCTGTGCGTAAGACTCGTGTTTTTACTCTTTATAATGTACACAGAGCGTTGATGTCACGCATTTGTTAATGTCCTCGCTCTGATTTGCTTTGGTTTGTGGACATTTTGGCTACATTTTCTTTTTGTAAGTATTCACGGCACCCACATAGCAGTGCCATGCCTTATCTGCAGACGCGAAGCCTGGGTTCGGTTCTGCAACAACTGAAGTTTACGGGGGAAGACTTAATGGCAGCTACGAGACAGGGTAGTTTGCTCCTTACATTTTGGGGAGTCAGCTTTCCTGCGGCCTGAACATTTCCGTCACAATACGTTGCCACGTGTGCTTACCACAAAAGGTAAGCAGACAAATAAACCTTCCGTGCACTTTGTGACTAAGCATGGTTACCCGTTCTTAGAAAAAAAGTTACCACATGGGGCTGAAATACTGCTACTGTGGGCTCATAACATTTTTATATTATTTGCAGACACAACACCTGACGACATTTCCAGCAAAAACTCAGTTGCGCATGGTGAGCTTTTTCATTGTGACTAACATAATGTGGTAGCAACTGCCAGCACCACTGCATTACCTCATGGTCTTCATGACCTGAGCGTTTTGCAATAGAACTAGGTGAGATTAGCTGGAAAAAGCTGGTAGAACATGGTCAGAGGTACTGGTAGAAGTTCATTTCAGGCTCGTTTATAATAACATGTTTAATTTGAGGTGACATAATCAACGTCAGTATCGGTCCACTGAGCATCTTTCGCCATGCCGACACCCGGTCTTGCAAAATAAAGCTGCCTATCAAAGAAAGTGATTTACATTTTGTGTTAAAATAGGCGAATTCACCATATATTTGCAGAGGTGAGTTTACCACCCTCACCGAGCTACACATATTTTGGCAGTTCAGACTCACGGAGCTTCTGTGGTAACCCTGGCGACCAGTCTTCCGAAGTGGAACTTTCGTGGGAACAAGGTGATTTTCCTTGTAGTGTGTTAGAATAGACACGTAGGAAGGAACTTAACTACTATTCCATGACTAATTTAACGCTAAATTTGCAAAGAGGAGTTCGTCAGCCTCATCGAGCTGCACGTACTCCGGCCGCTCAGACTCGCGGAGTTCCTGTTGCTACCCTGACCACCAGTCTTCTGAAATAAACCTGTCATGGAACGAAGGTGAATTTCCTTTTTATGCGTTCAAATAGGAGAATAAGGGAGGACTTCAACCTCTTCTCCTTCGCTAAGTTCACATTAAATTTGCAGAGCGGATTTCTGCGGCTCCATTGGACCACACATACTCGTGCACCATATTAGGTAACAGTCCACTAGGAGTCCATAATAACTGGTGGCTGAATATTGTTTGTGCTATCCTTTTATTCCCATTTTTGTGAGCTTGTTTTTTTAACTGCAGAAACAGCGCAACTTGACGAAGGACAAGAAACAAGGAGTATACAGACAGGCGCTGTAAAAGTACCCAGAGAGGCACTGTTTGTGCCAGCTAAGATGAACAGCCAACTCGCCCAACTTTCCGCTTTGTTGAACTTGCTTTCTTACTTACAGTTTTTGTAAAAACCTTTCTTTTTTTTTTTTTTTGCAGTTGATCACAGCTACGCTTTACGTCAAGGTGCTGCTCCTGCTCAAGAGTATAGCGAGGACGTCACTGACGTGGAGATTCTGGTTTCTTCACCGTCGCCTAGAGAGACTTTCTCTGGCTGTGCTGCTGGGCCTTCTCATAAGGGTGAGTGCTTTCTATGATGCGAACTTTTTCTTTTGCATTTTTATTGTGAAATTATAAAATGTCAGACCGCAAAAATAAAAAGCCACGGCTCAGAAAACACCTGCGGATACTAAACTTTGTCTTGAGAGCTGATGGCGCAAGGGGTCACATAACACAAGACAGATTTGTAGCTGGTAGCTACAAATCAAAGTTTGTTCAAAGTTCACCAAATGTTTGTGTTTCACGGTATATCGTCACTGTTAAGCACACAAAAATACAAAAAAAAAGTTCCACACGCCGTTAACACCGTTAAATCAAAACAGCTCAACCGGTTTCATTGAATCTTAAGTCTTCCCGCAAAACCTCACGTAAGACAGTGTTTTTTATAGTTATCGAAAAGCTGCTCTGGTTATACCTGTGTGATGCTGAGCCTGTCATGGTCCCGTCCTGTCTGCTAAACATTAGTTGTCTGTTTTTTTGCGAGCGCTTCACTGTTGCAGTGCCATCGGCATAAGTAAGGTATGGTCAAGCTTTAAAAAATGCATTTCACAGTTTGGATGCCTATTCCGACTTGCATGTTTTTGTGTGCGCCCTTGTCTTTTTCGACTATCAGGTCTCTGGCCAACATGAAGCGCCTAGTCCGACATAAAGGTGTATTGCTAGTTTCCTCAACTTGAGTTGCATACGTGTAGTATGTCCTACTTGCTGTTTTTGTTTAAAGACACTTCAAGTCACTGAGGAACATTTTTGAGTGTAAATAGATGACACAATTAATAAATTGATGGCGAATGAAAGTTTTTCTTGGAGACCGGATCTGATTCATTTGTCAAATTGGAGCACCCGGCGAAAGCCGCAGCATCGACAAGAAGAAGGTGAACGCCCTGAGAGCCAAGGTGCGACAGCGTCAAGAGCGTAACAAGATGCTGCAAAGAAGGCTGCAACGACAACGTCAGATGAGGACAGTTGCCGAAGTCGTTGAGAGTGTCCGCATTCCTGTGTCTCGTGCTGTCGCTGCACTCGTTTAAACACAGCTTAGAAGAGCAATGTGAGCCGGTTTGGCCGGAGATGGATACAGCAGCAAAGTGTAAAGCTAGGCAGCGAGTGCACAGGCTACGTACGTGAGACCACCCAGAGTACTTTTTAAAGCAGTGTAGGCATGTTTTATTCATGCCTTTCGTTTTCTTGATGAGTAATGTAGTCTTCTAACTGATCCAGATATCTAGCGTTTAAACCTGTGAAGCAACAGTGGCTTATGAAGCGCAGCCTACCACAGGGCTCCAAGATGGTTTACTGCACTTGGCTTCCTTGGCCTGCGCCAAACATTTGTTGCGTGGTAGTGTAGCAGCACCAGCAGATGCAAGTTAAAATATTTTCAGCATCATGGTACAGTGCCAGAGGGCTGCGTAGACAAGTGTAGTTTTTTCTTTCTGTGTATTACCGTGGTGACCACAGTTCTCCTCGGAACATGCTGAAACTTCTGAGTCATTAGTGGCTGCCTGTAAACCGCAAATGTCCTCACAACATCCAGCCGATTGTACATTGTCTTATTATGTTATAATGCGCCTTATGTACTGATCTATTACTTTTATTCTACCATTACACTTTCAAGATAGTGAATACCGATTGTATGATTATAGTGAGTAATCTGATTGAATGATTGTAAGCGAATAAAACAAATAAAACGCGACTGTTAATGTGACGTTGCACTTGCATTAGAGTTGCTGTAGTGTATTTCATACGCAACACATTCCAGCAATTTGATTCACTGTTTTTTTTGTGAAATTACATCATTCGGTTTAAGGTTTCCCACATATTTCCGAGGGATCCTAACGGAACAAACAGCAAAACACTGTGGCTCGAGTTTAACCACAGTGCAGACACGATGGTGTGACGAAATGAAACTGCTCTCATAGAAGGTCGGCTTACAAAGTCGGCTGTAGAAAAAAACATTTCGAACAAAATATAAGAGCAAGGGCACATAAGAGTGTAAACGACCCAGTGTAGAATAAACATCCCGAGAAAAACCCGAGACTGCAGGTAAAAGAACGACACACACACTAAAAAGTATCAAACAAAGCTCAAACACAGAGCTATGTTTGAGACGTTTTAGTGTATATGTCGTTCATTATATCTGTAGTCTCTGAAATTCTTTTTGTTTGATTTTCGCGCCAAACCACAGGTACGCATGACGTCACGTTGTTTTGTTTCGGAAGCTTGGTCATTTCCTGTTTATTTTTTGTTCCGCCGGAAGTGTCCCCCCGACTCATAGATGGCGCTAAGGCAGCCCCATTGGCCGCCATTTTTTCGACATGTGGGCTTCTATGGAAGCTTCGCTACCCATGTACACATACGTTGGTTATGGCATATCTCGTGAGGCCATCAAACACCCTTGAGCTTGGAGCTCGTGCTCGTCTGATATCATGGAAACGAGATATTCGTGTTTTTATTTTTTCACAGTTCGGTCGTTTCGCCAGCGAGCGGTGTTAGTTCGCTGCGGGTCGTTGGGCGCGCTCATTCGCTCGTGAGTGGGCTCTATCTCGTCGCGTCAGGCAGAGTCCTCACCTAAAGAGTATTGGCGACGTGCGCGACCTAAAGCGTCGCTGTGGAATGCCTGCCACGATTGGTTGAATTCTGACTATGACGTCAGGAAAGGATTTCTCATGGACGGAAATAAGAGGAGTGTGAGAACTTGAATTCTGACGTTATTGGCATTTTTGCTTTGAGAATGCAATGATTTGAAGCTTCCATCATGCTCATCACAAACACCATCGAACTTCTGGTTCGCCAGGTAATGACGTCACGAGAGGGAACCGTAGAAGGGCGCTACCCAAACATCTCGGCGACTTAAAATAAACGGGGTCTACACTCTGTTTTGTACTTAGTATGCAACGCTGTCAAAGCTTTTGGCGCGAGCATGAGGCTTGATCTCGTTGATCATTTGCACGCGTTCTCGCACAAACAAAACCATAGATGAAGCCACGCGCTCGCGCCAGTAGCTTTTATAGCGTTGCAAGCTAAGTGTGAAACGGAGTATAGCGTCCGTTCGCCATGAAGGTTAACGGCGTTCCTAACCTCGAGTTTCGCGAGGCTCGTGTCTCGCGCTTTTTCACACCACAAACTATATTTTTCGGAATTACCGGCCTTTACACTTTCCGTTTTCCTATTCAGTATCGCGAAATCGAACTTTATCGAGCGCATCGCCCAATGCCAAGGTCTCGACAGGCAAAACCAGGTGCCAGTAGAACGACAGCCCCATCGAGTAGCGCGCATCAGCGTTCCCTACGTAAAGGGAACCAGCGAAGCTCTCGCACGAGTACTGGGAAAGGAAGGTATTCTGGTGGGCCACAAGCCCACGTCCACACTGGGAAGGTCTATGCCAAGACCGAAAGACCATCCACCGAAAGAAAAAGCACAGGGCGTGGTTTACACCATTCCTTGCGCAGAGTGCCCCTCAACCTATACATCGGCGAGACGAAGAACTTTCCCGAGCGTATCCGCCAACACAAGAACGACGTGCGGAAATTTGACAGTGAGCGCAGCGCCATCGCCGAACATTGCAATACCCTAGACCATCGCATTGACTTCGCGAACGCGCACGTTGTGGACACAGAGCCCAATTTTCGAAGAAGACTTTTCTTGGAATCGTGGCAAATCCAGCACACGCCAGGAAACCTAAACAGGTCGCGGGCGCTCTGCCCACTGTGTACGCGCATGGCCTCCGTGACCTGACGAAAAAGCTGAAGAGACGACCATCTACACTGTTAGCAACTCCCGTGTACTTGGTGAATATTTGTGGTGAAAAACACGCTATTTACACAAATTACCATAAATTTACACGTTGAGTAACGGATAATTCGTTCAAAAATCATGCGAGGTTGTAAAAAACGTGTTTTCGTTCGGTCATACACGCATAACCGTGTAGCCGACCTCGAAAACACGCACTACCGTCGGCGACGACCGCAGCATTGCCGGTTACCGAAGCACCGGAATGCTTGGGGACACACCTAGAAAGGACCGTGGAGACAAATTCCGCGGAAAGGAACATTTCTCGGAGACAGATATGCACCAAAAGCAATTACGCCATGTCGCGGGACAGGGCGAACCCCGCGCTTAAGGTGTATCCACACAACGGACCGGGCCGCGGACCGATTGTTCACGTGATGCGCGGCCCGCGGGCCGCCGGGCTGTATTGAGCATCCACACGGCGGACCAAAAGAGCAGACGACAGAGTGAACGGGCCGGTCTAACCCTCGACCTCACAGCTCCGCCAAACGCATGCAGCGAGCTGCTTTGAGGCTTTTTGTAAGGAGCCAAGATGGAGGTTGAACGAAAGAGACGTTTGGCCGCGGTGGCCCTCGCGTTGACTATTGAGGACGAGGAGGACTTAAGTGAACCCAAAGGTTCTGAGTGTGAGTTTGATTGGGTTTTTATGGCGCAAGAGCTGCTAAGGCCAAAGAGCGCCAAAGAAGGAAACTATTGCATTGAGGGTAAGCGAGAAGAAAGGACTCTAATGGTCAGGGAATGAGACATGAATCGGATAATGTAACAAACAAAAATGGACATGAGTGAAAAGCTTTGAAGTTCACAGTCGATGTAGAAGACAAATAGCTTCTAACAACTTAAAAACCTGCTTGTAAGTTACGAATGGTTCATCACCCAATAACAGCATTGGGTGTAAGGGAATGTGCTTTCTGTATACCTTTGCGAAGTGAGATCGGCGTTCCCGTTCATAGAAAGGGCACTCAATTAGAAAATGGAGAACACTTAGAGGTTTGTCACACTATTCACACAAAGGGGCATCCTCCCCATGGAGCAGGTAGCCATGAGTCAGATGAGTGTGGCCAATGCGCAAGCGACACAGTACTACTTCATAAAAGCGTTCCTGGTGCCGGGCGCTCGCCCATTCACCCACGTCTGGCTTAACGAGATGCAGCTTGTTGTAGATCTCCTCATTCCACTCAGCTTGCCATTGTGTTCGTATGCGAGACTTTACAAAAGTGTGATAGTCCATGTAAGGGATCTTTTTACCGGTGCTGGCCTGTCCTGAGCAGAGGAAGCAGCTAAGGCACCCTTCCCGCGAGAAGGGGGAGCCTGCTGACCCTGCTCCATAGTCTTAAAGGGGCGGGCGGGCACGGCTATTGCTGGCCCGTCCTTGCCCACGGGAGCAGCATGCCGCTCCTGTTGATGGGATGGGGCCCTTAGGTCAGCCGTCAAGATCTCAGGAGAGACCTGAGTGGCCCTAGTCTCCGCGCATGGTGCAGGACCCCTGCGCATTACCTCGGCGTAACCTCCCTTTGAGAGGAACGACAGCTTTTTCTTAGCTTCCAGGTAGGGGATATTCTCCTTTGCCTTTAAGGAAAGGATTTCTTTTTCTTGCCGCCAAAGGGGACAGATGCGGGAGTAAGCTGGGTGGGGCCCACTGCAGTTACTACAGCGGGCCGCCGCCTCCCAGATGTCAGCAACATGTTCCTGGCTTCCACATTTCGCACAAGTTTCTTTTCCTTGGCAACTGTGTGAACCATGCCCAAAGCGCTCGCAGCGGAAGCACCGTTGCAGGTTTGGAACATAGGGACGGATGCGACACTGCAGATAACCCGCCTTCACAGTTTCAGGGAGGGTGTGTCTCGCAAAGGTCAAGATCACATGCTTTGATGGAGTTTCCTTGCCATCCTTCCGGAACATAATAGGTTTGACAGCGACAACACCAGCATCTTTAAGTCCTTCCAGAGTTTCTTCCTCGCTAGCATCGAGGAAGTCTTCTTCAGAGAGGACTCCACGGATCGTGTTGAGCGTCCGGTGAGGACTCGCGGACACTTCGACGTTTACTATGCAGGTCATCTTGGAGAGTGCCTCACTTTGAACTTTCGTATTTGCTTCAACGAGAGGGTCGCCGGAGTGGAGTTTTTTCGCTTTGTATGAGAACCCAATGAGGTTTTCTAGCACCTTGGCTACCACAAAGGGGGACAATTTTGACACTGCCCTATTGAAAATATTTCTAAAGGGCCCGTCAGCCTTGAAGGATTATGGGACCTCACAGGCCTTCAAAACCCTTCAAAAATACCCTACAGAAAAACCCTTCAAGGATACCCCATAGAAAAACCCTTTAGCCCCACAGCCCTTCAACCCGTCAGGCCCTTTAGCCCATCAACCCTTTAGACGCCCAAATGACTGTGAACCATAGACAAAAATGCAGGTCAAAACACTGAAAATTTATTGCCGACGTTTAGTTTTACATGCATATTATAACTCAAAAAGCAACGCTTGTTCAAACCCGGCGCAAGGAGCTGTAGACGAAAGGGATCACATCAAACAGGGACAACTGACATCCTTATCACAACGAAAAATACCTTTCAAAGTACTCACAATGCCGCTGGGTATATTCCTGATGTACGGTAGTTCAGCTAATAAAACAGAGCAGGTGCACCTCACGGGCACATACACAGTCTCAGTAAGCACGTTTAGCGAAAACCACGAACTCGTAAGCAGCACCCGCTGCCGTTGAGAAATCCCGAGCACAGTCACGGTTTCGTCCATGTTGACATCGCGCCGGAGTCTTCGGCGTATTTTTTGCTCGCTGGTCTGAAGTCTGACGGACGAAGAGGCGCAAGGAACAAGTCCGGACAGCGGCCGTCATCCACTGTCTCAACACCCACAATGCCATAATCCCGGTGCGCAGGCACAACATGCGGTGGGACGCTGACCCCGACTGCCAGGCTTTGCAGCGAGTAAGCCGACACCGGCCACCATCTCCTTGAATGCGCTGAACACAATGGCGCTCGAGCGGTGCTGAAGGCGGCCTGCGCCGAACTATGGTTCACCTGCGGTACCAAGAAAGAAACTGCACGGATCAAAACAGACCAAGGGGCGAGCCCTCAAAACCATGCATGCTCACCTTCCTGGAGGAAATTGGTCCGCTCCAAACATTCCGGCTCGTGGGATAACCGGAACCGCACACGAGCAGAGAGAAAATGGCTATGGCCTCCCCCGCTTGCACACACCACCCTCCTCCCCCCAACCGCTGGCCTGGCAGCCCTGCACCCTCTCCCCATCGCCGGGCGGAGAGAGGCGATTGCTTTTTGGGGACAGTCCCCCGTGGGGGGACCGGTTCCCGGAACGAGTCGCTCCCGCGTGCGTCCCTGTTCCTGGAAAGCGCGCACTGCTCTCGGCTTGTTATTTTTTTTTTATACATGGTTGCACGTATTTCGTCTCGAGCGGACAGGATTGCGTTCGCCTCAAAACGCCGGCCGCTCGGCCAACATCACTCGGCCCGCGGCTCGTCAATTCTCCACATGGGCGGTCGCCCTCAGTAGCCTCTTTCGCGACCGAACACCCGGGCAGTGACAGACGGGTCCAGGAGCCCACTCGTATTTGATAGAAGAGCAGTAATAAAAATCTGACCGTACTCACACACGATCGGCATTCTCCAAATACTTATTTTTCCCCCGTAGCGTACAATAAGCAGCTATGTTCATTAATTCTGCGAAATGTGTTTTTTCCACCTGGGCCGTTGCCCACACAGACATATCAAGAGGCCTGAAGGTTTTCCCGACCCCATTAGAAAAGTTCTTGACAGGCTTTCAGGCATTTCAAGGCATCGTAAAGGGGGCTTCAGACATTTCAGGAGAGCCTCTGACGGGGCCAGTGAACCCACCAGGAAATATCGGTGCCCCCGTCAAACATCTCAGAAATTCCTGAAGTCCCCTTCACACCCTTTAAA
Source organism: Ixodes scapularis (assembly GCF_016920785.2). Taxonomy (NCBI): domain Eukaryota; kingdom Metazoa; phylum Arthropoda; class Arachnida; order Ixodida; family Ixodidae; genus Ixodes; species Ixodes scapularis. Next base: position 82,913,473 of record NW_024609835.1, read on the forward strand.
AAAATCCTGAAGTCCCATCAGAGCGATTTTCAAAAGGGTGGTTTGTCTTCGAGGCTCGAGTGAATGACAAAAAACTTTGCAAATGTTCCCATTTCAGGGGCTCTTTCAGTGACATGGGGCTCAGAGCGAGGCCTCTTGGAAGCCTGCCTTGAACCGGGTTTAGAGAGGAGGGCCGCCATATGAAGGGCAAAAAACATCGGCATCTGTAGCGCACCACCCACCGCGGAGTCCAACGAGGGGATAGGTAACATCTTATAACAGGTCTGGCTTGTCTGAGTATGTTACTCTACCAGTGCTACTAGGATGCTATAACCAAGTGTGGGTAAAGAGAGAGTTCTGTCGCCACCCAAGGTTAGCCCTTGCCGCCAAAGGAGTTGAAAAAGGAAAGAGAAATGAGAAGAGTGAAAAAAAGGAGAAGACAAGAGTGAAAGAAGGGAGGGGATAGTAGAAGTGGCGACTGACTGAATCATCCTGGTCGGGCCAAGCCAGGACACCCGTCTACGGGAAGCGGGGGCCGAAGTGGTGTATTGCCTTGCCCAGGGGGCCCCGAAGGGTCCAAACCTACCCCGGGCTCGGCTCAACCACCAGGATGCCCTTTTCCCCGGACACGGGAAAGCCACGCACAGCCAGACGTGGGCGGGCGAGCCCGCATGGCTCGGGGTTCGTGGAGACGCCAATCTCCAAGCACCTGCTTTCACAGGTGCCCCCTGCGGGGGAACCCAAAGGGGCATGCATCAATTGTCCCACAGAGCGGGGAATTGCTCCACGAGCGCGATGATGTAAAAAGTTGCATCGTCGCACCATGCCGCCATCGTCGTACAACAAAGGGTTCGTCTTCTTCGTCTGCAACTGTTGGCGCCAAAAGAACACGACTTTGGATTTGGATTCCAATTCAAACAACAAAAGTCAGCTTGTTGCCAGACTTAACACTTCAATTATACTAAAAACACCGCGGTCCGCCGCCAAGTTCCGGGCGACAAAAGTCGCTTGGCATTTCTTACAAGTGCGGGCCGCGGGCAGCGGACCGCCGGCGGATTTCGCAAACCGGTGATGTAATATCACGTGATGCACGGCCCGCGGACCAATACAGCAATTTGGTCCGTCGTGTGGATACACCTTTAAGGAAATGCGGCCGTGGACTAAAGTAACGTAGCGGCAGGACTACCTGCGCCGGAACTCACGCTCGAATAACCAGAAAAGTTCAGAGGCGAGGTGGCGGAGCAAGGCTCCACGGAGCTGGGACAGGAGAGGCCACATGGCACGGGTGCGCCGCTGTTGGCCCACCGCGGTACAACGATTCCGCCAGAAAACGAAGTGTCCGAAGGCCAGGAGAAGCGAAGCCAGGCCACCCCGTGGGCATCGGCCACCGAGAGCAAAGTGCCGAACTCCCAAGGGTCGAAACCCGTGGTGAACGAGGCGCCAAAATGTTTGCGCTACCGAATATTCCTGGAAGATATGCGAAACAGTCTCTACTTGTCCGCAGTTGGGGCAACGGGGGTCCGGGACTAAGCCCCAGCGGTAGAGACGTTGCATCGTGGGCAGGATTTCCCACTCCCGACGCCACTCCATATCGTACACGGACCCAGGCAGACGGCGGGACACCAATGAAGACCAGGGGAAAGCGGTCGCCTTTCGGCGCTCCGCGGGAGTTACGCGCTAAACGCAAAGTTCTCCGACAACACGGGCAGGGGCTACGTCCCGCACCACAAGGTTCGGGAACGCGCGCAGCAGTTCCTTATGGAGGCTCACCACCGCGTGGTAGAACGGCGGAGTGGACTCGGAGCTAGGGTAGAGGTTACCCAAAGCGCGAGGAACGAGCGCACGGCGCGAAGGTCCCAGTAAATGGAGGACAAGAGAACGCGCAGGGTGCTCCGTGTTCTCCAGTACTCCCAAAACGGTACGAAGGGCCAGCAAACGGGTCATGGTGTTGACACAGGGCATGCCTCTGCCGCCGAGGGACGAACTGAGACGAAGTACCACCCGGGTGACATGCTCGGAGCCCCCGTTCCAATAAAGCGAAAGAGACAAGAAGTGACGCGGCGAATGAACCGGGAGGGAGGAATGACGACGTGAGCGGCGAAAAAGAGAGGGCCACAGAAAACGGCTTTAACAAGGTAAGCACGGTCTCGAAGAGACAAAGTGAACGCTTCGGCAGCAGAGACCTGCCGTTATCAGTTAATGAATGCAACCTCCCACACTCTAAGAAAAAAGGGAGGAGAAAGGTAGCAAAAGCAACAGTTCCTCCTTGTTGCGGACAAGTTGCCCAGTGAAGGGAGGAACGGCAGTTCAGATGAAAGGAGGAGGGCAAGTTCCTCCTTGTTCAGTTGGCGCAGGGGTAGAACATCGCGATACTGACGAAGTGGTGAACGGTTCGATCCCCAGATAAGTGTTTTTTTTTGTTTTTTGTAAAGTTTTTTTTTATTTTTGTTTACCAAAACACACATAAACAAACCCACACCGATGAAAGGAAAATTAAAGTCCTTATTATTCTCCGAGACGTTTTCCTTCTCCAGGCAGACCGGAGAAAGCTTTCGCCCTCCCGACCCATCTTCTTTCGGTTTCGTTTTTCGAGCACATCGCGCACGTTGTTTAATAAATTAATGTTGAGTTGATTGAGCTTCAGCGGCAGCGAAGGCCGCCTGTAATTCCTTCTTCTAGTCCAAACGTGCAGAATTTTTCGGTTGCATTGACGTTTTTACCACTAATTTTATCAAACGAGCTAACGAAGCCGCTAGAAACAGCGAAGTTCCGGAGCAGTGCCAGCAGCGCTACATACACTGGGTAAGACGGCCGTCCAGTGCGGCCGTCTCCAATTTGCGGGACACACGCGGAACTACAGCAGCGAAACCACGAGGAACTGTGTCGACGTTTTCGACGTTATGGAAATCGCGGGAACTGCGTCACTGCGTCCAAGGAAGGCAGGTTTTCCTGCCGGCTGCCTGGGTGCCTTCCATGCTGAGTTCGGTTCCGTTGTCCCGTGCCGAGTGCCAACCGGCGTTCAACGTGATTCTTCTGCGTGTCAGCAACATCGTCAACGTGGTTCTGTATTTCTTCGTGTCAGCGACATCGTGATGGCTGTGTTGTGGGTTGTGAACAGAAGACCGGAATTATCGCCGATGTGACCGTGTGTTCGCGTATCAGTGGTGTAACAACAAGATGAGATGACGTAAACTGTCGGGCATTGATGCCGCTGGTCGGGCCGTTATCGGAGGGGCCGGGGTGTCGCAGGATGACATTTCGCTTTACATTAAAGAGTTTAAAACCACTTGAGGGATTAGGTGCAGTCGATCGACGTGTGGATAGTCATGTTGGAACGCTGGTCTGAACGGTAAGCTCCTATCGTACAGTGGCCAATGTGACTGTCGGTCCCCGAGAGCGATTGCGCTCTGGGGAAAAGACAACACTACGAAAGTATGACGGAAAGTACGTATATTTATAAGGGAAGTTTAGCATAAAAAAAAAGACAGGCAAAATCGAAAAAAAAAAACGCTATCCTTTACTTTACTGTTTAAATATATTACGGTTCCTGTAGAAACTGCCCTCTAAGTGGCGCGCTGGGATGAGCGCTAGAAGTTTTCGAGCTCGCAACGGCGCAGCTCCGTACACTTAACAGTTGTCGCAAGTCGCGGCTTTGACTGCATTCGAGTTGATCGAAAAGCGATTTCTGTGCCCGTGAAGCATCACTTCCAGCTGAGTGGATATCCGCTCTGCAGAGATTAATTCAAGACGGCAATTGTAGCTTTGCGCGAACAGCACAAATAGAAAAACGAACACTACAATATAAATACTGGCTACGAAGGACCATGCGGGAAAACAAACTCACGGCTTGGAACCACATCGGAGCGGCTCGATTTATTGGCTTTCAAATAATTATGGCATGATCGAGCGTCTTCTTTTTAATAAGAGATTCATCCCCTGAGCCATTAAAAATAGTCTCAGATCTATTACATTGCTGGAAAAAAATGAACATGTTCGGAATATTGTTTTTTGCTTAGGGAGTCACCGAAAAATTCCGTACGTTCAAAACGACCACTATAAAAGACGGAAACGCAGGGCTCGGTAGTAGTTATCGGGGTAGTATGCTGTAAGTTATCGGGGTAGTATGCTGTTGTATTGATGTTTGTATGTGCAATGCCTGTGTATGCGTTCAATATACACCAACTCATCTCTGTTACGTCACGGCGCGGTGGTGGCGCGTCGGACGCACTTCCGGTCTGGGGCTGTGGGCAGAAGTCCCCATGCCAGACGTGTATTCCTGCGTTGTTTTGAAAAAAACCGGACAAAAACCTGCTTTGTCGTCAAAATGCTGCGACTGGGGCTGTACCAAGAGAGTCGAGAAAGGTTTGAAGGTCAGTTTTCATGCGCTCGGTTCGTCCGAGAACGCGGATATGTGCCGTGAAAAGGGAAAACCAGACGCCGTCGGACAACGATTGCTTGGGCGGGAAGCATTTTGTTTTAAATTCACGGATACTACTGGCCATCAAATTTATTTGTTTGGTTCGAAAATGAACGCCGGAAAACCGTCAAGTTGTACGGACCACCTGCGGACTACGTTTAGTGCGTCTTCAAGTTCGAACGGTCGCCTGATCGTTCGAACTGTCGTCTGCTCTTTCAAACGTTTCTGCTTGTCGTCTGCTCTTTCAGAGGACACCGGCCCGTAGACCAAACGTGGGCCCGGTACTTGCGATAAGAATTAAGTGCAGGCCTTAAAAGACTTAAGTTTGAAGGTTGGTAAGCAGGCTCGACGTAAACAGTAGATACAAGGAGATGTTGATCATTGTTCCCAGTGGCCATCACCGACTTGTTATGCCTGATTCACTTGGTTAGATTCTGCTTGCGATTTTCAGTATCGACGTCGACCATCTCAGCTACGGTTCACGCTTTTGCAGCCCGAGCGACGTCGTGAGTGAAAATTGCGAGCGAAATCTCATCATGTGAATCAGGCTTTAGCGTACGTTCTGCGGCGTCCACGCGGAATGAATCGCCGCATATCAGATTATTCACGCGAAGTTTTGCGGTGTAACGAGCCTCGTTAATTTCGCTGACGCTGCTCAAGTAGTCAGACATCGTTAGGAGGACGTAGAATCAACAATTCCAACGCAAAAAAGAGCGCGGGGACTCACACCGTAGCCGACTACATCGCATTTCAATGGTTTGTTTATGGGCGACGGCGAGCTTTTTGCCCACACCCCCATCGCGCATGCGCGGCGCCGGAGGCGTCCGCTAGGGGCGCTCCGGGCGCTCCGGTTTGTTTGTAAACATGAGTTGGTGTATATGTTGACCTGATGTTTGTAGTGTGCGCAACGTGTCTACATGTGTTAGAGATTCCGAAGAAAAGGAGACGCAATTGTGGCTAAAGAAAATGAAGATATTTTTTTGTAAAAAATGAATTGGGCGGTACCTAGCGCCACCTAGCCTAGCTACGTGCGATTACTCTGCTTGACCCTGCCATCTGGTGGCAAGCGATTTAACATCCTTTTACGCTACGCGGCTACGCCATAATTTCGTGTTACCGTGCTGAGATAAGCCAAGAGGTTGCTTCGGATTTGCTTTTTTTTGAGAGCGGTATGGTTTTGCGGGCGAATGATTTTCACTCCTCCGTGATGTGCGGTTGACGCAACGGTTGACGAAGGAATTGTGGCTCGAGAAATAGCAAAGGTAGGACATAAAGTGCGCGAACTGAGTGCCGGTTGTCTCCGTTGAACATCGCAGTGCTGACGATGAGAAGACTGAGTGACTGCATGCTTTCGAAACGTAAGTTTCTTTACCTGCAGGGGTAAAGAAACTTCGGAAATAAATACAGTTCGCGGAAAGCTCGTGTTACGTTTTTATTTCCTGCTCCTCTCGCTTCGTGCAATAGACTTAGTGTTCTCGTTAAGCCTTACCGAGCTCGATTTGCTTGATTCGTGGCCGCCATAATGAGATGCAGTCGACGGAGGAACTTTTCCTCCCCTGCTTAAGGGACGAAAGTTTCTCCCTTTCTGAAGGAACATATGTGTCAAGAGCGTTCCTCCCTTTAGGGAGGACTATACTGACCCTTTTTTCTAAGAGTGCAGGTGCGGAACGCCACGCCACGACAGTCGAAGAATAAGCCAAGGATGCGGAGCTCGGTGACGACATGGATATCCACCGGCAAGGTTGGAGGGGAGGCGCCACGGAGGAGGAGTGCCTTGCACTTGGAGCGGTTTAACTGTGCGCTCCACAGGACGCCATACTCAGAAGAGGCGCATAGCAGCTTCAAGGCTCTCCGAGTCCCGAATGAACAAACCGATGTCGTCAGCGTAGGCACTGACGGTAACGCAGTCTAGACCGGGCAACGGGAAGCCTCAGATGTCCGAGCACGACGCCAAACGTCTTAAGAGAGGATCAAGGCTCAAAACATAGAGTAAGAGGGATAAAGGGCAACCCTGGCGCACTCCCCGAGTGACGGGAAATGGAGCAAGGAACCATCCATTGGCAATGAGACGGCTGGTCAAGCCGTTGTACAGTGACCGTAGGAGGGCGACGAACCTCTCAGGAAAGCCGAAGGCGCCCAAGACCTCGAACAAGAACTGGTGCTCGACGTGGTCGAAAGCCTTCGCCTCGTCTAGTGAGACAAAAGAATCCTGACAAGTTGGTGGAGTGCGCGTACGTAAATAGGTCGCGGGTAAGAGACAGGGAGGAGAAGATGTTCCGGGCACAGAACTCGTCTGAGCCGGCTCACCACGTAGGGCAAGAGCGGTCCGGGACGTGAGCAAACAGGTACGCCACAAGTTTGTTGTCTACGTTAAGGAGTGTGATAGGCTGCCATACCGCGGGGTCCGACGGGGAACCATCTTTGGGTAGAAGAACGACCCGACCGTGTCAAAAGGAAGGAGAGATCTCCCCAGTCTCCAGAAAATGGTGGACAAGGTCGACTAGGGGGTCCGCGAGAACGTCCCAAAAGGCCACGTAAAGTTCGACAGGCAGACCGTCGGACCCGGGGGCAGACCCGACCTTCATCGCACGGAGAAGGTCAAAAAGTTCGTCACGATTGGTGGGGCGCACAAGAGAAGGACCCTCAAAGTCGGGGCAAGCCGGGAGGTCACCACGAAATAGGCGAACTCGCTCGGCAAGGTTCAAAGCGCAGGGTCCGTAACACATAAATTGTATTAGTTATCGAAACCAATTTCTGCAATCACAACTTTCTGAACACACTGATGCATTTTCTTTTCTCTTTTTACATATCCAGACTGACTTTAGCGTCCGCCGGTCCTCCCCGAAGCGTTATTTCAGTTTTCTTCTTTTCGCTTAATATGCGTTCTATGCGCTCGCGCTCGCGCCAAGAGGACAGTGCAGAATTGCTGCTTTCGCCTGAATTGCTGCCTTCACCTGCAACGAGCGCGAAATACGTATGCTAAATTATCTAAATCCTGGTTGAGACAGTAGTGTTTGACTGCGTGCGTCTGACTGCGTTGCGGTAGCAAGAAATCAGGACATCCCTGCTGCTTATATCGCGTGCCAAGATGATTCCTTGAATTGGATTCCACGCTTGATACGAAGCACTGACGTGCCGGTGAGTGGCTTTTGGTTCTCGACGCAACGCTGTCAAACGCTAGTGTCTGAACCGGCCTTGTTTCAAGCATGTTTTTATCGAGTATGCTCGATGAAATGTGCCAAATGAACCAGAGAAGGCGAATCATGTACCTCGAGACAGAGAAATAGTGAAATGCACGGACATGATCCCAGATATCTGTGTACGTTCGTCCTGTCCGGCCTCAGTCGTGGTGTTCAATGCTTCATACTTCACTGCACTTGAAAGCAAAAAAATTGGGTACGACAGGCGCGCAAGTTCGGCGGAACCGAGGAGGCTATTTGCAACTGATCTGCACGCAGAACTGACCGATCACACCTTTATTGAGAGCACGCTCTTTACTGAACCGCACAATAAAAGACGACGAGAGTATCTCGTCCGGCGAACATTCAAGTCAACTCACGCCTATGCGTAGCTTCCTGTGCTTTTCTAGAGATTTGGTTAAATTCCTCGAGCACGACGCCAGCTGCCAGCTGTTTACTGCTGCACATGGTAAAACCCGCGACAGAACCAAAAAGGACAACCGCGATACTTTTTATCGGCCTCGGGTTTTAGCAGGTGCCTACCAAGGTTGCCTGTACTGGTTTGTTTTCTGTCAGTTTAGGCGAACTGAGCCACACGCTTGTTTCGACCGGTTCAAATTTGAATAAATGATAACCAACGCACAAAGAAAACAAGTTTCAAGTACTTTTTGAGATTTCTGTAGTGACTTTTACTATTACACGACTGCATGCACTTGAAGAATGTTCAATTTAAGAGTTTATAAAACGTGACTACACCATGCTTGTCACCTGCCAACAGGGTGCTAACTCTCAATGGCTCGAGCCCAGTGGGTAGTTAAGTAAGCCTGTGGGGTAGTTACAGCCGTCAAAACGCACGATGACGAGGGGGGGTGCTCGCTTTTTCTTAGAGTGTAGGGCCATCGGACAGGTTAAAATACCAGCGGGTCAGAGCTGTCGGAGTCCTCTATGTGGAGTTCAGGGCTCTGTAGATGGTCGGAGGTGTCCGGTTCGTCTGGAAGCAGTCTACGATGCTTCTTATGGGCAGTCGAAGCGTGGGTGGCGTCCGAGCTGCTGCTTGTCGTTGGGAGGCCAGGCTTGGCGTCGGGACGAGCAGAGGGCATGTCGACGTCTTCGGCAAACGACGACGTCGGAAGTGTGGGCATAAGGGCCGGGTGTTCTTTACCGGAATGACATCGGCGTGGTCTGCGATGACGAGGCGGTTGGACTCCGAGCTCAGACAGTCGTCGTCGACACCGGGAGCAACTTGCGCACCAGCCGTGGGTAAGGAAGCATTGGGAGCTTGGGTCGCGGGACACTCCTGGGACGAGGGGGCTGGGTGGTCGACCGGTGAGGGTGATCAAGCCGTAAGACTGGGGGGGTCAAAGGAGTCGTCTTCAGGTTGGTTTCCCGGACGAGAGGCACCAGGAATGGGGGAGGGTTCCGGGGGAGGATGCGGAGGGTTGCCGGGCTGAACCGTGGCCTCCGCGTAAGTCTTGCGCTGCGTCCAGTCGGTCGTGGCTTGCGCATGACCACAGCGAAGGCAGGGCGCCGTGCAGCCAGCGGTGGGATGACTGAACACGCCGCACCGTTCGCACCAAGGGCTCTAGCTGGCGGGACCGATGTGTCCTTCTTGCCCGCACTTGCGGCGCACATGACGAAGGCATCGATAGTCCACCATCACACGATGCCCGTGCACGATAATAAAGTTCGGGATGGGTTTAACCGTCTCCACTTTCACCACTCCGGTCCGGACGTCGGGGCGGTCACGGGAGGTCGCGTAAGTAATTGCTTTGGCCTTAAAGGACAGACTGAGCGCCTGGGTGAGGGCCTCCTCGGAGACATAAGGGGGAAGACGATAACGGACACGTGGATGATGTGGCCGCCTACGGGTTCGAGGGGGACCTCGACGTAACGAAGCACGAGGCAACCACGTCCTATGAGGCGGTTGGCCACAGCCATCCTGCTGACAGCCGCCAAAAACTTCACACCACCGTGGTGCTGAAGGTACTGTAAGCCTCCGGTGCCGGCGGCTACTAGAAATGCGTCCATGATCTCATCGACTGCAGTGTCGGCAGGAAGGCTAATGGAGAAACACTGCGCCTTTGACGGCACGGCGGAAAACGCCATGGCGCAGCCGACGAAACTGTCCCGGGGACCGCGATAAACACGGAAACCCAGGGACGCACTGGATTGAAAATCCGCAAGTCACGCACTTCAGCTCCTTATTGATCTGTAGTTTCGACCCTATCTTTGGTTGTTCATCTTTTGAGGGTAATTTGGAGTCACCCTGAACAAGCGCATGATATACACCAATCACCTGTCATATCGCTTTTAATATTTCTCCTCAATGTCAGCGTTTTTGATACTGTGCATGCTGTTCACCCTTCAACCTAGGTAGGCGGCAGATATCTCTTTCATTATTATCATGCTGTGGTACTAAACTCGTCAAATACAAAGTTGGAGGGAAAGTTGACGGAGCGCACCGATTGGACAATCACGACATTGACTTCACGTTTTTCTCGTCGACATCCAATCGGCGCACTCCGTGAACTTTCGGCTACAACTTTGTATCTGACGAGTTTAGGGCCCCTGATATTAAGTTAGAAACGCTAAAAATGCTATGAACAGCCCCGCAAACTCCGAGCTAAATCCTGGTTTTTGTTGTTGTGAATTATCGGCTTTTTAAGCAATTCCTGCTGAAACAACAATCACGATAATGTAGTGATTGCGCAGGCGAGCTGGTGGATGCTAACCATTTTGTTCTTAGCCCGAGACTGAGGCAGGAAAAGAGGAAAGTTTCAAAGTAGAAGAGTAGAGACGTGTCCTCGAGTGTTCATTTTTCTTCTACTTTGAAACTTTCCTCTTTTCCTGCCTCAGTCTCGGACTAAGAACAAAATGGTTAACAATCACGAGAATGATAATATTGTAAGAGATTTCTGCAGCTCAGACCAGGTTGAAAGGTGGATCGATTGCGCACTATCAAAAATGCTTGCACTGACGAGCAGTTTTAAAAGTGATATGACAGGTTCTTGGGGTATATCAGGCGGTTGTTCAGGGTGACTCCGAGTTACGCTCAAGAAATGTATAACCATGGAGTCGGTCAAAAATTAGCGCTAAGTAGGGAGCCCGTCGCTGTTCTTGAGTTCCTGGTTTCATCTCGTCCGGGGCCTGCGTCTGCGGTCCCTGGCTACGTGTCGTCGAGCTTCCCGGCAAGGGTGCCGACCACCATGGCGGCCGCGTTAAAGCAATCTTCTCCCCTGCCTAAAGCGCAGGCTTTCGACGTTGTCGTGCCAGTAGCATCGTTGGCGGACGACATAATTGATGGGGTATCCGCCATTGCGGGCCTGCCCGAAATTTTCTCGGCGCAGCACCTAAGAGGTACAAACTTCCAGGTCGTCAACACCCGTGCCGCCGCCCTCAAGCTTCGTGAGGCCGGCAGCGTCTCCATCGCAGACCAGTCTGTCCCCATCGTGCCGACGGGTCCGCAGGTGACAAATGTGACTTGACTCTTCGTGCCGACGTTTGTGCGCAATGACCAGCTCGTCCAAGGCGTGGCCCTTTACGGCAAAGTCATCGACGTCTCCTACGCGACCTACCACCGAATGGCGACTTTGAAAACAGAGACCCGCTTCATCCGCGTGGAGATGAAGGAGGCTAACCCCCTGCCCAACTTCCTACGCGTCGCTGGACGTCGTGCTACCTTTGGCTACCGTGGCCTGAAGCGTGTATGCCGACGCTGCAGGCAGGAGGGCCACGTCCGGGTAGAGTGTACGACGGGCTACTGCGACCGTTGCGGTGTCTTCGGGCATCCCACTGAGGGCTGCACTGCCAACTGTAGACGCTGCGGTGGAACGCACGCGACTGTGGACCGCACGGCAAAGAGAAGCTACTCCTCCATGGTCGCCGGAAACCACGGGAGCGATTTCCCGGACCTGGACCCAGGAAACGCGACCTCTCACATCGCCTCCGAGGCCCCGGCCATACCACCCACCTCCCTCCAACGTCGCCCCTCCGTCACCACTTGACGCCGCAGCCGCGGCCACACCACCGCCTCTTTTGTCGCCGCGCCCACCGACTCCAACTGAGCCAAGTCCGACCGGCTCCGGGGTGACTTCAGGCGAAGCGACGGACTTTGTCCGAGGCGCCGCAGTTGTTGTCGGCGACACCGCCTATGCAGCGTGGAGCCCAGCGTCGGGTGATGGCGAGGTCTCCAGCGACAGGGACCACCTCGTCATTAACGAGATCCCCGCTCCAGGTGCCCCGCAGCGATATCGACTGACGGTTGGGACACGACCACAACGACACAAACGCAGCGAAGCAAACTGAAGTGAGGCACTTCGCGAGGATGCAGAACTGCGATCTTCTGTGCTTGCGAGACACCAACTTTGCCCGCTTCCGTGACGTTGCGGATTTCGAAGCCCGGTTTTTTGTGACTGCTTTCTTTTTTCTTACGCGCCGCGCCGCGCGATGGGCGTGGGCGTGGTAGTCCGCAATCGCAGTCTGCTGCGCAACGCCAGTTTTGACTTTTCTTCGGCGAACGGAAATTTCGCCTTGTCACTGTTTACGCACCCACTTTGTCGACCTTCCAGCACGACTACTTCCGCAGCCTAGACGTGCATGTACTCGACGCGGGCCCGTGCTTCTTGGTCGGCGACTTCAATTGCGTCCTGGTCGGGGTCGCTCAAACTGGTACGCCCATAAACTTCGGTGGCTTGTGAGGCACTTCGACCTCGTGGACGGATGGTCCTTAATGCATGGATCCACCCGCCAGTTGACGTGGAACAGAGGGGCTTCGGGAAGTCGCATAGACCGGTTGTACTTGCCTCGCACGCTATCCGCCGCGCTACAGACCTGTACTGCAGTGGACTTCCCATCGTGCCCAGAAGAGATTTGAGATCACCGTCCGCTACTTATCAAGTTCTGCTTCGACTCTGCGGTCGCGCGCTCCTCCCGTCTGTGGCATCTGGATTCCAGGACCCTCCCCGACAAGACCACGCGCCGCACGTTGGGCAACCTTGTCAAAGAGTCGCTAGTGGGCGTGCGCCCAGAGCCGGCGTCTTGGGACCGCCTGAAAGGTCATTTGCAAAGCTTCAGCACTCTGATGGGACGGCACCTCCGCGAACGGCATCGAGGGCTTCTGCAAGACACTATCCTCCGAATTCGTATCGTCCGTCGAGGGGACGCCTTGACCCCCTTCATGAGGGCGTATCTCGACCAGCTACAGAGTTGCTACGAACGATACCTTCGGTTGGACTCCACCGCCTCTATTGTCTTGCAGGCTCAAGGGAGCCCGTCGGTCCACCCGGAGGCACTGAGCTGCACCCATCGCACAAGCCTACAAGCCTTTGAGAGACAGCAGACGCCCTCCGCGTCGGGGTCGCGCGGTCGCCTTGACAGTGCGCTCTAAGAAAAAATTGAGGAAAAAAGTAGCAACGGCGCGTCTTCCTCCCTTCTACTGACGCGCCCCCAAGCGGACACGAGAAAAGTAGAGGAATGAAACGTTTTTCTCCTTCTCCAGGCAGACGGGAGGAAGCTTTCGCCCTCCCGACTCATCTTCTTTCGGTTTCGTTTTTCGAGCAGGTCGCGCACGTTGTTTAATAAAAAGCTGTTGAATTGATTGAGCTTCAGCGGCAGCGAAGGCCGCCTGTAATTCCGTCTTCTAGTCTAAACGTGCAGAACATTCGGTGGCTTTGACGTTTTTATCACTAATTTTATCAAACTATAGCAAACGAAGCCGCCAGAAACAGCGAAGTTCCGGAGCAGTGCCAGCAGCGCCACGTGCACTGGGGGATGGCCGTCTCCGGATTGCGGGACTCGCTTGGCACGGGACTACAGTCACTACAGTAGCGAAACCACGCGGAACTGTGTCGACGTTTTCGACGTTATGGAAACCGCAGGAACTGCGTCCAAGACAGGTAGGTTTTGCTGCCGGCTGCCTGGGCACGTGCCTTCCCTCCTGAGTTCGGTTCTGTTTTCCGATGCCGAGTGTAACCGGCGTTCAACGTGGTTCTGTAATGTGCGTGTCAGCAACATAGCTGCAACATCGTGATGGCAGTGTTGTGGGATGTGAACAGAAGACTGGAATTATCGCCGATGTGACCGTGTGTTCGCGTATCAGTTGTGTAACAACAAGGTGAGATCGTTAACTGTCGAGCATTGATGCCGTTGGTCGGGCCGTGATCGGAGGGGGCGATATGTCGCAGGTTGACATTCAGCTTTACATTAAAAAGTTTAATACCACTTGAGAGATTAGGTGCAATCGATCAACGTGCGGATAATCATGTTGGAACGCAGGTCTGAACAGTAGAAGCTCCTATCGCTACCATACAGTGGCCAATGTACTGTCGGCATTGTCTCGTCCCCGAGAGCGATTGCACTCTGGGGCAAGGACTGAACAGTACGAAATCGTGACAGAAAATACGTATATATACAGTATGGAATTTCGGCATTAAAAACAAAAGTAGGTAAAATCGAAAAAAAAGCTACCCTTTATTTTGCTGTTTAAATATACTACGGTTCCTAGAGAAACTGCCCTCCAAGTGGCGCGCTGGGATGAGCGCTAGAAGTTTTCGGGCTCGCCACGGCGTAGCTCCGTACACTTAACACCTGCCGCAAGTCCCGGCTTTGACTGCATTCAAGTTGATCGAAAAGCGATTTCTCTGCCCGTGAAGCATCACTTCCAGCTGAGTGAATATCCGCTCTACAGAGATTAATTCAAGATGGCAACTTTGCGCGAACAGCACAAATAGAAAAACCAATAGATATACAGGCTACGACGTGCCGTGTGGGGAAACAGACTCATGGCTTCGAACCGCATTGGAGCGGCTTGATTTATTGGCGTAAAATGATTACGGCATGATCGAGCCTTTATTTTTTAATTAGAAATGAATCCCCTGAGCCATTCAAAATACGCTCAGGTATGACAATGCTGGGAAGAAATCAACATGCTGGAATTATTTTTTTATTGCTTAGGGAGTCACCGAAAAGTTCCGTACGTTCAAAACGACCAATATAAAAGACGGCAATGCAGAGCACGGGTGTAGCATTCGGGTTTGTGTGGAGTTCCGTTGTATTTATATTTGTGTGTGCCGTGTATGTGCTGAATGTATGTTCACCTGATACTTGTAATAAGTGTGATGTGTGTATAGTAGAGGATCCCCAAGCGCAGTAGTGGCCTGAAAAGAGCAATTTATTTTCTGTAGAACATGAATTGGGCAGTACCTATCGCCACCTAGCCTATCTACTTGCAATTAATTACTCTGCTTGACCCCGCCATCTGGTGGCTAGCGATTTAACCTTTCACGCTACGCGATAAACAGCGGCTTCGAGTTTGTTCCTTCGAGAGCGGCTTTTGGTTTCGCGGATTGAGTTTGCCCTTCTTCGTGATGTGCGGTTGACGAAGGAATTGTGACTCGAGGAACACCAAGGGTAAGACGCAAATTTCGCGAAGTAACTGGGTATCGGTTGTCTCCGTTTAAAGGGCGACTCCGCTTCATTTTTGGTTTTGAAAAAAACAATGCAGTCCTCTTCAGTATCGCCTAGGAAAACCATACGTCAAATATTACGACGCAGTTCTGTCTAAATGTTTCTTAAACGGTCCGCAAACTTCGCAACTCGCCAAGTTGCCGAAATCGGCTGACTCGACTGGGCGAATTCAGGCGTAACCAACAGCGCAGTCAAGGCTACGGCATGGGCGCAGCCAACATTGAGCTAAAGGTCATCATCACGGCCTTCTTTTGCTTGTTTTTACTTCTCCGATCGAGCGTAGCGCATGACGTCAGCAACGTTTCCTCTCGGCGCTCAGCGGTGTCCACGTGACTGGCGTACGCGCCTGCGCAGCGCGCGTCTTGGAAGCAGACCAACCGCCCGCCGTGGTCCCGCCAATACCGCCGTCTTCCGCGTCACAACCACCGTAGTCGTCTCACCGTTTGGAATTATTTCCTCTCGGAGTTCCGTCCACACTATGGACACCACGTGCGCATAGTCGCAGACTTATGCCGCAGTTGTGCAGACGTCGTCGAATGCCGTACATACCAAAACGTGGCGAAGAGTGCGGTGCAGACGACACTCGCGCCTGCCGCACGCCCGCCCCCATCCCGCCCGTCGTTGGGCCGAGGGTCACGTGACATCTCGTACCACGTGATGGCCATGTACTTGGCGGCCCGAGGCCAATGTTGCCGGACGGAGCCGAAGTTTCGGTTTCGATTTCCGCTCGTGTTTAAAATTAGATCTAAAAATATATATCCCATTTTTAGCGAAGCAAACGACGTAGTGTCTTTTACTAGGGCTTTTTAATTCAAAATCACTCATTATCCTCGGAATTGAGCGGAGCTGCCCTTTAACATCCCAGTGCTGTCGACGAGAAGACTGAATAACTGCTTTCGAAACGCAAGTTTCTGTACCTGTGGGGGGAATCTGGCTTCGGAAATAAAAACAGTTTGCGGAAAGCTCGTGTTACGCTTTTATTTGCTGCTGCTCTCGTCCCGTACAAGAGACGTAGCGTCCTCATGAAGCCTTATTGGGATCGATCTGCTCGAAAGGGGGGCCGCCATATTGAGATGCAAGCGACGGAGGAACTTTGCTCCCCTGCTTCAGGGTCGAAAGTTTCTCCCTTTCTAAAGGAACATAGGTTACACGACCGTTCCTCCCCTTAAGGGAGGACAATCCATACCCTTTTTTCTAAGAGTGTGGTCGCTTCACAGCCCACTTCCGGTCGCTGTCCCAGTCGGACGCGCCGGTTGATCGCACATCGGTGTCCCCGCAGCCTCTCCTCAGCGGGCTCCCCAAGATCTACGCCCAGGATGACGCGGGCCTGCGGCAGCCCCCGTCCGCGACCGAGCTGTGGAACGTTTGGAAGTGGATGAAGGACGGCTCCGCACCAGGACCGGACGGTCTCCCAGCGGAGTTCTACCGCACGTTCTGGCACATTCTCGGGAACTTTTTTACTGCTGTCGTGCGGGTCTACTTTGAAGACCTCCTCCTACCGCCATCCTTTTGGCTAGGACGGATCGCACTCATCCCCAAAAAGGGTGGTGATCATGGCGACCCCGGGGCATGGCGCCCGATAACGTTGTTAAACATTGACTACAAGCTCCTCACGGCGACCATAGCCTCGCGTTTGCAAGCTTTCCTACCGGAGCTGGTGAGCCCCCAACAGACGTGCTCGGTGTCGGGCCACAGCGTACAGACTTTGACAACTTTCACTCGTGACATCCTGGAGTTCACACGTTCCCGACGGAAGAACGGGCTTCTCACGTCGTTGGACCAAGCCAAGGCGCTCGACCGCGTCGAGCACAATACCTGCTCGGTGTTCTCGGCGGTCTTGGCTTCTCCTCCGAGAGCGCTCAGCTGTTCGCAGCCTTGTACAGTGGCTTGCGGAGTGACTTGTTCCTGAATGGCTCTTTAGTGGCACGCTTTCCGGTAACGCAAGGAGTTCGGCAGGGGTGCCCGCTGTCCCCGGTCCTTTTTGTCCTCAGCTTGGAGCCCTTTCTGGTTGGAGTCGACAGGCACCCCAGCATAAGCGGACTTGCTTTACCTGGGTTCGGTGAGCTTCGCGTCTCGGCGTATGTGGAGGACGTGACCCTCTTCCTGCGCGACGAAGACAGCCTGGTGAAGGCCCTCCGGCTCTTCGACGAGTACGCGTGCCTCTCCGCCGCACGGTTGAACGCTGAAAAAAGCAAATCTCACTGCATTGGTGCTCCCTCCCCCCCGTGCCCGCCATCTTTGCCACGAGCTCCGTCCGTCACCATTCTTGGGGTCTCGTACGACGCCTCCGGCGCGGCTCCGGAGACCTGGGCCAACCTGCGACAAGAGATCATCGAGAAGGCCACTGAGGCTGGCCATTACAACTTCCACATGGCTGTGCGGCGGTAACTTGTTCAGACGGTTTTCTGCGGAAGGTTGTGGCATGCGATCCGCGTAGCCCTCCCGCCGCGCCCCTTGGTCCTCTAAGTGCGCTCGGGGCTTTTTACCTTCTTCTGGAACAACCGCACGGAACTAGTGAGGCGCTCTGGCTTATGCCTCCCCCGTTGTGAAGGAGGGTGGAGCTTTCCATGCATCGAGCTGGCAGTGCCCATACTGGCCCTGAAGACAACCCTGGCAATCCTTGACGACCACGACAACCCAGGAAGGCCGCTCACGCTCTACTTCCTCGACGCCAATAACCGTCTCTCGGGAGACCCTCTTCCGCGTCCTCTTCGGCCCCACGCTGAGACGACCCATTCATTCCACAAGTCTACCGCGGACCTCTTCGACATGCTCAGCGTCCATGTGTCACGAGAGGAGAGACTCCAGGCCCCGGAGTCTAGGCTTGTCAAACGCCTAGTTGTGGCAGACCAACCCCGCCGCTGCCCGGCGCGGTGCTGCCGTACCCGTGGCGAGCACTGACGTCGTCCACGCTGCCGGACCACGTGCGCGACTTGGAATGGTTAAAGGGTTGGGGTGTCCTCCAAACATACTATTCCGCTGGGGTATGGTGGGACGCGCAGTCCGTCAATTGTGGTGCAATAGAAACAAACGCGCACCTCGCAAGAGTGTGTGCACCGGAGAGGGACCTATGGCACATAGTACAGCGCTCGTCTCGCGGTCTCGGGTTGGACGTCTACATCACACGAGGCCTTTGCCCGCGGGCGCCTTTGCGCTGCTACTAGTGGCAATATGTGAGTGGGTGCTGTGGCGGAACCGTTGTGTCGCAACGGCCCAGCGACAACAACGCCGCGCGTTGTGACCGCTGTTTTGGGACGTCCGAAAAAAACTCACCGCCTACCTGGACGACCAGCGGTTTTCCCTTGGCGAACAATAGTTCCTCCGCCGGTGGTGGTGCCGCTACCTCTGTGTGGTGAGGGGTCGCGTCATGATCAACTTTTTACTGTTTGATGGGCCTTCAACTCTAGTTGATACTACAGATCAGTCCCCCGCGAGACTTTTGAATATGTTTGTTGCGTGTATTGAGCGTCCATTTTTGTGGAATAAGTTTTTCTGAACAGGCTGAAGGAACACCGTTCCCATATTTCCTCGAGTGCGGGCCGGGGCGCTTGGGAATATAGCAAATGGTCTATTCTTCGAATTAATTTAGCAGGAAAACTGAATTGGTGCGTATGTCACGTGGCGCTACTTTTTCCGATAAATTTAGCGGAGAAACTGAATTGGTGTATAACTCACCTGACGTTAAATTTTACGCTAAATTTTGCAGAGAAATCGAATTGATGAATAAAGCACGTGACGTCAATTTTCCCCTAAAATTGGCTGAAAACGTTTCTGCTAAACATGGCGGTTACTTTTTTCCGCTAAATTTAGTGGGAACATATTCCGCCAAATTTATAAGAAAATTTTCATGACGGGGTCTTCCCACCAATTCAGTTTCTCCGCTAAATTTGGCTGAAATATTTTTTGCTAAATGTAGCGGGGAAACTGAAATGGTGCATAGTGACGTGACGTTAATTTTCTGCTAAAGTTAGAAGAAACGTTTCTGGATAGCTTTGGCGGGAAATTTTTTTTTGCCAAAAGTATTCGAGGCCAGATTCTGGATAGACAGAAATCGGTGGTGAATACCTAATTCTTGCTATCGCATTAAAATACCAAATCTACTCGCTAAGTGTAATGGTGAATATGATTTAAAAAAATAGAACATTCAACAAAATGCACATCATGTCATACTTCCATAAGTATATATTCATCAACTTTCACTTGTAATGCTTATAGACACGAAGGTAAATATCTAAATAAATAAGTAAATCGACTCGTCAGTGAGGCCACGGAGACTCGCCTACAATAGGATATTTGCCAAAGGCGTCCTGAGTATCACGCGATCCCTCAGATGATCTATTCAAAAGAAACGGAGGTTCATCACGGACGAGCATGCAACTTAATTGTGAATTATTCTCTTAATTTCCAGAAATTAAGTAACTCTAGGCACTAGTGCAATCGGGAAATCATGATTCTATTCGATGGGGACGGTTTCAATCAATCGCTTTCTCCAAACGCGCATTCTTGAAACTTATTTTCGCGCCCTCCTTTGTTTCCTTTTGAAATGTGCACATCTCGCTGGAGCCAACGGCATTGTTTCATTCACCTTGGCACGACGAGCAAGGAATAAGCATTAATCGGAATTGGAAAAACTTCCCCGAGATAATAAGGACGCTACTCGTAGAATCGAACCTAAGCGGATTTCTGGTTTTGATCAATAGCGACTTTTCAAAGTGCTCCTCGTAAGAACTATCTTGCGCTATAGTCAATGCAAGCTTCGTTCTTACAAATATAGCGGTATCGTTATGATCTTACTGTCTTACTTATGTCATTTCAGATCCAGCAGGGAAAGGTGAGCCAGCTAGAATTGTTGTGGCGGAACCATATCTAGGTTATGTAAGAAAATATTGGTAGATGAAAAAAAAAGAAAAACATATATACCTAGGGTTGAAAGTTACAATATCAACTTTTTACCGAAAAGAGGCAATTATTAAGTCTTTTAAGCGTGGTATCGAAAGTGGGGTGGGACGGGGTGGAGGGAGTAGCTTTTGATTTTCTCAATATTTCAGGCATTTTAATATATATTTAGGAAGGGAAATAGAAATGCCTCCCTTTCCTTTTGTCTGCAAGGTGGTGCAGTGTGCGTTCTTAGAAATGCGGACTGAACCACTGTGGAGTGGAAGTTTCAGTAAAAGTGGCCAAATGCAGCACGTTCTTCACTTCTGTAGCAATATTACGACCACCCTACTAGCTCTCTGCCACATTACCGTGGCCTGGGGTAGTAAATGAAGTTGTTACCAACCGAGAAAGTTGAGATTATATTTACTGCAATCTAAAAGAGTCGACCTGATAATCATTACTACTGTTGATGCGTAGATATGAGGAAAAACAAAAATAATGGGCGCTAAGAAGCGCAAATGAGCAGGTTGTAATATTGTCTGTCCAAAATAATCGCAGTGGCACTTTAACCCCTTAGTAAAATATTCATCCTTTCGACCCTTTAAAATCAGTTCTTCAGAAATGACATTAGTAAAAAAAATCAACATTCTTGTTGTGTCGCGCCGAAGCGCCAAAAAACGGAAGCGCCCACGCAGAGGAACAGCACACAAAGAACAAATTTAATATGGCGAAGACACATTTTACAGGGCAAAGACCAGCGCACTCTGGTGGTGAGAATAGGAGGAACCTGTTACATTGCTTTATACATACACAACACTCCTCCACACTTACATAAAGGAACACTAGTACACCAGTCTATTTGGAGGGCGTCGAGGTCTTCTCGACCGTCGAACTTTTTGAGCATCTAGGCCCCTCACATTCGCCTGGTTCATCAACACTCTCACTGTCACACGATCCACACTCCTAAGATGCTGATCGGGACGAGCCCTCACTTCGAAAGCGCAAGTGATCAGCATGCACATAACGAATCTGGTTAACCACCCGCACCAGGTAGGTAACCGGACTGATTACTTTCTTTAAAATTCCTTTAGTCCAGTTTACTCTCTCCCCCCTTACATTTCTGACCCAAGCTCTGTCGCCCACTTGAAAGAGTTTGGTTGGACCTCTGCGCTTGTCAGCCAGCTCCTTTTTTTTGTTTCACTTCTTTCGTCGTGGAAGGGACGTTGCACCTGGCTTGAGCTGCGACAGTCGTGTCTGCGGAACCCGTCCCAGGAACAGCTCTGCAGGGGCCTTTCCAGTACTTGTGTGTGGTGTCGTCCGGTAGGCAAGTAGGAAACACGAAAACTTCTGGATATTCCTTCTCTTCCCTTGGAGGTCGTCTTCAAGCACTTGCTTGAGCAGCGCTCGCTTGACTGTTTGCACTGCCCTCTCCGCGGCGCCATTCGAAGCCGGGTGGTAGGGTGGCGTCATGGTGTGCACCACTCCTTGATCCTTCAAGAAGTTCTTGAACTTCTCACTTCGAAACTGGGGGCCTCCATCAGTCACCACTTCTTCGGGTAGCCCAAACTGTGCGAAGACAGCCATAAGTTTCTCGACTGCCTGGGGTGCGGTTGTGCAATACATGGGCAGGACCTCAACCCATTTAGAAAAACTGTCAACCAAAACAAGCAGGTTGGTTCCCGACTTGGTTGCAAAGTCCAAATGAACACGTTCAAAGACCCGCGAGGTCATCTTCCATGGCTGGAGTGGTACTGGAAGAACGTCGTTTTGGACCGCTTGGCAGATCTCGCATGACTGCACCTTGTTCTCGATCATGGCGTCGACTCCGGGCCACCACACATGCCCTCTCGCAAGTTGTTTCATACGCGCCATTCGTGGATGTTCTTCATGCAGGCTCTTGAGGACCGCAGCCTGTAGTGCCTGTGGAGTCACGGCTCTAATTCCCCAGAGTAGGCAATCTTGGTCCGTTGACAGCGTCTCCCGCCTGTGCCAGAAGGGTTGCAACCCTGGATCTCGCAAGGATTTCGGCCAACCTCTCTTTTTGTGTTTAAGGACACGTTGCAGCAAGGGGTCGCTGAGGGTCTCTTTACCCACATCGGAACTTGAAAGAAGCGGCTACTTGTGTGGGTGAAAAATATTTTAACATACTTTCCTCTCCTACAGTTGTCTTCAGAGGAAGTCTCTATAGCGCATCAGCATCCCCGAGCTCCCCGTCCTTGCGGTACAGGATCTTGAAGTTGTACTCTGCAAGTAACAAGCGCCACCTCTGGATCCTCGCAGCAGCTATGGCTGTGGTAGAATACTTAGGTCCCAGGATCGACGTTAGCGGGTAGTGGTCAATTACCAGGGTGAACGAACGCCCAAAGAGATACCGGTGGAACTTCTTGACCGCAAATATGAGTGCCAAGGCCTCTCTTTCTACTTGTGCATAGTTATTTTCAGTCACAGTAAGCGTCCTAGACGCAAACTCGACTGGTCTGTAGTCCCCGTTTCCCATGTCTTGTGTTAAGACTGCTCCGAGGTCGTAGCTGGACCCGTCGACCGTCACTCGAAGTGGTAGAATAGGGTCGTAGAGGACAATTACTCCAGCACTGCACAACTGATCTTTGCTTCTGTCTACAGCCTGTTGGCATTATTCCGACCAATGCCACTTCTTTTCTTTTTTTAAGAGTTCATACAAAAGTCCCCGTGTGGCAGCTAAATCTGGGAGAAAACGAGCATAAAAAGCTAGCAGCCCCACAAATGCCTTAACCTCCGTCACGTTACTCGGTGCGGGTGCCTTTTTGATACTCTCTACCTCCTCAGGGCATGGCTTCAAACCCTGGTCACTCAACAAGTAATCCCAAGTAACACACTTCGCGTACAAAAAATTGACACTTGTCCTGATTCACACAAAGTCCATGTTCCTGAAAACGTTTCAACACTTCCAAGACTCTCTGGTTGCAGTCATTTTGGTCTACGCCACCCACCAGTACATCATCAAGATAGCATGCTACCTTGGTTAGGCCCAACAAAATCTTATCCATTACACTCTGGAAAATTGCTGGTGGGCTCGAGACTCCGTAAACTTCAAACAATCCTAGGTGAGTGGTCACTGTGAGCAGTTTCCGCGACGCTTCCTCAAGGGCTAACTGCAAGTATGCAGTCTTTAGGTCTAAAATAGCAAAGATGCCACACCCCCGAAAGTTGTTGAACACTTCATCTACCCTCGGTAATGGGTAGTGATCCACCGTCACCTGTGGGTTTACGGACACACTGCAGTCACCACAGATGCGAACTTTACCCCTGGCTTGGGAACCCTAACAAGGGGTGTTGCTCATTCACTACTTTTTACAGGCCTCATAATGCCCTGCGCCACCATTTTCTCAAGCTCACTCCCTACTTGCTCTCTGGATGCGTATGGCACCACTCTGTGTTTACAAAACACAGGTTGAGAGTTTTCTTTCAGTACAATCCTTGCCTGAAAACCCTTTATCGGCCCCACTGGGCCTTCAAAGACACTAGGGAACGACCTTTTCAATGAGTCTGTCATCGTCTCGTTCTCGATAGGACCCGCGCCCGACCAGTTAATTTCTAACTGCTCGATCCAGTCTCTGCCTAGAAGAGCTGGCAGCTGGGCATTCGCGGATTTTACCACAATCAATGGTAACTTTTCGCTTGGTAGCTCCCCGTTTTTTACATTAACGCTCGCTACACCCCTGATTGGTACTAGAGCCCCGGTGTACGTTCGGAGACGCATGTCACCCGCCTCAAGGGGCACGTGAGAAAACAAATTCACATACATTTTTTCTGGCTGCAAAGTAACTGCTGAACCGGTGTCGATTCCCATCGTCACCGGTTTTCCTTCGATTTCCAATACCTTCTGGAATGCCGCAGACGCGTCATTCTTCCGCATACAGGTTACGCTCCAAGGTTCGCGCTTGGTGTTCGTAGTAGGCTTAGGCTTGGCCCTACACACCGCCTTAGTGTGCCCCTGCTTCCCGCATTTTAAACACTTTGCTTTCGAAAACGGACACTTCTCGGAATCATGCACGGTACTAGCGCATCTAAAACAAGGGCCTACCGTACGCTGATACTGGACCTGTGGAGATGCAGAGGCGGAAGGAGGACACCCGGAATGTCCTTCACCATCAGCTTGAACGCGGTGCACGTCCATTGAGTCCGGAACGCCGGGCTTTCGTATCTCGTCCGTTTTGCGCAGAGAAAGTTCTTTGGCCAGGCACACCTTCAGAACGTCGTCGAAGTAATCGTCGTCGAGCTGGATGAGTGTCCGCTGTACCTCAGGCTCGTGACACCCCGCCACGGGCCGGTCCCCAAGAGCCTGGTCGAGGTAGTCCTTGAACGCGCATGTCTGGGCGAGCTTGTTGATAGCTAAGGAGGAGTCCGCTAGACTCTCGCCGACCTCTTGGTTTCTCCAATGGAACTTCGTGCGCCCTGCAATCACTAAGCGCTTGGGCGCGTAGTGGCGTTTCAGCACCTCGGAAAGTACGTCGTACGATTTCGATACCGGTGAGTCTGGGACGAGCAAGGTTTTCAGAACCTGGTACGACGCTTTCCCGATGTAGTTCAGCAGCGTCACGGCCTTGTCTTCCGTCTTGACAGCGTTCACTCGAAGGAAAATCTCGAACCGTTCGAGA
Organism: Ixodes scapularis; assembly: GCF_016920785.2. Taxonomy (NCBI): domain Eukaryota; kingdom Metazoa; phylum Arthropoda; class Arachnida; order Ixodida; family Ixodidae; genus Ixodes; species Ixodes scapularis. The sequence continues at coordinate 82,938,027 of NW_024609835.1, forward strand.
TATTCGTCGACGTCGTCCTCCTCCGGCTTCAACTCCGTAAACTTCGGCATTGTGCTATTTGCCACGTTGTTACTAGGTTCGTTCGATCTTTCCACCCATCCTCGTCGTCATTGTTGTGTCGCGCCGAAACGCCAAGAAACAGAAGCGCCAACGCAGAGGAACAGCACACAAAGAACAAATGTAATATGGCGAAGACACATTTTACAGGGCAAAGACCAGCGCACCCTGGTGGTGAGAATAGGAACCACTTACATTGCTTTATAGATACACAACACTTGTAAAATTATAAACCTCTTAGGTAATCCCCGAGGAAGGGCATGCCTAAACAACGGCGGAAGAGGCGCTCATTCTGTCAGTAATGGGTGGGAGGCGTGCATGTGTTCTCTCTATGAAATACTTCGAGAAAATAAAGGACGCGCACAATATACCTGCAATATGAAGTAAAGGATATGCATTTCCTAAAACCCTGCTCCCGCGCCAGAAAAAAAAAATATATATATATTGCAGTGTTTAATTTTTGCAAAAAGCGAATTTTTGTGTGTGTCTATTCAGCCGGAAGTTAGTCTGCCTCAGAGGGCGTCTGGTGTCTCAGCTGTAGATTTGTAATTTAGACAGTGCGGTACAGCCGCAATAGTTATATTTTACGGACGCATATCTACGGCCACTACTCAAGCTCGGTCGCGCTAGCTTGAGAAGAGAAAAAAAAAAGCGGTTACTAAGTTCCTTGGTTTGTAACTGTTACCAACACCCCCTTCATTGGCTTATGTTATTAAAATGTTAGTAAGATGCGTTATAACCAGTTACTAACTTATGTTTACTAAGTACTACGAGCTTTTGTTTAAAGTTTGGTTCATATGCTTGCTTGCGTTATTCTCACCGAGTGCGACTGCAACGGCTTGCGACGTACCGGTTGTCGCGACAACAGATGCGTCCGCTCCAACAAAACGGGGTAAAAACAAACTGTTTTTACTCTAGTAGACCGGATAGCGGATCGAGGCATCTCTTGGGCTCGAGTGGCACTACCGGCAGCCATTACTTGACGCCAGCTAATGGTTTGGACTCCATGGGAAAAACAAGAAAAAGTGTCATTTCCCCATTTCTAAGTTGTTGTCGACACTACACCTTTTTGCTGCTTTCAGGATGGCAGTCCGCACAGTGGCAGTCCGCACATTTCTTCCAAATAAATGTGTTATTTTTTTATTTGGCGTGACTGCAGTGACGCTGCCAAGCACGCTCACTCCACGAGTGAGCGTGCTTGGCAGGGACGCTGTAAGCCTAGAGCTCGCGCTTGTAGCGTCGGCTGCGTCTGGACATAAGCCTAAACGATGTATGGGCGCGAAGCAATGTGAATTTTTTAGTTTTTCTTTGCGTTTTTTGCGTTTTTCCTTGTGACTATTTGGTTAAAATCATGAAAAAAGAATAAAGTAATTATGTTGTTTCAGCATGGACATAATGTCTCTTGAAATATGGCGCTTATGCATACCTGTAACGTCAAAACAGTGAAACGTGTTAATTCAGACTTAAAAAAAAAAAAAAGAAAAAAAGTGAAACACGTTTACATACCTCTGTATCACAAACTCACTGCGCAGCTCTTGAGGAGGATAAGAGGAGGGCGCAGACTGGAGGGTATCCCCCTCCTCTTCCGTACAATTCAGATTGGTGTTTAGGTCACGCGACATCAGTTTTCCCGCTAAATCTAGCGAAGAAACTGATTTTGTTTTTGGGTGACGTGACACAGTCATGTGACGTCTTTTTCCCGGCTAAATTTAGAGGGAAAATTGACGTCACGTCACCTTAACACCAACTCAGTTTCCCCGCTAGATTTAGGCGAGAAACTGAATTCGTGTTGAATTCACGTGACGTAAATCAAAAGTCATATTGGACGTTTTAGTGATTTATGCAGCGTAAGGTCGGTCTGCCAGTAAGGGCGACACTGGTTTACACTCTACATGAGCAATTTCGCCAGTGCAGTACGACTGCTAACCTGGGGTCTTTAACGTGCTCACGCAGTAGCGATACACGACCGCACGCCGCTACGATGCTCATCCAGATCGAAACGGGCAGGAGTGGGGCTCGAGCCCAGGATCCCTGGGTTCTGCAGCGCGAGCTTTCGCTCCACGCGCGTCGAGCTGGGTGTGCCCTTTAGCCCACTCGGCCACCGATCCCCCTCACGTAACGTAGTGGTCCCGCTTAATCTAGCAAAGGAAGTAAATTCCTTCAGGGGTGGCGTCACATGAAGTCATATGTCGTATTTTTCTCCTTTGAATTTAGTGGAAAATTGGCGTCACTTGACCCTCAACACCAACTTAATTCCCTATAAATTTAGCGGGGAGGTTACTCCGACGCCGCGACACCCGGAACAGGGGACCTAAGAGCTGCGCTCTAAAAAGGAATGCAAAAATTACGTGCGTTATTTTTCATTAGTAATGTGTTCCTTTTATATTCTAGTAAATTAAGATGATAACGCGTTACTTTTATTTGCAAGTAACGGATTGAAACTTGAGAAATGTACCACATGACGAAACTCGAGAAATGTACCACATGACGAAACTCGAGAAATGTATCATATGTCATATCAACGAGAAAACGAAAATCTATTTTAGTGGCAATAAGGGCTGAGGTGATCACTGGCACCATGATTGCGATAGACCTCATTCATTATTAGCGCGATCTCTCGGCGGCAGCGCGCACTATCAGAGGCACAGAGTCATTTTTGACACTTCACAGTCCCGACCACCTGCCTCAGAACGAAGCGTTCGTCGCGTGTTCTTGTTTTTTTTTTTTTTTTTTTTTTTTTTTTTTGTGTATATTACCGGTGTCAGCCGGTCAAGAATAAATCCCTTATATTATCAAGCTCAACCTTCTTGCTGGTGATTTCACAAAGAATTCGTTTTAAAGAAAGAAATTCGTAGTAACGGAACCCTTGAATGAGAACATTTTGTTTGTCCGTCCGAGAATATTGACTTCACGTAACCAACATTACGTGACCTAAACACAGTAGGAAAATTGACTTCACGTGACATATACGCCGATATAATTCCGCTCCTAAATTTAGCAGGAAATTTTACGTCTTGTAACTTAAATGCAAATTGCGTTTCCCCGCTATATTTTCCTTCGAAATCGACGTCGCATGACCTCAGAACCAATTCGAATTCCCCGTTAAATCTAGTGGGGAAATATACCTCACGTGACACAAAATTTCCTCTCCCCATTCTTTTTTTTTACTTGACCCTCCCTTCCTCTCCAATTACCTCCCTATCTATAGTGTCCTTAACATCTGCCTCCTTTCCCCTCGCTCCCCATATGCCTCCAATTAAATACCTTTCTCCTCCAACTCCCTTTATTTCCCCATCCCTGTCCTATTCTCCTAGAGAAGAATCTGGAGTTGGGCAAGTTGGTACATCTTAGATTCGAAAAGCCCCAGAAAACAAGGACAACCGAAGAAATAGACGAAACGATGCGCTGCGCATCGTTTCGTCTTTTCCTTCTGTTGTCCTTGTTTTCTGGCGCTTTTCGAATCTATTCTCCTGCGATACCTTACTCCCTTCCCTCCCCTCCCTCTTTCCCTCTCCCTCTCATTGGTCGTGTGACCCACCTAATCAGTTTCCCCTCTAAATATAGCGGGGAAATATGCGTCATGCTACAAACCGATTTCTTCTTCTAATTTCTCTCTCCTTATCCCTCCCTCCCTCGCACTTCCTCTTTTCAACCTCCCACAATGCCTTTTCACCATTTCAACCTGCGTCACTTCCCTTCCCTTCCTTTCCAATCCCCCTTCTACGATGCACTTCTTCCCTTTCCTCTTCCCCTTCCTGCTCATCTGACACACAAATTCAATTTCCCTAGATGTATTTTTAAAAGAACTTGAAGAACGCTTAAAGGGGTCATGAAACGATTTTCCTACTCCTTCCTCCTTAGCTTTAATCCTCAACTCAAATGCGAATTGTGAAATCACGTGGTCGTGACATTTCTGCGGCACCATTGCGATGACTCCTAGCTTCCACCGTGCTTTTTATGCACACCATAGAACTTGTCATTCCCCAGTGACAATAAGTTCCGTTAGGGCACTCATTGGCCACGAACGCGAATCCAAATATTCGTCGACGGATTGATTGTTGACGAGCGCATACGTCCGACTCCGAGTGACGCAGTTCTCGTGTCCATGCGTGAGCTGGGCTCTGTTGACGTCAGTTTGGCGCCGGTGACGCGCTTTCGGAACCGCAGATGTATCAGTGAAAAGGCGGAGAGCTTTCGAAGGCAAGAAGGTACAAAATAGTCCGCAATATTTTCAAATGTTCGTACCGAAAACCTGGCTTTTGACTTTCTAGCCTTTTTCTTTTGGCCAAGTAAACGATATGCGATTAGTAAAGTAAGAATTTAAAAATCATTCATCCCAACCTGAAATTTGTTTCATGGCCCCTTTACGTTTCGTCTTTAAGGGCGGAACGCGATAGCGTTATGGGGCCCCGTTCGCAAAGCGTGTAAGTTTGCCAATGTGGTCTAGTCGGTAGCGGCTTGTGACACGTGACGTCACGGGACACGCGACACGCTTGGCTAGCGCAACGTGTTTTGCTCTTTGCCGGTTCATTTTATAAGCATGAAAATTAGGTGTCTCTTTTACGCGAAAGTATTCACCCTGATCCCTGCAATAATGCATCCGGTGCTGCGGGGCAATCTGGAATAAATAAATACTACGGAGGACTTTAATGAGCGTTTTTGTTTCGTCGTTAGCAATTTCAATTTCAACAACGTTTATTTAGACACATACAAAATCAACTCGTCCTTTTTCTAATTGCAGCCACATTATTGTATTTCCTGATTCATCATGGGGGCATCTGTACTCTCCATGTTGCTTCTACTGAGTGGTACGTTACACATAAGCTTTGCTACCATCTTGAGAAAGACAGCCTCCAGAAGAGGATATAAAAGTGCACTACTTCGTATTTTGCAGGATCTGTAACAGACAGGTCCAATAAGAAAATTGAGGACACACCTTCTGGCAAAAAAGCTCGTGAGTGTTAAAACTCATAAAGTTATTAACTATAATTTGCTGATTTGTTGCTGTGATCTCGTTTTTACAATTTAGGAATCTATAAGTCAAATCTCAAAAGTTTCAAAAGGGTGTACACCCAGAAAACGATCATTTAAAAGAACATTACTGTACAGGCAATTAAACAAAACTCGGCGAACTTCACTCTTCCACGACCTGTTGGGGACCGGAGTTTTTGTGTCCAGTTCTAAAATCATTTTACCAAGAGGCGAAAACTGATTCATGAATATGTCAAACACCGCTGCCATTCAAAAAGCGAATAAATTGGTTTAGCCTTTAATTGTAACCGTCATCAATACTTTAATCGCAGCATTATATTAGAACTAAGGTTTACCCCCTTCCTGCTGAAAAAAAATCTATTAAATGGAACTTACAAACACGTGCAAAGCGAAATGGGGCTCTGCTTGCCCATATTATTCTGTTATCCGAAAGCATATCATACACCCGCAAACGGTGTTGTGTGCCAGATTGTCGAACAGCGATTTTTTTCAGTTCGGTTCAATTTTGGATTCACGGTCCTTGGTACAATTCCGCTTCAGCTCTGGAAGTCAATGTAACGGGGTTTGAACCGCTAAATGGAGAATGTATTTTCCGCGTTGTTTCGGCAATAGGCGCCGTGTAACAAGTAACTATGTAAAGTTTTTTTAAGCTTTAAGCACCGTTCACACTCTTGGGACCGAGTAAGACCGAGAGAGACCAGACCGGTTTTTAAGCGTTTTGCGACTTCTTAGGACCGGATGCGATGCAGCGGAGCTGATCCTAAGAGATCCCAAAAGGCTTAAACACCGGTATGGTATCTCTCGGTCTTACTCGGTCGCAAGAGTGTGAACGGGCCTTTACAGGTTCGTTTTTAAAAATTCCTTAAAGCTACACTCATGCGGTTTGCGCAGGTGAGCTGTGCGGCCAGGGTACATAGTATAGAGGGCATATTGTAACGATCAGTTGGCTAATTAGATGAAATTTATCAATTATATTTTTAATAAGTAAAAACAAACAAATGGTTCCAATTAGAAACATGCTAAGCATCATGGAAAACCCACGAAATTAGTAGCTTTCAGAAAAAAGTTGAGCGCGTGACAAGCCCAGTAGTGCGCACGAACAAGAGGCTGCCGGTGCGATAAAGCGCCTGCGCGTTTCTTTCGCCTCTTATCGGAGCCCCAGCCTTCTACCTGCTCCACGAGTTGTACCTTTAACCCACTACTGCGCTTCCCACGCCCTTAGAATATTTATAAAAGCTCGCGGGGTTGTTTAGTGGTTTGCTATGAAGCTCAACAAGTTGCTTATTGGAAACATGTCTATTTTCAATATATAAAACGTCATTGAAAACATTATATTAATTAGTCGACTCATTCTAACGATTAGCCCCACACTATGTACCCTGTCCGTTTCCCCTTTGGAGGTACCACTTAGGAACACAAAGAAGGTTCCTTTGGTTCGTATAAAAACTTGTTTATTGACTCAAATGCGAACACGCTTCGCTCTTAGACATGAAAAGTCTGGGCGCTGGCTCAATTGCCAGTATCACCCGGTCGGTTTCCCGCGCTGCCGCATTATACTCGTTTTCACCTCAAGAAAAAAGGACGTTTTGCGCATTGTTCATACGCCGGGCGAAGTAGTTCTTACAAGATTTGGTCGTCGGAGGAAGAAGCGATCCTTTTGGCGTTTGAAACGTATACGTCTCAATTAGATAACATATATGTAATCTAAAATGCACCTACATATATATTAATTCTCCTCGTTACAGGGAAAATTAGTAATGCTCCGCGAGGAGCCGGACTTTTTTTACTTCGCTTCTTGAGGCGAAAACGGGTATAGACAGATTTACGGAAAGTCGGAGGCCCACAAAGAAAAACCGAGCTCCGAAGAGTCAGGGCCTCCACCGACGAGAGCTTCTGGCCCTCCTTCGGGGCCAGCTTATGTAGCCTCGGAGAATGGACGCGCCCGGGGGGGCCGCTAGCGGTCGTGTCCATTATAACTCTCAAGGGTGCGCCGGTGGCACATTTACCCAAAGTGGGCAAGGGAGCGTCGGCCCCTTCGGGGAATTCGGCCTCTGTTTATTGTATCCAGGAGGCCGACGCCATTGGTGACGACGACTCCCACGGCCTGCTCGAAGGTAAGCCTGGATAGGGATATAGGAAACCCCATGGTTTCCACAACCCCTGGCCGCATAAATCACCTGCACGAAGCGCATAGGTGTAACTCTCATAGCTTTTTTTTTTTTTATAAATTTTTTAAATCTTTAAAGTAAATTACAGGAAGATCCCCTGGTGAACGGATTCCTAGTAAATGCGTAAGCAGGACCTTTGGAGACTCCACACCCCTTTGGGAAACGCCAAAGCTGACGCCTTCACTTTTCTGTTTTGCCTTTCCGTCACAGAATTCGACTATTTTTTTAATCTTTTGTTAAAGTTTACTCGAGGGAGCGCATCCGGTCGTCGGGCTCTCCCTTGCCCCGCGCGTTGAGCGGCAGGCTTCGGGCCCCGTCCACTTTTTGTTTTATGGCCCCTGGCCCCCTTGTCGGTTGAGCGGGAGAGTTCGGGTCGCGCCCGTTTTCTGTTTTATGGCCCCTTGGCCCCCCTCGTCCCGAAGACGTTTCTCGCGGGGTTGTTAGTTGGAGGCGATGGGCCGACTTGGCTTCCCGGAATGTTGGGAATAGCTTCCAGATGTCCGAGTGGGGGTGCGCTTTCTGGTTCGCTGGGGTAGGCTCACTGCGGGACTTGCCAGTGTGACGTGTGTTGTTTTTATATGTATTTTTGTTGTTGCCACTGCAGAGGAACAATTATTTTTTGAGCAAGGGAGGGTGGTGTCTGCTGCTGGAATGTGGGAAAGTGAGGACCTCGGCTTGGTTCCGAGCCGAGTCAAGGCAGTGTATGCGAAGACTGGACCGGTGGGTGGACGCGACGCGAAAGTTGGGAGCGGTAGCGGGCGCGGCGGAAGGGGGAACGCGGGAAGAGCTCAGAGCGGCTCTGCAGGCCCTCCAAGTGTGTGTACTCGTGGGTGAGTGTGGTGCCGAGGAGCATCTCACGGAGCATCCAAGCACGCACAAGTTCCCCGTTTCGACCAGCGCCGCAACAGGCCCGCGTCACCCACACCACTCTCCGGACCCAGGTTCGCTCACTCACTTTAGTAGAATTGTATAGCATTTAGAGTCATTATTGTGTTATACATTTTTGTTCGTTTGTTCTTGTGTACTGTTTAGTGTGGACGAAGCCTTTAAACCGCTGCTCTGCCGGTTACTTATTTTTTTTTGTGAGTAGCGCCTGCACGATAAGAAAAGCGGTGTGATTTTTGTTTTTTACTTGAATTTCACTATGTGTAAACGCCGCGCGCGAGAATGGCAGAGTTAGCGAGTGATTATTATTGTGTTTGCGTTTGGTGTATGCGTTGAGTCTTGAACGGAATCCAAGTAAATCCTTCGTTATGTTAACGCAACGTCTCCGTCTCGTTCCTCGCCCCTCACAGTGAGTCCGTCCACCAGGGCGTGGACCTATCGTCCGGTCAGCGGTCCTATCAAAATTATAAATTTTGTTTGCATGGGGATCATTTGGATCTTTTATTGTTAATTTTCCGAACTTGTGACACTTTCTCTTTTACTTCCTCTATCTTTTGCCTCCTCTTTGGCCTCGTCACAGGGTCAGCGTTAGCGTTTCCCAAAGGGGTACGTGCGTCATGTTTCACAAGTGTCATGCTAACGGATTTTCTAAGAGTCCACCAAAGTATCTTCCTGTAATTATTTTCACCCCTTTGTTGTATTCTTCCTTTCAGAATACGTAGACGCCCTTGGATGCGGTTATCCATATCACTCGTAGAAAGAACCACATCCCTACCACTCGTCTAAGGAACTGCATTCGTAAAACTCTAGGAGGAAACCGTATCCATCGTTTTAACTACCAACACAGAGCCAAGCCCCCGCACCGCACATACGGACACTCAGAGCGAAGAACCGCCGGTGACGGCAGAGCAGCAACTGATCCGCATTCCGCAGCGCATTGCTCAACACCCCCTAGAAAACAAAGCCGTAGTGCTCAATAAGGTGCCCTCATCAGAGAACGCTAGCGCTGGACACAGATTGGAAACGATGATTGCCTCGACGTTCGGTTCAGACTTGACTCGAAGCCGAGCGCTGAGGCAGCACTCGTTGCAACTCTGTGTCCGGTGTCGGCCTTCTTTGATGACGCCGTCGCACTCAGCACTACGGCTTTGTTGTCTAGGAGGTGTTGCGCGGCGCCCCCTCCTCTCTTGCTCCGCGCCAGCTGTGCGCGTGACTTTGACGAAAACTAAAGGCCTTGGTTTGATGAAAACCCGGTGGCGTCTTTCAGGTCGCCAGCGCCTGGAAGAGAGGGAAAGGTTGACGCTTGCTGATGCCAGCGCATCGGACAAATGGGAGCATCTCAAGGGGTGTCAAAACAGGACACTACAAAACCCGCGACTCCGACAAATCGTGAAAATTGAAGCGGACGCTTCTATTTTTACGGTCTGTCGGAGTCGTGAAAATGTTTGCAGGAGTCGTGAAAATTTTTACGATCACGACTGGTCTCCTCTTCAGATTGACGTCACACGCCACCTGCGTCTGTCTCACCTCGCCAACGCCCTCGCGTACCGCCGTCGCCTCGTCTCGAAGGCCAAGAAGATCCGGCTTTGGGTGGATTTGGGACATTCCTGCGTCGAAGGGTGCGTTTCGCCCGCCTCGGATCTGCTTTCTTTGTCGAGATTCACTTTCGTCGTGATGGCGTCCGATGCGGTTCCGTATTGTGAGCGGAGGCCTTGAGCAATTGACCGACAGCCAACAGAGCGTGTGAGTGGCTCTCCGGACCCACGTGATGAGCAGAGCAAGGCCGCCGTGGAAGAAGCGAGGGGGAGATTTGACGGAGGGAAGTTTCCCCCCGGGAACAATTGACGGAGGGAAATTTCCCTCCGACGGCCGGAAGCGGATCGCGGCAGAGCGCGGCACGATTTGCCGGAGTCGCGGGTTTTTTAGTGTCCTGTTTGGACACCCCTTCGCGCGTCACCCACCCTCCTCATTGAGCCTCTCTCCCTGGCGCTGACAAAAAGAAAAATAAGACCCCGCCGGGTTTTTGTCAAGACAAGCGTTCTAATAATAACGCATTACAACACCCTGTGTACTCAGTTCACAATTAAGCTGAGACTACGGTGGAAACTACGTGCCCGTCGGACCAACCAGGATTACGAGACGGAATGTGCAACGAGACGGAAGATCCTATAATGGATATTCAGGAACGTTGGACGTTCAGGCTCGTTTGTCATTTCGTCTCGGTTGGATCTTTCGTCTCGATGGACGTTCAGGCTCGTTGTACATTCCGTCTCGGTTGGATCATCGTCTCGAAGGACATTCAGGCTCGTTGTATATTCCGTCTCGGTTGGATCTTTCGTCTCGTTGGACATTCAGGCACGTTGGACATTCCGTCTCGCCTGTCACGTGCTAGAATAATTTGCCTCCTTAAATGTACAAACTTGTGTGTATATTTAGTCCGCGTTCCTGGAGGCATTGCTGTAGTTTCATCATACTAAAATGTCGTGCCACAAAAGCCGACGTTGACGGACCGACAAAGAAACAGAGCAGACACAAATATTATAATTTTATCTATAGGAAGGCTTGATGGTTAGTTAGCTGAGTGCCGATGCGCAGCTATGTACCAATCGGTTAAAGGTGTCGATTGTACGACGCCAAACGCCCCTTTGATATTAACAGTTCAAATGTTTGGAATGTTCTGATGACATAGGTCAGCCAATTTGAAATATATAATAGGGATGCAATGTCCGGGTGTTCTAGTGCATCCCAATTGGGGGACGTCCATGAAAAGCCGCGCTTCTGATCCCAGTAATTTCTAGTTCAGTCCTCATCCCTGCCCATTTCGAATTATATAAATGAGCTACATATGGAGACCCGCATTGTAAACCCATGACCGCCCGCCAGCGCCTCTGACTATGCGCAGAGTCAATATTTAATTTTTTTAAAGGAGCTTTAGGAGCTGTGAGTGCGAGTCATCAAGAGTTTGCACAAGCGTAATTTCCCACGAATAAAAAAATAAAATCTACATCTAAGGCGTCTATAAATGCATGGGGGCGGGGGGGGGGGGGGGGGGGGGGGGGAGGTGTGAACCGACGATTCCTGAGTAAATGCAGAACAATTGTTTGAATTTGCCAAAGTTTTATTTTTGCTCGTTTATCTCTGGAGCAGACAACTACTCACTGTACACTGCAGTCGTCAGTAGTTTAGATATGCATGCATTCCCTGCCAATAGGGCTGTATGTCAGCGAGTAGAGCGATAATACTAGTATCACGCAGTACGCAACTTTTGTTTTGCATGTGACATGCAAAGTGGTTTTCAGAAGACCATCTAATTTAACTGGCTTCTGGAAGCACTCCAAAGCTCGCCATTCTATCGAGGTAGTTCATGACGTCTTGGTATATGGGAGCTTGACTGCTGATAAAAGACGCGAACGCATCTATCTGGGCGTGCAACAGAAGGTTCACAGCCGGATGTACTAATAGCCTACATCATGTCTGAATATAACAATAGAGCGCTCCACGTGGCTTTCTATTCTTGTAGGAAAAGCGTATTGCACCACGAATCCGGTCACTTCGTCGAAATTCTATTGGTCTCTGGACACCTGGAAGAAGGACAATTCGTCGAATAGGGCAATTAGCCCTAGGCCGATTCGAGGAATGAAGAATGGGGCGAAAGTGCCCGTTTGTCGAACTGTCGAAAAGAGTTGATTAAGGTTGGGTGTGTAGATTGCCGGTGACAGTGGGGGTCAACAATAAGACCTTCTTTCCAAAAAAAGAGAGGATGACAAATGCAGCTCTCAGAATTGGCAAGGGCCCGATAGTGAACCGTGCCCGGGTCATTCAAAATTATGAACGTCGGGTTCTTCGTGAATATGTTCACTCGCAACTCTAGCATTATGGAATTTGGGAAGACCGAGCGAGGGACTGACTTCCTGATACCGTGGTATTATGTGCACTTGTAATGTGCGCATATGAATAAATCACGGTCGCACTGTCGCAGCGGCTCTGTGGCAGAGTTAGAACCAGTTGAAACCTGATCGCAGCCTTGGTATACTACCTGGCCGCGTATCGGTGCGATTGCTGCACGCCAAGTTACCAGAAAAAGCAGAAACGACGGAAGCCAATCCTAAAAAGTATTGTTTTAATTATTCACCTTAATACATGGTTCACTGCGACAGCAATCGCTTTGGTGACCGAAGCACGCGAAACTAATCGTCGCGATAAGCGTCAATGCGCCGAATACTCCGGACAATCACCGGACAAAAGCTCACCACTTGAGGACATTACCTGCACAAAGGCTTAATAAAAGGAACGTTGTATTCTGTCTCTGATTTTGATATGAGGATCGAATTTTTGTTTCTAGGGACCGAGAAGTGCAATCAGAAATGTCTTAAATTTTCACGTTCGTTTTGTAAATAATAAGAAAAAAAAACTACAATTCAGTGTAATTACACATACTACACCGACTTCACATAACAATAATGATAATACTAAAATTCAATCAGGCGTTTTTCTCCCATGCGAGGGGCATCATCTTTGCGGGACTAGGGACACGAATAAGAAAAATACAGCAACTCGTACAATACGGAAAAACTGTGGCTGAGGATAAGCACGATTAACAATTCCAAGAACTCTCGTGGGCCGCACATTTGTTTCCGCTCCAGAGGAACGACCCTCTAAAATCAAACGCGAGACAGATTGTCAATGGTCAACGAGTTCGGTCTTTTATCTTGTAGCGTGTGCGACCTTTTAAACGTCTTTTTCTTCTTCATTATAAAACTCATCTTTATATCCAGAGATATAAAACGAACAATAAATGCAATGTTTTCGGGGTTTTATGAAGTCTACAAAATACACGAGCGTAATTTTAATATCATTTTGGGAACTTCACAGACGCAACATCAGTGGGACAAGCTCAGCGGCACACTAAAACAGCCGTGCATCAAAAATCCCGGTACTGAAAAGCCCGGCGCCGAAGCGACCACATATCGAAATGATCACGCACCGATATCTCCGCACCGAAATGTCCGGTTCCCCATTTCATCGAACGCATTTTTCACCACCGTAACTATCAGTAATCCTACAATTCATCAAAGAAATGTCTTATAAATTATTTGCAACGTTCATTCTATATCCGTTGGATATTCAGACTCGTTGGACATTCCGTCTCGGTTAGATCTTTCGTCTCGTTGGACATTCCATCTCGATAGACATTCAGTCTCGTTGGGCATTCAAACTCGATGGACATTCCGTCTCGATTGGATCTTCTGTCTCGTTGTACATTCCGTCTCGCCTGTCACGTGACCGATTGGACTTTCAGGCTCGTTGGACATTCAGGTCATAAGCGACCAAGCCATCTCGATTAGACCTTTCGTCTCGTTGGACATTCAAACTCGATGGACATTCCGTCTCGATTGGATCTTTCGTCTCGTTGTACATTCCGTCTCGCCTGTCACGTTACCGATTGGACATTCCGGCTCGTTGGACATTCAGTCTCGTTGGACATTCAGGCCATAAGCGACCAAGCCATCTCGATTAGACCTTTCGTCTCGTTGGACATTCAAACTCGCTGGACATTCCGTCTCGATTAGATCTTTCGTCTCGTTGCACATTCCGTCTCGCCTGTCACGTGACCGATTGGACATTGAGTCTCGTTGGACATTCAGGTCATAAGCGACCAAGCCATTTCGATTGGACCTTTCGTCTCGTTGGATATTCAAACTCGATGGACATTCCGTCTCGATTGGATATTTCGTCTCATTGTACATTCCGTCTCGCCTGTCACGTGACCGATTGGACATTCAGGCTCGTTGGACATTCAGTCTCGTTGGACATTCAGGCCATAAGTGACCAAGCCATTTCGATTGGACCTCTCGTCTCGTTGGACATTCAAACTCGATGGACATTCCGTCTCGATTGGATATTTCGTCTTGTTGTACATTCCGTCTCGCCTGTCACGTGACCGATTGGATATTCAGGATCATTGGACATTCAGTCTCGTTGGACATTCAGGCCATAAGCGACCAAGCCATCTCGATTAAACCTTTCGTCTCGTTGGACATTCAAACTCGATGGACATTCCGTCTCGATTAGATCTTTCGTCTTGTTGTACATTCCGTCTCGCCTGTCACGTGACCGATTGGACATTCAGGCTCGTTGGACATTCAGTCTCGTTGGACATTTAGGCCATAAGCGACCAAGCCATTCCGATTGGACCTTTCGTCTCGTTGGACATTCAAACTCGATGAATATTCCGTCTCGATTGGATCTTTCGTCTCGTTGTACATTCCCTCTCGCCTGTCACGTGACCGATTGGACATTCAGGCTCGTTGGACATTCAGTCTCGGTGGACATTCAGGCCATAAGCAACCAAGCCATTTCGATTGGGCCTTTCGTCTCGTTGGACATTCAAACTCGATGGATATTCCGTCTCGATTGGATCTTTCGTCTCGTTGTACGTTCCGTCTCGCCTGTCACGTGACCAATTGGACAATCAGGCTCGTTGGACATTCAGTCTCGTTGGACATTCAGGCCATAAGCGACCAAGCCATCTCGATTGGACCTTTCGTCTCGTTGGACATTCAAACTCGATGGACATTCCGTCTCGATTGGATCTTTCGTCTCGTTGTACATTCCGTCTCGCCTGTCATTTGACCGATTGGACATTCAGGCTCGTTGGACATTCAGTCTCGTTGGACATTCAGGCCATACGCGACCAAGCCATCTCGATTGGACCTTTCGTCTCGTTGGACATTCAAACTCGATGGACATTCCGTCTCGATTGGATCTTCCGTCTCGTTGTACATTCCGCCTCGCCTGTCACGTGACCGATTGTACATTCAGGCTCGTTGGACATTCAGCCTCGGTGGACATTCAGGCCATAGGCGACCAAGCCAATTCTATTGGACCTTTCGTCTCGTTGGACATTCAAACTCGATGGACATACCGTCTCGATTGGATGTTTCGTCTCGTTGTACATTCCGTCTCGCCTGTCACGTTACCGATTGGACATTCAGGCTCGTTGGACATTCAGTCTCGGTGGACATTCAGGCCATAAGCGACCAAGCCATCTCGATTAGACCTTTCGTCTCGTTGGACATTGAAACTCGATGGACATTCCGCCTCGATTGGATGTTTCGTCTCGTTGTACATTCCGTCTCGCCTGTCACGTTACCGATTGGACATTCAGGCTCGTTGGACATTCAGTCTCGGTGGACATTCAGGCCATAAGCGACCAAGCCATCTCGATTGGACCTTTCGTCTCGTTGGACATTCAAACTCGATGGACATTTCGTCTCGATTGGATCTTTCGTCTCGTTGTACATTCCGTCTCGCCTGTCACGTGACCGATTGGACATTCAGGCTCGTTGGACATTCAGTCTCGGTGGACGAATTCAGGCCATAAGCGACCAGGCCACCTCGATTGGACCTTTCGTCTCGTTGGACATTCAAACTCGGTGGACATTCCGTCTCGATTGGATCTTTCGTCTCGTTGTACATTCCGTATCGCCTGTCACGTTACCGATTGGACATTCAGGCTCGTTGGACATTCATTCTCGGTGGACATTCAGGCCATAAGCGACCAAGCCATTTCGATCGGACCTTTCGTCTCGTTGGACATTCAAACTCGATGGACACTCCGTCTCGATTGGATCTTTCGTCTCGTTGTACATTCCGTCTCGCCTGTCATGTTACCGATTGGACATTCAGGCTCGTTGGACATTCAGTCTCGTTAGACATTCAGGCCATAAGCGACCAACCAGCAGCCTTTCTCTTATCACCTGACCCGGATTCTCCGCGCGTGCGTATGGGCGGGAATGTGATGACGTGGCGAAAGAGAGGCGTATTACTGTCCAACGAGGACCTGGCTTCCATCACAGTTTCAGCTTAGTGGTGAACGGCGTATAGTTTTTCATCGTTCGAAAAATCCACTTTTTTTTTCAGGTACCAAGAATAAAAAATTGCGTTATTACTTTTAGACGGAACGGAAACTCCTAATAGTTTGAGTACAAAAAGTTGTGTATATATGACTCGCTCGGGGAACAGGCTATGGCCTCCAGATGTTACAGTACTCGTTGCCTAATGTTATAAATAGTACACATAGACTGGGCACGGACTTGATGGGTTTGAGCAGAAAAGATATTCGTTCATTGTTTCTCTAGTGTTATTTGTGCCTATTCTTGACGGGACCTCCGACCTGCAAAAAATGGTCGAAATGTATGTCACATCCTTTTTTGTTTTTGTTTTTCGTTTAATATTGTGTGAACTGATCCTATGTGCACCTTGTTTTACCGGTCACTAGTATGTAAAATAGCTTCTCTGATTGCTGGTGGGGAGGAGAAACTCTGTCAAGCGACAACAGTCTGCCTTTTTTTCTTCCTCCCCTCTCCCCTTGAGAGAAACAATAAAATTGAAGTTTAAGACTCAACATCCGTTGGTTCACCTCAGCCGCATATATTTTATCTGAGTCGAAAAGTCATCACGAAATCTGGTAGCTAATCTACAATACCCGTTTTTGACACAACTTTTGATCGCAGTGTTAAAAGCTGAATCGTAGTTGTGCTCTTAAACTAAGAAACTAATTTCAGTGCCAAAAATTATATAATGGACTCGTCATTATTTATATCATGAAATATAGTTTACCAAATCCGTTTCACTATATGCAGGGTGAGCCGTAAGGACCAACATATTTGACACGCCTCCCAAGGTTTGGATTACGAAAGTGCACTGGACATGCGAACATAGTTTCGCAATAAATTTTATGTATTCCTTTTTAAAGCGCATTTGTGAGGTAGTGAAGTATTATAAATAATAAAAAAAGAGAGAATGATTATAATCCCAGGAGAAGAGGTACAAGGGGGACAAGGGACACACACACGTCTCCAAACACATCTAGGTGACTGGTGCGCGATCGAAAAAAATCCGCCTGGTTATGCTATCGAACCAGGCACCTCTCCATTTCCAGTGGAGCGCTCTACCAACTGATGGAACCGGGAGTTAGACGCCAATAGAGCAAACAGGTTTTATTAAATGCCACCAATCTAACACAAACAGAAATTAACGGCCTGAATTTTAAGGTTATGTTGATTATGCAATTAATACAAGGGTGCACGCGAGCTGGACAAAGATGTCGATAATAAACCCTCTAGAAAAGGAAGAATGGGACAAAGGACGAACACAAATATCCAAATTCAGTTATAGGTAACTGGTGCTCGACCGAAAAAGACTGCACCTCTCCATTTCCAAAGGAGAGGTCTCTGGTTCAATACCAGGGACCTCTCCATTTGGAGATTTCTGTTTGTCCCCCTCTTCCTCTTCTCCATGAAATATTATCGTCATTTTTGTCGTGCTCGCTTGGACCTTTGCATTGATTGCGTAATCAAAATCGGAGGCCGTGCATTGCTATGTCCTTTACCAGCCTGCTTGTCACCTGCACATTGGTTTATGAGCTCGCTCCCGCGTGGTTTGCTGAAATAAAGGCAAGGGCGAGCGATGAGCAAGAAAATCCCGATAATTATGGCTAATCGGGGTGGTCCTTTTCAGGCAAAATATTTTGCTATATTTTCGGCAAGGACGTTCCCGTGGTAAAAGGCTACCCTATCAAAAAAACGGTTTAAGAATAAACCGGAAGGAATACGGAATTTCAAACCGCCATATGGGCCCCTAAACAAACCGGATTTCTAGAAACCGTAAAATGAACCGGAAATGCCCAGTCCAGAAACCCAACCGTAATTCGTCGAAGCAGAAGCTGAACCGTATCTGGCCAATCTGTAGAGCTTCACCGGAGTGGGTCTAACCGTATGTTAAACCGTATCAGGTAACACCGGAATATAATAGAAATAGTTTAATACTGACACACCTACTGTTTCACCTTACGATGTACTGCAGCTGATGCTAGAGGCCATCTCTTACAAAAATGTCATATCTAGACTTCCTTCTAATAAAAAATACAGATATGGATATATAAGGAATTGGGGAGATATGACCACATATGCATAATAAGACCGTATCTGGGTGGATATAGCCATATCTGCCCAATTCCTCATATACCATGTATAGACTGCTTTATATGATCCCGTATTTGGGCGTGGAAAATAGAGTACCCACCTTATATAAAGCAATTTTCATGTGATGCTCCTTCTAGCATCACATTAAAAGTATTGCCATGGGGCAGGTACCATAGTTTCAGGTTCAGACAAGGGATCATATGATGCATTTCTATGAATATCCACAAAATATACATTTTACTGCTATCCCACTCTGCCAAACGTGTGTTTACGTAGATACATCGACAGAATAGGCTACTGAACAATATTTATTGGCCTGGTTCGAAATTTGTAATTCCGACACATATGTATGCTACAAAGATAAAGTGCAGGCGATCGCTAGCTAGGAAACATGACATTCGAAGTCGGAAAATCACAGCCGTTTGGCGGGATTGGTTGTCGAGGGAGCATAAAGAATATGGGTTGCAAAAAGTTTTATACGTAAAAGCGCTGAAACTCCAAACAAGCACTTCCGCCGTTCAAGAAAAAAAATCGTAATATCACACAGACAACAATTAAAATAAAATAAAAATGTAATAGCACACAGACACCTATTAAAATAAAACAAAATGAAGGCACAATTAAGCTGTAAACTATACGAAAGTTCCAAAGTCGTTGATTCTTACTCCAAGGGTCAAGTCCTGATTGAACTCTTCGGTCGAACACATCCGTTTTGACAAGGACTTGCTCGCTAGCCTCGTCGTTGAAGTCCTTCCTTGCACCGTGCAATGTTCAAAGTCCTCCAGTCGCTCCTCGCTGTCCTTGTTTTTCCGTTCGGTCCCGAAATCATCCCTTGTGATCAACACATCGCACACATACACGCACAAAGACACCATTGTTCGCCGGAAGCAATACAAGATGGAAAGTTCATTACTGCTCCTTGAACACGACGAGGTCACCACCATTTCCCGGACTAGAAAATGACGAGGGCATCATATCTTTAACTAAAACTTAATAAAAGAAAACAATAAATAAATGATGAACACATAAGTAACAAAAACACGGACTAAATCACGAGAAAAACATGAAATAATGAACGCACAAATAAAAAAGAATAAAAACAAGAAGGACTTACACAGAGAGCCACATTTGTTCAATTAACAATGAGGTTTAAGTTTGATAAAAAAATATATATATCTACTATGCTAAACATCACCAATATGGTGTGTAAACTAGTCGACCTTGAGGAAAGCAGAAATATTTGTGATCATATTAAAATGTCATTGCGAACTCAAAACGTGTGGCTACCTGCCTAGGTCCTTCATATTACTATTCTTCTGAATTCTGTGTTCATTTTGTGGCTGTTCAGAACCAGGCGGAACTTGGTGGGGCTCTTTCCATTCTGACCTTACTTCGGACAGCTCTGTACCCATAGAGAGAAGCACTAGCTTCTCTACATAATCCCACCCCTTCTCCTTGGAGATACCCTCCGTGTATGCTGTAATTGAAAGAAAAAAATAATCAGCACACATACACATTATTAGCTACAGTGTTTTGCAATAATTTTTCTAAATAGGTTCCTGTCCTAGGACAACACAAGACATTTTTTGGGCGGTGTAACGATTTGACACAAACGATTTGGCCCGCATTTCGCTGAACAGCCAAATCCCCAGACACTTCACAATGATTGATGCTTATTAAGCAGTGTCATTTATGTGGGGCCTTTAAGTGCAAAGCATCTAAAGTGCGTGTCCGTCTGCATTTGAACAGTATACAGAAGTGGGGAGAATGCGGCCAGACTGCTGTTTTCACTCCTTGCAGCATATAGCTCGAGGATTCTCTAATTTTAATTATACAGGGCATTTCACCGCAGAGAACCTACAAACACAAGCTTGGAGGTCGCACACGCAGTCTAAAAAAACGATTACATCGCGTTTTTTTTTTTCACTATAAAACGTTGTGTAATCATAATCATAACGTCAATGGGACTACAGAAGATTGCATTAAAGTTCCCAATTGGGTTTGTTTTATAGCGCACAGCCACTGTCTGTACACAAGTCAACTAGCTCTACACATTCCGCTCAGCACACCACTGCTAGGCTGAATCAGATAAGTGGCACACTTGCCGAGCTTGAAGTACACTCGTGATCTATACGAAGGTGAACAAGTAATCGTCGACTGCTCAGTACTGGGAGCATCATGCAGCAGCTGACTTGCTCACATTTTCAAATGTCTTATGAACCAAATGTGGTAAGTTGTCTTATAAGGAAAGAACGTCACCACGGACGGAACTGAGGAGTTGATACTCACCTGTTTACCTTCATATCGATCAAGTCTTTACCTGGCCGAAGTAGCTAGTGGGTGTGCAGCATAAACGGCTGTATCGAAATCTCAAGAGGACGAAAGTTCAGAACAGGCTTGGTAAGGTTTCACGTTGCAAGTATGCCCATGGAAATTTCACTTTCTAAAACATAATAATGCATTTCAAATTGTCACCCAAGACAAGCTGCTCTTACACAGCTGTATATATAACGCAGCTTACCCATCAACAACCTTTGCAGACTGCCATGGACTTGAATCTCGGCCTAGTCAATGCTAGCTTCTGTTCGGCGAAGGCTGCACTGAGTAGAAAGGTGAAAAATGTGCTGTAGATTATGTGAAACAAACAAGCAAAAGCAATCCTAGCATGCACAATTCGCTAGAGGCACTGACAAATAAAAATCAGAGGTTGGGTCAATTATGTTAATGCAATATACTTCAAACACGTGCCATGAGTGCTGGCAAAATATTTGTTGCCTTCGATCTAGATACGCTTGTAAATTTACATGCCAAAAACAAATAACTTAAAGGCTGAAATATATTTTGATGGAACTACGAAAACCGGAGTCTAGCTCTGCAAATATGGTGCTATCTAGTACACCATAGATGTATAGAATCGGATTAGAGCGTCCCCCTTACAAAGACTGAAGCAAAACAAGTATAGAGTCTGCAGTGCCACTACAACAAAAACAATGGTATTGTGATCTCGTGGAGATCAGAGTTCGAAATAAGTGTGACAGGCTTTGGCATGACAAACATGCCAATGTCATTATTCACTTTCGCATATTCTATGGTGGCAGTGCCAGGGAAACAATCACACACCAGATACTCAGAAAGACAAGCTCACGCGCTAAACGTATAGCTCCTGTGTATTCGACTACTTCGTTCTTCTCTTCAACGTCTGAATTGACTTTTTAGAACGTGATAAGCAGAAGAAATAGCACAAAATACAAGGAAAAAAGCAAAAGACAAGACAAAAGAAAAAAACAAAAAACGAAAACATTTACAAATTATCCTTCTTCCTCACCGCTATTGTTTAGATAGAAATTGAAGCTTTGTGGTCGACAGCGCTATAGAAGGACTACTTACACACTTGTCCTTCAGATGCTCTATTCTTTGCGCTCTCAATATTTTTATCTATCTATTAATCTATCTTCTAATTCAAACCTATTTATTATAAAACATTTTTCAAAATATGCTACGCAACCACAATCTTAACAGCAGATTCCCAAATGTACAGCGACCACTCGGTGGTTATTATAAAAATGCTCCCTTAAACGATCATTCAAACACCTGCCAGTCTGGCCTACATACTTATCAAAACAGTTATCTAGACCTGACTGGCAGGCGTTTGAATGATCGTTTAAAGGAGCATTTTTATAACACCCACCAAGTCGCCGCTGGACATTTGAGAACCCACTCTCCGGATTATGGTTGTGTATAGCGAGTGCGCGCCGTTCGGGTGATGCTTCTCAGGCGGGTGCCGTCAATTTACCGGCAAATTTTTACCCTCGCTCTCGGGCAGCTTGTCTTACTGACGGTATCCAGTATCGCCATATTCGAATCAGGAAAGGGAACAAAACGAAACAATGTTCGTTTGCTCTGGGACGCAGCGTGTTATTACACTGCGGTAAAACAAAAGGCTCGGGGTACACTTCAACACTTCTTATGAGTTGCGAATGCGAAAGCACGCACCGGCGCTCTTCGCTCCCTTTTTTAATCTGCGGCGTACAACGCGCTGATCCTGGACGTGGAACGGTGGAGCCGCTGCCTCGCGGACACGCAGCACCATCGGGTGAGCGATCGTTCAAACTGTCGTGTGCCTTACGGCGCAAGGAAGGAACAGACTGCAACGAGACAGTTAATGCTTTCGCATTAAAATGCATTGTTAGTGCTCTAGTTCGACACTTGAACGCGCATTACAGTTTCGAAAAGGTGGCCACAATAAAAGACAGGGTACTTGAAAAACAGGTAAAAACAGTACAAAAAAATGTATATAAAACGACCCTGGTAAGGCTCCTGGGAGCCTCGTAAAATAGCTGCAATTCCTCGGAAAGAACTTTAGCGCGCCCAACACTTGTGGGCGCGCTAAAGTTCTTTAATATTCTTAATCTCGTTGAACAGTTGTGATTGTCGCTCAGGGTTACTATAAAAAGTAGACTGAAAGGTTTTGTCCTAAAACGTTCCTGGCATTCTGAAAATAATATTGCCTTTAACTCAGTTGCGTCGTCATCATATATATTGTAAAACGTATTTTGCAAACTAGAAGTAAGGATATAAATGGCGAGGACATCCCCATTTCATGATTTTAGGCACTGTAATTAATTCCTAGCTTCAAGACCCACAACAAGATTAGACTTTTAATGCTGCGACGCAAAGTCGTAGCATTAACCAGTATTTTAGGCGTCGTAGCAAGAATCAGGTAAAAGATATGCAACTGAGGTAAAAAAAGGGGATGTTGGGTCATATATGCTAATCTATACCTCTTTTACTGTTTCAGCGAAATTAAATAACGCAAATTATTTTTGTACCTTAAAATAAAAGTGGCTTCTACGAATAATAAATACCTATATAAATACTCGCTTCACTGTTGAAATAGAGCATATTGCCAAAGAAACGCGGAAAAAAAATATACTTATGTTTTGCGGTTCAAACCGGTTCGAACCGTTATTTTTTGCTCCCCGGAACTGAACTGGAGTTGTACCGAGAACCGTGTACCCGAACCAGAACTGAACCGACAAACATTTAGCTTCGACACCCTGCCCGCAATATTCTAATGATACACTTATTTTGCATTCAAGATTTAGCAAGAATAATTGAATATGGTGTAAAATATTTCTATGAACTGCTCTAAGTTTTATTATTTATGTCCACTTTGTTTTGGGTATTACTTTTATACGGCTTCATTTCCCTTTTGATGGTACAGTCAATGAATTTCATTAAAACTATATTAGCTGGAGCAGTGGATAGAAACTTTAAAACAAGCTTAACGAATTTGACAGGATTTTTTTAAGAAGAAATATATATCATTAGCATGCTGATGGTTTTTGATATAATTCTTCACATCAAATCTTATAAATGTTCATTATTCAAATCCAATAGCTTTGTGTTCTACTCTATTTAAGAATTGAAAAATTAGAACCTTAAGAATTCGAAAAAAACAAATTTGTTTGAATTATGTATATATTTGTTTTTTTTATTTTAACATAGTTTCAATGGAATATACTATTTACTTCACCCTTGATTTTAAACTGAAAATAACAATGAACTGCAGTTCATTGTCTTCCATCACTCAGCATTTTCTGTGAGTGTTAGGTGCTTCTGCGCACAACAAACCAGCGTGTTCTGTGTTGGAGGGAATTAAGCCTGCAGTGCAACTGAGACTAACAAACATTTTCGCAAAAATAAAAGCGCGAAGTAGACTTTTTCTTAATTACAGAACAATACACGGATTTTAAAACAATATTTACAGTGGTATATAAGTCAAAATGAAGTGCGTGCTTATATTCCCAATGTCATTTTTGCAGCTTCAAAATTAACCTTCTGCAATTCCAAAATATTATCAAAAATTACGCCGCACAATAACATCACAGTTGATGTCACGTGACCTATTCAACAAGTCAGTTTCCCAATAAATTTAGTGGAAAAATTGACGTCAAGGGTTTCCCCGTTCAATATGGCGGGGAAACTTGTGTCGCGTGACAAAAGTGCCAAGTGAGCTTCCCCGCTAAGTTTATAATATAGCCAGCCGGCAACGGCCAGGTGGCGCCAGCAGGGTGAGAGCGCATGGTTATACCTTGTCTCGTTGTAACTTGACAAAAGGTGAACGATAAGACCCACATTGCGTGCCGAAGGCTTCGACATGTGCGACGTATACGAGCGCAACACACACATATTGGAGCATGACGCAGCGAAAAGCCTGATACTTCTTCGGAGTTGAGGCGCGCTCCGGTGATAGGCAGTCACGTTCCGACTGGCCCGCCAAGGCCGTAGCTTCCCCTCTACTGGCACGTTATGCAATCACGGCTTCCTGGGATACCCAGTATTTCTCGCTTCTGACCCTAAGCTAGGCGGCGCCACCAGAGTAAAAGCTCACGTTTCAACAATGCAACCGCCACTTTCAGGGGTACCCAATATTTCTTGCTTCAGTCGCTAGATGGCGCCAAACCAAACAGCATTGCAGGTTGCCTATATAGCTTCTTCACCCTCTGAAACGACTGTTCAATATCTACTAAACAAATTTAAAGGATGAACTTTTTGAATACAGCATTTTATGCATTATAGATTTTTGGAAGCAAAGGTCGTTGCCTATTTTCTTTTTTTTTTCCATTCTGACAATAAAGGTTGCTCAGCAGTCCAAACACAAAAGGAAAACAAACAAACTGTTTTTGCGTTGAAAAGTAGCCGATTCTCAGAGTCGCACAATTGAGATTTTCTAGAGATGGAACCTCGTTTGGTTTTTACGTTTCGAACCTATGCAGCCCCTCTATAAAAATGAATGTTGACGTTTTATTCAAAAGGTGTTGACTTATTGACTCTGATTACTTTCTTTTGACTTTGATTTTCATTTGACAAGGATAACAAAAATACTCTTGATTTTGTTGAAATCGTACTAATTTTCTTAAGCCTGCAAATAAAATCTGCTAATTTTCCATTACCCCACGTTTTTTTTTTCTGCTGACTTCCTCTTAATAGTTGTCGTCGGAAAGAGAGCAGACGTTTTGTTTACTTTGTGTTTCATTCAGTTCACTCTTTGAAGCCACTCTAAATAGAAAAGCTACAGGCATTCTGATGACTTCTTATTGAACATAGTACATCTTGACTATATGTTAAAGGTCACTAAGTTCCTCTATAGTCTCTGGCAAAGAGGGAACGGTAAGGAGGAGCTTTAGTCCCGCTTTTAGCGCGAGCCTTCTATCATAGAAAAGGCTTCGGCGTCTTGTGCAATCAAAGCAACGCGGAAGGCATGGAGCGCGTGCTGGAGGCCAGGCATTCGAAAGACACGCCCCGCCGTTCTGAATTTGTGAATATAATGAATTTATTCACCCTGATATACTAGTCAACTAGTAAAGAGAAGCAAAAGAAGGAGTTTAAAACGCGGCAACTGCCTTGACTTGCTTCAACCTGAGTGGGGCGATGCAGTGGAGCGATAACATTCCCTTTAGGCGACGCTTTGAGGATGTTGTTAATGCAAAATCATTAGCTGTCTCATGGAGCGAGCCGACGTCATCAGCTTTGAAACCAAGCAAAGCGACATCTTAATGAAACCACGCGCAAAGGTAGTCAACGGTATTGTTTTTCACTTCGGTCCCATTGACTAGCGCGCGTCGACGAGGCTCCCATTGGCCCATGCGCGTCAGTTTGTGCGGTGTCATCCCGACTGTGTTATCTCACTGTTGTATTATCATGGACCACCGCGTTCGCTCGCCTCTTATCAGTTTTACGGCGCGTGGCAATATGTACGGCGCAAGGAATAAACCAAGGGGTTCGTTCCGCTTGGAACTACGCTGCTGCCTGTTATTTCCTCGCGCCGCAAGGCGCACGAGAGTTTGAACGATCGCTCACCCGATGGCGCTGCGTGTCCGCGAGGCAGCGGCCCTACCGTTCTACGTCCAAGTTCAGCGCGTTGTACGCCGCAGATAAAACAAAGGGGCGAAGACCGGTGTGCGTGCTTTCGCATTCACAACTCATAAGAAGTGCTTAGGTGTATCTCGAAATAATATTAATTGTACAAGTGTTTTTCTAGAAAGAGACGAAGTTCACGGTCTTCGAAAAACTGTTTTCTCTTTGACAAACTCCTGAGAAAAAAATTGGTGACTTCAAACCTGAAAGGGACCATGAAATGATTTTAAAATCGAGTTTCATCCACCGCACGTCGTAAAAGGTGTGAAAAGAAACACAAAAACACAAAAATAGGGAGCCAAAAAAAAAATTATTTGCTATAGAACTTTTAAAAGAAAACTGGACTCTTTTGCGCCTTCCTTCCTTCGCCTGTTCACTACGATGCATCCGCGGAAATGGAGCACGTCAGCCAAATCCAGGTCGCCTATTGGGTAAGAGCCTACCTCACCAGCACCGCGATCGTAAACAATAAATAGCCGGCGAATGTTTCCTAAAAGTTTTGTTAAATAATATTCAGATCCACATTTTGTAGCATAATTAGAGATGTGTGGCGAAAATTGCCAAATTTGATAATGCTGAGAGCCAGGCGCCATCTATCGTGTGGTAAACGAAGGAACTACTGCGCGTGCGCAGTAGGGCAGGGCCGACAGTTAGTTATTGGTATGCCATTTTTATTCTGACAGACTGCACGTCACTGTCGAGCTATAACAGTTCGTGGGAGGTATACGTACAACCCCGGTCCAACCTTTCTTTGCCGAGTGTCGCGTCAGTATCGAGTTGCAAGCGCTTACAAACAGCGCGAATACAAGACTTCCATCAAGCGCGCGCGTCCGCTCCGAGTGTAAACAGGTATTTACGTGGCTCTTGCTGACACTCGTAGTTCAAACGTATCTTTTTTAACGTCGGCTCGCTTCTGCATCTCCGAAGCCGCGAAAAACGCCATCTACGTCGCTTTGCAAACGACTGACACGGGCCGGCCCTTCTGCCAACAATGACGGGGTGGTTGACTTCTGGAGTCTTCACCGGAAGACTCGCTGCACTTCCCAACAGGCATACCGGCGTATGGGACTAGTCCCATGCTGTCGCTGTACCGCAACATATCTCATTGAATTTCGCTCAGCTGCGATGCGGCGATGAGAGGCGCCGATTCAGGAAATACGTCGGTGACATCGGCGCAGTAAAACCTACCGGCGCACCCCAACTCGTTGCCGCTAACACTCCCATTCTCCTACTGCCGAGAGAACTTCCGGTTCCGGAAACGGTCTACGTCACGGCTTCTTTTGCGGTCAGTTGGAGAGAATGAAAAAGTCGATATTTCAATAATTTTTTGTGTAGAAGTTAATAAACCGAGACGAAAACGGATGCCTGTTCGGCATTCAGTGAACATTGACGGTTTAATGTAAAAGTTATCTGGAAAAAGTAAAAAGGTCATTTCATGGTCCCTTTAATAAATGCTTAGGTGCTCACGGACCAAATGATTACCTTTAACAAGTAGGCTTTATAGGGCTCTGGACCAGTCAACGGGAGTGTAATTCTGGTGTTGAGAGCTTCATGGTTTTTATGTTTGAATTCGTTCGTTTTGTGCATTTTTAGGATGAATGTAGTGCGTTCAAATAGCACAGGCGCACCATAACCCAACAAAATCCAAAATAAAACAAATAGAAACCTCGCCAGGTTTTCTTTTTACGTTATTTTCAGGCAGCTTATTTAGAGCAAAAAGAAAAACCTTAATAATCCTCCAAAACCTGGTTGATTGACTAGCTGAAGTGTAAAGCATTTTGTTTTTAAACGGTTGTCACTTTTTTATTGAAAACCTGTAGTTTTGCAATTGAAAAGCGACAGAGAAAGCAACCTGGAGGCAACAGAATGTCTTTAATCTGTCCATAGAAAAGTGGGTAAATATTCAAAAGAAAATCCCAAGAAAAGCTAGAGCATATCGAATGAAAAGCTGTTGATCTTTTAAAACTTCTAATGATATTTTTTAAACAGTGTTTGAAAAAAAATCACTACAGTTTTTTTAACGACGCCAAAGGCATGTACTGGCTTATTCCTTGCGTGTCGGGAATCGCATGTTTCATCTTCTTTACTTTTTTATTACCTTAGCTACTGCACTCGGACGTTTTTAGGGCATCGCGCTGGGCTCATCCCTGAGGTGATAACCATACATGAAATTACACAGCGCCGCTAGAGTGCTTTCATTTTTTAAATAATCAAACAAGACGAGGGCAAGCACACTATCGTCGCCGTGTAGCTCAAGTATCGGGGATTAATAAAGTTCAATATGTCTTGACAAAAAGATTAACTGTGGATTTGCCCTGTTGTGTAGAAGAAGGGGGCCAAAACCTTTTCGAAAGGACGGGGGAGGTGGGGGTGTATTGAAGTCACACAGACGGTCGCTTGTTTATATAAAGACGGTAACTGACGAAGCGTCTTAATTAGTAGAAATACCAAGAAATGGTCAATCCCTTATGTAACTTCTTTGCAGGACGTTTTATCAACCACTGTTCGCATATGTTGCACCCACGCAAAGTCTACACGGTAATACATAGTTGTGTAGATATAGTTATGGATCCAAATCTCTTCTGCAGTTCAGTTTGCATGGTTCACTTCGCTCTCGCAACCGAGACGCCGTGTGCAGGGAAATATACAGACAGGCCAGGGAGCACTTGTTCGTGTACGAAGAATTGTGGTATACGTGCCTGTGGCACCTTAACTTGGCAAATCACAGCGCTAGGATTGCTAATTTATGTCTCGAAATTGTCTTGAGCCTCGTCAAATATCTTATATCACAATCTAGACCCTCAGGCAAAGAGAAAGAAAATAACAGAAAAGGCGACACGCAATGTCCAACGCAGCTGAGTTTATTCAATAATTTATAGCCCTCCACATAGGCAGAAGAGAGGGAAGCTAAAAACAAAATGCCGCCGCGTAGCTACCCGGAAAGATAATCGGAAATCCCGTCAAAGCTATGTGAACCAAGCAAAAAAACCGCCCCCCCCCCCCCTGTCCTCCGGCTCGCCTGCGTCATTTTGTTCTTTTCAAATACTTGCTCACTTCGAAGTTTAACCCAGAAATGACTGAGCCGTGGTTGCATGATAGAGACGCAAAAGCGTGCCTTCCTATTCTTCCCTCCATTGCCGAAGTTAGCGAGGTCTGGCAAGAGGGAAATGGTATTGAAAGGAAAAATTATATGCTTTTTTTCACGCTCGGCGGTGGCAAGAAATACCTTCTCGTCGGAAGAAGAAACGAATTTGTGTGACATAAAGTTCTAAATAGGATATGAATACCTTACAACTTCATCTGAATATTTATATTCTCCTTGTTCGGCAACAAGTAAGGCATGTAACCTGTCTCAAACGTAAATTAAACTTTCGCACCCGTGGTGCAATAAAAATTCGGTACCGATCTTATAGTTTATTGTACATCTTAAGGCAAATCGTAGGTAAACACGCATATGACTTTAGTGCTTCCAATTGTATTTATTTATTTATTTTGATTCAATTTACTCTGTCGCCATAAAAGGAAGACACAATGCCCTTACGTCCCACGTTTTTTTTTTCTTTTTTACAACGAGTTAATGTACTTCATTTTTAGTTGTTCGTTATATACGGATAAGCCGTAGTCTATGTTTTAGCATCGTCCGTCTGTATATCTATCAAGAAAATTGTAGTGCATGGGTATTAGTGCATCAGAGATTTTAGCAAAAATGATCGCCGTTAATTGAAAGCTACGGGCGTTTGAAATGCTTTCGTAACCCTACTCGAGACACGAAAAAGAAAACATGCACACCAACCATCTCAAACTCAGCAGGGTTGCGGTGTCTGGAATGGTGCACTAACCTGTATGTTCCTTTTTTTCTTTGCGTGTCTCGGATTGGAGTATGGCAGTCATTCACCAGCTTGCCTGTTGTTTTAATCTTTCATTGTTTGGAATTTACGCCAACACTTGTGCCTGACTGTTCCCTGCTCCCAGGTCACTTCAAGCTGTCTTTATTTTAAGTTAAAGGTCAGGTAAAGACAATATAACGCACACTCACAGATGGGGTTGCTTTTGTTTTGTCAGTAGCCGCTCTGGGTATTGAACTCCCTTACTTTTGGTTATATTTAGTTTTAGTTTTTAGCGAGTGAGGTGTTTTGCAAATCCCGAAGTAAAGGTCCTGCGTACGACTCTGATCCCTCAGCCTTGTGTATGCTTCTCCTGCACACCTGCACAAAACTTCAGATTCTTCATACAACATATTTACAGTCTAGACATATGGAGGGCTCTTGAAGGTTGATGTTGCATCGATCAACGGTTCCAACCAGCTCTGCTCGCGCCGGTAGCCTCACTTCATCTTCTTCTTAGCACATGCTCCTTGGTCTTCTTTTCCTGTGAGATGTGTAGTCGGGCGCGTATCCAGATTTAGCGAGAAATGTCCTCAATATTTAATATCCTCCCCGCCGAATGAGCATTGCTCATTCGTTATGAGCTTCCAGTTGATGTAACAGTTGAATGGGACGTCTAATCGTTGTTCCTCCTGACAAACGGACCACGCAGGATCGGACGTGGTCGTCTTGTCCCGGGAACACTTGCACGACGCGGCCAGTTTTCCAGGTTTGTCGCGGATGGAAGTCGTCATGCAGTAGCACCAAGTCATTCACCCCTAAATTACTCGAGGCTGCCGGTGTGCTGTGATGAAATGACCTTAAAGTACAGAGATATTCCTGGCGCCAGCGCTTCCATAGGGTGGTCGATAGCGTCTCACGGTAATTCCAACGGCGAGTTAGATCGTTGGCTGATGAAAACATTGGCTCTCCTCTACGAGTTGGCAAGGAAGTCAGTCGTTTACCGACAAGGAAATGTGCGGGTGTCAATGGTTCTGGTTCGTTCGGGTCAGAGGAGATGGAGGTCAAAGGTCGAGAATTAATCACAGCCTCTCTCTCCGTCAATATGGTGCTCAGCTCTTCATAAGTTACGTAACTGCACCCCAGAACCTTTTTCAGAGCGGTCTTAACTGATCGAACCATTCGCTCCCAAAACCCGCCCCACCAAGCCGCTCGTGGAGCGATGAATTTCCAGTTGATGCCTTGACTGGACAGGTAGTTGAGTGACTCCTGTTCTCTCATTGTTTTTCATATCTTTCTGAATTCAGCAGACGCTCGGTGGAAAGTATTTGCATTATCAGAGTAGATCGTGTGGCATAGTCCGCGACGGGCCACAAAGCGACGAAATGCCAAAAGGAAACTAGCTGTAGACAAGTCGCTCACCACCTCCAGATGTATTGCTCTAGTGACTGCACAGGTCAGTAGCAGAATGTATGATTCCTTTATCTTGCCTTCGTCCTTGGTGAGGACAGGTCCGGCGAAGTCGAGTCCCGTGACTGCAAAAGGGTCCGCCTCCAACACTCGGTCTCGTGGAAGCGGCGCGACTGGTTCAGTCCAGGGTTGGGCAGAAATACTCAAAAATGTATTTGGAAATACAAATACTGGGATACATTAAAATAGTAGCTAAAATACTGATACTAAGCTACATCTGCAAAAATGTATCGCGATACGTATCGGAAATACATTCTAAAAAGAGGCAAAAAGTATTTGGAAATACAAATACAGGAGTACATTTTAGGGAGGGCAGAAATACAAATACAGAAATACTGATAGTGCAATACATTTTTCAAATTTTTTGAGACGCCAACTGAGATGAAGCTTCAAGTTTGAAGTGCATGTTTTCGATCCCGAAATTACTTTCCTGTAGGCTTGGCACTTTGCCTTGAAGGTAGTGGTTTCGGACGACAAGGAGTCTTCAATGGGCCCAAAAAAACGTTCCATCAAGTGCTGACCGCGGTCCCTTCCATAACATCCTGTCTGTCTGACGAGGGAATCCTGTCAACATTGGTCACATGATGTCACGGTGGACTGAACTAGTATTCCTTTTCTGTAGGTGTGTCCTTGAACATGAAACTTTACCTCGCTGCTGTATGAAAGTACAAGACGTTGTAGGTTACCTCGTTGAAGATCGTGCATGCAGTGTCATTTGGAATTTTTGAGAATAGTGGACCACCTGAGGCATCTTGGAATACATGTCTTATCTTCTGTTGTGGTTGAAAAAACGATACGGTGGCATCCCTGTTCTGAAGGTCCTTACTACCGACCCTCCGCCAGCGACGCACGGATTGCAGTCCTCAAGTTTTTGCCTAGCATTATCCAAACAGAGACCTTGTGGATTGCGAGCTGATATTGCCGGCACAGTTGCGAGCTGTCCGAGAAACAGCGGTCTCGAGACGAGTCGCAGGTGTACGAAGTCTGGGTCGGCACAGCGAGGCAACTTCTGGCCTCCTCCTGAGTTTGGGATCACCAGAGCAGCAGGCCACGTTCACGTCGGCTGATGACGTACCCTTGAGCCGTGCAATGTTACGGGCGCAGCCGCAGATGCATTCGAATATGTGTTAAACTTCACAGCGTGAGTCTTCCTACTATTTCAGGTCAACCACCGCCAGGCTGGTGTTGCAACGGAATGTGATTCAGCTTTGCCGGCTGGGTGTACTGTGTACGCCAAGGCGAGAGAGACGGTTAGCAGCGGGCATTGAATGCCAGCAAACAATGACTCAAGAAATCCCTAACTAAGAACCTGCGACAGAAGATACTCTGACTCCACTTCTGGCACGCCACCTGGTTCGAGTCCCCGATTACGCGACACTTCTTAGAAGAAAGAAGAGGACGCATAGAAAAATAGTTTGCAGAATCAAAAGGAACCTTGATCGGCATAGTAACAATGCCCCAGCATCTCCTTGACTCTGGTACCCTCAGAAGCAAAAAAAAGAAAAATGCGTTTGGACGTGTTTCCTTTTTTTTTTTCGGGGGGGGGGGGGGGGGTGGGTATTTCTCAAGAAATGTAACGAAATACATTTCATCCTGATTGTATCGCGATACAAAGAAACATTCCAAATGTATTTTGATACAGGAATACAGATACTGGCGAAAAAAATTTATCGCGATACAGAAATACAGATACGAAATGTATTTCTGAAATACTATCGCGATACATTTGTATCGCGATACTGCCCAACCCTGGTTCAGTCGCAGTCTTGCTGCTCATCCTTCTGCAGACAAGACAACGGCTCAAGGCCTTCTTAACTACTTGTCGAGCTCGGATGATCCAGAACGTCTCACGCAGCTGAGTTAGAGTGTCCATGCACCCTGCATGTAGCAGCCGTCGATGTGTGCTAAAAATCAGTAGTTCCACAAAGTGGTGCATCGAATGCAAAACGACAGGATGTTCCGTCTCATAACCGAGGTCTGAATGTTGTAGGCGTCCTCTCAGTCGTTGCAGCCCTCTGTCATCTATAAATACATTCGAAGTGCGCAGGTCTGACGAGCCACTGCACTGTTCGCCTCGTTCTAGTTGGTTTAGTTCATCCTCAAAGGCTTCCCTTTGAACTTGACGGAGCAACCTAAGACGTGCCTCCTTTACCTCTTCAGGTTCAAGTGGACCCTGGAAATTCTCTTTTGTGTGTCTACAATTATTGACAAAACGTAGCACCCAAGCAGTGACCCGTTGTAGGCGATTCAATTCTCCAAACTTTCCGATTTTACCACAGGCGTACAGGAGCTCGTAGCAGTGTGGCTCACAGTTAGTTCTGAAGTTCTTCTTTCTTCCTTGGCTGCGGTATCTTGGCTACCAATGGGCATTGTAGGCCAACATGTGGGTGACTCTGCCAGCCACTTTGGTCCTTTCCACCATAGGTCACACTTCTGTAGACAGTCCGGAGGGACGCCCCTGGTTAGTAAATCCGCCGGGTTCTCAGCTCCTGGGCAGTGTCTCCAGTTACTGGGTTCTGTCCTTTGTTGAATCTCCATAACTCGGTTTGCCACGAATGGTTTCCACTGAGTAGCCAGGCCCTTTAACCAGTGTAGAGCAATCATTGAGTCTGTCCACAGCGTCACTTCTGAGAGATCCGACTTAAAAACTCCCTTAAAGTAGGCACATAGTCGAGCGCCCAACAACGCTCCCATCAGTTCCAGTCTCGGTAGAGTCAAGGTCTTTACTGGCGCAACGCGCGTCTTGGCCATAACTAGGGTCACTGTCGTCTGGTTATCACAGTCACTACGCAAATACGCGACTGTCCCATAGGCCTGGGGGCTAGCGTCCGTGAAGACATGCAGCTCAGTTGCATGTCTTCACGTATGCAGCATAGCGACGAGGGATCGAAATGTCCTCGAGATGATGCAGAGCTTTTATCCAGTTGCTCCATCTCAGACTTACGCTTGGAGGCAGCGGAGTGTCCCAGTCCAGCCCAAGTGCCCAAAGTTCTTGAAATAACATCTTGGCTGTTATCGTCACTGGGCTGAGGAGGCCGAGGGGGTCGAAAATTCTCGCTGATGCTTGCAGTACAAAGCGTTTTGTGTCACGGTTGATTGCCAGAAGCTCCAACGTGCTTTCTAAAGAGTATTTAAGCTCGTCCCTCTCTCTATTCCACTCAAGTCCCAAAACATGCGTCACACCTGACCTCGGGGTGGGGGTATCACAGAAGAGGCTTCCAACCCCATCTTCGTCAAATCGTTGTTGCAATGACTCGCTGTTGGAACTCCACTTCCTTAGCTTCATTCCTGCTGCGCTCAATATTTGCTGGGCTTCCTTGTAGACGTTTGTTGCTTCTTCAAGCGTTTCACTGCCAGCAATCAAGTCGTCCACGTAAAGGCATTCGTCCAGTACTTTTGCAGTCTCAGACAAGTCGTCTGAGACGTTGACCAGGTGGTGCTTGATAGTCGCTGCCAGCATGAAAGGGCTGCTCGTTGCACCAAATGGGACGCGCGTCATGCGCCAAGCTTCAATCTCCGAACTTGTGAAGTCTTCTGTAGGGGAACGTGCGTACCACAAAAAGCGAAGGGCATCACGATCCTCCTGCTTGACCAGAATCTGTAAGAAGGCCTTCTCAATATTTGCGGTGAAGGCAATCGCAGGACGTCGGAAGTTGATGATCAGCTGTAACATGTCCGGATTGAGGCTTGGGCCCGTAGACAATGCATCGTTGAGGGACAGACAGCCTGGTGCCTTAGCAGACGCATCAAACACGATGCGTATCTTAGTCGTAGAACTGTCAGGTCTAAAAACAGTACGATGAGGCAAGTAGTAAACTTGTTTCCAAGTGGTATCTACCTCGCCTGCTTGCACTTTTTCAGCAAAACCTTCTTTCAGGTAGCTACGGATCGCTGAGTCGTACTGCGTCAGTCTTTCGGTGTTGCCTTTTAAACGCCGAACCAACTTGTCTAGACGCTGTAGCGCAACGGCTTCGTTTTTCTCTAGGGGTCGATTTAGGGGCTTCCACGGGAGGTTTGCCTCATAACGGCCCATGACCAGAGCTAGGGAGGAAGTGAAATCTTCTCTTACTTGTTCTTCCTCTTTTCCGCGCGGAGAGTCGTTCACGGAGATTCCGAGGCTCTCCAACTCCCAGAAGGCTCGAAGTTCGTTTGAGAGGCTCAAGGTCGGTTTTGCGACGCCGGTGTTCAAGACGGTTACAGCAGTGCAGGGCAGCACAGAAGAAACCTGAGGAACTGGGCCCTGCAGTGTCCAGCCAAAGTCCGTCTTCAGCGCGACCAAGGATCCGTGTATCTTGCGGACTTCCCTGCTCACCATATTCCAATAGTGATCTGCCCCCCCTAGGATTTCAATGCTCGGCTTGGAATTAAGGAAGGGTGAAAGGGTTACATTGGCTAATTCTAGCTCTCCCACGCCAGCAAGGTCAACCACGTTGTCGGGAAGCACCAACTGGTCAGAACAGATGTTTTCTATTTCAAGGGCTTCCAAGCAGTGTTCTTTGCGGTTGTATGGGCTTCGCAACCAAAGTCGTACTAGCCGACGTTTTCTCGTAGTTCCACCGGCTGTTCTGCCAAACGAATAGATGGTCACCTCCTCCTCGCCGATCACTTCCAACCTCAGCTCTCGTGAGAGCTGCTCGGTGACGAATGAACGTTGGCTGCCTCCGTCAAACAGACAGCGAGCAAGACGCTTCCAGTCTCGTCGGTCTACCCATACTTGAGCCGTTTGTAGTATTACGGCGTTCTTGTTGATGGCATTCAAAGACGCCAGGGAGTGGAGCTCGGTAGTGCCGGTCGCTCCTTGATTAGACGGAGGTGACGTACCACAAAGTGGAGTGATATGGCGTCGGCCACATTTGTCGCAGCGAAGGAACCGATTTCGATATTCTTTTGAGGTGTGTCCTCGCTTCGCGCATCTGTAACACCTCCCTTCGCTCCTTAGCCGTCTCTTCTTTTCTTCGATCGGAATCGCAGAGTTACATTGCGGCGCTTCATGTAATTCGAAGGAACAAAGAGGGCACCCGTCGTTTGAGGGTTTGGCACCCACTGCGAGGGAAGCAGCAGACCCCTTTCCTCGGAGGTTGTCGCTTGATCGATCTCTGTCGCTGTGTATTTTCAGAGGTTGCGGTTGGTCCCGTGTACTGCCGTCGTATACCTTCTCTCTGCTATCCAGCTCTACACGCATCGATCGCAGGACAGCCTCCAGATTTGAGCTTTCCGGTGTTTCATTACTAGTACTCTGACTCTTGTAGAAGTCCATGGCCCAGTCCGCGGGCAGGACGCAGAACAACGCAGCACACAGCATTGCCCCGTAGCTGTCAGAGTCGATGCCAAGAGTCCTCAGCGAAGCGATGTTGCAATGAACGTGATCGTATAAACGACGGAGGGCTCCGACGTCACTCAGCGCCTTCACTTTTGGCACGTTCAGCCGCTGCGTGAGGTGTTCTTGAACAAGGACGTCTTTCTTGCCAAATCTCTCTTTTAGAAGCTCCACGGCATAAGCGTAGCTGCTCTCCGTTGCTTGAATGCCGCTTAGCGCCGCCGCCGCCTTGCCCGTCAGCACCGTCCGCAGGTATAGAAACTTCTCCACGCCGGAGAGCTCGATGTTGTCGTGGATCGCCTGTCGGAACTGCTCACAGAAGGGAAGCCAATTCAATTTCTCTCCATCAAACCGTTGCAGTTCGAGCTTTGGAAGTTTAAGCTGTCCAGTTCGGCTCTGGGTTTGAGTGGTCGATCGTTCTGTGGTCTCGGTGACCCTGCTCTCGATAGATGACGATGTCCTTGTCTCTAGGCGTCGAAGACGTGTCCGCATTCGGGTGATCACACTTTGTGTCTTCCTGACGGCCCTGTATTCTTCGGCGAGGTTCTCGCTCTTTACGTGCACCTCGATGAGCGCATCTTGCTCCTTGAGTTCCCTTGCCAGGACATATAGCTCGTCCGTTATTTCTGCGAGGCGTTCTTCGTGATGAGGCCTGAAATCCTCAATTGACACCGCCGCTTGGATCTCCTCGCTTAGATGTTCAATTTCGGCTCGCGTCACCAACCTTTTCGTCTGGAGCCGCTCTATGTTCGCTGTTCGCTGATCTCGTATTGTCGCTGGAGTCCCGGGTTTCGGCACCAAAATATTCGATAATTTAGATCACTCCGGTTTACAAAAGAGATTTATACAACATATTTACAGTCTAGACATATGGAGGGCTCTTGAAGGTTGATGTTGCATCGATCAACGGTTCCAACTAGCTCTGCTCGCGCCGGTAGCCTCTCTTCATCTTCTTCTTAGCACATGCTCCTTGCTCTTCTTTTCCTGTGAGATGTGTAGTCGGGCGCGTATCCACATTTAGCGAGAAATGTCCTCAATATTTAATACTCCAGCTTTAAAATCAAAATGTTTCAAACTTTTTTAATTGAAGTTTGAACCTTCTAAACTGTTCTATGGCGATATGTTGTCCTCGGGTTTGCGTTATGCCTTGTATTTCCTTTTCTGCGTCATCGCACTCACTTGAATGATAGCGTCTTCTGCAGCTGCTTTGTGACCATACTCTGTAGCACTCACTCCGTAATGAACCTGTCTGCACATCCGAATACCTCATTTTATTCATTAATAATGACATTTAATAAAATGCGGTTGTCGTATAAATAAAAGTATGACCGTACTCCGTTGTGCCTCAGACAGCACTCGCTGACTCTTTATTTTCCTATCCCTAACGATACATTCGCAGCGCAGCAGCAGCGCTCGGAACCGGCACGCCACCGCTCCCACTCCCGGACGTTTGCTGAACCACTTAAACCCAATAATAATTCAGTAACACTACATCTTCCCCCCTTTAAAGTTCTATGGCCCTAATGTACAACTGAACTAGTCAGCTCGACGTTCAGTCATCAAATTCCAGTCTTTTGGGAGGTCTCACGATTCGACCCGACCGCGTATGCTGGAGTTCGACGGGAGATCTCGCTGTGTTCTGGTTGGCACTGCACGTTTCATCAGAGGTCTCCCGGGGCAAGTCCTGCGGCTGCGGCAGAGGAATCACCTGGCTGCGATTTCTTCTCAGGGTTCCAGAACTTGTTTCGAAGTACAAGGATCTGGGCGTTTGAGCATGGCCCACAACCGTGCCCGACGTGCGAAGCTCTGGAAGCCAAACCGGATCGTCCTCTTTGAGGGGTGCCAGTGGTCTTGCTCTGTGGCGCCTGTCATAATTCCGTTTCTGCCTTTATCTCTGTTTCTGATCCTTCCTTTTCCATGCTGACTGGTTGAAGGTTCGGGGCTTCAGTTGATCAGGATACATGGGAAGTCTGCTGCGGGGCCTTCTCCCCATGAGCAGTTGGGCGGGACTGAGCCCTGTAGGGCCTGGCGTGTTGCGGTAGTTAAGCAGCGCCAGATAAGGATCTGCACTCTTCTTCACAAAGCTCTTGATTGTCTTCACCATTCGTTCATTTCCCTTT
This sequence comes from Ixodes scapularis, assembly GCF_016920785.2. Taxonomy (NCBI): domain Eukaryota; kingdom Metazoa; phylum Arthropoda; class Arachnida; order Ixodida; family Ixodidae; genus Ixodes; species Ixodes scapularis. Next base: position 82,976,766 of record NW_024609835.1, read on the forward strand.
TTGCTTGGGGGTACCTCGGACTTGTGATACATGTTGAAACCAGTAACGCTGGGCGAAGTTCTTGAATTCTGTCGCGGAACATTGCGGATCATTGTCCGTAACTAGAACCTCCGGTATCCCATGTCGGGCGAATATACTCTTCATTCGCTCAATAACAGCCTTTGCTGAAGTGGAGGACTGAAGAATGGCGACTTCGGGATACCTGGAACGGTAATCAACCAGCAGGAGATAGTTCACACCAGTGAGCTGGAACAGGTCAGCGGCGAGTTTCTGCCAGGGCAATTCTGGCATTTGAGACGACAACATCGGTTCTCGAGCTTGATTCTTGTACATCGCACATTCTGCACACTTGTCTACGATGTCTACTCAGGCCCCGCTAATTCCCGGCCACCAAACGGACTCCCTTGCCCGTGCTCGACATCGTACAATCCCTTGATATCCCTCGTGGATCCGCGTTAGCATCTCTGCTCGAAGACACTTGGGAATGATAAGCCGGAGTCCTTTCAACAGTAGGCCTTGGCACACCCTTATGTCACCTTGCTCTCCAAAGAACGGCTTCAGGTTCCATGAAAGTTTGCTTTTCGATGGCCAGCCGTCCTCACAGTACTTGAACAAGCTTGCACAGCCTTGGTCCTCCCTCTGGAGCTTCCAGATCCTCTGAAGAAGGTCCTCCGACGCCGGCAGCGTGCTGATTGCCCCCAATACAAATGACGAAACCTCGGCAGGGTTTAACATGCCCTCAGATGACGCATCCTCGCAGGGCGCTCTCGAGAGCGTGTCAGCTGTTGCCATGTTCTTTCCTGGGATGTATTCTATCTTGTACGTATATTGCATCAAGCGCATTCGAAACCGTTGCACCCGTGGGGGCAGCATATCCAGGTTATGCTGGCCCAGCAGTGGGACCAGGGGCTTATGGTCTGTCTGAAAAACGAACTCCAGTCCTCGGAGATACTCTTCAAATCTCTCAGCCGCCCATGTCAGTGCGAGGGCTTCTTTTTCGATCTGCGCGTAGCGCTGTTCCGTTGGAGTAAGAGAACGAGAAGCGAACGCAACTGCACGGAGCTCAACATCTCGTTGTTCTTGAAGGAGCACCGCTCCCAGGCCATGGGATGAGGAGTCGGCTGAGACGATGGTACGAGCAGAACTGTCATACTTTGCAAGGCATCTCTCTGACGTGATCATTTGCTTCACTTTGTCAAGGGCTCGTTGTTGCTCCAATCCCCAAGTCCACTCATTGTTCTTCTGAAGTAGTTCACGAAGTGGTGCTGTCACTTGCGACAGGGTGGGCAAAAAACGTGCAACAGGGTTCACCATACCGAACACCCGTCGGAGTCCAGATACATCTGTAGGGGCAGGTAGAAGCTGGATTGCCTTGACCTTCTTTGGATCTGCTCGGATGCCATCCTTGTCGAGGATCACTCCTAAAAACGACACCTCAGTGACGCCAAGCTGACACTTGTCGGGGTTGAGCGTCACACCGCACCGGGCGAGTGGCTGCAAGGCTGCTCTCAGTCGGTTGTCGTGTTCTTCTCGCGTGGCTCCGTAAACCAAAACATCGTCCATTTAATTGTGGATACCTTGATGTCCGTCCAGAATCTCTGTCATCTTTTTCTGGAAAACTTCAGGTGCCGAGGTTATACCAAAGGGCAGTCTCTTGTAGCAATATCTCCCAAATGGTGTTATAAACGTGGTCAGCTCTTGTGACTCGGGGCACAAGACAATCTGGTGAAATCCAGAGTTTGCGTCTAGTTTGTAGAAAACCATTTCTTCACTGATGTTCGCCAGAACTTCCTCCACGGTGGGCATGATGTGTCGCTCTCGACGCACAGAGACGTTCAGTTTTGTAAGGTCGACGAAAATTCTGATGTCGCCCGATGGCTTCTGGACGGGTACGATAGGAGCACACCAGTCGGTCGGGCCGTGAACTTTTCTGATGATTCCAGTGGCCTCGAGTCTCTGCAGCTCCTTTTCGACTGCTGGGCCGGTTTGCTCATCTTGTGGCTGCGGTCGCGGCTGCGGCCAGGAGGGATTTTTACGTAACGTGACCAGCTCCATGGGGACATGGAAGTACCTAGCGTCCCTGCCTTATGGCGGAGTGATCCGCATCGCTTCAAGCACAAAAGCCTAATTTCGCTCGCAGAAACTGATTGCAGGGACTTTCATCTGGAACCTAATTGACTTCCCCTTTATACTGTAGGAGCGGTAGGTAAAGTTACGGCCAAGGAGGGTAAATAGGAGCCAAAATAAAAAAGAAACCACTGGAGATAAAAGCGGTAGCAGTATATTTATCTACCTCCGCCGGTGCCGGCGCCTAAAATGTCTACTAACTTCTTTGTTTTCAGATCCACTGTACCGATTGGGTGTATTTGCTGCTCCCCCTAACTGCAAAACTGATGTTTTACAAAGAGTCAAACGCTTGCCCATTCCACCGAAGTGCAAGTCGTTCTTTTTTCGCTTTCACTCGCGGACAATACCTGTAAAAGAGTGGCGAGAATCACGGGGTTTTGACGTATTTTGGAGCACAAACTGCAGGCTCTGCAAAAAAACGGAGACATTCACTCATGGATTTGTGCTCTATGTTGATGCAGTCTTCTTCTGGGACGTTTTCAAGAGGACAGTGAAAAAAGACTTTGAAGTCGAAGAAAGTAATTTCCGTTACCTACATTTTGGAGACCAGTTAGATACGGTTCTCGACACATTAGTTGTGATAGGTTTATATAGCCTGTGGAAGACACGGAAAGTTGATACGGACGGAGGGGTTGCCAAACCGTCTTGGGTGAACTTTAAGAATATTGCCACATTCGTTTGTCAGAGCATGCTGTCGTGCTGCGAAGATAATGAAGAATGGAAACAAGTCATAGAAAGCATCAGTCGTTCACCGGACGTCATATGAGTCTGTGTCACTAGACCAGGATTTTAACAGTTTAGGGCCCTCTTTACCAACTCCCTGTAGAGGAAAACTGAAGTGTGCTGTACATCCTTTGTTTCCAACTATTTCCGAGCTTTCTATTATTTCTAGTAACACTCTCCTTGTATAGGTTGACAACCGTTCAATTCTTTCGTGTCGTTGACGCTTTGTACATAATGTAAATTGTACATAGTGTTCTCGTGTATATAGCCATGTAAATAAACACTTTTGAGAAAAAAAAAACCTACTGCTATGGTCGAGAGGTTTAAGCACCGGTACTTGTCCTCGCGGCGTGAAAGTTCCGGGTTCAAATCGCGCTAGGGACTTCTTTTTTTTTTTTTTTTGTATTTTGTGAGCGTCTTACCTTTTAGCTGTGATCCTTTTTAGGAAATCATCCACTTGCACTACTGCGCCTTACACGGTTTTTTTTTCTGTTAGTCCCACCTGTTCAATCGAAACATCGGGAAGAAAAAAAAAAAGATGAACGCAAGTTAACACGCTAATACTATCATTTCATTCCATTTGTTGATCCAAGGTCATTTTAGGAGTTTTCATTGGAGTGAGGGACCTAGAATGACTTGGGATCATAAATGGAATTAATTATAATGAATTCCATTTGTTGTTCCAAAGTCATTTTAGGTGTTTGCATTAGAGAGAGTGTTTACGATGTCGACACCTGATTCATTTTTGCATTCGGTCGTGATCGTCCGCTAATCTAACTAAAATTCAACAAGTAATTTGGTAATATTACAAAGCGATTGCCACAACAAAATGTAAAGAGTATAAATATACTTTTTGTCACATTCCATGCAAGTAAAAGTATGATCGCTTTTATTTCGGTTTTACTACTTTCTCAGACGTTTGACTTGCTGCCTTGCCTGTAGGATTTCGCTCAATCAGTGTAGTCACAGTTGCTAGTCTTTTTTTTCTGCTTTTTGCTTGTTTTTTTTCTAATGGTCACAACTGCAGTTTTTATTAGTCCTAAATAGGCGTCTTTTGTTATTGAAAGGAATCGTAGCAAGAGCGTTGTATATTTAAGAACACATAAAACTAGTTGCTTGGGAAAGGATGTGTGTTTCGGCTCCGTTAGTGTGAAAGCCATAGCGATGCAGTTATCTTGGTTTCCTTTTAATGAACATTATGAAATTATTGTATTAGCGCGTTAACTTGCGTTGATCCTTTTTTTTTTCTTCCCAGTGTTTCGATTGAACAGGTGGGACTAACAGTAAAAACCGTGTAAGGCGCAGTAGTGCAAGTGGATGATTTCCTAAAAAGGATCACAGTTAAAAAGTAAGACACGCGTAAAATACAAAAACAAAATAAAAAAGATGTCCCTAGTGCGATTTGAACCCGGAACTTTCACGCCGCGACGACAAGTACCGGCGCTTAAACCTCCCGGCCATAGCAGAACGCGCGAGGCGCCGGCGCCGGCGGAGGTAGATAAATTTGCTACTACCGCTTTTATCTCGTGTGGTTTTTTCTTTATTTTGGCTCCTATTTACCCTCCCTGGTCGTAACTTTACCTGCAGCTCCTACAGTATAACGGGGCGGTCAATTGGACTCCAGTTGAAAGTCGCTGCAATCAGTTCCTGCGAGCGACATTAGGCTTTTGTGCTTGAAACGATGCGGATCTCTCCGCCATAAGGCAGGGACGCTAGGTACCTCCTTGCCCCCCCTAGGAGCTCGTCCCGTGACGTAAAAATCCCTTTCGGCCGCGGCCGCAGCCACAGCCGCAAGATGAGCAAACCGGCCCAGGTCTCATCGGAAATGGAATCCGTCTTGGCGTGCTGACTGCAAATGGTTCCGCGTCAGGTTTGAGCTGAATTCTGTGTTCCCCTTGGATCGTTTCATGATTTTGGAACACTTCCGGACATATACTTTCGTACTTGGACTTGTTGTGGGAGACGTCGTTGAGAAAGCGAACCATCCCGAGGGACTCGATTGCTGGCATTCCCAGCAGTGGCATTTGGAGTTCTCGAACGACGTAGATAGTCTCTTCTGAAACCTTGCCCTGCCACTCGACCACAGCCTTGAACTTCCCCAGTACGTCCAGGCTTTTCTTGTTCGGTCCCTTTAAATCCTCGGCTTGCAAAAGTCTTGGCAGCTTGCCAGCGAAGTCTTCTCCGACGACGGTGACGTCAGTGCCTGAGTCAATCTTTGCTCGAAGCGGGTGTCCGTTCACTGTCACCACAGCCAAACGCGCGTTCGTTCCGCTTTGGCATACGCTTCCGAGGAATGAACCGCTCTCAGACGCATGCACTTCTGCAACGTGCGTCTTACTGAGGTTTGATAGCGCTCTTCGGTATTTCCTGGCGAAATGTCCAACTTTCTTGCATTTCATACACGCTTTGTTTCTTGCCGGGCAGTATCGCTTCTGGTGGGGACCGTACCCACAATTCTCGCATGCTTGTGTCAGCGGCCCGGCCTCGATCTTCGGTGCGCGTACATCTCTCTTGCGCGGCGGCTTGGAAACGAAGTCTGCATTCAAGGCCGCGTCCTCGCTGCGTCGCGAAGGCTCAGTTTTCGCCAGGTCCTTTTGCTGTTTTCTCACGGTCTCTCTCAGTCGGTCTTTTGCCAAAGCTGTGTCCAGCGTTAACTCGGCATCCATTTGAATCGTTTCTGACAGCTTCGCGTCTCGGAGGCCCACTATAAACTGGTCGCGGATGAGTCTTTCTTTCAACTCGCCGAACTCGCACCGTGCCGCCAGTGTGTGCAGTTCGGTAACAAACTGCTCCACTGTCTCCTCCGCTTCCTGTACACGTCGGTTGAAACAGGCGCTTTTGTAGACGACGTTCTTTGAATGCTCAAAATCGGCGTTGTACTTCCCCTTTACGAGCTCATAGTTCTTGAACTCAGCGTAGCGTCGGTGAGGTTAAAGGTCTTCAGAATTTCTCTTGCTTTTCGTCCCATGCAATACAGTAGGGATCTGGCCTGTGCCTCCTGGGTTCTTTCGCTGAGTCCGGATGCGAACATGTAGTCTTCGAACTCGTCGGGCCACGCCAACCACTCGGCCACGTTGTCGAAGTTGAAGGGGGGCGGCTGTTGGACGCTGCTCATGATTTTCGGTTGCGTGGAAGCGGAAGGCTTTTGACCGCTGGAGTCTGACTGGTCCTCGTCAGACATGCTTTTCGGCAACGGCGGTGGGAGTTGTCACTTCTGACACTATGTCGTATAAATAAAAGTATGACCGTACTCCGTTGTGTCTCAGACAGCACTAGCTGATTTTATTTTCCTAGCCCTAACGATACATTCGCAGCGCAGCAGCAGCGCTCGGAACCAGCACGCCACCGCTCCCACTCCCGGACTTTCGCTGAACCACTTAAACCCAATAATGATTCAGTAACACTACAGCGGTGATACAGTTTGTTATCAGTGAGAGAAGGCAAACTTCGCCAAGGCCCTAATGCCGGTGTGCATGCACGTGCAGGAAGCAGGTTCGGTGCCCCTCCAGTCGACGTATAGGCTATAGCAGCACTCTTCATTCCGACCGTCACTTCTGCGAAGATGGTTTCTTAATCCTGTTCTTGTCTGTTGCCACGCTAGGGTTGGAAGCCAAAGGTAATGAAATAGGAAGTAACCTGGGACCTGTACCATATTTTATCTGTGCTTCGATTTGTTTTCTCTAATCGTAATTTTGGGAATATTATTACTCTGCTCTAGATTATTTGCCTAATAATTGAGCAAGCATGAGACAAGTTTAATTAATTTCTAGCCTATAAAAGTAACCGATTAGACGTGTTTTTATTTTTTGTTCTTTTATAAAATATATGGTTCGCATGTCATTTTTTAGTGTTCTAGACGTAATTGCCATGCGCAAGTTTCGGTAACGGTATTGTTTCTTTTTCTTGTGTAAAGATATACGAAGACGGTTCGGGGTCAGTAACTCAAATTCAAGAACCCTATAAGTGCGCACATTCGCACGTGTGTAAATCATTCTTATTCACTTGGACGAAGCGTGAGCAAATGTGACACCAATATAAGATTACGTAACTCCCGCCTAGTTATCACAACCTGATGACGCAGGTGGAGGAATAACCATAAACAAGGCAGAATTTCTAAAGATAAATACATCTTCCACGCATAAGAAGCATCGATCACAAACTTGCTTTTCATCTGCATATGCTAGCATAAAACTAAAGTTAATACAGCAATCACCATTTGCCGTGGTTATTTCTGTTACAAGCGAAGGCTACACAGGGTGTGGCAAACCATCGTTGTGTTCGTCGCTTTCCCGATTAATTCCTATTCTTATCATAGGTGATTATGTAATATGATGGTCTGCAGCGTTATAACAAGATAATAGGAGTTGGCTACCCGATTAACTGTCAAAAACTATTATTGAGTGCAAAAGCCGATTACGCGAGACAAGCGTGACGAAGATTATTCCTCGTGCGAGACAGACCCATACTGATATATTATTTTACCTATAAATAATTCCGTGCCACTAATTTAAGCCCATGCCTAAGGTTGCTACTAAAAATATCGTCCGATCTAGCCGCCGCTTATGAATCGTGTCACGAAAGACAGAACGTTTTTCTGGAGCGTCTGTTTCTGTGTGAATCAGTGCGCCGCGATTGCATACGCTAACACTTCAGGACTGATGAAACGTTAGTGGAAGAGCACTCATAAATCATGATTCCAGCATGCCAAGGAGGTTTCTCAAAGCTTACCGATTCCTTTGCAAAAACGTAGACGCATCGACCTTTTTTAGAGTGTGGGATGTGCACCCAGCGTGCATCGCAGTGATATATACATTTAGCCAAAGTAAGTACTTGAAACTTGAAACATATCTTGAAAACTAAACAGATTTAGGCCACTTCATTGTTGCATTTTTGTTCCAAGCGAGAGCAGTTCCGATTGAGGCATGTGGTGTGGGCCTTGACAGAGGAGGACGAATAGTTGGAGGATGGAATGCCACTGAAGGGGAATTTCCCTGGCAGGTAAGCGCACTACAACTGGTATCGGGCGTTGTTTAAACGCGGTTCCAATCGTCTGCATGTCCGATAAGATTCTTCAATGATTGCTTTACTGTTTAGAGTCTTGAGTACAATGCGCGTACTCTCATTCTTACCGGTGACTTTTTCGTGTCGAAATGGGAAGATGCTGGCCGACTAGGGGGGGTCTATGCGAAAGGAGAACTAAACAATAAGTGGATAGTAGTGAAGTAATTATTCTGTTTGACCTACAAGGCAAATACAAACCAAACAACAAACTTTAATTGCCGACAACTTCCATGTAATACATAACATTGAAAGAATAAAACACGGAGGACCAAGCACAGGACTATTACTTTCTTTCATTTAGCAACGACATTTATTTTGGGCAGAGACATTGCACCCTGAACGAGACCGTGTTTTTGTGTGTTTTTGTGTTTTAGACTTTCAATTTTATGTATTCATGTTCAATCCACTCGGCTTTACCATTCCAGATTATCTTCGCTGTTTTTTTTTGTTTTTTTTTGTTTTTTTTATTTATTTCACTCGGACATTTTGAAGGAGTAAATTCGTGTGGCGGCACTCAGCACCTGGCATATGCAAATCACGTTAATACATCTTAAATAAATTATGATGTCTTTCCTATTATGTAGGGAAAGGCGTAAGTGAAGAATAGCTATATAGTAGCTGGCGAGTTAAAAACCTCAAAGTGGGATCTCTTCACGGTTCTTGCATTGTGATTTGCTCTTAAGCTCCTTGGGGAGGTAATAAAATGCTCCGCCCAGCCACCGCCCTGCGTTGCCTTTCTTAAGCATAATAATCTTATTGCATGGAGAGTTCCATCTTATCGCTCTACAGGCGATGATGCTTTTTTTATTTTTTTATTGTCGTTAACTGATCAGAAAGCGAAAGAACGAAGCAAGAAGCGCGGCTATAACAAGCAACGCCCTGTGTTTCTTGAGCTGTCGGGGTCAGTATTTTTGGTTATCCCTCGTTGTACGGTGCATCGCGTAGGACTGTAGAAAAGTAACATCTTAGTCGAACTGATCCCTCAAAAATTAGAGTTGTTCCGACTTGTCTGGCATTTCACAATGGCGTATGCCGAATAAGTTGTGTTTCGTTAATAAAACGAAACGTTTAACACGAATACCTCGCTGTATTCACAAAAAGTTTGGGTCGAAGTGGGCAAGCGCCTGCTTTTTGTCTCGTTATTACGAGCAACTAACTTTATGGAAGCTGTTTCATTTAGGAGGAGGAGAGGGGATGGGGGAAGGACGCGTTTATACGAAAGGGACTCTTACCCGGCACTCTGTTCCACTGCAGGTGTCTCTCCAGCACAAGAACTCCAGAGACCATTTTTGTGGGGGATCTATCATTGAACCGGACATCGTTGTCACCGCTGCGCATTGTGTAGAGGGGCACGTATATGCTCTGCTTGATAAGAATAATGTTATGAGTTGTGTGCTTTCCTTTCTAGGAGAGGTCCAGAGCATTTAGTAGTCCACGCTGGAATCGTGGACCTTGAAAACCCGACGAACTACAGCCAGCGCCGTGATGTAAGCCTCACACCGTTAAAAAAAGACGGCATCTTATTTTTTTGTATTGATAAAGATTTGATTTTGTGTAGGCTTGAGAAATATTTTACGACTGAGAGTCCATTAACCACTCTGTTCACCAACAGGTGAAGTTATGTTTACTCTATACTCGTTGTCACGTCAGCGCATTATTATTCATGCGCTTCGCGAAGTAGTTCTTAAAATATTTCATTGCTGAAGGAAGAGGTTGTACGTCATTATAAAATGACGTACAAACTCTTCCTTGTACAAACATGTACGTCATTATAAAATGCAATAAACCTAGACTAAGATGCAGCTACGTAAACCTTAATAATTAAACATGCGTCGGAAAGTAGGTAACGTTTCACAAAATTACGACTTTTGTTTGTTGTTTTTCTACGGTTTTAGAGGTGAATGCGAATGGGGGGGGGGGGGGGGGGGGTTGGTGCAAAGGCATTTCGGAGAGGAGTGCATAATAACAGTGAGGCATTCATATATACCGAGACAAAAGTTAATGAAGCAATGATTAAAAAATTACTTTTCTTGAGAAAACAAGACATATTCTATAAAACAGCCTCGTTTCAATTCTTGCATATAATGCGTCTATTTCAACAAAAGCCGATAGGCGACCCAAAAAATAACTAAACAGTATGACAGTATATATCCACGTTTATCGCTGAGCACGTCAGTCGAATTCGACAGCTGGGGATGTCCTTCATTCACCCAACGACACAATAAGATTCGTTGTTTGAACCTTCTGGAATCGTGTACAGATCGAATGTAAAACCGGAGGCCGCCAAGGCGGGAAGCAACAGAACCCATTGTCAACTTCGAACTTTGGAACCAGAGAGAACCACTTATAGGAGGGAATCCCAGATTAATCAGCACTAGCTGAAGCATAACCCTGCCGTTTATTCGAGCGCGTCACTAGAACGACTTTTCAGCGTCACCGGAGATGTATGCTCAAAGAAGTGGGGCAACATAACAGATGAAAACTTCATCAAGCAACTACTGCCTAAATGAAACGGCTACAGAAAACAAACAAACAAAAAAAAAAGGAAACAATAAGCCACGAAACAAAAGCAGCTTTGTATTTGGTCGTAGACTTTAGAAGAAAAAAATCCCGCTTTTTTTAGGTAAAGCAACGCGTTCCATTTGGTAATCAGGAATGAATAACTTATTTAGTTACTTTTTGAGCGAGTAACGAGTATTTGCGTTTAGTTTATTTATTTTTTTTTTGGTGGGGGGGGGGGGGGGGGGCTAACATATACATGTCTGCTAGCGATATATTACTAAGTTTATTATGGGCACTTGGTGTGGATCTCGATACCTGATGTTTATGAACGGACTAATCAATTAAGAATAGAATGCGAGTTATACGATTGTAAATAAAAGAACTAATTGCCCGTTCTCGTCATTGCTCACAGGTGGAAAAAATTATCGTCCACAAGTCATATCGTAGTGCAGACTTTGCCAACGATATAGCTCTGCTCAAGTTGGAAGTCCCATTTAACTTTACCGAGAGCTACGGGGACATCGGCACTGTCTGTCTTCCCGCCAAGGATCTCCTGCTGGAGGGCAAGATAGTAGTCACCGGCTGGGGACGCACAAAATTCGGTGATGGACGCTTGAGTTGTTATAGGTGTTTAATTGGCGCCTATTGAGGCAGTGCTGAGGTCAGTTTTAGCACCTGCATAACTACCATAAATGTTTGTTTTTTTTGTTTTTTGCTGAAGACGGATTTTTAAAAACTCGCAAACTTGGGAATGGCAGGTGCACGTTTCTCACATTTAAGAACTTCCACTTTTCACAGTTGCGTGATTGGAAAAGTTTTATTAATGTAAAAGTATCGTTCTTCAAGCAAGTATAGTCCCTGACCGGATAGAAAAACGGGGCATCACTTATTTTGATCACGCTTCTTGCTCGCCAACATTGCTATTTTTCCGTGCTCTCCAGTAAAGTGATGCATAACTCGCAAAGCGAACAGGCGCTCTAGAATAAATTAAACAGTTTGCGCGTCATTTCTTTTATATATATATATATTTTTTTTTTTTGGCGTGGCTATAACTAGCATTCAGTTTGCAACACCATACATATTGTAACTCGCTGGTAAGGAGCTATGATGCTCTTATTTCTTTTCATATCGCACAGCGGTAGATCCCTTCACCCAGTCAAACCAAGTTGGAAACTTCAATGAATTCGAGAAAACAAATTATTGTGACTTGAAATAGGGGTTACTAGTTCCTGTCCGTCTATAAATGCTTTAAAGCAGCATTGAAGCAAATAAGTGACTATCAAAATTTTTCCAGAGCTAACGCGTGATACAAAGGCTTCCGCCCAAGTTAGCTCGTTCCGGATGTGCACACTTTTAGGCAGCTGTATTCCGATGCAGTTACAACTGGCCCGTACGTTTTGTTGTTGCCTGTTCTGGGGCCCTAATCTGGGGCCCTAATCTGGATATTTGGCGAAAAAGTCGGTGAGAAATCCCGCGGCTCTGATCGGCCGGCGCCAAGGTCAATTGCGGTGTTGGCTAATCACGCCCGCCAGATTTCTCGCCGAGTTTCTCGCCAAGTGTCCAGATTAGGGCCCCAGATAGAGCAATGGGCTCGCGCTTGGAGCCTTTTCTCCGGTACATCATAAGGTGAAACAGAGCATAGCAGACAGCGTTCGCAAAATGGCGTCAGTGGTACCTGGCTTCACGCGGCGGTACCGTGCGTGCTTCCATTCATTCGGCGTTCGTTGCCATGATTACGGCGAGGAAAGCAGACGAACTTTATGTTGTGGAGGAACGCTGCGGCGCAACGATACCAGGTGCGTTTTAAGGCCCTTCCCGCATGCTTTTCGATTGGCGGAAGGCGAACAAAAAGAGTTCGAAATAAGGACTTAACGAAGAAGGCTACATTTCTCCAGCGCCTCATAATTTGAAGAGCCTTGCACGAAAAGTATGTTTTTAGACCAGAGTATGGAAATAGTTTTTTTTTACAACGACATGGGTCTAAAGTATCCATGTGCCAGCGAACTACCCCGCTTCCCACGAGCCCCAATTTCTTTTCTTTTTAATTCCCTTTTATAGTGGCTTTTGATGACACTCAGCGAGTTTCTAATTGAATCCAAATGTTTATTTTCGCTGATTAGAAATATAATAAATACGTTGTACTTAATTATTTCATTTATCGTGACGATTAGCCCCCTATCTTATGCCCGTCCCCTGGCTGCATAGCTCGCCCTCATAAACCGCATTAGTAACGCTTTCACAATTTTTTTTTTTTTTAACAATATAATACAGCAAGAAAATATGTTTTTTTTATTAAGTCATCTGTTTGCTGGAATTACAGAAGACTCAAAACATAACTCACAACTCGAATTAGTTCTTGTTTTGTTCTTACAGAAATGTACCGCACTGGCTAAATTGCTCATCTACAGATGAGACACCAGACGCCCCCTGAGGCAGACTAACTTCCGGCTGTATAAACATACACAGAGGAATTTGCTTTGCTTTGCTTAAAGAAAGAAGAGGGAGACGTTACTTGTCGCTTTTGCGTGTGACTTGGGCAGAGAGCTAAAGTTCTGAGAAGCGTTGTGTTATTTAGCAGTGTGTGTTGTCGTAGTAGAGTAAAATGTGCTGTGTATTTCTTTTCCGTTTTGCAGTTGGTATGTTTTTTTTAATTTTTACAAATGCAGAGTTTTCTCGTATAACACGATACTGCCAAAACTATGCAAACTCACAATTATCTAGAATACGTGTAGCAGTTTTTTATAGAGAACTCTTAACCGCGTTCGTTGGAAGACCGAAATACAAAATCATATTTAGTGATGCTGAAAACATAGCAGCACCTCGCGTTATGACTATAGTTGCTCCCAAAAACTATTTCTAGGTCAAGTGATTCCTCACGCGTTTTTTATCATGCTGACTGGTCCGGCTGTTATACATTTTACAGCTGAAATGTTTTATTTACATAAACTTCCAGATTTGCCCTTCTGACACTGTATACTACAGTTTGCATCCAAAAGTTTTGCTTCTTTTTACGTGTCAAAATGGCAGCGTTCCTTAAGAAGCGCTTTTGCGTATAACCATGGGCTTTTTGTTTTGTTTTGATGTATAATAAAGGCAGTATTTAAATAATTTGTCTCTTATTTTTTTTAGTTAATCGTTCGATCACTCGTTTACACATTTACTTTATTTATTGGAGAAGAGCAGAACCGAAGGTAATGTCACTTCATTGATGTTGATTTTTTATTTGTTTATTTCTTCTGTCACATCCACATTTCACTTTTGTGGATAGGAGTGTCGGTCAAGCTGTCCATTAACAGCAATAAAATATGCAAAACAAACACGTCACACCCTTGGAATCCGCTCTTCGTGTAGGGCCTTTCTTCTGACCAGCTCGGTTTCCCATCGCTCACTGTCATAGATCGTTTGTCTTTTGATTGTTTCTTGAGGCGCAGCTTTTCGTTCTCGCTGGAAAAGAATAAAAATAAATTTCGCCATTCATAGAACGTTGATTTTCAGAAACATTCCTTAGTCCAGTTACAAATCTGGCGATTGAGAAATTAAAAATTAAGCAAAGACGAACAGTCTTTCAGGTTGCGAGTCAACAATGAGTGAACGCTGGATATCCTTCAATTGTTCCCAGAGTCTGGCATTTTCTTAACTGGTGAAGGTATTTTCAGGATCCTTAATTTGCACCAATCTATTCCTATCTCAAGTTGTATTAACAAGCGTGATTGCTGCTTTCACAGATTCATGTAGAACATGAGAGTCTACGAAATGCTTCAGCAGCTGCAAAATGCTGTTTCGTAAAGCGATATTTTAAACCCTTTTCGATAGCCTTTATAAATAATTAACTATAAGGTTGAATTAAGACAGATGTTCGGCTAGGCCCGGCTATTCTTTAACAGCCATGTCTGGCGTCTTTTTCTTCTTTCGCTAACCTCTTAGTATAAAAGCCAACAATATATCCCCATGGACATTTTCTGAATGGAAAGGGAAATCTAATCTTGAGCGTTCTCATTTCAGGCGGACATACATCTTTGCATCTGCTTGCTGTATCAGTTCCTGTAATACAATCATTTGAGATTTGTAACCTTGCATCTTTGAACCGTTACGATCCCGAGATCAAGTTCTGCGCCGGAAGCCCCGGAAAGGACGCGTGCGAGGTGAGAGATGCCTAGCAGGTTCAGGCTTGGCTCGCGTAAATTCCAGTAGAATAGGGTTCTTAAAGCAACCTTGAATAAAATGTCAAACTCCCAAGCTAGGACGACAACGGTTTGCCCTTCCCATAACTGAAGGGCTTCTCAGCGGCATATCTAACTCAAGCAGGCACATTACGTTGATTCAAGGTTAATCTTTAGATGAGGTTTTAAATGCAATGATACATTTTTAAGTAACGGGTCAGTCATAAATTCACTTAGACATATTGGTAAAAATATGCGGAGGGTGACCCAACTGGATTGGTGAATTGGATTTACGCACAGCATATTTTCATAAAATACACACCTGAACCTATAATATTTATTAGCCTAGGAGGACATATCGCAAGAAATACTAGCCGTGGTTTTGCATGTTTTATCTTACAAAAAATAATATCCTGATAAAAACTACACGGGGGATGGCATCAGCTCATCTAGGCTAGGAACGCAGTCGGTATAACTTACAATTTGCCATTACCTTGTGTGAGCACAATGTAAAAAAGCACCGATGTCGGTTATGTATATAGGGTGACTCCGGCGGTACAGCCCTGAAGAAGGAAGGCAATATATCTACCCTTGTCGGTGTGACCTCTTTCGGTGACAACTGTGGCGTGCATCCGGGCATCTACACCAGGGTGACGGCCTACACTGACTGGATTCCAGAGAACATCGCCAAGTTACGGTCGTCCTAGCGAAATCTGTCTCCAAGAAAGACCAATACATATTCCTAAATAAAGGGCTGAAAATAAATTGACAGAGAGTCCAAAGCTGCTGCGTCCATTATCTATGGCCGCCTTATCTTTGGCGTCTTCTTTGAGCATGCTTTGGGCACAAGTACTGCGCCAGCGCTCGGCGTAAACTCGGGCCAAATCGCATACTTTGTGCAAGAAGCGGAGCCCAAAATATGGTCGCCGCCAGTGTTGATAGATGGTCATTTGAAAAGGGTCTATTAATAAATTCTGCGTTTTGGCTTGCCTAGGCAGCCTCCAAAGGTGCCAGACAATGCACAGCGTTGAAACGCATCTAGCCGGGTGCGCTCGCATTTTTGTCCAGCGCTAACCAGGGGGAGAAAAGTCACCAGCTGTAACAATAGGTTTGATCGCAACATTTGTTTTTTTTTTTTGTTGTAGTGTTCGTTGTTTTTTGTTAAATATAATTAATTTTGGATAATCACACTTCAAATAAAACGATGCAGCTGAAGAAGGAGCCACCAGCTCCAAAACTTTCCGGATCGTTTTAGTTGAGGAACGGCTTCGAGCAGTGCATGCGTTTTAAAGGTCTGTGTTCTTTTTAAATATATATATAGCTCTACCTCTAGACACAACGTGTGAGTCACTTTTTCTCAATTTCAATAAGCAAGCAGTGACGCTTCCCACTTGTTTCATTTTACAGCAAAGCTGTAAACACTATTGCCGTGTGTTTGTTTGAGTTGGCGCTCAGACAAGCGAAAAGGGCGAAAGTAAAAAGGGATCAATATGAAGACTTCACCTATTCAGGTGATAGGTCTCAAGCCCACAAGTCTGGCTCTCAGTTCATCTTTCGCTGATCTTCCACAACTTTCCAGTACAATCTGGGACCTTATATACCCTCTACCAATGTAGCCGTGAATGACTCCATCCCGTGAGTCGCCTTATCACCACCGTTCCACGACGTACGATCGCTTTTTGTTTAAGTTGGAGGCACATGTTCACCCTAATAAACATTATTATTACGTTTTTATATGTCCATACTTTTGTTTTATTAGTGACAATATTGCCGCAAATTGTTTTAATAAAACTCAGAATGTTTTTCTTTTTCGAAAGTTCTTGCTAAACAACCTACATATTTCTTCGTTGAACGGTATTTAAATGATAGATACCATGCACAACGAACGGCTGGGCGAATTTTATCAATTTTATAAATCAACCCAAAAAATTGTGACCTCTTTGATCTCGACAAAGCTGCATCTGAAAACAAAAATTATGGTTTTAAGCTAAGCAAACTGTACTTTCGGTATTCCATCAAAGCACAGGTCATTCCATATTGGTTGTTCCAAAAAATCATCGTCCTTGAGGGTTGCCTTGCTGACCAGGGTGAAATGACAGCGAAAAAGAGATGATTACTGCGCAAAACTTTGCACGGTGATCACCTTTTGTTTTGCTAGTAACAGCGAGTCTACGCGCATTTATTTGCCCGGTGGTTTCTTATGGGTTGTATGCGAGTCGTCTCCCTCGTGATTCCTGAGCCGTTTTTCTTCTAGGCGCATTACAAAAAGACACGAACGACCGCCCGAAGAATGAAACCTATTACACATAAAAGTCTACTTCATCAGCCCAATAATCAATCGATAGGAAAACGTGTTTCCAATGATAGCATATGTTTCTGGTATAGATTAGTTTCCGATATTTACCCTTCGGTTATCTGGTTTCCGATATCGATCGTATCTATTCGAATATCTTACTGGCTAACTGGTCGCGCGTTGCTATATGTGACGTAACAGCGACCTCGCAAGCCAATCCTCTCCTAACCTCCGGGCTCCTTTACTTCTACTGCGACGCTCCGGGTCTCATACTCCGAGCGCAGTAACTTAACGGAGCATAGCCTACAGGAGCGCGACACACTGAAATTATCGATGAGCTGCATGATCCACTTCTGAAGGCCCATACGGACATTCGCGTTTGAACGCGTTTGAGTGCGTTGCGGCGTCCTTGCGGCCAGGAGCGGTCGCCTGCGATGCGATGCGCGCCTGCCCGCAACGCTTGGTAGCGCGACGCAAGAGAGTAGAGACTCGTTGAACTTTCCGAAGTGTTGCGGTGCGTTTGACCAATCAGAAGACGAGAAACGAGAAGGGTCGGGCGCATGCGCAAGAGCCCGAGAACCCGCCGACTGGCTCGAGGACTCGAGCTGCGCTGAAGCGAGGCTTGACGAACGGAAGGTCCACGGGTTTTTATTTCGTCTGTTTTGCGGCGGTTAGCGGAACGTTGTAGCATGGCGACGTCGGTGGCAGTGTGTGTGGACCAGCAGGCAGTGAAGTCAGGGGAACCATCTGTTAGCGACCAGGAAAGCTTAATAATTTTGGTTGAGAAGTTCCCCTGGCTCTATGACACTCGCCGGGCCGATTACCGGAGCAGCGTTCGGCGGGAAAACGCGCGGACAACTATCGCACAGAAAAAAGGTAAGACTCATTTGTTCAACTGATTACTTTTACGAGTTTTCATTGGTCGCGAGTTCTCAAGGCCGTAATGTTCACTGTCAGGTTTGCCTTGTCGCGGTGCGAATAGCCCCTTTATTCTGCGATCATTACGTTATACGCACTGTCTAGCGTTACGTCCGACGGAACTCGAAATAAAAATTTAAGTTACCCACGTAGCACAAGTACGTTCTGAAGACATTCTGGGAATGTTCAAAATAACATAGGCAACATTCCTGGATAGTTCCAAATTTGCGTAAGAACATTCTATCAACGTTGTCAGAAAGTGGTGCAGGTACTTATCGCTACATTCGGGGAATGTTTTCGAAGAGATATGCTTAGAACGTTCTGAGAACGAAATAGAACATTACCAGGACATTCAATCAACATTAAAATATCCTAATCTTATAACATCCAAAGAGCTTCTGAAACTCTCTTGAAATGTTGCAAATTTATGCAGAAACATCCTTTCAATCTCCTCGGAACGTGGCGTGGGTACATCATCACTACATTCCGAGACCATTCTTTCAGGGCTATTTACAAAGATTGCACTATTACGGCTTGCTTAAGCTACAGCTCAATGAGCCGTACTGCATATATGGATATGATAAAGCTCATCACAGGGCAATCTATTTTTTAATCGAAGGCAAGCACAACCTTGCCACTTTCCCAGCGCACCAGCCTGAGCATGTACTAACGACAGTTTACTCCTACCAGACACTTGGCAATTTCTTTCTTTCAAAATGTGCTGCATGTATGCAGCACATTCAAGATGTGCTGCATACATGACCGATTACTCACTCTGAGCTTAAGAACAGATACACATGGCATCCCACACTTAACTGGGAAATACCTTTTTCAAAGTTATGAACCCCTGATGCTAAATATCAGGTCTATTCAAAACTTCCTCTCTAGATATGCAGTGAGTGCCAAGTTCATTATCAAAATTTAATAACCATTGCTTTTCTCCTACACCTTATATCACTATCCTGATCCGTTATGCTAAGTTTTTAGAAACTCCACTTAATTTGCATAATTTGGGCATGAAGTGGCATATAGTGGATGGGGTTTTGAACCACAGGTTGCGTGGTGGCACCTGCGAAAATTCTAGGAATGTTCTCAGGCAAACATTAAGAGAATGTTCCGCATATGAATGTTCGAAGGGGAAGGTTCCGAGAACATAATGCATACGAATGTTTGACAACGAGCGTTCCTAGAATGCTGAGCAGCTTTTAGCTTACGAACGTTAAACAAACCTTCCGAATGCTGTTTTTACGTGCCTTCAACAGAACACGCAGGGAATGTTCACACGACATTGGGTGCTACGAGGGTGCATGCGACATAACTTTACCCCAACGTTTTCAGAACTCGAAATTAAAACTGAAGTTACGTCCCACGTAACTTTACCCCTAGGTTTCAATTTGCCTCCGACAGAACTCAAAATAAAAATGAAAGTTACGTCTGACGGAAATAAAAGTTAAAGTAACGTCCTGTGTAACCTACGCAACCTTATTGAATGTTACGCTTTACGGGCGATACATGACTTAAACAAAAAAGTTGTGAATTATTACTACGTTACATCCGATGCAGCATTCATTAATTGGTTAAAATCGAGACTCCATTTGTACCTCCAGATTTATTCATGGCGCTGGAGTCTGTTTTTTGTGTGTCGGGGCTATTCCACTGATTGGTCAAGAGACAGTTCTTCGGGACACTGTCTGAGGCTCTTCCTTCCATGACGGTCATAGTGGTCACTCAAAAAGTGAGTTCAGACATCTTCGAAGCATACATATGTATCAAGCGAAAATGCCTTGAAGACGCTCGAGACGTTTTCGCAGGTACTTCTGGAGCAAACACCATGTCTTTTGTGCCATGTATGAGCAGTACGACTTAGCAATTCCAACTAATAAACCCGCAGCCAATATTGTTCATTAATTCATAACATTTGATCATAGATCATAATTATAGTTATTTGTTTGTACCATCCTGATGAGGCTCTGATTTCAGGTTTGGAGGTACTTGAATCGGCAGAAGAAGGTGGACAGCCATCCGCATCCGCTACGTCAAAGAAACAAGGGCAGCCAAAGGCAAGAGTGGAGCCGGCAGGGACGACGCCCAGCCTTCCACATGGGTGCTCTTCAAGTTCCTGAGTTTTCTTGATGGCCAGATCTGCCGAAGGCGGTAGGCACAAAATGTTATAAATAATGAAGGGCATTCCGGATTTTTTCGTACTTTTGATGCACTGTAATGATTATTTGGCAGAACCCTGATATATCCCGGGACCAAAGGAGCCTCGACCAACGCCCAGGCTACAAACCTGAATGGAGCCACCACTTTTGGGCCACAAGGCAGGTTGTTTATAAAGAGTGTCGCTTTCCACACAGGCTGTAAAGCCTGAGTCATGCTAAAGCGAAAAACGGAAATAACAAACACCGACAACCCTCACACAGAAGCATCATGCACGCAAGGGTTCTTTGGCGGGCTTGCAATCAGTTGTGCTTACTTCACGAGCACCGAACGACTAAATGTTTGCCAAAATTACCATCGCAAGTATACTGCACGTGTTTGAGGCTTTTCGGTGTTGGCTGGTCCTGCCTGTAGCTCTAACAGGACTCGGGCATGAGAAGACTTCGACTACTTGAGTTCCAGTAGAGCGACAAACGGAAACAGCCGACATTAATAAGCTTCATACACGAGCATCATGCACGCGAGGGTATCTTTGGCGGGCTCGCAATCCCCCGTGTTTACTTCACGAGCACCGAGCGACTAAATGCCTGCCAAAAGTACCATCGCAAGCATGCTGCACGTGTTTGAGGCTTGACGGTGTTGGCTGCTACTGTCTGTCGCTCTAACAGGACTCGGGCATGACAAGCTTTCAGCTACTTGAGTTCCAGTAGAACGACAAACAGAAACAGCCGACATTGATGAGCTTCATACAGGAGCCTCATGCACGCGAGAGTATCTTTGGCGGGCTCGCAATCACCCGTGATTACTTCACGAGCACCGAACGAATAAGTGCCTAGCAAAAGTATCATCGCAAGAATGCTGCATGTGTTTGACGCTTGACGGTATTGGCTGCTCCTGTCTTTCGCTCTAACAGGACTCGGGCATGACGAGCATTCAGCTACTTGAGTTCCAGTAGAACGACAAACAGAAACAGCCGAATTGATAAGCTTCATACAGGAGCATCATGCACCTGAGAGTATCTTTGCCGGGCTCGCAATCACCCGTGTTTACTTCACGAGCAACGAACGACTAAATGCCTGCCAAAAGTACCATCGCAACCATGCTGCACGTGTTTGAGGCTTGTCGGTGTTGGCTGCTCCTGCCTGTCGCTCTAACAGGACTCGGGCATGACAAGCTTTCAGCTACTTGAGTTCCAGTAGAACGACAAACAGAAACAGCCGACATTGATAAGCTTCATACAGGAGCATCACGCACACGAAATATTTTTGGCGGGCTTCCAATCACCCGTGTTTACTTCACGAGCACCGAGCGACTAAATGCCTGCCAAAAGTACCATCGCAACCATGCTGCACGTGTTTGAGGCTTGTCGGTGTTGGCTGCTCCTGCCTGTCGCTCTAACAGGACTCGGGCATGACAAGCTTTCAGCTACTTGAGTTCCAGTAGAACGACAAACAGAAACAGCCGACATTGATAAGCTTCATACAGGAGCATCACGCACGCGAAAGTATTTTTGGCGGGCTTCCAATCACCCGTGTTTACTTCACGAGCACCGATCGACTAAATGCCTGCCAAAAGTACCATCGCAACCATGCTGCACGTGTTTGAGGCTTGTCGGTGTTGGCTGCTCCTGCCTGTCGCTCTAACAGGACTCGGGCATGACAAGCTTTCAGCTACTTGAGTTCCAGTAGAACGACAAACAGAAACAGCCGACATTGATAAGCTTCATACAGGAGCATCACGCACACGAAATATTTTTGGCGGGCTTCCAATCACCCGTGTTTACTTCACGAGCACCGAGCGACTAAATGCCTGCCAAAAGTACCATCGCAACCATGCTGCACGTGTTTGAGGCTTGTCGGTGTTAGCTGCTCCTGCCTGTCGCTCTAACAGGACTCGGGCATGACAAGCTTTCAGCTACTTGAGTTCCAGTAGAACGACAAACAGAAACAGCCGACATTGATAAGCTTCATACAGGAGCATCACGCACGCGAAAGTATTTTTGGCGGGCTTCCAATCACCCGTGTTTACTTCACGAGCACCGAGCGACTAAATGCCTGCCAAAAGTACCATCGCAACCATGCTGCACGTGTTTGAGGCTTGTCGGTGTTGGCTGCTCCTGCCTGTCGCTCTAACAGGACTCGGGCATGACAAGCTTTCAGCTACTTGAGTTCCAGTAGAACGACAAACAGAAACAGTTGACATTGACAAGCTTCATACAGGAGCATCACGCACGCGAAATATTTTTGGCGGGCTTCCAATCACCCGTGTTTACTTCACGAGCACCGAGCGACTAAATGCCTGCCAAAAGTACCATCGCAACCATGCTGCACGTGTTTGAGGCTTGTCGGTGTTGGCTGCTCCTGCCTGTCGCTCTAACAGGACTCGGGCATGACAAGCTTTCAGCTACTTGAGTTCCAGTAGAACGACAAACAGAAACAGCCGACATTGATAAGCTTCATACAGGAGCATCACGCACGCGAAAGTATTTTTGGCGGGCTTCCAATCACCCGTGTTTACTTCACGAGCACCGAGCGACTAAATGCCTGCCAAAAGTACCATCGCAACCATGCTGCACGTGTTTGAGGCTTGTCGGTGTTGGCTGCTCCTGCCTGTCGCTCTAACAGGACTCGGGCATGACAAGCTTTCAGCTACTTGAGTTCCAGTAGAACGACAAACAGAAACAGCCGACATTGATAAGCTTCATACAGGAGCATCACGCACGCGAAATATTTTTGGCGGGCTTCCAATCACCCGTGTTTACGTCACGAGCACCGAACGACTAAATGCCTGCCAAAAGTACCATCGCAACCATGCTGCACGTGTTTGAGGCTTGAGGGTGTTGGCTGCTCCTGTCTATCGCTCTACCAGGACTCGGGCATGACAAGCTTTCAGCTACTTGAGTTCCAGTAGAACGACAAACAGAAACAGCCGACATTGATAAGCTTCATACAGGAGCATCACGCACGCGAAAATATTTTTGGCGGGCTTCCAATCACCCGTGTTTACTTCACGAGCACCGAGCGACTAAATGCCTGCCAAAAGTACCATCGCAAGCATGCTGCACGTGTTTGAGGCTTGACGGTGTTGGCTGCTCCTGCCTGTCGCTCTACCAGGACTCGGGCATGACAAGCTTTCAGCTACTTGAGTTCCAGTAGAACGACAAACAGAAACAGCCGACATTGATAAGCTTCATACAGGAGCATCACGCACGCGAAAGTATTTTTGGCGGGCTTCCAATCACCCGTGTTTACTTCACGAGCACCGAGCGACTAAATGCCTGCCAAAAGTACCATCGCAAGCATGCTGCACGTGTTTGAGGCTTGTCGGTGTTGGCTGCTCCTGTCTATCGCTCTACCAGGACTCGGGCATGACAAGCTTTCAGCTACTTGAGTTCCAGTAGAACGACAAACAGAAACAGCCGACATTGATAAGCTTCATACAGGAGCATCACGCACGCGAAAGTATTTTTGGCGGGCTTCCAATCACCCGTGTTTACTTCACGAGCACCGAGCGACTAAATGCCTGCCAAAAGTACCATCGCAACCATGCTGCACGTGTTTGAGGCTTGTCGGTGTTGGCTGCTCCTGCCTGTCGCTCTAACAGGACTCGGGCATGACAAGCTTTCAGCTACTTGAGTTCCAGTAGAACGACAAACAGAAACAGCCGACATTGATAAGCTTCATACAGGAGCATCACGCACGCGAAATATTTTTGGCGGGCTTCCAATCACCCGTGTTTACGTCACGAGCACCGAACGACTAAATGCCTGCCAAAAGTACCATCGCAACCATGCTGCACGTGTTTGAGGCTTGACGGTGTTGGCTGCTCCTGTCTATCGCTCTACCAGGACTCGGGCATGACAAGCTTTCAGCTACTTGAGTTCCAGTAGAACGACAAACAGAAACAGCCGACATTGATAAGCTTCATACAGGAGCATCACGCACGCGAAAATATTTTTGGCGGGCTTCCAATCACCCGTGTTTACTTCACGAGCACCGAGCGACTAAATGCCTGCCAAAAGTACCATCGCAAGCATGCTGCACGTGTTTGAGGCTTGACGGTGTTGGCTGCTCCTGCCTGTCGCTCTACCAGGACTCGGGCATGACAAGCTTTCAGCTACTTGAGTTCCAGTAGAACGACAAACAGAAACAGCCGACATTGATAAGCTTCATACAGGAGCATCACGCACGCGAAAGTATTTTTGGCGGGCTTCCAATCACCCGTGTTTACTTCACGAGCACCGAGCGACTAAATGCCTGCCAAAAGTACCATCGCAAGCATGCTGCACGTGTTTGAGGCTTGTCGGTGTTGGCTGCTCCTGTCTATCGCTCTACCAGGACTCGGGCATGACAAGCTTTCAGCTACTTGAGTTCCAGTAGAACGACAAACAGAAACAGCCGACATTGATAAGCTTCATACAGGAGCATCACGCACGCGAAAGTATTTTTGGCGGGCTTCCAATCACCCGTGTTTACTTCACGAGCACCGAGCGACTAAATGCCTGCCAAAAGTACCATCGCAAGCATGCTGCACGTGTTTGAGGCTTGACGGTGTTGGCTGCTCCTGTCTATCGCTCTACCAGGACTCGGGCATGACAAGCTTTCAGCTACTTGAGTTCCAGTAGAACGACAAACAGAAACAGCCGACATTGATAAGCTTCATACAGGAGCATCACGCACGCGAAAGTATTTTTGGCGGGCTTCCAATCACCCGTGTTTACTTCACGAGCACCGAGCGACTAAATGCCTGCCAAAAGTACCATCGCAAGCATGCTGCACGTGTTTGAGGCTTGTCGGTGTTGGCTGCTCCTGTCTATCGCTCTACCAGGACTCGGGCATGACAAGCTTTCAGCTACTTGAGTTCCAGTAGAACGACAAACAGAAACAGCCGACATTGATAAGCTTCATACAGGAGCATCACGCACGCGAAAGTATTTTTGGCGGGCTTCCAATCACCCGTGTTTACTTCACGAGCACCGAGCGACTAAATGCCTGCCAAAAGTACCATCGCAAGCATGCTGCACGTGTTTGAGGCTTGACGGTGTTGGCTGCTCCTGTCTATCGCTCTACCAGGACTCGGGCATGACAAGCTTTCAGCTACTTGAGTTCCAGTAGAACGACAAACAGAAACAGCCGACATTGATAAGCTTCATACAGGAGCATCACGCACGCGAAAATATTTTTGGCGGGCTTCCAATCACCCGTGTTTACTTCACGAGCACCGAGCGACTAAATGCCTGCCAAAAGTACCATCGCAAGCATGCTGCACGTGTTTGAGGCTTGACGGTGTTGGCTGCTCCTGCCTGTCGCTCTACCAGGACTCGGGCATGACAAGCTTTCAGCTACTTGAGTTCCAGTAGAACGACAAACAGAAACAGCCGACATTGATAAGCTTCATACAGGAGCATCACGCACGCGAAAGTATTTTTGGCGGGCTTCCAATCACCCGTGTTTACTTCACGAGCACCGAGCGACTAAATGCCTGCCAAAAGTACCATCGCAAGCATGCTGCACGTGTTTGAGGCTTGTCGGTGTTGGCTGCTCCTGTCTGTCGCGCTAACAGGACTCGGGCATGACAAGAGTTCAGCTACTTGAGTTGCAGTAGATCGACAAACAGAAACAGCCGACATTGATAAGCTTCATACAGGAGCATCATGCACGCGAGAGTGTCTTTGGCGGGCTCGCAATCACCCGTTTTTATTTCACGAGCACCGAACGACTAAATGCCTGCCAAAAGTACCATCGCAAGCATGCTGCACGTGTTTGAGGCTTGTCGGTGTTGGCTGCTCCTGTCTGTCGCTCTACCAGGACTCGGGCATGACAAGCTTTCAGCTACTTGAGTTCCAGTAGAACGACAAACAGAAACAGCCGACATTGATAAGCTTCATACAGGAGCATCACGCACGCGAAAGTATTTTTGGCGGGCTTCCAATCACCCGTGTTTACTTCACGAGCACCGAGCGACTAAATGCCTGCCAAAAGTACCATCGCAAGCATGCTGCACGTGTTTGAGGCTTGTCGGTGTTGGCTGCTCCTGTCTGTCGCGCTAACAGGACTCGGGCATGACAAGCGTTCAGCTACTTGAGTTCCAGTAGATCGACAAACAGAAACAGCCGACATTGATAAGCTTCATACAGGAGCATCATGCACGCGAGAGTGTGTTTGGCGGGCTCGCAATCACCCGTTTTTATTTCACGAGCACCGAACGACTAAATGCCTGCCAAAAGTACCATCGCAAGCATGCTGCACGTGTTTGAGGCTTGTCGGTGTTGGCTGCTCCTGTCTGTCGCTCTACCAGGACTCGGGCATGACAAGCTTTCAGCTACTTGAGTTCCAGTAGAACGACAAACAGAAACAGCCGACATTGATAAGCTTCATACAGGAGCATCACGCACGCGAAAGTATTTTTGGCGGGCTTCCAATCACCCGTGCTTACTTCACGAGCACCGAGCGACTAAATGCCTGCCAAAAGTACCATCGCAAGCATGCTGCACGTGTTTGAGGCTTGTCGGTGTTGGCTGCTCCTGTCTGTCGCGCTAACAGGACTCGGGCATGACAAGCGTTCAGCTACTTGAGTTCCAGTAGATCGACAAACAGAAACAGCCGACATTGATAAGCTTCATACAGGAGCATCATGCACGCGAGAGTGTCTTTGGCGGGCTCGCAATCACCCGTTTTTATTTCACGAGCACCGAACGACTAAATGCCTGCCAAAAGTACCATCGCAAGCATGCTGCACGTGTTTGAGGCTTGTCGGTGTTGGCTGCTCCTGTCTGTCGCTCTACCAGGACTCGGGCATGACAAGCTTTCAGCTACTTGAGTTCCAGTAGAACGACAAACAGAAACAGCCGACATTGATAAGCTTCATACAGGAGCATCATGCACGCGGGAGTGTCTTTGGCGGGCTCGCAATCACCCGTGTTTACTTCACGAGCACCGAACGACTAAATGCCTGCCAAAAGTACCATCGCAAGCATGCTGCACGTGTTTGAGGCTTGACGGTGTTGGCTGCTCCTGCCTGTCGCTTTACCAGGACTCGGGTATGACAAGCTTTCAGCTACTTGAGTTCCAGTAGATCGACAAACAGAAACAGCCGACATTGATAAGCTTCATACAGGAGCATCATGCACGCGAGAGTGTCTTTGGCGGGCTCGCAATCACCCGTGTTTACTTCACGAGCACCGAACGACTAAATGCCTGCCAAAAGTACCATCGCAAGCATGCTGCACGTGTTTGAGGCTTGACGGTGTTGGCTGCTCCTGCCTATCGCTCTAACAGGACTCGGGCATGACAAGCTTTCAGCTACTTGAGTTCCTGTAAAACGACACACAGAAACAGCCGACATTGATGAGCTTCATACAGGAGCATCATGCACGCGAGAGTGTCTTTGGCGGGCTCGCAATCACCCGTGTTAACTTCACGAGCACCGAACGACTAAGTGCCTGCCAAAAGCAGGGACTCAAACCGTAACCGTAACCGAAACCGAAAACCGTTTAGGAACGAAATTTTTTCTGTAACCGTAACCGGAACGAAACCGTTATTTGATATTTATAAAAACCGTAACCGTAACCGGAACCGTAAATTATTCACCGGTAACCGGTTTTAACCAATATTAACCGAAAAATAAACTATTAGTTTTTCTGAAGTATGACCTGGAGGAGGGATCTTAAATTGTTGTGGCCATTTGACAGAGTTACTGTCAGCGAGTGGTGCATCTGGTTACATATTTCCATTCAATCTGACATTAGGATTAAGAATACTCAGATTGAATTAGTGGTCGAGCTTATAATTAAAAAAATTCTATATTTCTAAATCTGCCACACTCCTACATCGCTACATGTATTCAGTACGTGTCGCTTTCAGTGTATTAACTAATAAGTTCGAATTCTCAGATGTCCATCCAACTCGGTTCTATCAAAACCACCGATGTTCCTGACATGCAGTAGCCAGTATAAAGAAACGAGGTAAATTGGCCATCATGCAGAGCTGGCGGAAAAGAAAACCTGGGCCCGTTTGCTCGAAGCGCTAACCGCGGCTAAAGTTAGCAGCAGTACCTAGGAGAGGGAGTTTGAAATCACGTGACTGGGGGCTGGGATGCCGGGAAGCATGGCGGCGCCCCGGTGCGTGAGCGCTGCTCGCTTCGTAACTAATATGTCGTTGTAGCTGCACTATCGGGCGCGTTAGTCAGCAACGAATGGTGCAGGAGGCTTTCGCTTTGCCTTACCTCGCTTAAATCGCAAAGCACGAGCAATGACTTCGCGGCATTTGTTGCATAGTCTTTCGATTCTGGCCTTTCTAAGCCTAAATGAACGCGATAAGTGTCGGCATGGCAACGTCTTTGGAAAGCGGATTGCCTTGACTCAATCGACCGGATATTAATAGTACACAAAAGAAGACCAGCGTCCCGCCCCGACAGACCTTTTTCTAAATTACCCAAGCATCGAGACGAACGCTGGAAGTGTAATTCTATGGTCCGCGCTCGCTGTCCTTCCTCTTATAAAAGATTCGAAGTAAATAATCACTATAAGACTTGGACGAACGCGCGTGCAAGGCAAAATTTGTTTTAGACTTTTTCCTTTAGAACGATAGGCCCGTAGCTCACAAGTTTTGAGCAGCGCTGCAGGCGAGCAAAATAGAATATTTGGCTCGCGTTTCGAACATGCATCAATACGCTTCCCCACTAGAGTTTTTTCTACTCAGTTCCATTCTAAGTTCCAGCGTAGCAGAGGCTACAAGAGCGAGCTGCGAGCTTTCCGCGTCCCTGCCAAGCACGCGCGCTCGTGCAGTGCGAGCATCGTTCAGGATGACGCGCTTTTCCGAGTAGCTTCGGCTTCACTATCACGTAAAGTGAAATATACGTGCTCGCGGAAGCTGTGAAAGAAAGCAAATATGAAAGGAATGTTTAATGGAACGCTGCGGCCGCAAGCAGCATAATTCTGTTCTTTTTTTTACTTTTTTTAGACGTTTTGTTACCGCACATCTACAGATGCTGACAGCGGCTTGTATTCGAACGTGGCACGTGCAAAATCGAACGTTACAGCGCCACACGGATAATGCAGCCAGCAAAACTTGGTCGCGTCTTGCGTAAGTCTTCCGGACGCGCTCGCGCCCCCTGCCCAGAGCAACGGGTATATTACTACTGCATACGCCAGCACGCGCAATGCCTGCAACTACACTCGTAGCATGCACCTCGGTGCTTGGGAAATTTGTGTGCTATCAATACAAGGCCGATTGAGTCAAGGCAATCCACTTTCCAAAGACGTTTCCATGCATGCCGACAATTATCGTGTTCATTTAGGCTTAAGAATGGCCAGAATCGAAATACTATCTAAAAAATGCGGCGAGGTCACTGCTCATGCTTTGCGATTTAAGTGAGGTAAGGCAAAGCGAAAGCCTCCTGCACCATTAGTTACTGACTAACGCGCGCGATATTGCAGCTACAACGACATATTAGTTCCGAAGCGAGCGGCGCTCACTTTGCGGGGCACCGCCATGTTTTCCCGCATCCCTACCAATCCCTGTCACATGATCTCAGAATCCCTCTCCTAGGTACTGCGGCTAACTTTAGCCGCGGTTAGCGCTTCGAGCAAACGGGCCCTAAAGCCCCTGTATCCTGGGAAAAGTGGCGCCTTCATTTTTGTGGAAACGCGCGAGACACGTTCAGCGCGCCACTTCTGGAAAGAACATGGCGTCTGAAATCTATCTCAGTGCTGCGCTGTGCCGCCATGACCTTCCCAGGGGATGGACGTTGCACGTGCCTCGTGCATCGACGCACTTTGCGCTACTTTTGAAACATGAAGGGGCTTTAATGGGCCCTGCTGTTCATTAATAATGTTTATGTTGTTCATTTAGTGTGAAACGTGTCGCGAGTGACGATTTTGAAACAACACAGAAAGAAAAAAAAAAAGTAGGGGTTTGACATTGGCGTTTTGTATTATATATACAATATATATATATATATGCTCGGGCTGAGAGTGGTGGAAGGAGCGAGGAAACGTCAGAAGGGTGTCCGAGTTTTTTTCTTTTCCTTCCCGCGCCGAGACCCTTCTTCAAACCGAGTGGCACCCGCCGCCTAAAGCCCCTTCATGTTTCAAAAGTAGCGCAATGTTCGTCGATGCACAAGGCACGTGCAACGTGCAGCCCTTGGGAAGATCATGGCGGCACAGCGCAACACTTAGCTATTTCAGACGGCATGAATTTCCCAGAAGTAGCGCGTCGCACGTGCCTCGAGCATTTAACAACAATGAACGGCGCCACTTTTCCCAGGATAGAGGGGCTTTACCGTCGCCGGCACTGCCACGCCTCTCAGCTTCTCAACATGACAAAAGAAAAAGCCAAGGAGAAGGATGCCTCCTCGTCAAACGCGCCAACGCGCCACCCTCGTCCAACAGACATGGGATGCAATTTCTGCCTCCTTCGCCTGAACCTTGGGAGCTGCCCTGCTTCCAATCGTCGATGGCCTGGCCAATCTCGCCCCACACGGCCAGCAGTCTCAACAGTCTCTCTCGCAAAACTGTGAACGCGAGCTATTCGAACGTCGGCACGGTGAGCTCGAACATCCACAGACGCGCCGAGAGATCGCTTCCAGCATCGCCGGAGGCCTCCCCCTGCCACCGCCGGAGGTATGGCTTCTACGAGAATCATTTCTACCAGAGCCACCAGCGCAATTCAACTACCTCTGATAGAGCCCCCACCACCCATGCCGGAGCGAGGGTCCGTCATGCCTACGACATTCTGAGTGACCTCGCCCAGGACACCATAAGTTTCTCCACGAGAGATGCCCATGAGATCAGGCATCTCCCCCGCCATCGGTTCTACTGGGATGACATGCTCCCCGAACACCAGCACCTCATTTTCGATAGACTGGAACTCTTCCACGTCGTCGCGAGAGGGAACTGTAGGACGGCAGTCCTATCCCAGACGTCGAGGATTCGAGTCTGAGGTTTTCAGAGAGCTCCCCGACCAGCTACCCAACCAGCCTCGACGCGGACGCCACACGCCTCGTGCTCCCGCGCACACCAGCTACCGCCCAGACACCAAGTCGAAGAGGCCCCCTAATCGTGAGTCCGGCAGCTACGCTGAGTCTTCGAAACCCACCAGTGCCGTCATCGACGGCACAGTCGTCTCCTCGACGCTCCTGTGCGTTTTTCCTGTCGAGGACATTCTCGCCCACGCTCTTTGCGAGGCTGGCGTCTCGGCCGACCGTGCCCGAGCTTGATCTGGGATCGAAGAAAACGACCCAATGGATCCCGACTCGACAACCACCGCCACCGAGCGAATCCTGGAGTGGCTCAGCAGGACCGACAGTCATTGAGCCCCACGCCGATGACGGCTCCTTCGACACGTACGATGGCAAGGAGGAAAATCACACCAACACAAAGGAACACACTACAGACAAACAAAGCGTCGTCGAAGACCCTCAGTCGGACCTGGGTAGCACTGCCTACAAGTCAAAAGCGACGGGACCTACACCGCCAGTCCACTCGACCCAGCAGGCACCTGAAGTCGACTGGGCAGTGTTTAGTGAGGCAAGTAGTTTTCACGGGCCGCCCGACTACGGCGGACTTTCCATTCGCTGCACGAAGGCTTCTTGCCTCACGGCCCGCCCAGCCCAGCTCTCAATTTTATTACTTCATTCCACTTAGCAGTATTTTACTAGTGGATGGCTGTAGTTCTGTTCCTTCCTTCAGTGATGCGAAGACTTGCCTGCATGTATGAGGTTGAAATCAACTGTAGCGACGAGAAAGTGCGAATGGTTCTTCCAGCATCAAGTGGGAACTTTCTTAGGGTAATTGTTTATAAATGGTGCCAAACAACAGAGTAGCGGTGTTTATTTTAATTTTTATTATATAGAACGCGATGATCCCCGAGTACTAGAAGTAACATGTATGCTCGGGCATCAAACTAAATAATGTAAGTAGATGTAGTGAACAAGAGTTGGAGCTAGGAACGTGTGCAACTTCTGACCAATTAAAAGTATTAAGACGTCTCTAGGTTCCTTGTATTTCACGTTATTGGATATCTGAGACTACTTTAAACAGTTTTTTTCTAAAATGGCTGTCTAGCATTTCAATTAAACAAATTATTGGAAAAACCGAAAATAAACCGGTTTTTATGAACGTGTAACCGGTAACCGAAACCGTAAAAATTAAAACCGTAAAAAACCGAAACGAAACCGTTATCAACAGGAAGCGGTAACCGTAACCGTAACCGAAACGTTATATTTTTCGGTTTGAGTCCCTGGCCAAAAGTACAATCGGAACCATGCTGCACGTGTTTGAGGCTTGTCGGTGTTGGCTGCTCCTGTCTGTCGCTCTAACAGGACTCGGCCATGACAAGCTTTCAGCTACTTGAGTTCCTGTAGAACGACAAACAGAAACAGCCGACATTGATAAGCTTCATACAGGAGCATCACGCACGCGAAAGTATTTTTGGCGGGCTTCCAATCACCCGTGTTTACTTCACGAGCACCGAGCGACTAAATGCCTGCCAAAAGTACCATCGCAACCATGCTGCACGTGTTTGAGGCTTGACGGTGTTGGCTGCTCCTGCCTATCGCTCTAACAGGACTCGGGCATGACAAACTTTCAGCTACTTGAGTTCCTGTAAAACGACAAACAGAAACAGCCGACATTGATGAGCTTCATACAGGAGCATCAGGCACGCGAGAGTGTCTTTGGCGGGCTCGCAATCACCCGTGTTTACTTCTCGAGCACGGAACGATTAAATGCCTGCCAAAAGTACCATCGCAAGCATGCTGCACGTGTTTGAGGCTTGTCGGTGTTGGCTGCTCCTGTCTGTCGCTCTAACAGGACTCGTGCATGACAAGCTTTCAGCTACTTGAGTTCCAGTAGATCGACAAACAGAAACAGCCGACATTGATATGCTTCATACAGGAGCATCATGCACGCGAGAGTGTCTTTGGCGGGCTCGCAATCACCCGTGTTTACTTCACGAGCACCGAACGACTAAATGCCTGCCAAAAGTACAATCGCAAGCATGCTGCACGTGTTTGAGGCTTGACGGTGTTGGCTGCTCCTGCCTATCGCTCTAACAGGACTCGGGCATGACAAGCTTTCAGCTACTTGAGTTCCTGTAAAACGACACACAGAAACAGCCGACATTGATGAGCTTCATACAGGAGCATCATGCACTCGAGAGTATCTTTGGCGGGCTCGCAATCACCCGTGTTTACTTCACGAGCACCGAACGACTAAATGCCTGCCAAAAGTACCATCGCAAGCATGCTGCACGTGTTTGAGGCTTGTCGGTGTTGGCTGCTCCTGCCTATCGCTCTAACAGGACTCGGGCATGACAAGCTTTCAGCTACTTGAGTTCCTGTAAAACGACAAACAGAAACAGCCGTCATTGATGAGCTTCATACAGGGGCATCATGCACGCGGGAGTGTCTTTGGCGGGCTCGCAATCACCCGTGTTTACTTCACGAGCACCGAACGACTAAATTCCTGCCAAAAGTACCATCGCAAGCATGCTGCACGTGTTTGAGGCTTGACGGTGTTGGCTGCTCCTGCCCATCGCTCTAACAGGACTCGGGCATGACAAGCTTTCAGCTACTTGAGTTCCTGTGAAACGACAAACAGAAACAGCCGACATTGATGAGCTTCATACAGGAGCATCATGCACGCGGGAGTGTCTTTGCCGGGCTCGCAATCACCCGTGTTTACTTCACGAGCACCGAACGAATAAATGCCTGCCAAAAGTACCATCGCAAGCATGCTGCACGTGTTTGAGGCTTGACGGTGTTGGCTGCTCCTGCCTATCGCTCTAACAGGACTCGGGCATGACAAGCTTTCAGCTCTTTGAGTTCCTGTAGAAAGACAAACAGAAACAGCCGACATTGATAAGCTTCATACAGGAGCATCATGCACGCGAGAGTGTCTTTGGCGGGCTCGATATCACCCGTGGTTACTTCACGAGCACCGAACGACTAAATGCCTGCCAAAAGTACCATCGCAAGCATGCTGCACGTGTTTGAGGCTTGTCGGTGTTGGCTGCTCCTGTCTGTCGCTCTAACAGGACTCGGGCATGACAAGCTTTCAGCTACTTAAGTTCCTGTAGAACTACAAACAGAAACAGCCGACATTGATGAGCTTCATACAGGAGCATCATGCACGCGGGAGTGTCTTTGGCGGGCTCGCAATCACCCGTGTTTACTTCACGAGCACCGAACGACTAAATGCCTGCCAAAAGTACCATCGGAAGCATGCTGCACGTGTTTGAGGCTTGACGGTGTTGGCTGCTCCTGCCTATCGCTCTAACAGGACTCGGGCATGACAAGCTTTCAGCTACTTGAGTTCCTGTAGAACAACAAACAGAAACAGCCGACATTGATAAGCTTCATACAGGAGCATCATGCACGCGAGAGTGTCTTTGGCGGGCTCGCAATCACCCGTTTTTATTTCACGAGCACCGAACGACTAAATGCCTGCCAAAAGTACCATCGCAAGCATGCTGCACGTGTTTGAGGCTTGTCGGTGTTGGCTGCTCCTGTCTGTCGCTCTACCAGGACTCAGGCATGACAAGCTTTCAGCTACTTGAGTTCCAGTAGAACGACAAACAGAAACAGCCGACATTGATAAGCTTCATACAGGAGCATCATGCACGCGGGAGTGTCTTTGGCGGGCTCGCAATCACCCGTGTTTACTTCACGAGCACCGAACGACTAAATGCCTGCCAAAAGTACCATCGCAAGCATGCTGCACGTGTTTGAGGCTTGACGGTGTTGGCTGCTCCTGCCTGTCGCTTTACCAGGACTCGGGTATGACAAGCTTTCAGCTACTTGAGTTCCAGTAGATCGACAAACAGAAACAGCCGACATTGATAAGCTTCATACAGGAGCATCATGCACGCGAGAGTGTCTTTGGCGGGCTCGCAATCACCCGTGTTTACTTCACGAGCACCGAACGACTAAATGCCTGCCAAAAGTACCATCGCAAGCATGCTGCACGTGTTTGAGGCTTGACGGTGTTGGCTGCTCCTGCCTATCGCTCTAACAGGACTCGGGCATGACAAGCTTTCAGCTACTTGAGTTCCTGTAAAACGACACACAGAAACAGCCGACATTGATGAGCTTCATACAGGAGCATCATGCACGCGAGAGTGTCTTTGGCGGGCTCGCAATCACCCGTGTTAACTTCACGAGCACCGAACGACTAAGTGCCTGCCAAAAGTACAATCGGAACCATGCTGCACGTGTTTGAGGCTTGTCGGTGTTGGCTGCTCCTGTCTGTCGCTCTAACAGGACTCGGCCATGACAAGCTTTCAGCTACTTGAGTTCCTGTAGAACGACAAACAGAAACAGCCGACATTGATAAGCTTCATACAGGAGCATCACGCACGCGAAAGTATTTTTGGCGGGCTTCCAATCACCCGTGTTTACTTCACGAGCACCGAGCGACTAAATGCCTGCCAAAAGTACCATCGCAACCATGCTGCACGTGTTTGAGGCTTGACGGTGTTGGCTGCTCCTGCCTATCGCTCTAACAGGACTCGGGCATGACAAGCTTTCAGCTACTTGAGTTCCTGTAAAACGACACACAGAAACAGCCGACATTGATGAGCTTCATACAGGAGCATCATGCACGCGAGAGTGTCTTTGGCGGGCTCGCAATCACCCGTGTTAACTTCACGAGCACCGAACGACTAAGTGCCTGCCAAAAGTACAATCGGAACCATGCTGCACGTGTTTGAGGCTTGTCGGTGTTGGCTGCTCCTGTCTGTCGCTCTAACAGGACTCGGCCATGACAAGCTTTCAGCTACTTGAGTTCCTGTAGAACGACAAACAGAAACAGCCGACATTGATAAGCTTCATACAGGAGCATCACGCACGCGAAAGTATTTTTGGCGGGCTTCCAATCACCCGTGTTTACTTCACGAGCACCGAGCGACTAAATGCCTGCCAAAAGTACCATCGCAACCATGCTGCACGTGTTTGAGGCTTGACGGTGTTGGCTGCTCCTGCCTATCGCTCTAACAGGACTCGGGCATGACAAACTTTCAGCTACTTGAGTTCCTGTAAAACGACAAACAGAAACAGCCGACATTGATGAGCTTCATACAGGAGCATCAGGCACGCGAGAGTGTCTTTGGCGGGCTCGCAATCACCCGTGTTTACTTCTCGAGCACGGAACGATTAAATGCCTGCCAAAAGTACCATCGCAAGCATGCTGCACGTGTTTGAGGCTTGTCGGTGTTGGCTGCTCCTGTCTGTCGCTCTAACAGGACTCGTGCATGACAAGCTTTCAGCTACTTGAGTTCCAGTAGATCGACAAACAGAAACAGCCGACATTGATAAGCTTCATACAGGAGCATCATGCACGCGAGAGTGTCTTTGGCGGGCTCGCAATCACCCGTGTTTACTTCACGAGCACCGAACGACTAAATGCCTGCCAAAAGTACAATCGCAAGCATGCTGCACGTGTTTGAGGCTTGACGGTGTTCGCTGCTCCTGCCTATCGCTCTAACAGGACTCGGGCATGACAAGCTTTCAGCTACTTGAGTTCCTGTAAAACGACACACAGAAACAGCCGACATTGATGAGCTTCATACAGGAGCATCATGCACTCGAGAGTATCTTTGGCGGGCTCGCAATCACCCGTGTTTTCTTCACGAGCACCGAACGACTAAATGCCTGCCAAAAGTACCATCGCAAGCATGCTGCACGTGTTTGAGGCTTGTCGGTGTTGGCTGCTCCTGCCTATCGCTCTAACAGGACTCGGGCATGACAAGCTTTCAGCTACTTGAGTTCCTGTAAAACGACAAACAGAAACAGCCGACATTGATGAGCTTCATACAGGGGCATCATGCACGCGGGAGTGTCTTTGGCGGGCTCGCAATCACCCGTGTTTACTTCACGAGCACCGAACGACTAAATGCCTTCCAAAAGTACCATCGCAAGCATGCTGCACGTGTTTGAGGCTTGACGGTGTTGGCTGCTCCTGCCTATCGCTCTAACAGGACTCGGGCATGACAAGCTTTCAGCTACTTGAGTTCCTGTAAAACTACAAACAGAAACAGCCGACATTGATGAGCTTCATACAGGAGCATCATGCACGCGGGAGTGTCTTTGGCGGGCTCGCAATCACCCGTGTTTACTTCACGAGCACCGAACGACTAAATGCCTGCCAAAAGTACAATCGCAAGCATGCTGCACGTGTTTGAGGCTTGACGGTGTTGGCTGCTCCTGCCTATCGCTCTAACAGGACTCGGGCATGACAAGCTTTCAGCTACTTGAGTTCCTGTAAAACGACACACAGAAACAGCCGACATTGATGAGCTTCATACAGGAGCATCATGCACTCGAGAGTATCTTTGGCGGGCTCGCAATCACCCGTGTTTTCTTCACGAGCACCGAACGACTAAATGCCTGCCAAAAGTACCATCGCAAGCATGCTGCACGTGTTTGAGGCTTGTCGGTGTTGGCTGCTCCTGCCTATCGCTCTAACAGGACTCGGGCATGACAAGCTTTCAGCTACTTGAGTTCCTGTAAAACGACAAACAGAAACAGCCGACATTGATGAGCTTCATACAGGGGCATCATGCACGCGGGAGTGTCTTTGGCGGGCTCGCAATCACCCGTGTTTACTTCACGAGCACCGAACGACTAAATTCCTGCCAAAAGTACCATCGCAAGCATGCTGCACGTGTTTGAGGCTTGACGGTGTTGGCTGCTCCTGCCCATCGCTCTAACAGGACTCGGGCATGACAAGCTTTCAGCTACTTGAGTTCCTGTGAAACGACAAACAGAAACAGCCGACATTGATGAGCTTCATACAGGAGCATCATGCACGCGGGAGTGTCTTTGCCGGGCTCGCAATCACCCGTGTTTACTTCACGAGCACCGAACGAATAAATGCCTGCCAAAAGTACCATCGCAAGCATGCTGCACGTGTTTGAGGCTTGACGGTGTTGGCTGCTCCTGCCTATCGCTCTAACAGGACTCGGGCATGACAAGCTTTCAGCTACTTGAGTTCCTGTAAAACGACAAACAGAAACAGCCGACATTGATAAGCTTCATACAGGAGCATCATGCACGCGGGAGTGTCTTTGGCGGGCTCGCAATCACCCGTGTTTACTTCACGAGCACCGAACGACTAAATGCCTTCCAAAAGTACCATCGCAAGCATGCTGCACGTGTTTGAGGCTTGACGGTGTTGGCTGCTCCTGCCTATCGCTCTAACAGGACTCGGGCATGACAAGCTTTCAGCTACTTGAGTTCCTGTAAAACTACAAACAGAAACAGCCGACATTGATGAGCTTCATACAGGAGCATCATGCACGCGGGAGTGTCTTTGGCGGGCTCGCAATCACCCGTGTTTACTTCACGAGCACCGAACGACTAAATGCCTGCCAAAAGTACCATCGCAAGCATGCTGCACGTGTTTGAGGCTTGACGGTGTTGGCTGCTCCTGCCTATCGCTCTAACAGGACTCGGGCATGACAAGCTTTCAGCTCTTTGAGTTCCTGTAGAACGACAAACAGAAACAGCCGACATTGATAAGCTTCATACAGGAGCATCATGCACGCGAGAGTGTCTTTGGCGGGCTCGATATCACCCGTGGTTACTTCACGAGCACCGAACGACTAAATGCCTGCCAAAAGTACCATCGCAAGCATGCTGCACGTGTTTGAGGCTTGTCGGTGTTGGCTGCTCCTGTCTGTCGCTCTAACAGGACTCGGGCATGACAAGCTTTCAGCTACTTAAGTTCCTGTAGAACGACAAACAGAAACAGCCGACATTGATAAGCTTCATACAGGAGCATCATGCACGCGGGAGTGTCTTTGGCGGGCTCGCAATCACCCGTGTTTACTTCACGAGCACCGAACGACTAAATGCCTGCCAAAAGTACCATCGCAAGCATGCTGCACGTGTTTGAGGCTTGACGGTGTTGGCTGCTCCTGCCTATCGCTCTAACAGGACTCGGGCATGACAAGCTTTCAGCTACTTGAGTTCCTGTAGAACTACAAACAGAAACAGCCGACATTGATGAGCTTCATACAGGAGCATCATGCACGCGGGAGTGTCTTTGGCGGGCTCGCAATCACCCGTGTTTACTTCACGAGCACCGAACGACTAAATGCCTGCCAAAAGTACCATCGCAAGCATGGTGCACGTGTTTGAGGCTTGACGGTGTTGGCTGCTCCTGCCTATCGCTCTAACAGGACTCGGGCATGACAAGCTTTCAGCTACTTGAGTTCCTGTAGAACGACAAACAGAAACAGCCGACATTGATAAGCTTCATACAGGAGCATCATGCACGCGAGAGTGTCTTTGGCGGGCTCGATATCACCCGTGGTTACTTCACGAGCACCGAACGACTAAATGCCTTCCAAAAGTACCATCGCAAGCATGCTGCACGTGTTGGAGGCTTGTCGGTGTTGGCTGCTCCTGTCTGTCGCTCTAACAGGACTCGGACATGACAAGCTTTCAGCTACTTGAGTTCCTGTAGAACGACAAACAGAAACAGCCGACATTGATAAGCTTCATACAGGAGCATCATGCACGCGAGAGTGTCTTTGGCGGGCTCGCAATCACCCGTGTTAACTTCACGAGCACCGAACGACTAAATGCCTGCCAAAAGTACCATCGCAACCATGCTGCACGCGTTTGAGGCTTGTCGGTGTTGGCTGCTCCTGTCTGTCGCTCTAACAGGACTCGGGCATGACAAGCTTTCAGCTACTTGAGTTCCAGTAGAACGACAAACAGAAACAGCCGACATTGATAAGCTTCATACAGGAGCATCACGCACGCGAAAGTATTTTCGGCGGGCTTCCAATCACCCGTGTTTACTTCACGAGCACCGAGCGACTAAATGCCTGCCAAAAGTACCATCGCAACCATGCTGCACGTGTTTGAGGCTTGACGGTGTTGGCTGCTCCTGCCTGTCGCTCTACCAGGACTCGGGCATGACAAGCTTTCAGCTACTTGAGTTCCAGTAGAACGACAAACAGAAACAGCCGACATTGATAAGCTTCATACAGGAGCATCACGCACGCCAAAGTATTTTTGGCGGGCTTCCAATCACCCGTGTTTACTTCACGAGCACCGAGCGACTAAATGCCTGCCAAAAGTACCATCGCAACCATGCTGCACGTGTTTGAGGCTTGACGGTGTTGGCTGCTCCTGCCTGTCGCTCTACCAGGACTCGGGCATGACAAGCTTTCAGCTACTTGAGTTCCAGTAGAACGACAAACAGAAACAGCCGACATTGATAAGCTTCATACAGGAGCATCACGCACGCGATATATTTTTGGCGGGCTTCCAATCACCCGTGTTTACTTCACGAGCACCGAGCGACTAAATGCCTGCCAAAAGTACCATCGCAACCATGCTGCACGTGTTTGAGGCTTGTCGGTGTTGGCTGCTCCTGTCTATCGCTCTACCAGGACTCGGGCATGACAAGCTTTCAGCTACTTGAGTTCCAGTAGAACGACAAACAGAAACAGCCGACATTGATAAGCTTCATACAGGAGCATCACGCACGCGAAAGTATTTTTGGCGGGCTTCCAATCACCCGTGTTTACTTCACGAGCACCGAGCGACTAAATGCCTGCCAAAAGTACCATCGCAACCATGCTGCACGTGTTTGAGGCTTGACGGTGTTGACTGCTCCTGCCTGTCGCTCTAACAGGACTCGGGCATGACAAGCTTTCAGCTACTTGAGTTCCATTAGAACGACAAACAGAAGCAGCCGACATTGATAAGCTTCATACAGGAGCATCATGCACGCGGGAGTGTCTTTGGCGGGCTCGAAAAATCACCCGTGTTTACTTCACGAGCACGGAACGACTAAATGCCTGCCAAAAGTACCATCGCAAGCATGCTGCACGTGTTTGAGGCTTGTCGGTGTTGGCTGCTCCTGCCTGTCGCTCTACCAGGACTCGGGCATGACAAGCTTTCAGCTACTTGAGTTCCTGTAGAACGACAAACAGAAGCAGCCGACATTGATAAGCTTCATACAGGAGCATCATGCACGCGGGAGTGTCTTTGGCGGGCTCGAAAAATCACCCGTGTTTACTTCACGAGCACCGAGCGACTAAATGCCTGCCAAAAGTACCATCGCAACCATGCTGCACGTGTTTGAGGCTTGACGGTGTTGACTGCTCCTGCCTGTCGCTCTAACGGGACTCGGGCATGACAAGCTTTCAGCTACTTGAGTTCCATTAGAACGACAAACAGAAGCAGCCGACATTGATAAGCTTCATACAGGAGCATCATGCACGCGAGACTGTCTTTGGCGGGCTCGATATCACCCGTGGTTACTTCACGAGCACCGAACGACTAAATGCCTTCCAAAAGTGCCATCGCAAGCATGCTGCACGTGTTTGAGGCTTGTCGGTGTTGGCTGCTCCTGTCTGTCGCTCTAACAGGACTCGGGCATGACAAGCTTTCAGCTACTTGAGTTCCAGTGGAACGACAAACAGAAACAGCCGACATTGATAAGCTTCATACAGGAGCATCACACACGCGAAAGTATTTTTGGCGGGCTTCCAATCACCCGTGTTTACTTCACGAGCACCGAGCGACTAAATGCCTGCCAAAAGTACCATCGCAACCATGCTGCACGTGCTTGAGGCTTGACGGTGTTGGCTGCTCCTGCCTGTCGCTCTACCAGGACTCGGGCATGACAAGCTTTCAGCTACTTGAGTTCTAGTAGAACGACAAACAGAAACAGCCGACATTGATAAGCTTCATACAGGAGCATCATGCACGCGGGAGTGTCTTTGGCGGGCTCGCAATCACCCGTGTTAACTTCACGAGCACCGAACGACTAAATGCCTGCCAAAAGTACCATCGCAAGCATGCTGCACGTGTTTGAGGCTTGACGGTTTGGCTGCTCCTGTCTATCGCTCTAACAGGACTCGGGCATGACAAGCTTTCAGCTACTTGAGTTCCAGTAAAACGACAAACAGAAACAGCCGACATTGATAAGCTTCATACAGGAGCATCATTTACGCGAGGGTATCTTTGGCGGGTTTGCAATCACCCATGCTTACTTCACGAGCACCGAACGATTAAATGCCTGCCAAGGGTACCATCGCAAGCATGCTGCACGTGTTTGAGGCTTGTCGGTGTTGTCTGCTCCTGTCTGTCGCTCCAACAGTACTCTGGCATGACAAGCTATTGACCACTTGATTTCCAGTAGAAAGACAAACGGAAACAGCCGACATTGATGAGCTTGAAACGCAAACGGAAACAGCCGACATTGAAAAGCTTCATACAGGAGCATCATCCGCGAGAGGGTATCTTTGGCGGGCTTGCAATCACTCGTGCTAACTTCAGAAGCACCGAACGACTAAATGCCTGCCAAAGGTGTCCCTTGTTTCTGTTGTTTGTTTCTATCTGTCACTCTAGCGGGACCTTGGCATGATGAGCTGAAAGCCGTTTCAAACTTTCTACCTATGAAAGAGTTTGCACAACACTGCATCAGTTTTATTCTGTTAGTTCGTGTGTTTCTCAATATGCAGAGATGCTTATGGGAATGTGTTTCCTGGAGAGGCTGCAACCGCTGCAGAAAACAGTCAGCCTGGGACGCCTGCCGATGTCGAGATGCAAGACGTACTTTAGCATGAAGTCATACATTTTATTTAACAACTGCCTTTGATAAGGATGTTTATAAGTGGCCCCTGTGTAATTACCTTTTCTCGCTCTCCTCCTTTATTTAAGCGATTCGGTATTCTTGGAGGCGAGTCCGAAGATTTGCCAGTCTGTCATGTCCTTCATAATTACGATTCCATATTTTGGGGGTGTTTAACAGAGCACATGTAAACCCAACTAAACTGACCTCCAGTCCAGTTCTATCAGTATCGCGGAAAATCAAAAGAATACCCCAACTGGAGCAGTTTTTGAATGAAGAATCCTAAGCTTGGAATGCTTCATTTTGTTGTGTTAGAACACAGACCCGGATAAACTGTTTGCATACCTGCTTCTATCTTTGGAACACCCCTTATCTCATTTCTTCTTTTTTATCGGTACTGAATGTTTCCTAACTACTTGGGTCCCATGTGTTTCCCATGTAGGTCGCAAAAAAGCATGCCCATGTCCCGTTTCCTAAACATAAGCCCCAACTAGCAGCAATGTTCGGTCTGACACCCAAAATTGACACCAGAAAGCTTGGGATATTTTGTGGGAAAAGAAAGACCCTAAAACACAAAATCCGACATAAAAAAAAGAAACCCCTCCAAAAAAGGAATTCTATTTATAGTGGACGCAGTTTCCAGCAATATGAAAAACACACTTCGACCGCATTGGTGGGACACAGGCTGGTGAGGACGATACCCGCACCTTAGGAAATTCTATTGTGCTCAGAAGAGATAAATCCCTTCAGCCCTTGTGCACTGATTCAACTGGTTTCATCATCGCATTTCATTCAACGTGGAACGATATGAGACTGTCCACAAACATGTCGCAGCCCTGCCAGTCACTGTCTTGGCCACATGCTCCAAAATGGATGAAGACTCTCCATTGCTGAAGACTCTCTATTTTACAATACCCTGAGGTTTCTGGAGCTGTTGTTGTGTTGGGAGCGATTGAGCGACTGTTGTCACTTGCGCGTTTTATCGAACGTTTACTTTGAGCCATGTTTTAGTTGTGTGTTAGCAGCGCTTTGCCCCTCCCCCCCCCCCTCCCTTTACCCTACAAATGATTTGATTGGCGCTTCCCCCTAGTAACTTCCAAAATATTTCATTCAACCCATCTCAATCCACATCTTTCCTTTTTTCTCCCCTTCGGCTATGCGATTCTTTTCCCTGCCTGGAGAATAACATTTCGCATAGCCATTAAACCCCCTTTTCCGTTTTATACACCCCCCGG
Organism: Ixodes scapularis; assembly: GCF_016920785.2. Taxonomy (NCBI): domain Eukaryota; kingdom Metazoa; phylum Arthropoda; class Arachnida; order Ixodida; family Ixodidae; genus Ixodes; species Ixodes scapularis. The sequence continues at coordinate 83,020,542 of NW_024609835.1, forward strand.
GAGCTGTAATGCTGCCTTTGCCCTTTCTTATTGCTACCGTCCAGCTGATGATTCGAATTCAAGTTTTTTTCGGTTTCACACAAAAACGTTATGTCGTAGTTTGCATTCCCGTTTCTGTGTTCTATGCAAGCGACCGCCTCTGCAGGATTTAGATGACATCGAACCATCGGCAACGTGCGTGGCGCTGCTGGAACTGGAGGAGAGCGGCCAGTTGCCTACCTCGGAGCAACTAGTACCACCAGGCACAGCAGCAGCATCACCAACAGATGCTAACCCTACTCATAGAAATGGAGGTGGAGGGCAGAGGGCGTCGATGTCCCAGCAGTCGAGGGCGTCGACGTCACAGCAGTCGCCCCCCCCCCCCCCCCCCTCTCTGCCAAACGAGTCCGTTTAAGTCCTCGACAAACTCGCGCGCGAGAGGAGTCTGGGCTCCTGCACCTCCTGCAGAATTCTACGCTGGAAATGGCACGCACGTGCACGAGGCCACACCTGGACCTTAGCAAACCTAGCATTGCGTTTGCAGTTAATCTTGGTAACGACATTGAAACGATGCTTCCGCCCCGCCTGCAAATCGTAGCAAAAGCGCGGTTTTATGAAACTATCCGAGAGCTTCGGGATAGCGTAAGTGACGAGGCATAGGAGAATCCATTTTTTCTATCTAACGGAGATAATTGTTTGGATAATGTCGGGCATGGTGGCAATTTTTAGCTCTATTTATATGAAAATGAAAAGAAATAGATCTTTTTTTTTGTTGTTTTACAACTTCATTTTGTTGACCCAGAACACCGCTCGCACTCAACTGTTTGTGAGGGTGCTGATTTCTCTGGGAACAATTCTCATTTCGTCTAGACCTTCCGTTGTCTGTACCAGTACATTTTCCAAGTATTCAGGTCGCATGCATATTCCCAGGAGGAAATGCACGCCTGTCCTGTTTCCTACAGCAAACTTTTCTTTATGTTCACTACAGAATTTGTGGGAAGAAACCAGCCCCAGAACAATATCCCTAAATTTGAACATAAGTAAACCTAGATAACATGGAAACCTAGTAGAAACTTAGTCTATGCCATGCCAACTTTTTTATTTTTAATATGGTATGGAAAAGCAAGCTATGTAATAACTGATGTCCAGCTGTGGAGTCTGTTCTGCTGGCACCCGCGGAAGCTTGGCGCGGACGCAGTGAGCACCAGAGGCGGTGCATGCAGCACGTTGTCTGCTACTGCACCGCTCTCAGTCACTGCGCCTACGCCGTAGCATGCAGTAGCAGACGACGTGTGGCACGCACTGCCTCTGGTGCTCACTGCGTCTGCACCAAGCTTCCCCGGGTGCCAGTAGCCGGCACGGTGCGGAGCACTGGCAACAGGTTCTGATGTTCCTTTTAAAAGTGGTCCACTCTGAACTTAGTGCAATGAAACCTTTCACAAAAGTGTCTTTAGGTAAAGCATCTCTTATACTAATATTTTGAAAGTAAATTTTTGTAAAGTTGTGCAAGAAAACAAAATCATGTCATTCCTATGCCCCAGGTGGGAAAGTAAAAACAATCTGGTTGATGCTGGTACTTGCGACTGGTGTCGCACACACTCTCATTTCCTTTCGGCTGTTCGTTTCAAAGCTTTCACATTGTGTTCCATGTGGTGCCATGGCTACGGACATTTTATTTCAGTTCTCTCTGCATTAGAAAAACCAAGTTTTCCTTCTCTTGCATTTTTTTTTCGAGAACCTTACACTTCTAAACTTCAGGTATAAGAAATGCACCATTGTAAAAAGCTTCACTGCACTCCATACGTTGCTTTGCATTTGTTTTTTTTTTACTTCTAAATTTTGCGTGTCAACATACTGTACTTGCGTAATATTGCTGTTTTGAGTAGAATTTATAAACTGTGTCAATCTTTCCTCCACTTTGGTGTGCTACGTGCCTTTATAGTGCACAATTCAAAGTGTTGCTTTGTACTTCAAACTACCTCAATATTTCCTACATTTTTCTGTGATAAGCGAATTTACATTTTGTAGTTCGAACTACCTCAATGTTTCCTCCAATTTTGTATGATAAGTGGAATTACATTTTGTACTTCAAGCTCCCTCAATGTTGTCTCCATTTTGCTGTGAGATATGTTTGTTGTTTACATTAATTATGATTTCATATTCAAACGTCATGCCCATACCAATTTACGAATCGTGCGCACAGTTTTAATCTGTCAACAGCTACTCAACCTTTTTTTTTTAACCTTTTCTGAAATAGTCTGCATCTGGTGCATCATAGCCTTGGATTGTTTGCCATAAAGCCTCACTCAATCCACCGTTTTGCTGTGAAAAGTTGTACTACAATTTTGTACTTCAAATGTGTGCTTCAATAAATTTGTAGTAATGTTCCAAAGTGATGGCAGTGAGTCACTTCATTGCAGGACATATAACTTCACAGTGACCTTGCATGGACACATAAACAGCCAGGGTGGCTCCACGACAAAATTGCAGCCCCTAGCTGCCCTGCTTGCTGGGCCACACATTTGTGGACATTATTTGCCCATAAGTTCTTTGGGATTTACCCAAAGCACTTCCCTACTGCTACTGCTTAGCACATGTTTCTGAGGCTCGTGCTATTGGCAGTGAGATCAAACTGGGGGGTGGGGGGGGGTGCTCTCTCCAGCTGGTTTCTCCCCCAGAGGTCCGTGTTTACCCAACAGAAGGCCCGAGGACTTGATGATGAAGGAGGGAAACAGACTGGATCTTTCGTGAGAGCAGTCGGCATAGGATGGGAGCTTGACCCGCTTCAGCCTATGTGCTGGACACATGCACAATGCATACTGCCTTGTTCATGCAGGCTGGAATGGCTACAAAAGAACTCCTCCTCGGGCTACGGGAGGATACGAGCCCCAGCCGAATGCTGCTGCTGCTGCTTGGGGTGCGGGTTCCTCCCCAACATTGCAGCTTTTTTATAGGTTGCATCAGTGACACTTACATCTGTTATGGCTTAGGCAATAACTTTATTTTCTGCAATTTCACTAAGATAATATTTACACGCAAAAAAGAAAAAAAAAGCATAGCAGATTATAGCACTGCACGTTACTCTGAAAAGAAGAGAGTTTTATGCAATAGGAACGAAAATGGGATTAAAAACGCAGATCGATGTATTCTGCCTTCTCACGTTACAAGGGGCAGTGCAACAATTGTTATATTTTGACAAACTTCATTTCATTTCAATAACATTTTTTTTTGAACTAAATTAGCTCTCACTAAAAATGGAAAAAAAATTTGAAGGTTGATGCACACTGACATTTCTCTGGGTGCCACGTTTGGTTCCATCTTCAGGGCTTCCTGCCCTCCCTCCACACCTGTTGACTTTTCAAGGTCCGATTTGGCTAGCAATTGAGACAAGATTGTTTGCCGTAGGAATGATGAGTAGGGCAATGTCAGAGGAAAAGGTTATGTTCACTTGAGATAGGTGGTGTTAAAAAAACTTGTGTACTCCGAATAATGTCACCGTAGCTCCGATGGCCACCACATATTACCTGCATGCCGCAGATATAGGGAAATAGATTTTTTTTTTGTTATGCGGTATTTTGGGGGAAGTGGCACATTTTCTCTCGCTTGTGCCAAGGCAAACAACATAAAAAATGCACGCTGCAAATTCTTTAGACATTAGGATTGCTGCACAGCCCCTTTAATTAATCGATACAAATGTTTACCGGGCTTCCAGCAAAAAGAAATGCCCACTCAGAGGGGGGGAGGGGCTGCTTATGCTTCAAGAAATTTTTCATTGTATCGAGGGAAGGGGTGTGCTTTGTCAGTGTGGGCACTGGTTCAGTTTGGCCACGTTATTGAGTGTCGCTCCCTTCAGAACCCATAATGCGTGCTATGGCGCCGCCAGTTATTGTTTTGGCCATGTGCTTTGAGTAGGCCCTTTATATTCCTTACATACCTAGGTTTGTCACCTTAGGTAAATTGAAGGTGCTTAGTAAATTTCAGAGTTATACAAGGCGGCATAAGTGGAAGTCGTGCTGTTAAACGAGTCAGAAAAATTGGCGCCTTCTCACAGAATGTTCACGCCTTCACCCAATGTGCAATGAACATGTAGAGACACAAGAATTGGCCGACCGACTGCTACGATAAGAAAAGCATTTATAAAATCGCCCGTGGTCTCGCACTCGGTCCTCGTAGCTCGAGAGCTGCGAGCGTGAGCTCTTGCGCCGGCATGGTTGTCCCGGCATGTGAATCATAGAATGCACGCTACAATAGCTCCCCCCTTTAAAAAAATCCAGATGGGAACATGTTCAGGGAATGTTCATGATGTCTGGGCATGTGGTAGCAGAAAACGTACACGGGAGGATCGTGGCTGTGTCGAAGCGTCGCGATAAGAAGCAAGGTCCTGTGAGCGTGCAAAGATAGCAGTGTTGTCAAGAGATTGGGTATATGTTTCACGTGACGATTCTTGGTAGGCTGGTTTCAAGCGGTCTATGGATACAGTTTCTTGTCATCCATTAATATCAATCGGGAAACGTTTATCACCACGAGTTATGACTCGATATGTGCCATCGTAAGGGTGCTGAAGTGACCTTCGCACAGCATCGCGACGAAGAAAAACATGTGTGCATGAATGTAGATCGGCTGAGACATAGACGGCTAACCGTTGTTGGGGGCGGGGAGTGGTAGGTCGGATGGTGCGCATTATCCGCTTCAATTTTGTCGCGTAGCTCGTAGGATCCGGTGCTGGATCGTCTGGTCCGTTTGAAAAAAATTCTCCTCGAAGTCGTAAGGTTGTGCCGTAGAGCATTTCCGCATGGGATGCAATCGATGTCAGTCTTCAAGGCCGTGCGGAGCCCTAGAAGAACAATAGGGAGTGCGGAGTCCCAGTTCGGTCCTGTATCTTGGGCCCGAAGTGCGGTTTTGAGTGAGCGGCGAAATCGCTCTAGCAGTCCGTTGGATATAGGTTTATATGCTCTTGTAGGAATGCGCGAAGTTCCTAAGATGGCCATGAGTTCGCGGAAAAGAGTAGACTCGAACTGTCGACCTCGATCTGTTGTAAGGTATGAAGGCACGCCGAATCTGGACACCCAGCCATTGATGAAAGGTTGGGCGACCGTTTCTGCACGGATGTCCTGGATTGGGATGGCTTCGACCCAACGTGTAAAGCGGTCAATGCAGGTGAGCAAGTAAGTATAACCATTCGATGGTGGCAGCGGTCCAACTAAATCTATATGGATCTGGTCAAGTCGAAGGTCGGGAGGGGTAAAGGAAGAGAAAGGCGAAACTATGTGTCGACTTATCTTTCAGCGTTGGCACTGGAGGCATGCTCGGGTCCACGCCCTAACGTCACGGTTCATGCTAGGCCAGATAAATCTAGAAGATAAAAGTCGTCGTGTTGCGCGTATTCCAGGATGTGACAAGCCGTGGAAGGAATCGAAGATTTGTTTCCGGAAACTGGATGGAACGAAAGGGCGGGGAGTGCCTGTCGACATCTCACAAACAACTGTCTCGCCGTGCGTTTCTGAATGAATTTGCTCGAAGATAAGATGAGGAGCTGTAGTACGAAGTTTGCTGAGCTCTTGATCATCTGCCTGCTGTCGTGCCAAGGCTTGGTAATCAACAAATGGTGGTAGCAAAACTTGCGAAGCCATGACGATGTAAGAGAGAGCATCTGCTACATTGTTGTCTACGCCGCTCACGTGACGAATGTCAGTGGTAAATTCGGATATGAAAGCCATATGACGAGCAACAGTAGTTCGCAGTAAACAGTTTTCCAAGGCTTAAACATATGTAAGGAAAAGTCAACACAGCTTTTCAGAGATATGTCCCCCTGTGAACACTTGTTTTCATGCATGAACGGTAGATTATTGTGGGTTTCCCCTTTTATGGGGTACCACTTAGAAACACAGAAGGTTCCTTGGGTCCGGATAAAGACGTGTTTATTTGACTTCGATGCCTCACGCTTGCCCGAAGGCCAACAATGTTGGAGATGACGGCGCTGTCTCTTTCGACAGGATCGCCAGTCGGAGTCCGCGCTGCCGCTATTGACAGTATCACGGAGGGGGAGGATCAGATAAGGATATGAAGGCTCCGTCGAGCAGAGCCTCCCCCAGCGAGAGTCCCGCCCGTTGGATTAGGGCCGTCTTATATAGCCTGCGGAAATGGACGTGCCCACGGTGGGTCGGATGTAGGCGGCTCCCCGGAGGGGCGGACGCGTCCAAATCACGATACCGAGGGGTGTGCCTTAGGCAAATCACCCGAGAAGGACGAGGGAAAGCCGTCAACCAGGGAATACGGCTTCGCTCTTGCATCCGGGACGCTCCCCCACGTGGCGACGCCCCATGGCCTGCCTGAGCTAGGCCTAGATAGAGATGCGGGGAAAACATGGTTCCCACATTATAAATATTGCTTCAGTGGCTGCCACCTTAGCGTAAGATTGTAGGTTGTGCCAACACAATGACCAGATATTAGCTGCTTAAAGTATTAATACAGCATCCTACGACCTATTGTAAAAAAAATGCCAGCAATATGTCACTCTTGGCCTATCTTCACCTTTGAGATGTGGGTAGAAGCGTGGGTGGCTCTGACAGATAGCCTATGCTACCGTATTTACTCAAGTAATAGCCACACTATTTATGAACAAGGGTGTTGCGTCTACTTTCCCACGGAACACATATACAGCCAATCATTGCGTTGCGCATAAATAACAGCGAATAGTGAGATAGAGAACACGATTCTCCATACAAATGCAATCCTCAAAGATGGTATCTTGGCACGAAGACGTTATCTCTGTCCTGTAAATAGCTGGAATCATGCTGTCGAACGCGGTGCTTTTCAATCTGCGAGCTCCACGGAAAAGCAAACCCCCAGGTTCTCGTCATAAACTAAGCGACTATTACTCGAGTGAATAGGTATATTTTCTGCATCTGGGGGCCGCTGCGTCAGCAAGGCTATACAGGCCCTGGAAGGCACTTAAAAACTCTATACAAAAACTTGGTTCTGTTAAGTCACGGCATGGCGGTGGCACCTCAGGCACACTTCCAGTCTGGGGTTGTGGGCGGAAGTCATCATGCGGGACGTGCATTCCTGTGTTCTTTTAAAAGAAACTAGTCAAAAACCTGCCATCTTGTCAAAAACGCTGTGACTGGGCTTGTACCAAAAGAGTCGAGAAAGGTTTGAAGGTCACTCTTCGTGTGTTTTCTGCCTGCTCGGTTTGTCAAAGAACGTTGATAGGTGCCGTGAAAAATAAAAACCAGATTCCGTCGGACAACGATTGCTCGTGCGGGAAGCACTTTGGGTCGCATTCACGTTTACTTGTGTTCAGCGGATCTTTTTTTTTTTTTTCAACATGAATCCGGTAAGACCGCCAAGTTGTACAGAACACCTGCAGACTATGTTCAGTGTGTCTTCAAGTTGAAACAGCTGCCTGATCGTTCGAACTGTCATCTACTCTTTCGAACGTTTCTGCTTGTCTGTTCGTTCAAACGACAGCGGCCCGTGATAAGAAGTAAGTGCAGGCCTCAAAAGACTTTTAGGCTTGAAGGTGGGTTGGTGTATGCAAGCTCAGTGTAATAGTAGATACAAGGATATGCTGATCATTATAACCAGTGGCCATCACCGACTTGTTATGCCTGATTAACTTGGTTCGATTTTGCTTACAATTTTCAGTATCGACGTCGACCAGCTCGGTGACGGTCAACACTTTTGCAGCCCGAGCGACGTCGTAACTGAAAACAGCGAGCAGAAACTCGTCATGCGAATCGGGCGTTAGCGCCCATTTTGCAGCATAAACAAGGAATGAATCGCCGCATGTCACATTATTCACATGACGTTTTGCGGTGTAAAAAGCCTCGTTAATTTGGCTGAGGCCGCTCAAGTAATCAGACATTGCCAGGAAAACGTGGAATCAACAATTCTAACGCGGAAAAGAGAGCACGAGGACTCCCACCGACGCCGACAAAAAAGCCTTCCAATGGTTTGTTTATGGGTTGCGGCGAGTTTCTTGCCTACACTGCATCGTCATTGCGCAGCTCCGGTGGCCTCTGCTAGGTGTACTCCGGTTTGTTTGTAAACATGAGTTGGTCTATAAGAGACTCCTGCAAGTGTCGGCTCAACCTAAACGACTAAACGATTACAGGTGTCTAAACGGAGTGTTGATCAGAGACATTTACTCATTTCCAAGCATTCCCTCAGTGATGTAAACCCTTGAAAACCCGACTGTTTTAATAACCGACACCCAGCCCCGGCCTCATTCACATCAAAGTTCATGCAGCTCCCGTACAAAAGACTGCATTGATTTGCAATAGGGGGCTGCTTGAATTCACTCGCCTTCCCTTTGGCTTATGGAGCTCGCTATTGCCTAGTGTGCTCTGACCCCTCCAAACAGAAATGCTTTTTTTTAAGTATTCTACTATATGAACGCATACGGAGGGAAGCGGTATTGCTTTGCAGAGGCGTGCATGAACACTGGATAAGGGCGGAACACAGCAACGTCAATATGAGCCACAGTTAGGAATGTTCACATCAGAGCTAGGTTAGCAGATGTCACCCCAACTATTTGATGGCTGAATTCAGTGAACATAGTATGCATATCAAAAAATATATATGCCTAGCCACGACAAGGAACTGATCAGCACATAGTTAAAAAAATATTAAACCAGCCAAGAACAGTTATTCATGACATAAAAGAAACAAATGTTTGCACCATTCCACTCTTCGTATGACAGTACAGCTGTCCATCTTTCCCTCGCAGCCCATGCTCGAAGATTGGAAGTAGGGTTTCAGGGTTTTTTTGGTTTTTTTTCGAATTCTAGTCTTTTTTCGGAATATATTTTTTACCCACACAGTCTATGTTTTTGGGTGTAAATTGCTGGGGTCGTGCAAAAAGTCTCCTTTTCTTAGGGCTTATTTTGAGGAAAGTAGGATGCGAATACGTCCTATTCCTCACAGAACCATAAAGCTTACACCTTAAAAAGCAAAAATGCGATACTTCCAGGGTGGTACAGTGGTTCCAGAACCTTACGCAGGGCTTGGCATGTCTCTTGGATTATTTCGCTTGCTGTTGTCCGTCCAATCCGGTAACTTGCAGCGCATATTACCTGTGACCCTCCATGAGCAAGGTACCTGAAACATTGCCAAGCAATAGTGCCACATACAAATGTAAAGTGACTCCTTAACACTGCTGAAACAGTAGTCACATCATGGACATTTATAACAAGGTACTTAGTTTCTGCCACTGCTTTTCTTAAAGTAGATATCGACCCATTCACAACCCTGAAGTAACTTTATCTATAATAGCTAGCAATATTTTTTCCTCCATAAAGCTATCCGATACTTTTCTGAGCATGCCAGTGCCAAGCGGTGAAGCTTCATGAGCGAGCCAATGCTGTACTTTGAAGCATCACGCAAAGGCACTGGTGGGAGGCGGTGAAGCTCGACGAAATAGCACAAGGCAACTGCCATGGCTTGGAGGCACGTGGGCTACAGCTCTTAAAGTATGGATGAGGACATGGCCAACAGAATTGACAAGCGAGTTTTAGCTAGGGCAACTAGGCATGCTATCAAATAAATGATTGCGTGATTTTTCTTTCCTTCCATCTCCTTAGATATCAAGGTCAACCTATACTATTTGAATATTGTTTTATTATACTGCACGAGCTGACCGCCATCTGCTGTGACACAGGTCAACTCTATACTTGTCCGCCTTGTTGTCCCCTGTCACTTGAGCCAGATTACTGGGTTCCTGGAAACCCAGCAGTTTTTTAGAGAACTCTTGCATGGAAGGGGCACATGGATCATTGCCTTGTCAAGTTTTTGGTTTGTACCTTTCCATCTGGTTCATACAGAATGAACACTCATCTCTACTTTTGCACCTCCTACTGTCTAGATTTGTTAAATTGAAGCCTCATGAAGAAACTGGCCAATACTCCAACTGTAATACCTTAAATTCAGACATTTCTATATTCGCGGCAGTTGAAGGTGGAGAGGTGTTGATTATACTGCAAAATTGAATAAGATGTATAAAGTATAGGCCTAATTTCAAATTAGTGGCAAGACCCTCTTTTGTAACAGAACTCCAGTCATCACAGTAGATACGTTTTGACATACCTGATTGTCAGGCTCAACCTTTCCGTTGGGAAATCGGTTTCCTCCAGAAGGTTGTCTTCTTCTGGAGAAGTGGGCCAACGAATGAGAGAAGGTGCTCAAATCTGTAGACAAAACAGATTTAGTAACTCAAAATTACATTATTCACTACCTTGCACTCAGCGGGATCTGGCCAACTTCTCGAAAGCCAACTCGTCGACAGCCCATCCGTCGAATAGGGCAATTCGTCGAAGGGCAACTTGTCAAAAGGGGAAATCGGTCGAACGGCATTTCGTCGAATGGGTTGAATGACGGTCCGAGGTAAAAGTTTGTGGCTCATTTTTATCTTTTGACCTAAATATTTATTCGCGTTTGGACTAGGGACAGCGTCCTTGTTAAGTTACAATATTGAACTAAAAATTACAAGAGGGCAAAGATAGGAGAAAACTTTTAGACAAGTTGAAAGATGTGTCAGCTCATGATAGTTCTTTTGTTATTTCTTCATTACTTATTTTGTAATGAGCCGCCGCAGGCCGTCGCCGTTAGGCGGCGTCAACTGATGTGCCGGGTAGGTTAACACGTGCCCCAGTGATGTAAGAGCAACGCAATGACCATGCCCCACTGCACCGTGAAAGTGGCGAAAACGGCAAATTGTTACCTTTGACAAGAGAGAGAAGACTGGAGGTCAGTTTTTAAAAAGCGCCGATTGTATACATTTTTTTTACGAAAGACAGAACGCGGATTATTATAAGGCAGTGTTTGCTTTAAAATTGGAGGACAAAAATGACAAATTTGGCTTTAAAAATGCGGCGACCAGTTGGCCTCTTCGACGAGTTACCCTATGACGAATGGGCCTGTTCGACGAATGGTCCGCCGACGAGTTGGCTCTCCAGTTGGCCTAGACCTGTCTCCACATGAATGCTTTGACATGCATGAATCAGCAACATTTCATCATTGCTATAAGGATTGCCATGAAGCTCTCGAATAGTCAGGTGAAATTGCCATCCAAAATATATTCACAATTTTTCTCTTATGTAATAATTTACTAAAGAGTATGAACTCCCCCGAGCCCCATAAGAAAAGCTACAATAGTACCTCAAGTGCAACAATTGTAATATCTCAAGATATCCCCTAACCTTTTTCTCCATTCTTGCAAAAGCACCAAAGGATATAACTCCAGGAAATAACACAAGCCGAAAGACCCGTGCAATAAAGGGCCAACATTTTGTCATGTATGTTTTCTTGACATATTTGCAATATTTGCCAGGGCTGTATTCGTACCATTCAAAACAGCTCGAAGACAACATTCAGTAGACCAAAGGAGCTTCGGTACTAGGTCTAATCTAGCGCCTATGAAAACGACAGCTGCTGTTCCATGTTGGTACAAACGGTGGCCATGGCAGCAATAAACCATAATACAGCTCAGAGCATCTGTATTTAGCAGCAAAACAATAAACAAATGGGCCAAAACCCTGTAGTGAGTTCACTACATAGTGTGGGTTTTACGCAGTGAAGAAACTCATTAACAGTGTACTGACACAGTAACCACAAACGAAACATCAGGATAGCTAGGTTCGACATTGTACATGTACCTTTTTTTAGTACACGGAAGTGACGTCATCACGTCTGATTGGTTGGAAACAAAAGTGACGTAATTTCCCTAGAAAAATGTGGGCGGAGTCGGCAAAACTGGGCGGAGTCGGCTACCGGACGTGACAACAAAATGACGTTTCGTTTTGTACCGAGTACGTTTCAAAAGGTACTTGCTCGGAACTAGGTGTCATTAGCAGCATGTGTTCGGCGGCGAGGCGTCGCCGCCTCGTCAATTCGTCTTTTTCTTTAATAGAGCTTTTTTTTCGCCAGAAAGGCTGTATCGGGAACACCGCGATGCATTCGAGCTCGCGGAGGAGATCTTTTGGAAGCAATACCGCCTGCCCAAGATCGTGGTGCGGTGGTTGTGCGACGAACTTCGCGAGGAACCGGAGGTGAGGAGAGTGCGTACCTCAAGGACGGTCATGACTGTGGAGCTTCACGTGTTGTGTGCACTGCACTTCTACGGCACGGGGAGCTTCCAAGGCATGGTGGCGAGCGACGAACACGTAGCGCGGGACCAAAAGACAGTCAGCGTTGCGGTCCGCGCCGTGTCCGTCGCTATCGTGCGTCGTCTCGGGGTCCAGCGTGGCTGGATCCACTTCCCCGAGACGCCGAGCGAGAGGTTCGACGCGGAGAAGGGCTTCAGGCTGCTCGGCAGGATACCCGGCGTCATCGGTTGCGTGGACGGGACCATGGTCTCCATCGTCGGCCCGTCCAAGAACGACCCCACCGTCACGAAGGCGGCGTACTGGTGCCGCAAGTACTTCTACGCCCTCAACGCGATGGTGGTAAGTGCACTCATGTTACGTTGTCAAAACGCGCCCCAAATCTGTAGAAAAAAAAAAAAAAAAACGTTTTGCCGATACCGTTTAAGTATGCCGTTTTATGACTGCGGGCTGTGGGGTCTCACGACTGCGCGAGCGTGTGCTCTACGTAGCATCTGAGCCGTAAGACTCTTCTCCCAAAAATAATATTTCTCTGTTAAAACGTGCAAGCTTCCGTAAAAAAAAACACATTATTTTTGTTTCAAGGTAGTTAGTTGTACCTTGCATCCAGGAAGGTGTGTTGACATGCATGTGTCAGACAAAATAACTTAAAAGCTTCTGAAATTGCGACTGCTTTGTGAACCATAAGTACAATCTACTACTTGTGGATTCAGGTAATTACATGTCAATATCTCTCTCACTTTCAGGTGTGTGACGCCGACTGCCGGATAATGTGCATCGACCCACGGTATCCCGGGTCGGTGCACGGCTCCTTCGTGTGGCAATTTTCTTGGCTCCGAAACCAACTCGAGCAAGGGCAGGTGCCACGCGACGGTCGGTTCCTGCTTGGTGATCATATTAATTCATTCCTTACGCACACGGTGGCTCCCACTGCTTGAAAGCCACAGTACCACACGCGCTGTGCTTGTTGTGAGGCACACAGACACAGTTGCTGGAACTCCTTGAAGTGAGACAACACTCAAAGTTTGGCCATTAATCTCTGTTTATGTCCACATAACTCTCACACTCTGCAGGCTACGAACGCCACACTACACCAATCTCACGACAGTGATAGACTATGCAAGGAATGCGGCCGCAGTGCGAGTCGCTGTCCGGTTCGGCCCACTCACTGTTACTGTCTGCCTGTACCCTCTTGCTGGTTGGTTTTTGCATGAAGTTGGAGCTCTTTCGCTGATCCCTGGGGGCTCGCGTGGTCGCTTTGGCGGTCGTCAGTTTGTACGGAATGGGATCAATTCCTCCTTGGCCACTTGGGGCTCGCCAAATCTGTCGTCGGGTCGTCTCTGTCCCACACACTGGATTCTTTTCCTTGACCCTTCTTCTTCGGTCTGCCTATATAGCTCCTCCTATTAGACCCTCCGTGTCCCTACAGGACCTGACTCCTTTCCAATCTAACCACCCCCTTTTTTTTCCCCATCTCCAACTCCACTGAAAATTAGGAAAGAGGTTCGTCGAACTGGCGCCTTATCCCCTTGCTTGCCAAAGACAAGGCCAAAGTGTTCTGCTCTGCCCGTGCCTAAGATCACGGCCACACTCCCAAAAGCAACAGAGCGTTTATCTGTCGGATGCAAGGGCCTAATAATGCACTTGCATACAACACAGCTCCCCTAAGGAATCGTGCACACATCCCATACAACCCACCAGGAAAACACATAGTTACATGAAATAACAGGGAGTTTGCAGGCAAGCTGGTGCTAACTAATCATAATGTAAACTGATACTGTAGTGCAGAAATATTAACACACTTAAGTTACATTATAATTGACATAGTTGCACACAGCTGTTTTCTTGCCTTTTATTTTAAAAAGTAAAGAATGTAATATGTTCCATTCTCTACATGTGCAGGTGACAGTGGCTACCCCTTGGAGCCTTGGCTCATCACCCCTGTCCCCGGGAACCACGCGACCTCCACCGCTTGCGGCAGGTTTAATAAGGCGCATTTTTCGATCAGGTCTGTTGTGGAGCGCTGCATCGGGCTGTTGAAAAACAGATTCCGGTGTCTGCAAAGGCACCGGGCTCTGTATTACCACCCTTCAACAGCCACCGCCATTATTTCGGCATGTGCAGTGCTCCACTACATCTGCCTTGCATCGAGCGAGCCAGAACCGGAGTCAGACTCCGACCCTGAAGAGTCAGAGTTGGAGTCTGAGCCGAGCTCGGACGGTTCTGAGCCGAGCTCGGAGAGGTCAGCGTCGGCTCCCGAGAGGCTGGCTCCTGCCGGCCCTCCGGTCGGCCTTCCGGTCGGCCTCTCGGACAGGGGGAAGGCTCTGAGGCAGCGCCTTGTCGCCCGGTTCGGAACCCGCCGCAGACGTGCCCGTGCGGAGCGCCACACGCAGGGGGTCTGCCGCCACGACGGTAGTCCCGACCACCACGGACTCCGTCGGGAAGCCCCTCAGCGCCCTCGCTGCGGTGGTGCCCAGCACGGACGCCGCCAGCGACAGGGAACTTCTCGCCACCACGACTGAGGTCCTGACCACCAAGGACCCCGTCACATTCTTGCCCTCAGTGAAGCCCTCCCCGTGGAAGCCGTAAAGTGCACACTTCGCTTCCTGCTCCACAGTCATGGCCGTCCACAAGCTACATACTCTCTTCAGCTCCTACACCTTGTGAAGTTCGTCGCACAGCCAGCGTGCTGCCTCCGGATACGTGTCGAGTGCATCGCGGTGAAATCGATACAGCCTTTTCTTTATTTTTATGAGCAGAAGGCACGAGACGCAGTCGACAGTGACAGAAAAGGTTCGGAGGTTTAGTTGCCAGACCAACAGGTCATCTGAATTGCCCCTGCAAAGAACTCAGAAGTAATTTAGACTACCTCTAGAAAGAAATGCTTGCTTTTGCAGAGATTGCTTTCTTAGTTGCTGATTGAACCAGGGATATTGTTGTCATGGACATTGTTTCATTTTACAAATGCTTCAAAGCGTCTTGCCTTCTGCTCCATTTTATTATCTCTTTTATGGTACTTCATCAAAGTTAGGTGATTGTGTTATCTCAAGACAGTGCACATGTAGTTTGTATTGAAAATTGCTTTATTTCTTAAAGAAAAACCTGTGACTTCATGAATAAAAGTGTGATAACATGGAATGTAATATTTCATTCTTGGAAGTAAAACTGAGCATCGACTGGAACCATGTAAGCAATTGGGCAATCTTAAGTATATATCACATATATCTTGTTGAACACTCTGGTCTTATTTGAGCACAATAGTTAAATTTCGAAAGGAAAAAAAATATATATATATTCTCTGACTAGCATACCACCATATAAACACTGGACCACTTTGAAAGAATTATCACAGATGTTGCGCCAAACATTCTTATTTGAGCACAGCAATAGCAAGTTCTCGAAAGATAAAAAAATTGTTTCTGACTAAAGCAGCCGTCACTCGCGCGCCCCCGTTGGTTCCGCCGACCCCTCCGCTGCCCCCGGCACATCCGGCTCCTCGTGGTTCGACATTTTGGTTTGAAGAAGGCGCGTAGCGCACATCCCGCATAATATTGGAACAACTTTCTCTCCAATTAATTCTTAAATTTATTGCAAAAGGGTACAAAAAAGCGGTTTGTTTTAACAACGCCCAAAAGGTTTTGATTGTTTTTCAATACTTTTACCTGTACTAGAACAGATGCGACGGCCAGCGACGCACAGGATTGGTTGCCGTTCCTTCGCTAAACGCAGGAACTGCTCCCCGCGTCGTAGTAAATCCTACCCCGTATCCCGCGCGTAGGGACGCCTCAGAGAATGCGTAGCTACTTCCGCTCGTCGGTGGTTGGCTCCGGACGTCACTGAAACGGGTGACGGGTGTCAAGTTTGCGATGACGTAGCGGCGTCAAAGTGGGCAGAGCCGCCACGTGAGTGTTGCTAGGATACGCTCCTCCCTTGCGTTACGTCACTTCCATGTACCTTTTCTCAAATGTCCAACCTAGCGATCCAGGGCCCGTTTGCTCGAAGCGCTAACGCGGTTAAAGTTAGCTGCAGTACCTAGGAGAGGGATTTTGATATCACGTGATTGGGGCTCGGTAGGGATGCGGGGAAACATGGCGGTTCCCCAGTGAGTGAGCGTCGGTCGCTTTGGAAATAATATGTCGTTGTAGCTGGAATATTGGGCGCGTTAGTCAGCAACGAATAATGCAGGAGGCTTTCGCTTTGCCTTACCTCACTTAAACCGCAAAGCATGGGCAATGACATAGCCATATTTTTCAGATAGTGTTTCGATTCTGGGCACTCCTAAGCCTAAATGAACGCGATAATTGTCGGCATGGCAACGTCTTTGGAAAGCGGATTGTTGATAGCGTGCTGGATCGCTAGGTTGGACATTTGAGAAAAGGTACATGGAAGTGACGTAATGCAAAGGAGGAGCGTATCCTAGCAACACTCACGTGGCGGCTCTGCCCACTTTGACGCCGCTACGTCATCGCAAACTTGACACCCGTCACCCGTTTCAGCGACGTCCGGAGCCAACCACCGACGAGCGGAAGTAGCTACGCATTCCCTGAGGCGTCCCTACGCGCGGGATACGGGGTAGGATTTACTACGACGCGGGGAGCAGTTCCTGCGTTTAGCGAAGGAACGGCAACCAATCATGTGCGTCGCTGGCCGTCGCATCTGTTCTAGTACAGGTAAACGTATCGAAAAACAATCAAAACCTTTTGGGCGTTGTTAAAACAAACCGCTTTTTTGTGTCCTTTTGCAATACATTTAAGAATTAATTGGAGAGAAAGTTGTTCCAATATTATGCGGGATGTGCGCTACGCGCCTTCTTCAAACCAAAATGTCGAACCACGAGGAGCCGGGTGTGCCGGGGGCAGCGGAGGGGTCGGCGGAACCAACGGGGAGCGCGCGAGTGACGGCTGCTTTAGTCAGAAACAATTTTTTTATCTTTCGAGAACTTGCCATTGCTGTGCTCAAATAAGAATGTTTGGCGCAACATCTGTGATAATTCTTTCAAAGTGGTCCAGTGTTTATATGGTGGTATGCTAGTCAGAGAATATATATATTTCTTTTTTCCTTTCGAAATTTAACTATTGTGCTCAAATAAGACCAGAGTGTTCAACAAGATATCTGTGATATATACTTAAGATTGCCCAATTGCTTACATGGTTCCAGTCGATGCTCAGTTTTACTTCCAAGAATGAAATATTACATTCCATGTTATCACACTTTTATTCATGAAGTCACAGGTTTTTCTTTAAGAAATAAAGCAATTTTCAATACAAACTACGTGTGCAATGTCTTGAGATAACACAATTACCTAACTTGGATGAAGTACCATAAAAGAGATAATAAAATGGAGCAGAAGGCAAGACGCTTTCAAGCATTTGTAAAATGAAACAATGTCCATGACAACAATATCCCTGGTTCAATTAGCAACTAAGAAAGCAATCTCTGCAAAAGCAAGCGTTTCTTTCTAGAGGTAGTCTAAATTACTTCTGAGTTCTTTGCAGGGGCAATCCAGATGACCTGTTGGTCTGGCAACTAAACCTCCGAACCTTTTCTGTCACTGTCGACTGCGTCTGGTGCCTTCTGCTCATAAAAATAAGAAAAGGCTGTATCGATTTCACCGCGATGCACTCGACACGTATCCGGAGGCAGCACGCTGGCTGTGCGACGAACTTCACAAGGTGAAGGAGCTGAAGAGAGTATGTAGCTTGTGGACGGCCATGACTATGGAGCAGGAAGCGAAGTGTGCACTTTACGGCTTCCACGGGGAGGGCTTCACTGAGGGCAAGTATGTGACGGGGTCCTTGGTGGTCAGGACCTCAGACGTGGTGGCGAGATGTTCCCTGTCGCTGGCGGCGTCCGTGCTGGGCACCACCGCAGCGAGGGCGCTGAGGGACTTCCCGACGGTGTCCCTGGTGGTCGGGACTACCGTCGTGGCGGCGGACCCCTTGCGTGTGGCGCTCCGCACGGGCACGTCTGCGGCGGGTTCCGAACCGGGCGACAAGGCGCTGCCTCAGAGCCTTCCCCCTGTCCGAGAGGCCGACCGGAAGGCCGACCGGAGGGCCGGCAGGAGCCAGCCTCTCGAGAGCCGACGCTGACCTCTCCGAGCTCGGCTCAGAACCGTCCGAGCTCGGCTCAGACTCCAGCTCTGACTCTTCAGGGTCGGAGTCTGACTCCGGTTCTGGCTCGCTCGATGCACCGCAGATGTTGTGGAGCACTGCACATGCCGAAATAATGGCGGTGGCTGTTGAAGGGTGGTAATACAGAGCCCGGTGCCTTTGCAGACACCGGAATCTGTTTTTCAACAGCCCGATGCAGCGCTCCACAACAGACCTGATCGAGGAATGCGCCTTATTAAACCGGCCGCAAGCGGTGGAGGTCGCGTGGTTCCCGGCGACAGGGGTGATGAGCCAAGGCTCCAAGGGGTAGCCGCTGTCACCTGCACATGTAGAGGATGGAACATATTACATTCTTTACTTTTTAAAATAAAAGGCAAGAAAATAGCTGTGTGCAACTATGTCAATTATAATATAACTTAAGTGTGACTTAAAAGTGTGTTAATATTTCTGCACTACAGTGTCAGTTTACATTATGATTAATTAGCACCAGCTTGCCTGCAAACTCCCTGTTATTTCATGTAACTATGTGTTTTCCTGGTGGGTTGTATGGGATGTGTGCACGATTCCTTAGGGGTGCTGTGTTGTATGCAAGTGCATTATTAGGCCCTTGCATCCGACGAATAAACGCTCTGTTGCTTTTGGGAGTGTGGCCGTGACCTTAGGCACGGGCAGAGCAGAACACGCTGGCTTTGTCTTTGGCAAGCAAGGGGATAAGGCGCCAGTTCGACGCCTTATCCCCTTGCTTTCGGAGCGCTCTCGAAGCTCCGACTCTCGCCGGCCTCCGAATCGAAGCGGTTTGAGGCGCTCTGACTTGGAAGTGGGAGCACGCGAGAGATCTGGCTGCCGACCGGTCACGTGACTCCAGCCATTCCGCCATTTTGCTTTTGTGTTGGAAGCGGACGGCGAGAACGCAGCTACTCCACAAAAAGAGGGCTGCGAAAAACAGCCGTCAGTCTCGACTCCGTCACCGTTGTGTTGTGCTCCCCGAATTGAGGTGAAATGTCGTTGAAACGAAGACGTTTAATGTTAGTGGTGGCACCGCCAGTGCTGCTGGCGAAGCTAGCAGACAGCGAAAACACCAGCAGCTCGGACTATGACGACGTGGACCGTGTTTGCGAAGCGAAGTTTGCCGAGTTGCTTGACGCACCTTGTACCTAACGTTGCCTTGTACCAATGTTGCCTTGTACCAACGTTGCCTTGTACGGTGCCCAAGGTCAAGGCCTATGTTTTTATAGTGCGACCTACTCGGACAAAGCGGTAAGTACAAAAGTACGAGAGTTATCAAGCTGTAATGTTTCTTTTTTTGATAGTTTCACAGGAACTTCCGCTTGGCACGGCTGGCTTGCGATGACCCTATCAGCGTCCGCGTTGACGGTTGCCATTTTTCAAGGATTTACGGATGGATGGATCACTGAATACTACTCAACCCTTTGAATGCAAAGAGCAAAAGTTCCGCTAGAGGGCGGCTCGCGCCGTCCTCTAGTGGCGCACGCAACCTTCTATCCGCTCGGCTTGCCGCTCTGAAAAGTTGAGGAGCGTTCGGCTGGGCGCGCCGATTCTCTCGCTCCGATGCGGAGGCGCTCCGGGATCTGGTAGCTACGACTCGGATAATTGGAGTGCTCGAAAGTGACCGGCCAAATATACCATAAGATTTTTTCAGAAGTCTGACAACTATAGTCTGTTTCATTATAAGTAAGAGCCACATAATCATAGATCTAGACAAAAAATAAAAAAAGAACGCAAACACACATTAAAAATGCGATGTAACGGCGCATTCAGAATTAGTCGCCAGTTTCTTAGAGAGCAGCAATTTCGTAGGACGACATTGTTACCCGATGAAGGTTATAAAAAGTGCAGTGCAACTGTTAGCTCGGGGTCTTTAACGTGCATTACGCAGTATATGTGATACACGATCGCACGACGGTAGGATGCAGATGGGCGACGGTACTCAGGGTCCCTGCTAAAGTCCCTTGATAAAGGCGTTTTTTACAAGTACCGCCAACCATTATTGTGAAAACGCGCAAGACGCGTGCCACGAGCGAGCGCTCCGCCGCCATTGGCTTTCAAGGGTCAGTCATTATATACCCGTGCCACACGGGCAACTCGAACACCATTTACAACGAATGACATTTGAAGGATCGGCCAATCAGCGCGCGACACTCCGAGCGTGGGGCGTGTTCCACGCGCGACAGATCGCGAGCCGATTTGTGGATCACATGAATGTCATTCGTTGTAAATGACATTCGAGTTGCCCGTGTGGCACGCGTGCCACACGGGCAACTTGAATGTATTAGTGCTGCGTCGCCATTTGTGTCCAAGGGCAGGTCGAGACACGGGCCTCGTGCACTGGCACCTTTGAGGTTATTTAAAAGACCAACGCAAATACATCGAAGGGATTCAGTCCCTACACGCTCTGCAGCGGGAGCTCCGTGCTTTGAACGGAGCTCGCACTCGAGCATTTCTCCACGTGCTCTGATCTCCGGTGCCACAACACACTTGGCCAACGATCCCCCACCGCACTTGATTTATCCTCTGAGCTAGACCAAATGAGCTACACTTCGAGAATCGGCAATTTTTCCCCCAATATTGTTTTGGGCGCCGCCATGTTGGTGGTTATTAACAAATCAAATGCAACTGCCGGTCGTCATGATTCAAAAGTGCGACTTTCTCAGCAATAGTTTTGGTGTCAGGAAGCTCACGTAATATTGCTTTGCTTTGTCGCCAACTGTTTAAACATTTGTGGAGGACGGAAAAGCGTTTCCTCTGATTTCAGATAAAGCTTCAGATAACTGACAACCATCATTTTAAGCATTCATATCTCTATGAAGCGTAGCTTTTTTAGTGGGTCTAGTTTAGCCCGACCGCATAGGCACAGAAAGAGAACGAACAGCTTAACTTCGCGCTCTTGGCGCAGCTTCAGTGGCTTGATCAGCCCGTAGCGTTGGTTGCGCATCGAACTAAGGTAAAGCAAAGCAAATATTAAGATATTAGGGTTTTACAAGCCAAACCAACAAAAAGCACTTAACACGCCCAAATTAAAAAGGAAATTATTACGGGTTTATTTTGGTTAACCGTAGATCTTTTGACGTGCAACCGATATCTCAGATTGGCCTCCGTCGGATTGCGGGCACCTCGACCGATATTTAAACCCGACAAATATAGATTCATTTGCCAGCGCGTTGGCTGAGAGGAACTGAGACGTTTTAATGTCATTGCCACTTAAGAGCCACCGAGGTGGTTTTTGAAGCAAAATGTAGTCGAACCATTCCGACAAGCAGAGTTTGATATCGTAAATGATTTATGCAAGTGATAAAAACATCAAAATGTTTTCGCATACGTGGCGGAATCTAAAATGGCAGAATGCATTTCATGGCGCCCATTTCATTTGAATCGCGTCGGGCATGTGTACCGACGCACAGTAGAACGCGCGCAAAAGTAGCTGTGGTGCACCCGCAGCCTCGCGCGTGTTGTTCTCACATCTCTGGCTCGCTCACTGCGGGCATCCAGGCATCTGACACCCTGACATCTGGCGCTCTTTATGTATTTCACGCGGCGATCCAAGAGGCACACGACGGAAAATGCACATCAAGCTGTTCTTGAACACGTGTCGCCATCTGTACTTTATATTAAGGAACTACAATTCGCCGTAACTGAATGGGAAAAGTTTGAGGTCTTATAACATTCTTATCGTGTAATATATAGATATGGAAGCTCTAGAAAATGTAGTATCGAAGGATGCTTCATAATATAATGTCTTGTTATTGTGATTAGATGACTTGATTCCGTTTTTATAGCGCCATAAAATGTTACAATTTTAAACTTTATTTTTTATTTTAAAATATACATTATCTGTACAGTTCGTTTCTCACTTTTTTACTTTATTATATCTAACCGAACGCTCACGTAAAATATCGGGGACGATGGGACGTTATAACTCAAGAAATAATTTTTGAAATATTAGAGACTGTGGTCTATTAAAAGCCAAGAAATTAACTAACAACTAAAAATAATCGTAATATCAAGACATTAAAGCATTGTTAAAAAACTGCTCTTTAATTTGACACTAACTTTATGATTGTAAGATACATAGAAAGAAAGTTATAAGCCGTCGGAAAAGCACCAAAACGTCATGCACAGTGGGGTTGCACCTTGAAGGAGCTGTGTAACGATATTCAGTTGGAATGTTTTTCACTATACACGAGCTTACTGGCACTAGTGGGAGACAAGGATACTCGCCCGCAAAGCCACTGGCCAAGAAACTTCTTTGTTGCGGTGTAATTTCAAGGACAAAAGCGATCATTTTCATTCAATCGCTCGTTTGCAAAATTTCATGAGGTAACGTGGGGATCGCAGTACACCCATATGACGATATTTGAATGCTGTTCATAGATTGGACCCGAGCATTGCGAGGGCACTCGATTTGGGCTCATGATAATTATTAGCTCGAGAAGCATTCGGGTAGTGGCCCGTGTCCAATCGCAGCAACGGCGAGAATAGCCGAGCTATAACAATATCTGGAACTCAGCGCGTGCCTTGTGCTTTGCCAACCCCAGCGCGTGGCTATGATGAACATTGGCGGCATATAATCAGCTCCAGATCACGTGGCCGCTTGTCCTGGCTGCGAGTTGAGGGGGTGAACGCTGCTCGTTTTTCTTAAATTTTTTCTGGGACTTCTATTGCGTGGGGTGAAAAACGAACGCGTGTGTCATAGGTTATTAATGTCAGGGATCCGTTCTAATCGGTATTTGCGCGAAGTACAAAAATTGTTGCATCGCCCCTTTAAGTTAATGTTAAGATACACACCTCTGCCTCGTCATCCGGAAATATTGGAAGAAGTCTTCCCCGTCCTCCAGCCTCATGTCACGAACGAGGTGGTGGTACTCCCCGAAGGTTTCCCGGCAGCGGAGCAGAGGTCGCACCCACTCGTGGCAGGGATGTCGTCGACGCAGGAGGAGCATCACCGCGGCGGTAGATCGTGCATTTAGGGGCATATTAGATTCGTTGCCCGCCCGTGCCACATACCCGCGAACACACTCGACGAACAAATTTTCCAGTTGCTCACTTTCGAGCAGAGCCGCAGCCATATCCGCGCTACCGCGGGACGCCTCCATGTTAGGGTTGCTCAAAGAGGTCCATTGCTATTGGTTGAGCGAATGCGCCGATAGCAAGCTTTTATTGGCTATTGACTGCGGTCGGCCACGTTGCAACGAAACTGTGCGTACAAGCTTCGCATGTACGCGCTGCGCAACGCATCGCTACGCCTTTCTGCTAGTGAACGCACCGCGTCCAAACGCGAATGTGCGTATGGCCCTTGAGGGCACGGTTATGAAGAACCCGGCATCTCATTAATACGGGGTGCAGAAGCCGAAATTATTTTAAAGATAAATTGATTAAGGCACGGCAGAATACAAGAAATCAGAAAGTTTGAATGAACTTTTCTATATTTCTGAAAGATTTGAAGACTCGTTTCGAGCACATATGCGGAAAATTACCGTGGCCGACCTATTTATTTATCACGTAGACTATTCACATTCAAATAAAATACAGCATTTTTAAACCCGCTTTTTGAAGCACGACGCTGCCAAACTTGTGAGGTGTTCCGTGCCATCTTGCAACGCAATATGGAATTCGCCGATGTGCTGCGCCGATACCGGCACACTACCATTCAATCGATAGCACGCCAATTCGTTTTCAGGTTAGATGCATGAACACACCTTTTCCTCAACGCTAACTGATATTTCGGCTTTCCAATCACTGTATTTATATTCGGCAGACTAAGCATTTAAAAAGGGCACCGGTCCCAATGACCTTACCTGGACAACTTTTCTGTCGCTGCTATCGCCACGCTACCGTTCGATAGATGAATTCGTTTTCAGGGGAGATGCACGAACAAACGTATTCCGGCACGCTAATTGTTGTCTTGCCTCTGAAATCAAATTAGTTTACCTGCTAGATTACGCACTAATCAGCTGAAAAGAAATGGCGGTCTGGCTTCACATTTCGTCTCGATGGTCCTACAACAGCGCAGCCATCTTGTTTGTCGACGGGACGTCACGGAGCGCGAAGAATTCGCGTAATACTACATGCACGACGAGCGCGCTCGAGTGTCTATCGCGTGGAAGTCCTGTTCGTTTAGTGAACTGAGCGCCTAACTATTAATGGTGCTCCGGGGCACGGAATTAACGCGTCCAATGGCAGCACGGATGGCGCGAGCGCCATGCTGTCACGTGAAGATAGGCCCGATCGGGAGAGGAGCACCTGGGAAGCGGATATAAGCAGTGCATGACGTGACTCCGGAGTTGTCAGGTCTCCTGATTTCTCAGTAGATCTACCTATTTGGCACGCTGTCTACTGATTCCTTGATAAAAAAGAAAATTTACCGGTTTTCTTTTAATAGATAGGAAAATCATTTTTACGGGCCTAATAATACGCCGTTAAAAGCGCTGCCTCTCGTATTAGCCAGCAAACGCATGAAAAATTATTAAAACCATAAGTGTACATATGTATCTACTAATAACGTGGAAAGGCTTAGAGCAATAAAGTGGCAGCTGAAAGTGACCCCCCCCCCCCCTCGGCCGTCGCCATGCTGCACGTTTTTAACCACTAGACAAGTGAACTGACAGTTTTACGTCTATATTTTAAGAAAGTACAACGCACAGTTAATTTATTATTGGTCTGGAATAACGGTACAAACGAGATAAGTTATGTGTCATTTGTTTTATGTGCAAAATGTTCTTTTGAAACAAAAATTCAGCCGACTGCACAATTCCTCCGCTAGATTCCGTCAGCCGCGGTGCTGCAGTTTTGGGTACTTATCATAGCTAGACACTTATCTCTGGGGCTACCATTATTGAAAAATAGTTTAGCATGTTTTTAGAGCGATTACCATACAAATCTTGTCTCAGTTTTGCGGACAACCATCCGAATTTAGTATGGTCACGTGTCTAGTGGTCACTTTTGCCTGGTGAACGGGATACAAGTTCCTCGCTTTCAGCCCCTCTACCAGGCAGGTATCTACGTATCTCTCCATTCATGAAGTTATCCGCCCAAAGCCGTACACAGTCAACGCTGCCGCTTACGCGCTTACTTATGAAACCGATACGACTTTAGTTTTACCTGGTTTCGTCCACGTGCAATTACAGCGGCTATTATTCAGATAGCGGCAACCGCACCCCTTCGACCCCTCCAAAAATAAAAAGTGCATACGAACATATATTACAGAGTGGGAAAGTACTAAAGGTAAGCATTTCGCTTTTTGAGAGGGACGTGATGTGCACCTTGCCGCTGGGAAAAGCGGATTTGAAAAAAGAAAATGCAACAAGAAAAAAAAAAACATAACTAATCCTTATGTGTGTTTATTAGTATATAATTTATTATGTTCTATCATATATTAAGAACGGTCGGGAATACAAAGTGACCTACTGATACGTAAGCGGTCCATCTACTGACTTCGATATTTTCCATCTTGAAACACTGCGCGAGTCGTTTGGGGACTAGAGGCAGATATTTGTTTGGCCTCTTTCGAGAGTAGAGAAGCGATCAGTTAAGCAAACTTTGAACAAAGTCTAGCTAAAATTGAGTATACACGGTGCGCAAGGAGAGTGTACAAGTATCTATGTATTAAAAGTCTAAACACTAAGTGGGCGAACCGAACCCGCAACCTGAGATCTAAATGCATTAAACGCTAGTGGACTACCCAAATCATATCAGTAGAAAAGGGAGTAAAGGACACTGAGATGAAATTGTTGGAAGAGAGAATGCAGTATATGCATTCTCTCTTCGTTGGAAGAGAGAATGCAGTAAAAATATAGAGGCACAAAAACAAAATTATATATATATATATAAAAGGAACAGCTGAATGATGATCCATTGGGGAGGTCAGTGCTGTTTGAAGCTAGAACAGGAGGGCTAAGAACGAAAACACAAGAGCCGAAATTCCAGGAAATAGGCACTCTGTGCGATTCATGCCACCGCAAAAGAGCAACTATAGAGCACGTAATTTTAAGGTGTGCGCAGCTTCGTCCCACTCTCTTAGGGGTGATGGCTACGGATATGGAGGGGGCACTGGGATTTCCAGAGAGGGATGGGCGAATGGATACGGAAAGAATTGCGGTAACTAGGAGGAGATTAAAACATTGGTAAAAAAGATCTATTGAGGGATGAAAATACATGTAGATAAGCAATGGTAAACTTTTAAAAGGCTGGGGAGGGGGCTACGTTAGAACAAAATAACTAAATATAAAAAAGAAAGGGAGGACAGAATGTTAAGCTAGGTGGCGCAAGTTGCCGTCCGCTACAAAGGTCCATTACCATCCTTCTATCCAACAATCAGAGAAGTGAAGGCAACAGACGCCATGGCGTTTTCCTGCGCGCACAAAATGAACACCTCGTTCCGCGCGTCCATAGCAAGCCGGCCTTCTGTAACTTTTCGAGACCTTTGAGACCCGAATATACTCCGTTTTACCTTACGATGGCCAGCAGCGGACGCTTCCGGCCATTCCAATGCCGTGTGAGTGTCACGTGATCTTCGGAAAAGACGCAGCAATGCTCAGGTTGTGTACTCACTTCTCTCGGATAGCTCCTGAAGCAGGGAACACGCGGGCGGCCAAAACGGGCGCCGCGCGCTAATTCCCACTGCAACAACCCAGGACGCTGTGACGTGGATCTATGCCAAGCCGCCACGCCACAGCGTGCGTGCCAGTTGCCATGGGAATCAGCGCGGGGCGACCGTTTTTGCCACTCATGTATTCCCTGCTTAAGGCCTCTGCAGTTCATCGTATTAAGTGACTTTTAGCAAAAAAAAGTAACTTCGCGTGAAATCTTCAGACATGCAGGCTTTAATGAAATATAATAAAAATATTTTGTCTCTTTTAAAGTAAAAAAAACAAAAAAAAACACGAAGGGCGAGGGGATGGTTTTAAGTTTCTAGGCTCGGTGCACAAGCTACAGCCCGTTATAAATACGCCGTTAGCATCCATCCGTCCATCCGGTAGAGAAATACCCAAAACTTGGCGGAGCTGAACGTAGCGACACGTCGGAAGTGTGTGTCTCGAACTGTCGTGTACGGCAAGTCTGAGCAGCCATCTTACTGAGGGATCGCACGCCGAACTGTCAGACTTATCGAAGATATGCGTCGTGCTTGTCTATACGCAGCCGATACTACAAGCGCGAGCATGTGACCCTGAAGAGTGCTTCCACTGCACGAGTGCGCGTGCTTGGCAGGGACGCTAAAAGCCTATATGTCGCGCTTGTAGCATCGGCGGCGTCTGGACTTCAGCTGAAACGAAGTGGAGTGGAAAGATAGTCACCATAGGGCAGCAAAGGAGACAAGCGCTTGCTAACACGCACTCCCTACTTGGAAACCTTTTCTAGCTCGAGCGCCCAGGTAGCACGCGCTCGCAACTGCGGGTAACCAGAAAATGTTCTCCCGTGCGAACCACAAAAACGAAGCAGTGAACGCGCCCAGAAACTCTTCGACATACTCCGTTCACCCTTAAACGGATCATGAAATGATTTTTCAACTGTTTCCTTCGTTGCTTTTATGAACTCAAAAGCGAAATTGGAAATCACGTGGGCATGTTGTTCTCAGGCGCCGGATGCAATGATTCCAAGCTTGGCGCACAAGTGGAATTTTTTTTTTAAATAATACCACTTGTGAAAGTATTTGCTGGAGGCACCACTTCCTAGTGGTACCACTTGCTAGTGGTACCACTTGCTAGTGTACCACTTGTTGTTAGTACTACTTGCAAATATTGAAATTGTCACATAGATGCACAAAAACAAAGTCAGATGTTCGTGTTTCTTACTTTTGTTTTGCAGTTGAGAGTGCTTGTATACTTCGTCTCACCCTAGCATGGACAAACCGCGAAGGCTGTGTTAGCGCGAGCGGCCAGCCTTGACTGCCTTGACTAGAGCACCTGCCGCACGAGCGCTCGTGTAGCCGCCGCGGCTTCATTCAAATCGACTAGCTCGCGCTTTGAGCACGCGCGGCTAACAATAGTCCATACTAAGGTGAGACGAAGTATAGATTAGAAGTACTTGGGCTGACGAAGATGAAAAGTTCTCAAAACACAGGCGCCTCAGAACTTTTCGGGAGTTCTGGATCTTTTGTGGCAGGACTGTCGACATGTTAGTGATGACTTCCTGAACAGGCACCTTGTTCTGGTGTCCCCAATGTTGCACTTTTTTTGCAAAGACAACCGAAAAATACTAGTCGAATAACAGCTCATGGAGATAGTCATATGATTGGACAGATTGAACTCATTTACTTATAACAAGGCCAACTTTGAAGGGACTCTCTTTGTTCCGAACCACCACATTTTGTTTTTGTTTGCCCTGCGGTGCTACCTTGCTCCATAAGTCCTTCGAGCAAGCCCCACGTGACCCCAAATCGCTTGCGCCATGTCTTGGTCTGTCATGGTTGGTTTAAACGTCTTCATTATTTTTTTTGCTTGATAGGAGCCGATGGTGGTGCCCCGATTCACGTGGTACTGTGGGTCAAAAGGGTATCATAGTTTTTTCAGCGGTCAACACCAAATCCACAAGTCACACAAAGCCAATCGTCGCGATTAGTTACCTCGTGCCACTTAGGCGTTCGTGTGCCAAAAGCTCGATGCTCCAGAGTGATTATTCTTGATGGAATCGATCGCGCGCTGGACGTTATGCAACTGGGCAGGCTATAGATATTTATTCAGGGCAGAAGGAACACTCTAACATGAGGCTTAGTAGAACGATAGACTTTGCCGTTTAACATACCAATGAGAACATCTCTGCCCCGATGACTGACGGGAAGATGAAATTCCACTTAAAGCGGTCGACGCCGATCGACCTATGAGCGGCGTGAGCGTCGTTGCAGGTCAGCTGCTTTCCAGTGGTAATGGTCAGCTCTTTAGCCTCAATCTGGGTCCTTTCAATGTTTAGGACGATCTCGATAACTTGCTCGAAAGAAACCCTGCTGTCCAGGAGCAGCCCTTCTTGAATGTTAATGAACAGATCTCCAGCCGTGAACTGCTCTCTGATGTTTTCCTTCTGTTGAGGACCCAAGTTGGCTGGAACTGCCAAGTCCCGTAGGGAAATGAAATAATCTGACAATGATTCTTCGGGCTGCTGATAACGCTGGCGGAATCGGTGACGCTCCAGGTCGATGTTGCACGACTTTTTGAAGTGCGCGCTGAGGTTGTCGACAGCGCCTTGGTACAGGTCTCTCGTCGGAGTCCTAGAAGCGGCTGCCGCTTACGTCTTTGCTGGCGACGGCACAGCGACAGCGCGGGAGGATGGCAACGTGTCGAAGACCAGTTGACTGTCTACTCCCAGGCAGTGGAGGAGCAGGTATTGACGACATTTCAAGGGCAATGCGTGAGCACCACATGCCCCATGAAGCATTCGAAGAGCGAAATCCATCGCTCCCAGGGAATTTTCGACTTCTCTGTTTTACTCAAGAAGTCTTGAGGAGATTTGATGCTGAATCTGCCGTCCATCCCGTCGTCAAAAAAATGTGAAGCCCTCGGTGGACCCAGCGGGTCGGGAAAGAACATCCAGTCACCTGTGCTGTTTTCATGAGGCCCTTTATTCGAACTTGATGATGATGAAGAAAAATTAAGTGAACGAACACATAGCATAGAAGGAACACAAAGTTATCGGAATATATGAAAATATAATAACGAAGACACAACACCTCCAACGGGTACACGCAATACACGTAGCAAATGGCGGCTTAAGAATCGCAGAGTGTGACTCGTTATCTTCCTGGTTCATGATTGGTTCCCCGGCCGTCGTGTCGCATTCTCATATTTGCTGTGAAGGGATGACGAGGCACTCAAAACTCGCAATGCCCTGCGTTTCTTAAGCTCGAGCTCAAGAAACGTCTTGTCGCAAATTTTTCAATTTAAAGAAAAGGCCTTTAGGAAGTGCATTACTGTTTGCGGGAACAGATTTCCAAACTTTCTGATGGCTTAGTGAATCTCGCATGAAAGATCTGTTTCCCCCTGTCTTGATACTCGTGCAAAAGCTGCCATATCAATATGCATAGACCTTTATGACACTGTGTACATCTGTGAAATATTGTCAAATATTTTGTAGCGTCTCAAGTAAGTGTGGATGTATCACTATTTCTTGAAAAATATTTACATTGATTGTCTCTGATCTTGACTTTTTGTAACTAAAAGCAACATATTTAAGACACCTGAAACTTTCTTTTAGATTGAACTTGGAGCAACACCTTGCACATATTTTATTAGTGATTTATGTGATTTTGCAAACTGGTGCCATCTGCAACCCAAGTGGTACCAAATGGTACCACTTGAGGCCCAAGTGGTACCACTGGAAGCCCAAGTGGTACCACTTTTTTTGCAAAAGGGTCCACTTTTTCTGCAAGTGGCACCACTTAAAATACCGCTTCATATTTTGACGCAGGCGTGAGCATCTTTGCCTGGAGATACGCAATCACTGGATGAGCGTGCGAGCACGGCAGGACACTCAAAAAAAAAAACTGTCGTTGTTTATTAGCCCCGTGCGCGACTGAAAGCGTCGCTGTGGTCGGCCTTCCACGATTGGCCGAATGCTGACTATGACGTAGGGAAGGGGATTTATCATCGACGGAAATAAGAGGAATGAAAAAACTTCAATTTTGACGGTGTTGGCAGTGTTTCTTTGAGAGTGCAATGATTGCAAGCTTCCACCATGCTATTTACAAACACCATCGAACTTGTTATTTGCAAGGTAATGACGTCACAAGGGGGAACCATAGGAGGGCGCCACCAAAGCATCTCGCCGCTAATACACCAGGACATGCCAGAACATGACGACATTGTTACTCGCAATAGACGAGCAATTTAGCCAGTGCAGTACGACTGCTAGCCTGGGGTCTTTAACGTGCACCACGCAGTAGTGATAACCATTGCACGTCGGTACGATGCTCATCCAGATTGAAACAGGCAGGGGTGGCGAATAAGCCCAGGATCCCTGGGTTCTGCTTCATTAACCCACGCGCTCCGAGCTGGTGTGCTGTAGCCTACTCGGCCACCGATCAATAATGTTTTATTGCCGGTTTTACGTGAAACAATACAGGACACTGCAGGTTTGGGAACAAGACAAAAGATACCAAATATACACACTAAACGAAAATGTGCCCAGATGGGAGTAAATCGGTTGTCCTTTAGCACATTTCTATATGGGAGTTTTATATATTCCGCCGAAAGGGAGTTCAAAGCTTACTTTACAAATTTGTTTAAAAAAAGCCATGAAAGTTACACTTACGCCACTTGTGGAGGCGAGTTCTACGGCCAGGCGGACATACTATAGGGGGGTAATCGTAGCCATCAGTCGTCTAATTAATTAAAATTTGTTAATTAAATTTTTTAATAATGAAAATAGACGTATGGTTCCAATTAGAAACCTGCTCAGCGTCATCAAAAACCACTAAATCGGTCATTTTCAGACAAATTTTTGGCGTGTGAGAAGCGTAGTATTGTACTAAAATATCCACTCGTGGAGCACGTACAAGGCTGGGGCCAGATAAGAGCCGGAAAAATCGCGCGGGTACCTTATCGCAACGGCTAGCTTTGTACCTGCTCCAAGAGTGGTAACTTTAGTGCACTACTACGCTTCTCAAGCGCTCAAAGACTTTCTGAAAATTATTGATTTAGTGGTTTTTGATAACGCTGAGCAAGTTTCTAATGGAAACCATATGTCTATTTTCATTAATTAAAAAGTTAATTCACAAATTTTAATTAGTTATCAGACTGATCGTTACAATTAGCCCCCTATAACATGTCCTTCTGGCCGTATAACTCACCTCCACAAGCGGCATAAGTGTAGCTTTCACGGCTTTTTTTAAACAAATCTGTTAAGCTTAAAAAAACTCCCTATATATATATATATATATGACCCCATGGGAGTATTTTCCACAGCTATTCGAGGGTTTTTACGTGAGGGTATTCCTCTAGATCCAACTAGGAGTTTTTGCATAGACCCACGGGAGTATTTCTTCACATCCACCTGGGAGTTTCTACGTGAACCTATGGGACTATTCTCTCACATCCATCTGAGAGTAACTACCTGGACCTAAGGGAGTATTTTGTCAGATTCATATGGGAGTTATTGCGCGGACCTACGAGATTACTCTTCCACATCCATCTGCGAGTTGTTACCTGGGCCCACGGGAGTATTCTTTCACATTTACCCAGGAGTTTCAGTACAGATTTCTGAGAGCATTTCCTTCCTGCCTTTTAAGGGACCCTGAAAAAAAAAACTTTTTTTCACAGTCTGGTTTGCACACGCGTGTCAAAACAAAAATAATAATAAGTTTTACGCGAAAAACCTTTCAGAGCAATATTTACGGGTGAAGATTTATTTGAAATTTAGCGCGCAAGGTTGATGACGTCAAGGAATGGTCATTCGTTCTTTCGACTTCAACGAGATGGTCATACGCTCTTTCCGCCTCAACGTGAAAGGGGAGCCGACCCAGCTCTACTCCACACGCCCGAAATGCCGACGAAAAAGAACTTTAAATGATGTCACCACCAGAACTAAATCACGTCTCAAGCCGTCAACATTGCCAAAACTTTTTTTTTTTTGCGTAAATTTAATTTTTTGACACGAGTCCCAACCAAACTATAAAAAAAAAACTTTTTTTTTTTACGGGAACTCTTTAGGGGCTTTAAAGTCAGGAAGTCAAGTACATTCTAAAGGCCATTCAAATCTCCGTCTGACTTTCATTGAGTATGACCGCATGCTCAATGAAAGCCAGCATCTTATGTGCCTTCTTCGCCTACTACATTCCGAAAATCTAGTAGGTGGCGAAAAAGCACGCTACACCCTGCCGGAGCCATACCACAAGTTCAAAGTTGGGGGGGTTCTCAACGGAGAGCCCTCTACTAATAATCGCCGCCCAATCGGTATGGGCTCCGCCCGTCACCTGCAACGAGAAGACAGCGAATGGGCTTACTCTACCTTCCGGTTGCCCGTCGTCGAGAGCCGTCAGTCCAGGCACGCCGACTCTCGTTGTCGCCCGCCGATCAGAGCTCACAGTCGGAGTCCGTGTCCAGGCCTGGGGATCGCCTTTCCCACGCCAGCGCTCCGTAGGCTGGCTGTCCCGGACTATCAATGCCCGAGTCTCGCTGCGGAACCACACCGGGATCGTCGTGGCCTAGGCCAGAAGGCCAGGGCTCGTTGTGGTGAACTAAAGGGTGAACTAAAGTTCACCCTTTAACTGTTCTAAAATATGGAAATGAATTATCGAAATTTTACAAAATTCGATAAGACAGATTATGAGAGTCATAAAATTTTCATCAACTTATTTATGCTAAACTCAAAGACTGCTCTTTCTTAGAGATCGCAGCTAGCTCGTTATCTCTGCGGTACCGGCAAATGCAATAACACTTTCTGCAATCAATCCGATGTATGCCGTTCTCCGCCCTGCATAGTACTGGAAGGGGCCTGTGGCCAAACAAGAACGAAGTTAAGTTAAAACGTGCTGATCATCAACAGGCCAGATGTTGCCAATGTCACATTATGCACCTTGGAAACCTGGTAACGAGTAGACTTTTCTCGAAAAGTGAATTGAAGACGGTTTCTTCAAGGCAATGCCAATACTATTGAATATGCAAATATTGCAAAAAGAGCATGATTTTTTAAAGTGATCCTGCAACGAAATTGTAGTACTTATTTCATTGTCTAACTGTCAAACACGTTCTGGCCACATCATGGAGGCACCGATTTTGTGCTGGAAAAGACACCAAAGCATTATTTAAAACGAATATGTGTCGGAAGATCTCCCGATACGCATCGCATTTATGACGCCTGGTTCTTCTTCACAGTCAAAGCTACATGAGAGTTGGCGTAGTTGTGAGCTGCGCCACTTCATGGTGTCAATGCATCACAACCTGATCATTCGAGTTGTCTCTCCCCATTCTCCGCAGGAGTTGAATAGGCGTGGGAGAGAAGAAATCCGGTTTAGCCATGTTAGACAAAGCTTGTGCGCACATAGCTCACAGTCATGTTTCCGTGGAGCGGTGCTGCTTTTATGTGGAGTGTGATTTATTCATTTTAAATATTTCTTGGCGTCTTTTTGAGCAAACAATTGGTGTCTCCGTGGTGTTATCAGAACAAAGTTGACATTTAGACAATAAATTAAGTGCTAGAAATTTGTTGCAGCAACGCTTTAAAAGAAAAAAAGGACAAAGCACACCCTTATTTTCAAAAGTTTACATTAAACATCATGTTTATAACTCCTATCATTTTGTGCTAGTTTCTTTTTGCATAATTTTATGATCTCAATTATTTGATAGCCCGAGTGACAGCCCCACAGAAACATACTGTGTTCAAACGTGTAAAAAGTTCATAGCTTGAAAATATTGACAGCTTATTGCAAGCTTTCGAAAAGTCGGAACAAATAAAACGACCCATGACAAAAACTGTACAGTACTTGAATTGCTGCATGTAATACCCCTGTCAGACGGGCTAGTTTAGTGTCACTACAAGCGAGTGCACTTCAACCCGCCGAAACACACTCCAAGTGTGTTGGTGCTACACGGGAAAACTTAGTGTCACTCCAAAATGATAACAATGACGATGGGTAAGTAATGGGCACGCTAAATATCACAGTGCATACGCATTTTTTTCATAAATAACTTCGTCGTCTAATTAAAAACACGTTACCACACATTGTTGCGTTAAGTCACGAGCTTTAATCCAAATTTATATCCAACTTCATCATTACGATCAGCCATTACAAGCTAGTGATACACGTCCGCACGCCGGTACTATGCTCATCTATACTCTGTTTCACCTTGTGTCACACCGCAGGAAAGGCTACAAGCGCGAGCTCCTTGCTCAGGGCACATCTCGGCGGCACAAGCTCTCGTGCGTTAAGAGTAGCTCCCAACACTATGAGCTCTCGCTTCTAGCCTTGTCTGCGGTATAACATAAGGCGAAACAGAGTATTAGCGGCGAGATGTTCCGGTGGCGCCCTCGTTTGGTTACCTTTCGTGACGTCACTATCTTGTGAACAACAAGTTCGATGGTGTTTGTAATGGGCATGGTGGAAGCCTGAAATCATAGCGCTTTCAAAGCAGCACTGCCCACACCGTCAAAATTGAAGTTCTTGCATTCCTCTTATTTCCGTCGATGAGACATCCTTTGTTGACGTCATAGTCAGCATTTGACCAATTGGGATGGGCCGACCACAGCGACGCTTTCGATCGCTCACGTCGCCAATAGATCGAAACGAGCAGAAGTAGGGATTGAACCCAGGATTCCTGGGTTCTGCAGCGCGAGCTTTCGCTCCGCGTGCTCCGAGCTGGTGTGCGCGAGCCCACTTGGCCACTCGCACGGTGGCCACTCGCCACAACGAAATATCATGGAGTGTGTGGAGGACGAGCTGGAGGGCGATATCCGCGGTGATGAACAGTGGATGCGCGTGATTGGGGCACTCTTCTCCGTGAGAGCCCAACGCCTTTCAGATGAGAGGCAGCTGGACCTAAATGCCGACGCACAGGCAAGAATGTCAAGTGAAATCGATAAGCAGCTGCAGGCCAATGCCTTCATCATAGCCGCTCTCATGACCGACAACCTACCCGTGATCAGTCGAAAACGGTGGACTTTCCAGAGGAACGAACAGTGGTTCGAAGACACCTTGCCCCATTTGGGCGAGTTCCATTTCAAGCAAGCCTTTCGCGTCTTTCCTGCCATTTTCAGATTCCTGGTGGAGTCTCGCAGGTGCCTCCTGGCCGCCGCTGGCCGTCGCGTAGGAGCCAAGGCTGGAAACTAGATTAGCAGCTTGTTTTTCTACAATGCACTACTTTCCTGCCAACACAAAACAAGTGCGCATCTAATATTACTCCTATCAAAGTAATACTAATTTTACGCAGCGTTAATTTCTTCTATTATTTTTACTGCTTGAACACTGCCGTCGAGATTACACACTCGGTCTACAGGAGCGAGCGTAGTGTGCTCCCCGAACTCACTTCCTTGGAAGTGTGTTCTTCGGGCAGGGCTGGGGATTGAGCTCAGGATCACTGGGTTCTCCAGCGCGAGCTTTCTCTCCATGTACTCCAATCTGGTGGGCGCTAGCCCACTCGGCCACCGATACCCCTTAATAAACACACGTTAAAAAAATTAGACGTTTACAATTCTCTGTAATGCCGATTTGGTGCGCAGCTCTTGAGAGAAGGGAGGAGGGGTACGAAGAAGGGTATGCCAGCTGCTCCCCCTCCGTACCCTCCCATCCTCCTCTCCTATTCCCATCCCACTTAGCGTAAAATATTCGATAAATTTCCCGCTAAATTTAGCCGGGAAATTTTCCCGCTGAATTGACGTGTGACGTCACATGACACGTCGTCTGAAATTTTAAATGTGACGCCAAACGGATAAAATTTTTCCTCTAAATTTAGCGAAAAAATTTTCGGCCCAAACTAAGAAAAACTTTTACCGCAAAATTTAGCGGGAAACGTTTACCCTCGTGACGTCACACGTGACGACACACGTGACGTCACGTGTGACGTCATTTTGGGAAACAGCCCTTAATGCAACGCGCGGTTACGCCGACGCCGCTAAACTCAGAAAGGGGTGCCTAGGAGCTGTGCTCTCAAACAACGTTGCATTAATGAACGATTTTTACGCCAATTGGATAATTCTGATCGATCATCGCAAGCCAATATAAAGAACGAAGCATATCCAACTTTGGCGTTCCGCTTCATTCCGCGGAAGCCTACGAGCAAGCCCCGACACTGCCTAATCAGATCCTAATTATCGTGTTGTCTCGAATAATTACATGCTGAAACAAAAGTAGACTATCATTCTCTGCTAACCAAGACAGCCATGAATGACTGACTTTGTCGTCGTCTTTTATCAATTCAGCGCTCCGGTAATCTTGATTCAGATCAGCCTAAACTCCAAGTCCACCCCAGTATTTTTTTTTTTTTTGCAATGCCACTCTTCTACATGTAGTCTATTTCACGAATTTCTTTTTCTTTATAAAATAAAACTTACGCAACGCTTTTGGTTTCTGAGTTGTTATGTTTTACTGTTGAAACACTCCTACTGATTCCATGCGCTCGATCGAGCGAAGTGAGTTCGTCGAACTCACTCCAAGCCAAGTGTGTTCCTCTTGAAGGCGCCGTGTGGCACACTACAGAAATGACACTAAGGGCGAAGTGCACTCGCTTGTAGTGACACTAAACTAGCCCGTCTGACAGGGGTATAAGCTTAAGAAATTCAAATGAATATACATTTCTAGCAATTTACTAATGCAACCTATAAGTTTATTCACCCTCGCACAATCACTGGGCAGAAGAAACAAAAGCCCCTTTAATTCTCATCATAATCGTGTGCACTGCAAATATGCTAACATCAAAATAAAGAGTGAGTCGTATATTAAAGTTATTCACTTTTTGAGAAATGCCTATAAAGGATAGTTCATATGTGCAGCACAGAGCTAAATCAACACTAAAACAGCGCTGACTTGAATTTAACATAGTGTATAAGTGTCGAATCATTAACAAAGAGCAAAGTCAACACTAATTCCAGCACTTACCAATATCACTGCTGTATCGTGAGGTGACGAATGTGGATGAAGCTTTTAAAATCACCGCATAAATTGGCTTATAATGTATAGCACTATGACGTACCACACAGGTGCCTGAAGGTGGTGAAATCACTGCATAAAACATTTAAAAAACGGAACGTTCTTTAAAATGTTCTATGCAGTGCTTTCAGCACTGGTTTATTTACATATGGCGCCCGTGCGCACACCTTCTGACTGGCACAACGACTGACAAAAGGCGGCAGCGGCCCCGGCGGCTTACGGCAGCTAAGCAACCTCAACGTTGCGCCAAAAGCACACGCCATATAGCTGAAATTACTCGACCAACCATCAGCTTTATTAGTTTTGAGTTTGTTTAATGCGTTTTATTTCGAGCAAAAAGAAATGATGTCCTGACAATTATAGCACCAAAAAGTATGCGCCATTTATGACTCAAAATGGTTGCCTAGTTTTGTTGCGACTGGGCAGCTGCTCAGCGGCGATAAGCCGCCAGGGCCGATGCCGGCATCCTTCGGTTATTGCACCAGTCAGAGGGTGCACAGTCAACAGACTGGAGCCGCAGGTAGAAAAAACTAATTGCATTTTTTTAAATACTTTACTGAGGTAAGATCTTTTAACTTTTGACGCAATGATCCCAAAATCTCAGGCACCTGTGCTAAATCGTAGCGTAATGCACCACCAACCAATTTATGCGGTCACTTTAAAAGCGTCACTTAGATTCAGGAGCCTACAGCAAAGCTGTTTTGTATATTTGAACTGGCCATAAATTATTATCGATATGAGGATGAATATCTAAAAATTATATTTGGCAGATATTGAACAAGGAATCGCCTGACTGATACAAACATTTTCTTCCCTTTGAGTCGCAATTCCACTAAAAATTAAAATTAAACATGCTAATAGGGTCGTGTCAATCCTTCTTGAATTTTCGTAGCTTCAAAAAGCAACATGTCCTCTATACTCCCTTTAACTGGTTGTGTGCAGTACAAGCAAAGGCAAAGCAAGACCAGGGGAGAAAGCGCAAGTGCCAGGAAAGCTGCGAAGGAGAAGAACTCCCTCTCATCTCTGACGTTCCGAGTGCTCTACCTTTCTCCCCTAGCCCTTCATTGCCCTCTTCTTCCGTCCCGCCTTCCTAACGCTTGTCCTTTCTCTCCACCTGGCGTTGCTTCGCCTGCACTGCACAAAACTAGTGGCACAGACTACTAGCGACGTGCGCGAACAAAAGGGTCGCTGTGGTCGAAATTTGTGATAGGTCAAACCATAGCTTTTTATGTACTGATATTGCTTGCCCAATCGCCGGTTGATTGAATGGGAAAGCCTGCTAATCACAGCGAGTTTGAGGCAACTATTGCCAATCAGGCCAAGGCAAATTGTGCCCGTGACATCACGGACGGAAACCATGAAGGGGCACCACCGAAAATTCACGCAGATAATAGAAGTGAGCATAAATCGCTCTGATGACTGTTTGGTTCTCTAGCTGCGCAAGGGCCACTAGCCCTCTCACTCGAACCTTGCTTTCAGCTGTTCATTCTGGTACTTGGGCCACAAGTTGTGCCATCAGGCTTGCAGAACCAGCTAAAGGAGTTGAATGCTCACTTCTGAAAATACGAAGCATAAAAGAAGCCATCACTTAGCACAGCAGCAAAAAAAAAAAAAAACTTTCAGCCTTTCTACTCTGATGAAGAACGAGGAGCAGCGGAGCTGTAGCTTCTGTTCTTGGCGGCGGCTTTCCAGGCGAGAGATGTGCTTTTCTTTCGCAAGGGAATCCGAAGCGTTCGACGCAGTGGAAGTCGAGGCGACAGCGGCTTCGCGGCGGTTGCGGATAGATTCGCGCCGCTTCGTACGTCGCCGCTCCTTCCGCACCCAGTCTTCTTTCCCCGAAGATAGGGCACGCGGCCAACCTATCGTGAGTCCAAACCGAAACTGATAACAGCGTATGAAACAGTGCGAAAAACGGACGAGGAATAAGAAGAAACACATGTAAAGTGCGCTGCGCTCGTCACATGTGTTTCTCCTTCGTCCACGTCTGTTTTTCGCGCTGCTTCCCACGATGAATTACCACTAACTCGGCCAACTATCCATTTTTTTTATGATAGCTGGAAAGGTGTCCGCCGTCGCTTATAGATGGCGGCAGCTGTCCAGAGGTTTGTGTAGGTCTGTGTTGACATGGTCTTTGGTATGGACACGATCCTGGGGAACCTAGCCCTTAAAGGGGCTGTACAGCGACATTGGGTAGGAGTATTTCTTACTTTACACGAGCGTCCTGGCACTAGTGGGACCCAAAACTACTCGAACGCAACACCACTGACAAAGACGCGTCTTAATCGCGGCGGAATTCAAAGGGTGAAGCGGAGCTTTTCGGTCAGTCTCTCTTTCCAAAGCCGCCTTTTGCTCCGCAAAATTTGATGACGGAGCTGTGGGGACAATGGCAGCAGTACGATCCCAGGGAACGTGTCATCGAGCTTTGCGGTGACGATATTCAAAATGCTGCTCACACAGTGGACGCGAAGACTGCGTACGCATTCGATTTTGGCTTGTGACAATCGATGCCTCGACATGCATTCGGGTAGTGGCCCGTGTCAATCGCTGCAACGACGACAATAGCCGAGCCATAACAATGTCTGGAACTCAGCGCGTGTCTTGTGCTTTGCCGACCCCAGCGCGTGGCTATGATCAACATTGGTTCCATATAATCGGCTCCAGATCACGTGGCCGCTTGTTCTGGCTGCGAGTTGAGGGGGTGAACGGTGCTCGTTCTTTTTTAATTTTTTTTTCTGGATCTTTTATTGCGTGGGGTGAAAAACGAACGCTTGTTTCATGGCTCATGAACGTCAGGGATCCATATTAAGGCCACGGTCCCACTGAATGTGGCAGTTTAGGTACTTTTTGGCAGGTCATTACTCATCTCCTTATAAATACTGTTTTGTGGGATTGATGTCATTCGAAAGGTAATGCAATCCTCTTTCATTTGATATTATGTATGTGTTGGATTTTACTGTTCATGCGCGTTTGTAGCGTTGCGAATATGATGGCGCGGACCCTCCCTTGCTCCGCTAGTTCATGTTTTATGAACGATCCAATAAAGGTAACACGGTTCCAATATAGCAGTTTTGTTAAGATGATGTCGGAGCAAAATGTAACGATACACTTTTTTGGTATTTGCACTACTTTGTTTTTTTTTTTCATCCCTCCAAATATTGCCCTAAAATTGACATTTTCAGCACAAATATGTTTTTGTTGACAAGCGCTAAGGCAATGAAATTAGCTACAGATATAGTGCTTATAATTGGTAATGTGCAGAAAAAAAATTAATGTTGTGTAAAAATTTTTTTTTTAGATATTTTATATTAAACGTAGCACTTTTTTGTGCTTTGAGTCATCGTAGTTCAAATGCCGCTGAGGAAATATTTAAACTATGATAAAATATTTTTTTACATTTAGAGCTACAATGGTTGCCCAAGAGGTGGACGATGGCTTTTTTTCATTTTCAAAGTCATAACGCTCCAGGATCCCTTCAAACTTACCTGTTTTTGACGCATATCTTTTTGGACATCAAACAGATTTATTGGCATCTAATAACATTTAGTGTTTGGAATAGACATACACTGCGATGTATTAAATTTTCGCAATGATCTTGCTTTGGTTTCAGAATAGGTGTAGAGCTTAGCTAATTTTAAAAACAATAAAAACTGTTTGGGTGTTTTGTTGCGCTACCTGGCGGATGGCAAAGTGCTGATTTCTAGTGTTCGAAAAATTTCCGAGGGCGGCGTTGGCGTCTGTATCATCATTAATCCCCGTGTCTTTTTACCTTCACATTTAAAAATATATTGGAAGATTTACTATCGATAAATGAATGGTTTAAGTACTGGGTCAGGTTAATAAATCTAAGACAAATAATTACACACGCGTAGCGTGATATAATGTGTTAATTATTCGATATGATAGAAATCAATAAACAATAAAGACGAAGAGGAAAAGAATACACCCGAGTTCACTTCATGCCTAGAGTCACTGAAAGAGCTTTAAAGTATCGGCACTCCGTTCCCCAAAATTGTTTTGGGCGCCACCATTTTGGGTCCTGTTCAGTGCAAACGCAACTGCCGATCGTCATGATCCAAGAGCACGACTTCCTCAGCATTAGATGCGGTGCTAGGAAGCTGATGCAATATTGCAATGCTCTGTCGCGGGTAGTTTAGACATTTGTGGGGGACGGAAAAGCGTTTCCTTTGATTTTAAATAAAGCTTCAGGTAACTGGCAACCATGATTTTAAGCCACAATATGGCTGTTGTGTCGCGCCGAAGCGCCAAAGAACAGACGCTACCACGCAGAGCAGCAGCACACAAAGAACAAATTTAATATGGCGAAGACACATTTTACAGAGCAAAGACCAGCGCACCCTGGTGGTGAGAACAGGAACCTGTGACATTGCTTTATACATACACAACACTCCTCCACACTTACATAAAGGAACACTAGTACACCAGTCTATTTGGAGGGCGTCGAGCTCTGCTCGACCGTCGAACTTCCTGAGCAGCTAGGCCACTGCCAGCATTCAGTGGCATAGGCACCTCACATTCGCCCGGTTCATCAACACTCTCACTGTCACTCGATCCACTCTCTGAAGAGGCTGATCGGGACGAGCCCTCACTTCGAAAGCGCAAGTGATCCGCATGCACATAACGGATTTGGCTAGCCACCCGCACCAGGTATGTAACCGGACTGATTACTTTCTTTAAAATGCCTTTGGTCCAGTTTACTCTCTCCCCCCTCACATTTCTGACCCAAACTCTGTCGCCCACTTGAAAGAGTTTCGTTGGACCTCTGCGCTTGTCAGTCAGCTCCTTTTTCTTGTTTTGCTTCTCTCGTCGTGGAAGGGACGTTGCACCTGGCTTGAGCTGCGACAGTCGGGTCCGCGGAAGCCGTCCCAGGAAGAGCT
Organism: Ixodes scapularis; assembly: GCF_016920785.2. Taxonomy (NCBI): domain Eukaryota; kingdom Metazoa; phylum Arthropoda; class Arachnida; order Ixodida; family Ixodidae; genus Ixodes; species Ixodes scapularis. The sequence continues at coordinate 83,063,209 of NW_024609835.1, forward strand.
CTGCAGGTGCCTTTCCAGTACTTGTGTGTGGTGTCGTCCGGTAGGCAAGTAGGAAACACGACAACTTCTCATGGATATTCCTTCTCTTCCCTTGGAGGTCGTCTTCAAGTACCTGCTTGAGCAGCGCTCGCTTGACTGTTTGCACAGCCCTCTCCGCGACGCCATTCGAAGCCGGGTGGTAGGGTGGCGTCATGGTGTGCACCACTTCTTGATCCTTCAAGAAGTTCTTGAACTCCTCACTTCGAAACTGGGGGCCTCCATCAGTCACCACTTCTTCGGGTAGTCCAAACTGTGCGAAGACAGCCATAAGTTTCTCGACTGTCTGGGGTGCGGTTGTGGAAGACATGGGCAGTACCTCAACCCATTTAGAAAAACTGTCAACCAAAACAAACAGGTTGGTTCCCGACTTGGTTGCAAAGTCCAAATGAACACGTTCAAAGACCCGCGAGGTCATCTTCCATGGCTGGAGTGGTACTGGAAGAACGTCGTTTTGGACCGCTTGGCAGATCTCGCATGACTGCACCTTGTTCTCGATCATGGCATCGATTCCGGGCCACCACACATGCCCTCTCGCAAGTTGTTTCATACGCACCATTCCTGGATGTTCTTCATGCAGGCTCTTGAGGACCGCAGCCTGTAGTGCCTGTGGAATCACGACTCTAATCCCCCAGAGTAGGCAATCTTGGTCCGTTGACAGCGTCTCCCGCCTGTGCCAGATGGGTTGCAACCCTGGATCTTGCACGGATGTTGGCCAACCTCTCTTGGTGTGTTCAAGGACACGTTGCAGCAAGGGGTCGCTGAGGGTCTCTTTCCCCACATCAGAACTTGAAAGAAGCGGTTGCTCTGTGGGTGAAAAATATTTCAACATACTTTCCTCTCCTACAGTTGTTTTCAGAGGAAGTCTCGATAGGGCATCAGCATCCCCGAGCTCCCCGCCCTTGCGGTACAGGATCTTGAAGTTGTACTCTGCAAGTAACAAGCGCCACCTCTGGATCCTCGCAGCAGCTATGGCTGTGGTAGAATACTTAGGTCCCAGGATCGACGTTAGCGGGTCGTGGTCAGTTACGAGGGTGAACGAACGCCCAAAGAGATACCGGTGGAATTTCTTGACCGCAAATATGAGTGCCAAGGCCTCTCTTTCCACTTGTGCGTAGTTCTTTTCAGCCACAGTAAGCGTCCTAGACGCAAACTCCACAGGTCTGTAGTCCCCGTTTCCCATGTCTTGTGTTAAGACTGCTCCGAGGCCGTAGCTGGATGCATCGGCCGTCACTCGAAGTGGTAGACTAGGGTCGTAGAGGACAATTACCCCAGCACTGCACAACTGATCTTTGCTTCTGTCTACAGCCTGTTGGCATTCTTCTGGCCAATGCCACTTCTTGTCTTTCTTTAAGAGTTCATACAAAGGTCCCAGTGTGGCAGCTAAGTCTGGGAGGAAACGAGCATAAAAAGCTAGCAGCCCCACAAATGCCTTAACCTCCGTCACGTTACTCGGTGCGGGTGCCTTTTTGATAGCCTCTACCTTCTCAGGGCATGGCTTTAAACCCTGGTCACTCAACAAGTATCCCAAGTAACGCACTTCACGTACAAAAAATTGACACTTTTCCTGATTCACACAAAGGCCATGTTCCTGAAAGCGTTTCAACACTTCCAAGACTCTCTGGTTGCAGTCATTTTGGTCTACGCCACCCACCAGTACATCATCAAGATAGCACGCTACCTTGGTTAGGCCCAACAAAATCTTATCCATTACACTCTAGAAAATTGCTGGTGCGCTTGAGACTCCGTAAGGCATACGTAAAAACTCAAACAATCCTAGGTGAGTGGTCACTGTGAGCAGTTTCCGCGACGCTTCGTCAAGGGATAACTGCAAGTATGCAGTCTTTAGATCCAAAATAGCAAAGATGCCACACCCCCGAAAGTTGTTGAACACCTCATCTACCCTCAGTAATGGGTAGTGCTCCACCGTCACCTGTGGGTTTACGGACACACTGTAGTCACCACAGATGCGAACTTTATCCCCTGGCTTGGGAACCACAACAAGGGGTGTTGCCCATTCACTACTTTTTACAGGCCTCAAAATGCCCTGCGCCACCATTTTCTCAAGCTCACTCTCTACTTGCTCTCTAAATGCGTATGGCACCACTCTGTGTTTACAAAACACCGGTTGAGAGTTTTCTTTCAGTACAATCCTTGCCTGAAAACCTTTTATCGGCCCCACTGGACCTTCAAAGACGCTAGGGAACGACCTTTTCAGTGAGTCTGTCATCGTCTCGTTCTCAATACGACCTACGCCCGACCAGTTAATTTCTAACTGCTCGATCCAGTCTCTGCCTAGAAGAGCTGGTAGCTGGGCATTCGCGGACTTTACCACAATCAAAGGTAACTTTTCGCTAGGTAGCTCCCCGTTTTTTACATTAACGCTCGCTACATCCTTGATTGGCACTAGAGCCCCGGTGTACGTTCGGAGACGCATGTCACTCGCCTCAAGGGGCACGTGAGAAAAAAAATTCACATACATTCTTTCTGGCATCAAAGTAACTGCTGAACCAGCGTCGATTTCCATCGTCACCGGTTTTCCTTCGATTTCCAAAACCTTCTGGAATGCCGCAGACGCGTCATTCTTCCACATACAGGTTACGCTCCAAGGTCCACGCTTGGTGTTCGAAGTAGGCTTAGGCTTGGCCCTACACACCGCCTTAGTGTGCCCCTGCTTCCCGCATTTGAAACACTTTGCTTTCGAAAACGGACACTTCTCGGAAGCATGCACGGTACTAGCGCATCTAAAACAAGGGCCTACCGGACGCTGATACTGGACCTGTGGCGATGCAGTGGCGGAAGGTGGACACCCGGAGTGTCCTCCACCATCACCTTGAACGCGGTGCACGTCCATTGAGTCCGGAACGCCGGGCTGCCGTATCTCGTCCGTTTTGCGCAGAGAAAGTTCTTTGGCCAGGCCCACCTTTAGAACTTCGTCGAAGTAATCGTCGTCGAGCTGGATGAGTGTCCGCTGTACCTCAGGGTCGCGACACCCCGCCACGAGCCGGTCCCGAAGAGCCTGGTCGAGGTAGTCCTTGAAAGCGCATGTCTGGGCGAGCTTCTTGATAGCCAAGGAGAAGTCCGCTAGGCTCTCGCCGACCTCTTGATTTCTCCAATGGAACTTCGTGCGCTCTGCAATCACTAAGCGCTTGGGCGCGTAGTGGCGTTTCAGCACCTCGGAAAGTACGTAGTACGATTTCGATACCGGCGAGTCTGGGACGAGCAAGGTTTTCAGAACCTGGTACGACGCTTTCCCGATGTAGTTCAGCAGCGTCACGGCCTTGTCTTCCGTCTTGACAGCGTTCACTCGAAGGAAAATCTCGAAGCGTTCGAGATATTCGTCGACGTCGTCCTCCTCCGGCTTCAACTCCGTGAACTTCGGCATTGTGCTGTTTGCCACGTTGTTACTCGGTTCGTTCGATCTTCCATCCGAGCCTCGTCGCCATTGTTGTGTCGCGCCGAAGCGCCAAAGACCAGACGCTACCACGCAGAGCAGCAGCACACAAAGAACAAATTTAATATGGCGAAGACACATTTTACAGAGCAAAGACCAGCGCACCCTGGTGGTGAGAATAGGAACCTGTGACATTGCTTTATACATACACAACAATGGCCAAGTGTCGTTACTCTGAACCAGTGTTGTACACGTTCCTCAAAAAATGGAACGGAAGCTCGTTCCTCGTTCCTTCTGATGTTTGGAACGCGTTCCCGTTACAAGTTCCATATGTGAAAAAGGAACTCGTTCCCGTTACAGTTAAAGAAATGGAACGTATCGTTCCATGTACGTTACATTTGTATTTTGACGATTACCATATACAATTAGATCAAACAAAGTGGTTTTTGTTGTTTTTTATCTATCCCATCAAATGGCAACATACACATTTGAATGCAGTGATGGAAAGGCACTAATAGAAGACAAGCGGAAGCAGTGTTTCATTTGTTGATATATTCACCTATGAAAAATCTCAGCTTTTAACCATATTTTGTGGTGGGCGATTCAGACGAGCCAAATGTACTGTTACGAGCGAGCATTTCGCAACAACCTCAAGCGTTTCAATCTAACAAAGTCACTTGTTCGAACTAAACAACAGTAGCTACTCCATGTTGCTGTCCGCAAGACGAGCAAGTGAAGAAGGTTGTTGTTGGAAGGTTGCTGTTGGAAGGACAGTCTTGAAAAGTACAAGTCCTTCTTCCTGCAGGTTGAACTCGCTGTTCAGTTTGAAGATAGGGAACAAGGGGAGAAGAAATAAAAATTAATTTTTGTGTATATGTTATGCCACCAATATTCGGGATACAAGGGTGCGTTCGATACCGGGTAACCGGCTCTTCTGTTATAACTGTACGTCTATTTGTGGAAGTTCAGTGATGGCTGCAGTCGGTCTTAGGTTTCTGCGTGTACGAGGATTCGTGGAAGCAAAGAAAGTAGCTGAGTTTGAAACGTCGTTCTTTCTGGGTCTTTTCCTCCGAGTAAAAGTTTCGCTTTTTGTAGCGCAGTCTCGGGCGCTGAAAAATGATTCGATGTCCACTAGCTCTCCTGCACCCGATTGTCATCAAGCGAGTATCACACAAAATTAGCCATAAGGTATGTAACCAAAAGGTTAATGAAATCCTGCTCTTCGTATAGATAGATATTGTTTTTATACTTTTAGAATTTTCCTTTCAGAAATAAAATACAAATTACTCCACTGGACAAAAAAAATGAACGCCGTTCCTTTTTCCGTTTTAGTAAAAATGTAACGCGTTCCCGTTCCAGTTCTACCGATACAAAATAGAACGGCGGCGTTCCTTTGTTCCTCCTAAAAGGAACGCGTTCCAGGAACACCGTTCCTTGGAACGCCGTTCCGTACAACACTGCTCTGAACCGTAGCTAATTTACTGGCACAAGCGGGAACAATGAAGAAGAGGCAGGTGTCAAAAGGTAGTGGCTTGTGGAATCCACGGGGCTTACGTCTTGGCCCCTCCAGGTATTAGAAGCCTCTTGAACAAGAGCATGAATAGTGTCATTAAATAAGCTACGCGTCAGAGTAGCGACACTTGGCCATATTGTGGCTTAAAATCATGGTTGCCAGTTATTTGAAGCTTTATCTAAATCACAAGAAACGCTTTTCCGTCTTCCACTTTAAACAGTGTGCGACAAAGCGAAGCAACATTACATGAGCTTCCTAACACCGAATCTAATGCTGAGGATGTCGCACTTTTGAATCATGACGATCGGCTGTTGCGCCTGCTCTGCACAAGAGGAGGAAGCGGCCGGGTAGGAGAAACGCGGGTTTTATGTGCGACCGTTCTAACCGTCTCAAAAGAGAGAACGCGCGAGCTTGCGCTGGTTTAAAAAAAAAAAAAGGCATCCAAAGAAAACAGGCGGCACGCTGTGCTCTTTGTTATTATGCGTCTAATTGCAAATTGTTGTGTGTATGTTTATACAGCCGGAAGTTAGTCCGCCTCAGTGGGCGTCTGACTCTCAGCTGTAGATAAGCAATTTAGCCAGTGCGGTACAACCGCAAACCTGGTGTCTTTAACCTGCACCACGCAGTAGTGATACACGACCACACGCCGGTAGGATGCTCTTCCAGATCGAAACGGGCAGGGGCGGGGTGGCTTCTGCAGCGCGAGCTTTCGCTCCCAGTGCTCCGAGCTGGTGTGCGCTAGACCATGCACTCGGCCACCGACCTCCCCCCCCCCCCCCCCCCCCCCCCATTGTGCGTCTAATTTATATACAGGTGTAAGTATTTGCAGATCGACGATGGACGTCGATCGTCTTGAGGTAATGTAACGTAATAACATTATATAAATAATAAACTTGTTGAAGGACTCAACGACTCAATTTTTTAATTCTTGGATTGTAATATGGCCGTAGCCTATTGTACTTGCTGTTGATGAAGAGCAATATGAGGTGACGAGGTAATGATTAAATGATGAGGCTCTATAAGGACGACGACATTAGTGAGTGTCGAACCACAACGTACAGTGCCATACTTGTTTCAAGTATCATGTACCCAAAGACTTTCTTCTCCCGCAAAAGAATATGGTAGAATCAATGAGGATGCTACTTTACAACTGTACGTGGAACAGGAAAACTGCACTGTGCAGAAGTGCGGCTTATTCGTTAATAAGAGGGACGGATTTCTAGCAGCATTCCCTGATTGATTACTTGGAACAAATGGCCTCATTGACGTAAAGTGTCCCCGTTACAAAAGATTCTTGAAGCATACTTAAACCGCAAAGGAGTATGAGGCGAAAAATAATAAAAAGGAGCCTGGTGTGAAAGGTCCAAATCACCCACCATGGCTTCTACTATCAAATACAAGGGCAGTTACACAATACACAAAGAGAGTTTTGTGATTTAGTTATATTTACACTCAAGGACGTTGATATCCAGCGTATACAGAGAGATGACTCCTGCTGGTCAACCAACATAGAGCCTTTTCTACTCAAGTTTTACATGGAAGGCCCGACTTACGCTGAAATTCTTTACGTAGGCGAGTTGTCCGACCGAATAAACTGCCATTACTCCCGATCTGGGAATCTCTCGATCTTCGTTTGTAAGCCATAGTATCATGAGATCGAGGGGTGTGGCTCTTCGTCCACCGAATATTTCTTCGGCGGGTGTTTTTACCGTGTAAGAGGAGACCGTCGCGTGCTGCTGGAACAACAACCTGGCGATTCTTCACTGAACTGCTTCTTCCGTAAGCTTCGAAAGGGCTTTTTTTGTTTCGCACACCATCTGTTCTGCATGTTCATTAGTTGCAGGATGGTATGGTGCACTAATGTGATGCCTCATGCCGGTTTTTTTCTTCAAAAACTTGTTTATTTTGTTTGAAGCAAGATTTGGCGCGTTATTAGAGAAAAGTATTTTCGGTAGGGCAAAATTAGGTAAACGAGACCGTAGAACGTCAATGACATGTTTGGACGTCGTGGCAGGCATCGTGTAAACTTCCAGCCACTTAGAGTACGCATCGCCCATGACTGCAGATGCGGATACGTTTCGCCACCCACCGATTGAATAGTGGATCGTTTTCAGTTACTGTTCATGATGGCGTTGAACTCAAGGAAGACCTCGAGTCTTTCCAGAAAGTTAGCCTAGGTGCCGGGACTTTTGTCGAAAGCGGTAAGTGTTCGAAACGTCGACAACGTCGGTAGCCACGTGTTGTGCTTGGCACTGGACACTTATCATTCGCTGAGACGAAACTTGCTTGTTCGTCTGCCACGAGTCGTCCGATATCAGATCATCACCACAACACCATCTCCCGACAAAAACGCATGTCCATAGTTAGCAATCACGTGAATTTATAAATTCCCGAACGCTCATAACTTGCCGTCGCTAAACGCCATTTATTCATAGCGTCATCATTGCAAATAAACGCCTCCCTATTTCTTCTGATGGTCTTCATCATATTCCCCCTAAGCTGTACTTACAACATTATGTGTGCCGGTACTTCCGAACATATTGGCGACGTGCGCGACCGAAAGCGTCGCTGTGGTCGGCCTTCCACGATTGGCCCAAAAGCTGACTATGACGTCGAAAAGGGTATACCATCGACGGAAATAAGAGGAATGAAAGAACTTCAATTTCGACGGTGTTGGCAGCGTTGCTTTGAGAGTGCAATGATTTCAGGCTTCCCCCATGCTATTTACAAACACCATCGAACTTGTTGTTCGCAAGGTAATGACGTCACAAGGGGGAACCATAGGAGGGCGCCACCAAAACATCTCGCCGCTAATTGCAACGGCGTTTGTTTTCTGGGAACCCCCCCCCCCCCCCCCTGAAATGTAACAACCTTTACAACATCTTCTGAATCCCATGAAACACAATATATCGTGACGTTATTTTAGTCATCATTAAAATGGTGAGGTAAGTACCGTAAATCGCGAAGCCGTTCACTAGACGTCCGCTTCCACGGTGTCTTGGAAGATTGAGTCTACTGAGCGTGCATTCCTGCAGAAGAAATTTTCATTGATAGAATATTGACACGTGAATCAACTTTTGATTCCTTTTTGGTAAGATTTATTACGAAAGCCCGTTACAAACGCCGACCCACATCTTCCTATATCAGAGAACAATTTATACCCAGCCTGACATTCTCCGATACATCCGTTTGATGGGCCACGCTACTCGAGCTAGTTGAGCACAGCTGGCAGCGGCGCGAGCAAGGCCACGAGGGGAACGTGATGGTGCTCGAGACATCCCACTGTTAACCAATGTTTCGGCCACCCCACGGGTACGTGTCGCCATCTATTGGTTGAACTATAGCCTTGTTCAAGATGGCTGCCGTGGGACCGCAGCCTTAAGCGGTATTTGCGCACAGTACAAAAATTGTTGCATCGATCCTTTAACAAATCCGCTGTAAAAGAATAAAATTATACAACAAATTAGAGTAAAGCTTTGAAGATTCATCTCAACCACCCAGGTAGTGTGAAGCTAGATGGACCTTGCAGCACAGCAGGCCTTAGTAATAGTACAGACACCTAGGTTTGGTTTACAACCTACACTCTAAGAAAAAAGAAGAGGAGAAAGGTAGCAACAGCGACTGTTCCTCCTTGTTGCGGACAAGCTACCCAGAGAGGGGAGGAACGGCAGTTCAGATGAAAGGAGGAGGGTGAGTTGCTCCTCGTTCAGTTGGCGCAGGGGTAAAACATCGTGCTACTGACCAAGTGGTCAAAGGTTCGATCCCCAGAAGAGCGGTTCTATTTTTTTCTTTTTCGTGAAGTTTTTTTTTTATTTTTATTTACCAAAACACACATAAAGAAACCCAGACTGATGAAAGGAAAATTAAAGTCCCTATTATTCACCGGGACGTTTTCCTCTTCTAGGCAAACCGGAGAAAACTTTCGCCCTCCCGACTCATCTTCTTTCGGTTTCGTTTTTCGAGCACATCGCGCACGTTGTTTAATAAATTAATGTTGAGTTGATTCAGCTTCAGCGGCAGCGAAGGCCGCCAGTAATTCCGTCTTCTAGTCCAAACGTGCAGAACATTTTGGTTGCATTGACGTTTTTACCACTAATTTTATCAAACGAGCTAACGAAGCCGCTAGAAACAGCGAACTTCCGGAGCAGTCCCAGCAGCGCTACATACACTCTAAGAAAAAAGTTGGCCTCAAGGGACTAACGGCAGCGTTTGGTCCTCTGGTCTCCCAGTTGCTCCCCGAAAGGACCATCTGGCTCAAGCTAGGTACCGTGCGCCAAAGCTGGGGACTAACAGCGCTCGACTGGGACCAACCGATAGGCGTGCGCGAGCAAAAGCATCCATTAGTCCCCCTCAGACAGGGTGCATCTGTATGATTTAGTCCCCGAAGGCAAACGGAATTTTCGCCAGGAGGACGGATGCTATTTCGCTTGTCTTGGGGATCGGCGAGACTCAACCCAGCACGGCTGAAATTGTTGACAAAACTCGGACGAAACTGGCGAATTTGTTTAATGTGCCACGAATATTAAGACATTACATGGTAGAGCTTCACGCGTCGTGTGAATGCGAGTGAACGAATGTGTTGACTCGACTTCACCCAACTATCTCGTCAAAAATGATCTGTTGAGATTCGACAAGCCCCATTTACGTAATTTGCCTTCGCGCAAAAAATGTGCATTTATCCGAACGCAACACCTCCAAATACTAACACTTTACTTCCTTTTAAAATTAAAATTAACAGTTTGTAGAAGCCACGCTTTTAACACCGGAGTCTCGCAGTCAGAATAAATGGTCACTTCAATCGCTAAAACAGAGCATTCGCACCAGCGATATAAGCAGTCGCGCGATGCGACTAGATCGCATTGCAAAAAAAATTAGATGGTCACACCGGCGCGTGCGATAAGCGAGTCCAACGCCTTCGTTGGCGAGTCGTTTCTCGAAAACTCTCGCTCCGAACGAGCCGCTCCGCGACTAGATCGCATCGCAAAAAAGTGGAATCAGAAGCGACTGCTCAAAGCGCGTCGCTTTTTGCCCGCGATGGTCGCTTTTGCGATGAAAGTTATTGCGCGAATAGATGGCATCGCCGGTGGGAACGCGCCTCCGTCTCTGCGTGACAAACCTTTCTGGGTAGTCCAATGTCGAACTCAAAATCCGCAACAACACACTTGATGCACGGCACGTTCCACTTAAAGAGCACATTCAGGGGCAGTATCATGACGCCTTCATGCCATTGTCGTCGCTGTTTCCAAAACAATCCAGATGAACAACGAAGAACGAACCACGCCCGGAACGTCAGACCTGGCAGCACCCTACCAGACTTGTACCGTACGCATTACAATTAATCAAATTACTTGAAATCGATTCTTTTTTGGAGTAATTTTGTAATCAGTTGATTACTTTTATTGGGCAGTAATCACAAGAGTAATCTGATTACTTTTTGAAGTAATAAAATTGCTTGTAACCGTTACTAATTTTCCACGGGAACCCCCCCCCCCGCACACACCTTTTTTTTTTTATGAAATGACAGAAATAAAATTTGCGTCTTTTTCCAACACAATTTTTTTTTGCGGACCTGTAGGAAACAAGGTCAACTTCTGTGTATATATAGTTTCTGCAAAATGTCAGGTTTTTTTGTTTTGTTTTTTTGTAGCTGGGATTGGGATAGGGGAAGCACTGGGGCGACAGGGGAAGCACTGGGGCTTTCCTGGGCAGCCCCAGGAAAGCCCCAGTGCATGACAAAGGCCATTCAGGACGAAGTTTGAGGGAGCAGAATGTGGCTTTGTAAGTCCTTCATTCAAACTAGCCCCCTCGCGCACACACACAGAATTACGAAAAAAAAACACAAAACAATCCTGGTTAAGGTACCTACTCGCAGCCCCTAGGAGAGCCAGAACCGAAGAATGTCTAAAGTGAATGCAATATATAACAAAGCCAGTTCAAATATACGTCAAGATCCCATATTTCCCCTACGTGGTCTTTGCGACAAGCAAGGTTTCGGGGTTGGAGGTAGTTCAATGTTATGAGCGCTGAAGTTGTAAGTCTTCACAGAATAAAGTAATCGGAAAAGTAACGATTACTTTTTAAAGTAATGTCCAGTTACTTTTGCTGTCGAGTAATCAAGTAATCTAATCAAATACTTTTTAGCCAAGAGCAATAGTAATTGTAATCGATTACTTATTTTTAGTAACGTGTACATGACTGCACCCTACTGATACAAAACAAATGCAAACTAAAAAAAAAGCCACTCGAGAAAGCTGAAAATGCTTAAAGGGGCACTGACACATCAAAATCATATTTTTTTTTTATTATCCGAAACGATTGAAAACGATGCCGGGACATTACCCTCAAAATTTGAGATTTGGGAATTCAGTATTCGTGAAGTAAAAAAACAATTTCCAAATGCCGAATTCGAAGTTCCCGCGCGATCGGCGCCGGTGCCTTGACGTCAAAAATCGCGGAGACCTGAGAGTCGACTTCCTTTCACCACTCCCAGTTGTTGCCATGGCGACCCAAAGCGAGGAGGAAAGGAGCGAGCGCCCAGCGTTGCGGCGGACCGGTTTTGAGCGGTGTCGCCTGTTTTCCTTTGGAGGATACAAATCCAGGAGACGGCACCACAACGAACTCCCGATTTTTGGTATTTCAAAAAGAAGGGCCGTAGTGCGTTCGCAATTGCGTTAAAAAACATGTTTTAGGATTGCCGTAATTAAATGTTATAGAGATGTCGCCTACAAAGCTTCTAAATTTCCTGATTTTTGACGTCACCGATCAAAAGAAGCGAGGAGGCGAGACGCGGGAAAATCAAACGCCAAAAATAAAAAGGCGCGCGCGCGCGCGGGAAAATTTTTTTTCGCGATGCGGTTTTTTTTGCGTGTCTATGACTGCAACTTGCATCGTTTTAGACAATAAAAATAAATACGACCTTTGGGGTGTCAGTGCCCCTTTAAAGAGAAATGTTCTTCCTCCTGGCGGAAAGTCCTCCTCGCCCTCTTTCTTTCTTGTATTGTAGCACGGCGAGGCGAGAGGAAGGGTCCCCTTTTGCGCCGGCTTCTTCTGAGAGGATAAGCCGAGAAAATCCCCTTTCTGGGAGACAGGCGATGGGTGCGGCAGCAGCGACCTCGTGACTTACAGGTATCTTCAGCTCCTATCGCGTAATCTGCCCTTTTTTTTTTTTGGGGGGGGGGGGGGGGGGAAAGCTTTCGCCAAGCCTAGCCCCTCAATGTAGGTTTTACGGTGTCGTCCCAATCCGGCTGACGCCTCAATTCGGCTATTGCCTCAATTCGGCTAGAAGTTTCAATTCGGCTGGACGTTCCAGTTCGGCTACATCCTCAATTCGGCTAGAACTTTCAATTCGGCTGGACGCTTCAGTTTGGCTAAATCTTCAGTTCGGCTACAAGTTTCAATTCGGCTGCATGCTTCAGTTCGGCTAGATCCTTGCTTCAATTCGGCTGGACGTTCCAAGTTGATCAAGCTCCTAGCCGATCCAAGCATAAGGTGCCCCCAATTTTTTTAGAGAGACGTTAACTATATTGGCATCTTGCCTTAACATTGCAACGTGCAAGCTCAGATCAATAAGTTCAAGCAGCTACGAAGGCTTTGGGCACAGAAACATTTGTGTTTGTGTTGTTTGTTCTGTGAAGCTGCTGTGCAAACACCAGGTCTCTGCTTCAAAGAAATTTATTCACTTGCCCAAAGAATGGATTACAGCAGACCAAAGATTGCTTCTTCCAGTGCTGGCCACTGCTCACGTGAAAGGGACAGGACTCCTTGGCAGCTCCTACGTCGAACTGAGTTGAAGAAAAAAAGAAGATACCTGCATCAGTTATGAGACAAAACAATATGGTAGGGGCTCAATCCAGTGATTTACATCTTCAGGAGGCTAAGGAGAATGTAACAGTATACCTGTAATTTTTTTTCAAGGTCACAAATTTGCCTCAAAATTGGCTAAACACACCAGTAGCTATGACTGACGTCGTAACCAAAACCTTACGTCCGCAAAAAATTGTTTGGCGACATTGAATTTTTAAATTCGGTCCTCATCATATTTTCAAAGTGAAAGTTTCTACTGGCAGTATTAAAAATATGGAGGCTCGGGCAAGCTGGTGTTGCATACTCCTCTACAGCGCGAAAAATTCGCAACCAAGCACAAGCACACACAAAAGGAAAAGACATTCATGAAGCTCTGACTTGCAACTCAGACTTGTATTATTTCTTCTCTGCCTGCACCTGTCTTTTTAAACAATAAGATTTTTTTTTGTTATTTTTGGTTTTATCTGGATGCAAGATAATCTAATTCTTTTTTGTAATAAATCTGGACAAGGTTTAGTGACAGTTTTCTTCTAATCTCGAAATCTTTTCAGCTTCAATAACTTCCCTAATTAGTTGGTTATTATTTTTACTTATTATGGGGCAATGTTTTTAGTTCTGCTTGACATCTGCAATCTTGGCAATGTATGCCTTAGTGTCCAGAAGTGATTCTGTTTATGTTGTAGTCGTGTTCCCCTTGTCTATGTGACATCAGTATTTGTGACGTCGGGGTGGGGAGGGGTTGGGTTTTGGCAGTAGAACTTGTTTCCAACTGATTAGAAGAATTTCGATGGCAACAAATAAAGCCTGCGGAACCCCAACAATAGCTCAGCAGCACGAAAGAAATATGTTCCATTCTGTTCTCTGATGTGGTTGTGCTAGCCATGCTCCAAACAAGAGTTTCGAACAAACCATTTGGGCTTCGTAACGTCAAGAGGGGTACAGTTTCTATCATGAAGGAAGCCATTAGCCCGCAGATTTTGTGGGACGAGCGAAGGCGGCGGAACTTTCTAGATTTCACACTTCACCCCGCACAGCCATGCAGCATGGCACATTCCCGTGGCACCTACGGCTGTGAGTAGCAAGTATGTCAGGGAGCCTTTAAAAAGGTGGGTAAAACAAAGTTTTTCAGTGACCGAATCGAGGAGACTGATAGCTTAATGTACCGACACCTGGATAAGTAACCCTGTTGTTGTTTACGGGTTTTATGGCGCAAGAGCTCCGACGGCCATACAGCGCCAAACTAGGTAGGATAAGTAACCCTGGTTTGCAAGTTTTGTCGTGGGAGAGTTGGTATTAACTGGGGTGTACTGCGAGTTGTAGAGGATCTAGAGTCACACCGCCATATCAGCTCAAGAAACCTCGTCTAGGCACAGGCAACTCCTTCCGCAATCATTGAGACTATAAATTAATTAATACACTTGTGTCTGGTTATTTTTTCTGTTTCTTTTGACTTTCTGAGAATCGAGAAACTCAGCAAGCAAATTTAATATCTAAATTATTCTGAAAAATTGAGAATTTAATCAAAACAAGCTCTGAGAAACATCAAATTTTCCACAAAGGTAAACTCCAGAAAACACCCTCCAATGCCGCAAAGGATTACATTCTTTTCCCCTGTCTTTCTTCTCCGACATTGTTTCCCTGCTTTTATCAGTCTCGGGTTTTCTAGATTATGATCGACAAAGGATTAATTCTGGAAACACGGAATGCCGCTTATAGTGATACTGCTATATGTCACGCTAGGGGTAGCCAGGCAGGCTCTGGTGCAGCTTGGTTATGACCTTCCTCGCAAAGGGAAGTTTTGGCATTGCATATGAGGCGATACTTGCTTAAGTCTAGAGGTTACCTTGGCAAGGTTATGGAAGCACCCATGCTCACAAGTACGGTAACTGCACAGGTCACCTTGGAAGGTCTCAGCACACGGCAGGCACCACCGTCTGTCGTAGGTATGATGTGCTGCAATGTCTGATGACACAAACTGCAGCAAAACAAAACATATTTTCCTGTGAAACAGTATCCATAGCTGCAATCTCCATACCAGCACACTGCATGAGTAGCTAATCTCATTGTGCACTTCTTTCTACATTAGAAGCACAGTTTAGCCTGAAGGCGTCGGCATATTTCGGTTCCACGTATAAAGTCACTCATACAGATTTACGTCAAACAAACATATTTCGCCACGTCTGTGGCTGTGGCAGAAAATACTAAGAAAGGCGAGATAAATCTACGATTGCATGCTTGAAATGGTCAGAAATGGGAGGAAAAAGCCCCGAGACACTTTCCTCCCATTTCTCCTCCGTGAACAGCAAGGTCGAGGGAGCACACCAGTGGTGCAATCGGTGGTTTGTACGCGGTGCTCGAACGCGATTAATTTACGATGTTTAGATACCATCATTTCAGCCATGTTGCGATTACATCGATACCTTAAAAACTGTCAAACGCTGATTGAAAAAAAATTGTACCGGCTCATTCACGACTTTCTTAGCTTTGGTTGCTCCCATTACGGAATAAAGGGTTTGTTCACCAATTAAACAACGCACTCCCGAGCTTCACTCAGTTTGTCACTGAAGGCTTTGTTCGTGTTTGAAGCTAGATCTTTGCTCAAAAAGCACTTCGAAATTACAAACAAATCTACAACGACTCTCAGCAACCCTCGTCTCATTGAACCGCAGCGCAGTTTTCGCCCAAAGGAGCCGCAAGTAACGACTCTTGAGAACAAAATAATTATCTATAAAAGCAATGCATGGTTCCGGCATTTGAGCACAAGGTATTTGACGTCTTTCGGAGAACGCTACAAAAGCTTAGTATTCCAACAAAAGCTCAAACGTAAAAAAATTTCAGTTTTCCTCGTATCTGCCTGAACTGGGCGGAGCCACCCGAACGACCCAACGAATGCAACATCCAAAACATGTGTCGCAAACTGCTGTGTGCAGCACGCCGGAGCAGCCATCTTTCCGACTGTTTGCACGCTGGCTCACATTGTTTCGAGGACCCGTGTCTTGCGTTTAACGTTTCGATGGCAGCCTTTCAATTTTAAGAACAAAGCGTCAAGTGCTAGCCTGGCTGTCACTAACACTGTTGCTCAATGCGACAGTGTTCGCATTGAGCACACAGTTGCTCAATGCGAAGTGCAAACAAGTACGCCCATGACATGCTGGAAAGGACAGCCTGGCGCCTAGGCAGTACGGCCACGCAGGCCCAATCAAAGCTCGTAGGATGCTGTACATAGACTGCGCGACACTGTTAAGCACTAGACACAACAAAGAAATAAATGCACCTTGATCCTACGAGAAAACTCTGATGACACAGAGTATAGTAAGACTTGCGAAGCTTGTAACTGGGTTCATGAGCTTTTAATCACTCCCGCGACACACACCTGCACACAATGTGTCATCCGAATTTACCCATTGGATCAAGGTACATTAAATTTTTTTCCGCTGCCAAATGGAAGGGAAGGTGCGACAACATTATCCTTTTGTCTTACCCTAGCATGAACTAGCTGGTAATGGTACAATTACAAGCGAGTTGCTTTCACTGCTGTCCCTCCTGCTCGAGCTCTCGTACAACCAAACCGCAATTAAACGCAAGGCGCTTGCCCGCACTTGTAGCCACTCCGGCTAGTCCATGCTAAGACGCGACAAAGCATGGCAGGAAGCCTGCCACTACAGCACGTCGGCCGCCGGGCATGACTGGCGAGTGCAAGCGCCACGCGAGTCACATGAATATTCTGCAATAGCTGCGTGACTTAAAAGAACCCAGATGAAACGCCGTTCGTTGTGCCATTCAGTGGTGCAGGGGTAGAACATCGGGCTCCTAATCAAAAGGCTGTGGGCTCGATCCCCCTATAGGGGAGACATATCATTGATCTTCTTTCATTAAGTGAACCCTATCTTTGCTTCTATTCTCTGTTCTTCTCATTCGACGTGCTTCCGTGACCGACTGGGTAATCCATGTTGATCTACAACAACTGGATCGGTCGTTGCATGCTCTCAACCCTAGATATATAACACAGAGCTGCAAACAAAATCACAAAATTTTCAAGAGCCGCAGAGGGAGGGAGGAGGGGGGGGGGGCCGCGGCAGGTTTTTTGTTTAGAGCAGTAAACGAAACTCAAACTAATTTCGGTCTATCTTATATGAGTCAAAAGCAGTCCAATTGTGCGTAAGGCAGCAGTAGCACATTTAAAACGCATTTCATTTCTCTTTTTGGGGAAGTGCTCCGGGAGAGAGGTGGGGGGGGGGGGGGAGAGAGAGGAGGGATAAGGGAGGGAGCGGCAAGCCGCACTTTAACACACGGAGAGCCACAGCTTGGCCACCCCTCTACTAGGGCATCGCCATGCAGGTTCTCAAGGAGCTTGGGAACGGCCTTTCCCTCTAAATTAATTCCTGGCATTGTATACTAGGCGATACCTGCTGTAGTCTATGGGTTACCTTTGCAGGGAGATGGAGGCATCGATGATCACACGTACGGCAATTGTCCATGTCGCACATCATCAAGGAAGGTCTTCATGAAGCAGGCAACTTGTCCTGTCGATGGAGACCTAAACATATCCTGCATATGTGGGTAAAGTGCCTAAAATTTAATTTAATTACAACTACAACTACTTCTCCCCAAAAGCATCATGACATCAAAGCTTGCCGCTTTCCATAGATGGACTCGCTAGCACAGCCTGGCCTTTTTCGGTCGGCCAGGGTGTCGAGAGTGTTTTGTAGTGACCCGCCACACGCCCTCAAAGTTGAACTTGTGTCTTACTCAAATTTCGGAAGAGAAGCCTACTACCAAGTATGATAGAATTGTAGCAGGGGATCATGATGTTAGCTCCGTAGCCCCCGCAACCCAACCTCCATTATCGCCAGCCCCTTTGCCATCTACTTCATCGCCCATCATGACTACCCGTCATCCCTTGTGGTTGACGCTTGTTCGTAGGGAAGGACTGGCTGGCACTGCTGGGCTCTGCGCCGTTACTCATCCCAATTCCCAAATGGAGACTGCGGCTGACCGATGACATCTGTCGTCTGCTTCCTTTCTTCGGTACTTTGCTTCGGTTAATTAACTGTTTTTTGCAGATAGTATAACGTGCTGAAATCGCTTACCTACTAATTTCAACGGCAATTCATCTTGGAAGTGCCCGCGCAAAGCTGGTGCCGCGATGTGTGGTGATATCAAACGCAGAGAGTGCCTGAAGAATTTTGAGGTTGCTCAAACAATTTGTGGATATGTTTGGACGCACTTTATAACAAACAAATCAGCGGCAAGCGGCTCATAGTCAGATCTTCTAAATTGCTGATTGCGACACTTCCCTGATGACTTGCTAAGTGCTTGGATATGGTCAAAAAAACTTCGAGTGAAACCTATTCCTTCAGACTACGGATACGGAAGGCTCCGCTTCTCAGGGCGCGATGACCCAGGTCCCCTCTACAGCCCATCGAGACTTTGGACGGCGCTCGAATGCGTGCTCAGAGTGCAGTCCAGTGTTACTTTAGTGCCATCGGACGGCACTCAGATACAACCTGGATTAAGACAGTTCGCTTTTATTGTTATTGCGGTCACTGTGTAGGTCACTCACTGAGGTGAAGAGGAGGTGAGATGGGGTCCAGTCACCGCCGCGATCAACGACCGAAATCCAACGGTTCCGCAACTTGCTGACCCTTGTAAAACCAGGAGAACTGTCCACAAATTCACTTTACTGCGAATTGTATTATGCTGTGGGACTGAACGGTGAAATGTAACGCCTGCGGAAGAATAATCTCAACGGTCCTTGTAGTCGCGCACACTGCAAAGCCCCATCCTGGCCCCTCCGACGCGCGATGCCACATACTTTCGATTCCTAGAGCTCGCCTGTTCATCGCAGTTCGCCCAGTCTGCCACTCACGGCAGCGCTCGCTATATCCCTTCCGTTCCAATAAAACCCACTAGACAGAACGAGTGAACGGGTGTGGTTTTGGAAAACGTAGTGTCTAGAAAACTGTCCGACGGCACTCTTGCAGAGCGTTCAAATGCCATCCGACGGTACTCCACTCGCGCTTTCAAGTGGCGTCCGAAAGTCTCGTATAAAACGAGTTCTCAAAACGACTTTTACGAAGGGGAGTGTGGCGTATTGGTAAGATGTGTCACATAAGCACGTGATCCCGGGTTCGATCCCCACTGCGGGCTTACTTTATTGGTTTTGTTTTCTCGAACATTTTATTTTGCCGACGCATTTGGCGATATGTACATTTATTTTTTTACCATTAACACAGGAAAAAAACGAATGCTGTCGCCGAAATTTCGCTGAACGAAATAGCATGGTACTTCGTTTCCGGAGGTGCATCGGGGAAAGCGGGGCTTGGTTTGGACGCCGCGAAGCGGCGTGTACGACAGGGCCAAATGGGTCAATAGCTTTGTAATTAGCAGCCGCATACTGTCGCCGCGAAGCGGCGTGAACGCAGGCGGGGGTGTGTGTTAACGAGCTCCCCAGGGATACACGCGCCGTCCGACTCCCGGACGGCACTTGTAAGCGCGATTGGAGTGCCGTCGGGCGGCACTGTAGGGACAGCCTTCGGAAAGTGCTTTGTGGCCCCTTCCCGAACTTGCGCTACCATGCTTTCGTGGATACTCACCCTTGATGAACGAACTGTGAAGTGGGACCGGTCAGTGATTCGGTATTACTTTCGCTGCAATCGGAGGCGTTGATTTGAACCGCTCGTGCCGTCGGGCGGCACTGTAGACACAGCCTTCGGAAAGTGCTTTGTGGCCCCTTCCCGAACTTGTGCTACCATGCTTTCGTGGATACTCACCCTTGATGAACGAACTGTGAAGTGGGACCGGTCAGTGATTCGGTATTACTTTCGCTGCAATCGGAGGCGTTGATTTGAACCGCTCGTTCTCGAAATAGGAGCCTTGTCTTGAACAAAACCATCCAATAACTCAAAGGCCGCAACCACGTCGCACACAACTCTCTATTTACCCCACATGCGTTGCGCCATCTTGGGTCCCAGTGTTGCCAGGTGAGGAAAACAAAAATCAGTGGATACTGGATAGAACTCAATCGAACTCCCTAAAATCAGTTAATAAAATAATGCACTTTTTTTACTCCGAGACTAATCTTTTAGCAAATATCATAAGCTATAAAACAGCAGTTTAGATAAAACTGTATTCCCAAATTGAGCTATAATTAGTATTATTTTTATTGCTTCACTCTGCTGCAATGTCCGACAGAAATGTTTTAACGTCCAAAAGTCGGTTTGATTGTATCAACTATTCCGATGACTTGACTCAACGCTGCAATACAAAAACCCAAACTCCTCTGCGTGAAAACGGAACTACGTGGATGCGAGTTGCAAAACCTCTTCGTGGTCTGGAAACACTGTACGGGCGGCCGTCTTGAGTTTCGGTTTCTCCGCATTTCCTTCTAGGGCATGGACGCTCCGCCACTGAGTGCGATTCGAAAATTTTATTGTTTTCTGACTTCCGACCGATCTCCCAACGTGGCCGAAGAGCTAGGCCGTCATGCGCTTCATCTCTGAGGACACTCTTTTTTCGATGCGAACACCGATGAAATCGTACTGTTTAGCGGTAGACTGCCTACCGTGTTACATGCGACTCAATTTTTTTTTTTTTTTTTTTTATTGACAAAAGTGTTTTTTTTTGTTTTTTTTTTTTAGAAAGCTCTGTGTTTCAATGGAAACTGTGCCCTGGGAAATATTTTTCAGACGTTGCAAGAGCTAAATTGGTTTCAGATAGGAAAAATATGGTTGTGTGTGTGTTTATACAGCCTAGAACTTGGTCTGCCTCACAGGGACGACGAGTCTCCCAGCTGTAGATGAGCAATTTAGCCAGTGCAGTACAATCGCTAGCTTGGGGTCTTGAACGTGCACCACGCAGTAGTGATACACGACCGCACGCCGGTACGATGCTCATCCAAAAGATATCACTTACCTCAAGCACAGTTGACGGATGTTTTGCTATTATTGAAGATTTGTTCAACCCTGGCAGGATAACTGCATTGACTTTCTCAAGACTAAACAACTTTTTTTCACCTCGGCTGCGAAAAAAAAACCGATGTAAAAAAATGAGTGTGAAATTAGGTTGGCACCACCCGTGTTGCTCCACTCGACGTCCGCCACGTAAGTTTTCGCCGCCGCGGCCGTCGAATTTTTAGCCACTGCGATAGCAAAATCCCTTCTCCATGAATGGTGAGCAAACAGACACGTAGTCTGTGTCTGTTATGTTTTCTATTCAAGAATATTTCAACAACAAACTTCTGTTTTGTTTTAGATGTGTTTTAGAAACCTCGTTTACCGACGCCAGACAAAGTGTATGGAAATCGCTGCAAAGCAACGAGGTTGTTTTAATGGTCCAGGCTAAGGTGACGGAGGCTGATGGCGCGTGCTCTCTTTTGGGTTTCTTAGTTGAAATATTTTTATCCAGTAGCGCGCGTGTATAGAGGCTGTTGTGTCGCTTTATGTAGGCACGCTCGCGTCCTCGCCAGTCGACATGGCGCCGCTTTAAGTTCCATCGCCGCTCCGCCATCATTACTAAAGTCCCTCTATCCTGGGAAAAGTGGTGGCATTCATCGCTGTTGAAATGCTCGAGACACGTGACACGCGCCCCTTCTGGGAAGAACATGGCGTCTGAAATCTCTCTCAGTGCTGCGCTGTGCCGCCATGATCTTCCCAAGACCTGCACGTTGCACTTGCCTCGTGCATCGACGCGCTATGCGCTACTTCTAAAATATGAAGGGGCTTTTATCAGTACTAAAGACCCTTCATGTTAAAAAAAAGTAGCGCAAGATGCGTCGATACACGCGGCACGTGCAACGTGCAGCCCTTGGGAAGATCATGGCGGCACAGCGCAGCACTGAGCTAGATTTTAGACGACATGTTCTTCACAGAAGGGGCGCGTGGCACGTGTCTCGAGCATTTCCACAACATTGAATGGCACCACTTTTCCCAGGATAGAGGGTAGGGTGCCTTCATACAGTTTCGCCACGTCTGTCTTAGGGTGGCGGCATCTCGGTCATTTCTATGCCCAGAATGCGCGCGCTTCGATCTCGTTCGGAGCGAGCGCTTAGCCCTGCCCGGCGCTTTGGCGCAATTTTAAAGGGGCGATGCAACGATATTCAATTGGAATGTTTTTCACTTTACACGAGCTCACTGGCACAAGTGGGACTCAAGGATACTCGCACGTAACGCCACTGACCAAAAACACCTTTGTAGCGCTGTAATTTCGAGGAAAAAACCGAGCGTTTTCATTCATTCTCTCTTTCGCAAAACCTGATGACGTAGCTGGGCGGTGGCAGTCCCGTCCAGTTACGATATTTGAATGCGGCTCATAGATTGGACCCGAGCAATGCGTGGGCACTTGATTTGGGCTCGAGAAGCTCGAGCTCGAAAAGCATTAGCTCGAGAAGAATTTGGGTAATATCCTGCGTCCAATCGCTGCAATGACGACAACAGCCTAACCATAACAATGTCTGGAACTCAGCGCGTGTCCTGTGCCTTGCCAACCCCAGCGCACGGCTATGATCAACATTGGCGGCATATAATAGGCTCCAGATCGCGTGGCCGCTTGTTATGGTTGCGAGTTGAGGGGGTGAACGGTGCTCGTTTTTCTTTATTTTTTTTTTCTACGACTTCGATTGCGTGTGGTGAAAGACGAACGGGTATTTCACGGGTCGTTAGCGTTAGGGATCCGTTTTAAGCGGTATTTGCGCAAATACAAAAATCGTTGTATCGCCCCTTTAAGGTCATTCGGCATGCGCAGGCAGTTTTCAATACAACAATGAGTGTCTTCGCCCCATGACAAACGCACATTGAGGCACCCTAATAAAGGGGTGGTTCGCGCTCCCTCAAGCCGGACAAAGGCGCCCCGCAAAAGATTGCAGCACTGATCTCTAATCGATGACATAGCAGAACTAATAGAGCAACGCTGCTGAGCAGGCAAAAGGCAAAAGTACAAGACAGCGAGATTGAAAATCTTTGAAGCGGAGTGCAATCCGTTCACCAATCATAATTAATCGAGCCGCGCTGAAATTTGATGTCACGTGCAGTTGTTGATCATGAGTCAGACCCACGGGTCAGACCACTGATCAGTGATGAGCTATAGTGTTCCTTGGTATTCTGTAACCCGTAAAAAGACGTACTCCCCCCCCCCCCCCCCCCCCCCCGCCCTTCTTGCGCCGCCACTTAATGCTGGATGTAGCTCGTTTCTGGACTGCGAGTGCCGCAAGTTACAAATACAGTCGGCAGAGTCAAGTAAAACGCTGCTGTAGAGGCACACACACCTTCACGCACATTGTACTAGTAAAACACATCCACATGACGTCGAATCTTGATCGGTATGCAAGCGTACGAAGGCACAGAGACGTAGCACTTCGGCGTGACAAGGAAATTTTGATTCCTTCGCGAGACCAGTGAAACTTGTTCTCGACGAATTGTGCCTTTTTCGTGCGGCCCTGCACTTTCGTAAAATTTTCCACGTGTTCTCAACAGTAAGTCTCAACGCTTACACAGGGTCTTGGAAAACCTCTTTTGCGAATGACGACGAACGAGTAGAAAACGTTTCTCCAGCACGCTGACGGCTGCCTTTGTAACGCTAGCAAAACCGCAATTTGTTTATTTGCAAGATGGCCGCCCGGTGACTTCACTAGCACTTCAGCGACCAAGCGGGTATGCGCGGTCAACAATAGACCTCTCGCCAAATTACCCAATCATCAAGAAGAATGCAGGGATTGGTGTTCCACGCGCCGCACGTGCTGGCCTCACATTAGTAGCTTTCCAAAGCAGATGTCTAAAACAAATTGCATCTTACACGCGCGTTCGTCAACGCTTTATTTTGCTTATTTACTTCGAATCTTTTACACGGGGAAGGCATAGGCGTGCGGCGCCTGGAACACCAATCCCTGCATTCTTCTTGATGCTTGGGTAATTTAGTATTAGGTATATTTTCATAGAGATCAATACTGCAAACGTCCCATCTTTTGCGGGGCTCCTTTGTCTGGTCAGAGGGAGTGATGGCGGAGCGGCGGCCGTGTTGTCTGGCGAGGGCGTGAGCGTGCCAATATAAAGCGGCGCTACAGCGTCTATCCACGGGCGCTAATGAATAAAAATATTTAAACCAAGAAAACAAAAATGGAGCACGCGCCATCAGCCCCCGTTCGAAATTCTATACTTGGTGTCAATAATTGTTACAGTTGGTCCTGCAGCTAGAGCGCTCGTTTAGTCGTGCCGCTGTCACACTAGGAGCTCGCGCTCGTAGCTTTGGGGCTTTGTCCGCACTAAAATAACACGAATGTATTCCCGGCGAGAAGAACTTAAGGGGGCGCTTCAGCGATCCTCACTCTAAAGCCCCTTCACGTTTCAAAAGTAGCGCAAGGTGCGTGGATCCACGAGGCACGTGCCGCACTTGGGAAGATCATGGCTGCACAGCGCAGCAATGATCAATATTTCAGACGTTATGCTCTTCCCAGAAGTAACGCGCGGCACGTGTCTTGAGCATTTCCAAAACAATTAATGACGCCACTTTTCCCAAGATGAGGGGCTTTACCTCACTGCGGCGGCTACACGCGCTAATCAAGCGCTGATGTTTTTGTTCCCACATACAGCACCGATGTAGCTTTCATGTTAGAACCGCGAGTCACCCCGGCATGTCCGGCCGTGTCTCGTATACCGCATTTAGGTTGCTCCTGTTGCTGCGCTTCATGCGAAGTACCTATGTCCCTGTTTCTAATGTTGATTCAGTGCTAACGTAGCCAGATAGCCCTGCGTTATCTGTGAAAAAATACATTTAAAAAGGGGGAAAAAAAGTATCATCGATTCAATCTTGTTTTGGGATGCGAAAAGGATCCACCTGATAGCGACTCCCAACCCAAACTTCTCGACGTAAGCAGGACTGGTGAAGGCGAGCGGGTTGAACATGAATACATAAAATTGAAAGAATGAAACACAGAGGACAAGCACAGGACAACCACTTTCTTTCACGAAAGAAAGTGGTTGTCCTGTGCTTGTCCTTTGTGTTTTATTCTTTCAATTTTATGTAAGCAGGAACGGGCGTTTTTTCCAGCTTTTTTTAATATTGATATTTTGTTTCACAAATCTTGAGAAAAATTTAGGAAAACAATCAATGACAACGCGAAGAAACATGCGCACGTTATCGCGCGGCGTGAAGCCATTTACAACTGTTAAACTGGGCTCTAATCTTTTCACGAAGTTGTACCGAACCTCTTTATGAATTTTTTTTATGCGCGTTGTAGAGTCGCTTTTCTTGATGCGCAAGTAGCTCAATGTGTGCGGAAAATACCGAGAGTTTAAATATTCTACACCATTGAGGTCTTGCTTTAACGTTTTGGAAAGCCAAAAAACAACCTCGTTGCTTTCCAGCGATTTCCATACACTTTGTCTGGCGTCGGTAAACGAGGTTTGTAAAACACATCTAAAACAAAACAGAAGTTTGTTGTTGAAATATTCTTGAATAGAAAACATAACAGACACAGACTACGTGTCTGTTTGCTCACCATTCATGGAGAAGGGATTTTGCTATCGCAGTGGCTAAAAATTCGACGGCCGCGGCGGCGAAAACTTACGTGGCGGACGTCGAGTGGAGCAACACGGGTTGTGCCAACCTAATTTCACACTCATTTTTTTACATCGGTTTTTTTTTCGCAGCCGAGGTGAAAAAAAGTTGTTTAGTCTTGAGAAAGTCAATGCAGTTATCCTGCCAGGGTTGAACAAATCTTCAATAATAGCAAAACATCCGTCAACTGTGCTTGAGGTAAGTGATATCTTTTGGATGAGCATCGTACCGGCGTGCGGTCGTGTATCACTACTGCGTGGTGCACGTTCAAGACCCCAAGCTAGCGATTGTACTGCACTGGCTAAATTGCTCATCTACAGCTGGGAGACTCGTCGTCCCTGTGAGGCAGACCAAGTTCTAGGCTGTATAAACACACACACAACCCAATTTTTCCTATCTGAAACCAATTTAGCTCTTGCAACGTCTGAAAAATATTTCCCAGGGCACAGTTTCCATTGAAACACAGAGCTTTCTAAAAAAAAAAACAAAAAAAAAAACACTTTTGTCATTAACAAAAAAAAAAAAAAAACAATTGAGTCGCATGTAACACGGTAGGCAGTCTACCGCTAAACAGTACGATTTCATCGGTGTTCGCATCGAAAAAAGAGTGTCCTCAGAGATGAAGCGCATGACGGCCTAGCTCTTCGGCCACGTTGGGTGATCGGTCGGAAGTCAGAAAACAATAAAATTTTCGAATCGCACTCAGTGGCGGAGCGTCCATGCCCTAGAAGGAAATGCGAAGAAACCGAAACTCAAGACGGCCGCCCGTGCAGTGTTTCCAGACCACGAAGAGGTTTTGCAACTCGCATCCACGTAGTTCCGTTTTCACGCAGAGGAGTTTGGGTTTTTGTATTGCAGCGTTGAGTCAAGTCATCGGAATAGTTGATACAATCAAACCGACTTTTGGACGTTAAAACATTTCTGTCGGACATTGCAGCAGAGTGAAGCAATAAAAATAATACTAATTATAGCTCAATTTGGGAATACAGTTTTATCTAAACTGCTGTTTTATAGCTTATGATATTTGCTAAAAGATTAGTCTCGGAGTAAAAAAAGTGCATTATTTTATTAACTGATTTTAGGGAGTTCAATTGAGTTCTATCCAGTATCCACTGATTTTTGTTTTCCTCACCTGGCAACACGGGGACCCAAGATGGCGCAACGCATGTGGGGTAGGTAGAGAGTTGTGTGCGACGTGGTTGCGGCCTTTGAGTTATTGGATGGTTTTGTTCAAGACAAGGCTCCTATTTCGAGAACGAGCGGTTCAAATCAACGCCTCCGATTGCAGCGAAGGTAATACCGAATCACTGACCGGTCCCACTTCACAGTTCGTTCATCAAGGGTGAGTATCCACGAAAGCATGGTAGCACAAGTTCGGGAAGGGGCCACAAAGCACTTTCCGAAGGCTGTGTCTACAGTGCCGCCCGACGGCACGAGTGGTTCAAATCAACGCCTCCGATTGCAGCGAAAGTAATACCGAATCACTGACCGGTCCCACTTCACAGTTCGTTCATCAAGGGTGAGTATCCACGAAAGCATGGTAGCGCAAGTTCGGGAAGGGGCCACAAAGCACTTTCCGAAGGCTGTGCCTACAGTGCCGCCCGACGGCACTCCAATCGCGCTTACAAGTGCCGTCCGGGAGTCGGACGGCGCGTGTATCCCTGGGGAGCTCGTTAACACACACCCCCGCCTGCGTTCACGCCGCTTCGCGGCGACAGTATGCGGCTGCTAATTACAAAGCTATTGACCCATTTGGCCCTGTCGTACACGCCGCTTCGCGGCGTCCAAACCAAGCCCCGCTTTCCCCGATGCACCTCCGGAAACGAAGTACCATGCTATTTCGTTCAGCGAAATTTCGGCGACAGCATTCGTTTTTTTCCTGTGTTAATGGTAAAAAAATAAATGTACATATCGCCAAATGCGTCGGCAAAATAAAATGTTCGAGAAAACAAAACCAATAAAGTAAGCCCGCAGTGGGGATCGAACCCGGGATCACGTGCTTATGTGACACATCTTACCAATACGCCACACTCCCCTTCGTAAAAGTCGTTTTGAGAACTCGTTTTATACGAGACTTTCGGACGCCACTTGAACGCGCGAGTGGAGTACCGTCGGATGGCATTTGAACGCTCTGCAAGAGTGCCGTCGGACAGTTTTCTAGACACTACGTTTTCCGAAACCACACCCGTTCACTCGTTCTGTCTAGTGGGTTTTATTGGAACGGAAGGGATATAGCGAGCGCTGCCGTGAGTGGCAGACTGGGCGAACTGCGATGAACAGGCGAGCTCTAGGAATCGAAAGTGTGTGGCATCGCGCGTCTGAGGGGCCAGGATGGGGCTTTGCAGTGTGCGCGACTGCAAGGACCGTTGAGATTATTCTTCCGCAGGCGTTACATTTCACCGTTCAGTCCCACAGCATAATACAATTCGCAGTAAAGTGAATTTGTGGGCAGTTCTCCTGGTTTTACAAGGGTCGGCAAGTTGCGGAACCGTTGGATTTCGGTCGTTGATCGCGGCGGTGACTGGACCCCGTCTGACCTCCTCTTCACCTCAGTGAGTGACCTACACAGTGACCGCAATAACAATAAAAACGAACTGTTTTAATCCAGGTTGTATCTGAGTGCCGTCCGATGGCACTAAAGTAACACTGGACTGCACTCTGAGCACGCATTCGAGCGCCGTCCAAAGTCTCGATGGGCTGTAGAGGGGACCTGGGTCATCGCGCCCTGAGAAGCGGAGCCTTCCGTATCTGTAGTCTGAAGGAATAGGTTTCACTCGAAGTTTTTTGACCATATCCAAGCACTTAGCAAGTCATCAGGGAAGTGTCGCAATCAGCAATTTAGAAGATCTGACTATGAGCCGCTTGCCGCTGATTTGTTTGTCATAAAGTGCGTCCAAACAAATCCACAAATCGTTTGAGCAACCTCAAAATTCTTCAGGCACTCTCTGCGTTTGATATCACCACACATCGCGACACCAGCTTTGCGCGGGCACTTCCAAGATGAATTGCCGTTGAAATTAGTAGGTAAGCGATTTCAACACGTTATACTATCTGCAATAAACAGTTCCTTAACCGAAGCAAAGTACCGAAGAAAGGAAGCAGACGACAGATGTCACCGGTCAGCCGCAGTCTCCATTTGGGAATTGGGATGAGTAGCGGCGCAGAGCCCAGCAGTGTCAGCCAGTCCTTCCCTACGAACAAGCGTCAACCACAAGGGATGACGGGTAGTCATGATGGGCGATGAAGTAGATGGCAAAGGGGCTGGCGATAATGGAGGTCGGGTTGCGGGGGCTACGTAGCTAACATCATGATCCCCTGCTACAATTCTATCATACTTGGTAGTAGGCTTCTCTTCCGAAATTTGAGTAAGACACAAGTTCAACTTTGAGGGCGTGTGGCGGGTCGCTACAAAACACTCTCGACGCCCTGGCCGACCGAAAAAGGCCAGGCTGTGCTAGCGAGTCCATCTATGGAAAGCGGCAAGCTTTGATGTCATGATGCTTTTGGAGAGAAGTAGTTGTAGTTGTAATTAAATTAAATTTTAGGCACTTTACCCACATATGCAGGATATGTTTGGGTCTCCATCGACAGGACAAGTTGCCTGCTTCATGAAGACCTTCCTTGATGATGTGCGACATGGACAATTGCCGTACGTGTGATCATCGATGCCTCCATCTCCCTGCAAAGGTAACCCATAGACTACAGCAGGTATCGCCTAGTATACAATGCCAGGAATTAATTTAGAGGGAAAGGCCGTTCCCAAGCTCCTTGAGAACCTGCATGGCGATGCCCTAGTAGAGGGGTGGCCAAGCTGCGGCTCTCCGCGTGTTAAAGTGCGGCTCGCCGCTCCCTCCCTTATCCCTCCTCTCTCTCCCCCACCCCCCCCTCTCTCCCGGAGCACTTCCCCAAAAAGAGAAATGAAACGCGTTTTAAATGTGCTACTGCTGCCTTACGCACAATTGGACTGCTTTTGACTCATATAAGATAGACCGAAATTAGTTTGAGTTTCGTTTATTGCTCTAAACAAAAAACCTGCCGCGGCCCCAACCCCCCCCCCCCCCCTCCTCCTCCCTCCCTCTGCGGCTCTTGAAAATTTTGTGATTTTGTTTACAGCTCTGTGTTATATATCTAGGGATGAGAGCATGCAACGACCGATCCAGTTGTTGTAGATCAACATGGATTACCCAGTCGGTCACGGAAGCACGTCGAATGAGAAGAACAGAGAATAAAAGCAAAGATAGTGTTCACTGAAAGAAGATCAATGATATGTCTCCCCTATAGGGGGATC
This sequence comes from Ixodes scapularis, assembly GCF_016920785.2. Taxonomy (NCBI): domain Eukaryota; kingdom Metazoa; phylum Arthropoda; class Arachnida; order Ixodida; family Ixodidae; genus Ixodes; species Ixodes scapularis. Next base: position 83,092,792 of record NW_024609835.1, read on the forward strand.
GAGCCCACAGCCTTTTGATTAGGAGCCCGATGTTCTACCCCTGCACCACTGAATGGCACAACGAACGGCGTTTCATCTGGGTTCTTTTAAGTCACGCAGCTATTGCAGAACATTCATGTGACTCGCGTGGCGCTTGCACTCGCCAGTCATGCCCGGCGGCCGACGTGCTGTAGTGGCAGGCTTCCTGCCATGCTTTGTCGCGTCTTAGCATGGACTAGCCGGAGTGGCTACAAGTGCGGGCAAGCGCCTTGCGTTTAATTGCGGTTTGGTTGTACGAGAGCTCGAGCAGGAGGGACAGCAGTGAAAGCAACTCGCTTGTAATTGTACCATTACCAGCTAGTTCATGCTGGGGTAAGACAAAAGGATAATGTTGTCGCACCTTCCCTTCCATTTGGCAGCGGAAAAAAATTTAATGTACCTTGATCCAATGGGTAAATTCGGATGACACATTGTGTGCAGGTGTGTGTCGCGGGAGTGATTAAAAGCTCATGAACCCAGTTACAAGCTTCGCAAGTCTTACTATACTCTGTGTCATCAGAGTTTTTTCGTAGGATCAAGGTGCATTTATTTCTTTGTTGTGTCTAGTGCTTAACAGTGTCGCGCAGTCTATGTACAGCATCCTGCGAGCTTTGATTGGGCCTGCGTGGCCGTACTGCCTAGGCGCCAGGCTGTCCTTTCCAGCATGTCATGGGCATACTTGTTTGCACTTCGCATTGAGCAACAGTGTTAGTGACAGCCAGGCTAGCACTTGACGCTTTGTTCTTAAAATTGAAAGGCTGCCATCGAAACGTTAAACGCAAGACACATGTGCATCGAAACAATGTGAGCCAGCGTGCAAACAGTCGGAAAGATGGCTGCTCCGGCGTGCTGCACACAGCAGTTTGCGACACATGCTTTGGATCTTGCATACGTCGGGTCGTTCGGGTGGCTCTGCCCAGTTCAGGCAGATACGAAGAAAACTGAAATTTTTTTACGTTTAAGCTCTTGTTGGAATACTAAGCTTTTGTAGCGTTCTCCGAAAGACGTCAAATACCTTGTGCTCAAATGCCGGAACCATGCATTGTGTCTAGCGTTTATAGATAATTATTTTGTTCTCAAGAGTCGTTACTTGCGGCTCCTTTGGGCGAAAACTGCGCTGTGGTTCAATGAGACGAGGGTTGCTGAGAGTCGTTGTAGATTTGTTTGTAATTTCGAAGTGCTTTTTGAGCAAAGATCTAGCTTCGAACACGAACAAAGCCTTCAGTGACAAACTGGGTGAAGCTCGGGAGTGCGTTGTTTATTTGGTGAACAAACCCTTTTTTCCGTAATGGGAGCAACCAAAGCTAAGAAAGTCGTGAATGAGCCGGTACAATTTTTTTTCAATCAGCGTTTGACAATTTTAATGTATCGATGTAATCGCAACATGGCTGAAGTGATGGTATCCAAACATCGTAAAATAATCACGTTCGAGCACCGCGTACAAACCACCGATTGCACCACTGGTGTGCTCCCTCGACCTTGCTGTTCACAGGAGGAGAAATGGGAGGAAAGTGTCTCGGGGCTTTTTCCTCCCATTTCTGACCATTTCAAGCATGCAATCATAGATTTATCTCGCCTTTCTTAGTATTTTCTGCCACAGCCACAGACGTGGCGAAATGTGTTTGTTTGACGTAAATCTGTATGAGCGACTTTATACGTGGAACCGAAATATGCCGACGCCTTCAGGCTAAACTGTGCTTCTAATGTAGAAAGAAGTGCACAATGAGATTAGCTACTCATGCAGTGTGCTGGTACGGAGATTGCAGCTATGGATACTGTTTCACAGGAAAATATGTTTTGTTTTGCTGCAGTTTGTGTCATCAGACATTGCAGCACATCATACCTACGACAGACGGTGGTGCCTGCCGTGTGCTGAGACCTTCCAAGGTGACCTGGGCAGTTACCGTACTTGTGAGCATGGGTGCTTCCATAACCTTGCCAAGGTAACCTCTAGACTTGGGCAAGTATCGCCTCATATGCAATGCCAAAACTTCCCTTTGCGAGGAAGGTCATAACCAGGCTGCACCAGAGCCTGCCTGGCTACCCCTAGCGTGACATATAGCAGCATCACTATAAGCGGCATTCCGTGTTTCCAGAATTAATCCTTTGTCGATCATAACCTAGAGAACCCGAGACTGATAAAAGCAGGGAAACAATGTCGGAGAAGAAAGACGGGAAAAGAATGTAATCCTTTGCGGCATTGGAGGGTGTTTTCTGGAGTGTACCTTTGTGGAAAATGTGATGTTTCTCAGAGCTTGTTTTGATTAAATTCTCAGTTTTTCAGAATAATTTAGATATTAAATTTGCTTGCTGAGTTTCTCGATTCTCAGAAAGTCAAAAGAAACAGAAAAAATAACCAGACACAAGTGTATTAATTAATTTATAGTCTCAATGATTGCGGAAGGAGTTGCCTGTGCCTAGACGAGGTTTTTTTGAGCTGAATATGGCGGTGTGACTCTAGATCCTCTACAACTCGCAGTACACCCCAGTTAATACCAACTCCCCACGACAAAACTTGCAAACCAGGGTTACTTATCCTACCTAGTTTGGCGCAGTATGGCCGTCGGAGCTCTTGCGCCATAAAACCCGTAAACAACAACAGGGTTACTTATCCAGGTGTCGGTACATTAAGCTATCAGTCTCCTCGATTCGGTCACTGAAAAACTTTGTTTTACCCACCTTTTTAAAGGCTCCCTGACATACTTGCTACTCACAGCCGTAGGTGCCACGGGAACGTGCCATGCTGCATGGCTGTGCGGGGTGAAGTGTGAAATCTAGAAAGTTCCGCCGCCTTCGCTCGTCCCACAAAATCTGCGGGCTAATGGCTTCCTTCATGATAGAAACTGTACCCCTCTTCACGTTACGAAGCCCAAATGGTTTGTTCAAAACTCTTGTTTGTTTGGAGCATGGCTAGCACAACCACATCAGACAACAGAATGGAACATATTTCTTTCGTGCTGCTGAGCTATTGTTGGGGTTCCGCAGGCTTTATTTGTTGCCATCGAAATTCTTCTAATCAGTTGGAAACAAGTTTTACTGCCAAAACCCAACCCCTCCCCACCCCGACGTCACAAATACTGATGTCACATAGACAAGGGGAACACGACTACAACATAAACAGAATCACTTCTGGACACTAAGGCATACATTGCCAAGATTGCAGATGTCAAGCAGAACTAAAACATTGCCCCGTAATGAGTAAAAATAATAACCAACTAATTAAGGGAAGTTATTGAAGCTGAAAAGATTTCGAGGTTAGAAGAAAACTGTCACTAAACCTTGTCCAGATTTATTACAAAAAAGAATTAGAGAATCTTGCATCCAGATAAAACCAAAAATAACAACAACAAAAAATCTTATTGTTTAAAAAGACAGGCGCAGGCAGAGAAGAAATAATACAAGTCTGAGTTGCAAGTCAGAGCTTCATGAATGTCTTTTCCTTTTGAGTGTGCGTGTGCTTGGTTGCGAATTTTTCGCGCTGTAGAGGAGTATGCAACACCAGCTTGTCCGAGCCTCCATATTTTTAATACTGCCAGTAGAAACTTTCACTTTGAAAATATGATGAGGACCGAATTGGAAAATTAAATGTCGCCAAACAATGTTTTGCGGACGTAAGGTTTTGGTTACGAGGTCAGTCAAAGCTACTGGTGTGTTTAGCCAATTTTGAGGCAAATTTGTGACCTTGAAAAAAATTACAGGTATACTGTTACATTCTCCTTAGCCTCCTGAAGATGTAAATCACTGGATTGAGCCCCTACCATATTGTTTTGTCTCATAACTGATGCAGGTATCTTCTTTTTTTCTTCAACTCAGTTCGACGTAGGAGCTGCCAAGGCGTCCTGTGCCTTTCACGTGAACAGTGGCCAGCACTGGAAGAAGCAATCTTTGGACTGCTGTAATCCATTCTTTGGGCAAGTGAATAAATTTATTTGAAGCAGAGACCTGGTGTTTGCTCAGCAGCTCCACAGAACAAACAACACAAACACAAATGTTTCTTTGCCCAAAGCCTTGGTAGCTGCTTGAACTTATTGATCTGAGCTTGCACGTTGCAATGTTAAGGCAAGACGCAGATATAGTTAACGTCTCTCTAAAAAAATTAGGGGCACCTTATGCTTGGATGTCTAGCTTGATCAACTTGGATCGTCCAGCCGAATTGAAACAAGGATCTAGCCGAACTGAAGCATGCAGCCGAATTGAAACTTGTAGCCGAACTGAAGATTTAGCCAAACTGAAGCGTCTAGCCGAATTGAAACTTCTAGCCGAATTGAGGATGTAGCCGAACTGGAACATCCAGCCGAATTGAAACTTCTAGCCGAATTGAGGCAATAGCCGAATTGAGGCATCAGCCGGATTGGGACGTAACCAGGTTTTACGGAGCTGCAAGGCTGCGCCCTCGCAGTCATCGAATTTGAGCTGTCGAAGTTCTTTGGTTTAGCCCGTGGCAAATTAAACGCACACTTGGGAGCTGCGATGCATGCCCGCACCCATTAAAGGAACGCTTCATAGATATTCTCGATTGATCAAGGAGCTTTAAGCACATGCGCGAGATGTGGTGACTTGAATATGTAAGAATGACTTACACCTTCACAAAACATTCCATGTTCAAAAAACAAAAACGGCTTATCACGCTCAAACCTACCTCAAATTGGGATCGATGGAAAAGGAAACGATGTACCAGGCGCGGGCATCTTGTAGAAGGTCTTGGTTTTCTAGCAGCGAGCACAAATTATTGAAGAACTTTAGCAGACTATGCTTTCAGGCCACGCTATATTTAGCTGGAGCTCGCGCTGCGACTTCGATGCATTCTCTGAATCCGCGCGCCTGAAGTGGTAGCGGACCTTTGAAAACGATTTACTAAAATGCCCTGTTATGCGCCTAACTCGTAGAACATAATGGCCAGCAAAATGTATAAAATTCATATTTACACATTCCCAACAACCAACGGAGGTAAGGAGGCATCAAGGGTGGATTCAATATTAGAAAGTTTTAGTGGGTCGCTTTTTGCCACTTCGATAACCGTACGGTCCCACCCCACACCGAAATGTAAGCTAGACTCGCTGTTTACATGCTTTATTGAGTACGGCTATAGAGCGGAAGAGACAATATTAAACCCCTTTTTGGTGAGTCTAGCGTGTCGTGTTACGGTTCAACGTTGTTTGGATTGGTACCATAGCACGGGCCGCCACTTCGGAGTATTTGTGGCGTCTCAAAGAAACTAATGCAAAGGCAGACACTTTTTTTAACGTGACACAGAATTGTATTTAACATTTCAAAAACCTTGGTATCCTACACCATAGGCGTAGACTACGGGGGAGCATCGGGGCTCGTGCGCCCCCTGGCGAGATCCAGGGGGTAGAGTCCCCCCCCCCCCCCCCCCCCATGGGCCATGATCCTGACCGACATGCTGTTTACGCGCCATGTAACGCTCAAGCTTCTAGTAGTGGCATATAAACAAAATAACGGCCACGTTGCCTTTATTGACAAAATGCATAGGAAATTGAATCCCAGCGTGCTTACATAAGCTTCAATCTCCAGTTCTGGTTAAAAGCTAACGCGCAGCACTCCCCCCCTCCCCCTTCCCCCCCGGGGAAAATGGAAATTCTACGCCGCTGCCCTACGCCACGCAGTTAGCACAAACAAACTATCGGCGCTGTTTCCCACTTTTTTTTCTTGTTAGAAGTGAATGATGTTTAGGAAACTGTTAATGCGAGTATCCAACCTAAGCTGTAGGTTTTAGTGCCAGCCATTAAATTGCTGGGGAAAATAGCAAAAAGCGCCGGTGTCGCGTTTGTGCTAACAGTGTCGCGTAATAGGGAGTTTTAGAATAGCGCACGCAAAAGCTTTGCGTGCGCAAAGAATAGCGTCGTCGCCACTGCGCATGCTCCGAACGCAAACCAGATTTTGCGCTTTGCGTGCGCAATTTTAGCGTGCGCTATTTCTCGGAAATAGCGTGCGTACGCAAAGGGTCTTTGCGCTTCTCCAAGGAGGATTCGTGATGTGAAGTTGGCTAAAGCCAAGACGAGCAGAGTTGAAAAAAAATGGCGGCTTCCAGGATTATGTCAGCGGCTGCTTTGGTGGCGTCGTGAGTGCGACGTCGGCGTCATCCTCGTGACTGCGATTTTCAATACGGGATGACATTGTACTCGGTTTGACAACGATCACCGACAGCTTGATGCTTGTGACGCGCGAACATTTCTCGGCGAAGGTACGATGTGCGAAGGTCAGTACACGAGACCTCTCTTGCCGAGGCGACGCTAGCGGACACGACCGGTAAACCGCTCGCGTCGCATTCTCACGTTTGAGCAAATCTAAAATAATACTCTGGACTAAAAAATTTTTTTTTTTTTTTAAGTTAGAGCATTTCGTGTGTGAAATAAAAATTGTGCCTGCATCTTGGTGGAGTCGCAAGCGCGAGATGCTTGGGCTTTTGCGTCGCGACGGAGAAACGCTATTCTAAAACTCTCTCGCGTCGCGTGCGCTAATACAAGCGCTAAATTTAGCGCTAGCGTGCGCTAAAATTACGTACGTTATTCTAAAACTCCCTAATGTACGCATACCGCGGCAGAATCAGCGCTAACGAAGTGAATCAGTAAATTTAGTGGCCCCCAAGAAGTGGTGTTATTTTGTTTGGTTTTTATGGTTGAAAAGTTATTTTTATACAAGCAATTCCATAAACATTGGGCTCCAACTTACGAGGCATCCATTTGTTCTTATACACTAAATTCTGCATGGCACTAGCGTAAAAATATCCATATTGCGTTCGTGCTCGCTGTTTCACGCACAGTAAGAAGACCAGTTCATTGCTCAAACATTTAAACAAGGCCTTTCTTATGCCAAATAGACATTTTGCCATTACGCTCTATTACTGGTGGTTCATACAATAATCTACGTTGTTTATTTGGAGGAAAGGAAGTGATGGTGAGGGGAGGGGGAATTGAATACAAAAGACGACTCTGTAACCTCGAACTTTGTAAATATTTCGCACAACCTATAATGCTGAGTCAATTAAATCCCTTTTGCTTTGTCTGTTTGAGAACTTGTTAAAAGTCGCGCTAAAAGCCAAGATGAACGAAAAGATAGATGCCTCTGTTTATTTGAGTAAGAAGCGTGTAGATGCGAGATAGAACTAAAGAAGTATACGAGTGTAACCGCAGCAATTTCCGACGAAACCTGCACCTCATTTTTTCTAAAACCACGAAGATGACGGCTTTTGACGACTTGTTCAAGCAAGTCAAAGCCGTTAATAAGTGTGACTCGTTGTCAGCTGTGATAATCAAGGCGCTGCGACGATTTTTTGAAACCTTTCATCTATTAAAACAAATTGTGTAACAAAATCTATTGCCATATTATGCTTAATTGCGCTGAATTTGTAGCGGTATGCGTGCATTACGAGCCACTGTTAGCCCGAACGCGACATTGGAGCTTTTTACTATTTCTGCCAGCAACATGTATTCTCTAGTACTCAAGCTCTGCCACTTAGGTTGGTAGTTGCATAACAGTTTTCTAAACATCCTTCACTTCTAAGAAAACAAAATGAGAAAGACCGGCGATAGTTTGTTTTTGCTAACTGCGTGGCAGTATACCTAAAGTGTGTTTGCAATGACAAATTACAAACGCGTTTCATGTTAAAAAAAAAAAAATCGGCTCCATTTGATTATTTTTTTAATGCTTTAAAATACTTTAAAGGGGCAGCACGTGCTATAGCACCGATTTAAGCAACGTTGAACGATAACACGACACGCTTCGATAGCCGCACTTGATAAAGAATGCTCACAGAAAGGTTATAGCTTATATATTGTTGTAGGGTACGGTTATCCAAGAGCTAAAGACGATCCACTAAAACTTCTCAGTATCGACACACACCATTGCTGCCTTCTCACCTCATGTGGTTGTTAAGATACGTAAACATAAATGTCATCTACATTCGTTGGCCATCATGTAGTGTGAGTTACGCACACAATATGTTGTGCTCGCTGCTAGAAAACAGACCTTCGACGAGATGCCCGCGCCTGGTACATCATTTTCTTTTCCATCGATCCCAATTTGAGGCAGGTTTGAGTGCGAGCAGCCGTTTTCTTGAAGATGGAATGTTTTGTGAAGGTGTAGGTCATCCTTACGTATTCAAGTCACCACATCTCGCGCATGTGTGTTAAGCTCCTTGATCAACCGAGAATATCTATGAAGCTTTCCTTCAATGGGTGCGGGGATGCATCGCAGCTCCTAAGTGTGCGTTTACTTTGCCACGGGCTAAACCAAAAAACTTCGACAGCTCAAATAGACCGACCCCACCAAGCGTTCCACGCATGCGTGACGCTGCCATAACTGTAGTTCGTAGGAGGCAGACGGCAGTTCACGCGACAGCTCATGCTGCCTCGTGGTCTGCTCGCGCAAACCTCCAGCAGGGTTGTCGCGCGTGCAGAAAGACTACAGCTCCCACGATGCATATAGGCAGCGGTGGTAGCTGGTGAGATCGGTCTATTCGGTGAAGGAGAGGGCGCAGCCTCGCAGCTTTGTAAAACCTACCCCCGAAAGGCTAGGCTTGGCGAGAGCCAAAAAAAAAAAAAAAAGGGCAGATTACGCGATCGGAGCTGAAGATACCTGTAAGTCACGAGGTCGCTGCTGCCGCACCCATCGCCCGTCGCTCAGAAAGGGCTTATCCTCTCAGCTTACCTTATCCTCTCGGCTTATCCTCTCAGAAGAAGCCGGCGCAAAAGGGGACCTTTCCCTTCGCCTCGCCATGCTACAATACAAGAAGAAAGAGGGCGAGGAGGACTTTCCGCCAGGCGGAAGAATATTTCTGCTGGTCCCCCTTTAAGAAAGAGAGAGAGAAAAGAAACAAAAAAATTTGTTTGCTTGTACGTCACTCAACCGGCGTGTTGAAAGTGGCGACCTTCTCCCGTCCTTGGAGCTCTTCGGTGTCCTTGTGTCGTGTGTAGTGGGAGCGGGAAAAGAGATTATCTCCTGCGCGCACTGCCCCCTCCCCCCAATCCCCTACCCCGCATTCTTTGCTGCTTGCTCTCGCAGGGGGTTGGGCAGATGGGGTCCGTCGGGAAAATGGGAAGTGTCTTTGTTTGAAAAGAACCTGTTTTTAGTAAGTTGAAAGTCGAAATACAGCCTTCGTCGGAGGCTGGTCGCCTTGTGTCGTCTTCGATCATGGCGGGATCCGGTTTGGATTCGCGGTGCTGAAGCACTGCACTTGATCTGTTCTGAAGTCTCAAGTAAAGGGAACTCGATTAAGGTATGTCGAAATGCTTCTGTTTATGGTGTATTTATTAACTGCGGCTTCAGAAAGTGTTTTATTTTGAGCGCGTTCTCTAACTTGCAAAACGCGCGCCATGCTCTATTCTTTTTGGCACCATGGTTGCTGATTTTGTTATGCAGCACAGAGACCTCATATTCAATCATATCGAGCAAAACGCCGGTTCTACCTAGGGCTCATCTCTTTGTGTGTGTGTTTCGCAGACCCTGGCAGGATCGCTTGACCATAAACGCCTGTCCACAGATGCAGCGGAACGCTACAGGCATAGCGCTGACCTTGCGCTAAGCGCGTGCTGGCGGGATCAGTCACCAGCTTTGTATCGCACCGACAAAACTCTTGCTCATGGCAGACGAAAAGTAGCCCATGACACGTGAGCAACGCTACATCAGCGCTTCGCTGCGTGTGAGAACCGGCATTAATGGAGACATTTATTCGATTGTGCACTAGACTTTTGCGTTGATGGCGGGAGATCGTGCCGTCACTTTGAAGCATAGTTTGAGCCAGGGTGTCGAACCGAAATGTTTATCGGTTCAAATCCGGTTCGGGTTCACGGCTTTCGGTTCAGCTCCGGTCCAGTTCCGGGGAGCAAAAAATAACGGTTCGAACCGGTTCGAACCGGAAATTTAAGACTATATTTCCCGGGTTTTCTTTTCAATAGACAGTATTTCAACAGTGAAACGAGTATCTATATAGCTTTTTCTCATTCGTAGAATGATAAAATCGCGTTATTTAATTTCAATGAAACAGTAAAAGAAAAGTTAGATTAACATATATGACTCCACATCTTTTTTTTTTTTCTTTTTACCCGAGTCGCATTATTTTGCAGGATATATACGTTATCAGTATTGGTTCGCCTAAAATACCCGTTAATGCTACAACTTTGCGTCGCAGTGTTAAACGTGAAATCTTGCTTTGCTCTTGAACAGGAATTCATTAGAGTGCATAAAATCATGAAATGGGAACCATTCTCGCCATATATATCCCGAAATCTAGTTTACAAAATACGCTTTACAATATATATGATGACAGCGCAACTGGGCTAAAAGCAATCATATTTTCAAAATGCCAGGAAGTCTATAAGAGGTAGACCTGGCATTTTGCCAGGTAGACCTAGCGAGATGCCAGGTCTAACTTTTATAGAAATACTGAGCGGCAATCAGAAAGCTTGCTTTCCTGACCAATTTTGTTTACACTCAGCACAGTGACGCAGGTAAATTCACGCAGAAAGAAGTAAACCTAGTACTGAGATCGGATCCGGCCTAAAATAGCACGTACCGAAGTGAACATTTTCGACACTGCTTGGCGTTTGAGGTTTGTTCTTGTCAAGATGGCGGTCAATTCAATTTGCAAATAAACATCACACTTGCTATCGTTTATATTTTTGCTAAATAAAACAAAGTTGTATTTCATACACTGCTCGAGATCACTGCTACCTAAGTGGTCACTTTCTGACGGTTTGCGTGCACAATCGTCATAGTTCCGCCAAGCGCCACTGTGTACTTTGTTTTCGTCCAGCCTACAAAGACATAAAATTCTTGTTTGTCACATAAAGGAGCAACATACTTTTATATGTTTGAGAAGTTGAATATGTGTAAAAAACACGTTTTTTAAATCAGCTTCAAAATGATACATTTGTTTAAGGTTCTCCCAAATCACTTACAGACATGTTTATCGGGGATAAAAACGCCGGAAATGATTTGCAGAGCATATTTCAGATAATTTGGGGGTGTATTTACTTATGATGTATATCTTTAAGGTGATCGGTCCTTCATTTATATTCTCAAGTCTTCAAGCAGCAATAAAATATTCTTTATTGTAATCAATAAATTTTACTGTACGAAGTTCACATAACCGCATGAGATCGACACGGGAGGATAATACTCCAGAATACGCCATCTGACGAGTCTGCGGAACGCGCTTTTTTGTTCGCTGTTCGTCTGTATGAAACACCAGGTCGCGGGCTACGCAAAAAAAACAAAAAAACTGTATGATCACATTAAAGATCCGAAGGCAAATACGCGAAATGTGCAGAAAGAGAGGTATAATAAATGTTACTCCTCTAAATCATCCCATACAGGACGCCTTACTGCAAAAATAAATGTTTATAGCGTTGCAGGTTTTAAACGTAAACACGTTCGACGGAACTCCGTCTGGTTGGGTCAAAATTTTCAGAAATACAGACCTAAACATTTGGGAGCCCGACGTTTCAATAGGTCGAGCTCAATAGGTCGACAGCCACTTAATAATATTCTTTATTTGGACTCCTTGAGTCACGGGTGGAGGGGCAAAAGGTAAACAAATTTTACCTGACGAGGCCCCACCACCCTGTACATAGCTCAGCAGCATACAGCAGTAAACGCAAAGAAGACTATGGAGTCAATATCGTGTCCACAAAACAATATTCTTATACAAAAAGAAAATACAATATCGGCGTATGTAAACAAACTAAGGCATTTGAAGAACAAAGAAGTCCGAGGACACCTGAGCACTTCTTACGAGTTTTCAAAACAAAATCATGAGTGCCGTTTTTCTGCTCCCTTAGTTCGTCTGCTGCGTAGTGGCGCGGACGGCCCCGTTTGTTTGCCGAGGACCGAGCGCGCGCTTTCGTGAAATGGCCTCGCCACGCTGAGCTCGGCCGTGCAACCTCTTCGGGGTTTGCCCGAGCGGGCTGTGCGGCCAGGCCCGCACCGCCGCCACCGCCGGGCCGCTGCTGCGCCGCCAAAGAGAGGGCTTCTCTGGTGGCGTTTTTTCGGTTTTTCGAAATACGCAGCACGAGTGCCAACGGGAGCCTCGTTCCCTGATGACGCGCGCCTGCCAATGGGAGCCTATCCATCTGATTTCTGCAACATGCGGCATTGGGACGGGGGAAGAAGCCGTTATGCGGGGCTTCAAAGCTGATGACGTTGGTTCGATCCATGGGACAATTAATGCTATCGCATTAAAAGTAAAGGAAGCAAACAACACACCGCAGATGTAAAAGAAGCTGCATCTCTCCAAGTGCAAATAGTCTCCCCTAGTGAAAATACCGAGCCGGTTTTGAAACGTCGGACTCTTAACTGTTCAGGACTTGGTTGGTTATGGTCTGTATATCTCTGATAGAGAGGCGTGCAATGATGTTCCTAATTACACATAAATATCGCCAAGAACAGACAACATATTTATAATTATAATGACATTTGGACATCGAATTGCACGAGCTCGAAACTTTGCAGAATACATTTTTCAGAAGCTAAAGTTATACACGAACTCAACTTTCCTACGTCACGCCGCGGTGGTGGCGCGTGGTCGCACTTCCGGTCTGGGGCGGTGGGCAGAAGTCGCCGTGCGAGACATGCATTCTTGTGTTCTTTTCGGAGAAACCAGTCAAAAAACCTGCGTTCTCATCAAAATGCTGCGACGGGGACTGTACCAAAAAAGTCTGGAGAGGCAGTGAAGATCAGTTTTCATGTGTTTCTTCCCGCTCCGTTCGTCCGAGTACGTAGGTAGTAGCCGTGAAAACGGTAAACCAGACGCTGTCGAACTACGATTGCTTGTGCGGGCAACACTTTGTGGTCGGTAAATGTATTTGTTTTGTTCCAACATGAACGAAAGAAAACCGCCAAGTTGTCCGGGCCACCCGCGGGTTTAGTTCGTCTTCAAATTCACACGGCCGCATGATCGTTCGAACTCTTGTCTGCTCTTTCAAGCCTCCTTTTTGTCGTCTGCTCGTTCAAACAAAAGCGGCCCGTAGACCAAACTTTGACCCGGTGATTGCAATGAGAAGTAATTGCAGGCCTCAAAAGACTTATACACGCTCGGTGTAAAGAGTAGATACAAGATATTGATCATTGGTACCACTGGCCATCACAGTCTTTTTACGCTTGGTCTGTTCCCGCTTTCGGATTTCAGTATCGACGTCGATCATCGCCGCTACCTTCTACACTTTTGCAGCACGAGCGACGTCACGACCGAAAATATCTAGAAGAATCTCATCATGGTTTCGGCGTCCATTCTGCGCCGAAAACGCGAAGGAATCGCAGCACGTCAAATTATTTACGCAAAGTTTAGCGGTGTAAAGAGCCTTGACTATTTCGCTCAGGTGATTAAAGTGGTAAGACATTGCTATGAGGACGTAGAATTGACAATTCTATCGCGAAAAACAGTATGCAGACTCACACAGACGCCGACAACGTGTAATTCCAATGGTTTGTTGATGCGGGACGCGGTGCGTTCAAAGTTCAAACTATCGTCTGCTCTTTCAAACTTGTCTGCTTTTTATCGTCAGCTCTTTCAAACGACAGCGGCCCGTAAACCAAACGTGGACCCGGTAATTGCGATGACAACTAAGTGCAGGCCTCAAAACACTGTTGAAGGTTGGTTGGGATAAAAAGTGTAAACTGTAGATTCAAGAAAATGTTGATCATTGTTACCAGTGGCCATCACCGATTTATAATGTCCGATTCTACTTGCGGCTTTCAGTATCGACGTCCGCCATCTCATCTACGGTCCACGCTTTTGCAGCCCGAGCGACGTCGCGACTGAAAATAGCTAGCAGAATCTCATCGTGCGAGTCAAGCTTTAGCGCCCATTCTGCGGTGTCCACGTGAAATGAATCGCCGCAAGTCACATTATTTACTCAAAGTTTTGCCTCGTTAATTTGCTGAAGCCGCTCAAGTAGTCAGACATTGTTAGGAGGACGCAGAATCAACATTTCCAACGCGAAAAAGGGCACGGGGACTCCCACCGACGCCAAAAACAACGCAATTCAATGGTTTGTTTATCGGCGACGGCGGGCTTCTTGCCTACCGTCCACCACGCATGCGCGGCGCCGGTGGCATCCGCTAGGGGCGCTCTGGTTTGTTTGTAAGCTCTGGAAAGCTATAGATTAAACAAAACAGCTATTGCCAAAGAAAGCATTTATGACAATTCTAGGGGAAGCTCATTGCTGTTTGAGGCGAGGACGGGTGTTTTGCGAACCGGAACATACAGAGTGAAGTACCAGGAAATGGATACAGTGTGCACTGTTTGTGGAGAGGAGGACGAGACAGCTGAGCACTTGATACTCTACTGTAAAGGGCTTCACTCTATGCCTACCGAAGACAACATAGATTTAATAAAATCATTGGGTTTTAGAGGCAGTGAAGGGAGAGTGGATTTCAAGATTAGAGATTACCAGGCAGAAATCGAGAGAAAACTAGGTATTTTCTTATTCACTGATGGCAAGTATGTTTCATAGCCTCACTTTCTTTGCACTGCGGAGTGAATATAAATTTCATATTTAAATATTCTAAACTTAAATGGTAAAGCAAAATGGCTAGGTGGCGTAAGCTACCGCCCGATCCAAAGGGCTCAGCCGTATTCATCTATCCATCCATCCAAACATGAGTTGGTGTATATTCGGTTTTACGTGTTCTTGTTTTTGGTTTCATTTTACAACGTTGTGCTTTATCAGTCATGCGCGCTCTAACATTTTATTAGGCTGCCGCATATCACCGCGAGACTGCCATAGGAAGCATTCACTGGCGGCCATAGTTGTGTGCACGACTGCTGAGCGCGTGCTGATGGCGAGCTTCCCCAGTTGTGCATTCCACACCATCAAGATTGCCGGTCTTATCAGCCTAGTAATGGGGGCTCGTTCAGAGCATGCGCTTTAGACATCACCTACAAATTTGGCGCCCAGTGAATACTCCTTATACATACTGCCTAACTTTACTATTGGGACACCCATTTTGCTATACTTCATTTCAGCCTAAAGGAGCACTGCAAAGGGACGAAGAAAACCAAAAGCTGCTTCGAAAGGCGTGCCTATATGCGCCATACACGAGCGTTCAGTAACGGCATTGGTCTAGAGCGTCAGATGATGACGACATAGAGTCCTAGAGGAACGTCTGGCTGAATAGGTGCAAGTGACCCCTTCTGATCCCTTCAAGCACGTGACTCTCACTCAATTGTTTGCTTGGAATACTCGTTGGTGGGCCTTCACATCTTTATAGCTGGATGTCAATTTCCAACATTTAGGAAGATCGCGCATGGTTGTTGCACGCTCTTGTCGTTTAGGTTCTCTATTGGTTCGGAACAAGTACGTCATCAACGAAAAAAAATGTGCTCCAAATTTTGAACTTAATTCGCCTATATCTTAAAAATATGCCAGACTTTATTTTGTCTTTTAATGTTTAATGTGTTGCTAGAGACTCTTGCTAGTTAGACCGAACGCGATGCAAATTAAGAAATATAGCCAGAAACTCTTTCCAGGGCCCCTTCAAGTCCCGACACAGCCGAAGGTACAAGCGCGAGAATGTGGTCCTGACCTATACTTGCACTGCAGGAGCACGCGTGCTTGGCAAGATTCCTGAAAGTCCGGAGCTCGCTCTTTTAGCTTCTGCTACGCTCACATTTAAAATGAAACGGAGTATTTTGTTGAGAACATCCTATTTAACCAGAAAATTGAACTATTTAACATGGTCTTCACATGACATCATCGCACCATATGCTAGTGGTCAGAGATGTCTTTTTGTTGAGAAAATAAAATCCCGTGGTGCACCATGCACGGTGCAGAAGGTTCGCGCACAGTGCAACACATGTATTCAGAAACAAAAATTATTCTTTCTTGGTGCAGCGTCGTAAGGAATGGCGTCTGGCACCACGAAAACGCGCTTTCCGGCTGGAGTGATTTTGCAAACGAAGTAGTTTTGCGGGATCACGCTGTCTGGTCTGGTTTTGTGGGATCACGCCAAGATGCGCAGCAGAGGAACCTTTACTACATAGTATGTTTTTAACCCCCCCCCCCCCCCCCCCTTGCCCCTTTTTCGTTTTACGATGCTCCTCTAGAGAATACTTTTTTTTATTTCTGAGGGACTCCCTCCTCCGTTTGGGAGTGCCAATTTGACAGTTATATTTGTGCCATTTGTCAACAGTAATCCTCCATTTCTCTTATTTTGCATCCAAAATTGTGATGTTTAAACAAAACTGCGAGAGTTTGAGCGGCTGCCTCTAAGGCTACTAGAATCTTGTCTTCATGCCTTACACATTTGTAGTTTCATTTATCGTCAGATTAATAAGCCATATTTAGTCCTTTGAATGCTTTTATTCTGGGGGTCAACTTTCATGGGACAGTTCAGCAACAACGAAAATATGTTTGGCTGCCTCAATGATGTTAACATGTCAAATGGTTCATGGAACAATTTTTGTACTTTCAGGAAATACCAGAAAGAACTAGTCCCGGATGTTGATAGCTTGAAAAAACACCCATTCGTTTTTTCTCCGCTCAATGGGAGATGCAGAGAAAATAAAGAAAGAAATAGCTTTCCCCTCCTTAACTCGCTATTGGAACAAGTGGCGACGTGATCTGACGCTAATTGTATACCGCCGGTGTTAGAGTTCAGCTGTTCTTATCTTAGATTGAACACGAGCCAACACAAATGTTTCGCGATGCTGGTTGCCAAGAACCCGAGCACTTGACTCAGGCTCATGACAATAAAGTACGACACGATGTCACGTGACTCGCGGTGAGAAGTGGTGATGGCATGTGACGTCACGGTTTCAACAACGCTAATACATTCATAGTCCGTTGCAACGCAAGAAGGTAGTACGAGGGTAAGGAAGGCCGAAGAGGAAGAAGAAAACGGAAAGCTGGAGAAGAAAGGGGGAAACCTCCTCCTCTCTCCAGCGTTCCGCCTGCTTCCTCCTCCCCGGCCTTCCTTTCCCTCGCCCTATCTTCTAGAGTTGCAACGGACTACAGTGACGTACTCAATTTAAGTCCATTTGACCGCGGCGAGTCACGCCACTACGTCACAAGGCACCGAGACGTGACATCATTTGGCAGCATATTTTGACATCATGACGTCACGTGACCACGAGAAACATGATTAATCGTAGTGCCAATACAAAAGCCCCACGAAAATTCACATTTTTTCATACATTGCAATTCGATATATGACAATTTGATCACTACACAGAAATACAGCTGCCAATTTTTACTTCTCGAATACTCATTTTGTAATAAAAAAATCACCGTGAACCGTTATGTACCGGTTACCGTTATATTTTTTTCCGGTTCAGTTCCAAGATGGCGGCGAATATTTCGGTTCGGTTCAGTTCCGGTCCGGCCAAAAATAACGGTTCAGTTCCGGTTTTCGGTTCGGTTCGGTTCCGGTTCGACACTCTGGTTTGAGCACGCACGCGCTGGGTCTGTAATTCGCAGCGAACGGTCTACTAAGATCTAATATTGCGCTGGTCTGCTGTCAACAGATCGCATATTGGATGTGAACATTGTATCACTTATGCAGCCTATTTATTAATTTAATATGCGTGTGTTATAAATTATATCTCATATATTTGTCAAGCGATTGGGTATTTACGCTGCCCTGTTACTAATAATCCAAATTCCTCGCAAACAGGCAAGAAGCTGCCGGTGCCCCAATAAACGGTGCTGGGACCACGACCGGCTTGGACAGACGTCCCAGTGTCCAAGCCATCGTCGACGCAGGTGCACTCTTCGGAATTCGGCCTTCATCATCATTGTAAATTTTATTAATTGATAAAGTGAAAGGACCTTGCGGTCTCTGGTCGGTGCCCTCAGTCCAGGGCTCCGTTGGCCGCCCAGATTCGGCGGGCTCGCTCAACCAGTCGCTGCTGGTCATCGAGCTCTGTGCCGGAAAGGGCCGCCTCCCAGGAGGAAAATGTGGGGGAAGGAATGGGTGTGATGCCCTCACCGAGGGGGTCACACCCATGGGTACCGGTTGGGGAACCAGCGATGTCGCTGTTGGATGTTAGGGAACGTAAACGTTTGAAGTTGTCGCCAGTCCGCTGCCTCTGCCCGGGATAGCGCCCGATGCGGAGGGGGCAGGACCCGGCGCGTTGTTCGGTAGTATTCTGTTACCAGGTGGTAGGTGTCAAGATGTGTATCGGTTGGAGTGCGGAGGGACTGGGAGTCCGCGGGTGTGTTTGGCTCTGGGTCCCGCTGTATTCTGATCCCATCCGACAAAGCCCGGTTTGTCGCTACCGCTCGGGCTAGTGCGTGAGCACTTTCGTTGCCGGATAAGCCCAGATGTGCAGGGGTCCAGATGATCCGGATGACCGGTATTTGTAACCATTCGGTGCTTATGACGTTGATGAGGTGTGCTGTCCGTGGGTAAAGGGTGTTGCCCGTAAACGCTCTGCACGCTGCTTGCGAGTCGGTGACGATAATTATCTTATGCTTGAGGTCGGTGGTGTCTCTGCGTGGGATTGCGTGTGAGATGGCCAGCGCTATGGCCATCTCTTCCGCTTCCTGGATTGATGCTATGTTTGAGATGGAGCCCGTGCTGTGGCACGTGCCGTCTCTGTCTGTCACTGCGATGGTTGCTGTTCCAGCTCTTTCCCTGTGGAGGGCAGCATCTGTGTACCATGTTTGTGTGTCTGGCCCGTAGACTTTCTCTAAGGCCCGAATCCTGGCCTCTCTCCGCCCTGTGTGGAGGTCTGGGTGCATGTTCTTAGGGATAGGTGCCGCCTGTACACGGTTCAGGATATCCGGTTTCAGCCGCACTGGGGCGGCTGGTTCTTCCTGCGTGAGATTGGTGTAGCCAAGTCTGCGCAGCGTTGCTCGGCCCGTTCGTGTGGCGCTGAGGCGTGTGAGCTGTCCTGTTCTTTGCGCTTCGACTAGCTCTTCCACCGTGTTGTGGACTTCCAGCATCAGGAGTCGCTTCGTTGACGTACTAATTGGTAGACCAAGGGCTGTCTTGATCGCCATGCGGAGCGAGGTGTTTAGCCACTTCATTTCGGTGATGGTGAAGTTGTGGAAGGGCACATGATATGTGAACCGGCTCACAATGAGGGCTTGATAGATTCGCAGCGTATCCTGTTCACTGAGCCCCCCTTTCCGATTAAACACCCGTCGGATAAGGTGGGCTATTTGGTCGGCTTGTCTGCGCAGGAGCTCCACGGTGTGTCGTGCTCCGCGGTGGTTTTGGAGGTGCATGCCAAGGATTCGTAGGCGCTCTACCCGGGGTATAGGTCTATGTCCTAGCGTAAGGTCGATGGTTGGCGCGTGTTTGTTCAGTACTGAGCGTTTTCGAATCACCAGGAGCTCGGATTTTTCACTTGCGCAGGTTAGCCCTGCCGCTCCCGCGTAGTCTTGGGTGACGTTGACTGCTTCTTGCAGTCTGTCCTGGATTTCTCCCTCCGACCCTGTGGTGGTCCACACCGTGATATCGTCGGCGTAGAGGGCGTGTCGCAAGTGCGGGATTTTGTTAAGTTTGTGCGGGAGGCCTGCCATTGCCACGTTGAACAGCAAGGGCGATATAACTGATCCCTGAGGTGTCCCTCGTCCTGTTAGACGAATGGGGTCCGAGCGGATGTCACCAATCCTCAGGGTGGCGGTTCGATCCATAAGAAAGAATCGCACATAGTTGTATGCCCTTGTACCGCAGTGGGTCTCGGTGAGGTTGCGTAGAATAGCATCGTGCGAGACATTATCGAAAGCCCCCTTGAGGTCGATGGCTAGCACCGCCCTCGCCTGGGCTTGGCTTTGAAAGTCCAGGACCTCTTCCTTTAGTTGGAGGAGGACATCTTGCGTGGAGAGGCGTGGTCAGAATCCATACATGGTGTCCGCAAAGTACTCTTATTCCTCGAGATACGGTTGTAGTCGTGACAAGACGACGTGCTCCATGAGCTTCCCCACACAAGACGTAAGCGAAATGGGTCGTAGGTTTTGAAGTCCCAGTGGCTTGCCAGGCTTAGGGATAAGTGTAATGTCCGCGTGTTTCCCTTCCTCCGGGATTCTTCCTGTCCTCCAGACCTCGTTGAAATATCGGGTGAGCGCCGTAATGGAAGCGTCGTCGAGGTTGTGCAGCATTTTGTATGTGACTCCGTCTTTCCCCGGGGTTGTGGTGCGCGTAAGCTTGATGAGGACAGCTTGTATCTCCGATTCGGTGAAGTCCGCGTCTAGCTGGCTCGGCTCTTCCGTGTAGGAGTACTCTGCATAGTCGGGGCGTGGGCCGGCTGCGAGGTATCGGGATTCTAGTTCCTTCACGATGGAGGGTCCGTCCCGCTGCAGTCCGTGCAGAAGTTTGGTCACGGCCTTGGATGTCTCGGTCTTGGAGCGCGATGGGTCCAGCAAGGACCGGAGGATTGCCCAAGTCTTAGCGGTCCCAAGCGTACCACGCAGCCGTGGCATAGTAGGTTCCAATTGCTTTCCGCCAAGGTGGTTGCGTAGTCTTCCGCCTTTTGGTTGAGCTCGGCGATGCGCAGTCGCAGCTTGCGGTTGAATCTCTGCGTCTTCCACCGCTTGGTGAGTCCTCGCCGGGCGTCCCACATGTGGAGGAGATGGGGGTCTATCGCTGGGGTGTCGATGGTAGTATTGACTTTCTTGGTTGCTCGGTCAATGTCTTCATGGAGCCATTGGGTCCACTCCTGGATGGAGATAATGTCTCCACTCGGTGCTCCCTCGCTGCTGTCTGAACTGGTCCCAGTTCGTGAGTCGAGCGGGTCGACGCTTTCGTGTTCTACGGCCTCCATCGCACACCTCGGTCTCCAGGATGTAGTGGTCACTTCCCAGCGTTTCTTCCAGGTTGGGCCAGCTACACGAGGTCTGCGTGCGGACTAGAGTTAAGTCTGGGCACGTGTCGCGACTAGCGCTGTTGCCTATTCTTGTGCGGTGTTCCGGTTCTGTCATGATGGTAACGTGATTGTTGGCTATGGCTTGTGCTAACCTGCGTCCCTTGGGGTTCTCTTTCACATATCCCCAGGTCGGGTGGGCCGCATTGAAGTCGCCCAGGATCACTAGGGAGTTTGTTCGGGGCTGAACAACTTGGATCGCATCGTGGAAGGTGGGCTTTGAAGTCATCGGCCTTCTCGCTTGGGGAGCTGTAGACGTTGAGCACGAAGAGGCTGGGGAGCGTCTTTTTCTTGGGTAGGATTTCGAGTAATGTGTGGGGTATATGTCTATGCTGCCCGAAGGAATGGTTTATGACGGAGATGTGTTTTGCGACGAGGGTTGCCGCTCTGTGCAGTGTTGCCTCCGGGCCGCTATCCATTTGCACGAACATTGTATATCCAGAGAGGCTCGGAGGACAGTTTGGCTCTTGTAGTGCAATAATATCTGGTGCAAAGTCTCTTGTGCCGATGTAATGCATGAGAGCGCCGCGCTTGCGCCTGTACCCTCTACAATTCCATTGCCAGATTGTTGTTGTGTGTTTCTCGGACGGGTTTAGGGTTGATGATGAATGGGCTGTCGGTTTTTGGCTTGCCATATTAGATCTGAGGTGTGCCAGGGGGCTCCTGGGTCGTGGGGTTGGGCAGGATTTTCGCGTTATCCGTTGTTGGTGTAGGTGCGGTGTTGCTTGTGATGGCGACCACGGACTCGTTGGGAATGGGGACCATGATTCTGGATTGCGTGATTTGGCGCAACTGAACTGTGAGTTCCGCCACCTGCTTCATCAAGGGCTGGATGAGGGGTTGTATGATCTGCTGGAAGCGAGACTCTTGTTGTGAGATGATTTCTTCCGCAAAGCTACGCATCTGAGCTTGTACGTCATTGTGGATGACCTTGGCCAGTTTACAGACTCGCCTGTCAAGCTCACCCATCATCTCCGCTTGGAGCGCCTTCAGCTTGGCGTTGGATTCTTCTCTGAGCTTTTCTAGGGTTTGGTCTGACGTCGCTTGTGCCTTTAGGGGGGTAAGCTCGCATTCTGATGGGGGGCTGGGTTCAGGGGGTGTGGAGGGTGGCGGTGTGAGGGAAGGTGTGGGTTTGAAGGGGTGTGGCTCCGTCAACCTTACTTTACTCGCGGGCTCGCTGGGATCGGAGAGCTCAGCTGCCGGGACGGCGGGTGGTTGACCTGGCGATTCAGGGGGATTTCGGTTCCGCTTCTTAGGGTTCGGCGCCTGTCCTTGTTCCATCGCAGCTGCTTCCGCAGGTGTGGGATCCGTGATGGACGCGGATTCCTCGCGCGCCATTGGGTTGTGGCTCGGGCGTGGTCTGGGTTGCGGGTGCTCTACCTTGGTTGACACCGCAGATGGCTTCTGACGCGGTCCTAACAGTCCCGTCAGAGGCCTGCGTTGTACTGGAGGTTGGCGGTTTAGCTGGCGACGAACGTGAGCCTTGTTGAGTGGCCCCCGCTGTCTTGCTGGACACTTTGGGTCGGTGGCTGGATGCGACCCACCGCAGTTGACACATTTTTCGTTGCAGTCGTGCTCTTGGTCCGCAGTTCCGGGTTTGCCGCATCTGCAGCATTTGTTCTCCTCGGGATGTGCGCAAACATCCACCCGGTGTCCCAGGCCCAAGCAGGCGGTGCATATTTGTTCTCGGGGTCGGTGTGGTAGGCACCGGTATTCGGCGCCCCTGAAGTAAACGTAGTAGGGAACCTTCAGTCCCTCAAAGTTTATAATGGCCATGTTTGTTTGGCCCATCATCCGCGCGCATATATGACCTTGACTCCCTGCGCTCGTATTCTCGTAGAAAGAATCTCGGACGTCGGTCTTGAATCCAAACCCATGATCACTCCCCGGCATGAATTATCTGGCAAAGCGATGTAAGCTAGGATTTCGTATTGGCGGCCGTTGATTGTGATAGCGGGAAGCTCTTGCACCCTGACCGCTACCTCTGGCTCAGGGGGGCTGACCACGACGAGATTCTGGTCGCGTCGTATTGGATCTTGACCGTGTCGATCTCCGCTGCAGTGAGCTGGGCTGCGTCTATGAAGGCCATAGCGACTTGTTCGGCGCTCCATACTGTGAAATTGAGGCCGTCCCTAGGTCGTACAATGACCTTGTGGTCATTCACGGGTAGCGGCGGCAGCCGGTGTGTTGGATGGGTCTTGCCGGCTCGTCCGCGCCTCCCAGTCGGTTTGGGGGGTTGGGATTGTTGTGCCAGGGCATGGGCGGTGGCCGCGGCACGTTCCGCGATACGTTTCTGCTTCTTTACCCGTCGGTTGACTACGTCGGTCCATGTGTAATCACCTGAGCTTTGCGGGGCCGAGTCATGTTCCATGGGTTGAGCGACGCATGTCGTCTTAGAAGGGGTTTGGGACCCGGAATTTTCTTCTGGGTCGGTGCTGCATTCATCCGAAGACGATGGAGAGGTCATTTCGGGCGGCGCAGGGTCCGTCGAGGGCAGGACGGGACCTGAAGTTGCTGATCCTAGGCGTGATTAGGCTGAACGGCCCGCCGCATAGACTTGGGCAATCCTATCTTCGGTTAGGCCTAGCGGGTGTGTCCCGGTTCGGATTTTCAAAGAGCCGAAAATAAAATTTCGGGAGGACCTACTTGCTCATATGTAGATATTCCGTGGTCCTGACGACAATAGCAATCATTTGTTGTTGATTGTGAATCTCGGGTGACGAAATGAAGGAGCTAGGTAGCGCTGAATCAGAGGAGCGAATAACGTACGTGGCGCTCTCTTAGACGTCCTCTTCTTTTTCCTCAATTCGGCCTTATCGTGGATTCTACCGCCCAGGAACTTCGACTTCAGTCATCCTTGAATGCGATCTGTATCTACGAGGCAATAAAGCTACGTTTAACCTGAACTCCACAATTTCGTTTCTGAGAGTTGTGGCTCGGGACCAAACGTAAAGGATAAACCTTTAGTCCCAGAAGCCTAAATCCAAGGGCTCTAAATCCTCTTATGTGGGGGAAACAAAGAACTTTCCCGAACGTCTGCGTAGACATAAGTATGACGTAAAGAAGAATGACATCCAAGGCAGCGCGCTGGCGGAACATGCTCAGAAGACCGGCCACGCCATTGGCTTTGACAGCAGCTCCATCCTTGACACAGAAAGAAACTGGAGGAAGCGGCTCTTAATAGAATCTTGGCACATACAAAATACAAGCAACAACCTGAACCGATCCACCGGAACGCTTCCAAGCAGCTACATACACGGACTAAAATGCGCCACACACAGAAACAGAAGAAGAAAACAAAGCTAAGAGAGAAGAGAAGAAAACGACGACAGGTTGCTACCTTTGGGCCCATATACAGTCACCCGTGAACAAGGAGCCGAGCTGGCTTCGAAACGTCGGGCACATTGAAGAAATTGGTTAGAGTCTACGTTGTACTTTTTCTTATTACTTACCTAACCAGGCGGAGTTCCGCCAAAATGTTTACATTTAAATCCAAGGGCGCAACGTTTAGACCCAGGGGTCCAAGTGCAAGGGCCTAACAGTTAGTCCTCGGGGTTCATTTGAAACGGTGTAACAGTTAGCCCCAGGGGTCCAAGCACAAGGGTCTAACAGTTCGTCTTCGAGGTTCAATTGAAGCGGTGTAACAGTTGGTCCCAACGGACCAAGTGTAAGGGCCTAACAGCTAGTCCTCGAGGTGTAACTGAAAGGGTGTAACAGTTAGTCCCAACGGTGCTAGTGCGAGGGACTAACTGACGGGACGCAACAGTTGCTCCCGTTACAGTTGCTCCCCTGGGGGACTAATGGTGGGGGCAGCGCATTTAATCCCCTGAGGGACTAAATCGCGCTCCCTTTTTTCTTAGAGTGTACACTGGGTAAGACGGCCGTTTCCGATTTGCGAGACACACGCGGAACTACAGCAGCGAAACCACGAGGAACTGTGTCGTTTTCGACGTTATGGAAATCGCGGGAACTGCGTCCAAGGCAGGCAGGTTTTCCTGCCGGCTGCCTGGGTGCCTTCCGTGCTGAGTTCGGTTCTGTTGTCCCGTGACGAGTGCCAACCGGCGTTCAACGTGATTCTGTATTTCTGCGTGTCAGCAACATCGTCAACGTGGTTCTGTATTTCTGCGTGTCAGCGACATCGTGATGGCAGTGTTGTGGGTTGTGAACAGAAGACTGAAATCATCGCCGATGTGACCGTGTGTTCGGTTTCAGTGGTGTAAGAACAAGATGAGATGACGTAAACTGTCGGGAATTGATGCCGCTGGTCGGGCCGTGATCGGAGGGGGCGGGGTGTCGCAGGATGACATTCCGCTTTACATTAAAGGGTTTAAAACCACTTGAGGGATTAGGTGCAGTCGATCGGCGTGTGGATAGTCATGTTGGAACGCTGGTCTGAACGGTAAGCTCCTATCGTACAGTGGCCAATGTGACTGTCGGTTCCCGAGAGCGATTGCGCTCTGGGGAAAAGACTAAACAGTACGAAAGTATGACGGAAAGTACGTATATTTGCAATGGAAGTTTAGTATAAAAAAGAAACAGGTAAAAACGAAAACAAAACGCTATCCTTTATTTTACTGTTTAAATATATTACGGTTCCTGTAGAAACTGCCCTCCAAGTGGCGCGCTGGGATGAGCGCTAGAAGCTTTCAAGCTCGCAACGGCGTAGCTCCGTACACTTAACAGTTGCAGCAAGTCGCGGCTTTGACTGCATTCAAGTTGATCGAAAAGCGATTTCTCTGCCCGTGAAGCATCACTTCCAGCTGAGTGAATATCCGCTCTACAAAGATTAATTCAAGACGGCAATTGCACCGTGCGCGAACACCACAAACAGACAAACAAACACTACAATATAAATACTGGTTACGAAGGGCCGTGCGGCAAAACAAACTCATGGCTTGGAACCACATTGGAGCGGCTCGATTTATTGGCTTTCAAATAATTACGGCATGATCGAGCGTTTTCTTTTTAATTAGAGATTCATCCCCTGAGCCATTAAAAATAGCCTCAGATGTATGACATTGCTAAAAAAAATGAACATGTTCAAAATATTTTTTATTGCTTAGGGAGTCACCGAAAAATTCCGTACGTTCAAAACGACCAGTATAAAACACGGAAACGCAGGGCTCGGGAGTAGTGATCGGGGTAGTGTGCTGTTTTATTGATGTTTGTATGTGCGAGGCCTGTGTATGCGCTGAATATATGTTCACCTGATGCTTGTAGTGTGCGTAACGTTTCTACATGTGTTAGAGATTCCCTAAGAAAAGGAAAGGCAATTGTGACGTAAGAATATAAAAATATTTTTTGTAAAAACATGAATTGGGCGATACCTAGCGCCACCTAGCCTAGCTACTTGCGATTACTCTGCTTGACCCTGCCATTTGGTGGCAAGCGATTTAATATCCTTTTACGCTACGCGGCGACGCCAGCGACGCGGCTACGCCATAATTTCGTGTTACCGTGCCGAGGTAAGAAAAGAGGTTGCTTCGGATTTGCTTTTTTTTTTTTTTTTTTTTGAGAGCGGCTTTTGGTTTTGCGGGCGAATGATTTTCACTCCTCCGTGATGTGCGGTTGACGCAACGGTTGACGAAGGAATTGTGGCTCGAGGAATAGCAAAGGTAAGACATAAAGTGCGCGAACTGGGTGCCGGTTGTCTCCGTTGAACATCGCAGTGCTGACGATAAGAAGACTGAGTGACTGCATGCTTTCGAAACGTAAGTTTCTTTACCTGCAGGGGTAAAGAAACTTCGGAAATAAATACAGTTCGCGGAAAGCTCGTGTTACGTTTTTATTTGTTGCTCCTCTCGCTTCGTACAATAGACTTAGTGTTCTCGTTAAGCCTTATCGAGCTCGATTTGCTCGATTCGTGGCCGCATAATGAGATGCAGTCGACGGAGGAACTTTTGCTCCCCCGCTTAAGGGACGAAAGTTTCTCCCTTTCTGAAGGAACATATGTGTCAAGAGCGTTCCTCCCTTAAGGGAGGATTATACTGACCTTTTTTTCTAAGGGTGTCATAACTCAAGATCAGAGACAAAACCTTCCAACAAAGCCAACTTCCAATTAGCAGCCCATACGACGTTAAACTCTAAATATTTAAAATGCATTGGTAAACAAAATTCGCATGGCCATGACGACCTGCAGGACTTAAAATACCAAGTTAAGTAAACAATGCTCTTATGCTTTTGTAAACTCTGGCTCGGACAAAGGCAACGACCTAAAATATACATTAAGTAGCTGTCACCCTGTTAAACTCCGCTCTACGAACGGAACTGTGAAGAGCAAAATACAAGAGTCACAAGAAAGCACTCGCATCCCAAACCTTAGCTCCGCCACGGAAGGTGGCCTACACTCTGAAACAAATGGTATATACCCTTACACCCCTTTGTCTCATATCATGCACCCCAAAACTTCAGTTCGACGTACAGTGCCCTGTAGTCGAACAGACGGCTTCTAATTTTATGATGAGCTGATAACGGTTCGATATAACTTCTTAAATAGCTAAAGCACGAATGAAAGACCACAGAAAGAAAACACTGAAGTTTTGCAGTTGGCCCAAGAAAATTCTGATTATTATTTTTTTTGTAGCTCGTAACACGTACATTAGCTATTTTAATAAGTTGTACCACACGGCTGTGAAGCCTCTCGTGAAAGTTAGTAGGATCAGATTGGACGTCAGTGCGCTGTACACTGAACTGAAGTTTTGGGGTATCTTATATGGTACAAAGGGTGTAAGAATGCACCCTTTTCTTTAGACTGTACATTGATAGAAAGAACGTGGTCTTGCAGCTATTATTTCGACATAAATGTTGGGTGTATTTCAACACCCAACATTTATGTCAAATTGGAGATGTAGTTCAACGGTCCAGTTGACCGCATAAACTCTTGCTCTGCAATAGTTCATGCAGCCGAGGGAGCTTTTCTCCGAGCAGAAATGAATCAGCAGTATAAAACCATTATTTATAGCGCATGCCGCACTCGAGGCATAGGAACGGGGGCTCGCAGCCGCGGGGTGGTTGTGGGCTCCGTCCCCGAATGCCACATGTTTGACAGCCCTGGGGCCATATGCTACACGGAGGACCAAGCGATACCAAGGCACAACGTTGATTGCTGCAATTGGTCAGTGCCCCGCCGCCTACAAATCGCAGCAGACGGCGTTGTCCCGGTCCCTTGGTTCCGCCGTGGAGCATAGAGCCCCTGGACCAGAGACCTGAATGCGATGCACTGCCCTGACGCTGCATGCTGTTTAAAAAAAAAAGATTGTGTTGTGCGTGTGTTTATACAGCCTAGAACTTGGTCTGCCTCACAGGGGCGACGAGTCTCCCAGCTGTAGATGAGAAATTTAGCCAGTGCGGTACATCCGCTAGCCTGGGGTCTTTAACGTGCATCACGCAGTAGTGATACACGACCGCACGCCGGTACGATGCTCATCCAGATCGAAACGGGCAGGGATGGGGCTCGAACCCAGGATCCCTGGGTTCTGCAGCGCGAGCTTTCGCTCCACGTGCTCCGAGCTGGTGTGCGCTAGACCACTCGGCCACCGATCCCCCCACTTTTTTTTTCTTTATTGCATTTGAGGATAAACATAGACCACTTATTCACAGTTCACGGGCATGGTTCAATGTCATTTGTTAAGTCAAAATTCTTTGATATCTATGAGTCTACTAAACACAGGTAACCATTCCGGAACTACTTCTTGAATGTCATACACACTTTTGATACGGGTTACAAGGTCAATGAAATGTAAGCGTACAGTCTTTGGGTACAAACTCTCATTTCTAATGTCAAGGCGTGATTTCCACATGCTGTATAACGCTACAAGCATCACCAGATCGAAAGGAAATGTATCTTTAGATGACACAGGAAGAAAACGAATCGTGTAAGTTGTAATATCAATGTCTTTCTTCAGTGTGCGCTGCAAAACGTCCCAAAAGAAAACCGCGTCCCAGCAGTGAATAAATACGTGTTCGACTGTTTCGGGCATTTTACATAATGTGCAGTTTACTGACCACGGAACATATAGGCCCTTTTCCTGCAGCCATACCTTGGTAGGTAATACCGAACAGTGCAGTTTAAAAAAGAAAGTATTTGAGGCCGGGGGGATGCACATTTTTTTCACCCGGCGTAGTACATCTTGGTCAGGACCATCGCCGAACATAGTGCGATAAACTGGCATTGGAAAGAGGACACATACAAGATCTCTTGTCAACTTCTTACGTGTTACAGACGTCAGATAGTCTCTTGAAAATCTTACTGAAAGAAAGTGATAAGCATCAACTACTTCCTTTAGGTATCCTACCAAAGCACATGTTTGATATCCCGTGGAGGATACAATAAAGTCCGCAAGAAAGCATCCCAGCTTGTTCTGAAAGACATCTCGAAGAAAAGGGTGTTCCTGGTCTCGTAAGAAAAGAAATCGCGAAACCAATTGGCGAATAAACAAATGAGGAAGGCCTAGTCCCCCCTCTGATACACGTCGAAACAAGTTGTCACGACGCATGGGTTCCCAGGAGGACTTCCAGACAAAAACACTAAACACCCTGTGCAACTTCTGTATATTTATCCTTGCACAGTGCAGTACTTGCAGGACATACCACAACTTCGGCGCTAAAAAAATGTTGCAAACTGTCGAACGTGCAAAAATGGACACATTTTTGTGGGACCAGTTCTTGGCTCGTTTCTCCAAGCCAGTTGCAATTCCGGACCAGTAGGACTTGCTATTCCAGAAGTGCCTCAAGGGCACACCTAGGTAGTCACACGGACTGCAACTCCACTGGATGCCTTCATATTGTTCTGGCATCGTGGCCCAAGCTTCATGCCAGAAACCTCGGCGCTTTTCTAGGTTCACTGAGGCTCCAGTGGCCTCGCAAAACCTGTGTGTGAGTTCCATAGCATGGGACACACTGTTCTTGTCTTTGCAGAAGTAAGCGACATCATCTGCATATGCCAGTACTTTGACTTCGGTGTTGCACAAGGTGAAGCCTTGAAGTTTCTCACTTCTCAGTATACTTTGGCATAAGGGTTCAAGATATAAAGTGAAAAGTAAAGGCGATAAGGGACAGCCCTGTCGAACTGAGGAACGGACTGGGATACTTGCTGTGACTTCGTCATTTATGACTAAGCGTGTGGAACAGTTACTGTAAGACATTTGTACACCTTGAAGTAGAATATCCCCAACACCAACATGAGACAAAATTTTGAAAAGAACATGATGACTGACACGGTCGAAAGCTTTCGCCAGATCAACTTGGACCACTGCAATTTGTTCACTACTGTTGGTCACACACTCTAACACACTTCTCGCAATGTGTACAATTGTTTGAATAGCTCGTCCGCGAATCCCACAAGTCTGGTGATCTCCAACGAGACCGCAAATGACACTTTGTAATCTATTTGTCAGGAGTTTAGCAAAAATATTATAATCCACATTACATAACGTTATGGGCCGATAGCCGGTCACTTGTAATAGTTTGTGTTTGTCCTCGGTTTTTGGGAATGAGTATAGTATGCGTTCGCAAAAATGAGGGGGGAAGACTCTTGGTTTTGTAGGCCTCTTGAAAAATCTCAAGCAGTATGGGACATAAAGTGTCTTTTTGTAGTTGATAAAATTCTGCAGGGATGCCGTCTGGCGCTGGCGTTTTTCTTCTTGGAAGGGCATTCACTGTTTTTTCTACTTCATCTAGGGTGAAGGGGGTCTCAAATTCTTGTTTGCATTCTTTTTCTAATTGAGGCAACAAAAAGGCTAGTTTATCTAGATATTCGTTATCTGTCGAGGCAGGACCATTGCCGAATATATTTTGGTAGTGTTAAAAAAAGACATGTGCTATAGTTTCTTTATCTGTAACGCCCGATCGAAAAGACCATCAGGTTTTCCTGATGGACCATCAGAGTTTCTTGATGGTCCATCAGACTTTTCTGATGGTCCATCAGGTTTCCTGATGGACCATCAAAGAAGTCTGATGGACCATCAGCCCACTCCTGATGGACCATCAGCCCATTCCTGACGGACCATTAGACTTCTTTGATGGCCCATCAGGCTTCCTGATGGACCATCAAGAAAGTCTGATGGACCATCAGCCCATTCTTGACGCACCATCCGACTGTCCTGATGGACCATTAGACTTCTTGGATGGCCCATCAGTCTTCCTGATGGACCATCAAGAAGGTCTGATGGACCATCAAGAAGGTCTGATGGACCATCAAGAAAGTCTGATGGACCATCAGCCCATTCTTGACGCACTATCCGACTGTCCTGATGGACCATCAGATGCGTTTAGATGGTCCGTCAGAAGTTCCTGACGGCGCCTAATGGTCTGTTGGACACTCTTGATGGGCTGTCAGAGGTGGTCTAATGGTCGTCAGAAGTTTTATGTTTCACTTCGGTTCCATCAAAAGCGCCTTATTTCCCGGCCGTCGGGACTTTCTTTGCGCACAATGTTTATCAAAAGTGCTTGATTAATTGTTGCTTGCGGTATTCTGACGGCGCCGTCAGAGGCGTTTAATAACAATTGATATATGGGTCGCGACATATTTGCCAGCATGTGATGAGTCGCGGGCTCGCGAGGTGCTGACACAACTATGTCACGCGATTTGTCTTTACTCACTGACCGCCGAATTCAGAAACTTCCCTCAAACTACACTCAAACTGAAGGGCCCCTCCACTTCCTCGAGGAAGGCGCGAGGGCCGGCGCTGGCCAATCGCGACGGCGGATCCGTCCTCGCGATTGGCCTTGGCCGGTCCTCGCGCCTTCCTCGAGGTAGTGGAGGGGCCCTTCAGTTTGAGTGTAGTTTGAGTGAGGTTTCGGAATTCGGCGGTGAGTCCCCGATTCACCGGCAACTGTGCGTTCGTCTGCAATCACGCACCGTGGAAATTTCCCGTACTCACGCTAGGGTTCATCGTTTCGCATATGCTTCATCTACGCCTTTCATTACCAACGGAAGGTGGACAGACTTTTCGTCGACACATTAATTTTTATAGACACGGCACCCCCCGAGCCCCGCAACCGTTGTGCGCATCGGATGGTCGCGGCGGCAATTATAAGTTCAGCTTCCAAACAGACCGCGCGGCCATTGCTTTGCTTTACTTTGCTCGAAGGTTAAATAGTCGGGGGAATGCGCCACCGCCTCGCTGAATGAGCGGCCCAAAGTCAAGGAGGCTCCGCAACTTTGCACGCTACAAAATAGGCGATTTGAGGCTGTGTCGCGATAAAAAAAGCTGTCGTTGAATCTCGACTATGATATATGATGGGCCGCAGCCGCGTGGTCAATGGGTTGATGTGATTTTTTTTATTAAGGAAAAGCCTTATATGTCTCGTCATTCAGACGACCTTAAAAGTTCTTGAGCGGAAACACGTCGAGTCACGAAAGGTACTAAAACCGGCGACATGAAAGGTAGAAAAACCTGCATTATTCAGTATTCAGCTGCACTATACTTCGTTTCAGCTTCGGTCCGAGCGCGACCGCTGTTATGAGCCGAAGGGCCAATCAGACAGCGAAAGAGACACAACGTCATGGCGTGCTCTCTGCAATACCAGCCGGTATTCGCCGTCTCCCTGTGCGCGTTCCTTCGCCGGCTAGTCGTATCAAGCGCAGAGAGCACACCATGACGCTGCGCTTTTTGCGTTGTTTGATTGGCCCTTCGGCTTATAACATCGGCCGCGCTCGGACCGAAGCTGAAACGAAGTATAGAACCCTTTTGGACCAGGGCGGTCGTTAACGAAGCAGCTTCGCATGGGTTTTAGACTGAATTAAAGTTTTCAACACCACCGCCACCCACATAGATATAATAAAAATAAATAAAAAATACAAAAAAAACTCGCACAAAAAACGTTTTCTTCCTTCTCCCAAAGGGGGAGTCCAACCAGCGACCTCTCGTTCCGTATGCCGACGCGCTACCCCTGCGCCACGGGCGGAGGACTGTAGAGGGTCGCGTAAATTATGACTTTGTCTTTAATGTATCCGCTACTGCCGACGCATCGGCTACTTGCGGCGCCAGTTTCTTTGAAAGTAGTGAAAGCGCACAATAAAGACGAATACGAAGACGGAGAGGCAAACAGGACGAGCGCTGACTATCAACTGAATTTTTTATTGGAAAAAATAGAAACAGCAAAATAAAACAAGGAAAAACCACAAATACTACAAATGTGACTAGTCATCAATGACTCGGCCACCACACGTGTCAATAAAGTCCACTTCCTTTTTGTGAAGGAAAAGTGAGGGTTGACTGATACACTTATCAGGGCATTCCTTCTTTATCATATAAGCCTCCAGTACCTCCCTCGCCACCTTTTCGTTACCTCTCCCAACGATTGTAGTGCCTTGGAAGTTGGGAATGCAGCGGCAATCTCTGCAATGTATGTGTAAATGGGCTCCTGTTGTTGAACGCAGTGATAAAGCATGTTCGCGCATGCTTTATCACTGCTCTGTTGCTGAGCAGAATGACCGAGGAATGTCCTTCCTACGTCATGACTACGTAGCAAGTTCCCCAATGTTGCTAGAGTACCTCCCAAATAGGCTCCACATGCATCCACCAGGTGCACATTGAAAGATTGTTTGATTAGCTTTAAAATTAGTTTGCTTGTGCCCTTCAGGAAAGGACTGGTATTTTTGAGGTTATGTTGCAACCTGCAACTCATTAAAGCGATAAAATGAGCGCTGGAATTTGGTTTCTCTACCTCTTTAATGTGAAATTGTTTTTTTTTTTTCAGTTGCTGACGAGGACATCCTTGCAAAGAATGAGATCGTGGATCCTAGCATCGGCCTCCAGAAAAGGAAGGAATGGTAAAATAGAAAAACTTTTCACTTTCATTCAGTGTATAATATACATTAAAAGAGTTTAGGATAGTGCAGGGGTGGCCAGAGTGACATGGAGTTAGAGCCGCAGACAAAACTACGAAAGTTTAGAGTCGCTGGAAGAAAGAAAGGGGGGGTGCTACTTTTAACAAGAAACAATATGCAGGGAACAGTTATTTCCATAGATTACAAGTATAATGGGCGATAACAACAAATGACACTATGCATCAGAAGGTCCTTTCCACTGCTAAGCAAAAATTAATACACGATTCACTAGCCAGTCACTGCCCCTGACAACTGTTATGCGTATACGGTTGAAAGTCTTTCTAGAACAATAAAGGAAACGGGGTCACTCGACGCATCTATGTGGCAAAAAGCATTCCAGGTGTATATATGTAGTGTGTTGCCAGGCTGCCAAGACTTGTAGCTCTTTCTAAATTCTAGAACCCTTTTCGTCTAGGGGACACGTTTTCCAGGGAGCCGCGAGCTGCACTTGGACCCGCAAAGAGCCGCGTGCGGCTCGCGAGCCTCACTTTGGCCACTCCTGAGATAATGTAAGCACAGTAGATTGAATCGATTGCAACAAGAAGTCATTAAAACATTATTGTAGCCAGGCTCTTAATTGTACACTCTAAAAAAAAAACGTGCCAACTAGCACCTTTTAGGGTTCTTTCGCTTGTCCAATGGGCGGCACCCTTAAAGGTGCAGAAAAGAACCCACAAAAAGGGTTCTTTCTAATGAACCCTATTTCGGGGTTCTTTTCGGATCGTTTATTGGTTCTTCTTACTGAACCCTATTTTTGGTTCTTTTCAGAACGCTTCTGGGTTCTATTTAACGAACCCTATTTCGGGGTTCTTCTAAGATCCTTTTTTGGTTCTTCCTAATCAACCCTATTTCGGGTTCTTTCCCGAACCCTTTTCGGTGCTCATGATGAACCCCATTTCGGGTTCTTTCCAGAACCCTTTCTGGTGCTCTTAATGAACCCTATTTCGGGTTCTTTCCAGAACCCTTTTTGGTGCTCTTAGTGAACCCTATTTCAGGGTTCTTTTCGTATCCTTTATTGGTTCTTCTTAATGAACCCTATTCGGGTTCTTTCCAGAACCCTTCTTCGAGCTCTTAATGAACCTTATTTCGAGGTTCTTTACGGATCCTTCTTTGGTTTTTCTTTATGAACCCTATTTCATGTTTTATTCGGAACCTTTCTTGGTTCTTTAAATAAATCCCGAGTTCTTTAGATTATGTTAGCGTTATTTTAGTAAACCATATTTTGTACTCTAGCCCTCTTTTATGACAAATCGTTTTTTTTTTCACATTCCTAGTTAGTTTTAGTAAATCGAATTTCGTATTTCTTACTCCACAAGGTGATTTTTTTTCTACCAACCAAAGTGTCTTTAGATTGCTCATTAATCGCTAGCACTGGGCCTTTTCGACAGGTTGACAAACATCAGTTTGGCCAGCGTTAACACACTTCATTCCTGTACGTAACTAACTAGGTGACAGGCAGAAAAGTAAAGATCATGTCCATTCATTTACTTTATTGGGGTCGCGAAAATTGATTCTTTTGTTCGCAGTAAAAAAACTAACAAAATTTAAAACAGTTTTAAGACGAGACGGGTATCACTGCCAGCAATGGGCACACAGCTTCTACTGTCGTTCTGGTGCCGCTCACTGTCAGGACACCGCCCAAAAAGATGTCAAATTTATTTTCCTGGAGATGGATAAGTGGCATCAGTGTCTGGACTTCCTAGAACAAGAAAGCGAGAATATAAACACATGTATTTTCCTCTGTATAATAATGCTGCGAGTTACTCACTCGCCACGCTTTCAGATCAATTATAATTGTATAGGTTTCACTAAACATTTCATTTCTCGTTTAGCCTTACGCTCTAAAACATACCCGCAGATGTGATTTCCTTTAAAACATTTAGTGGGTCAATCATGTGCGATCTAGAGAGCGCGGCCAGCGGATGACGAAGCGTCCCCTTCGAAGCCCCCTTCGCTACAACACTGTGTAAAAGCGAAAAATGGCACGCAGCATCAAGTGTTCCCTTTCCAAGCAAGAAGTAGTAAAGGAAGAAAATCGGAAGTCGATGAGTTACAATATATGTACAGTATACACGTAAAACAATGCCCACCGTGCCACCGCATTTTCTCTGCTCTTAAAAATGCCCGTGGGTCCACTTCTCCTGAGAATACTCGAGAGGTCGATCAATGCAATCTACGAAGAAAGCTCGGCCAATGGAGAAGCTGAAAATATGTTTTGACTTAAAAATGAAGTCTGTAACGTGATAATGAGCATGAAGTCAGTACGTGAAACGTCATGCTCAGTGACATCTCTCGCTTCATTTATATGTCTAAACATGCTTTGGCCTTTTTATTCGCCGAGCTCTCTTCGTGGATTGGTGTGATTGGCTTCTCGAGAATTCTGCGGGAAAGTAGATGCACAGGAATTTTAAGCATGCTTCAAGAAACGTTGGTTTTACCCATATTTCATGCTTCTTGCCCTGTAGTCAGTAACAGGTTTAGAAAAAAATCTACGAGCTGGAGAGGAGGAAGCGGACAGGAGCTTGTAGGGGAGAGGAGAAACCTTCTCTCCATTTCAAGCGTCCGTCGGCTTTCTTCTTTTAGATTTTTCTTAACCTGTCATTGACTTTCGTCGCTAATATTTTCTGTAAATTATTTTCAGAAAATAAAGCAATGATTTGCTTTATATTACCAGCTTGTATATTGAAAATATAACCCTGACAAGCTTGCATTACCGTCTGTGACATTGGACTATACTCGGGGGTGACTTGGGCAACTTTTTTGGCAATGTAGTCGAAGTTAAAAACGCCCGCGCAACTTGAGCGCCAATCAAGGCTATGCAAACGCACTCTTCACTTCAGAAACGCCACAGAAAGTTCTTTCCGAGTATAAGTTAACCCGGTCTTAAACGAATGGCCCCGATAAGCGGTCATCAGTTCGTAATGAGGTAGTAAGTTAACCCAGCATATTTATGGTGGCCGAAGGTAAACCTCTGTGCCGTCGCAGTCTGAAACTTGTCATTGATTACAAAAACACCGACTAAAGCTTGTACCTTCAAGCAGCTCTTCGAGGTTCAGAGCGACGTTCTTTTCCTTTGAGGAACACCAGTGTAGAAGCTGTAAATGCCTCCCTCTTGGCTCTCATGTCCTCCGGATGTCTTTGCCGAACGGCAGTTGAACGTCTTGTAGTAAATGAAAAATAAACAACGAATAGAGAGTGTTGCTGGTTTACAAAAGTACATTTATGCGCTATAGATTTGTACACACGGATTGTTTACACACACACACAGACAGACAGACACACACACACACACACACACACACATATATATATATATATATATATATATTAACTAAATGAACACTTACTTTCACTATAGTGGAGTAAGCTGGGGGTCAATTAAAATAATTTCGATTTATGTTTTTTATATTGATTAATTAATCAATTTATAGGTCGCGCTGATCTTTGGGCATGATATTGTATCTCAGGAAAGGCCTAAAACAACCGATTTTTTCTTTGACAAGTTTTTACTACATCTTATAATGGGTACTACACAGCAACTTGTCATTGTGCCTCATACAGAAGTAAGGCATGGCAAACATTTAAAATAAGATATCCGTACATATTCGTACAATAACATGTTTAAATAGCAACTTGCCATTGGGCCTCATACACAAGGAAAGGATGGCAAACATTTAAAATAAAATATTTGTACGTTATTTTTTAAACTTCAAAACCACTCTAGATAATAATCATATAAAGCACTTAAGTAGCCATGAGAGACAATTGTGTTATAAACACACAAAAAGAGTAAAATGAGTATTCTTCTTACTTTTTTTGTTTATAAGACTTTTCGTAACTCTAAATTCAACCAATATGCCGATTAAATTCACTTGATTGAGAGTAAAACAATAGTTAATGAATCGGAATGTTAAGTAATTCATTGCCTAGCCTTATTACGAGGTAAAATTATATCATTTAGCAGGTATCAAAAGCCTTTATCTCGTTCACAGGCGATAAAACGGGTAGTAAGAAACTTTTGAAGTTCTGATAACCTGTAAAAATCGCGAAAATTTAAGACTAAATATAAAGAAGACAACATTTAATTACCATTCCGGGAATCGTCATTGCCGGAAATTCCTCAAGGACTGTGAGGACTCCAGCTTCGCTGAGGATCAATTCTTGGCAAGACTGAAACGTCCGCATCATGCGGTCTTGTATCAGGTCGACGTTCAGAGGCACTTTAGTTATCTCTTCTTTCATGAGCAAGACATGATGGC
This sequence comes from Ixodes scapularis, assembly GCF_016920785.2. NCBI lineage: Eukaryota > Metazoa > Arthropoda > Arachnida > Ixodida > Ixodidae > Ixodes > Ixodes scapularis. The sequence goes on from NW_024609835.1 coordinate 83,130,731, forward strand.
GAACGCTCACGGCGTCTTCATATTTGTCAGTACCAAAGAATCCCTAAAACAAAAACAATTTGTTACGTTGATGCGCCGTTTACGCATGTAAGCTATTTACATAATAGTTGCAGCACTGACTATAGAACCAAGTAAAACAGTTATTTGTATCAAACATACGTCCACATTTGTGCAAACACAAAATGCACAAAAAGTTAGCGCTTGTCGATTTCCGCACAACACTCCGAGAGCCAATTGTTGCAACCTGCGAAGTCCGCTCAGCGAATGACGACGCGGAACATACGTTTAGACCAAGAAATGCAGTCTGCACTGTTACATTAAGCAATGCAAGCGGGGCGTTTTGAATTCCTTAATGTCACAGCGCAGACTGCATCTTTGGGTCTAACCGAATGCTCGGCATCGTCATTAGTTGAGCGGTGCCGTAAACTGCAGTGATTGGCTCTCGGAATGTCATGTACCTGACCGGTCAAAAAACAGAAACGTTTACAGCACCTATTCGCTCGCGTTTATTGGGGCCATAAATACGGATACATTAGCTAATTAAAGCCCGGTAGCATAAGTTTTTACATTTACGAAGAGATATCATTGCTCATTTCATTCGCGCTGTAAATTCGAAGTTCTCTTCTTGAGATCTTTCTGGCGGAAAGCTTGAACTCAGTATTTTGTCATATTATATAAAGTCAGTATTGTAGTAATGAGATCAGTGTTCGCTTCAAAAACGTTTTTTTCTTGTGTAGTTTAACATACAAGACTGTCAAAATATTGTGTTTTTTTTTTTGCAACGTGCTTGTTTGGACAACTCTAAGCCAAAATAGCATGAAAACAAATTTCAAGCGACAAGTAGCTTAATTAATAAGAAGCCGCCCCCTGTCCTACTCATTCTGCCTATGCATCAAACAATTTCCGGCCATATTGAGCACTACTGTACTTACAGCAATTTTCAAGATAAATTACAAATACTGCCTGATTAAGAAAAAGTTTTACCTTAAAATGATGAACAGGCCGATTGCAGTTCGTTTTCAAAAAGCCACCTGCAGACGTCTCCAATCGTCCATGTGCTCACGTCCGCTGACATGTTGCAAGTGATGGCTAAGAGGAAAGGGAGGAAGGTACTTCCTTCTAGAGCTTCAAACCCAAAGGAAGAGGAGGTCAAACATTGTTCCGATCCTCCACTCGTACGAGCGAGTGCTGGCACTCCCTCGAGCAACGAAGCTAGATCCTGTTGGCTCTATTGACCTTCAGCGACCCATCCCTGTTCACCGCTAAGCTGACAGCGTGGTGGGAGCTAGGTGCTTGCCGAACCAATTAGTCGCCTGGTTTTTATCACCTGACACATTTCTCTGCGGTTGTGATCACGTTGGGCAAGACAGAAGGTTCACTGGTCAAACGAGCATGACGATTCCACCGAACTGTCAGCCTAGTGGTGAGCAGATTAGCCCCCGACACGTCGCTTTTCCGTCCCTGTCTGCCAGGAAACAGGGCGATCACATCACCAAGCATGCCCGACAACCGCCGGTAAAATTGTTGGCAGTTTACTCTTTTGCCCAAAAGAAACACAAAATAAACAAGAGCGAAATTCTCGATTCGGTGTGACACCTTCCGGCAACGGAAACAAGCAACAAATTGTGGTGAGCAACGCGTGTTGGCCTATTTGGTGGCTGAGCGACTTTTGTGCCGGCAATACGACAACGCACCTAGATTCGATGATTCAGTGTCCGGTCAGTGATGTGTTTTTTTTTATAGGAATTTTCCAAAATAGAGGCCTGGAAAACATGATTGAATGATAATGGAGCCTTTTGTGGAACTGGAAAGAGAAGTGATAAAGCAACCAGACAGAGAAAAAGGATGTCGTTGACAAATAATTTTTATTCCAATCGGAGCGACCTCCGAACCGCCAATTGCCATTTCTGAACAAATATTAGCTCAGTTAAGCGCCACGTCACGCAAATGCTTGGGCGTGCAGTCGCCGCTTACCCCTTTTACGCTAGAAATGGGATTCGAAAACAAAGAACCAGCCCGAGAACAGGAAAAATGGCCCCGGACAAAATTGTTTGAATAGTAAACCCGGACAAAATGGTCCAAATAAATTTTGCTGTATTTTTTCTTGCTCCTTATTTTTATTAGCTTTAGTCGGTACAATCCCAACATATAAAAACATAAATATTCGCATAATGCAATACATTTTTTTTTGTGAAGTAAGCATTTAATTACACAAAGAAACTAGTTGTAAATGTGCGCTACGTATGGCTTCACTCGAAACGTCTTGTTGTAGCTCTGTTGAACTAACGAGGGAACTCCTTTAAAGTAAAACATTAAGTTCACAAAATGTAACTGTACCGTACCGATTCAAAGCTTCGAGCGGGATATCGGAAAGAGTTGTATCAAGCAGTAAAATAGTTGTTGGGCTAGTTGTTTGATCGGAATAATAAAAAAGAGTGCGAAATAAACGGTACAAAGTCGAAGAAAAACAAACGCGAGACAGGTGCCTGCCCTGTGTGTGTGTTTATCCAACATTGTCACGTCTATATTGAGCTTCTTTTTTTATAGTCTCTACAAAAGTTGCATTATAAGAGCATTGAATGTACGCTTAATAGAACTTCATAGTAGCTCCTCATTAAAAGATGAGTGTCTAAAAATCACTTCGGACCATTTTGTCCGGGGCCATTTCGTCCATGGCCATTTCGTCCGAGGCCATTTCGTCCGAGGCCATTTCGTTCTGCATCCTACCATGCCATCTTGCTCGCGAAAACTACAAGAACAGCAGCGACCACGTCTGTGTTTTTTTTTCCTCATACCATCCCATTTTTCTAACTTTTGGTGGGCGACCTCGAAGTAGCGAGCGGGGTTCACCGGCGGACGGAGCAGTCATTTTGTACACTGCGTTATTATTCATAAATTTGAACGCACAACATATCGAAGTTTAGTTTTGCTTCACTCAATACGCACTTATAGAATATGCCTATGAGATTATTTCGGGGTATCGTTATAGACATAACTGCCCCTTGAAATCTAAAAACCACCATTTACAGGCTCATTTATTTCTGAAGATAAAGATGACTGGAACAGACGACACTAACCTTCCGCGCAGCAGGATTTTTGATGGCACTCGCGGATTGGTCCCAACTCTATTTTTGCGGCTTGACGCGTGCCGCGAAACAATCAGAGGCGCCGTATTGGGAGACGGGCGGTGTCATGACCACAAGCGAGGATAACTGCATTCCATACTAAAAAAAAACAAAAAAAAAACGTTCCTCTGTTTTATTTATTTTTCATTCATACGCGCAGTTATATGTACATTGTTTAAACACAAAAGCAAGTTAAAAAATGGCTCTTGTTACTAAAAAAAACGCGACGCCGCTTAATCACCGTATCACTCATTCAACACGACACACACTTTTTTTTGTGTGTGTGTGTGTGTGTTGCGCAATCACGAAGTTTTACGCCTTTGCAAATTTGTATACAGTTTTTTTGGGGGAGGAAATAAAGTACACATTCGATTTCCGCAGGTACAGATTTCTTCAAATAAATTTTAATTCAATGACCCGTTTGGTTTAACAAATGAGTACCAAAGAGTAGCTTTATACTAACATTTCTTACTAAATAAAACACGGCTAGCAGTTCCGTTTGCAAACAAACGCCAGTGTTCAGACCGCTGAAGCAGGTGGCCCGAAGGTCAAAGTCATCGAAGCTTGTTTCATCTGTGGTCGGAGGCGAAGATTATCTCGGCCTCAAATTGCACGCGACTTGGTAAATAACTACGGCATTCCACCTCTCTAAGCTTTCAGGGACTTGACAGCTCACACGGGCAGCTTTGTTTCCACAGAACGGCACACCCAATTTCTCGCGTGCAAAGCCTTTCGAGCCTGGTCATTGTGTCCCTCTATCCGGAAGAAGACTTAAGCGACCTTCGTTTTCCAAAGATCGCTTTATCTCTTTCCTGGCTGCAACAAGAACCCTTTTCGCTCTTTCCAGGCCGGAAACTAGCTCTGCATTTCTTTTTTTATTTTTCATGAGATGATTTTGCTTGAGAAAGCGCGCTTCATAGGGATCTTCCCAAAAATCGGTTCTTTTTTAGCGAAAAGAACCCTTTTTTGCTCATTTGGCTCCTTTTTTTCTGAGAGTGTAGTTACAGCCAGTGCCTGGAAAACATTCTGTTGTCATGCTCACCTGATGCAACTAAGGGATTATGTTGCTGTTTCATGCAGATGCCATGAAGCTTTGTAGGCCCATCAGCTTCGCAGACGCCCATGAAGATAGGAATTCATGTGTAGTGCTGTCTTAAATTTAAAGGCCTAAATTTCATTAATGTAATAATTTTAGTGCATTTTCAATGCATCTTGGAGTATACAGTACCACTCTACGTCAACGACTGGTATATGTGAAGCTGTTTCTCGCTTTTGTTTATAACAGATCCATGTCGGGCAAGGTGTGCACGTCAACCAGGAATGCGGGCAACATGCGGAGAGCAGAGTGCGACGCCATGTTTTGCAAGATCACTGCTGCTTCCATAGGGTGAGTGGAAGTGCTTTTGGAGAGGTCGGTGACCGGCACCCTCTCCAACAAGGCAAAGGCAGCGAGGCAAGAGAAGGCGTTTGCCCCGCTCACTCAGCGCAAGGTGCAGGCTCTCTCATTAAGCAAGCATTTTTAAAATCTTGATATGAATCTCGCGGAGTCGCGTAAAATATTTCATGCTAAATTCGTATCAACGAAAGAGAAACAAAATTTATATTTTGAAACACAAGGAATGCATGAATGGGCATTTATTTATGACAGAAAATATCTTGTATGCAATTTACACGATTCTAACACGCCCCCGATAGTAACACACGGTTATAATCAACCCACGAATGTTGAAAAAATGAATTAATGTCGATTCTACTGCGCAGATAAATGTCGATTCTACTTCGCAGATAAAATAATGATGGCTGAACAACATACACTTTGTGGAAAACATTTTATCAAATGCACATACTCGGAAAGTGCCCACACTATGTGCTGTTGAAGCCCTACATCAAAAACTTGCAAGCAAATATTCGGTTTCTTTGTCTTTCCAACCAAGCTCGCATGTCACCGTGGACCACACCGAAGACACCACCAACATCACTCGGTTTTCTGTTTTTGCCAACGCAGTTACTTTGTTTTTTAGAGGTAACCTTATAGTAAAATCGGTTTTGCTTTTCCAAGGCTGAAACACCATTCCACGAGATCGCAAAAACAAAAAAGCGATTTTGGATTCAGATTGGATTGGATTTGAAACATGTGTTGATGGTGACGGGGCTGGCCACTTTGCAGTTTTTTTTTTAGCATTTTGTTTAGTTTTGGTTTTTGGGTCCGATTGTAACATGCATGTAATTTTGAGCTCCAGTTTTTGGGTAAAGTGCGGCTGATCCCTGGCAGCAACAGGCAATCAGCCGCCCGGAGCCTTGAAAGCTTACAGTCGCCGATCGTGGCCTCCTTGCCACTATCAGTTGTGGAGCACGCATTCGTATCAGCCGTCGCAGTGCGTAGAGGAATTCGGAACACTCAAAAATTTTCACGTCGTATACAATGCACTTCGGCCGGGGAATTTGTTAATTTGTTTTATTCCGAAATTCGTACCACTTGGTATCACCGAGATTTTACTCTAGTAGGTTGTCTGCTAACACCGGGACATGTGATGGGGGTACCCCGCCAAGAATGAGTCAATCATAACATAATAACCGTAAATAATCGCACATTTGTATTTTGAACAGATAATTTTATTTTTCGTTCTAAGCAACAAACTCGAGCAAGTGCTCGAAGAGAAGTCAACGGAGAGCTCGATGCGTCGTGGGCTATCCGGCAAAGCTGGCGTGGCTACGAGCTGTGCCGTTCGGGTGCATAGTGGTGGTGTAGAAGTGTTACAGCCTAACCATTTGAAACACCTGTGGGCTTTACGTGGACCAAAGCGGACTAAGCTGTCTAAGCGCCTATGTGTGAGAAAAGTAATGTCAAGGTCATCGCGTTCAAGGCGAGATTACTCCAACAGTTGAGTATACCTCCAAACAGCGGCGCTGCTCCGATGTGTAGTGCAGCTACATAGCGGTTTTCGCCATGTCACGACTACGTCCAAGATCCCCAACATTGCTAGATTACCTCCCAACGAAGCTTCAGAGGCCTCCACCAGGTGCACATTGAAAGACTGTTTAATTACCTTTAAATTTAGAGCCAGGCCATGAATGGAAGATCTTTCAAGGAATGTGAAAGATTGTTTTTATATAGAACTGCATTGTTCTTTCTGGTGCTCATGATGCTATTTTTTTAATTCTGTGGCGTGTCTAAGCTGTTACCACAGCGAGGGATGATAACCAAGTATAAGCAGTTTCCAACGTACATTGTCTACTTATCTACAGTTGTAGCTCCTATTTCTTACAAGGTCACTAGCCTAGCAGTGAGATTTATAGACATGAGCTACCTGTTTTGTGCTTAAAAGAATCTAACAGAAGCCAGGGTGAGCTGTCTATTGGGAGTGGAACATAAATCAGGATACTGCGGTACTTTTGCTTTCATGGTGATCTCTGAACACTGTAAATACTAAGAAACGTTGAAGGTTTGTTAGGTGCCAGCTGCCACTTAATTGCTTTTATTTGAGACTAATTTACCCTTGGTCTTCTCAAACTATGACCCTCCAGCCTGTATTTATGACGTTCTATATTGTTTTAAGTCTGAGCACTGCAAAAAATAATCACCCTGGAATTTCAATATTCCAGGCTGCTTTTGACTACACCTGAGGGAGAAAGGTACCACCAGGCTGAAAGGGCAGCCCGGCACCAGAAGATACGGCGGTACCTGTCAGAAAAGCTGTCCAATCTCAAAAGAAATCACTACAAAGGTATGTGCATCTATACTCTAACTTCCTTAATTAAGCAATATACTATTTTGGGTCTCAAGTTTACAGGCAATTATTTTAAATGACGGTACAGATAAATTATTTAGTGGTTAATATATCTAAATGTTTATGCAAACAACTTTAAAGTAGTCTGTTGATCAGCTGACCACTTGAAAAAGGCTGTGGGTTGCTTGGTCGCTACTGCCATCCCATCAGGCCATGCTCGCTCTCTCCAAAAAGTTGCATGGTCACACAATTACAATGAAGCACGTCACTCTTACTGCCCCTTAGTCGTCTCTAGGCCCACTCTGCTGTTTACGTATATCAATGGTCGTCCTGTGTTTGGACTCATTGCTGATCTCTGAATTGCCCTTGATATGTCCAGGTTCATCCCTTTGCTGCCTGTCCTCCCCCGATGCGTGGTCCCACCACGGACTGCCCATGCTGTTGCAGGTCTGCCATCGCTTGCACCCCATGTTGTAGCCTTTTCACCCTTTTCTTCATATTAATTTAGCTTAATTTATATATTGCCAATACTATTGAAATGGAACAAATGTACTATCGCAGCCAATATGAGCTGAAACGCCACTGCACGTGGCACGCGATGAGAGTTGTCTCTCAGATTGTTCAGCAAACCTTGGTATGCGTTGAGGTAGAAACAAATCACTTCTTGTGCTCGTTGCACCACTATGCCGTTCCGTGTCAATTTTCAGCTCATGGTGGCACAATGAGTGCAAGAAGCAACCTGCCTAAACCTCAGCAAACACAGAGGTTCACTGATAATCCTACAGGTGGCTCTGATAGTACCGCACGCCAAGCGTCATGGCGCTTCAACTAATATTGGTCACAATAGTACTTCCTCGAATGTTTCTGGTTTTTCTGTACTACCTAGCCATTCCGCCCAGCGAAACAATGTATGATTTCATAACTTCATAATAAAAATATCAAAGCAATGCAGCTTGTTTGACTTTATTCTTATGAGTAGCTGCATTCACCGTACTCAAATGTCGGGCTGGCGATTACCAGTGTGCAGTGGACAATATAATTAAATTCTAAGTGGGATATGCACCTCGTCATGCTACAGGCATGGCATAATTAAGTTTCCAGATTATGCATTCACATATTGTTGCGTTTTTTTAAGTTGTGGCCAACTCGATTTGTTTCAAATTAGCCATGAAACCACCCTAATCAAACCGTAAAAAAATAGGCGTCTCAAAATACGACAGGTCATTCGACCATCAGACCAATCCAACAGACCATCAGGCCATCAAACCATCAGGCCATCAAACCATCAGGCCAACAGACCATCAAACCATCAGGCCAACAGACCATCAAACCATCAGGCCAATAGACCATCAAACCATCAGACCATCAGGCCATCAAACCATCAGACGTCCCAAAATACGACTCCATCAGACCATCAGACCATCAGGATTTTCCTGATGGTCTTTTCGATAGGGCGATAAGGCTGTTCTGTTCTATTTCATGGATTCCTTTAGATATTGCATACCGTTTCTCCTCCTCCATTGCCCTTTTCGTTGGCTGTTCTCCTAAGCAAAATTTTTCAGCACGGGCGCGCACAACCGCGCCTTGATAACGCTCGTGATGAAATTTGTCCAATTCAGCTTTCGTTCGAGTTATATCTTCCAAACCTTGCCCAGGACTTTGGAATTCTAGTTCTACCAGAACACGCAAATTACGTAGCAATGTTTTTTCTGTCTCAGCCTTCTGAAATTTAATAATAGTACCTCTCTCAATTGCTAGCTTTTTTATTTCTTGTTTAAGGAGCTTTCATTTAACAAATATATGTTCGGTTGTTTCTCCTATTTGCTTGATTAGATCTTTCGTACTGGCTACAAAGACTTTATCTTTTAATAATTGAACATTTAGTTTCCACAACTTCCAATTTATATTCTTTTTTCTTCGTTTCTTCCCAACAGTTAATAACACCATGCAGTGGTCTGTGAAAAATACTGGTTCAACTACATAACCACTTAAAGTGTTAATTAGGTCTACAGAACAGTAGATTCTGTCTAACCTCGCGTGAGAGGAGTTCTGTAAATGTGTAAATTGCAGGTGGTTTTCTTCCAGCTGGAAAGGGGCAACATCAAAAAGATTTCCTTCTTCAACTATGTCCAGCAGTAGACGTGCGCTCTGGTCAATTCGCGGTTTAAATGGAGTTATATCTGCTTCGTTGCAAACGCAATTAAAATCTCCTAACAGAACTAACATTCTATCTGATATTAAATATGGGCGCAGGTTATTAAAAAAATACAATTCTGCTATTAACCTCATTCGGAGCGTAAATACATATAATTCTCCACCTTATGTCAGAGACCTGAAAGTCGCACATAATGAAGCGGCCACAGAGGTCTGTGGTGACCATTAATTCAGACAGTTGGAAAGACTTCTTAATAAACAGTAAACAGCCCCCAGAGTAACCAACAGCGTGACTGACACATACTTCATAGTCACGCAGAAAATGCTGCGGGGCACGCTCTACCTGTTCATCTGTTGAGAGCTTTGTTTCCTGTACGGCCAGAAAGTCAACCTCCTTATCTTCAAGTAAACGTTTCAGTTGCTATTGTTTTTTTCGAGAATTAAAGCCTCTAACATTTAGTGTTGCAAAACGAGGGCCATCAACTAGAAGGGAAGGAGGAGAGAAAGGGGGAGGGGGAGATGGAGAAGGAGGGGAGGGAGAGAGGGGCTATGAATTTGGGTTTCAACACTAGCAGCTTGGGTGCAAGGTAGGTTTCCGCTTACTCACGGTGGTGGTGTCAGGTGGTGCATCTTGTTTTCGTTTGGTGTCGTTAGTGTCCTTGGAACTGTTTTTGGTCACGTCCATTGAGTCCGGTAGGTTGTCATTGCCTTCTGACGTCGTCAGCTTCTCAGCAAAATCTGCAAGCTGCTGAGTTAACTTCTGTTGTAGCGAGGTATTTTTGTCCTTGCTTTCCTGCAAGTCTTTTCCTTCATTCTCTGTCTTCGGGCTGGTTTGTGGTGTTTCCGAGACTTCCTTGACAGCTGGATCTTCGTTCTTATCGGAAATAGGAGGTCCGGCCTCTGCAGACCCGGCTTCCCTATTGAAAATTCCATCAAGCTACGTAATTTGGGACACTGACTGCCAGTCAGCAGCGTTGGTGGAACCTGATGGACCATGAGACGTCATTTGATGGTCCATCAGATGACGACTGACTGCCACTGTCAAGGGAATTTCATCAACAAGGGCAGCATTTATATAAGAGTAAAGCTATACACGTTTGCAAGTCTGGCTTCAGGGCGCTGCCATCTTGCCGGTCTGGGGTGCGCTTGGACCAGTCATAATCCGATTACGAAGCCTTGCTAAGGCGTCGTAATCGGATTATGGCCGCTCCCGAGAGCGCACCCCACTGAGGAAGATGGCGGCGCCCTGAGACCGGACTTGCAAACGTGTATACGCACTCATAAATATCGCCAAATGCCTCGATAAAACAAAATGTTCGAGAAAAAAAAAAAAAAGCAGCACCACCGCGCATCGAACCCGCGACCACATGCGTACAAATCGGACACCTTAACCGCTATGCTATAAAACCATTAGAGAAACTCGATTTGAATATTCGTTTTATACGAAATGCTTTGGCTGAAAATGCAGTTAACTCGTCAGCATGTTATGCAAAGCACTCGTACATCACTCGCCGTACTTCAGTTCTACTCATCTGCAATGTAGAGTACTTTCGCGTCGTAGAACGATCCTTTTGTTCGCGCATCACCCGCCCAGTAGACCTGGTACACCCTGTCGTCTTCAACTACACCGCTAAAGTCCCTTACATCGTCGGAACTCACAACAGGCTGGGTCTTGTCGAGTAGAAATTCTACTAAAACATAAGACATTGAGAGCCCGGGCAGGATCGACAGGTTGGAGCGAGCGGGCAAACAAAACGAGTCGAGAGCGATCGTTCATGAAAGCTCGGCGAAGCCTCTATGGGCGAAGCGAAGTGCGAAGTGTCGTATTCGGCGCTTCGGCGGGCTTCTGATCAAGGTTGTCGGTCGGTTGCGTGTCATATCTCTAACGTCAGCGGTTTTATGGGCTCACGTCCCAAAATCGTTTTCTCGTGCATAGATTACTTTTCGTATTCATAGATTTGACGAAATAGTGGTATCCGAACGAACTTTACGTCCTTTGACCGTACGTCTGTCTGCACGTCAAAGCTTTCTGACGTACAGTCAGAGACAATCGATCTACAGTCAGAATCACCACCAAGACATCCTGATGGCATTTCGCGGCGGCCGACTGCCACCAGGAAACCATCAGAAAGCCGACAAGCGGGGTCTGACTGGAGTTTGACTGTCGGTCAGAGTAACTTGTTGGCCAATCAGACATGCTTGACGTACAGTCAGGCACAGTCAGCGGTCCACCAGAAAACATTGACTGCCAAACAGGGTTACATTGATGGATTTTTCCTTCGGGTTGGGTTGGGAGAACCTCACCAGTGGCGTCTACGACCTCGGAGATATCCATGAACTCTTGGTTGGCATCTGGTTCTGTGCCAGAGCCCCGTAGCACGGCTGCATAGCTGGAGTAGCACTCGTCACTTTCGTGTCCGAATCTGTTGCAACGCGCACACTTTGGGGTGCGACACTGCCTGCGTATGTGACCAACTTTCTTGCATCTCAAACACAAGGGTGGTCGCCCGGACATGACCAGAAGCGACTGTATGCCGGCAACTCTGAGCAGATGGGGAATATCTTCCGATGTCGTCATGTCATGAAGAGTCAGACAGACCTCTCTGTTCAGCGTTTCCATGTTTTCCATCCCTGGCACGCGCCACTTTTCTCTCGAGACGCTACGCACGGTTCCAAATGGCGATAATGCTTCAGCAATCTTCTTATCTTCTAAGTACGACGGAAGCCAGAGGAGCTTGAGCTTAACATCTTTTGAGTTCGGGTCGATGACCATGCACTTTTTGCCCTTCACAGTCAGTTCTTTAGCCGCTTTGAGCTTCTCAGCGGCTTCAGAACTCACTAGCGTAACCATCCAAACGTGGTTCATTTGGAACTGTCCAAGGGACAACACTTCTCGGAGTTCGATGGCGTCTTTGAGTCCGTCGCGAAAATCAATTGCACGGTAGGGCCTGCCCGACATGTCGGCATGAAGAAAAACAGAATTGATGCACAAGCTTCCGGGAGGAAACCGTGGAAGTAGGATTCGATACTCATCTGGGCTAGTCGCCTGAGCTGGGCTTTTTCCTGGGGCTGCGGGTGCGGCTGCAGCGTTGACCGGTTGCATCGTTTGAAAGTCGTTGTTTGCATATGAACCAGAAGGAGAAGGGTTTCCTCGGCCTGGGGCCGATTGTTGATTTGCACCGGAGAACATAAAAACGCGTCCGTTCGAAACGGCGTCTTCTTCTTTCTCCCGGCCACCGATCCCCCCGAGCTGTTTAAATGAACACATTGAATGCGATAATTGAAGTCAATGCAATGAGTGCGATAAGGGAAGCACTCATTATCTCTTCGTACATATAGTCGTAAAGTAGGAGACAAACGTTTCCAGACCACAAGTGTGGTGGCCGATATGCAATGCTGCACCCTCTGCTGCCGAGACTGGCGTTTGGCGCGTGCGCATCCTTCCATACTGCCAGAGATGCAGACTCCTTCGTTTCCGAAGGCCGCGCTGCGCTTCTCAGTAACTTGACGTGTGGCGACACTTCGGAAGCATCCGCGCTTAACTGCGCAAAATATCCGCTAAATGCCACGCTGGCAGGGAGCGCCTGCCAATCAGCGGTACAGGAGGAGGAGCCAATCAGCGGTACAGGAGTCGAAGTTCGTTGAAATTCTGACTTTTCAGGATTCGAAACTATGGAGGGACACGCATGCACCAAACATCGGTCTTGACAGCAGGTACCGCGGCCAACAGAGGGCGTAGCCTTGCATATCGGCCAAGACTCGCGTAGTCTGGAAACTCTTGTTCTCGACTGTACATAAATTAAGTTTTGACTCTTCAACAGACCATGCTTGCATTTGTGACAATGCGCTGACTGGATTAGGATATAACAGGATACTATGCGAGTTCACTCGATGTCAAGTTATTACACTGGGTTTTCGCACAGACAGGTTGCACAGGAAAGGGGGAAAACAGCCCAGCCTAAATGACGAAGATATTACATCTTAAACCAACACCTATGCCGTAACTGACAGCATTGTCAAGGGCTCCGAATTATGACCGTTGGGTCTTTGCAAGATGGTCCGAAAGCAGGATACACAAACTGAAATAATCAGCATACTCAAGTACTTAGTAAATGCACTCTCGTTTACCATCTTCGGGTACTCTCGGGCTGTAAGGCCAGATGGGGAACACCATGAAAGAAGCCCGACACAGCTGGCCACACCAAGAGTATGATCGAGTTGCTGTAACAGAAATAAAATATGTGCAGGTTAGCACATGTCAAGCAAAACTATAGGTTGTTTTAGAATAATTTATGCAATTTTAGCGCATCTAGCGCTAAATGTAGCTCTTGCGTTAGCGCACGCTGCACCAGAGTGTTTTAAAATAACGCTTTTCCGCCGCAACGGAAAAGCCCAAACATCTAGCGCTCGCAATGCCACAAAAATACAGTAACACTTTTTATTTCGCACACGAAATGCTGCAACTTGAGGGGAAAAAAAAAACAAAAAAAAAACGTTTATCGGTTTAGAGTAACAATCTAGGTTTGTTTAAATATGAGAATGGAATGAGAGTGGTTGACCGGTCGTGTCCACTTGCGTCGCCTCGGCAAGAGAGGTCTCGCGTACTGATCTTCGCACAGCGTACCTTTGCTGAGAAATGTTCGCGCGTCGCAAGCAGCAAGTTTCCGGCGATCGCTGCCCACCTTGCTTGGTCCTCTTAAACGTTTCTGACATGCATCTCCTTTAAAAATGCAATGTCGTCCTGCGGTGAAGATCGTAGTTGAGAGGATGCGGCCGGACGTCGAGTGCACTACGTCTGCCGCAGTCGCGACCTAGGAAATTTGCATCTTTCAACTGTAGTCGTCTTAGTTTTTAGCCAACTTCTTATCACAAATCCTTCTCGGAAGAGCATAGACTCCATCTCTGCCCGCAGTATGGAGACTTCGTCTCCATACTCGCACAAAATTTCTGAAAAATAGCCTGCGCTGAAATAGCATACGCAAAGTGCGAAACGTGGTTAGCGTTCGGCGCATCCACAGTGGCAACGACGCCATTCTTTGCGTACGCAAATCTGTAGCGTGCAAAATTCTGAAACTGCGTAGTAGCTACGTTTACATGAATGCGACTTAGCTGCACCGACTTCAGTTTCTGCATCCAATGCCGTCATGTTGATGGCAGACTGCACTAAATAAGCGCATCGCATTCAAATCACTAGACGGAGTAGCCTAAGTTAAAGAAGGTCACACTGTATCTTGAGACGGGGAGGATTATGAGAAGGAGCTTCTGCAGGAGAGGATGCTGAGAACATGGCGGCGGCCAATCTTGTTGTCTTGTTGATGGCGCCAGGAAACGGGCACAATCTCGGTTGTCACTCCGCAACCTTCTCTCAAGAAGAAACGCTAACTTTTCTTGCTATTGTACACGAGCTGAACATAGCCGAGCTGCTCGTTGAGGGAGGCCCCCACCGTGACCTTGCAAATAACGACTTCCGCATTGAAGAGAGTCTCTAGAGGCTCCGTTGTAAGCAGGAACGGCGTCGGGAGCGTCACGTGCTCGCACCGCAGCAGAAGCAGTTCCTACCTCAGTGCTGATCCTCATCTGAAACGTTTCCCTTCCAGGACCAAAATTGTTAGCGGTCCGCTCTCAAGTTCAAACCTTCTGAGCGCTAGCTCTTCTCGTCTAAGGTCCGCTTGCATTTTTTGCTCTGCGGCCTCACGAGCCACTTGTAAGTTTAATCGCTCTCTAGCTGTCTCTCGCTCTCGTCGCTCTTCTCGAGTTGCTTGACGCTGCTGCTCATCAGCGTTTTGAGTCTTACTTTCCGGAAAACTATCCCACACCTTTTTAATTTCATATTTATTGATCGTTTTTTCTAACTCTTCAAGCAAGTATGGTTTTCTAACTGCTTTTGGAATGTTGATCTTAAGTTCCCCAGCAACCTGCAGGAACTCCTCTTTTCGTAGCTTCGGCGTATTCCTCTTGATATCAGCGTAGATGCGACCACTCTTCAAATCTTTCAAACTTCTGCGGTACATACCCGTGCAAATAAGAAGAATAATACAATGAAACAAGTTATGCGCAAAACCTGAGCACTACGCGTCTTATAGCGCACTGCAATTTTACTTCTGAAAACTTCAGCGAAATTTTTCCCTGAAACTTTTTTGATGTCGAGCTCACCTTTAGCTGAAAACAAGTCTAAGTGCAAAAAAGCAAACCAAAACACGCTTTTAAAATAACCTTTATAGCATACCGCACTGCTCCTTTCTCTAAGAGCAGTCAGTGTACCTACCACGCTGCACAAAATTCCCATCATCTGGCAAAGCCGTTTTCTCAAGACCCGGATCTGCTCCAGATCCTAACACAATCGATCTCTGAGAACCATTAAACTTGATTGAAACTGTTGGCTTTCGAAGTGAACTTCGCCTTAAGGGCTTTACAGCCTTTCAAACTCCGAAAGTCAAGCACAGCTTTGCAAAGTTCGGAACGACCATGGAACGTCAGCAGTTCACCGAAATCCGAGCCCAATACCCGCGAAACCCGGCCGCCCGATCTTTGCCCTTGAGCCCATGCTACCTGATAGATGCCAGCGACGTCGTTCCGATATCCGCAGATGGACCAGACACCACTGACGGCTGAGCTTTGGCCCTTGCTCAGACGCTGGCTTAGGGCGCTCAGGGACGTTCGACGGCGGCTGACACCCCTTCTTCCTCAGATGGAATGTGGCCGGTACGCTCATTCGGGCCAGGAAGGATCCCAGCCTGTGGACCAGGTTTGGGCTATGTAGATGACAATATTTTAATGGGACATAATTAGATGATAGTAGCGTGCGATGATAGGTTTCATTCTGTATCCCACGCGCAAGTCCGGGGTCCCCCTTATATAGCCGCAGTGACGTGACGATGTTGCGTCACCGGCAGGACTCTGGTGTGATTGGTGGTGGCTGTTGGCTTTGATGAAGATGAGTTCTAACAGTCACTGTTACCGGCCCGGGGGGGGGGGGGGGGGGGGGGGTGTCGTGCAGGCAAAAAAAAAGGGGGAGAAGTTGTTCTTGCTGGGATGCAGAACTGTTTCTCACAAAAAAATTAAAGGGAGCGAGGGGAAAGGAAGTAAGAGTGACTATGGATGATGTTGTGAGTCGCTGGCACGCGCTCACTTGTACACGCACATATGTACACGTCCACACACACACACACACGCACATAGATGGGCACTTCTTGCTCCAACAAAGACAAAAATTGTCTTTTCTGGGTTGGTGTCCTCTGTCACAGCCTCTCTGACAGGCCGGTGGCGCTCAGGAAGTTTAATAGCAGTTGCTGAAGTGCACGACGCCGGCGTGTAGTTCCAGTCGGGTATAATATGTCATCTATTTTTGGTGTCGTAATGCCAAATTTGGATAGTTCTTGGAGGAATTCTTGTCGCTGTATTTCATAAATGTCACAACACAGGACAACGTGTTCAATAGTTTCCTCTTCGTCACATGTAGTACAAATAGGGCTGTCCATGATGCCGATTTTATGTAGAAAATATTTGGTAAACGCGCTATTCGTTCGTAGTCGCATTAGGAGGGTGTTATTAGCGCGGGAAAATCCTTTGGTAACGCAGGGCTGATGTGCCGTTTGGCTGGACGGAGCAAGATTTTCGATGTGGGCTTTCACAAGACAAAGCGAGTCCTTGAAATTCGTTGGGCTTTTAATGCTGGAGGTTTGGTTGTGTGCTTCCCCAGCCAGCTGGTCAGCTTCAGTATTTCCAGGGATTCCAACGTGTGATGGTACCCATTGGAACTGTACGGTGAGGATGCTCTCCGAGAGAACTTCGAGGAGTTTGATGATTGTGGCAACTTGTTCATCACGGGATCCAGGTCTCGCAAGCCTACAGAGTGCTGTACGGGAGTCTGCAGCCTGTTGTTTATACCACGCCACGTTTCTTGTGACGATTGTAGATAGAGCCTTTTTCGTGGCTTCCATTTCAGCTGTTGTTGATGAAACTACTTTGTCGAATTTGCCGCTCCCTCTAATGTTCATTGCAGGAATGACAAAAGCAGCTGTTGCGCTCTGTCGACCTCGGTGTACAGAGCCGTCGGTGTATATTCTAAGTGCTCCCGGGTATAGCAGTGCGATAGCCTCTTCAGCAACTCTTCAAAGGACGATTTCTGGGGTGTGTTTCTTTCTGCGGATCCCTGGTAAATGCTCCTGGAACAGGAACGTGTGCTGGCGCCAGGGGGGATGGTCTACATAGGCAGGCGGTTTTGTGCTACGTAATTGTGGGTCCAAGAAATATACTGTCCTCAAAAGACGGTTGAACCTTGACTCTTTTCTTTCTGTTAGGCGTCTTATAAGGTCAGTTCCAGGTATATATTTATGCAGTCGTATGAGCTGTTACATGAGATTTTTTGTAATGCGGAGTGGTAGTGGTAGCGTGTCACTCTCACAGTACACCTTTTCGTTTGATGTCGCCGAGGGACGCCCGGGGGTTATGTCGCCGCAGCAGCAGCAGTTTCTCTCGATGTTGGAGAAAGAGGAGGACGAAGACCTCTTGACGTTGGCTACTTCGGCCGATATCTGAAGGCAGTGTCTATTCTGCCGGCAGCCGGCAGAATAATTTTTCCGAAATTCTACCGGCAGTCACCTCCGGCGCGTGTATCAGTCGGGCGCTCGTTAACATAGCTCCCCCCTCCCCCTCCTTTAAGGGGTATTCACACGAGGGAGAAATCCCGGGGATTTCTCCCCGGCACGCGCGCATCACGAGATGAAAACGCGAGGCTTTTGCACATCGCAAAGCCTGACGTTTTCGTCGTGGCATGCGCGTGCCGGGGAGAAATCCCCGGGATTTCTCCCTCGTGTGAATACCCCTTTAGCGGCGACAGTCTGCGGCTGCTCATTAGAAATATATTGACCTATTTGGCCCACCAGTATGTTGTGTCGGCAACATTGTCATTTTGTATATAGAACATCCACATCGCGATAAAGATCAGATTTTGGGTTCGAAGCTCGCGGCGTACGCATCTCTTCCCCGCGGTCGCTATGCCGGCGACCAGGGCTGCAACATAATATTGGCGACGAGGAGAAAACCATAAAAAGCCACCATGAACTTCGGGCTCGCGCCGCCGCTGCCGTTTCTGCAAACGCCAGGCCAGCCTCCCGTTCCATGGCCGCAATGGGAACAAACGTTCCTTAGGTTTCTTGAGGCTTCTGGCGCGGACGAGTTCAAGGCGTCGCGGCGTGCAGCCATCCTGCTCCACTGTCTAGGAGTGGAGGGACAACGGCAGTACAACGTCAGGGTTCGCAAGCCAAACATACCGAAGAAAGGGACATCGCACTATACGCGCCCAATGCTTATTACTGGTACACATGGACCAAGCTCTTACATCCTCAGCGACAACCGGACATGGAATGCGTCGAAGCTTTCAGGTTGTGGAGAAGCGGGGAAGCGCCTGTCGACAGCATCACAGCAAGCGGCGTCAACGCTAGAGTCGGCTGATGCAGCTGTAGCCGAGATCCCAGAGACTGGCCCCGTGGCTTCTTCGGCGACAACCGAGACCGCGGAGATGGATTCCGTTTCGGCTTCAACGCTGCCGGCGGTACCCGAGACCTCAGTGGCTTGTTCGGAGTCAGAGGCTGCTTCGGCCCAGGTCAATACAAGGACAACGAGAGCACCTCTGCTGAGGAGAAAGCCTGCCTGGCAGAGAGACTTTGTAATGAACTAACTATGTTACTGTTATTTTTTTGCTGTCAGTTACACTGTTCCTTTTTTATTTCTTTGTATTTAGTTTCTTGGGTTGTTGTTTTTAGGGAGGGAATATGTTGTGTCGGCAACATTGTCATTTTGTATATAGAACATCCACATCGCGATAAAGATCAGATTTTGGGTTCGAAGCTCGCGGCGTACGCATCTCTTCTCCGCGGTCGCTATGCCGGCGACCAGGGCTGCAACATAATACAGTACCACCGCATCGCGGCGGCGTGCCGGCCGGCCCAAGCCCCGCAGTCCTCCATTCGCACCCCAAAAAGGAAGTGTTTCGTGAAAAACATTCGTGTTTTTATTTTTTTTTGTGTGTGTTCTTTTTTTAGTGTTAATTCTAAAAGAGAGATGTCGTAAATATCGCCTAATACCTCAACAAAAAACAAAATTCCGAAGAAAAAACAAAAAAAAAATTTCCTCGGGGGATTGAACTAAGATCCTGCTGTGTATGAGGCGCACATCTTACCCACTGAGCTAATCCACTTTTTTTTTTTTTCCCCATTGAGCTAATCCACAGATTTCAATAGGCGTGTTTACAATCTGTTTTATACGAGACCCAATAGGCGACTACTGCCGTCACTTTTTCCCCCCGGTTATTCTGCCGGCTGCCAGCAGAATAGACACTTCCATATCTGAAAGCCTTGGTTCTGGGGGTCTTTGAGGGTCTTTGCCGAGCGATGATGTTTCGAACCGTCCCGGTAAATGCACCGTGATTCTAGCACGGCCTTGTCGGCAGGGCCGTAACCAGGGGGGGGGGGGGGGGTTAGGGGGTTCTGACCCCCCCCGAAATTTTTTTCTGGGTACGGCCCTGGTCGGTGCACTTGCAGCCAGCCGATTTTAATCTCCACCTCTGCGCACGCGCAGTGGCACCGGTCGGCTACCGGGTACCAAACCGGGACCGGTTCTTCGGTTTGCTATAACTCTCCATTATATGCCACCGATGCACATGATTCATAGGCGAAAATAAGACAAAATGGCCGCCGTTGTCCCCGAAACCCCCCCCTCCCCCCCGAAATTTTTTTCTGGGTGCGGCCCTGCTTGTCGGAATAGAAACATAATATTTTACAGTATTCTTTTTGCTCTGAATGATAGAAACAACTGTTTCGGTTACCTCCTGAAGAAGACAATCAGTGTAGCCCGTCGATCTCAGGCGCCCCGCCGGGCTGAAAAATCTTTTGTTCATTCTGTTCTGGCACGATTTGGAAAGGGATGAATCCATTTGGGAGGACGCGATTCCTCTCTTTACCAACTTAGAGTGGGCTCAATATAAGGACAACACACCTTTCTTTCAACATGATGTATACTCCTGACACACGTGCTCTTCTTGAAAATCTATTTTTGAATTCAGAAATTGCAGTTTTCCGGACGTCACTGTTTCGCAAGTGAAAGTAAGGCCGCGCGAACTCCGGAAGAAGGGGAGAGCTGTATCTCGGAGGCTGTTGATAACCTAAGACACAAATCGGGCAAGCAAACGAAGGCGCCAAGGGCGGTGCTGTGTATTGTATGCGTATTTGCCACGTATAGTGAACACGACCGATTGAGCCTAAGCGAAGGCAGGCGGATGCACCGGAGACACTGGCACGGTAGAGCGGAGCGGCGAGTAAGGTAGAAGCACGGGACGCCTGGAAAGAACAGACTGGGTGTGGTCGCAGACCAGAAAATACGCTTTCTTGACACCAACCGATTGTAACCTAAACATTTGAACAAATAGACCCTTGCATTATCCCAGATAAACCGGTTCATCGCAGACGAGAGCAGTGGTTTTATACCTCCCGGAGAACAAACTTAAGCTTCTGACTGCGGGTATGCAGGGCGGATTTGTGGCGCCTCCTGAAGGCCTCTTCGCGGACAAGTCAAGGACGGCTATCCTGACCAACATCAGGCAAGTGGAAATGGTGTTGCTTAAAGGGGCGATGCAACGATTTTTGTATTTTGCGCGAATACCGCTTAGAACGGACCCTGACGTTAATGACCTGTGAAATACCCGTTGGTTGTTGTTGAATCTCACCACACGCAATCGAAGTCGCAGAAAAAAATAAAGAAAAACGAGCAGAGTTCACCCCCTCAACTCGCAGCCAGAACAAGCGGCCACATGATCTGGAGCCGATTATATTCCGCCAATGTTGATCATAGCCACGCGCTGGGGTTGGCAAGGCACAGGACACGCGCTGAGTTCCAGACATTGTTATGGTTCGGCTGTTGTCGGCATTGCAGCGATTGGACACAGGACACTACCCGAATGCTTCTCGAGCTATTTATTATCACGAGCCCAAATCGAGTGTCCACGCCATGCTCGGGTCGAATCTATGAGCCGCATTCAAATATCGTCACTGGGCGGTACTGCTACCGCCCAGCTACGTCATCAGGTTTTGCGAAGGAGAGATTGAATGAAAACACTCGGTTTTGTCCTCGGAATTACAGCACAACAAAGGAGTTCCTTGGCCAGTGGCGTTGCGTGCGAGTATCCTTGATTCCCACTAGTGCCAGTAAGCTCGTGTAAAGTGAAAAACATTCCAATTGAATATCGTTGCACCGCCCCTTTAACAAGATCAAGACAGCGTTCAAGAAGCTTTGTGAAGGACTGGTACTGAACAGACTATCGAAGAAAGCCCAGTCATCCAAGAAGCTCAGCCTGGAAGTGTTTTTTTCTGCAAAGACTTATAAACAACATTGCCCGTTTATGGCAATTCCGTCTGAAAGGGACTCGTGGCAGCGAGAAGTCGTGGGGCTCTTGTGCACACAACTTGCGGGTCTTGATTTAAAGTATCAGTTCTTGACTCGGAACTAGGAGGCGGTCATTGAGCAATTGTCACCAGAAGTTTGCTACTTGGAATTGCTCGTATTTGACGTAAAATACATATTTTATTTCATTAGACATGATAAATTAAGCCACGCGGTTAAAGAGTGCATTGAAGGTTACAACGAGATCGCGTTTAGGAACTTAAGTGGGTTTAGTGTAGAATCATTTATTAAACTGCTCACATGCTTCATAAATCCCACCCTGATTGTTTTTTTTTTTTTTTCTTTTGAAGGGATACTTCAACGAAATTTGAAATATATCCGTCGTGGTCAAAAATAGGGTGAATATGATCCACAATATCCGTAAATGACAATCGCACGCTTGTATTTTGAGCCTGGTGGCTGTATTGTTTTGTTATAAACAGCCCACTCTAGCAAGCGCTCAGAGAAGGCCCAACTTAGAGCTCGTGACATCCGACGCAATCGTGACGTAGGTCGTCTCGGGACGAGCAAAGCTACGGCGAGGCTGACGTCGAGGGGATGGCCTAGTCGTTCCAGCCACCGAAGCGGCTGCTTTTCTACGAATTTCGAGTGACGGGTTAACCTTTTTATAATCTTGTAGGGGTAAAATAGCTACTTCTGGAACACACAAAAGGGATTCTCGGGAAGACGGGAGTTCCTCCTTCCCCTCTTTTCTCGTCGTGGCCGGAGGCGAGACACTCACCGTCACTAGCTGTCAAGGTTCCTGGACGGGCATTACAAACGTGGCTTCAGCGACATCCACCAGTTGCTCTTTGCTAATTGTTTCATTCGTTTTAAAATTCCTTCTCGTGACTCCTTTGACAAGATATCGGTGTGTAAGATGTAATACTGCTCCTTTGAACACATATAGACCTTAAAATAAGCGCCGACATTTCGTTGTAGTATCCCCTTAAGGTGACCTGTATATGCAAAAGCGCGGGACCTGCATCGGGTAACGTGTCGCCTCTGTTCTTTGCGATATATTTTGGTTGGATTTGGCCGGAGTGTGGTTTAACATTTAGAAATAGAAGGAGATGTTAAAATATTGAGGCATGCGGATGATTTCCTAGTGCTAGTACTGCAGTCCGCAGTGTTGGATGACACAGTTATGGAAAGTACTCAAGAAAGCTTTTTCATCAAACTCGCATGGCCTTACTTTCCCTCATGTAAGAATGACGTGAAGAAAAGTGCAATTTCTGGATTTAAGATGTTCCATTTCTGGGTTTTTAAAAAGAGCGCGTGTGCTGGGAGTATTCGCAACTCCAGCAAAACGAACGGCATCTAGCGGGAAAACTCTAAACTGGCCGGAACAGGTCACTTCGCGATTTCTGCTCGTCTCTTCTGGCTTCCGTGTTCCATGTTGTCGGTGGTTTGCGTTACAAAACAGTTCTACATGTGACTGTGTCGTAACCGTAGTATCGCCTTGTGACCCAGGTTGCTCTGCACGCGACCTACGTAACTGCGTGAGCTAGACATTCTGCGTTTCTCAACGTTCATCAGCACCGTGGAAGGACAGTGCGCAGTCATTTCTTCGTTTTCTCGAAGAAATTCAAGCCTCTGGTAGTCTGCTTACCCCCACACATCGCCGCAGGTTCGAAATGTGGAAGATAAAACGCAGGGGACCCAATTTTGAGTCCAATGCTTACTTGCTGGTATCTCAGCGTTGTGCGTTGAGCTGGCACATGGCACGGCACGACCTGGATTCGACCGCCATATTTTCCCGATAGTGGCGTCCCCTATAGGTCGCTGGAGTCGCGAATAGAGCACGCTCAAAGATAGTTGTGTTGCCCTTCAATTCAGCCCACTCTAGGTTGGAGGTTGGTAAAGAGAGTAATCGCTTTCTCCCAAATTAGTGTATTTCTTGCAATCGTGCCAACACACTCTGAACAGTAGCTTTTCCAACAAGGTAGGACGCCTGAGATCGTCGGGCTACCCTGATCGTTTTCTCTATGGCGTCGCAAAAGCAGCTGTTCCTACTAATAAGAGAAGAAAAAGAATGACGAGGATTGATTGATTGAAGTCCTTTAATGACAAGGATGGCTCAAGGCCGCAGTGGGGAAGAAGGGGAAGGGGGGGGGGGGGAAGGGTAGTGGAGGGGGTTTGGTCATTTCAACATGTCGGGCAGGGTACTAGGGCAGTCCACTCGCGCTACACCGCTCGGTATAAGCCACTGATTTTTCCATGATCTGCGACCGCCTTTTGGGCATCATCATCTGTTTGTATAATAGCAGTAAGGGCTGCAAGAGAGGTCACTTGTAGGTCGTCGATGCGGTCTCGGCCCCGTGCGAAGGCAGGACAGTACTTTATAAGATGCCACAAATCTGCGCGGCACTGTTGGAGACAGTGGCTGCATCTTAGTGGTGCGGCTGATAGAGGTGGCGGCTGCCACTTACTGATTATGTGTGGTGTGTAGGCCGCGTTCGCGATGACTTTGTTTATAAAAACTTCTTGCTGCCTAGAAAGTTCTTTGATGACAGGCGTCTGGGGTGTAGCCTCCATGATACGCTGTTTGCTAGCGGTCTTAATGGAGGTGCGAATGAAGTGCATGTACGCTATATGCCTGTTCAAGGGTGTTTCGGTCGGATCCAGGTGATAAGGTGTCTGGAGTGTGGGATTGTCGGGGTGCGGGGTGGCGTAAGTGTGGTCCGTCCCGCGTGCCTGTACGGCTGCTGCATGCGCCGCAGCATTACCCCCGTCATTCGCTGTATGTCCTGGGGTCCAGAGTATGGTAACCTTAATTCCAAATTCTTGAAGCATCTGCAGTCTTTTTCTAATTTGATTCGCTGTGGCGTCTTCCGTGGTGGAGGAGGATAGTTCCTGCACCGCTGCGAAGGAGTCGGTTAAGATGCGATATTGGTGTCGGAGGGTCGCGTCTCTGTCAGTGAAGGCTGTGTTCTGTACGTCCTCCAGTGCTCCCCAAATGGCGAGGAGTTCCGCATGGAGTGCGGTGCCCTGTGGGAGAGCACATGAGTGCTGTCCTTGTATGCGAGGGTCGGTGTCGCAGATCCAGGCCATGCTGACTCTGTCGTTTCTTGCCGTTGCGTCCGTATAGACGTTGACAATGTCTGCACTGCTAGCGTGCCGGCAGCTTCGGCTGCGCCTAGCCTCTGCGGCCAATCTGAGCATAGGGCGGTTGGTGAAGCTTCCATGCGGGGGAGTTTCCCAGGGTGAAATGATCCCACTGACGTCCGGCATTGTATCGCACCGTCGCCTTTGGTCCCATAGGGTTGTCAGCTTTCCCTGGTAGGAGTTGTCCAAGCGGGACTGCATTCGGATACAGGCTTCGGTAATGATGGTCTGGATCGGAGGTATTGGTGCCAACTGATGGAGGAGGGTCATCCTAGTGTGCTTGGGCAGCCCCGTTACTGTACGCAGGGTGGCTCTGTGTAATTGTTCAACGTCGCGTAGGTCTTTCAGAGAGAGTTCGTATACCGGCGCCCCATAGAGGATTCTGCCTACTGCAACCGCACGCGCAAGGGTTGCGGTTGAGCTTGTCGCGCCCCGCCATACTTGTTGGACATGCGGCGGACGGCGTGAAGGAGGGGTGTCCAGTTCTTACGTAATGTTTGAATCCACTTGTGTGTGCTATTACAGCTAGCGATCTGGGCGCCAAGGATGCGAATATGTCCATTTGTTGAGGTGATTGGTGCCGAGCCGAGCACAAGGGTGATTTGCTTCCGCGGGTTGGTGACGCGCTTTCCGTCTATGCTGATGAGTTCGGTCTTCTCGGGCGATAGTTGCAGCCCCAGTTCATCTAGGGTTTTCTCTAGACTTAGGACTGCTGCTTGTAGTTCAGTTTGCATTTGTTGTTCATCAAGGTGGTCGCTAGCTTCAGTCCATATTGTAATGTCATCTGCATAAATAGTAAAAATCGTGCCGTGGTGTCCCGTTCCAAGGCATCCGCTACCCTTGCCATGGCGAGATTGAAAAGCATTGGCCCGAGTATAGAGCCCTGGGGCACGCCTCTGTCAAGGTAGAATGTGCATGGCGTCCACCCCGGTGCGGTTCCGTGAAGGCGTATGGGTCTACTGTGAAGAAAGGAACGAATCCAGTTGTAGGCTCGTTGGCTGGGATATCTCTGAGCCAGTTCGTGAAGGATGACTTCCTGCCGAACGTTGTCAAAGGCCTTTCGCATGTCAATGGCCAGGACATAGTCAGGCATGAGTTTCCGGGATTTCCTGTTGATCACTCGCCGCAGAAGCCAGAGGCAGTCGTGCGTACCCATGTTGGGACGAAAGCCTGCCTGCGCCGGGTGAAGGCCCGGTTGGACGTATTCGAGGTAGTGTTGCATCCGGGCGAGTATCATTCGTTCGATAAGTTTGCATATCGTTGGCGTAAGTGATATGGGGCGTAGGTTCTCGGGCTTGGTGGGGTCCTTGTTGCCTTTAGGTATCGGATAGATGAGCGAAAGCTTGAGTGTATCAGGCACAGAGCCCTGTTCCCAGGTGTCATTAATGATGTCAAGTAGCTTTTGTTGTGCTGAAAGAGGAAGATTTCGAAGCTCTTGCCAATTGACGTTGTCGTGTCCTGGGGCTGAGCGAGCCTTACTTTTCAATAGTGCCGCGGTAAGCTCCCCCAAGGTGAAGGGAGCGTCAAGCCCTGGGTCAAGGTTTGTTATTGTTCGCTCCGGAAGATCGGGTGCTGGGCTGTCGCGAGCGTGCGGGAAGAAGGTCCGTATTACCTTCGTTTCCACCTCCACTGGGTTGCCTTGCAGTAGAAGGCCTTTCAGTGGGGGCTGTCCTTTCTTCTTCCCGAGCATACTGCGGAGAATGCCCCATAGGCGCTGAAGCCCAGGAATTTCTCCGAGCTTCGCGCAAGTGGAGTGCCACGTCTCCGTCTCAAGTAGCTGCTGGTGGGCTTGTATGGTTTTATACTGATTTTTAAGCTGCATGAGATCGCGGTGGCGCTTACCGCCATAGCGGTACCGGTGCGTGAGTTCATGTACTCTTTTCCAGAGGTTTGCAAGGTGTGCGTCCATGCACGTTGTTGTCTCGTCGCATTCAATCATCTCTGACGCCGCGGGCTTAGCGCTGTATATGATGCTGGCGAGCTGCTCGAAGGAATCGAAAGGCTGTTGCTGCGTAAGCTGGCGGTAAATGTTCCAGTCGATACGCGCGTGCGCGCTTCGCTTTGGCATCTTCTTGCGGTTAAGGGTAATGAGGATCGGATAGTGATCACTGCCCCAGGTGATGGACATTGTGTCCCATTTACGGACAAATCTTGGAGTCGCAAAGGTAAGGTCCGGTGTGGTGTCGCGCTGTCGGGAGTGCAGCCCCACTCTTGTGGCCGTGTCAGGTGCATTAACCAAATCGAGAGCGGGCACTTCCATGGCGTCGTGAAGGGCATTGCTTCTGGGGTCTGCTTTGCGGTAGCCCCATGCGGGGTGTTGGGCGTTAAAATCACCCCCAATTATGATGGGGTGGGAACCCGCCCGTTGTTGGATGTCTCGTACCCACTGAAAGTCGTCCTGTCGTGCTCTCCCTGTGTTTGGCCTGTAGTAGACGCAAACAGCAACAAATGGTTGCTGCCCAGGGGGTTGAATTTTGGCGGCGATCACTTCGCGGTAGTCGTTGCTGATATTGGGAAGGGGGAGTTCAATCGAAGTACAGTCCCGTCTGGTCAGTAGGGCCGCTTGACCCTGAGCTCTTGGTTGTTGTGTGACAGGATCTAAGTGTAAAATCGTATTGTGTTGGATCGTATTGTATCCTTGAATATGGCATGGGCCTCGTGTTTCTTGTAAAAAAATCGCCATCGGTTGTAGGTGGGTTACACGTCCCCTGAGTGTTGTTCCGGTCTGGATGTAACTTCTGCAGTTCCAGTGAAGGCAGGTAAGCGACTTGCTCATTTTCCCTCAGTGGGAAGCTTGCGTCGTTTCACGTCGTCCCTCTGTGTGATTTGTCGGAGTTCTGTCATTACTGCCTCTAGCTGTTCATGGAAGGTAGTGGTTAATGTCGTGAGTTCCTCTCGGAAACTGTTTCAAGTTTGCGTGATTCTGTGTGTCTCTCTTGCCGGAGGATGCCTAGAATTTGGACGATGGACATTTCGTTCGTTGGCATGGGTACCTTGGGCACGGGCCGTCTCTTTGGAGTGCTGCTACGTGCTCTCGGTGTGCGAGTTCTGCTTCGAGGTTTTCTCTGCGTTGTACTCGAAGTGTTTTCCGTCACAACTTCCCCACTCACAGAAGATTGGGTTGACAACTGCGTCGCCAGCTGCTCCAGTTTGATACGTAGCTGTTGGTTTTCGAGGTGCAGTTCATTGATTTGTCTTTGATATTCATTTACCTGCGACTTTGGCTTATCCGAAGTAGTTTTGGACTTAGCTACTGTTGCCCATGTCACCGTCTTAGAATTCTCGTTACGTGTCGTAGCTTCTGGGGGTGCCTGAATAAGTCTGCTCGGACAGGCCGAGTTCAGCGAGATGTGGCCGGGCTTTTGGCAGGCGACGCAGAAAAGGTCCCCTATGCAATCGGGATCCGGGGGATGCTGGGGACGACCACAGTCTCGGCAAACCGAGTCCTCTGGACAGTGCTTGGCAATGTGGTCCAGCCTGTGACAGTTGAAGCACACTATGTGCTTGGGGCGGTAGTCGTACACCCTTACTAGTTCGTAATCGAAGACGATCTTATAGGGAGGCTTTTCAGTGTCGAAGGTGATGAGCAGCATATCGGTTTTCCCGAGTCTTTTGGCGTCAAGAATGGTAGCGGTCTCACATCGGAGGTGGTCCATAATGTAGTCCAGCGACTGATCTGGTCTAACCTTGATGACCCCCTTGCTTCCCTTAGGCTGTCGATCTGGCATTCGTTCTATCTGTACCGCATAGGTTTGTTCCTTGCCTTGCGCTTTGCCTGTGAGCGTCGTTAGCTTCGAGAGTTTATCAGCGTGTTGCTGGTCTCGTACTGTCACCTTTACGCAGTTCGCAATGGGATCGTAACGATAGAGAGCTAGGTTTGCTATTTGCCAGTTCCGCGCCGTAAGTTCTAGGGCCGTCGTAATGGCCTGCTTTGGTATATTATGTACATGCGTCTTATTCAGTGGCCTAATCGAGAGGATGTAACGGGGCCGACTTATCCGTTCGGTGCGGAGCTGCGAGGGCTCTATTTTCCTCTGCGGTTTTCGTCTGGTGTAGGGCATCCAGCCTTCTTCCTCGTTGACTGCTGTTTCTTCGTCACTCAAGGTTCGGTCTGTGTCCATTCGGTTGCTCTCGGGTAAGGACGCGTCTTTTGGGGCGTTCCCTACGCGGGAAGACGTAGACTGCGCGCAAAGCAGAGCCCTGGTTTGGTTGCATGGGGTGGTGGTATCACTTGTGAGGTGGAGTGATGCCTCTATTGTTCCATTTCCTAACATGGCCGAGTTCATAGGGTCACCGTCCGTGGGTCCGGGAGTTGAAAAGAGGTCAAGAGACTGGGAACGGGGCCCAGCTGAAGCCATAATGGCTGAGACTCTGGCAGACTGGGACGCCGCACCCCTCGCTAGGCCATAGAGTGGATTAGGCATAGCGAAGGGCGGCGACTCTTTGCTCCGTGAGAGTCGTAATTCCCTTGAAAGTCGAGTACGTGGAGCTTGCACGCTTACCGACGAAGTTCGCCGGGGCGTTGAGGCCTTTGTCGCAAGGTTAGGGCGAATTTTGTGATATTTCAAAGCAAGAAATATACGGAGCGGTAAGGACGTGCTTCTCTTCCAGTTCACTTCCTCTTCTTCTCAATGACGAGGAAACATCCAGGTCCAGGACAAAAGTGACACCCGCTGTCATATCTTACATTGCCGCCCGCAGGACCGAAAAAGCAACGCTCGGTCAAGGACTTCTAAGTATTTGCGTTTATTCTTTTCCGGGCCTATTAACGTTTATTCTTGCTTCGGACCTAACTTCTATCATTTCGGCCTTGTTGCTTGTTTTCGAAAGTGCCTGGTCATTCTCGCCACGAGGACGTAATGCTTGAACCTTCTTCGCCGAATTATCAAAATAGTGACACACAGTAGATAAGAAGCTGCCCGGGAAGTTTTCGAACCAGTCTCATTCTCGCTTCCTGTTACCCCGCACCTCCGCCAGAAGTGCTAGGAATGAACGCGAGGAAAGGATAAACAGTGAATTGAAAATAAAGATTAAATCGGCGAACTTGTGCCAAACAAAATAAAGAACGAGCGTCCAGGCAGCAGAAAAAGGGGCAGCGGCTAAGGCTGCGGTCCCACGGCAGCTATCTTGAACAAGGCGTTAGTTCAAACTAGGCGCGCGTGTGTATGAAGGCACTCTAGTTCAAACTAGTGTGCCTTCATGTGCGCTTCGCTTAGGGTGGAGACATCTGGCCATTTTGTCTCACGCTTTTATTTTTATTTTTTGTTCAGAAGCGCGTGCAAGAGCGTGTCCCTGCACGCGTTTGTGGCGCTGACTGTGCTATGGCGACATTTTGTTTTCGTCGATTTCTTTGTATTTTACCCGTGAGCGCGTGCTGTCGGCATCGGGTACTACAAAGGGTGGCATCTCCCTAAACAGAAGGACATTGAGGCACCCTAGTTCAAACAATAGATCGCGACACGTACCCGTTGGGTGGCCGAAACATTGGTTCACATAGTGCCACTAAATAAGCTACACTAAATGAGCGCAGCTCATTTAGTGGCTCTAGGTTCACAGTGGGATGGCTCGAGCACCATCACGTTCCCCTCGTGGCCTTGCTCGCGCCGCTGCCAGCTGTGCTCAGCTAGCTCAAGTAGCGTGGCTTATCAAACGGATGTATGCAAGAATTTCTGATATAGGGACATGCGGTTCGGCGGTTGTAACGGGCTTTCGCAATAAATCTTACCAAGAAGGAATCAAATGTTGATTGACGTGTCAATATCCTATCAATGAAAATTTCCTCTGCAGGAACGCACGCTCAGTAGACTCAATCTTTGAAGACACCAGTGGAAGCGAACGCCAAGTAAACTGCTTCGCAATTTACGGTACTTACCTCACCATTTTAATGGCGAGTAAAAAGAGGTCACGAAATATTATGTTTCACGGGGTCCGGAAGATGTTGTAAAGGTTGTTTCATTATAGGGGTTCCTAGAAAACAAACGGCCGTTGCAATATTTTCGGAAGCACTGACACACATTATGTTGTAAGCACAGCTTAGGAGGAATATGATGAAAACCATCAGAAGAATTAGGAAGACGTTTATTTGCAATGAAGAACAGCTTAGGAGGAATATGATGAAAACCATCAGAAGAAATAGGAAGACGTTTATTTGCAATGAAGACGCTATGAATGAACGGCGTTTAGCGACGGCAAGTTGTGAGCGTTGGGGAATTTACAAGTTTTACGTGATTGCTAACTATGGACATGCGGACAATGAAGACCAGTTTTGTCGGGAGATGGTGTTGCGGTGATGACCTGATATCGGACGACTCATGGCAGAGTAACAAGCAAGTTTCTTCTCAGCGAATGGTAAGTGTCCAGTGTCAAGCACAACACGTGGCTACCGAGGTTGTCGAGGTTTTGAACACTTACCGCTTTCGACACAAATCCTGGCACCTGGGCTAACTTTGTGGAAAGACTCGAAGTCTTTTTTGAGTCCAACGCCATCGTGAACAGTAACTGAAAACGATTCACTATTCAGTCGGTGGGTGGCGAAACGTATCCACATCTGCGGAGTCATGGGCGATGCGTACTCTAAGTGGCTGGAAGTTTACACGATGCCTGACACGACGTCCAAACATGTCATTGACGTTCTACGGTCTCTTTCACCTACTTTTACCCTACCGAAAATACTTTTCTCTGATAACGCGCCAAATCTTGCTTCAAATAAAATAAACAAGTTTTTGAACAAACAAAACCGGCATCAGGCATCACACTACTGCACCATACCATCCTGCAACTAACGAGCAAGCAAAACAGATGGTGTGCGAAACGAACAAAAGCCCTTTTGAAGCTTACGGAAGAAGCAGTTCAGTGAAGAATCGTCAGGTTGTTGTTCCAGCAGCACGCGACGGTCTCATCTTACACAAAAAAAAAAACCAAAGCAATATTCGGTGGACGAAGAGCCACACCCCTCGATCTCATGATACTATGGCTTACAAACGAAGATCGAGAGATTCCCAGATCGGGAGTGATGGCAGTTTATTCGGTTGGACAACTCGTATACGTGAGGAATTTCAGCGGAAGTCGGGCCTTCCATGTAAAACTTGAGTAGAAAAGGCTCTATGTTGGTTGACCAGGAGGTGTCATCTCTTTGAATACGTTAAATATTAATGCCCTTAAGTGTAAATATAACTAAATCACAAAACTCTCTTTGTGTATTGTGTAACTGCCCTTGTATTTGATAGTAGAAGCTATGGTGGTGATTTGGACCTTTCACACCAGGCTCCTTTTTCTTATTTTTCGCCTCATACTCCTTTGCGGTTTAAGTATGCTTCAAGAATCTTTTGGAACGGGGACACTTTACGTGAACGAGGCCCATTTGTTCCAAGTATTCAATCAGGGAATGCTGCTAGAAATCCGTCCCTCATATTAACGAATAAGCCGCACTTCTGCACAGTGCAGTTTTTGCTGTCCCACGTACAGTTGTAAAGCAGCATCCTCATTGATTCTACCATATACTGTTGCGGGTGAAAAAGTCTTTGGGTACACGATACTTGAAACAAGTCTGGCACTGTGAGTTGTGGTTCGACACCCACTAATGTCGTCGTCCTTATAGAGCCTCATCATTTAGTCATTACCTCGTCACCTTATATTGCTCTTCATCAACGGTTACTACAATAGGCTACCGCCATATTACAACAAAAGAATTAAAAAATTTAGTCGTTCAGCCCTTCAACAATAAGATTATTATTTATATAATGTTATTATGTTACATTACCTCGAGACGATCGACTTCCATCGTTGATCTCCAAATACTTATACCTGGATATAAATTAGACGCACAAGGGCGGGGGGGAGGGGGGGTCGGTTCCCGAGTGCATGGTCTATACGTCGTTTCAGCTTCGGTCCAGACGCAGCCATGGCTACAAGCGCGAGCCCCGGGCTTTCAGCATCCCTGCCAAGCACGCGCGCTCGTGCAGTGTAAGGACTGTTCTGGGACACATGCTCGCGCTTGTAGCATCGGCTGCGTCTGGACCGAAGCTGAAACGAAGTATAGCGCACACCAGCTCGGAGCACTTGGAGCGAAAGCTCGCGCTGCAAGACCCACCCCGCCCCTGCCCGTTTCGATCTGGAAGAGCATCGTACCGGCGTGCGGTCGTGTATCACTACTGTGTGGTGCACGTTAAAGACCCCAGGTTTGCGGTTGTACCGCACTGGTTAAATTGCTCATCTACAGCTGAGACACCACACGCCCACTATAAAAAATATAGTGAGCAGACTATATATATATATATATATATAAACGAATATGTGCAGATGAATGAACCGTACTTAATCCAATGAATTAAAGAATCCAAGTTTTTCAGGAACCCGCCGAAAGCCAAAAATTGGCTTTATATATATATATATATATATATATATATATATATATATATATATATATATATATATATAGGCAGACTAACTTCCGGCTGTATAGACATACACACAACAATTTGCAATTAGGCGCATAATAACAAAGAACACAGCGTGCCGCCTCTTTTTTTTTTTTTTTTGATCCTTGTTTTTTAAACCAGCCCAAGCTCGCGCGTTCTCTCTTTTGAGACGGTTAGAACGGTCGCACATAAAACCCGCGTTTCTCCTACCCGCCCGCTTCCTCCTCTCATTATATGTATTTGGTTATAACTAAATAAGGCTATAATAATGGTGCATTATTCATATTTACTTTCAGTTTCAGTAAGGGAAAAGGAGTTTCGCGGAAACTAGAGCCAATAAATGAGCTGCGCTTAGAGTATCGGCACTCTCTTCCCCGACAGTGTTGTGAACGCCGCCATTTTGGTGCTTGTGCAGAGCAGGCGCAACTGCCGATCGTCATGATTCAAAAGTGCGACATCCTCAACATTATATTCTGTGTTAGGAAGCTCATGTAATGTTGCTATGCTTTGTCGCAAACCGTTTCAAGTGGAGGACGGAAAAGCGTTTCTTGTGATTTCAGATAAAGCTTCAAATAACTGGCAACCATGATTTTAAGCCACAATAAGGCAAAGTGGCGCTACTCTGAAGCGTAGCTTATTTAATGACACCATTCATGCTCTTGTTCAAGAGGCTTGTAATACCTAGAGGGGCCATGACGTAAGCCCCGAAGATTCCACAAGCCACTACCTTTTGACACCTGCCTCTTCTTCATTGTTCCCGCTTGTGCCACTAAATTAGCTACGGTTCAGAGCAACGACACTTGGCCATATTGTGGCTTAAAATCATGGTTGCCAGTTATATGAAGCTTGATCTAAAATCACAGGAAACGCTTTTCCGTCCCTCACCAATATTTAAACAATCCGCGACAAAGCATTGCAATTTTGCATCAGCTTCCTAGCACCGCATTTAATGCCGAGGAAGTCGTACTTTTGCATCATGATGATCGGCAGTTGCGTTTGCTCTAAGCAAGACCCAAAATGGCGGTGCGCAAAACAATTTTGGGGAACGGAGCGCCGATACTTTAAAGCTCATTTAGTGACTCTAGGCATAAAGTGAACTCGGGTGTACTATTTCCCTCTTCGGCTTCATTGTTTATTGATTTCAATCATATCGAATAATGAACACAATAGATCACGCTACGCTTGTGTAATTATTTGTCTCAGATTTATTAGCCTGACCCAGTACTTAAACCATTCAGTTATCGATAGTAAATCTTCCAAGATATTTTTTAAATGTGAGGGTAAAAAGACACGGAGATTGATGATGATACAGACGCCGACGCCGCCCTCGGAAGTTTTTTGAACATTAAGAGTCAGCAGTTTGTCTTCCATCGGCCAGGTAGCGCAACAAAACACCCAAACAGTTTTTAATTTTTTTTTAAATTAGCTCAGTTCTACACCTATTAAGAAACCAAAGCAAGATCATTGTGAAAATTTAATACATCGCAATGTATATCTACTCCAAAGAATAAATATTATTAGATGCCAATAAATTTGTTTGATGTCCAAAAAAGATATGCGTCAAAACAGGTAAGTTTGAAACGGTCCTGGAGCGTTATGACTTTGAAAATGAAAAAAAAGCCAACGTCCACCTCTTGGGCAATCATTGTAGCTCTAAATGTTATAAAAGATGTTATCATAGTTTAATTATTTCTTCAGCGGCATTTGAAGTACCATGACTCGAAGCACAAAAAAGTGCTACGTTTGAAATAAAATATCTAAACAAAACATTTTACGCAAAATTAAATTTTTTTCTGCATATTACCGATTGTGAGCACTACATGTCTAGCTAATTTCATTGCCCTAGCGCGTGTTATTAAAAACCTATTTGTGCTGAAAAATGCCAATTTGAGGGCAATATTTGCAGGGATGAAAAAAACAAAGTAGTGCAAATACCAAAAAAGTGTATCGTTACATTCTGCTCCGACGTCATCTTAACAAAACTGCTATATTGGAACCGTGCTATCTTTAATGAATCGTTCATAAAACATGAACTAGCGGAGCAAGTTAGGGTACGCGCCATCATATTCGCAACGCTAAAAATGCGCATGAACAGTAAAAACCAACACACACACTAATATCAAATAAAAGACGATTGCATTGCCTTTTTAATGACATCAATCCCACAAAACAGTATTTAAAAGGACATGAGTAATGACCTGCCATAAAGTACTTAAACTTCCACATTCAGTGGGACCGTGGCCTTAAGCGGCGTAATAGGAAGCGAGAGCAAGACTGACTGAACAATGCCCTGGCAACCCCTTATCTACTGTGCGTCACTACTTCGAAAATTCGCCAAAAAAGGTACGAGCATCGCGCGCTCGGGAAGAGAATAAACAGGAACTTTTCAGTGCCAGAAACTAGGGCGAAATAATAGAAGTTACGTGCGGATAAAGAGTAAACGCGAATATTCTAAAAGTCCGTGACCAAGCGTTGCTTTCTCGGAAGTGTGGGCGGCATTTTAACAGTTTTTCGCTGAGGCAGTAGCGGCGAATGGGCGTCCATACCCACACGCTGTCTCCGGACTGGCACTCCACGTCGCTGCGACGAAAGTTGTACCGGCCAGCGTCGACACGTCCGTGGTCCTTTATCCGAAGGTGGGCTTGCTGGCGTACCTCTTCTGCCCGTTGGGTAACCAGCTGGGCGTCGTCGGTTCCATCGTTCGTCGGGTCGTGGGGCAGCATGGCGTCGAGCATCGTCGTCGCCTTTTTGCCGTGGAGCAGCAAAAAGGGTTTAATTCCAGTGGTGTCTTGAACCACCGTGTTGTACGCAAACGTCGCGTGGGGTACGGAAACAGGACTT
This sequence comes from Ixodes scapularis, assembly GCF_016920785.2. Taxonomy (NCBI): domain Eukaryota; kingdom Metazoa; phylum Arthropoda; class Arachnida; order Ixodida; family Ixodidae; genus Ixodes; species Ixodes scapularis. Next base: position 83,166,539 of record NW_024609835.1, read on the forward strand.
CTTTGGTTGTGCAACAAAATAAAATGACTGAAAAATATGAAACGGCCACCCGAATGTTTCAAGGTTCTCAAAGAAGGAAAGCAGAAAATAGTTAAAGAAAAGGCAGATTTACTATAAATTTAACAGAATAAAATGCACTGACGTCACGACGAGGAATCAGTAACCTAGTCATCCCTTGTGTTAGGAATTTGACCTCTGTCTTTGTCAGTGATAATGAAGGTGCAGGAATCTTGTCGACAGTCCCTGTAACGGCAGAGTCAGCAACATGGTCTGGCAACTCAGCCACCCCATATAGGGACTCGAGGCACGGGCGCCCAATCCGCCATTAAAGGTTCGACGTTCGTTCGGGTCACACCGTTGTCTTGGTTCCTCGCTGGTTTCCGATACATGGTGTCAGAAGTGTCCTGCTGACTGTCCCTGCACCCACATAAGCCACAACGCCAGCTATGGAGGGATTCAAGCCCCCAGAGGGACTCAGACTCAGCGGAAACCTGGCCCAGAACTGGAAAACATTCCGCAACAGCTGGAGCTGTTCCTGGAAGCCACGGAGCCAGAAAAACCACGCTCGACGAAACAAAAAGCGGCAATACTCCTACACATCGCCGGACCGGACGCTCTGGAAGTGTACAGTACCTTCCAGTGCACAGATGCAGAACGCGGAAACTACAACCTCCTCCTTGAGAAGTTTGACACCTACTGCACGCCTCGCTGCAACGAGACGTATGAGCGCTACGTAATCCGGTCTAGGATGCAGAAAGAAGGTGAGCCGTTCGAAAACTACTTTCGGGACCTCCAACTCAAGGTGCAATCTGGCAACTTTGGTACCCTCGCCGACTCGATGACGCGTGACCAAATCGTCTACGGAACCGCTGACAGAAAACTACGGGAGCGCATGCTTTGTGAAGAAAGCTTAACTCTAGAAAAGGCTGTGCAGTTCTGCGAAACAGCTGAGCTAACGTAAACTCACAAAAAGTCCTGGGAAGCACCAGAGCACCTACTTGATCCAGTATCGGCATCGCAGAAAGAAGTCGAAGCACAGAAATGTAGCAGGTGCAATCGACAGCACGAGCCAAGGCGCTGCCCCGCATATGGACAATCCTGCTCGAAGTGCAAGAAAAAAAATCACTGGGCAGCGTGTTGCAGATCGCGAGTATACGGGCACGACGATCGGAGGGTAACCGACGGCATCACGTGCGAACATGATGACTTTGCGGTGCTGGAAGTGCAAGCTGTCACAGAAGACAAAGCCGACTGGCTGGTGGAGGCGTCAGTGGTTAACCAAAAGGTAGATAAGCCTTTTAAGATAAGCCTTTTAAGTTAAGCCTTTTAAATACTGCGTATTTAAAAGGCTTAACAAGGCGGGACGGACGCGACAGAACGGTGCAATCTTGAGAAGCTACAGCGGCGACCAGATTAGTCACCTAGGAACAGTGTGTCTTCCAGTAGAAATCGACTCTAAAAAAGGCGACAGTTGAATTCTTTGTCGTGAAGAAAGCTCGGCAGGCACTCTTAAGCCTTCGGGCTTGTGGGTCGAGTCGACAGCGTCATAAAAAAGACAGACATGGAGCAGAAGGTTGCTTCGGACTTTCCGAAGCTCTTCGAGGGCCTCGGCTGTATAAACAACCCTTACAAGATGGTCCTGATGGACGGCTCTCAGCCTGTTCTTAAGCCGGCGCGAAGAGTACCGCACATGTTTAAGGAACCACTCAAGAGGGAGCTGGACAGAATGGAAGCCGCCGGGGGCATCACCAAAATGAGCGAACCCACTGACTGGGTAAGCCCACTAGTAATTGTCCGTAAAAAGGATGGCAAAATCAGAGTCTGCATGGACCCAAGGCACATAAATGAGTACCTCAAGAGAGAGCATTACCAGATGCCAAAAAGAGAAGACATTGAGGCAGACCTGAAAGACGCAACAGTTTTTTCACGGCTAGATGCCAACTCGGGATTTCATCAAATTCCCCTGGACGACGAAACCTCAAAAATTTGCACGTTTGGCACGCCTTTTGGGCGCTATTGTTTCAAACGACTGCCGTTCGGCATCGCCTCGGCACCCGAAGTTTTCCAAAAAAGAATCTCCCAGGTTTTTGAAAATTTGCCAGGTGTAAAAGTCTACATAGATGACGTTATCATCTGGGGAGCCACGGAAGCCGAACACGAGGCACGCCTCCGTGCAGCTCTACGGGCGGCCGGTCGTGCAGGACTCACCTGGAACGCGGAGAAATACAGGTTTGGCGTGAAGGAGGTGGTTTTCCTGGGAAACAGGATCAGTGCACTTAGCATACAGCCTGACAAGAGCTTGGTGGACAGCGTAGTGAATATGCCAGTTCCCAAAGGCAAGAAGGATGTTCAACGCATGCTGGGTGTGTTCACATATTTCAGCAAGTACCTGCCTAGGTTCTCGGATCGGACCACCCTCCTACGGAACCTGCTCAAGACGGAGTCGGTATTGGAGTGGACCCCCAACCATGACAACGAGTGGAAGACCCTCAAAACCTCGCTGACCACAGCACCAGTCCTTGCCTTCTACAATGCAGCACTGGATACTAAAGTGTCCACGAATGCGTCTAGCTATGGCCTTGGCGCAGCTCTCTTCCAACGCCGTGACACAGAGTGGAGGCCTGTAGCTTATGGATCCCGAGTGCTGAAAGAATGCGAATCTCGATACTCCCAAATGGAAAAGGAAGCACTGGGAAGCACGTTTGGTTGTGAGCGGTTTCACGATTTCATTTATGGAAGGCCCATATCCTTGGAAACGGGCCACCAACCCCTCATCGCTATTGCAAAAAATAATGTAGGGGACATGCCCCCTCGCCTCCAGCGTTTCTTTCTCAGACTGATGAAGTATAACTACAAGTTTCAATTCGTTCCGGGCAAGCAGCTAGTATTTGCAGATGCGTTGTCACGCGCACCGGCCCCAAGAGACTCACAACCCGTGCCTGAGGAACATGATGCCGAAGTGCATGCGGTCGAAACACTGTCAGACCTGGTGAGCGACACCACAATGACCAAGCTCGCTGCAGCGACAGCCGAGGACAAGGTATTGTCGGAAGTCATCAACGGCCTCCAGGATCACCGACCGCTGCCTTAGTCATGCCCCTACAGGTCATGCGTTAAGGAAATGTCCGTCGTTCAAGGAGTGCTTCTTAAAGGACTAAAGGTGGTTATTCCGAAGAGCCTTAGAGGAGAGATGCTTAAAAGGTTACATGATGGTCATTTGGGAGTGAACAAATGCAAAGCAAAGGCCCGTCTCCTAATGTTTTGGCCTGGAATGTCAGCGGACATTGCACAAATGGTTAACAACTGTTCAACCAAGCATCATGCATATCAACAACCACCAGAGCCACTGTCGATGAGAGCAGTGCCACTTCGCCCATGGGTGCGTGTTGGTGTGGACTTATTTCAGTATGGCGGGCAGACATACATAGTTGCTTTTGATGCCTACTCGAATTTCCCGGAGGTTGAGTAACTTACACATACCACGACAGATGCAGTGGTCAATGCTCTGTCGGCGATCTTCGCAAGGCATGGACTACCAATTGAAGTGTGCTCAGACAATGGGCCCCAGTTTAGTTCTAGCGATTTTAAGGCTTTCGCGCTCAAATACGACTTTCGGCACGTCACTTCGAGTCCACACTTCCCGTGCCCAAATGGTCTAGCCGAAAAAGGTGTTCAGATAATCAAGAGGATCATGAAAAAGTCAGAGTATGCACAAGAAGATTACAGGGTAGGACTTCCCAATTACAGATCTTCGCCTCTGGAAGACGGCCGATCAGCAAGTGAACTTTTGATGGGAAGAAAAATCAGGTCGCGCCTGCCCGACTTCACTGAACCGGCTCCAAATGCAGTGCACAAGCATCAGCAGAGCAGCTGGGGCAGAAGACCACTTCAGCCACTTCCTCCAGGGAAGGTGGTTCGCCTCAGGGAAAAGAATTCCTGGGCAACGAAGGCTAAAGTCCAGGACTTTGTGGCCCCAAGATCCTACCAGGTCATCACGGAAGCGGGCAGAACACTGCGAAGAAACCGACGACACCTTCTTCCAACCCCGGAGGACTTTACCCCTGAAGGGGAAGACGGCGAAGTGGAGGACCACACATGCTTGGCTCCAACAACCAGACCCTCATTTGGAGACCAGCCTACTGGGATGGACACAGCGTCTACATCCCCAAGGCCAGCAACCCGGTCACCGACCCCAGTGTCAGCGACTGTGCCTCCAGTTCTAATGAGAGTTACTGTGCCGCCCGCGGACTCTAGTAGAAGGACTCTACGACGCCTGCGTCGTCCACCTCATAGGCTGACGTACGATGAAGCTTTCCGTCAACGGCCTTGACAATAGTGTTGTTGCTCTGCCCTAACAGAAGCGGGGTGTAACGGCAGAGCCAGCAACATGGTCTGGCAACTCAGCCACCCCATATAAGGACTCGAGGTACGAGCGCCCAATCCGCCATTAAAGGTTCGACGTTCGTTCGGTTCACACCGTTGTCTTGGTTCCTCGCCGGTTTCCGATACAGTCCCCATGGCAAATGATCACCGATTTCTCTCTCTAATTTGTTGTTGTGCACGCCCAGTATTTTAGTATAAAAAAATTACTAGTACGGCCATCACAGGTGTGGGTGCGACCGACAATTATCTATAAATGCGATAGCATTTATTGTTGCGCACACGGGCAGGTGTTCGGTCTCAAAGACTGAAAACTGGAAAACGTCGGCTGAATTCTCGACACAACAGTCTATGCCAATTTTTCGAATGGATTTAGCAGGAAAACTGAATTGCTGCGTAGGTCACTTGACGTCAATTGTTCCGCTCAATTTAGAACAACATTTGCTGGCAAACTTTTTTTTGAAAAATTTCTACCAAAAGTAGTTGAGGCCAGATTCTAGATAAACAGAAATCTATGGTGAGTAGCTTAATCCTGCTATCGCATTAAAATACAAAATCTATTCGCAAAGTGTAATGTTGGATATAATAAAAAAATGGGATGTTCGAAAAAATGCACATCATTTCATACTTCCATAGGTATTTATTGATCAACTTCCAATTGTGACGCTTATAGACACGAAGGTAAATATATAAATAAATAAATAAGATGACACGTCAGCGATGCCGCGGAGACTCGCCCACAATAGGACATTTGCCAAAGGCGTCCTTATTATCATCCGATCCCTCAGATGATCTATTCAAAAGAAATGGAGGTTCATCACGAAGAAGCACGCAACCTAAATGTGGGTTATTGTCTTCATTTCCAAAATTAAATGTAACTTTGGGCATTCGTGTGATCGGGAAATCATGAAACTTTCCTATGTGGACAGTCACAATCATCGCTTTCTCCAAACCCGCATTCTTGAAACCAAGTTTCGCGCGCTCCTTTGTTTCCCTTTGAAACTCGCAAATCTCGCTATACGCCCGGCATTGTTTCATCCACCTTGGCACGACGAGCAAAGAATAAGCATTAATCAGAATTAGCAAAACTTTCTCTAGATCATAAGGACGCTCCTCAAAGAATTGAACCGAGGCGTAATTCTGATTCTGATCAATAGCGACTTTTCAAAGCGTTCCTCGTAAGACTCCATTTGCGCTATACTCAATGTAAGCTTCGTTCTTACAAATATAGCGTTACCGCTCTGACCTTACTGTCCCACTGGCGTCGTTCCAGGTCTAGCATACAAAGGTGAGCCAGCTAAAATTGTTGTGTCGGAACCATATCAAGATTATGTGAGAAAATATCTGGACATGGGGGGGGGGGGGGGGGGGGGGACATAGCCTGAAGTTAAAAGTTATTATACTAACTTCGTACCGAAGAGAGGCAATTTTAAGCATTTTAAGCGTGGTATTAGAAGGGGTGGGGCAGGCGGGAGGGTTGGTGGTCGAGTGGGCTGGCACTAGCGCACACCAGCTCGGAGCACGTGGAGCGAAAGCTCGCACTGCAGAACCCAGGGATCCTGGGTTCAATCCTCACCGCTGGCCATTTCGATTTGGACGAGCATCGTACCCGCGTGCGGACGTGTATCACTACTGCGTGGTGCACGTTAATGACCCCAGTCTAGCGGTTGTAGTGCACTCGCTAAATTTCTCATCTACAGTGAGTGACTCGTCGCAACTTCAAAATGGCTTGACAAACTACACGCTGTATAACTATCCACACAACCCCCAATAATTATTTATTGGTGGGGCGGGCCGGATAGGGGAGGGGGGGTGAGTAGCTTTTAATTTTCTCCATTTTTCAGGCATTTTATTAAATATTTGTCGAAGAGAATGGAAATGCTTCCCTTCGTTTCCGTCTTTAGTGTGGTGCAGTGTGCGTTCTTAGGAATTCACATTCAACCACTTTGGAGTAAAAGGTTAAGTAAAAAGTGAGAAAATGCAGCAGGTGTTACCCCTCTGTGGCAATCACTACCACACAACAACCTGGTTGCCACATCACTGACGCCTCGGGTAGAAAATAAGGTCGTTACCAGTCAAGAAAGTTGAAATAATATTTATTGCACTCCAAAAGAGTCGACCTGGTAATCACTATTACTGTTGATGCGCAGATATGAGGAAAAACAGAAAGAATGACCCCTAAGAAGCGCATATGAGCAAGTTGTTATATCGTGTGTCTGCAATAATCACAGTGGCGTACTTCCTTTTAGTAAAATATTTATATCCAGGACCTTTAATAATCTGTTTTGAGCCGACGACATTAGTAAAACAAAAAATCGTAATTCTTCTAAAATTATAAATTTCTTAAGTAATCCCCGATGAAATCCGTGCCTCAAAAACGGCTGGCGTAAAAGGTGGAAGAACACCCTATTCTATCAGCAATGGGCGAGGGCGTGTATGTGTTTCCTCTATGAGATTTTTCAGAAAATAAAGCACGCGCACAATGTGTGTGTAATATTAAGTGTAGGAGATGAATTGCCTTAAGCTCTGACGCCGTGCTAGCAGAAAGATTATTTTGCAGTCTTTGATTTTTGGCGGTAGCTACGCCAACATATCTACGGCCACTTTGCAAGCTGGGTGCCGCAAGCTCAAGAAGAGAAAAATGAGCGGTCACCAACTTCCTTCGTTAGTATCTGTTACCAACACACCCGCAACTGATTTCAGTTAGTAAATGGTTATTAACATATCTTAGAAGCAGTTACTAACTTATGTTTAGTAAGTACAACGAGCTTATGCCTAAAGGTTGGTTCACAAAGTGGGTCCGACCAAGTGCGACTGACGGCGTGCGACGTACGGCTTGTTATATCAAAAGCTGCGTCGGCTCCAACAAAACAAGGTAAAAACAAATCATCTTTATTGTAGTAGGCTAGATCGCAGATCGAGGCTTGTCTTGCTAAATCGAGTGGCACCACCGGCAGCCATCACTTGACACAAGGTAAAGCGTGGGTCTCTTGGAAAAAACGAGAAAAAGTGCCGTTTCCCCCGTTTTTAAGCTGCTGCCGACACTGAAATTTTTTATGCTTTTCAAGAGGCCAGTCAAATACCTTATGCATAAACATAAAAATTTTCCGCTAAATTTATCGGGGAGATTTTTACGCCAAATTTAGCGAAGTTTTTCCGCTAAATTTAGCGGGGAAATTTTTCAACTAAACTTGGGGGGGGGGGGGGGGATTTCCGCTAGATTTAGGGGGGAAATTTTTCTGCTAAATATAGCGGGGAAAGCTTTCCGCTAAATTTAGCGGGGAAAATTTTTCGCTAAATTTAGTGGGGAAATTTACCCATCATGCACCGAGTGGTTAGGCCGACGCCGACGCCGACGGCGACGATGACGGTTACGCCGACGCCGCTCAAGCCGGAAACGGGCGCCTAAGAGCTGCGCTCTAAAAGTGACAGCACCCACAGTTCTTCCAAATAAATGTTTTAGGGGCGAAGCTCATTAGGGTCTAGACTTGTCCGTCCGTCCGTCCGTCCGGCCGGCCGGCCGGCCGGCGCCTGTGCTCACATTAAAAAAAAAAATGTTTGCGTAGTCGACAGGATTCGAACCTTGGCGGGGAGACCCCAATGGATTTCTTTTCCAACGCCTCAAACACTTGGCCACGAGTGCGGGACGAGTAGGGGGCTCTGAAATGTGGCAGTAACTCAAGAGCTGGGGTTTCTGTCGTGGATGAAACGTGTCATGTAGCCGCTCAACGTCTATACTGGAGAGGGCGCTGCGGTCAAATGCGTATATAATTGCGTTAAACTTTGCATGCATTGGCTATACGTTTATAGACGAGATGGCGCTGCGGTCAAATGCTCAAATGCGTATATAACCACGTTTCATACGACATATTTTCTTTCTGACATCGACTGTTGACTTAAGCGGTGGAGATGCGTTCCCACGGCTTCTAGCGGATCCAAGCTGATCCGCTAGAAGAACCACTGGCTCTGCATTTCACCGACCATAAAGGAATAATATTGATGTCGAAACGCGACCCGGAACTCAGCACTATTTAGGAGCAATAAAAAAAATCAGCACCATTAGCACTACCTATGAAAAATAAAACCAGTATCTTCAGCACCACCAGAGCTTCGCCTCAATCAATATCATTCGCCACGTGGAGATGCGGTCATTCTTTTCTTTGCGTTTTGCTTTCCATTATTTCTTGTTACTATTGAGGTTTGACCGTAAAAAAATATAAAGTAATTATGTTCAGCTTCTGCATGAAACGTCTTAATTTACATATAAAAAAAATGAAACACGTTTACATATCTCAGTAACGCGAAATTAGAGCGCAGCTCTTGAGGAGGAGGAGAGGAGGGGGCAGACGGGAGGTATGCCCCTCCTCCTCCTCCTCCTCCTCCGCACAATTCAAATGGGTGTGGAGGTCACGTGACGTCAGTTTTCCCGCTGTATCTAACGGAGAAACAGAATTTGCGCATGGCTGATGTGACATGAAGTCTTGTTATGTCGATTTCCCCGCCAAATTTAGTGGGGAAACTGAATTCGTGTAGAGGTCACGCGACGTCATTTTTTCTGCTAAATCTACCGGAGAAACTGAATTCCATCATTGGTGACGTGACACGAAGTCATATGACGTCTTTGTCTCCGCTGTATTTAGCGGGAAAACTGGCGTCACGTGACCTCAACACCAATTCAATTGGGAGTTTTCGTAGAGCGCGTTGGCCGCTTCGCTAAGCCCTTCGCAACGAAGACGCCCCTACTGCGACTGCGTGCCGATGGCTTTGACTGTAGAGTTCCGGGTATCGTAGCGGGTTGCGGGGAGCAATGCGGGGAGCAATGCCATCTACGAAAACTCCCTAGTTTTCGCTAAATTTAGTGGGGAGGTTACGCCGACGCCGCGAAACCCGGAATAGGGCGCCAGAGAGCGGATTTCTGAAAAGTAAGGCAAAAATAGGGAGTTTTAGTAGACCGTGTTTCCAACTCTGCTAGCCCTTCGCTACGAAGAAACCGCCACTGCGCCTGCGCGCCGATGGCCTTGGCTGTAGAGGCTTAGCGGGCGCTCCGCTAAGCCGAGGGGCTTAGCGGAGCGGGTAACACGGTCTACTAAGACTCCCTGATAACTTGAGTTACTTTTTATATGTAATCCGTTCCTTTTATATTCAAGTAAGGTAGGATGGTAACGCGTCACTTTTATTTGCAAGTAACGGATTACTTATTTACTTAATTTTTTTTTCCATAGCGTCTACAACACCTGGTGCCATCCCCGAACCTTAAGAAATGTATCCTATGACATATCAAGAAGCAAAAGAAATGCAATTGTAGTGGCAATAAGTACTGAGCTAACCACCGGCACAATTATTGCAATAGACCTCATTCATTAGCGCGATCTCGCGGCGGTTGCGCGCACTATCACAGGCACAGCGCCATCTTTGACGCTTTACAGTCCCGACCACGTGCCTCAGTATGGACCCCACTCTCTCAACGAAGCGTTCGTCGCGTGTTCTTGTTTCTTGCTCTTTATTCATGTATATTAACGGTGTCAACCGTTCAAGAATAAAGCACGAATATTATCAAGCTCAAGTCCCTTGTTGGTGATTTCACGAAGAATTACTTCCAAAGCATGAAATGCTTTGTTACAGAACCCTCGAATGCCAACATTTTGTTTGTCCGTCCATCGGTTCGTCTTTGCATTACCCGTTAAATATTGGGAGAAGATTGACTTCACGCAACCAACATTACGTAACCTAAACACAGTAGGAAAATTGACGTCACATGACATATACGCTGATCCCATTCTCTTCCTAAATTTAGCAAAGAAAATTAGGTCATTTAATTTGAGCACAAATTGCATTTCCCCGCTAGATTTAGCTTGGAAATCAACGTCACGTGACCTCAGCACCCCAATTCAGTTTCCCTGACAAATCTAGCGGGGAAATATACCTCGCGTGACACGAAATTCCCTCTCCCCATTCCCCTTTTTACTTGCCCCTTCCTTTCTCTCCCCATACCTCCCTTTCTAGGGTGTCCTCAACATCTGCCTCCATTTCCCTCGCTACACATATGCCTCCAATTACATACGATTCTCATCCAACTCCCTTTATTTCCCCATCCCTGTCCTTTTCTTCTGCGATACTTCCCTCCCCTCCCTCTTTCCCCGTCCACCTCATTGCTCGTGTGACGCACCTGACCAGTTTTTCCTCTAAATATAGCGGGGAAATATGCGTCATCCTACACACCGATTTTTTCTTCCTCTTTCTTTTTCCTTCGCCATTCCTCCCTCGCAATTCCTCTTTTCAACCTCATACATTGCCTTCTCCCCCTTTCCACCTGCCTCACTTCTTTTTCCTTCATTTCCCATTCCCCTCCTACAATGCGCACTTCCTCCCTTCCCTCTCCCCCTTCCTGCTCATGTGACACACAACTTCCATTTCCCTAAATTTATTTTTAAAAAGCTCAGAGAACGCTTAAGTTTCACCTTTAAGAGTGTAACGCGACAGCGTTATCGGGCCCCGTTCGCAAAGCCTTTTCGTATAAACCCGCGGTCGTTACCAAGCCGTGTAAGTTTGTCTGTGTCGTCTAGTCGGTAGCGTCCGGTGACACGTGACGTCTCGGGACACGTGACACGCTTAACTAGCGCAATGTGTTTTTGGTCTTTGCTGCTTCATTTTATGTCCACGAAAATGAGGTGTCTATTTTATGCGACAGTATTGCAATAATGTATCTGGCGCTGCGGGATAATCTGAAATAAATAAATACAACGGACGACTTTATTGAGCGTTTTTTTTTTCGCCGTTAGCAAATTAAAAATCACGAATGTTTATTTAGACACAAACAAAATCAACTCGTCCTTTTTCTAGTTGCAGTCAGATTATTCTACTTCCTGATTCATCATGGGGGCATCTATACTCTCCGTGTTGCTTCTACTGAGTGGTGCGTTACACAGAAATTTTGCAATCGTCTTGAGAAACGCAGCCTCCGGAAGGGGACATAGAAATGGACTGCTTCGAATTTTGCAGGATCTGTAACGGACTGGACCATTGAAAAAATAGAGGATACACGTTCTGTCAAGAAAGCTCGTGAGTGTTAAAAGTCATAAAGTTATTAACTACAATTTGCTCATTTGTTGCTGTGATTTTGTAGAGCCAATTTCAAAAGTGTATACACCCAGAAGGCGAACATTTAAAAGAACATTACTGAACATGCAATTAAACGAAACTCGGCGAACTGCACTCCTCCATCACCCATTAGGGACCGGAGTTTTTCCGTCCACTTCCACAATCATTAACAAAAACGCGAACACTAATTCATGAACATCTCAAAACCCGGTGGTCTTCAAAAAGTGGTTAAATTTGTTTAGCGTTTACTTGTAACCGTGGTTAATACTGCAATGGCAACATTATGTTGTACCTAGGGTGACCACCTTCCTGCTAAACAAATCTAGTAGAGGCAATTTACTAACACGCACACAACGAAATGAGGCTCTGCTAAAACGTTCATTATTCCATGTTACCTGAAAGCATATTATTCACCCGCAAACGGTATTGCGTGCCAGATTGTCGAACCGAAATTTTTATCGGTCCGGTTCAATTTTGATTTACAGTTTTTGGTTCAGTTCCGGCTCAGCTCCGGGAAGCAAATGTAGCGGGGTTTGAACCGCTAAATTGGAGATATATTTTCCGCCTTCTTTTGGCGATAGGCACAATTTCCGCCGTGTGAAAAAAAAAAAAAAAAAAAAAAAAAAAAAACAATTTTAAAGTTTTTTCGGGGGAGGGCTTACAGGTTTGTTCTTAAAAACCCGTAGAAGCTACACTCATGCGGTTTGTGCAGGTGAGTTATACGACAAAGGGGACATAGTACAGAGGTCTAATCGTAACGAACAGTTGGCTGATTAGATTAAATTTGTAAATTATATTTTTAATAAGTAGAAATAAACACATGGTTTCAATTAGAAACATGCTGAACGTCATGAAAAAGCGATGAAATCAGTAATTTTCAGAAAAAAAATCGAGCGCGTGAGAAGGCAGTAGCGCGCTAAAGTTACCCTTTGTGCAGCAGGAACAAGAGCCTACGGGTGCGATGAGGCGCCGGCGCGATTCTTTCCTCTCATCAAAGCCGCAGCCTTGTACCTGCTCCTCGAGTGTTACCTTCAGCGCACTACTGCGCTTCCCACGCGCTCAAAGTATTTATAAAAGCTATTGGTTTAGATGGTTTTGAGGAAGCTCAACAAGTTCCTTATTAGAACCATATATCAATTTTCACTAATTAAAAAGTCATTGAATAAATTTTGTTCAATAACCGATTGAATGTTACGATTAGCCCCATATACTATGTCCCCCTGGTCGTAAAACTCACCTGCACAAAGCAAATGAGTGTGGCTCTCATAGGTTTTTTTAAATGAATCCTAAGATATATTAAAAAATTACAGTAAGATCTATTGGTGCAGATATTCTTAGGAAATACGTTAGCCCATTGGAAACTCCACAGACTTCCCCCTTTGGGAAATGCCAAAGCTGACCCCTACCCTTGTCTGTTTTGGCTTTCTCTTTTGCTTCCTCTAGCTTTTGCTGCCTCTTTTTGGCTTCGTCACGCGGTCAGTGTTAGTGTTTCCCAAAAAGGTACGTGCGTGATGTTTCACAAGAGTCACGCTGACGGATTTTCCAAGAATCCACGAATGCATCTTCCTGTAATTATTTTCACACGTGTCTTGTATTCTGCCTTTAAGAATACCTCGACGCCCTTGGGTGCGGTCATCCATATCACACTCTTTAAAAAATCCAGTAAAAAGCTAGTAACTGCAGCAGATACTACCTCCCTCTGACCGTTTCTACACTGTTACCAAAAATAACACGCCCAGACGTGTAAACCGTTGTCCCATAGCGGACACGTCGAAACGTGTTCGTTTTACACGAGGCCATCTGTGTTTTTCGTCTACACATGAGGTGCTGTGTAAACTTAACACGCGACACCGTGTCTGCCTTCCGCAAAACCGTTTCGAGCGTGTTCCTTATGAAACATGGCGGCCAGCGGCCGAGAACAGGCGAGAGACGAGCCCAGCGAGCCGCGCGCCTTTCAGCCGAATTGAAAGCACACAGGGCGCGTTAGTTCTCGTTCGATGTCTTTTATACACAGTAAAGTCTCCAAGCGGCGGACGTAGCTACTTGAAAGGTACGTACGTGCGTTGTCGGCGGTCGGCGGCGTCAGTAGCTTCAACAAGCAGCTAAACAAAAAAACAAAAAAAGAATGCCGAGCTTACATGGATCAATAACTTGAGCAAACTATTTAGAATCGGGCGGTAACTTGCGCCACCTATCGAGATATCTAGCAGCCTGTTTTTAAAAAAAAGGACAAGTCTGTTAACGAGAAAAGAGTCAAAGTACATGCTAGCTGGTGGAAGTCAACCATTTCGTTAACACTGCGAACGACCACGACTACACAGCCGACATGTACACTAACACAACCCGACATGTACACTAACACAACAACCGACACTACGCCCGACACTTCCTACTCGATATTCATTTCTCCCCGTGGCGCATATAAGCTTGACATGTGCGGGTGAGCTCTTTGGTCGCTGACCATTACAGATTTATCGAAGAATACACAAAACACGGCGCAATGGACAGCCGTGTGTTAGAACTGTTTGCATTTAAAAAGTATGGAGGCAAAATCTATAATGTTAGTCCGTTGCAATAAATAACGATATGTTCACAATAAATATTAAACCGGTCATGAAAAAGTTCAAATTTTTGTTATTTTCTTGCTTGACCAGTGTTATGAGCAGTCCGACTAGCTTGAATCAGATAGGAAAACAAATTATTGGGATTTTGTCATTACGTATACAATAATAAATGAAAATGATCCTTGCGCAAAGCATTTTTTATATATTTTTGTGAAGGACATCCGGACATCCGCCCAACACTTCACTTCCGCTAGTTGCAGCAGTTGCAGTACGGGAGCAGACGCCTTCACTTCTGGGGCGTTTTGATGCAGTTTGTTGTCGTATGTCGTGTCGGTGTCGAGAAGAGCGGCGTTATTCGTGAACACTGGTGTGGGGCGCTGATGCGTCTTTTTTTTATACTGCCACCACCCCGAACTTTGAAGATACACGGGCCCGTAGCACTGCATTATGCTGAATTGCGAGCTCCTTCTCTGTTGACGTCGCTTTCCTGGTACCACTCGTGGATACTGCAAGCGTTTAAACAGTGTGCACCGTCTCGCCTACATCCCCGGTGACGTACTCGACCTGTTGAAACTTATTGCTTCCGTCATTTTAGAGTACGCAAGGCAGTTATCTCGGTGGTCTGGTTTCGGTTATAAAAGCAAGGCAAAACGCTCGTAGTTCCCGCCCTCAGTACACGTTGAACATCTTCCACATTTTGACACCGGATAACTGAATGAACGAGGATTTACATTCACTTCCGAGGTTACTCTCGCCGCTTCCTCACCGTTGAGCAGCAGGATGAGCTGGCGACAAGCCGCGGATGAAAGGCTTGAGCATCAACAGCCCAAGCGCACTCGGTGCCGATGCGGGCGACGCGGGTTTCTGTCAACCGGGAGGCCAGCACAAACCACGACCGTTCCAGCTCTTCTTCATGACACGGTGTTGCAGAGAGCAGGGTAAAATACAGCTACACGGATCACCGAAGCAAACGACTGCTATCTTAAATCTTGGCTTGTGATTGCGCCTTTGTAGTAGATCATCTTATTCGTTTTGCTGGAGAGACGCAAACGACGGGCATAACAAAATCGCTTGCATATTCCGCATATCTCACAAAAGCATTTACCCTGTCACCTTGCGAAAAGCGCGAAACACGGAGTCCGCACCGTCCTAAGCTTCCCGTTTTTTACCTGCTTTAAAGCAGTTTGTACCTGCTAGTAGTTATGCCTACTGAAACTGAAACAGGGCAGTGCCAGAGAGAGAGACAAAGTTGGAAAAGCTTGCTCGCTCTCCAGTTTCTCAACTCTCAAGTGGTTGTACCATAATAAATGCACCAACGCGTCTTCCAAAATAAAGAAAGAGCACTACGTTCACAACATAAAAAATGGTCTCAGTACATGCATCTGTGGGCAGGTAGGAAACCTTGCCCTAATTTATTCACGCCGCATGATTGGCGCAACAAACTCGTTGCAGGACCGAATCATCTACTCGAGCGGTGTGCGTCGCTATGCAAACGCAGTCCAACACGAAGCATAAAAAACGGCAGATTTAAGACAACAATCCGGAGTCCATCATTCAATTAAAACAACGTAATTTTGTTGAAAACGCCCGCTGCTTCTTACTCACGGTATGTGTCGGGATACTTCCACAGTTTGAAACGGAACGAAGGAAGATTTACTTTTAAAAACGCTCGCTGCGTCCTCCCGGACCAGCTGGACCGGATCAGCTGACGACGACGGGACTGTACCCACTGAACCTCCACCACGCAACAATCAATTTGCGCTCCGTGTTAAAAGCGTGGTTCAAACATACCCGGAATACAAAGCACCGCACCACACACGACGAATGTTTCAGCTCTTTTTCGCATCGCCGGGTTGCACCAAACAGAACGAGATCGCCGAAGTCAACGCCGCGCTGTCGTGAACCTTGGCCTGTCGTTGCGAACTCGTGAACCCTGTGACTCCCTTCGCTTTCAAAGCACACACGACGATTACGAATGCTACTTTCCGTCTTCCAGGAACATCACAGGGGCACTTCTCCGGTCACGTCTTCACTATGTGCTCGCAAACTCCGAAGCTCTATACGAAGCTTCTCGGGTCCCGTCAAACCAAAACAGTAGCGGCGCCATGCGTACTTGCCAGATTTCCTCCGGTCAAACAAAAACAACGAAAGCCAACCGGCGCTTGCGCCATGGCCAGATCGCTTGCAGTTGAAGGTTGAAGCAAAAACGAAACCAACTGCAATGTCACATGTTCACATCGAGGACACGCTTTTTATATCCATTTTAACTGTTTGGAACGAATAATTAGACCCATGACTTTACTTGTGGTGTCTAAGAAACTGTTATCAGGACTTCTAAACTAAATACAAACATGGGCGACATGAGGGTAGCCGCATTGCCATCGACCAGAAGATGGCGGCGAGCACGGTAAGGGCGGGTTTCGCCAACGTCCTGCGACATGGCGCAATTGCTTTTGGTGCATATCTGTCTCCGAGATATGTTTCTTTCCGGGGCATTTGTCTCGACGGTCCTTTCTAAGTGCGTCCCCAAGCATTCCGGTGCTTCGACAGCCGGCAATGCCGCGGTCGTCGCCGGGGGCGATGCGTGTTATTGAGGTCGGCTACACGGTTATGCGTGTATGACCGAACCAAAACACGTTTTTTACAACCTCGCATGATTTCTGAACGAATTATCCGTTACTCATCGTGTAAATTTATGGTAATTTGTGTAAATAGCGTGTTTTTCACCCCAAATATTCGCCAAATACACGGGACCTGCCAACAGTGTACCTTTCACAAACATTTACTACTTCAAACGCGCGATCGGTAGTAACAAGTTAGCAAATGCAGTCATTGCTACCTTTTTGTGAGCGTTATTACCTTTTTACTAGCCATTTACTACCGCAAAGGCGCAAAGAAGATTGCGGCGCTTGCTTCATACCCGATTGCCAGCGTTAGCGACGTACTTGCTGTTTGAGATCGCAGGGGGAGGTATCCACACGCAATCGTAGCGTCCAATATTGAAATGAGGGGGCATGTTTAAGGGCTGGAGCTGACTTTATAACGATCGCAGCCTCGGCACCAGCATGACGTGGAAACTAGAGCACTATATAGCTCCTACGGAGCAGAGTAGCGCAATCCTTTGATCCGCGTGTTTCGCCAACCACATGGCCGGCAGAGCAGCTCGGCGCGAGTCACGTGGTACTCAGGGTTCCAGGAGGCGGCTCGCCCTATGGGAGAATACATGGAGATCGACTCAACACGGCTGATTAAAAAGTAAACGCCAAGTTCACACTTTTCAAAACTAGTCTGTCGTGAAGTTGGTAAAACAATAAACACTTTATCAAAGTTGTAATAGGATTGGATGCGTGTGAAAATTTTGGGAAGGCAATTTTCAAAGCAATGGCGTTTGAAGCAGACGACTGTTTTACGCAGTGGAGATGGACTTTATGGATTGGCCGGAGCGGGTCACGTGAACCATGTGACGTCGCCGCGTCGTCTACTGCATAATGCTGCTCAGCCAATTTTTAAAAACAAAAATTAAGTTATTTCATGGCGCACAACTTAGCGCAAATTATTGTAGACTATTCTGTTATTATGTAAAAAACTATTGTCGTTCCATAGATCGGCAAAATAATCAGGAAGCAGCGATTTACTCCCGTTCCCCATGCATTTGTCGCCGGAGTTGGAACCCCCGGGCGTTCGCCGCTAGTCTGGCTAGTCGCCGAGAGACGGCGTTCTTGATTGAGGTACTCTGCTCCGAAGGAGCTATATAGTGCTCTAGTGGAAGCCAGCGCAGCAACGAGCGCAGCAGCCATTGTTGATGCAATGGACATTCGGCTTACTTACTTTCGTTCTCCCGTGCATTCCTTTGCGAGCGTTTATATTTTCATTTTGGTTTTAACTGGGATGGAAATAGCCACGTAGTACATACTAAAAACGTTATTGAAAACAAGAAATGTTCATTTTGTTTCTTATATTTTTTTTGTATTGTATTTTTTTAATATATGTTTTTCTTTCACAAGAAACGGTTGGCCACATTGTACGGCAAGCAAGTTGGGGCCCTTGGGGCCAGTCGGAGTTTGCAAGACGCTAATGGACCTTTTCCGATAAGCGTTCTGCGCACGCGCGAGCGCCCGATGCCAAGCGGCGGAAGTCGGAACGAAAAATCGAGGAAATTCGGAAGGGGGCTGTGTATCCGAGAGTAGAACACGTAACTGCAACATATATATAACTGTGTTGCACAAAAAAAGAACGTCGACGGAAAGGAAAACACGACGTTTGGGTGGACGCCACGGATGCCCCTCTTTCAAGTCGCATGAGTAGGCGCCGCTGTCAGAGAGCGAAGAAACTGGTAGCGTAGCTCCCATTATCGATTGGTAGCGCAGGTAGGTCGCTTTCTCGATTTTTAGTTCGTGCAGGCACCACCTGGTGCCGTCGGTATGTGGAAAAGGTCCATTTCTCCGATGCGAGCATGCCGTTTTTGCCATGTGTTGTGTGCAGTTCTCGTGTTCCCGTGTTGGAGTGCATAGTTAACGCTCGTGCGCTCGACGGGGCAAGTGTGTGCGCGGACCTGGACTGCTCCGAGGGTAGTTCTGACGAGCCGCTGTCACTGGATGCGGTTTCCTCGTCCAAGATGCTTTTCTCCCCCTCCTCCTACTTGACACTGGGAACTTCTTCACGGTTTGTGTGTGCTCGGTGGTTGAATGATACATTTCGAGGTGGTCTTCCGTGGTGACAGTGCACTGTCACACCCGTTGATGTGCGTCGGAAATAGTGTATGTAGCTTTGGGACTAATGAAAAAAACAAACTGTGTTGGCATTCTACGAGTCTTTCTGAATTTGCTTATACCTTCCCCGAAAACGCGAGCATACGCCCGTGTACTACAAAAGTTAAGATGCGAGCGGCACGTAATATTAACTTTGCACGCCTTTTTGTAGCGCAGCACGCGAAAGGAGTGCAGCTGCCGCCGTACACCCCGTCAATTAGAGCCTTCGTTCGCCGCGCAAGACGGCAAGAAAGCACACTCTCGCCGACGGTGAGCGCATTCGTTTTAAAGGCTGAACCGCATGTAATCGATTTAGCGAGTGACGAGACGGAGACAGCGACGAGCCACGGTGATTTCTCACGGTCACCCGTCGCGTCGCTGGGATTTTTTTTTAATCTCTAGGAAACGTCGCTCATCGCCTTGGCCGCTTGCTCCCGTCGCTTTCATGCGGTTTGCCTCGTCGCGCAACTGACCTAGCGACTGCGAAGTACTGACGTGCTGATACACGACGCCAAGTTTGCACACTCAAATGGTCAGTATAAAAGATTTAAGGGCAGTCAAGGAAGTGGCGGAGTGCGCTAACTTTCTCGGCTCGAATGCTTGCGCTGGGAACCTCCTGGTTCGATCCCCACTGCCCCGCCCATAAGTTGGCTATTACAGTGATTAAGTAAGCGTGTGTTTGTGTTGAATACAAATTGTCTATTGTATGCATGTTTATATGTATATACTTGCGAATGTCGAAGAATTGAAATAAGTTATAAATAATCGGCATTTTTTTTTTGTAAATGTTTAATTGGACGGTGACTAGCGCCACCTGGATTACTTATTTCCAGTTTCAATTTTTGTTGCGCCTGCCACCTTGTGGTAAGTGGCATAACCCCACCTTTTTTTTCCCACCGGAAATCACGTGAGCAGTTGCGTTTCCGGTCTTCCGTCGGGAGGTAGCGCTAGTTACTAGCTAGAGGTAGTAAAGTACAGTCGGGGACAAAAGTCTCCAGGACACGCGAGCTGCGACTGAAACGCATTGCTCTGCCATCTGCCGGTGGGTCGCCTGGTTTCGAGATCACAGAAAAGCGCATGCGCGTCCTACTGTGCCTGCCAACATGTGCGCTTTCCCTCTCTTCTGCGGCGCGGCGCCTAACTCGGAATCGGGCGCGTGGTACCGCCTCGGAGATAGCGCTTACTGACATGGCACATATCAAGCAAGAAGTCAGGGCATCTCAACTGAGCGATAAGCTCAACTGGTTATAAAGCAAGGTGCGCTGACACGGCGAAATACGGCGAAATGCCCCAGGCGGTATCTCGAGTTTCGGAACGTGTAGCAGACGCTCGTCAGCCATCAACGCTATCTCCGAGGCGGTACCACGCGCCCGATTCCGAGTTAGGCACTGTGCCGTAGAACAGCGGGAAAGCGCACATGTTCGCAGGCAGAGCAGGACGCGCATGCGCTTTTGTGTGATCTCGAAACCAGGCCACCCGCCGGCAGATGGCAGAGCGATGCGTTTCAGCCGCAGCTCGCACGTCCTGGAGACTTTTGTCCCCGACTGTACATGGATTCTACTTTGAGGCTAGTAACAGTTACTAGCTTCTTGACCTAGTAACCGTTACTAGCTTGACCGTTACTACCTAGGGTTACTAGGTACCTAGTAACATATTTGACAAGCGGTTACTAGCCCTTATATAATGAATACTACTAGCTTTTTTTAAGAGTACACTCGTGGAAAGAACCACATCCATACCACTCGTGCACTCTAAAAAAAGCCCGTGCGTCTACTTTCCCGCACAACACTCGAAGAGCCGATCACCGCAACTTACGGAGGCAGCTCAGCGAATAACGATGCCGAAACGTATGTTTAGACCAAAAAACGCCGTCTGGGTTGTGACATTAAGCAATGCAAGTGTAACGTTTCGCATTGCTCAATGTCACTACCCAGACTGCATTTTTTGACCTAAACATATGTTTCGGCATCGTCATTCGCTGAGCTGCCTCCGTAAGTTTCGGTGATTCGTTCTCCGAGTTTTGTGCGGGAAAGTAGAAAGTCTTCCTTGGCGAAGATTGCTCTGGGCAGACGTACCTCTTTGCTGAAGGTTCACGTCGCGGTGGCGCCGTATACGGGCGAGCAAGGGGCGACGTTTGTCGGGCAACTGCGGCGTGGCTCAGCGCTGATTTCTCAGGAGCTAATACGTCGGTGGGAGCCCCCGGCTAAAAATCTCGCTGAACCTCTTCTCGGACTACCTCGGCGATGAATTTCGAAGCAGGAGCGATGAGCAGCGGGTAAAAGTTTCCGGAGCTCTTCCCTGAGGACGTCGTGGAAAATATCCTGAAGAGTGTGAGCACCGATGCCGTCCTGCTAGAATCGGGAAGATGCCACAGCGAAAGGAACAGTCTTGCTGGGGAGTCGGTTCTTGTGGCTGGCTCTGACCGACAGTGCACGCTCGATTTTTGTTGCTTCGGCTGCGAATTCGTCGGCAGTATATGGTGGGTTGAGAACAAGGCCGCCAAAGATGTCGTTCTTCACGCCTGTCATCAGGACGCGCAGCTTCTTCTCGGTTGCCTGAGGGTCGGCGCAGCTGCTCAGACGAAGGACGTCTCCAACGAAGCCGGTGAGCGTTTAAGGGGGGGGGGGGGGGGGGGGGGGGGCGTGAGTCCTTACTTGGACGGGGTCTTCCGCTGGCTTTCGTCATTGCTGGTTCGTAAACGCCAGTTTGAGTTGAGCCATGCAGGTATTCCATAACGTAAGAGAAGCCACGTGGTTCTCAAACCAGTTCCTCGCAGTCCCCTCACCCTTAAAGGTCGTCGGAGTTCGAGGAGCGGCGCTCATGTAAACGACGGGGAAGGCAGCGGAAGGGAGTCTGCGACGTTTGGTTGCTCATCACCCGCTTCGCCCATTGCGGGTCTTCTCCGGCAGTAGACCGAATTTCGGGGGCAAACCTTGAGCGCGGCGGCCTTCTCGGGTCTCGGTCGGTTCCACGGGCGGTCTTCTTGAGCCGGCAGCAGGGCTTGCTTCATGGCCTGGGGTACCCCGCACCTCCACCACAAATGTCACGAATGAAGGTAACGAGTGGATGAACAGGGAACTGAAAATAAAGGTTAATGGCCGAACTTGTGCCAACAAAATTAACGCTCTAGTAGTATTTACTAGGTAAGAGCTAGTAACCGCTTGTCACATCGGTTACTACGTTCCTAGTAACCTTAGGTACTAATGGTCAAGCTAGCAACGGTTACTAGGTCAAGAAGCTAGTAACTGTCCCTATCCTCAAAGTAGAATCTATGTATTTGACTACCTCTAGCTAGTAACTACCGCTACCTCTCGACGGAAGATCGGAAATGTAACCAGTCACGTGATTTCCGGTGGAAAAAAAGGTGTGGGGTTATGCCACTTACCACCAGGTGGCAGGTGCAACAAAAATTGAAACCGGAAATGAGTAATCTAGGTGGCGCTACTCGCCGTCCAAATAAACGTACGCAAAGAGGAAGCCGATTATTTGTATATTATTTTAATTCTTTCACATTTGCAACATATCAACATGTACACCCACTTTTTTAGCATACAATCGACACATGCATTCAACACAACACACACACACTCTGATCGCTAACTTGTGGGGATCGAACCCAGGAGGTTCCCAGCGCAAGCTTGTGGGCAGTGGGGATCGAAACCAGGAGGTTCCCAGCGCAAGCTTTCGAGCTGAGACGCGTTAGCACGCTCGACCACTTCCTCCCCGCTAACTTCCTTGACTCCCATAAGACTTTTATATTGACTATTTGAGTTCGCAAACTTCTTGTCGTGTATCAGCACGGCAGCTCTTTGCAGTGGCTAGGTCAGTTGCGCGACGAGGCAAACCGCATGAAAGCGACCGGAACAAGCGGCCAAGGTGATGAGCGGCGTTTCATAGAAATTTAAAAAAACCGAGCGTCGCGATGGGTGACTGAGAAATCGCCGTCACTCGTCGCTGTCTCCGTCGCTCGTCTCGTTGCTTGATAAATCGATTGCTTGCGGTTCAGCCTTTAAAACGAATGCGGTCGCCGTCGGCGAGAGAATGCTTTCTTGCCGTCTCGCGCGGCGAGCGGAGGCTGCGATTGACGGCTGCTGCGCTACAAAAATGCATGCAAAATTAATATTGCGTGCAGCTCGCATCTTAATTTTCGTAGTACACTGAAGAATGCTCACGTTTTTGGGGAGATATAAGCAAATTCAGAGAGACTCGTAGAATGCCAAAACAGTTTTTTTTTCATTAGTCCCAAAGCTTCATACACTATTTACGACGCATATCAACGGGTGTGACAGTGCACTGTCACCGCGGAAGACCAGCTCGAAATGAAGCATTCAACCACCGAGCACACACAAGCCGTAAAGAAGTTCTCAGTGTCAAGTAGGAGGAGGCGGAGAAAAGCTTCTTGGACGACGAAACCCAATCCAGTGACAGCGGCACCAGCTCGTTAGAACTATCCTCGGAGCTGCCCAGGTCTGCGCACGCACTCGCCCCGTCGAGCGCACGAACGTTAACTATGCACTCCACACGGGAACACGAGAACTACACACGACACAAGGCAAAAACGGCACGTTCACATCCTAGAAATTATAGCGCGTTCGTTTCACGGCACTCGAGCCCACGCGTGCCCACTCGCAGCGTGGAGCGGGTTCGTTTCAGCGGGCACTCCACGAGGGGTTGCACTTTCCGAGTTCGTTTCAGCACTGGCACCCCACGCGTGCATGCACTCGCTGCATCGAGGAAATCGGGAGTGCGCCAAAATGCAATCCCGTCATGCCCCGCTCCGGCGAGAAGCGGGAGCAGACGACGAGGGTTCGTCTGCTACGATGTGTCTCGGAGCCGAAAGGAAAAAAAGTAGATTTTCTGATAGATATCGCGTCCCGCGGGCGACGGAATCAAACGCGAGCTTGAATTGTGAGCGTCTGCTATTTCACGGAGGAAGCAATTGAAAAACCGTGCTTTATTTGCAGGTTTTAAGTCGCTTTGTTGCCGTATAGCCGCTGAAATATAACTGTGTGTAAAAAAAAAATGCTCAGAACAAACGCATCAGCGGCCCCCCGAGGTGTTTATCACCATCCGTGTGCGGGTGCAAAAATTGAACATATGTCGATAAAACTCCCCCAGCAGAAACCTGCGGCTGCCCAATCAGCACCAGGGAAAGCTAAACATAGGGACTTTATCCGAGGTTTGGGCGACATCATCATGTTTAACATTTACCAACGCCAGCTAACTTGCCCCGTCGTATATTGTTCGAGAATGCTCTCGTTCTCGATGCCCGGGCCTCACCAAGGCTAATATCTGATTCACCTGTAATGACGATCGAAATCGAAATTCCCACGAAAAGTTTTGCTGGATATTCCAACAGACTAGTTTTAAGCCGTACCCTTTCAGTGGTTCGCGCATAATACCATGCTTTAACGGATCAAGCTTCTACTCGGACAGCATCACCAGTTTTCTTCAGTGTAAGCGATTATAAAGAGATCGCAACCAGCTGCTTTGTAGACCGCTGGTTGCGGAAATTTACGCCGTCTGTAACCATCTCTAAGACAGCCGAGTTGCTTGAAGTCATCGCAAATATAAACTACAGGTTGCAGCGACAAACGTTTGTAGATAAACGTTGGTAGCCACTGCACTCTCACATTCCTACCCATCACTCCAAACAGAAGGGCGCTAGTTTCGGTTTGAAGGTGGTACCTTTTTTACAACATAGATGGCGGCGGCATCAATCTTCTGCACTCGGTGCATTTGGCGAGTTCGTTTGAGTCGAGTTCTCCGTGCAACACTCTGCGAGTGCGATGCATTCTGGGAGAGAACTCGAACGGTGCCAGTGCGTGTGAAACGAACTCGCTATTAGCGTCTTGCGAACTCCGACTGGCCCCAACTTGCTTGTCGTACAATGTTCCCAAGCGTCTCTTGTGAAGGAAAAACATATGTTTTAAAATATAAAAAAAAAAGAGTGATCTTTTTTTTTGTTTTCGGAAGCGTTTTTAATATGTGCTACGTGGCTATTTTCATACCAGTTAAAACCAAACTGAAAATATAAACGCTCACAAACGAATGCAAACGAGAAGGAAAGTAAGTAAGCCGCATGGCCATTGCATCAACAATGGCTGCTGCGCTCGCTGCAGCGCTGGCTTCCACGTCGTGCTGGTAGGGAGGCTGTGGTCGTTATAAAGTCAGCTCCAAAACTCAAACATGCCCCGTCATACAATATTTGATGCTACGATTGCATGTGGATACCTCCTCCTGCGATCCGAAACAGCAATTACGTCGCTAAAGCTGGCACTCGGGTATGAAGCCAGCGCCGCCATCTTCTTCCCGCCTTTGCGGTAGTAAAAAGCTAGTAAGGAGGTAGTGACTCTCAGAAAACGGAAGTAGTGGCTGGATTTGCTAACGTTTTACTTCTTATTGCGCGTTTGGGGTAGTAAATTGTGAAAGGTAGTAATGTCCAGAATGGGGTAGTAATTGCTGCTGTTACTAGTTTATTACTAGCTTTTTTTAGGAGTGTTAAGAATTGAGCGTCGAGGCACCAGAAAAGCGAGTGTTCATTTGACGGCGTAAGAGCAAGAGAGATCGTGACTGACTCGACAAGGTCCCGCGGAGTTCCTTATATAGCATGCATCACTATCTAGAATATTCGGAAAAGAAGGTTCGATTATCGCGCGCTCGGGGCGAGAATGAACAGGCACTTCGAGAAAAAGAAAACAATAATAAAAGTTACGTCCTGAGCAAGAATAAGCGCGAATACTCTGGAAATTCGTGACCGAGCGTTGCTTCCTCGTCCCTGCTGGTGGCAAAATAAACCAGTGCGAACCGGTCTACACCGGTTCCAACAGTTATTTTTTCCACTCCGAAACTTCACCTGAACCGAACCGAAATGTTTGAGCCGTGACCTGAACCGAACCAAAAAATGATTCGGTTCGACACACTGCAAAATTAACATCGAGATTTCGCATTTTCTCGTTTCGCAGCACCGCACCCGCATGCTCAGAGGAATGCGCCCTTCAAAAGTGAGGAGTCATACACGGATTGTGAGTAAAGCCCGTTGCTATTTATATATATATATATATATACGCAATTTTCTGACGACACACATATTTTCAATCGAAGATTTTGCAAGAATAATTAAGGATAGCTTAAAATAATTTCCATGGACTGCTCTGGGTTAATATTTTATGTCCTCTTTGTTCTGGTTATTACTTTTATGCGGCTTCATGTCTCTTCGATGATATAAAAACTAAATTAGCTGGAGCAGTAGCTGGAAACTTTAAGACAAGCTTAACGAGTTCGATGGAATTGTTTTTAGGGAGCCATATATATCATTAATATGCCGATGTTTTTCGTTACAATTCTTCACATCAAATTTTATCGATGTTCACTATTCAAATTTAAAGGCTTTGCTTTCTATTTGATTTTAGAATGGCGATTTCATTGGAACCTTCAAAATTTGAAGAAAACATAAATCTGGATGATCTATTTTACTTTAGGATACCATATTTTAGTGGCATATATGCTATTTACCTCAGCCTTCATTTTGTACCGAAAATAACAATGCACTGCGGTTCACTCTGTCCATCATTCGGCATTTTGTGGCAGTGTTAGGTGCTTCTGCGAACAACAAAGAACTTGTTCTGTGTTCGAGGGAATGACACCTGTTGTGCAACTCAGCCTAACAAAAGTTTTCGCAGAAAAAAAAGAAAAAGAAAAGACATAGACTTTTTTTACATACCAATTCACGAATTTGAAAACGATATTTAAAGCGATATAAATTAAAATGAAGTGTGTGCTTATGCTCCAAAGGTTATTTTGCTGCTTCGAAATTAACTTTCAGCTGCTCCGAAAGGTTCTCTAAAAAGACTCCGTCAAATCACGTCACCTATTCATCGAGTCAGTTTCCCCGCTTAGAGTAGTCGAAAAATTTACGTCAAAGACATATACACAAATTCAGTTTCACCGCTAAATATGGCGGGGAAACCGGTGTCCAAGGACGTAAGAACAAAGTCAGTTTTCCCGCTAAATCGATAATATATATCTTCTTCACCTTCGGAAACGGCTGTTTATATCTCCTTACATAGGTAAAGGGCCTTTTTGAATACTACATTTAATGCATTATAGATCTTTGGAGGTTGAGATAGCTGCCCATTTTTTTTTTTCTTTATTTTGACAGTCACAATTGCTCAGCGGTACAAACAAAAAAAAAAACTGTTTTTGCGATGAAAGGTAGTCGAATCTCAGAATGGCACTTTTGAGATTTTCTAGAGGTGGGGTCTTGTTTGTTGGTTTTTTTTTTGTTTGTTTTTTTAAGTTTTAGGTTTATGTCACTCTTTATTGAAAATGTCTTGGCTTATTGACTCTGACTACTTTCTTTTGACTTTGATGCCCTGTTGACGAGGATAACAAAATGATTGCTGATTTTGTGTTGATCTTTTTTTTTTAAATTTTATTAAGCCTGAGAAAAAAAATATGTTCGCTCTTCATTACTCCACGTTGATTTCTTTTTTTTTTTGTTGACTTTCTGTTGACAGTTGTCACGCAAAGACTGCACACGTTCTGATTGCTTTGTGTTTTATTCAGTTTACTCTCTGTAGCCACTCTAAATAGAAAGGCGCGCTACAGACATTCTGATGACTTTTTATTGAACGTAGTACGCCTTGACAATATGCCAAAAGTCACTAAGTTTCTCTATAGTCTTTGGCAAGGAGAGAACGGTGGGGCGGAGCTTCAGTTATCCCGCCTTCAGCGCGAGCCTTCTACCCTTGACAATGCATCGGCGTCTCGCGCAATCAAACCACGGCGGAAGGCATGGAGCGCGTGTTGGAGGCTGGCATTCGAAAGACACGCCCTGCTGTTCTCAGTTTGTGAATATAATGAATTCATTGACCCGATTAAGCTAGTCAACTAGTAAAGGAAAGCAAAGGAACAATTGTAATCTGCAACAACTGCCTTCACTTGTTTCGGCCAAAGTGGCGCGATGCAGAGAAGCGATAATATGCCTTTTCGGCGACGTTTTGAGGATGTTGTTTTAGTGAATGTGCCGAAGTAATATTACTTGTACAAATGTTGTTGTTTTTTTTTTAGAAAAAGACTAAGTCCACAATTTTTGAAACACTGTTTATTCTATGACAGATCCCTGAGAAAGAGATCGGTTATGGCCCAATTGATTACCTTTAAGAAGTAGGCTTTATAAGGATCTGGGCCAGTCAACGGGAGTGTGATTCAGGTGTTGAGTGATTCACGGTGTTTGTCTTTGTGTGCATTTGTTGTGTACATTTGTGAGGTGTGTGTAGTGTGTTCAAATAGCAGAGGCGCACCATACCCTAACAAGATACAAAATAAAATAAATAAAAACCTCGCGGGGTTCCTTTTTTACGTTATGTTCAGGCACCTTATCTGTAGCCAAAAGAAAAGCCTCAATAAGCCTTCGAAACTTTGTTCAATGCCTGGCTGAACTGTAAAGAATTTTTTTTTTGTTTTTAAATGACGGTTGCTTTTCATTTCAAAATCTGTAGCTTTGCAATTTCATAGATATAGAAAAGGTATGTTGGATGCGACGGAATGCCTTTTAACTTTCTATTAAAATATGGGTCAGTATTCAAAAGAAAGTCACAAAAAAACAATAAACAAACTCGGATGAAAAGCTGTTGACATTTTATAACCTCTGATGACATTTTTAAATAGTACTTAACAAAAATCGCCGCATTTTTTGTAAGGACGCCAAAGGCATAAGCTGGCTTATTCCTTGCCTGCCGCGAATCGCATGATTCACTTTCTTTACTTTTTTTCTTGCCTTAGCTACTGCACTCGGAATTTTTTAGAACACGGCGTTGGGCTTATCCCTGAGGTGATAACAAGACATAAAATTACACAGAGCCGCCAAGGTGCTTACACTTGTTTCATAAAACATGACCAGAGCAAGCACATTATCGTTGCCATGTCGCTCAAGTATCGGAAAGTAATCAAGGTCAACATCTCTCCACAGAAAAAAAATGTATTTAATATGTGCTCCGCTGTGTGCGCAAACAAGGCCAAAACTTTTCAGGAGGGAGGTGGGAGGTGGGGGGTGCATCAAAGTCGCACAAACGGTCGCTCGTTTATATAAAGACGGTCATCGACGAGGCGTCTGAGTTAGGAAACAAAAACCTACAAATGGTCAACCCCATATGTAACTTCTTTGAAGGACCTTTTATCCAGCACTGCTCGCATATGTGGCACCCACTCAAAGTCTCCACGGTAATACATAATTGTGCAGATATATTTATGAATCCAAATCTTCTGCAGTTCACTTTGCATAGTTTACTCTGTTCTTGTAACCGAGGTGCCGTGTTCAGGATACAGACAGATAGGCCAGAAAGCACTTGCTTGTTTACAGAAAGGTGGGGTAGACGTGCCTATGGCACATACCTTAAAGGACCTTGGCAACGATATTCAGTTGGAATGGTTTTCGCTCTACACGAGCTTACTGGCACACCTGGGACTCAAGGATACCCACACGCAACACCACTGGCCAAGAAACTCCCTTGTTGCTGTGTAATTTCAAGGACAAAAGCGATCATTTTCATTCAATCTCTCCTTTACAAAATTTGATGACGTAATCTGGGGGTCGCAGTACACCCAAGTGACGATATTTGAATGCGGTTCATAGATTGGACCCGAGCATTGCGTGGGCACTCGACTTGGGCTCGTGACAATTGCTAGCTCGAGAAGCATTCGGGTAGTGACCCGTGTCCAATCGCTGCAACGACGACAACAGCCGAGCCATAACAATGTCTGGAACTCAGCGCGTGTCCTGCGCTTTGCCAATTCCAGCGCGTGGCTATGATCAACACTGGCGGCATATAATCGGCTCCAGATCACGTGGCCGCTTGTTCTGGCTGTGAGTTGAGGGGGTGAACGCTGCTCGTTTTTCTTAAATTTTTTCTGGGACTTCTATTGCGTGGGGTGAAGAACGAACGCGTGTTTCATAGGTCATTAACGTTAGGGATCCGTTTTAAGCGGTATTTGCGCAAAGTACAAAAATTGTTGCATCGCTCCTTTAACTTGGAAAATTACAGCGCTCGGATTTCGAATCGATATTTCAAAATTGCCTGGAGCCGTGTCCAATATTTTATATCACAGTCTAGAGCCTTAGGCAGGGAGAAATAAAATAACGAAAAATGCGTCAAACAATATCAAACGCAGGTGAGTTTATTCGCAGGGGAACAATAATTTATAGCCGCCCCCACAGGCAGGAAGGACGGAAGACAAAAAAAAATGTTGCCACAAAGTTGGCGGAACCTTGCCAGACTGACTGACCAACACCCAGACACCACACCACCAGAAGGCACCCGCCGCCAAGCTACCCGAGAATATATTTGGAAACCCCGTCAAGGCTACCTAAACCAAGCAAAAAAATCCCCCCCCCCCCCCCCCCCCCCCCCCACGGCTCGCCTGCATAATTTTGATCTTTTCAGAGGCTTGCTTACTTCAAAATTTAACCTGAAATACACTGAGCCGTGGTCATATAACAGAGATGCGAAAGAGTACCTTCGCATTCTTGATTCCATTGCTGAATTTAACGAGGTCTGGCAAGAGGGAAATGGGAATGAAAGGAAAATTCTATGGTTTATTTCAAACTCGGACTTCGCAAGGAATATTTTCTCGTGGGAAAAAAAAAATCTTTGTGTGACTGAAAGGATGGATTAGGATACGAATACCTTACAACTTCATCTGAATATTTATATTCTCCTTGCTCGGCATCAAGTAGGATATGTGACCATACTCGTGCGCAAATTAAACATCCTTGGAGTAATCGAAATTCGGTACCGATTTTATAGTTTATCCTACACCTTGAGACAAATCGTAAATAATTACGCATATGGCTTTAGTGCTTCTAATTTTTTGTATTTATTTATTTGGTTGAAGTTACATGGTACTAGTGTTAATAACTTGAGAAGCAATGTCCTTACGTATCGAATGTTTTTTTTTTTTTTTTAGAACGAGCAAGCGTACATCATTTTTAGTCGTTCGTTATATACAGGTTAGCCGCAGTCTACGTTTTAGCACCGTCAATCTTTATATCCATCAAGAAAATCGCAGTACATGCGTATTGGCGCACTAGAGGCATTGGTAAGAAATACTCGCCGTTAACTAGAAGCTACGAGTATTTCAAATACTTCCGTAGTCCAACTCGAGACACAAACAGAAAAAAAAAAAAGAATTCATGCACACAAACCATCTCGAACTCAGCAGAGTTGCTGTGTCTGAGGCGGTGTGTGTACTTGTATGTTTCTTTATTTATTTGCATGTTTCGGATTGAAGTAGGGCAGTCATTCAGCAGCTTGCTATTTGTTTTAATATTTCATTGTTTGGAATTCATGCCAACACTCATGCCTGACTCTTCTCTGCTCGCAAGTAACTTCAGACTGTCTTCATTTGAAGTTAAAAGAAAGGTAGAAACAAAATAACGGATACTGTCAGACGGGCTTGTTATTGTTTTGTGAATTTCCGCTCTCTATTTAACTCTCTTACTTTTGGTCACAATTTATTATGTTTATTTTTTCGCGAGCCAGGCGTTCTACAAACCCCGAAGTAAGATCCTGCGTACGCCACTGATTCTCAGCCTTTTGCATGCTTCTGCTGCACCCCTGCCCAAAACTTCAGATTCTCCAACTTTAAAATCAAAATGTTTCGAAGTATTTTTTGATCGGTGTTTCAACCTTCTAAACTGTTATAGATGATGTTTTGTTCTCAAGTGTGCGTTATGCCTTATTTTTTTTGTGCCTCATCGCAGTCACTTGAGTGATAGTGTCATCTGCCGCTGCTTTGTGACCATACTCTGTAGCATTCACTCCGTAATGAACCTGTCTGCACATCTGAATACCTCCTTTTATTCATTAATAATGACATCTAAAAAAACGCGGTGACACAGTTTGTTATCAGTGACAGAAGGCAGCCTCCGCCAAGGCCCTAATGCCGGTGTGCATGTACGTGCAGTAAGCTGGTTCGCTGCCCCTCCAGTCGACGTATAGGCTATAATAAGCACTCTTTATTCCGACCGTCACTTTTGCGAAGATGGTTCTCATAATCCTGTTCTTGGCTGTTGCCAGGCTAGCGTCGGAAGCCAAAGGTAATGACGGATTGTTAGCGAAGTTAAATCGAAAACGATATAGGAAGTAACCTGGAATTTGTACTGCACTTTATTTGTGCTTCAATTTGTTTTCTCTAGATGCAATTTTGGGAATATATTGACTCTGTTCTCTCTTATTTCCCTAATAACTGAACGAGCATTATAGCAGTTTAATTTATTTATAACCTATGAAAGGAACCTATTGGGTGTGTTTTTATTTTGTTCTGTTGTAAAATACATCGTTCGAGTGTCATATTTGAGTGTTCTGTATGTAGTTGTCATGCGCAAGCTACGGCAATGTTATCGCTTCTTTTTCTTGAGTAAAGTTATACAAAGTTACGGGGTCAGTACCTTAAATTCGAGTAACTTTGGAGTGCGCACATAGTCACATTTGTCTTTCATTCTTATTCGGTGGGACAAAGTGTGAGCAAGTACGACAGCCATGTAAGATTACGTAACTCCCGCCTTGTTATCACAAACCGATGACGCAGGTGGAGGAAAAAGCATAAACCAAGCAGAATTCTTAAAGATGAATACATCTGCCACGCATAAGAAGCACCGATCACAAACTTGCTTTTCATCTCCAGGTGCTAGAAAAAACTGAAATGTTGTGCAGCAATCACCACTTGCCATGATTATTCCTCTTGCAAGCAATAATATCACACTGTGTGGAAAACTATTGCTGTGTTCGCCGCTTTTCCGATTAATCCCTATTATTATTATAGGCGATTCTGTAATATGATAGTCTGCAGAGCTACAAGAAGATAATAGGAGTTCACTGTTCGATCATCTATCAAAAATTATCCTTCACGGCAAAAGCCCATTGTGCGAGACAAGGGCGACGAAGATGGTCCCTCGTGGGAGACTGACCAAACATCTGTATTATTTTACCTATAAACATTTCACTACCACTAATTTAAGCCCATGGCTAACGTTGGACGGCGAAGGGTTTTATTGTACGCTAATGATATTGTCCGATCGATCCGCGGCTTATGAATCATGTTACGAAAGAGATGATCTTTCTACAGTGTCTGTTTCTGAGTGAGTCAGCTAGTGCTCAGCGATTGCATCCACCAGCACTTCAGGACCGAAGCAACGTTAGCGAAAGAGCACTCATAAATCATGATTTCAGCATGTTAAGGAGGTTTCTCGAAGCTTAACAATTCCTTTGAAAAAATGTAGACGCACCGACCTTTTTTAGAGTGAGGGATGTGCAGCCAGCGTGCATCGCGGTGACATACATTTAGGTAAAGTATGTTTTGGAAACTTGAAATATATCTTAAAAACTGAATAGGTTTAAGCCACTTCATTGTGGTATTTTTGTTCCAAACGGCTCAAATTCCAGTGGACACATGTGGTGCGAGCCAAGCCAAAGGTGGACGAATTGTTGGAGGATGGAATGCCACTGAAGGGGAATTTCCCTGGCAGGTAAGCGCACTACAACTGCTATCGGGCGTTGTTCAAACGCCGTTCCAGTCGTCTGCATGTAGGATAAGGGGCTTCAATGGTTGCTTTACTGTTCAGAGTCTTGAGAACAGTATGCGCACTCTTCTTCATACCAGTGATTCTTTTGTGTCGAAATGGGAGGAGGCTGACCGACGAGATCTGCGCGGAATGAAAACAAAACCATAAGTTCATAGTAGTAAATTAATCATTCTACTTAACCTTCGAGGCAAAAACAAAATAAACAAAATATTCCAATGAAGGCAACTTCCATATCTCCTTCGCTGTTTTTTTTATATATTTATTTGGACATTATGAAGGAGTAAATTAGTGTAACATGCGCTCAGCTCCATGTAATACAGAAACCACGTTCATACATCTTAACTGAATTACTATGTCTCTCCTATTTTGTAAGGAAAGGCGTAAGTAAAGAATAACTATATAGTAACTGGTGAGTTAAAAAAGCTCAACGTAAGATTTCTTCATGGTTATTGAATTGTGATTTGTTCTTTAGCTAAATTGAGAGGTAATATGTATGCTTGGCACAACCATGTCTTGCCTTTCTTAAACATAAGAATCTCATTGCGTGGCGAGTCCCATCTTATCGCTCTACAGCTAATGACGGCTTTTTTATAGTCGTTAACCGATCAGAAAGCCAAAGAACGAAGCAAGAACCGTGATGATAACTAACAACGCCCTGCATTTCTAGAGCTGTCGGTGACAGTATTTTGGTGATCTCTCGTTGTACGAGTACATAGCGTAGGACTATAGAAAAGTAACATCTAAGTCAAACTGATCCTTCAGAAATAAGAGTTGTTCCAACTTGTCTCGCATTTCATAATGGCGTACGACGAATGAGTCGTGTCTTGTTAATAAAAGAAAACCCGGTAATATGTATACCCCGCTGTAGACACGACAATTGTGGGGACGAACTGAGTTACCGCGTGCTTATTTTTCTCTTTATTACGAGCAACTCACATTATGGACGCTTTCTTTTATTGTGTATGTGTAGTGAGGGGGGGGGGGGGGGGGGTGGAGGTGTTTATATCAACAAAACTAATACCCGGCAATCTGTCCCACTACAGGTGTCTATCCAGCAGAGGAAAACCAGGGATCATTTTTGTGGGGGATCTATCATCGAACCGGACATTGTTGTCACCGCTGCGCATTGTGTAGACGGGCACGTATATGCTGTGCTTGGTAAGAATAATGTTATGAGTTGTGTGCTTTCCTTTCTAGGAATGATCCATGGTATCTATTAGTCCAAGCTGGAATCTTGGACCTCAGAAACTCGACCGACTACACCCAGCTCCGCGATGTAAGCATCAAACCGTTAACAAATTACGGCATATTTTAGTGTGTTAATTAAGATTTGAGGTTCACTCGAGAAATCTTGTGCGACTGAGTGTCCCTTAACCACTCTGTTCAGCAATAGGTGAAGTTATTTTTGCTCTATACTCATTCTCACGTCAAAAACACAGCAAGTTTTAAACAGTAATAATGCGCTCCGCGAAGTATCTGCAAAGATATTTCGGAGAGGAGTGTATAACAACAGTGAATCATTCATATATATTGTAACAAAATGTTAATGAAGCAATGAGTAAAAACCTACTTTTATTGAGAAAACAAGATATATTCTGGTTTCTTAGCCTATCGCGGTACGACTTTGTGCAGCGTTGCCCACAGATGGTGCATTTTCTTCTTTTCTTTTTTTGGTAAAATTTGCAAAGAGCGAACTTACCTGAGGAAAAAGTAAACACAGAAAAAGGCTTAACTCCTATGGAAACGCAGCGAAGCCACCGGTCTTCAAACAACACGGCGCCATTTCGCACGGAAGACAAGAGATGGCGCAAGCGGTCGCGACGCCAACTGCCGCAAACGAACGAGCATACGACGCCGAGAGCCGGCGTCTCTAGCAGACAAGTAACTGCAGTTCCTTGTTGTTACCGCGCCTGTTTTTGTTTCTGAGACTGTCGCCGCCTGCGGAACGCGCGCCGCTTTTGAGTCGAAAATATCGTCTGCTGAAGACGCCGGCTTTCGGTGCCGTATACTCGTTCGTTGGCGGCGTTCCTTGCGCCATCTCTTGTCTCCCGTGTGAAACGGCGCCATGAAGACCGGTGGCGTCGCTGCGTTTCTATAGGAGCTGAGCCTTTTTTTTTTCTTTACGTTTTCCTCGGGTAAGTACGCTCTTCGCAAATTTTACCAAAAAAAATGCACTATCTGTGGGCAACGCTGCACAAAGTCGTAGCGCGATAGGTTAAGAAACCGAATTTTGCAGTCGATTTAAAGAGCCTGGCGTCTCCTTGAATCACCCTGTATATTAACGACCTTATAGTTGAATCATCTATTCAAGCCAGATTGTTTACAGACGATTGTATTATCTACACCAAAGTGAAGTCTGTTGCCAATCAAGCAAAGCTAAACGGCTATTCGTCTAAAATAAACTACAGTTGTGCAAAATGGCAAATGTCGCTAAATACACAAAAAACCGTATGTATGACCATAACTCATAAAAGTGAGCGTTTAGAGTTTAGCTACACACTCCAAGCTCTTTCCTTGACTAACGTGACTGAGTAGAATTATCTTGGTGTCACAATAACTCCAGACCTAAGATGGACAAACCACATTGATAATGTTATAGTAAAGCTAATAAAAAGGCTGGGATTTATGCGGCGCACCCTCAAACTTGTCTCACAAGAGACTAAGCTGATTGCGTACAAGATGTTAGTTGGCCCCATGTTAGATTATGCATGCGAAGTCTGTGACCCGTATGTGAAAAAAACTGCAGTTAAAACTGAAAAGTGTACAGCGACGCGCATTGCGCTTGATTTACTCCCGTTACCGAAGACAGGATTCGGTTTCCCCCCTTCATGAGAGAGCCGGTTTACCACGGCTTCAACTCCGCAGAAAAAAAGAAAAAAAAATTAAAGCTTTGTTTACAGTATTATCAATAATTTGGTTCTTGTTAACAAGCATCGGTATATAGACGAAGACACGTCACGAGTAACCAGGAATAAGCATGGACGGCGTGTGAAAAGAAGAAGGTTTAATAATTCATGTTTTAGAAACTCGTTTGTTTTTTTTTTGTTTTTTTTTTGGGGGGGGGGGGTTCTTTTTTTTGCAGACAGCCCGGTATTGGAACCAGTTACCAGAAAGTGTTATTGATGCACGCGGCCGGTTAGAGTTTCCATCGTCTATTTCTTAACGCTTTGTCGCGCCTCAGGCTGTTTGTTGGGTTACTATTATTTTAATGGCCGTTGCTTTTATTGTGCTACTGTTTCTCTTGTGATTGTGTCGGTGCAGGACAGCTCAGACTGTGATTGTTGGGCTGTTTATTGTGTCGCACCCCTATCTTGGTCCCGTAAGCAACTGATAGTATGTTTAAATAAATTAGAAATAAAACAATAAACAGTATGACAGTATAGTATCCCTTATCGCTGAGAACGTCAGGCAAATTCTACAGCTGGGAGTGTCATTCACTCAACGATCGCAATAAGGTTCGTTGTTTGAACCTTCTGGAATCGTGTACGGATCGAATGTAAACCCGGAGGTTGCCAGCACGGGGATCCATGGAACCCATTGTCAACTTCGAACTTTTGAAGCAGAAAAAAAGAAAAAGGGGGAATCTCAGATTTACTAGCTCTTCTTGAAGCACAACATTGCCGTTAATTCGAGAGCGTCAGTAGAACGACTCTTCAGGGTCGCATGAGATATTGAGGAGTTTCAGCGTATATGGGGGGTGCTCCTATCGACCCAACATGGCGGAGAAGAGGGGGATAGATTTGCGACGCCCGTAGACCGGTAGGGTATAAATTAAACAAAGCGTGTCGTTCTCCGTTTGTTGCCGTGTGCGAGACGATCACCGCTTCAATTAAGACCTACCGTGATGCTACAAATGAAGTGTTCAGGCCAGTCGAAGGCAAGAAATTTTGCCAGAGTCAAGATATGTGTGCAAGTGTTCGACGTGAGTTCTCACGCCGGTGCAACTGTCATCAAGTTGAACCGAATGTACGCGGGTCCAAAGAAAGGTACAGTACATATCAACAATGTTCGCACGTTGAAACTATGACGCGTACTTTATCTAAAACTAAAAGTATCGGCCTGCGGCTACAAACATTTTCGCTGACGTTGCTTAGATGATGTAACCATTCAGCCCTCGCATTAAACGGTGTTGCAAACTCTTCAGTTGTTCTAGTTAATTGTGCTAAAAAGCGGTTTGATGGAAAGTATGACAGCTACAGCATAGAAGGGACGATTGGGGTTTTTATCCTGCTTTCTATGTATCGAAACATCGGTATCCTTGGTGTTATATTGAGATCAGCTGGTCGCCCATCGTCCTGTGTTTACGCATAATGTAAACAAGCCCCGGAAGCGCCAATCTCAATTCGATGTGCTTGTGCATTCCTACAAGCCCCCTTTTGGCTCTTGTAGAAAGCTTTAGTGTAATAGCGGTTTGATGGTTGGCTGGTTGGTCGTTCGATTGGTCGTTCGATTGGTTGATTGGTCGTTCGAGTTGTACGTGCCGCGGTGATATCAGCTGTGTGTGATCTGCTGACAAACAAGTCTGTTTTGAATGCCAGAAGAAGAACAGAGGTAAAGCTTTTTTAACTCTTTTGTTTTTACAAAACAGGGCAAGGCTTCTAAAACAAAAGCAACCTAAGCTGATATTTGAGTGTGCTCAAGAATGAATGGCAAAAGGTGCTTATGCTAAGTGGTAGATGTACACAGTTGATTTTCGTTTTGCCTCTGCATTGTAAATTGGAAGATATCTATCAGCAGAAGACATGTCTCCTTTTGTCAATGTCTTTTATTAGGACAAAAATAGGTTTTCATACAAAACTGAAGAGTTCGCAACACCATTTAATGCGAGGCCTGAATGGTTACATCATCTAAGCAACATCAATGAAAATGTTTGTAGCCGCAGACCGACAAATTTAGGTTTAGATAAAGTATGCGTCATAGTTCCAGCCTCAAACGTGCAAACACTGTTGATATGTATTCTTCTTGATGACAACTGCACCAACGTGAGAGAGCCCACGTTGTCGAACACTTGCACACATATCTTGGCTCTGGTATGGCAAGATTTCTCGCTTGAAGTAAAGATCATCTCGCTACGACTAGCTACGACCACTCACCGCAGCGATGCTGGCGTCAAAAGGGCGCAACGCAGTCAGTCGCCCTCACCCGGCGCTGCTCGTTTGGCATTCACGGCTTTCCGCCCAGGTGCTTCGTTTGTACTTGGCACCAAGTGTTATTTTCTGTGCTTGTGTGTGTGCTCAGTGGCTGGATATGGGCCTCAAGAGCAGTTATTCAGGCCCAACAGCGTTCGCCGAAGAACTTCTGAAGAAAATGCCACCCAGAAAAAAAAGCACGAAGACACAACGCACCAGCTTGGCCGACTATGCACTGAGCGCGGAAATCAGGTCCTGCGGATTATTCACCAAATGCAAACTATCTAAACAAAACAAAAACATTTTTTGTCTCAAATTGGCTTCTGCTGACTATACGCCTGGGACACTGGTGCCTGTTATTATGCATTTTATATTCACTGCTGTTCGTTGTGGCTTGAGACTGCCTTCCTGTAATGATGCAGAGGGGTCAACTGAACCTGGAAATAAACATATCTAAGCACACCTAGATGCGATGTCCCTTGAAGCCAGATGGTCAGGGAAAAGGTGTGGCATTACCTAAATTGCCAACAGCACACCAATGGTCACAATCAGAACTCACCGAGTCAATGGGCAGTTTTCCACCGCAATATTTATTGCCGTGTAATCACCAATTTGGTCCATTAAAAACCTTGAGGCTGTAGCCTATGGCACACCCATTCTGGATCTGCAAAGCTTATGCAGTAGACATGCATCATCACATGAGCATGTCTCTTATCAATCTTAAACGTAAAACGCTAGTTATGCAGCGAAATTCCCATATCATCACATTTTTAGCAAACTGAATGGTCCCACCTGTTACACTTTTAGCTTTGGAAGTTAACCAATTCACAATATCACCAGTGGCATACATCGTGCCAAGCATTAGTGCCGCATGTGGCAGCAAAATGTTTTAACTAGGTAAGCAAACCTAATCGATCGTGTTGATTAAAGCACCTGGATAGGGGAGAAATTATCAATCAAAAAAGGTCACTCGAAAGGAAAGTTCTCTCGCTGAACGAACACGACTTTTTATTGGGCGTTCCGCAATGTAAGGCTCACTGTGTGATCGGTACAGAAGCATTTGCTTAGTAGTCGGTCGTGCGTGATAAAAACAACAAAAACAAAGGTGGATTAGAAACGCGATAGATTCGCCTTTGCACGGAGTACTTACATTTAAAATCGTGTCAACATAAACCGACTATGGCCCACCTTGCTAGCAGCAATCTTAAAATTTATCCGTGTAGTCGTCACACCCGTGCACCAACCGAAAGCGTCGCTGCAAGCCTCCGCCGTCAACTTTGAGTCACTGTTGAGTATGAAGAACTGCTCTATGAGGTCCATATCTAGCCACTGAGCACATACACAAGCACAGGAAATAATACGCTGTTCCAAGTACAAACAAAGAACCCCGGGCGGAAAGCCCTGAATGCCAAACCATCTGCGTTGGGCGACGGCGACTGACTGCGTAGTACACAGGTTGCGCTCTTTCGACGCCTGCATCGCTGCGGCGGGTGGTCGTAGCTAGTCGTAGTAGATCGTGTCACCTCTGTTGCTCCTACCGGAACACTAGAGCCGCGTAACATTATTGCTGCCGAAGTTTATAAGTCTACGTTCGCGGCCAACAAATCTACACAAAGCCAACGCCCAGCGAGCCTATCCCCTTCTTTCTCTTTCGGCGACCGGCCGCCTGGGCGGTGGCACCGTCGCTGAAACTCCTCAATATTCTCAAAGTAGCGGGGGAACCTAACTGATGAAAAGTTCGAGAGTCAACTACTGCTTAAGTGGAACGACTACGGAAGAAAAAGGAAACAATAAACCATGAAACCAAATCAGTTCTGTAATGACAGAGGACGACCAGGAAGAGAAGTAGAACGTCTCAAACGCAGCTAAACCTTTTTTGAGGTAAGAACCCTTCATATAGGGTTGAAAAAGAAGGAAGGAAAGGGAGCCCTTCTTCACATCACCTCTCTCTACAAAGGGTACGACACCAACTCTCTCCACTAAAGACACGACATCGGGCCTCTAACATTGGGGTCGTCCTCTGTCATTACCGCAGTCTCGGGTTTTTCACTAAAATGTTTAATATACACCAGCTCACTTGCGCCCTTACATTCTGCTCAGTTCTGTATTTGGTCGTCAAAGTTAGGAGAAAGGAACTCGCTACTTTTGAGCTAAAGTTAACGCCTTCCTTTTGAGAATCGGTAACAAATAACGTATTCAGTTTCTTTTTGAGGAAGTAACGAGCAATGGCATTTAGTTTCTTTTTGGGGGTAACGTATACACGACTGCTAGCAATATATTACTAAGTTTACTATGGGAACTTGGTGTGGGTCTCGATACATGATGTTTATAAAGGAACTAATCACGAAAGACTCCAATGCGAATTATACGATTGTAACAAAAATTAATCGACCTTTTTCGTCATTGCCCCCAGGTGGAACAAATTGTCGTCCACGAGTCGTTTGAGATTGCAGACTATTCTAACGATATAGCTCTGCTCAAGTTGACTGTCCCTTTTGACTTTGCCACGACCAGTGAGCGGATCGGCACCATCTGTCTTCCCGCCAAGGATCGCCCGTTGAAGGGCCACGTAATAGTCACCGGCTGGGGTTACACATTACACGGTAATGGAGGCTTGAGTATGTTAGAGGTGTTGAATTGGTGCGTGTTGAGGCAGTTCTGAGGTCAGTTTTAGCACCTTCATAACAACGAACTAATTTCTTTTTTTTTATTTTTTTGTTTATGCTTAAGACGTTATTTTAAATTTTGCAAACACGGGAGTGGGAGGTGGACGGTTTTTACACTTAACGACTTCCGAGTTTCACAATTGCGCGAGTGGAAAATTTATTGATGTAAAATTATAGTTGTTCATGCAAACATAGCCTTTGACAGCATAACGAAAACCGGGGCGTGACGTATCATGATAACGTTTCGTGCTCGCCAACTTTGTAATTTTCCCGCGCCCTCCAGTAAGGTGATGTTGTCTAATTGGTAAACCAAGCACCCTCCCCCCCCCCCCCCCCAAAAAAAAAAGCATTGTGAGAGTACTTTTCTTAATTTTTTTGCTGGCGTGACTTTAACTAGCCTTCATTTTACAACACCAAACTAACTGCAACTCACTGGGAAGGAGCCGTGATGCGCCTATATATTGTCATATTACACAGCGGTAGTTCCTCTGAGCCTCTCAAACCAAGGTGGCAACTTTGATAAAGTTTCCACCTTGGTTTCGGCAGCCGGTGTCCCATGAGCACTTGTGTCGTAGCTCGACCACTCGCCGCACGAACTCTGCTCCCTCGACAGGTTTCCCGTTAAACCACGCAGTAACACGGTTATGGTCAGCAAGCCGGACGAGGACAGGCAGCTAGCCTATGTGCAAATCCGATCTTTTTTTATCAGATGTAAGACGCACGAGTGTACGGCTCACATGGCCACTCCAGGTGACCCGATGCGAATAGACGTACTGAAGGCCCTCTGTTCCGATGGTACCGAGGATGCGGAATTCATCTTGCTCAGCTGCAAAAAGCACAATCCGCAATGGCAGAAACTAGCAGCGCGACGCATGGGCAAGTCACGACCACTAAGGGTTGCTTTCTTCTATTTTTGCATAGATAGGATCGAGGCGTGCGTCAACTGTAGACAAACGGGTCACCGTGCCGACGTGTGTCCGATGCCACCCCAGGGCAGGTGCCACTGCTCCGGAGCCCAGCACCCGTCGCCAAACGAAAATGGCTCGCACTATGACTGGCAGTCTCTGTGCGCCATCTGCGGGGGCAGGCACATCACAGGCTCTAAATAATGCTCACATTGCTATGTTCGCTGCCCAGGGGGTCGCAGACCGGCGCCGGCTGAACCTGAGAAAAAACCACGGCGGTACTGCAAGTCCCGCTCGCGAGACTGCGATAGCAAACAGCCACGTTCCCGAGAACGCAGCCACTCGGTCCCTTTCCCTCCCCTCGAGGGCAGAGACCGAAGCGCTTCCAAGAATCGAAGTGTCTCGAAGAATCGCAAGCCCAAGGAAGACAGGACGGCGTGGGCGACTGTAGCTACGGCCGGTGCTGAGTCCGCGCTGATCATGGAACTCAGGCGCCAGAACTCCAACCTTGAACTACAATTAATGCAAGCCTTCGTCTCGAAGCCGACCACTTCCGCGCAGAACAAGCTTCTGTGGCCCTCGCGCCATCCGCCCCCAACATCCAGGATACACCGCTTACCCGCTAACGTCACCTGTATACGTAGCACCGGAACCGGTGCTACGTGGACAGAAATCGACATCGAAATAGACGATGGCACCTGTAGAGTGGTCAGCTCTGCAACCGTCCTCACCTTCGAACAGCGACTGGAAGCTCGTCAGGAAGCATTCGCATAACGCATGGAAACCCATCACACCGCTCTCGAACAGACAATCAAGGAAATCGGGCACTCTCAGCAGCAGATGCAGCAACAGATGCTCCAACTGCGAATACCGCAGATCCTCCAAGCCCTCCCGCTTATCACGAACAGCTACGCAAATTCCAGCTGCAACATGTCTAGACCGCGGCGGCGGCAGCAGCAGCACCTGCGAATGTGGCAGTTGAACTGCAGGGGTCTCGATCGCAAGAGGGGAAGCCTGCAGTTCCACATTCGCAACGCCGAGTACATGCCTGATGTTCTCGCCTTTCAAGAATCACACGATTGTGTCAATTTGTCGGTTACATTCACTTCGAGGTCTACGTCAAGGCAGCAGCGAGAGGGCCGCGCGCATCGAAACTTGTTTACACTTTCGTCCGACGAGGCACACCTACAATCAAACACAAATCTGTAGTTGGCAACGTGCCTCACATCCTGCTCGAACCCTGCCCAGAAGCAAGCAACAGCGCCGCGTCTCTCTACTCAACGTTTACCGCCCTCCGGGGGATCAGTCGAGGCCACGGCAAAGGTCCTCGCACAAGTCCTCTAGGTCGCCGAAGACTCCCCCCTGCTCGTCTTGGGTGACTTCAACGCCAACCACGCCGTATGGAGGCATTTACACACTCTACCTAAGGCCGTGTTTATCTAGGGCTGTGTAGGCGAGCACGACTACACCTTGAAATATTTCCCCTATCCCACTCACATTGGGAACAGCGTCTCCAGGAATACGTCGCCGAACCTCTTTATGACAAGGATGATTTGTGAAGTGTCATGGACGAACACCAGGATCTCTCTCGGCAGCGTCCACCACGTTCTGGAGATGCTCGTGCCGGTCGAGGGAATATGGGCCCCCTCAAAACGCAAAGTCCTGGTCGCGGAGTGGGACGCTTTTCGCCGCAACAGGATTGCGTCGGCCCCGACCACCATCAAAGACCTCTGCGGCTGAACCGACGCAGAGCTGGTGACCGTCGCAGAGTTGTTGACCGTGGCGAGAGAGACGCTACCTCGACCACGGCGGTCACTGACTCCAAACTCAGGTACATGCGTCAAGCTCACCGCAGTCTTCAGGCCAGATGGCAAGCACAGGCGAGAAGCCGAAAGCTCCGCGGACGCATAGCTCGGCTTGAACGAGACATCGAGATTTATGCGAACCAGCTAGATCGGCAGAAGTGGGGTCAGGTGTGGGACGGACTCAACGGCAACCTCCATCGCAAGGACACCTGGTCCCTGCTGAGACACTTGAGGGATCCCACGACCACCAAGCCCCGCAGCGGACCTACCTCTCCAAGGTCTTTCACTCACACTAGGGCAGTAAGCGGACCACATGGAGGAACACCGTAACAGCTACCTGTCAGGCCAGTCTGGTGACCCCTTCGGCATCTGGTGACCAGTTCATCTAATCTGGGGACCAGTTCGGCCAATCTGGTGACCAGTTCAGTCAATCTGGTGACCAGCTCGGCCAATCTGGGGACCAGTTTGGCCAATCTGGTGACCAGTTAGACGAATATGGTGACCAGTCAGGCCAATCTGGTGACCAGTTAGATCAATATGGTTACCAGACAGACCAGTTTGGCTACCAGTTGCACCAGTTTGATTTCCTGTTAGACCAGTCTGACCAGTCCAAATGCCAGTCTGACCACTATGATTTTCAAATTGGTCTTTCCAATAGGGTACTGTTCAACTTTGC
The DNA here is from genome assembly GCF_016920785.2 of Ixodes scapularis. Taxonomy (NCBI): domain Eukaryota; kingdom Metazoa; phylum Arthropoda; class Arachnida; order Ixodida; family Ixodidae; genus Ixodes; species Ixodes scapularis. The sequence goes on from NW_024609835.1 coordinate 83,211,094, forward strand.
AATCGTGGACCTGCCAGAAAAGCTGGGCGTAATCTTCGGCCTACATCTTTCGCTCTACATAGATGGTGTCACTCTTTGGACTGAGGGTCACGTATTACAAGTGAAATGCGTGCTCCACACGGCCGCTGATGTCGTAGTGGACTTTGCCAGATCCGTCGGCCTGAAGTGCTCCCACGCCAAGTCGGAACCCTTTGTGAAGAGGGGCTACCACGAGCGCATTTTCTAGTATAAAGTCCAAGTCCTGGTCAACGGCAATCACATCTCTGAAAGCGATTCGGTCAGAGTCTCGGCATGCACCTCAGGAAGGATCTGTCAACGCAGACGCCATCCTTTGATTTGGCAAGACGGCCAAGGGGACGGCGCGTCTCATGAGATGCATCGCCAACATGCGAGGCGGAGTCAAGGACGGCGACGTATGCCGCATAGTGCACGCGTTCGTCGTTAGCCGCGCCCTTTACACGGTACCCTACATGCGACTCACAACCACCGACAAGAAGAAGATCGATTCTATCATTAAGTGTACAACCTGGCCCTCGGACCCTCACTGGCCACGCCTGCGGACCGCCTTATGCACCTCGGAATACGAAACATGGTGTCCGAACTCGTCGAGGTGCACCGGAGCTCTTAAATCGTGCGTCTCTTCAAGATGCCTACCAGGCGCGCCGTCCTAGCCAGACTGGGAATTGAGCCAGAACCTTTGCGAGAGGCATCGGTCGACGTTCCGAAGACGATTAAGAAAATGTCGGAAGTCCGCCCGGTACCGCGGAATATGCACCCACAACAAGGAGGGGGAAAGGCCTCAACGAGCACCATCGTAACAGCTCCAGCGCCCTCCACGTGGACGCCACGCCATACCCGGGCGGCGCATCTTGTAACGCTTGTTTCACGATCGCCGTGGTAAAGAGCGACGTCTCCACGGTCGCCCAGGCATCCGTGACCACCAAAGCAACCGCAGTGGCGGAAGAGGCGGCCGTTGCACTGGCCTGGTCCACGCGGGCTCCCTCTCAATGACGATCACCAGCGCAACTTCGCCAGAGGTAGGCCGTGCGTGGTAACTGAACGCATGCTTCGATTCTTAAAGCCGGGCTCCGACCGCACCAGACAGCGTCTACGGGGGGGTCTTCATTCACTCGACTTATGAGGGGAACGAAGCGGCACACGCATTGGGAACTCGAGCAACATCCCTCCGACTGCCAGCCAGCACGCTGCCGAGTTCCCTTAGCGGCGTCGACAAAGCGGGGTACCACCACCTTTCGATGTCCAAGCACTGTCTGACACTGTTTCAAAACATCTTGCAACACTACCGCTTAGAGCACAGAGTGTATCGACCACCCGACAGAAGTCTCCCAACTTGCAGTCCCTGAGGTGGAAACAGCTGCAGACGAATACCCTCCCCTGCCCGGCCTTCCTGCGGCATATCTGTTCCACCGTCTTCGGCGTGAGGTGCGCCCGCTGCACGCCACCAGGCCCCGCGGACGGGGGAACTAGCCCGACCAAGGCTGCCATAACACACTTGTTTTGGGGGTACCCCTTGGACCTTCTCTCATTTACTCTACGGGACTTCGTCGTCCACATCCAAGAAGGCAATGCGGACCCGCTTGATCCTTCTTGGACCGTGCTTCTCCGAAGCTCGGACCCAAGCATCCAAGCCGAAGTGGTCTATCGAGTGGATAAGATCGCGACGTAAACCACGAAGACCCTACAAAAAGCAAACGAGCGTCCAAAGTTCGACCCGGCGCGAGGATCCGTGCACGAGCATCCCTTTCAGAACTGAGAGCTACCTCGCATGCATTCCCTCTCTTTTTAGTAACACAACTTTACCTTTACTGCGGAGCTGTTGAGGGCTGTTCCCCCAGTATCATGTCAGTCAGCAAACAAATGATGACACTAAACTCTGGACAGCTACCACCATTTATAAGCGACGGCGGCAACCAGACAACCGGATTGCCGGTTGTCTGGTTGCCACTGTCGCTTAGAGATGGCCGACAACCTCTCCGGTCTTTCCACTGTGGCTTGCCGACTTGCGGCCGGCTATTGCTTCATTCCCACCGCAGTAAAATTCCACTGGTCTTCCTTCGTGACTAGAGGGAAAAGTCTAAGAATCTTTTTTCTCACTATTTTTTTTAGGAAGCCGCGGTAGGTTAGCGCTTACCCTGCCACTCCCTGTTTTAAGTTCAAATAAAGTTGTTTCTCTCTCTTTCTCGCTATTTTAAGGCACCAAAAAGGCTTCTGAATCAGTGGCGGTTTGTGCGAGTGATGGAAATTCCAAAGTGATGGAAATTCCAACGCGATATTGTTTCTTATTCTCATCAAACAAAAATTGAAAGCTATTGGCCCGTTGCTCTCAAGTTTTGAGCAGCCCTCCAGGCGAGAAAAATATAATATTTGTCGCTTGGCGCTTCGACCATGCATCATGGCGATTCACCAATATATATATATATATATAGAGAGAGAGAGAGAGAGGGACGGAGGGAGTGAGAGATACACTCTGTTTTATTATATGTGCCAGCTTAGCGAGGCTACAAGAGTGAGCTCCGACCTTTCAGTGTCCCTGCCAAGCACGCGCGCACGTGCAGTGCGAGCATCATTCAGGGGAACATGCTTTTGCGAGTAGCTTCGGCTTTACTATCACGTGAAGTGAAACATACACGCTCGCGCCGCTTTTATGGTCGTATCGCGTGGATGGTGCAGCCAGCAAAACATGGTCGCGTCTTGCATAAAGTCCTTCTGTCCTGGGAAAAGTGGCGCCGTAAATTGTTGCGCAAAGGCTCGAGACACGTGCCACCCGTAATTTCTGGGAAGAACATGGCGTCTGAAGTCTAGCTTAGTGCTGCCCTGTGCCGCCATGACCTTCGCAAGGGCCGCACGTTGCACGTGCCTCGTGCATCGACGCACCTTGCGCTACTTTTAAAACATGAAGAAGTTTTATTCTTGCAGACCTTCTCGCGCCTCCCGTCCGGGAGTGACGAGTCTATACACCATTCCAACAGTTACATATACTCAGCCCAGCCTGGGATGTCCTCCGCCCTGCACACTCATGTTCGTCGCCTCGAAAATATCAAATCACGCGACATACGCACGAAAACTGAAAATAAAACCGGCCAGGAGCGCTTCCCTTTAAAAGGTCAATAGACCTTTCAAAAAAAGAGCGTGTGGCCGGTGCCATTTTGAGTGTTCGTGCGTATGGCGCGTGCTTTGCTCACTTTACGAAGCGACGAACACGCACGTGCTGGGCTGTTAAGATTGCACGCTCACCTGTGATATTATAAACATTGGAAATACTTAGGGGGCGTTCATAGGACGCCATCTGGTTCAACATTGTTCGCACCACGTGCTCAGAACTAGCTCTCATTCAACGTTTTCGAAGAACAACGGTTGTGTTTGTATGGAATGAACGTTGAACGTACGTAGTCGTGCATTCCTAGCAGGCAGTGAAGACAAAGTTATGGATACGCGTGCGCTCGCCGAACCTGAGGACCAATCAAACTCAGCACGCGGCGTGGAGTACGAATCTTTTGAAACACCAGGTAAATTGTCCTCAGGCATCGTTTTGAGAATTCGCTGCAAACAACGTCCAACAAAATGGCGTCCAGTGAATACCGACAACACTAATACTATCTGTGCTTTTGAGTTAACTGGCCAAGGCCAGGGGGACATAATATAGGTGATAATCATCATGATAAGTTGCTGAATTGACTAATATTCGTTCGTGAACTTCTTAGTTATTGAAGATAAAGATGTGGTTTCAATCCGACACTTGCTGAGCGTCATCGAAAACCACTAACTAATTAATTTGAGAAAAAGTTGGGTCGCACGGGTAACGCGGCGGTGCGCTAAAGCCACCACTTCCGCAACAGGCGCAAGGCTACTGGTGCGGAAATACGGTCGAGCTCTTTTTCCGTCTCTTACCATCCGCGGCTTCGCACCATCAGAATTGCGCCCATTGAACGACTAGAAACTTTAGCGCACTACCGCGTTTCACACGCGCCCCAATTTTTTTTTTGTGTGTTTTTAATTTACTTATATAGTGGCTTTTAATAACGCTCAGCAAGTTTTTAATTAAAACCATATGTTCAGTTTTACTAATTTCAAATATAATTAGCAAGTTGTACTTAATGATTCGACTTATCGTGACCGATTAGCCCCCTGTTTTATGTCCCCCTCGCTGCATGTCTCGCCCTCACAAACCGCGTTAGCGAAGCTTTCACAATTTGTTTTGCTTATTTTAATTTATTAAATCAAAATAAACAAAAACACTAGCAGTTATGTTTTTTTTATATATATAAATCATCTCTTTGCTGGAATTACATAGGACTCTAAACATAACTCACAAAGCAAATTAGTTTTTTTTTTTTTTTTTTTTTTTTTTTTCAGAAATAAAAGGGGAGGCGGCAAGTGTCGCTTGCGTGTGACTTGGGCAGAGAGCTGAAGTTCTGAGAAGCGATACGTTCTTATTCAGCAGTGTGTGTTGTCGTAGTAGAGCAAAATCTGCTTTGTATTTTTTTTTCTGATTTTTTTCTGTTTTTTTGTTTCTTTTAATTTTGACAAATGCAGAATTTCCTCGGATACCACTATATTACCTAAGCTATGCAAACTCACAAAGGTATGAATGCGCGTAGCAGATATTTTTAAGAGAATTCTTAACCGCGTGCGCTTGGAGACCGAAAGACACAATCCTATTTAGTGATGCTGAAAACTTCGCTGCTGGCCGCATTAGGGCCATAGTTGCTTGCAAGAACTATTTCTATATCATGCGATTGCTCACGCGTTTTTTTATCAAGCTGACTGCTCCGGCTGCTCCGGCTGGTATGGTTTATGCCATTTAAATGTTTTATTTACATCGACTTCCAGCTTTGCCTTGATGAAGTTCTATAATACTGTTTGTCATCCAAAATTTCTGCTTTTTTGTGCATGTGTGTGTCACATTGGCAGCGTTCTTTCAGGAGGTGTTTGACGTAGACCCATACGCTTTTAGGTTCGTTTTGATGTATACTAAATGCAATAATTAAATATTTTTCACTTACTTTTGATTTTTTATTTGTTTATTTCTTGTGCCAGAACTAAATTTTACTTTAGTGAATAAGAGTGTCGGTCAAGCTGTTGTTGAACAGCAATCAAATAAGCAAAACAAACACGTCACACCTTGAGAATCCGCTCTCCATGGCGTTTTTTTTTTTTTTTTTGACCAATTCGGTTGTTTGTTGTTCACTGTCATATATCGCTCGCCTTTCTATTGTTTCATGAGACGCAGCCTTCCTTTCTTGCTGGAACACAATAAAAATAATTTTCGGCATTCATAAAACGCTGATTTTTCAGACGCATTCCTTACTGCAGGTACAAATCTGGCGATTGAGAACTTAAAAATAAAGCAAAGACGAACAGTCTTTCAGGTTGCAAGTCAACAATGAGTGAACGCACAATATCCTTCGATGGTTCCCAGAGTCTGGTATTTCCTTAACTGGTGAAGGTATTTGGGGGTCCTTGGTTTCCACGAATCTATTCCTATCTCCCGAAAGTTAGACCGAGCTGTATCGAAAAGCGTGATTGCTGCTTCCACAGTTTCCTGCAGATCATGAAGGTCTACGAAATGCTTCAGCAGCTGCAAAATGCTGTTTCATGAAGCAGATTCTTAAACTAGTATCGATAGCCTTTGGGTAGAATTAAATATAAGGTTGAATTAATGGAAACGTTCAGCCAGCTCCGCCTTTTCCTTAGCAGGCATGTCTCACTTTTTTTTTTCTTTTCGCTAATTGTGTTTAGTATAAAAGCCAACAATATATTCTGAGGGACTTTTTTTCTGGATTTAAAGGAAGATCTAATCTTGAGCGTTCTTATTTTAGATGGACTCCTTTCTCCGCAACTGCGCGCTGTATCAGTTCCTGTAAAAACATCAACTCCCATTTGTGACACTGCATCTCTGTTCCGCTACGATCCGACCACCCAGTTCTGCGCCGGAAGCCTCGAAAAGGACGCGTGCAAGGTGAGAGACGTCTAGCAGGTTCAGGCTTGGCTCGCGTGAATTCCAGTAGTATAGGGTTCTTAAAGCACCCTTGAATAAAATATCAAACTCCCAACTGAGAACGAGGACGGTTTGTCCTTCGTATAATCGACGGGCTTCAGAGGCATATCTGACTCAAGCAAGCACATCTGGTTGATTCAAGGTAAACCTTTAGATGAGTTTTTGAAGGGACGATGCAACTATTCTTGTACTTTGCGCAAATACCGGTTAAAGCGAATTTTTGGCGTTAATGACCTATCAAACACGCGTTCGTTTTTCACCCCACGAAATAGAAGTTCCAGAAAAAAAATGAAAAAAAAATGAGCACCGTTCACCCTCTCAACTTGCAGCCAGAACAAGCGGCCACGTGATCTTGAGCCGATTATATGTCGCCAATGTTGATCATAGCCACGCGCTGGGGTTGGCAGAGCACAGAACACTCGCTGAGTTCCAGACATTGTTATGGCTCGGCTATTGTCGTCGTTGCAGCGATTGGACACGGTCCACTACCCGAATGCATGTCGGGGCATCGATTGTCACGAGCCAAGATTGAATGCGTACGTAGTATTCGCGTCCACTGTGGAAGCAGCATTTGAATATCGTCACCGCAAATTTCGATGACGCATTCCCGGGGTTCGTACTGTTGCCATTGCCCCCACAGCTCCGTCATCAAATTTCGCGAAGGAGCAAAAGGCGGCTTTGGAAGGAGAGACTGAATGAAAAGCTCCGCTTTCATTCTTTGAATTCCGCCACGACGAAGACGCTTCTTGATCTGTGGTATTGCGTTCGAGTAATCTTGGGTCCCACTGGTGCCAGGAAGCTGGTGTAAAGTAAGAAATATTCCTCCCCAAATTCGTTGCACAGCCCCTTTAAGTGAAATTAAGGCCTTTTAAGTAACGCGTTAGTCATAAATTAACTTCGACATATTGGTAACATTATGCGGAGGGTGACCCAACTGGATTGATGAACTGGATATACGTAGAGCATATTTTTTCTAAAATGCACACATGAACCTATTGTATTTGATAGCCTAGGTAAGACATATCGCAAATACACTGGCCGGGTTTTTTGCTTTTTTATTTCTCAAATTAATATCCTAATGAAAACTACACGGAGGATGGCATGAGTTCATCTCGGCTAGCAACGTAGTCGGTATAACTCGCAATTTTTCATTACCTTGTGTGAGTACACTGCAAACAAAGCACCGATGTAGCGTTTGTATATAGGGTGACTCCGGCGGTACAGCCCTGCAGAAGGAAGGCGATTCATCTGTCCTTGTCGGCGTGATCTCTTTCGGCGAGAACTGTGGCGTGGATCCAGGCATCTACGTTAGGGTGACTGCCTACACTGACTGGATTCGAGAGAACATTGTCAAGCTACGGTCCTCAGCGCCCAATCTGTCTCCAAGATAAATCAATACATATTCCTAAATATATGGCTGAAAATAAATCGATGAAAAGTACAAAAGCTGCTGCGTCCATTATCCATGGCCGCCTTATCTTGGGAATTATCTTTGAGCATACTTTGTACACAAGTACTGCGCCAGCGCTCGGCGTAAACTCGGGCCAAATCGCATACTTTGTGCAAGAAGCGCAGCCCAAAATATGGTCCCCTCCAGTGTTAATAGATGGTCGTACGAAAAAAGTCTGTTAATAAATTCTGCTTTATGTCTTGTCTATGCAGAGTCCAAAGGTGCCAGACAGTACACAGCGTTGAAACGCACCTAGCTCGGTCGCATATTTGCAAGTGATAAACAGGGGAAGAAACGTTCCCAGCTGTAAAAGTGAATTTATTCGTGACATTTGTTTTTCGTTTAAATTATTGCGTACGTTGGTATTGGTGTAATAAAATATATTTTTGGATAATCACTCGTAAATTGAAGCGAGGCAGCGGAGTAAGGAGCCACCAGCTCCAAAGCGTTCCAAAGCGCTTTAGTTGAGCCACGACCTCAAGCATCGCCCGGGTTTTAGAGGTTTGTGTTCCTATTACGTTGTAAATATCCCGGCCTTTTAACACAACTTGTGAGTCGTTCTTTCTCAATTTCGATAAGCGAGCAGTGACGCTTGCCACATTTTTTTATTGTTTTTATTTGTCAAAGGCTGTAAACACTATTGCCGTGTGTGTGTTTGAGTTGCGCTCAGACAAGCGAAAAAGGCTCACAAGTAAAGAGCGATCAATATCATCACTTCACCTATCGAGATTAGAGGTCTGAAGCCCACAAGTCTGGCTCTCAGTTGATCTTTCGCTGATATTCTACAACTTTCCAGTACAATTTGGAACTTTATCGCATTTTCTTTTACGGAATGTTCTCGTTAATATAACCTCTACCAATGTAGCCACGGCTGATGCCACCCAGTGAGTCGTTTTTCCACCATCATTCCAGGACGTACGGTGCCCTTTTTGTTTTAGTTGGAGGCACATGTTCGCCCTATAAAACACTAATATTAAGTTTTTAAAGATTGATATTTTTGTTTTATTCGTGAAAATGATTCTGTAAATTTCCTAAGCACACTCAAAATGTTGTTCGTTTACGAAGGTTCTCACTGAACAGCCTCCACATCTCTCCATTGTTCTGTCTTTAAATGATAGAGACCTCGCACACCGAACTCCAGGGCGAATTGGATAAATTTTACAAATTGACCCAAAAGATTGCGGTCTCTTAACTCTCGATAAAGCTGTACCTGAAAACGGAAATTATTGTTTTAAGCTAAGTAAACTGTACTTTAGAACTTCCGTCAAAGCACAGTTCATTCCATATTGATTATTCCAGAAAATCATTGACCTTGAGGGTTGCCTCGCTGACCAGGGAGAAATAACAGCGAAAAGGAGATAATCACTGTGCAAATATCTGCACGGTGATCACCTCTTTTCCGTAAGTAACAACGAGTCTACGCGCATTTACTTGCCCGGTGGTTTCTTATTTGTGGTATGCGAGCCGTCTCCCTCGTGATCCCGGAGCCGTCTTTTTTTTAACCGCATTACGGACGGACACCAACGACCGCCCGAAGAATGAAACCTTATTACTGGTAAAAGTGTACACGACCAGCCCAATAATTAATCGATAGGAAAACCTGTTTCCCATAAGAACACATGTTTTTGGTATTGATTAGTTTCCGATATCCACCCTTTGGGTATGTAGTTTCCGATATCGATTCGGATATCTAAGTGGCTAACTGGTCGCGCGATGCTATGTGTGACGTAGCAGCGACCTCGCTAGCCTATCCTCTCCTAACCTCCGCGCTCCTTTACTTCTACTCCGACGCTCCGGGTTTCATACTCCGAGCGCAGCAACTAAGCGGAGCATGGCGTACAGGAGCGTGACGCACCGAAATCATCGGCGAGCGCATGATCCACTTCTCAGCGCACGGTTATGACGAACCAGGCATCTCATGAATACGGGTGACAGAGGTCAAAATTATTTGCAAAATAAATTGATTAACGTCTCTGTGGTGGGGCAGGATATAAAGAAAAAAAGACGGTGACGTCAAGAAGTTTCTACGAATATTTCAATATTTCTGAAAGGTTAGAATACTTCTTTCGAGCACATATGCGGAAAGTTACCGTGACCGATGTATTAATTTACCATGCAGGCTGTTCAGATTGAAATGAAAGACAACATCCTTGAACCCGCTGGTTGACGCAGGAAGCTGTCAAACTTGTATGATGTTTCGTGCCGTCTTGCAGCGCGAGGCGGAATTCGCGAATGTGCTACGCCGATACCGGCACAGCAGGGTTCAATAGATAGCACGTCAATTCGTTTTTGGGCTAGATGCATGAACAAACCTTTTCGGCAACGCTAACTAATGATTCGGCTTTCCAATCAAAGTATTTGTATGCGATAGGCTAAGCATTCTAAAAAGGGGACCGGTCCAAATGTCCTGACCTCGGCAAGCTTTCTGTCGCTGCTATCACCACGCTACCGTTTTATAGATGAATTCGTTTTCAGTCGAGATGCTTGAACAAATGTTTTCCGTAGCGCTAATTGTTGTCTTGCCTTTCAAATTGAATCGGGTGTACCTGCTGGATTACGCACTAATCAACAGAAAAAGGCAACCTTCCGCCTACGCCTCTCGTCTCGACAGTCTCAACAACAGCGCAGCCATCTTGTTTGTGGACGTGACGTCACACAGCGCGAAGGAGCCGCTCGCGCGCCGAGAAATACTAGGTGCCAGAGCGCGCACAAGTGTCAGTCTCCGTAAAGCCCCTTTATTTCGGGAAAAGTAGCTCCATTCTTTCAACTAGCCGTCGCGCACACTATTGACCAGTCGTCAAGCAACGAGGTAGAGGGGCTTAGAGCGATAAACCGGAAGTTCGAAAGTGGCACCCCCCCCCCCCCCCCCGGGCTGCCGCCATGTTGTACGCAAATGTGACCACTCGTCACGTGACCTCTCAAGAGCCGTGACGTCCCAGGTAAAGTGGCAGCGCTCAGGGCTGGCGGATGCGAGGTTGTTCGGTGCGCGGTAGCCGTAAAGTGCAGCTGCTTTCCGATGACTTCGGACTTCTTCGTGTTCGCTGACGTTTGTGTAATCACAAAATATGAAGGAATGGGACTTTATACCCTTTTTGCGTAAGATAGCTCTAAACCATCTGGATATCAACACCTGCGAGACAGCATCAGCCGTACACTCTTAATCTGGGGCCACCTAGGGAGCCATCTATAGCCGTGACAAATGAGATCCAACTTGTCATGGCAAATTTTGGGGCCACCTAAAATTGCCAGCCCGTTTGCCGTCCCTTTTTAGATGGCCCCAAAATTTGCCGTGACAGGTTAAATCTTGCCGGCCCGTTTTTTAGTTGGCCCGTTTTCTAGCTGGCCCGTTTTCTAGCTGGCACGTCCTCTAAGTGGCCCGTTTTCTGCTGGCTATAAAAATGTCCCGTCGTCCACTCCCCCGCAGAGTATCTCGGAGGGTTCAGGACTGTGATCCACGAAGAAAGCCAGGGGATTGAGAAGTACAGAAAATTTTCCCAGTAAAAATAAAGCTGTGACGCGGCACTGAGCCTGACGTCTTCTGGTGAGACTTCATGCACATAGTCAAGTCGCAACTTTATTTTTGAATTGCAAAATATATTGGAAAAGCATTTCCAAGCTCAATTTGTATACTTTAGAGATTGACCTCCCGAGCGCTCTAGGGGAAAGTAAACATACAGGAATTGTATCAAGGGCAAGGCTTCTAAACATTTAAAAGAACAGTGGGTCGGCAGGTAAACAATCCATTTATTTGTTTAAATTAGATGCACAGCTGAAGATACAGGTGGTGTTTCGTTGTAATAAATACCACATTCAAACAATAAAAGAGAAAGGTATATGAACACTTGTGTCACTTGCTGAAACATTGGTGGAAGCATAATCGTTGCTTTCACTTGTCACACTTGGCGAGCTAGGACCCGCCGCAGTTGAAGGGGCGCTATCCGAGCCAAGTGTGTTGCAGTCAGCCGGAGCTTTGTCCCACAAGACGGGTATCCGCGGCACGTCTGAAGGCCAGTTGCCTCTGTCGTCAGGGCATGATGCTGCTGCGATTAGGAATTTTCAGCAATTTTTATTAGGGAACAAGGAAGAGAGAACATGTCTTGTGTCTTAATTACGCTCTAAAATTTATCAAACAGCTGGACTTTTAGAAAATAGCTTGCTGGACGTTAGAGTCTATTCATATGCTGAGTCATCGGCCACAAACATGGCCGCTAACATAACGTTTATTCGTATGCTCTACGAAAAAGAAAAGACAGCAAAAGAAATTCGCCAATTAGATAACCGCATTTGCTTTCGGCGGCCATGCTTGTTTGTAGTTACTCGACATTCAAAAGCAGTCTGACGGCATATGGATAGACCCTATAGCTTTGGTGGCAGTTCGAAGAGTGCGAACAAAAAAAATAAATTTCGACGCCACCAGGGAGGGGAGCTGAGGCTGTCCATTTGCCAGGATCTACAGGTCCATGGCTATATCATACAGGCTGCGTCATGAGACGCCGGCTAATTCGTTGATCAAAAACTACACGCTGCACATAAAAAGCTAATTTTGTTTAACATAAAAATTCATCAAGTTTGACGTTCAAATAAATATGATGTCAAAAATTTTGAATAATTAAGTTTCTGTAATAACTAAATTTAAAAGTATGGTCAGTTCAGGGTAAAGACCTTGCCAAATTGCGTCAAATATTGTAAAGCACATTTTGTTTTCAAAAATATTGTTTAATACAACACATTTCTTAAATTCAGTTAGCCTAATAAAAGCTTATAAACTCATTAACAGAAAAAGAACGCCTCGGCTGACGTCGACGGTCGTGTGAGTAAACGAGGGTGCGCGCACAAGGGCAAACTTAGTGTATTCTAGATGTTACAGTCATCATCATTTTTTGTATAAATGTTCCTTGTGTGGCCGTCCTCCTTTGCTCAACGCGATTGTCGACAACGGCCGAGACGCGCGACTACATACCTCGGACGGCAAGCTGACGAGTACGCCGTATACGCCGTGCTCTATCGGCAGACACTTCGGCAAGGGGAAACTATTTACACCTTGTCGCTGTAAAGTGCTGATGGCCACCGTCGAGCCATAGCCGGCTAACTTTCTTTGCCTCACCTTATTATAGGCAAACTGTAAGGGCTGCGACTGTGACCCGATAACTTTAAAAACTGTCACCCTCCACGAGTGCTTGTGCACAGCCGAGCCGGCGTCAAACGCGAAAGAGTCCGCGTTTGTAGCCGTTATGGTAAGTCCATGCTAAGGTGAAACGAAGTAAACCTGTTTTCCGCTTTCCATCGGCGTCGCCAGCCGGTATCTGAATTATATGAAAAGAGGCGATTCCAAACGTGCTTCTTAGACTACAAAGATATTGTGCATAGATACCTGCATCGTCCAGGACAGGGTCCCACTTGTCCTCTGTTGGCGAGAACAGTAGTTACTAGTTAGGAACTCTTTCAGCAATTGACTCTAATTCATTATTAGCCAGTGAGCTACATAATTAGCCAATCGGTTATGCTGAAGGAGACTGTGCCCGCAGTAATGGCACCAGCCAAGTTGGCTCAGTAGTGGTGGTCGTGCTGGTCGTGCCGCCAGATTAGCGGGCCGTGTGAAGCCATCACATTCACATGTTTCCTCATGGTTACACTACCCGTGTCGATTTCCCTTGGTATCATTCGACGGGACCATCGTGAAGAACTAACTCACTGTCCCGCGGCTTCGGCGGATTCTCTAACAGGCTTGCATCACCATGATAAGAAAACAAATGTCACCCGCAGATGCTTCCGATTAGATTCGTACTTCGTACGTTCGAAATTCATCGTCCTTGCACACCGAATAGAGAAATGATCGTCATGCGCATGCTTTCCCGCTGGCTGCGCCCGCAGGGAACGCTGGGCGGCCTCAACTGCCGCCATCTAGCGGAGAGCAAAGTGTTTTCTTCCCGCTATTATGCGCATAGCCGGCCCGTTTTTGCCGGCCCTGCACAAACGGGCCACCAAAAATTACAGGGCCAATTACGGAGCAACCTATATAGCCATTTGTACCATCAAAGAGGGGAAGGGCCAACTGCAGCCGTGACTTTGTACACGGCTATTTTGACGGGGCCGGATTAGTTCGCGGCTAAGTCCTGAAAACTTTGAACGTCACGGCTATGGCCGTGACGTTTGACGGCCCGAGATTAAGAGTGTATCGCCGTACCGGTGCCCGGATCGCCAGATGTGTTCGAGGATCGAAAGAATTTTGAGTGCTTTTAGCATGAAATTTTCGAATTCTCTTAGCTTTGTTTAAACGTTGGAATGTCTGAGAATCGATGCGAAATGTATGCGTCGGACGTAGGGCCTAGGGGAATTCGTGTCAGCCCTAGGTAACTGAATAATCACAGCAACTTCTAGCGAGGAAGCTCGTGCGATCTTTACGTTTTGCACTAATCAACAATTTTACGAAGTAACTTCTAGCGAAAAATATTCGCATTTTTCTAGCCTTGTTTGTACGTTGGAATGTCTGAGAATCGAGGCGAATGGTATACGTCGCGTTAGGGCCTAGGGGAAGTTGTTTCAGCCCTGCGTCACCAAATAACCATCGAAACTTTTTGCGAGGAAGCTCCTTTGAGCTTCGACCTTTTATGCTAATCGGTGATTCTACATTTGATCACAATAATTTTTTGAAGTGAAAAGCTGGCATTGGCTTAATTAACGAGCACGCGAACACTTACAAAGAATTCGAACCAATCATTCGGAATAAAGGTTCATTACCTATGTTCATAAGACAGTTTATTTGTACCCTTGGAACTTGAACACAGCAAATATTCACATTTTTGATTTATCAGAGCACAAAATGTTGGATCCGATGTCCCTTGGAAACTAATAATAGTTGGTTCTTTACATTGCCGATCGGTATGAATAGTCCACAGTAACCTACATGTGCATGATCATATTCCTCTTAGATGGTTCTCTAATCCATCATCCTATCACCTAGAATCTAAAAATAATGCAGCCCCACTCTTCAGAGGTCCAGGGATAGAACCACACATATCAGCAATTCGTTAATTAAATGTACTGCAACTCGGAAATAGAAGATTAACTGCACATTTTTCTATTTCGTGGGATTTATTGCAGCAATAGTTTTTTTTCTTTTATCAAGAGTGCATTGTATCAGTTGGTCATTAATTTACTTGTTCTAATTACATGGACAGAGGACTCGTATATATGTTCATCCCTTGCCCGAAGAGCAGTCTTGTTGAAAAATGTTGACTGTCAATACTTTCAGTCTCTTCAACAGACATTTCTTCAAAAGTGTGGGCTGCCTATGGACTTTTTTCGCAAGGGCGCCGCCATCTTGAATTGTCGTCACTTCCAGTATGGGCGAAAACATTGTTTTGCCGTCGCTACGCCAGTAGAAGGCATTTAGGACATAAACGTAACCATCGCACATTCTCGTTTTGCCTCCCCTCTATTTTTTTATTATTTGCAGGTTGAAACGTTTCTATATTTTTTTTTTTTTTTTTTTTTGTCGCTTATACCGGATATGCCTACTTGGCGGTCGGGGGCGAGAGTAAGCGGAAAAGGTCTATACTTCGCTTCACCGGAATTTGGTAACGGGAAAGCGCCACAGCCCCTTCGAGCCAATCAGAGAGACGCAGGGAAGGTGTGTGACAAATCTGTGCAGATGAGAACTCTGATGTAGCCTTCACCGTTTGCCAAATTGTGATGAAACGAATTACAGTAGCTACCACTCTAATTACCCAAGGCCTTCATACTTTGGGCATTTGTTCGACAAGAATGTTATGTCAGCCATCGCTGTGAACTCGCTTCAGCGTCTATTGGACTCGTATGCTGCATTAGCATTGAACGTGGTCTGGAACGTGTTCGTGTGCTTAACACGAAAAATAAATAAAATGGTGACAATCGCGTTGCTTGATGTGGTTTTGCAAAGGGTCTATTGTGTCATACGTATAGGAAATGTGTTGCTATATGCATCAACACATACTATTAAACTAGGTGCTCAAATGTGCTTTTGTTTTTGCAATACACAAGTTACAGCAATAATTATTTCTCACGAGTGTAATATTTATTTCCGGTAGCTCGGCCCCTTTTGTGCGTATTAATGTCAGTGTGCTTGGATGTTATTATCATGTCTGTAGCATTAAGTATCCTCTCTGCAATGCCTACAGAGGCCCCGGAATAAACTAATAAACGACATTTTCACATCACTCAAGTTGGTTTTCGGATTCGTCACATGTTCAGGAGAAGTGGAACCAGTGCAGCGCAATGCAACCAGTCTGGTATGTCCCCTTAATTAATATTGAGGAGTCAGAGATACGAGTGTCCTCAAATGGTCCAGCATGTGCGGTGAATACAATTCTTTGTGTATATGCTCTGAAAGTGTAAAGGTGAGCGGAAATATATGTATTTGATTAGTGTATCAAATATCTTTATTTCCACTTGATTATATAATTATTGGCTCTTTGCAAATGGTTCCATACTGAGTTCTTTTTGTGACAGTCTCGTGTCAAGTGTTCAGTCGTAGCACCTGTGCTCCTTGTTGGATGACGCTCCGGGCACGTCGGTGTTCAGTTTGGTCAAGTGGCTACTTTGACCGACTGATGCCGTATTGTAATCATGCGTCATGTGCGGCCACTGACATCTGATGCACTGAAGCTGCAGGGCTGGCTTCTAATTCGCAAATTTTTATGGTAGTTTTCTGCGTCAATGCATCAAGCTCGCGCATGTATTGCTTACGTGGCTGTGCCTTTTGCTGTACCGTTAACTTGATGGCTGGCCACAATGTTTGTTTTCTATCCAAGCCATTCCACTTACACTTCGTAACGGCGATTTTTTCTGCATCCCTCGACCATTGCAAGTTGGGTAAGTCACGTGCGGCGAAGTGAAGTCGAGTGATGGTTGGTGTCCACTTTTGAGAAAAACCAGTCATTTGATTTCTTCAAGTCACTCAGTGGTATTCTCCCTCAAAGTTGGAAATTCTGTGCTTCGTGGAGTGGACGCAGATAATAGGTGTCACCGAATTATTAGGTATTGTCCTTGGACGACAACCGACACCAAAATAACTGTCCTTGCATTGCCGCTCACTTCCTTTATCGTGCTTGCCTCCCGTCGAGGTGATGGGGATCAGGAGCTTTGGGGTAATGTCGGAACCAGAGACAAAGACCGCCGAAGACGCTCCTCAATGTCACGCAGACGCTCCTCGAGACCTGGTCGAGGGTCGTTCAGCATGAACCCTTGCAGGCCAATTCACTGGTACGGGCACCTCCAGTAGGCATGGTGGGCCATATGCGGTGGTAACAGAGTGACTTTTTTTTTCGACCATTCGCAGAACCTCCGTTTTCCTCGGTGTACTTTTGTTCAGCGCAGTTAGTTCTTCTCGATGTCGGAAATGCTTAGGCGTTGGGGTGTCTCGTTGAATAGGCATTGAATACTAACGGGTAGCCGGTGGCAGTCGTCGTGACTTTGTGGCATAAGTTGCCCTCGGTTCGTCAGATGCCGCTTCGCTCGAAAAAGTCTCCAGTTGAAATTGCTCTTGAACTTGTTCCAAAACAATCTTGGCAATCAAAATAAAAGCCGGGCAACTGATGGCAGGAAGTAGCTTCTGATCTCCGCCCGGACAAGGTCGTGGATGATGCCACAAATGCCTGGGAGGCTGTCGTCGAAGTTGCAGCTGGACCTTTTGCGTGTCGAGATGCTGGGGAGTTGTTGATACTGACAGGCTCGGGCCTGCGGTGTACGTACATTCAATGCTGTAAGCCTCGGTGATATGAACCCATCGACTGTTGTCGTGGGGCTGCGAAGAAGGCTGCCGAAGAAATTGTCCCTCACATGAGGGACATGGGATTCTTAGCTTCTTGTCTTCTGTAGCATCAGGGTTGGCGCGGGTGATCGACGAAGGCGGTGACGCTCTCATTGGGACCATGTCCTGGACAAAATCAGGAATTTGGCAATCTCTCGTCAATGTTGGCTGATGAACGTGCCCTTCAGCTCAATCTTGCAAACGTCCCTCAACGTTAATGAGGATTCGTGGTTATCAAACCAGTGCCTTGCAGTTTTTCCACGAGAAGTATAGGCTCTGCAGGAGCTGGTTGTCTGTTCACCCACTTTGGCGGGCGACACGGTAATGTTATTCAATCGAGCCCTCGACGTCTTCATACACCTTGCGTGAAAGGGCGTCGGAGTGTGAGGTGGGACGGGCATGCAAACAATGGTGGGAGCGGACGCGGTTTGCTGCAACAGGTTTGTCACTGTCGGCTGTCAGCTTCAGTTTTTCTAGCAAAAGACTGAATTCCGGTGGTTCTTGCGGGTAACAGCGACTGTCTCGGATTTCAGGTCCTTCGTGGTGTAGTTCCGAGGTTCGTCCTTGTGGTACTCGCTCGTCTTGCAGTTTAACGGGACACTAACCGCAAGACGAGCGATAACGGGACACGGGATAGTCCGCCACCCGTGTCCCGTTATCGGGCAACTCTGGTGAGAAGCCGCGAGGGAGCACGCAAAGTGAAGGGCTATGGGTGAAGTACCCAGCACCTCCACCAGAACATACGATAAAAGCCGAGCAATAGCTTGCAATTCGCGTAACGAGTGTTGATGAAACGTTTGTGTCGACGAAACGTGAGACAGACCAGCGGAATCAATACCAACTGCAAGATCTGTGCTCCGTGAAAGTGCACGCCTACGCCAGAACAATTTAGGAAGCAGCACAACATCACCTAAAGCATGGCACAGGAACTAGCAGCTTGAAGGCAGCAGTTGGGTGCGCTGCACACGTGTGCTCCGTTGAAGTGCACGTCTACGACGGGGCAATTTGGGAAACAGCCCAGCATCCTTTAGCACGCCACGCGAACTACCAGCTTCAAGGCAGCTCTCCGGTGCGCCGCACAACCAAAGTGAGCCTTCGGTCATTTGAACGAAGCGTCATCACGATTTCACACTGCCAAGCACGACTCAGGCAATTTTCGTCGCTAAACTGTTCATCCAAGTGTATTGAACACGCTTCACTGCAGACCTTGAGAATTCCGATGTTCAAAGAGAGCACAAAAACGTTGCTTTTAATTTTATCCTAGCGGTATCCGAATCAATCTGAGGTCCGAGCAACGTAGGGCCGATTGTTTATTTCGTGGCAATATCCCCGTCGGTCACCAGCGAAATGCAAACCGTTTCACGTTATACCTACGTGAGAGTCCACGCTGAACTATGAAGTCGCTTTCGACCGGTCTCATATGACGGCTTCCGCGTCTGAAATTAACTTGGCGAGACGAACGACAACGAACAAAGCATTCGACAAGCTCCGGCCAATGCTCCAGCTCGGCTGGGGCCAGCCGCTGCCTGGGCGCTGCCATCTTCCCTGTGACGTCACGTATTTATTTTGGTCACGTGACGAGTGGTAAAATTTTCGTACAATGGCAGCGGCCTTATGCGGGTCACTTTCGAGTGCAGACCGGAACCCCGGTTTATCGCTCTAAGCCCTTCTACCTCGTTGTCGTCAAGCAATTGTTGGCTTTCGGTTTTGGACTTCAGGTCGCCATGAATTTCCCAAGATGTTGCTACGCCGCAGCTGACGGGCTGCTGCGCCTGTAGAAAAGTCGACCGGAAAGCTTTTCAGTGTTTCCTTTGGAACGGAAAATGAACCTCGGAGGAAGATCTTGCTTCACCCAATCGGTCGAAAAGATTTCAACCCAACGGGAGCCGCAAACTTATCCGAGGTGGGTGCTCTGTAGAAATCTCACCAGCATGCAAAAAGACAACTGTTTAGAACGCGTTATGCACTCCCTTCCACCGTAAACGCGAGCGATGTAATAGCGAGCATAATGGCGCATTCACACTGGAAGCGGATCCGCGTTCGCAAAGCGGTTGCGAACGTGGTTGTATAAAGATCCACTACAATTGCATGCGCATTTGATGATATCAAATGCGCGTGCAATTGTACTGGATTTCGTTAGTCTAGATCCTTTAGCACAAAATTTAAAAAAATTAGATTATATGCTAGAGTTATATATGAAAAAAACTAAAAACGCGTCAAGAGAATGTTTTTACATTTCATCATAATCAAGTTGAGTTTAGCAAAAAGCGTCTGGCGTTGCACTTATAATATTTTTTTTATGCTGAAAAGGACACTTTAAAAGGGGCACTTTTCAAGTAAATATAAAAACAAATCCAGTGTAATATTTAAGAAAAAAACATAAGCACAGAACCACACGAGCCCTTTATCAATTCATTAAAAAAATAAGATCTTGACTCGGATAAAGAACATGTGTAGAAACTTGGAATGAGTAGAGGCATATCTTTGACAATATCAAAGCATGCACGCTTTATTTTATTGTACGTTAATTTTTGAGAAATGCATGTCACAATTCTGCACAAAACCACTGATGATAAATTGGCCATTTATTTGCAAAGTAAGAAAATTCATTGCACGCGCACATACGCGACAGTCGCACCAGAAAAAGGAGCGTTAGCACGGCTGCCACCGGTATTATCGTTGGTTAAGGAGATTACATATATGTGCATTGTTGACCGCCGCTGTGGAAGTGTCGCTCTAGCTATCCTTCACGGGTTTTTGGACACTCGTTGTCTGCCTGATGCGCTTGGCTGTTACTCCATAATTCGATAAAATGAACAAGTTCCATATTTATATAACATCCTTGCTGCTCGCGGAGAACGGTTTTATTGTTACATGACTAGTGAAATATAAGCAAAGTGGAAAATAAAAATCAAAGATGATATCAATCGTAATTTAAAACACTTCGTTTACTACATTGATTTAAATCAAACATTCCACGCAATAATAATAATAGTAATAAAAATAAAGATATTAATATTCATAATAATAATAATAATAATAATATTATTATTATTATTATTATTATTATTATTATTATCATAATCGGGAAAGGGGGAGGGGGAGGGGGAAAGGGGGTTGGGGCGGGGAAGGGGGTGGGGAAAGTTTTATTATCTTTCAGTTCTCATTTTGAAGGCAATGCCTTTACCTTATCATTTAAGTGGACTTTTCTAATTTTTTTTTAGGGTGTCATCCCACAAGCCCTTCGCTGGCTCTGATGTGACGGCAAACGTATGTCGTTAATAGCCCCACTGAGTCAATAACATGTATGTATGTATGTATGAATTAGTCTTTATTTGTTCAGGAGAGCCGCGGCACCGCAGAAAGGCAACAGCACATACCAAGGAGGCCCGCGGTGCCGCGTTTAGTGATGGTGATTATGTGATGATGTAATATACAAGATGAAAGTGATGGACATTATGATATATGTGTTAGGCCTAGCAGTATTTTCACGATGGTGGTCTTCGCGGTGTTGCCATAGGCTGCTTACTTCTAGCAGGCCGTTGTCGAGCGCCTGGAGAGGGCTCCTCGCGTGTCCGACTTGCATACGAGCCCGCCGAATTACCGGCGACGTAGGGAGTCCAGCGCCACCGCGGGGGAGGCTCCAGGGGATGGCACCGGTGTTGGCGAGGCGGCGGTCTTCACGAAAGCGGGTTTAGAGACTTCCAGCTTGCGGTCCAGCTTGTAAATGAGCAGCGTGAGCACCCTGTCGATCGAAGATATTGTCTGTGCCACTGGTTCGGCTGGCTCCCTGACGATCGAAAAGACACGCCTCAGCTGGTTTCTTCTGTGGTTTTAAGAATAATCTCTGGAATATTTAGTATTTACTATCTGCATTTCATTTATTGTTTTCTATCTATATTTGTTTTGTACTTATATCAAATAATTGACAGGTAAGGAAGACTTATAGAACATTGATCATGAACAAAAGGCGTTGCTCTTCTGTACAAATCAGAGCGTTGAGCTTCTGTACAAATCAGAGCGTCGGCAGCGGCAGTGGTGACGAACGAACCGACGCCTAAGCAACACTTTTTGATACCGCAGGTTCCCGTTGCAAGCCATCTACATTCGGCTGTTTGCGTGTGAACATCAATACTCGGCTCGGCTGCAGTTGCGAAGCTCTGCAGCGTCATCGCCCGCAGCAAGCAGACGCGCAAGAAACACGCAAGTCAGGGACCTGCGCGTGACTGTCATCGAAAGCATCGTCACCCCACCACCGCCCTCAAGATCATCACGTGGCCACTACGTCATCGGCCACTGGCTATATAACACGGGATTTTCACCGAGGTCTGTGCATTTCGGCAGCGGCAGGGGTGACGAACGAACCGACGCCTAAGCAACACTTTTTGATACCGCAGGTTCCCGTTGCAAGCCATGAACATTCGGCTGTTTGCGTGTGAACATCAGTACTCGGCTCGGCTGCAGTTGCGAAGCTCTGCAGCGTCATCGCCCGCAGCAAGCAGACGCGCAAGAAACACGCAAGTCAGGGACCTGCGCGTGACTGTCATCGAAAGCATCGTCACCCCACGACCGCCCTCAAGATCATCACGTGGCCACTACGTCATCGGCCACTGGCTATATAACACGGGATTTTCACCGAGGTCTCTGCATTTCGGCAGCGGCAGTGGTGGCGAACGAACCGACGCCTAAGCAACACTTTTTGATACCGCAGGTTCCCGTTGCAAGCCATCAACATTCGGCTGTTTGCGTGTGAACATCAGTACTCGGCTCGGCTGCAGTTGCGAAGCTCTGCAGCGTCATCGCCCGCAGCAAGCAGACGCGCAAGAAACACGCAAGTCAGGGACCTGCGCGTGACTGTCATCGAAAGCATCGTCACCCCACCACCGCCCTCAAGATTATCACGTGGCCACTACGTCATCGGCCACTGGCTATATAACACGGGATTTTCACCGAGGTCTCTGCATTTCGGCAGCGGCAGTGGTGACGAACGAACCGACGCCTAAGCAACACTTTTCGATACCGCAGGTTCCCGTTGCAAGCCATCAACATTCGGCTGTTTGCGTGTGAACATCAGTACTCGGCTCGGCTGCAGTTGCGAAGCTCTGCAGCGTCATCGCCCGCAGCAAGCAGACGCGCAAGAAACACGCAAGTCAGGGACCTGCGCGTGACTGTCATCGAAAGCATCGTTACCCCACGACCGCCCTCAAGATCATAACGTGGCCACTACGTCATCGGCCACTGGCTATATAACACGGGATTTTCACCGAGGTCTCTGCATTTCGGCAGCGGCAGTGGTGACGAACTAACCGACGCCTAAGCAACACTTTTTGATACCGCAGGTTGGTGTTATTTCTATTGAAATTTCATTTTTTCTTGACCACTGCTGCTGCCACTGTAGTGCTGCTGTTTGTGTCTTTGTTTTCTGTTTTTGAGCAGTTTTAGTTTATCTATTTTTGAACATGGTACTGAACAAAGAATTGTTGACTGCATTTGAGGATATAAAGAATGAGTTCAAAACAGAGCTCAAGGTTTTTGGAGAAACGTTTGATAGAGAAATTCGAAAGGATCTGCGGGACGTTAAGGCGAGCTTAAAGTTTATAAATCAGATGTATGAGGAAATGAAAACCCAGGTCAAAGTCGTACAGGATGAGAACAGGGAACTAAAAAAGGACAATGCCCGGCTCCAGACGGCGTGTGACGAACTTGCCGTCCGTATGAGCGATAGCGAGAGGCGTATACTGAGTTCAGAGCAGTATTCTCGAAATGCAAACATTGAAATAAAAGGGGTACCCACAGCGCCAAATGAGAATCTGTCCATGCTACTGCAACAAATAGGTGCCCAAATTGGCGTACCAATTACAAAAGAAGACATCGAGATATGCCATCGAGTACCCATCGCACACAGCACTACCGACAAAAACATCGTCGTGCAGTTCGTTCATAGAGCCAAACGAAACGATGTACTAGAGGAAGCAAGACGCCACAGGCTTACTGGAACAAAAATCGGATTAACTTCAAACGAGCCCATTTACATCAATGAGCACCTCTGCCCTCAGCTGAAGAGGCTCCTTGGTCAAACTACCAGCAAAAAAAGGGAGGCGAATTGTAAGTTTGTTTGGGTTAGAAACGGCCAGATCTTTGCACGGAAGGCAGTTGGCACTCCGACTTTAAAGATCATGACTTGTGACGACCTCTCCAAAATTGTTTAGATTTCCATTAAAAAAAATTGTAGCATTGAAAGATGGGAGTTGCAAATTTTTTAGATCCCGCGGATATTGGAAAGTTACTAGACGCAAACGATTTAACATTTTTTCACTTAAACGTCCGTTCAATGAGTAATAAAACAAATGACGTCGAAATGTTGCTAGATAGTACAGGTATAAAATTTGATGTAATAATGTTTACTGAAACTTGGTATAACGATAACTCGAGTCACTTTCTTATTCCAAATTATAACAACTTTGTGCTAAATCGATCGCACCGAAGGGGCAGTGGACTAGCCATACAAACCGTATCATCTCTAAAAACCGAACTTTTAACTGAATCTACTACGTCCACCGAGGACTACGAAGTATTAACCTTATGTAATGATTGTAATATATTGTGTGTTGTATATCAGCCTCCAGATGGAAATTTCGCAAATTTTTGTGTGTTTCTGGAGCGATTTCTTGATTTTGTATGTTGCAACAAATATACATTGTTTATGAGTGGAGACTTCAATTTAGACGTATCCACTGTATCTGCCTCGCAGACTGAATTTATTTCTATTCTTGAATCAAATGATTGTAACAATTTAATCGAATGTCCAACACGTGTCACAAGTAACTCGTCTACTCTCATTGACCTCTTCATAACAAATAATGACAATGAACATGGGTACTCTGGCGTAATACTAAGTGATGTCAGCGACCATATCCCCATTTTTTCGTTCATTAGAAAAGCTCGTAATAAGACATCAATATCATTACAGGAACCAATATTTGCTCAACAAATGAATGCCCAAAGATTAGAAATGTTTCGTAATGCCATAGGTAATACAGACTGGAGCTTAGTATATATAGAGGAAACAGCCGATAAAGCTTATAACATTTTCTTGTCTTCGTTAACGAGTATCTACGAAAATTGTTTTCCGTATCAAGAAATAAGGAAAAGCAAAAAGTCTAAAAACCCATGGGTCACACCTGAACTAGTTCGTAAAATAAACATAAAAAGTAAGCTTTTTAAAAAATTCATTAAAAACAGGGATCCAAGTCAACTATGTGCTTATAAAGCTTTTCGTAACAAACTAAATTCTGAATTGAAGCATGCTAAATCGAATTACTATAACAATCTGTTCAATGATGCCATAAGACAAAAGGGAGATATTTTATGGAAACGCATAAATTCTTTTTTAAAACCAACTGAAGAATGTTCTCGTTTAGATGTTGAACTTGATGGAAGCAAGTTGTCTGAGTTACAGCTTGCTACCAGTTTTAATAATTACTTCGTAAATTTGGTACAATCAGCAAATTATACCATAGATCCGTCGGTAACATCGCGATATGTTCTTAATGAATCTATGTTGTTGTTTTCTACTACAGTAAGTGAAGTGATTAGCACGTTCCTAAATCTTAAAAATAGCCGATCCCAGGACATTGATGGATTGCAAATTAAACCCATCAAATATGTCGTTGATATAATTGCTCATCCTCTCACGTACATTTTTCACCTCGTTTTAACGGCCAGTGTTTTTGCAAAAGAAATGCAAAAGGCGAAAGTAACGGTGCTGCACAAAGGTGGTGACAAAAACAACCTCACTAATTATAGACCAATATCAATTTTACCGGTACTGTCTTAGGGTCTTGAGAAAATAATTCGTTCAAGACTAATTAACTTTCTTAACAAACACAATATTCTATCCAACTCACAATTTGGTTTTCGTAAACAGAGATCAACAGAAACCGCACTGTTAACACAAAAAGAACAAATTGTTGAAGCATTTGAGACAAAAAAACTCGCACTTGGTATATTTATTGACCTGACTAAAGCGTTTGACCACATAAACCATAATATACTAAACCTTAAACTTCACGCTTATGGTATTAGAGGAAGTGCAGCATTATTAATTCAAACTTATTTGCAGCATCGCTCTCAATCCGTCTGTATAAACTCTTATTTTTCTCCACTTGATTCTATTACAACAGGTGTGCCCCAGGGCAGCATATTAGGCCCTCTTCTCTTCATACTTTACATTAATGACATTTTTAACATAAAGACATCAGCAAAAATAATAGCCTATGCCGATGATATGACATTTCTTATTATTGGTACTGACCCGACTGACATGATTTCAGAAGCAAAAAGTTCTTTCAGAAATTCGCAAAGATACATGGACGCAAATTGTCTGCAAATAAACCCTAATAAAACTAAAACGATTTTCTTTAGACTCAGAAATAAATTAATTTGAAGGCCAACATATCTTCATCTAAACAACCAGAAAATAGAAATTGTAAGTGAAATAAGATCTTTGGGCGTTTATTTTACCGAGCACCTCACATGGGACATTCATATAAATCACACCCGTACAAAGATAAACAGAATAAATGGACTGATAAATAAACTTAGGTACAGCCTACCATGCAATATTAAGAAAATGTTATACAATGCTCTTGTTGTTCCTCATCTAACATATTGTCATCTCATATGGGGTACAACTACGAAACATAACATACTTAACCTCATTCGTGCCCAAAAAAAATCAATTAGAATAATAGCAAATCTCGCATGGAATGAGAGCACTGATAATTATTTTCAGCAGTTAAACATTCTAAATATATCTTTCCTTTATAAACTCAGACTCACATGCCTTTACAGATCTGCCCTACTCGCAAACAACACCTTTATAATTGATGAAAATAATCCCTGGGGAAGGGGAACAAGAGGGACAAAGGACAAACATAAATTTCCAAACACAGCTAGGTGACTGGTGAGCGACCGAAAAAATCCGCCTGGTCCGGGTATTGAACCCGGGACCTCTCCATTACAAGTGGAGCGCTCTACCAACTGAGCTAACCAGGGGTTAGACGTCAGCAGAGCAAACGGGTTTTATCAGCTGCCACCAGTCTAACACCAACAAGGGCGAAGCTTGCGATTTAAGGTTATAATTATAGTGCAATTAAATGCAAAGGTGCAAGCGAACTGGACAAGAATTTATAATTGAATTTTTTAATCTAAACAAACATATCACAAGTCATAATAAAAAACATGCAGAACCATGGTTTGTGCCGACACTTCGTACTTCATATGGACATCAATCAACAAGCTACAATTTACCTCACTTACTAAACGAATTGATTCAATATCACGTCATACCTGAAGCTGTCACCAGGTCCAGGTCCCATATAATGTCCCTGTTTATGTATTTCGCTAGCTCTGACTAACAAATTTTAACCAACAGGTCTTTTGGTTGACCACTGCTTAATTTTTATTGTATGTGTGTAATTTCGCGTTTTCTTGTTTTCATTATTTTTGTAAATGAGTGATTATAGAACATGTCATCACTACTTTCTGCCGTTTGTATCGGGACAGGGACCTCGTCAAGTTTCTGTATGCAGCTTTTTGTCCATGCCCCTCCGCTCCCTGGAGAGGAAATAAAGTATTATTATTATTATTATTATATCTACCTTCGTCTTCATTCGTCAGAAGACTAATGTAATATTGCAATCAAATCAGAACTTGAAATAAAAAAGGAGGAGACAAAAAGGTAAGGGCCTATTGAAATCAAATTGGGACGTGAAACAGAAAGCAAACAAAGCTTTTTCATTGGTTAAAAATCAGGCTGCTTTTAGTCCGATATTCCGGAATTTACACAAGTAAAAATTTATGCACCCTACTCGAAAACTTTAAATGTACATCAATCCTTTCTTTCGTATTGCTTTCAATGATCGCACAAATTTTTCTATCGATCTGCCATGTTTAAAATACATAAACAAATATAATATATCATTTTTTGTCTACAGTTATTTAAATCAAACTAGTTTTATTTAATTAAACAAATTTGAATAACGTAAGTAAATAAATTATAATATATTGCCCGCCTGAATTTAAGCATGCAAAGAATAAACAAACATGAAACCATTGTTCAAAACAAGTACACAATTGCGCGCTTTGGCTGTCGAGTCTATTCATCTCTTGAAAGTTTATTTCTTATCCAACTTCTGACTGGAATTCCTTCAACCTTAGAGGCAAATATTCAAATCAATCTGTGGGGCGGCATAAATGAAACCTGAAGCCACTTTGCTCCAGTACAGCGGGACCACGTAAGCTAGCCCGCAGACACCTGAAAAAACAGTCCTAAAGTGATCAAAATACCAATTAGAATTCAAGGATCGAAAAGCTCATGAAGGCAAACAATGGTCCCTAGACGTTCCCTCGTGTCTTACCTAAGAAGTCCACTCCGAACATCTGGCTCTCGTACAACAGGTGGGCAACGAAACTTTCCGATGGGGACGAGCTTCACTGCTTGTTCAGAGCGTGTATACCCTTCAAACTCAATTCCGCATGATTGTCCATCTATCAGTTCGCCGTTAAAATCAGAATGCCAAGTTGGAGGCATGGGCATTTTGTCCCTGATCTTGTTCAGACGGTTAACAATGAATTATTAAGCGCTATTGGAAGACGTTTTCAAAACAATAAGGGTCTCAAAAGTTGGAACAATTAAAATATATGTTGTTCCACCCAACTGTTTTAGTTTCATTTTCGAACCCCAGGTCTGAAAAGAAAAAAAAAAGAGACTTCGCCACTTGTGCTTTGACATTTCATTCACATACCAGAAAAGAAATAGAATTTAGAAGTCTATTTTACAGCAAAAATATTTGATTTGCTGTTGATGCGATATTGCGAAAATTAATCAACTAAAATTTTATAAGATTTCCAAAAGGCGTACTGAAAATATGTCCAACATTATTCAGAAGGCTATCTTTGTTTTGGGTTCACCCTCCCCAAGAAATTAAACATCAATGTGACTGTCAAGTAAACTTGAAATACCTACCTTCGATCAATGCTGAAATATAGTTTGTATAGCATTGCATCACAGCGTTCTAAAACAAATATTTGTAAGTTCTCATAATTCAGACAATTTAAAAAAAAAAAACCTTTGTTTACATTGCGTCTTATGAGTAATTTCAGCATTTGTACTTATTTTTATCTGCTACCCACCACACAAGATTCGAAAGCGTGAACTTTTGTTTTAGCGAAGAAATCTTTTATAAGTTTGATCCCAAATATCGTGCACCTGCATCAGCACCAATTTATAATAATATTTTAGCGTCCAGTGTAGCTAAAGAATTTATATTTTGACGGATTTTAATAAGAAACATGGGTTATCGTACTGAATGTCAGAGCAATAACGAGATATACAAATTTATATAAAACGACTCCCACCCACATTCAACTTGTAAGCAGGCCGACTGTTTAACACGTTTTCAAAAAGATCTTACAACAAAAGCAATTCACCCTGAATCAAAGCCTAAAATGTTATTAGCGTCCCTACCGAAAAATTCGGTATAACGTTTCGCTATCCGGATTGTGGAACCGGAAATCTATCTGGATTCTATCCGGATTCTATCTGGAATTCAGGTTTTCAGAAATTATTTCTTTGTCTGCAATCTGGATTTCGGGTTTCCAGAAACAAATTTCGGGCTCCATAATCCGGATAGCGAAAAGTTATACCGGATTTTTTGGTAGGGGTATGTATATAATATAGATAAAAGTGTACCATTTTCATGTGTCCGTGGTGTAACGAAGCTTCTATGTGCTGTTTTTCATATTATCTCGATGAGAAATAAGTTGGTGTTGAAAAATTGCACTCTAAAAGTTAATCTTTTTTTTAAATAAATTTTCCCGAATAATTTGTGAATTAACGGTCACTCGTATAACGTTCGTATAACAGTCAGGCGCTAAACAATCAGTTGTGCCAGGAGTAAATCGCAGCACGGGTCAGTCGCTCACACTAAAAAAAAGTTTTAATCTTTCATCCGTATTCAGTATATCATGATGCTACTTTACGTCCAATTAGATATTTGAATGACAGGCACGAAATTCACGGTCCATGCCGCCCGCATCCACCCCCCCCCCCCCCCCACAAAAAAAAGAATAACAGAAAAAAAAACAATATTGCTATCGGTATTCGAAATACGTTTTTGCTGTTTCTCAAAAGGTGGACATGCTCCCAGATAAACTATATTTTGGTTTAAAATCAGTTTAAATACTTTTTGAATACACCAATTGGCGCGATTAAAGAAACGTGTGTAAAAAAAAAAAGCAGCCCTCACAAGAATATTTTCTAATCTAGGCAAAATGTTGGAGTCTAAGTTTTGTGTAGGTTATTGTAAATATTAATATTGCAAAGTAAAAACAAAATACATTCTGGTCAGCGTAACAAAACAAAGTCGTAAAATACCTATCGCTAATTTTACCTAGGATATGTTCCACCATATTTGTTGTTAACGACGTAAATAAACATCTAGGAACTCGGCTATGTTTTCTATGAAAATAACAAAATATTTGCATACTGATCACCATAAGACGGTAAAGAGGAGTCATTGTGGACAATTGAATATTTCATGACCTAAATGTTTAGTCGCCGGGAGAAGCACCCTTTACATGTATTTTTTGTTCCTTTTTGATTTGGTATTATTGCCAGCGATTTTTAGCGAAACATTATAAAATATATTAAAAGACGTTCCGAAAATTTGGCCGTCAATTCTACGAAGGTTGTCTTTGCTTTACGGTGTTATTATTCGCGGACGTAATATTAGAGAGTTTAAAAGTAGGGGGCCCACGGTGGAAGAAATACATTTAGGTGATACTTTGGCCGCTCTCCCCGCGGGGAGCGAGGGACCAGATCGTGTTCGGAGATAGCCTCGAACTAGGAGTAGTTAGTTCCGCGCCGCCGCGGAGGGCGCTGAGCTACGAGCACCATGGGTATGAGGTCCCCCCTTGGCGGCCGCGGTATCGGCGGCCTAGCGTACTCGCCTTTTTCGCCGTCTGGTGGTGGTGTGCGGTCAGTGGGTGGCCTTGTGTTTTGCTTTGGTGCTGCGTCGATCACAGGTGCTACCATCGTGTACGAAGGTCAGCCTTAACCCGAAGACAAAGAAGTTATGCTACAAAGATGGTAAAGAGAGACGTGCTTCGTTTCCAACTGCGATTCGGGGTATTTCTTCCTCCTTGTGCATTTACTCCATCAAGAAGCCTCCGAAGTTCGGCAACCGTAGAGTATTTGAAAGGGAGAGATAACTACTTAACGTGTCAGATTTCAGAGCCCTCATGAAAACGGACAATAAAAACCCGTTGTTTCTTTCATCTCATTGACCAAGTGAAGACCAAGCTTGACAGTGTAATTTCTGTCGAAGACTGGGAATGCGAAGATGTCTGGACAGAAAAGGCTGAAGAAACCAAGGCTGGGGACTGCATACTATATTATGTAAATGGGTTTTCGAGTGAAAAGGAAAAAAGCTACAGGCCACCTTGCATGCCGATCCGCTCTCAACATCGACAACAACACATCTGTTGAAGCAGCACTGACAAACGCGAAGAACAAAGAAAGCCTTATTGACCCAACACGAACCTTTTCCAGCTACTGAAGAAAGAAAACAGGTCTTTGTGAAAAATGAAAGTCACCAGACTGTTTACAGGGACTTAATAAACAGTGTTCTTGACGCATGCTGAATAACGTTTAACTTTTACATGCGCTGAACACAAAGAAAAAACAATTGCCGAGTTACTCCACAAATAAAAAAACAATTGCCTAATTGCTCCTCTACTGCATCAGCATGCTAATGCGACAACACCGTCGACGAACGGAACCGAGATCGAAGTCGACGAACGGGACCGAGAGAAGACAGCTTTCGTCACACCGGATGGGCTGTACGAGTTTAAGGTGACGCCCTTCGGACTATGCACGGCGCCAGCAACTTTCCAGCGTGTCATGGACACCGTACTGGCAGGACTGAAGTAGCAGAGCTGTCTCATCTCCCTCGACGACGTCGTAGTGTTTTCCAGCGACTTCGGCGAGCACTTGCGACGACTCCGAGCTGTTCTCCAAGCCATACGGACCGCCGGACTCAAACCTCAAGCCGTCAAAGTGTCGGTTCGCCTATGACGTGCTGAAGTTCCTAGGTCACGTGGTTAGTAACGAAGGCATTCGTCCAGACCCAGAGAAGACTTGCGCCGTCGCAGCATTTCCAGTGCCAAGAGACAAGAAGGCCGTGCACAGGTTCCTTGGGCTATGTGCCTACTATGGGCGCTTCGTTCAAGATTTCGCAAGGATTTCCGCACCGCTCACAAACCTCACGAAGGACGCCGAGAAGTTCGAATGGGCCGAGGAGCAGCAGCAGTCGTTCGACGCGCTGCAGCGAAGACTGCAGGCGCCTCCTATTCTTGGACATTTCGACCAGGATGCGGAAACCGAGATTCACACGGACGCAAGTAACGCAGGACTTAGCGCGGTACTGGTTCAAGTACAAGAAGGCACCGAGCGAGTCATCGCCTACGCAAATTGGACATTGTCTAAGGCGGAGCGAAATTACTCCACGACAAATAAAATGAATGCCTTGCGGTCGTCTGGGCGATCACAAAGTTTCGTCCGTACTTATACCGAAGCCCGTTCCGCGTAGTCACGGACCACTATTCGCTCTGCTGGCTTGCGAACATCAAGCACCTGTCAGGACGCCTTGCGCGATGGAGTCTCCGACTACAAGAGTTCAACATGACCGTAGTCTACAAGTCAGGCCGCAAGCACAGTAACGCCGACTGCCTGTCCAGAGCTTCCGTCGAAACACCTTACGACAGCAGCGACGACGATGACGACGAGTGTTTCCTCGGCGCAGTGAACACCGACGACATGGCCCGACGTCAACGAGACGATCCTGAGCTGCGCGCACTAATAGAGCACCTGGAAGGGCGTGGGAGTGCCATACCACGTGTTTTTTCACGAGCCCTGCCGACCTTCGCCATTAGACAAGGTGTTCTCTGCAAAGAGAACTTCGGCAACAAGAACTCGACGTGGCTGCTGGTAATACCGGCCGACCTTCGAGACAAGATCACCCAAGCCTGCCACGACGTCCCGACGTCCGGACACCCTGGTTACAGCCGGACACTGGCCCGTATTCGTGAAAATTATTACTGGCCCAAGCTCCCCAAAACCGGCCACCTATACACACGATCATGCCATGAATGCCAGCGACGAAAGAAACCTCAGACGAGGCCGGCCGAACTCTTGCAGTCAATTCTTCCGCCAACGGCACCCTTCCAGCAGATCGGAATGGATCTACTTGGCCCTTTTCCGCCGTCGACGTCGGGAAATCGCTGGATCAACGTCGCCACAGATTATCTCACGCGGTACGCCGAAACAAAAGCCCTTCCTTCCGGAACTGCTGTGGAAGTTGCAAGGTTTTTCATTGAATCCATCGTCCTCCGGCACGGCGCTCCCGAAGTCCTGATCTCAGACCGTGGATCCTCGTTCATGGCCCAGCTGACACAAGAAGTCCTTCGTCTCAGCCACACCAGCCATCGTCGCACCACAGCGTACCATGCTCAGACCGACGGGCTGACGGAAAGACTCAACAAGGCCATCGCCGACATGATTTCCATGTACATCGACGTGGAGCACAAGACATGGGACGAGGTGTTGCCGTACGTCACCTTTGCCTACAATACGGCCGTGCAAGAGACCACCGGGGTTACACCCTTTCAACTGGTTCATGGTCGCAAAGTGACGACAATGCTGGACGCAATGTTACCCCACGAACCGGCTGTCGACGGAAGCGACGACGCCCAGGTGGTTGCCCAACGGGCAGAAGAAGTTCGTCAGCTCGCCAGACTCCGGATTCAAGCCCAACAACGCATCGACACTGGCCGCTACAACCTTCGTCGCTGGGACGTCCTCTTCCAGCCCGGAGACAGGGTGTGGGTGTGGACACCGATCCGCCGCCGTGATCTCAGCGAGAAACCCCTGAAGCGCTACTTTGGACCCAACAAAGTGATTCATCGACTCGGGGATCTGAACTACGAGGTGATGCCCGACGGAACACGGACGTCATCACGCCGCCCTCCACGACCAGAAGTCGTCCACGTCGTGCGCATGAAGCTGTACTACGCTCGATAGGACAGTGGACCTTACGTATTTCAAATGACTCTTTAGTTTATTGGGTTTTTTTGTTTGCTTTGTTTTCTTTTGTGCTGCATCGGGGCGATTCACTTTTTAAAGGGGGGAGTAATGCCGCGCGCGCACCTGGCCAAGCAGGCAGCGCGCGCGTGGCCTAACAGTTATCGTGCCTGCCTCCCACGCGAAAAGCCAGGGTTCGATTCCTGGGAGCGCCGCATCTTTTGTTATTCCTGCAATTTAGTTTTCAGGTAGATTCTAGAATAATGTTGCGTATTCGAGGTCCGAATGTTCTACGCGTCGAACGTTCTGCGCCGATTATTCCAGAAGCTCACGCATGTACTATCGCGGACAATATGAGCTGAAACAGCGCTCCGGCCGGCGCACGGTACTACCTGCGCCGCCTGTCGCCATGCTCCGCACACATGACGCACCCTGAGTTCGACATAAATTCTCACTTGCACTCGCTGCGCACTGCGCTCTTCCGGCCATCTGCAAGCGAGACGGCGGGTGCGACAGCGGGCATGTGTGTGGTAGGGCGGCCGGGGGAACAAAACATTACACTTGTCGTTCCTCTTTTGGAATTGATTAACTTTACTCTATCACGCAGAATCCCGTACAAAAAACGCTGACTGGTGAAGAAAAAAGTATTGAAGTGTCTTAAATTTCAGCTGCGATTATCGTTTTTGAAAGTCACATCAAACGACGTTGGAGGTTGTTGTTCTTTGATTATAGGGGCATGCACAATGTAGGACATCGTAAAATATAGGCCAAAATGTGTATGCCGGATTTAGTCCGGCTCCAAGGTATTTACTTTTTTTCTCTTTTTCATTGATCACATATGTTTAAAAAAAATGGTAAGCGTACATGTTACTGAGAAGGGTTTGTAACCTTGATTGGTATGAAAAAGTTCAAAAATATAATTTCTTTATTCCTGGGCCCACTTGTTTGTTTCAAACAAAACAAGTTGCTGACAAGACACCAGTTTGTTTTGTTTACAAATTCCGAGTCTTAATAAAGTGGGACAAACAGTCATATATTTTCCCGAAGAAGGAGATATAAACTGAAACGAAAGAAATTTCCAGACGACAATGCAAGGTACAAAAGATTAATAACCGGCACGGAAGTTAAACTGCACTATAAAAGAAGATCGCGATCAAGGAGTCACCACAAAAAAAGTATGCGTGGTTAACGGCGTCAAAGAGTGTGTCGTAACCGTAGCATCAAGCTTTTTTCCTATCGGCAGAAGTACGGTTCAGGGAGTCCTGAGGCATAGTAAAACTCACAAAATAATTTAATATCGCGTCATTCTCCTTTGACCCGCGACCACGGCTCTCATCCTCTCTGGTAAGAAATCATAGAGCGCGGCTACGAAGTCTGGCTCAGCCCGACGCCACTCCTATTCACCTACGATTGCTTTCCACAATTTGTGGGCAGTGGCGGGGTGGAGGGGACGCCGTTACATGGATACCTTGATGCGCCTCCAAATGTTTTCGATGATATTCAGATCGGCTCCTTTTGGGGTCCAAGGCAGCTTCGTCAGGCAGCGCTCCTCGAGGAGATACGAGCGTGACAACGCATTTTCCACTTCGGCGCTTTCTTGAACTGCACTGAAATGCACGTTAGCTGAAAACGTAAACATTGGGCTACACGGCACATGCATCGTGATGGTGGTTCCGTCGGCCAATATTTTCGCTAGCAGACGGCCGGAAGAGCGCAACGGCCTAGTGAGCGCAAGTGAGAATCTCGCCCTCAGGGTGCGCCGTGTTTACGGAACGATGCGACAGGCGGCGCAGGTAGTACCGTGCACAGGCCGGAGCGCTGTTTCAGCTCATATTGTCCGCGACAGTACATAAGGGGCGCCGCGTGGTGAACCGGACTGAGTTTTCGCCTCAGCGTTCGATCCTGCTGCTTCACCGCTTACGACGCCCGCGACGCTCTGTTGTTATTTCCTTTTGCCTTTTATTCCTGGGCACAAGTTCGCCCCATTAAACGTTTCAGTTTTTTCAGTTATTTTGTTGTTTTGTCACCTTGTCATTCGTGACAATACTAACTTGAGTATGAACAAACAAGCTCAAGAAAAGAAATCAGCAAAGCAGTGCTCGTCTTAGTTTAGGAGCGTGTGCAAGAAACACAGTGTGTAACAAATGGCGTTCTTTGGTATAGCATGCAGTTAATTCAGCTTTTGTGTACATTTTAAAGAAAAAATATTTTTAGGGATTTTTTCTTAACTGTAAGACGGGGTGACACAATATTGTGAGTGTATAGATGAAAAGTGACTTGGGTCCTATAACCGCTACTACTGTTTGACTTTCAGACACTGTGTCATCATTTCAGTCAGTATGTAATCATACTGTGTCATCATTTCAGTCACTATATCAACACAAATAAAAATGTTTTCCATTGTATGTACCACAGTACCAGTTGACATCGTATGAATAAACATTTGTAGTGCTAATACCTTTCTGCACATGTAAAGAATTATTTTGGTCCCACTCTGTGACAATATTACAATTTATTTTTGCAATAAGAATGCAGGAGCAATCTAGAAAAAAATCCGCCGACCTCCTATAAAGCCACGAAATGTGTGTAAACAGTTTACGGAACTGTTACCAAACATGCTGTTGGACAAAACTTGCTAGCACGACCCAGCTCTTTAGCGGAATTATATTAAATTGCTCTAAATTAATGAAAGCCCAGTACATTGTGTCGGGAAGTTTTATGTTTATACGAGTACTTTCGTCACGTTGAGTCATCGTGGAAATGTTCTCGTTTAAAAAACAGTAAACGCACGGGGGAAAAGGCAATTAGTGCCAATGCGCCGACATAAATCCATCATTTCATCACACAGTACAGAGAGACCGCGTAAAGAATGCATAATTTCCTTCACAAGCCCTCTATACAAGCTATAGAAGCCTTCACAAGCCCATCTATAGACCAGTGTCTGCTCCGTTCCATGGGCGCCGCCATTTCCGTTTATGCTGACGTCATGACACAGAAGGGGGGCTGCGTTTTTGAAAGGCTCAGTTTCTTTTAGAAACCTTTGCCCATAACGTATACTTCGTTTCAGCCTAGGCCCGAGCGCGGCCGATGTTATGAGCCGAAGGGCCAATCAAACAACGAAAAAGGCACAACGTCATGGTGTGCTCTCTGCAGTTGATAGGAATAGCCGGTATTCGCCGTCCCTCTTTGCGTGCTCCTCTGGCGGCTAGTCCTATCAAGCGCAGGGAGCACGCCATGACGTTGCGCTTTTTGCGCTGTTTGATTGGCCCTTCGGCTCATAACATCGTCCGCGCTCGGACATAAGGTGAAACGAAGTATAGTGCAGGAAGGTAAGAAATGCACAGTCACGAAGCTCCAAAAACCGCACCGACGCCAAGAGCGTTGTAAAAAGCAAAAATATTGTTTTATGCGCAGCCCCCCCCCCCCCCCCCTCTTTACAAGAGCCTGCGTTTGAGATTATTATTTCCCATTTTTATCGCTGGGGGCTAGGATATCGGACACTGGTCTATACACTCCGTGCGACGCGACTGGCGCGCCGCCGCGCGGCCGGTACCGAAGGTGGGCAGTGAGAACTCCAGAGAAAACGAAACCGAAACCACGCCGCGTACGTTGGTACGCATTGAAGTCGGAGTGGTGGGGTTGCGCCGGGTTCACAGCATGAAGTGCTGCCTGTGCTGCGTCATTAAGTTCTTCAATAGTTATACGTTGTATCTCGTGGAGACAAAGTTTCACAGTTTTTCACCTCGCCGATGTTTTGTGGGGCAGCGATAACGATGGAGCCGTGCCGTACGACGCGAGAAATTTGGTGTCCCGATCATGTCTGCCACTTCGTCGGCACGGCTGACATATTCTATACTGCCGCTTTGCGCTTTGCGTTTGTTTTCGTACCAGTAACGCCTACATGTGTCAGCGCCGATGGGACGAACTGAAATGCCATCCCACACTCGCGGGTATGCAGTGAAAATTTCGTTGGAGGAACGCCCTCCAAACAAGTTTCGTCCCCATCGTACGTGTCGATGATATTTCCGGACAAGTATGGCACGCAATCTGCACTTCATCTAGAAAGATTCGAACAGTAAAAAAAGTGACAAATATAAATCTAAAGAAAACAACAATGAAACTCGGGATCACTGGAGAATCGGCGTTTGAA
Organism: Ixodes scapularis; assembly: GCF_016920785.2. Taxonomy (NCBI): domain Eukaryota; kingdom Metazoa; phylum Arthropoda; class Arachnida; order Ixodida; family Ixodidae; genus Ixodes; species Ixodes scapularis. Next base: position 83,248,644 of record NW_024609835.1, read on the forward strand.
TATGGAAGTTTATGTGGTGTGCTTTCTTTCTTGATCAGCCTCCTTCTGGATGTGGAAGCGCTGACACCCTGAGTTCTGTAGACAACATTTTTTTTCTCGGCTTTAGAGACACCTATCGCAAACTGGTTCGAACTGGAAGTACCGTCCACTGGTCCCTTCCTACCAGTAAAGTGTGCACCTCCCACGATGAGTGGTAATACTGACAGCCTTTGACGGTAAAAGCCAGTTCTCATTTAGTTACGCCGCCCAAACTAAATTTCCACCTGGTTTCGCTATGCCAACTATTTTTGTTATATTAAGTGTTGTGCCAAGTGACGGTCATGTCAAAGTACCTGTGCGCCGAAAATCAGCACCTCGCATAACCGGTTATTACACAACAGCTGACCGCAAAAGCCCTTGGCGGCCAAACCGTGTGTTGGCCGACAACTTTGTTTTCTCGGCTTTGGAACCACCTTTCATAAAGTTGTTTCAATTGGAAGTACAGTCCACTAGTCCCTTCCTACCTCTAAAGTATCCACCTGCCCCGACGAGTGGTATTCGCTTGACAGCCTTTTCATGGTCAAAACCGGTTCCCATTGATTTACGCCGCCCAAACCAAACTTTCACCTGGTTTCCCTATGGCACCTTTTTTGTGTAATAAGTGCTGTGTCATGTTACTGTCAAGTCCAAGCACCTGTGAAAATCTGCACTCTGCACAGCCCGCTATAACACAACATTTTGGGTTCAATATTGGATATACCGTACAGCTTTATTTCTTTATTCGTTAGAAAAATAACTTTCACACCTGCTGTGTATATGAAACTTGGCACACTTCGTGCACAAACTTAGTGAACATCTCACTCGCCTCCAATATTGCCGCGCGCAAGGCTGAGAAAGCAACGCTCGGTCACGGTCCTCCAGAAAGTTCCCGTTTATTCATGTACCGCACGTAACCTCTATCATTTAGCTCTGCTTTTGTTTTCTAGAAAGTGCGTGTTCATTCTCGCCCCGATCACGCGACGCTCGAACCGCTTTCGCCGAATCTTCGAGATAGCGGCGCACTCTAGATAAGAGGCCGCCCGCGACCTTGTCGAGTCAGTCTCGCCCTAGCGTTCGATTCTGCTGACACGCCGACTTCGACGCCCGCGACGCTCTGCTTTCTTCTGTTTCCTTCTTTATTTTCGGCACAAGTTCGCCACATTAAACGTTTATTTCTCCCTGTTTATTTCCTGTTTGCTTTTGGTCACCAACCGTGACATTTTGGTGGAGGTGCGGGGTACCGCATGCCCGTACAGCGTTCCCCTCCCGGGGCCCGCAGTGCAAGCCCGATTCCAAGCCCTGTGACAAGACCACTCAACGCGGAACCTGAAACTCGGACCAGTCGCCGAACCCAAGGTCTACACCCGGAATACGGACTTCTGCCACCCAGGACCAGGCAGCCTACGAGGCCGACGATGGATGACCAGCAATCGCAGTCCCCGACCGCCGCCGCCGTCGTCTACCTGCCTGTTGCCCAGCGAAACCCGACGACCTTCCATGGCGAGACCCACGAAGACTTAGAGGACTGGCTCCTGCACTACGAACGTGTAGCACGCCATAATGGATGGACCACTGAGCAGCGCCTCCAAAACCTCTACTTCTCCTTGGAGGGTACCGCGAGGCAGTGGTTCGAGAACCACGAGGCGTCATTTACGTCGTGGGACACCTGTACCGCTGGCCTGAAGGAGACATTCACGAACCAGACACGACGACAGCGAGCGGAAGACCTCCTTCAAGTACGAACTCAAGGGCCCAACGAAACGGTAACCAGCTTCGTTGAAGACGTCCTCCGCCTGAGCAGCCGCGCCGACCCTCAGTCCACCGAGGAAAAGAAGCTGCGTATCCTGATGCGCGGCGTGAAGGACGACAATTTCGGTGGCCTCGTACGCAACCCACCCACGACGATTCAAGAATTTGTAACCGAGGCGACGAACATTGAGCGTGCACTGCAATCCCGAGCCAGCCACTACCAGAGGCTACCCGGCGTCAGCGGGGTTCCGCCGTCCGCTTGTGACCTTGGCTCCAGCATCTCCAGCATTCGCCAGATCATCCGGGACGTCGTCCGGGAGGAAATTAAGAAGCTCCTGCCTGCTACCCACCAGCCGGCTTCGGTGTCAATAGCCGAAGTTGTCCGCGACGAGGTTCAGCGGGCAATTCAACTGGAGGCTCCTGCCAACGTAGCTGCACCCGAGGAGCCCACCGTGACCTACGCCGCAGTGGCCCGACGGCCACCGCCTCCTCCTTGCGCCTATGTCGTGCCGCCCCGACGCCAGTCTCCTGCGCCGCAGCACGACCGACGCCGCGACGACCAGCCCCAGTACGCCAGCCAGGAGCCCCGTGTACCCCGGAAGACCGATGTGTGGCGAACGGCCGACCGACGCCCGCTCTGCTACCACTGCGGGGAAGCCGACCATGTGTACCGCCGATGCCCATACCGACGACTCGGGCTGCGCGGATTCCACCCAAACGACCCGCGCCCCCGGTATGGTGAACGCCCTCGGGAGATCGACGAGTACCTGCGACGACCCCAGTCCCCCGAGCCTGCGTCCCGCCGAGAGTTCCGGTCGCCATCGCCCCGACGTCCAGCATCGCCGATGCACCGACCCCGACGTGAAAGCCTGTCACCCCTCGCTCCTCACCGGGGAAACTAGGCGCGGCAACCCCTGGAGGTGGAGTTGCCGAAGACAACCGACGTAAAGAGCCTCCAAGAACGACGGAGCGCTCCCACTCTCCCGACCCCAAGCATCACAACGACGCTCCTGCATCGGTGTCTAACAACCTGAACGTTGTGATCGACGGCCTCGACGCATCGGCACTCGTGGACACCGGAGCAGACTACTCAGTCTTGAGTGGGAGGCTCTCCCGCCGCCTTCGAAAAGTCATGACGCCGTGGGAAGGACCCCAAATACGAACCGCCGGAGGACATCTCATCACACCAGTCGGGAGATGCACTGCTCGCGTCGACATCCACGGTGAAACGTGCCCTGTCAAGTTCGTCGTTCTGCAAGACTGTTCGAGGGACGTTATCCTCGGAATGGACTTTCTCTGCGAGTATGGCGCCGTCATCGATCTCGGAACAAACCGGCTGACGCTACGAAAACCTGCTCCACCAGCGGAGGGACCCCAAGCGACGTCACCCACGGTCCGAGTCCTCGCAAACCACGTAAACCTACCACCGCGGTCGAGTGTTTTCGTACTTGTCGGGATCGATGAAGCTTCCTGTGGCGAAGTTCTTCTCGAGGGAAGCCTCCAATTGCTCCTGGGAAGAGGCATAGGCGTCGCAAGGGGAGTAGCTGAACTTCAGGACGGGCGGACTGTGGCCCTCGTGACGAACTTCCGAAACGAAACGCAACACCTCACAAAAGGTGCAGCCGTGGGCCACATCGAGAAACTCCGAAACCCCGCCGAAATCACCGCGATTACTGACGAATCCTCGCCGCCCCAGCAAGACAGTACGTCGCCAGCGCAGCTCGACATTGACCCTAAGCTTCCGGACCCTAAACGGCGTCAGCTGGCTAACCTCCTGGCCGAATACCGCGACTGCTTTGCGACGTCGTCGAAGATGCGCCAGACCGCGGTTGCCAAGCACCGCATCGTTACCGAGGACGACGCGCGCCCTGTGCATCGATCGCCGTACAGAGTCTCCGCTAAAGAAAGGGAGGTGATCCATCAGCAAGTTCAAGAGATGCTGAATGACGACATAATCCAACCTTCAAGCAGTCCATGGGCCTCTCCAGTCGTGCTGGTTAAGAAGAAGGACGGAACTCTTCGGTTCTGCGTGGACCACCGGCAGCTCAACACGGTTACGAAGAAAGACGTCTACCCACTCCCCCGCATCGACGACACTCTAGACCGGCTGCGCCACTCTCGATACTTTTCATCGATGGATCTGAAGAGCGGCTACTGGCAAATCGAGGTCGACGAACGGGACCGAGAGAAGACAGCCTTCGTCACGCCGGATGGACTGTACGAGTTCAAGGTGATGCCCTTCGGACTATGCACGGCGCCAGCAACTTTCCAGCGTGTCATGGACACCGTGCTGGCAGGGCTGAAGTGGCAGAGTTGTCTCGTCTACCTTGACGACGTCGTAGTATTTTCAGCTGACTTCGACGAGCACTTGAGACGACTCCGAGCTGTTCTTCAAGCCATTCAGACCGCCGGACTCACACTCAAGCCGTCAAAGTGCCGGTTCGCCTATGACGAACTGAAGTTCCTTGGCCACGTGGTTAGTAACGAAGGCGTCCGCCCAGACCCCGAGAAGACTCGCGCCGTCGCGGCATTTCCAGCGCCGACAGACAAGAAGGCCGTGCGAAGATTCCTTGGACTTTGTGCCTATTATCGACGCTTCGTTCGGGATTTCGCAAGGATTTCCGCACCACTTACGAATCTCACGAAGGACGCCGAGAAGTTCGAATGGGCCGAGGAGCAACAGCAGGCATTCGACGAACTGAAACAACGACTCCAGACTCCTCCTGTGCTTGGACATTTCGACCAGGATGCGGAAACAGAAATTCACACGGACGCAAGTAACGCGGGACTGGGCGCAGTACTAGTCCAAGTGCAAGAAGGCATCGAGCGAGTCATCGCCTACGCAAGTCGGACATTGTCCAAGGCGGAAAAAAATTACTCCACGACTGAGAAAGAATGCCTTGCGGTCGTCTGGGCAATAACGAAGTTTCGTCCGTACTTGTACGGGAGCCCGTTTCGTGTAGTCACGGACCACCACTCGCTCTGCTGGCTTGCGAACCTGAAGGACCCGTCAGGACGCCTCGCTCGATGGAGTCTTCGACTACAAGAGTTCAACATGACAGTGGTCTATAAGTCAGGCCGCAAGCACAGCGACGCCGACTGCCTGTCCAGAGCCCCCGTCGAAACCCCTTCCGGCTGCAGCGACGACAATGACGACGAGTGCTTCCTAGGAGCAGTGAACACCGACGATATGGCACGACGTCAACGGGACGATCCTGAGCTGCGCGCATTAATCGAGCACCTGGAAGGGGGCAGGAGTACCGTGCCACGTGTCTTCTCACGAGTACTGCCGACCTTCGCCATCCGACAAGGTGTACTCTACAAAGAGAACTTCGGGAACAACAACTCGCCGTGGCTGCTGGTAATCCCGACCGACCTTCGAGGGGAGATCTTCCAAGCATGTCACGACGACCCGACGTCCGGACACCTTGGATACAGCCGGACACTGGCCCGTATTCGTGAAAAGTATTACTGGCCCAAGCTCCCCAAGACCGTCCACCTGTACACACGATCATGCCACGAGTGCCAGCGACGCAAGAAACCTCCGACGAGGCCGGCCGGACTCCTGCAGCCTATTTCTCCTCCAACTGCACCCTTCCAGCGGATCGGAATGGATCTACTTGGTCCTTTTCCGCCTTCGACGTCGGGGAACCGCTGGATCATCGTCGCCACTGATTATCTCACGCGGTACGCCGAAACGAAAGCTCTTCCTTCGGGGACTGCTGTGGAAGTTGCCAAGTTTTTCATTGAGTCCATCGTCCTCCGGCACGGCGCTCCAGAAGTTCTGATTACAGATCGCGGATCATCGTTCATGGCACAACTGACCCAAGAAATCTTCCGACTCAGTCACACCAGCCATCGTCGTACAACTGCGTACCACCCGCAGACCAACGGGCTGACGGAGCGACTCAACAAGACAATCGCCGATATGATCTCTATGTACGTCGACGTAGAGCACAAGACGTGGGACGAGGTGCTGCCCTACGTCACGTTCGCCTACAATACGGCGGTTCAAGAGACCACTGGATTCACCCCTTTCCAGCTGGTACATGGTCGGAAGGTAACGACCATGCTGGACGCCATGCTGCCCCATGAGCCATCTGACAACGAGAGCGACGACGCCCAGGCGGTTGCTCAACGCGCCGAAGAAGTTCGCCAGCTCGCCCGACTCCTGATTCAAGACCAGCAACGCGTCGACGCCGGCCGCTACAACCTTCGTCGCAGGGACGTCCACTTCCAGCCCGGAGATAGGGTGTGGGTATGGACGCCCATCCGTCGCCGCGGCCTCAGTGAGAAACTGCTGAAACGGTACTTTGGACCATACAAGGTACTTCGTCGCCTCGGCGAGCTGAACTACGAGGTGATGCCCGACGGAACACGAACATCGTCACGCCGCCCACCACGACCTGAGGTCGTCCACGTCGTGCGCCTGAAGCCGTACTACGCTCGATAGGACTGTGGACCTTTTGTGCTCCAAAAGACTCTTTAGTTTATCGTTCTTTTTTATTTTGATTTGTTTTACACTGCATCGGGGCGATGCACTTTTAAAGGGGGGAGTAATGCCGCGCGCAAGGCTGAGAAAGCAACGCTCGGTCACGGTCCTCCAGAAAGTTCCCGTTTATTCATGTACCGCACGTAACTTCTATCATTTAGCTCTGCTTTTGTTTTCTAGAAAGTGCGTGTTCATTCTCGCCCCGATCACGCGACGCTCGAACCGCTTTCGCCGAATCTTCGAGATAGCGGCGCACCCTAGATAAGAGGCCGCCCGCGACCTTGTCGAGTCAGTCTCGCCCTAGCGCTCGATTCTGCTGACACGCCGACTTCGACGCCCGCGACGCTCTGCTTTCTTCTGTTTCCTTCTTTATTTTCGGCACAAGTTCGCCACATCAAACGTTTATTTCTCCCTGTTTATTTCCTGTTTTCTTTTGGTCACCAACCGTGAAAATATCATCGTTCCAGCAGTCCTACGTTTACAGCGACGAGCGAAATGAATTTCCCACTCAGAGCAATTATCGTGGCGGCCGTCTTGCTTTTCGGAAAATCGCTTCAACTCCATTTTTGGCTGCAACTAGAGAAATTACCCCCAATAACGGGGGTAATTTCTCTAGTTGCAGCTTTCTAAGTGGAGAACAGCTAAATGCCTTTCTTAGATCTGCCCTAGCACTCATGCAACGTCACCCTCAATATATCGGCTCAAAAAGCAAAAGTTTCGTCCGTGCGCGCTTCCGCCGCCACAGCTTGGCATGCGAAAAGGCGCCGCAGGCTGCTGAACGCGCCTCGCGGTCGAACGCCAGCTCCTCCGCTAGCGGCGCTGCGCGCGTTTTTCAAAGCGCCCCCTATAGTTCCCGCACACACGAGTGAAGCGCGCTCGGTGCGCCGAACATAATGAGGTCGCCGCGTCGGTCAGAGAGTCATCACCTAAATGTGTTTCTTCGTCCTACAAGGGGCCCAACTTTGGGTTCCACTAAGAAACTGGGACACCCAAGACAGTAAAGGTTGGCGTTGAAGGCCGATAGATTAGGGGTTTTGCAACATTGTGCAGCGCGCTCACGTTTGCCGCTTGCAGCGCCAATGCAGATAACGATCGTATTAATAAAAAAATAAGACGAATAAAAAATATAAAAAAATGTGCGCTTAGCAAGTACTTTTTGTTTACAAATAATGGTTAAGGTAAATCCCAATCAAGCCGGCTAAAACAAGAAGCAGTCTAAAATCAGTATAAATGTTGGCCATGTGTTGGCTGCATTCAGCCGAAACAATCCAGTGCATAGCGCTATAATTTGGCGCTCGTTCTCCGATTTTTTTGGGCGTTGCTGTGCGCTTTGACCGTCTGTCGCCGAAACTTAGGCCTTCAACTATGCCGAAACTGAGACGAACGTGAGCGAGCATACTCTGCGAGCAGCTGCTCTATTTAGATCTGAGCTGGAGCGACTTTTAAGCCTTGAAATACTAGTTTTCAAGCTGCAGGTATCGTGCCACGAACGAAACCTACTCAGAGCCATGGAGTAGCAATACGTTGCCATCTCAATGGTTACCGTGTCTCTTTAGGCTTAGGAACGGCCAGAATCGGGGACGATCCCTAAAATAAGGCAAACCCACCGGTTATTCCTTGTGACTCGTGCGAGGTAAAGCAAAGTGAAAGCCAGTTGCACCATTCATTTGCATTGAAATTTGCTAATGCTCTAGGGACCATGACGAATATGCTCCGAAGCGAGCGGGAAGGGCGCCTCCATGTTTGCCGACGCAACCCGGCCCCAAGCAAAAAGGGGCCCTAGGCTATTTCTGCAATTTCGCGTTGGGGGGACCGCCAACCCAAAACTCTAAAAGGAGTTTAGGTTCTGTGCATGCAGAGTGGTGAGCCCCTATTTCTTTGAGGCCTCCAAGCTTTGTGGCCTCCCATTCTAAAACTCTCTATTATGGTGAGCGATAATCAGCAAAAATTCAAAAAAAAAAAAAAGAAAACCTAACAAGACATTGAAAAGAAAGCCAAGAGTACTCGAAAGGTTATCTTTATTTTACGCGGATTTTCATACGTTGCTGATGAAATATTATTGTGAGCGATAATGAGCAAGCAATGATAAAAGCTACCAAAACGTGTGAAAACGATGGCCGAATATATCTTCAGAAGATTATTTTCTTTACACAAATTTCTTCTCGTCGCTAATGCAATCTTATTGCGAGTGATAATCAGCGAAAAATGTTCAAAGCTACAAAAAGACGTTGTAAAAGGTGGACGGCAGTATTCAAAGGTCATTTTTGTGCACATATTTGTTTTATTAATTTGTGATGTAATAATATTGCGAAATCAGAAAAGAAAATTATCAAAGATACCAAAAGACGTGAGCAAAGATGTTAAGCAGTGTTCAGAAGGTTATTTTCTACACAGCTTTTTTATTTGTTTTTAATGTAACATTATTGCCACTGATAATTGGCACCAAATGGTCCAATCTACCAAAAGAAGTCTCGCTAAACTTGTGGAACACAAATATTCTTTGCGTTATGAGGTAGCAGGGGAGTGGCCGGAAGAACGCGCAAAGTTTTACAGCAAAGCTGTTTAGGACTCACAGCTGGATTTTTCCGTGTCCGGCGACAGAAAATCCATACGCACGCCTTTCCACCGTTCGCGGACGCCTTATCATAGTTAAACTTGAGGATGAAACGAGAAAGGACGGTTGACACTTGTTTCAATAAGAAAGCCACAAAACAAATGTCAAAAGCACGTGATAACTGATGAGGCGCGCACGAACGATGATAAACACGTAGCGCTCCCCGCATGCGTTTTCCGGTCAAGATTGCTGCTGCATTAGCTGAAGCGGCAACGGCACAGTACGAAGGGTGGTGGGATGTCACTAGCCCCGCCAACCACGCGAAGCACTTAGCACTCCCGGCATGAGTTTCTCAGTAAAGATTGTTGTTGCGTAAGCAGCCGCGCCAACACCAGCCCTACGAAGTCTTTTATATATAAAAAAGTTTTGCTGCAGTGCATTTACTTATTTTAGAGCGCAGCTCTTAGGCGCTTGTTTCCGGCTTGAGCGGCGTCGGCGTCGACGTCGGCGTCGCCCCCCCCCCCCCCCCCCCCCTTAGCCGCGCGTTGCATTATGGGGCGTTTCCTATATTGACGTCACACGGGACGTCACATCTGGCGTCACGAGGGTCACGAGGTAGGCGAAGAAGAAGGAAGGAATTCTTTCCACTAAATTTGGAGGAAAAATTCCCCGCTAAACTTAGCGGGAAAATTCCCCGAGAAATTTAGCAGAACTATTTCCCCGCTAAAACTAACAAAACTTTTACCGCTAAATTAAGCAAGACATTTTTCCCGCTAAACTTAGCGGAAGGATTCCTCCGTTAAATTTAGCGGAAAAATTTCCCTGCTAAATTAACCAGAAAATTTTCCCGCTAATTATAGCTGGAACGCGTAATGCAGGTGTCACGAGAGAGTGCTCCGCAGCCATTCGCTTCCAAGGGCCACTCATTTCACTGCATCGGCAGCTTTTGCTTCCAAGAGCTGCACGAGGCATGTACCTTGTGCAGTGGCGCATTTGACGATGATTGCCAACAGAAACCCGTCAAGTGGCTTTAGCCGGAGGGGGTTTTGCACGCCGGCAATCTTGGAGATTACGACCCTAAGGTGTGCTAGTTAACATGTGCCGCATTCGGCGAAACGTGGTTAGTAAAATTCGATCGCGAATATCGCGTTGTAATTCTTTTAGAAATACACTGAAATTAAAAAAAAGAGTGCCTACACTCTAAAAAAAGTTTGTGCGTCTACTTTCACGCACAACCCTCGGAAAGCCAATCAGCGCAACTTTTGGAGGCAGCTCAGCGAATGACAATGCCGTAACATATGTTTAGACCAAAAAACGCAGACTGAGTTGTGACATTAAGCAATGCAAAACGTCACGCTTGCATTGCTTAATGTCACAACTCAGACTGCGTTTTTTGGTCTAAACATATGTTTCGGCATCGTCATTCGCTAAGCTGCCTCCGTAAGTTGCGGTGGTTGGCTCTCAGAGTGTTGTGCGGGAAAGCAGACGCTCGGGCTTTTTTTAGAGTGTAGATGGGACACATGCTAATATAAAATATGCTACGAAAGATAAAAAGTTTAGCAAGCAATATGTACCCCACCATACGCGGTATAGGTGGAAATCAGGACCGGCTCCAGGACCTTCCCACAAAACGGTGATGCCGCCCATTACAACTGGATTGGCTTGGCTGTTTGGCCGCACACGCTCGCAAGCGTGATATCTTTTGTCGCGACGTCCGGGGCGTCTAATGGGCTGTCTGACACCGGCTGTGAGTCGCGCGGGTATAGTGCCTGGAACGCGTGCTTAAATGGTGTGTATAACGGTCTATGGCGCCCATACATCAAATGTTCTGCCGAAGTGACAAGAAATGGTGTCACAGAAGCCGGGAGTGTCGTGTCATGCTGTTGAATTTCGCGATCCTGGTGGGTGGTCGTAGAAACTTTGGCGGAAAGTGCGAACGAACGCGGGTATAGCTGTCGACGAGGCGTCCCAGTTTGTTTTTTCCGTAACTTAAGTGGGCTGTCAATCTGGAGAGCGACCTGCAGCGGAACAGGGGTCTGTCTCATCCACTACCACTGTTATGACACAGCCAGTGCTGCGGTTGGCGACAGTATGACACTTTTATGGCTTCATCAGGCGCAAATTGAACAACCTGGCACCACAGGGGCAAACATACGCTCTGCAGGATACGTATCGTCTGCTATTAGAACCCACTTTACTAAAACCTGAAACGCCCGCGAGACGCGACCATAAAAGCGCCCCTCTAATGTGTGTGTGTTTTTTTTTTTTTTTTTTTTTTTTGCATGGCGTTTTGAGCAAGGTGGGCGAGCGTCATGACGCACAAGTAAACCGCGAGTTACAAAATATTCGCTTTCGCATGACAGGTGCACTGCAAAACTTTAGAGCTACAGGCATTCTGAAGCAAAATGACGGGAACATACATTGACAAACTTGACGGGAGGTGAAGGCCCGATTGTTTCCACCCAAATGACTCGCAAATTATTACCTATGAAGGTATCTTGTCAGTACCGAAACCATGGTTGCAATCACGAAGCTTGCACAATTCACTTATGCAGCGGAACCGCTTTTACGGGTACCGACATCTTCATTCTATCATCTACATGCGCACATGACCAAACAAAGTGAACTGAAGCAGAAAAGTGAACGTTGGATACTATGCACTTCGGCTAGTTGGTGATTATTATTTCTGAGGGTAAAAGCACTAAAAACAACGGTCAACTAAAAAAAAAAAAACGAGCACCACAGAGCGCTACTTGCAAGTGAAGTTTATTCTCGGAAAACATACATATATGTACACCGTGAAATCACGACATGTGCGACAGAAATGCGACATCATCCAATATGTGCTTGTCCTATCTGCTGTCTACTTTACAAAAGTATTTTTAAAACGCCACCTCAGAGCCAAACAGGGCTATCGATGGAGTGCTGACACACGTGCCTTCAACGCACTCCGTTATGAAAAACGCTTCGAACATCCCCCTTGCCTTTTTGTTTCGGTTTTGAGCTAAGATAATAGTGTTGTCAAATTTCGAGACACACCCACATCTGTCACAGGGCACAGTGCACAGCCTGATTTGCCGAGAGTGACGATTTGACTGACAGTGCATGCTTCCTGAGCCTATCATTTATACAACGTCCCGATTGGCCTATGTATACTTTGACACGTGATAAATAAATCTTGTAAACCAAGCCCTCACTACACTCCACATACCTGGTCTTATGTTTCTTCTGATAGACATTGACGCGTGTCTCCCCTCGCCCCACTTTTCCATATAATCTGCCCAATGTTTGAGGAGCTGAGAGTAATACAAGAAACCCTAGTGTTTGCCCTACTTTCTTTATATTGTTGCTCACCTTATGCACATAAGGTATTACAACTTGTCTACGCCTTGGCTTCTCTCTTACAACACCACATCCTCCACGAAGTTTCTTTATCAGGCCTTCTGCCACCCCCACGAGAAGTGTAGGCGGAAAGTTTCCTTCCTCTAGCTTCCCAACCTGGAACATAAAGTTGTCTTCTATCTTATGTGGGCAGGACTTTGTTCAGGAAGCCCTCAGGCCTGTAGACACAATGCCCATCTTAATTACCTTTGAGTGATTAGAATCAAATGTCAGTTAGATCGTCACCCTCGGGAATTCTGGTTGTGTACTGTGACAGATGTGGGTGTGTCCCGAAGTTTGACAACACCATTATCTTAGCACAAAACAAAATGACAAGCGTGATATCCGAAGCGTTTTTTATAACAGAGTGCCTTGAAGCGCACGTGTGTCAATGCTCCATCGATAGCCCTGTTTGACTCTGAGGTGGCGTTTTTTTAAATCGTTCGTAAAGTAGATAGAAGTTAGACAAGCACTGATTGGATGGTGTCGCATTTCTATTGTACATATCGTTATGTCACGGTTTATATATATGTATGTTTTCTGAGAATAAACTTCAATTGCAAGTACCGCTCTGTTTTGTTCATTTATTTTACTTGTCCGTTGTTTTTAACGCTCTTACCCTCGGAATTAACGTAGGATGCTAGGCTTATACGAAAGTCCAAGTACGAAAATAAGCACCCGCACAACGCCTCTGAAAGCGTGTACTTTTGACAGTTGTTTGCAGAAAACTTCGTCGGTTAACGGGATCTTTCTCTAAACAACTCGGTGAACATGAAACCACTCGTGCTCACAAAAATAAATAGAGACCTCAACGAGCTACGTGATGCATGAAAGCGCTCTGAGCAAACGCAGGCAGTCATGTTTGTTATCGTTTGAAACCGAAGCGGAAAAGGCAATCTCTGGATATTTTATTTTTTTTACACTAATAACCCCCTTTATATTATTTGCTTCTCAAACATAAAATGCTGTCTATTAAAATACTATTACACCAAGGAGAAACACTTTGAAAAAATACAGTTCACACGTCGATGATATATCCAGTGAATGAAAGGTATAAGAACTGCGTAACCACTTGGTGGGGCTAAATGGCCGTGACCTCCACCTTCACCACCTAAATTGCGTATGGCGCCGTACATATTGCGCCAAGAAAAAATATTTATTTTGAAGTTTTATGAAAATACGTAAGTACGTCCCATATACGCCCTCAAGAATGTTTTTCAGTGTATTCTTATTTGAATGAGGGGTATGGCCCCAAATAATGAAATAGGCTGTGGACAAAAAAATGTCTGAATGTACAGAAAAGTTTGCCCAACTAAAATATAACTAAGATATATGCTTTACTTAAAAATAAACATTAACATTTTTATACACTAATTACAAACGGGCAGACGCGTTACAGCCACTCGTGAGTCTTCACACGCGACTTGCTCATCCGCGCCGGCCCGCTGCCATTCTGCTTTCCGATTTAAAGAAGCACGACAGACAAGCACTGACTCTATGCAATCCGATCGATGGCAGAACTAAAACAAGATTAGCAGATTTCTCGGCCTCTGTGTTAAATTTTAAGGTTGACAGTTTACTCCTTACATCGAAATTTTTATTGACCCGTCTTCCTACTTTTGGGACCTGTGTTTTGCTTGTACGTTGACGTTCATTTTTTGATTGGGGAAGTCATTCAAAAATTTATACGTTAGGATCCACATTTAGACGTACCGTGAAACATGCCGGAGAGGTCTGCACTCTTGCTTAGCGAATGTAAACTTTCCCCGAAATGTATTCTAGTGCTCAGTTTTATTTTCTAATATACCAAAGGCGTTAATCTCTTCCAAAAAAGAGTAAAAACCAAATCATTCGACACTTGCACTTCGAACCCACCGATGCAAATGCCATGTGATCGATCGAGAGACGTGGCGTAATTTGAAGAACTCAGAAAATGTCGTAACTACCATAGTCAATAAAATTAAATATAGTATTCGCGTAATTCAACTTATCTCTGAAAGTAAATCTGTAAGAATAACAGTTTTGGAAAAGCGAACATCTAGAAGCAAACAGGCTACCGGCGCTTGTCTCGCCTGTATCGTAATTTTTTCTTTCGTATGGGTTGATGGATGGATCAACATGGCTCAGAGCCGTATATGTAGAGAGTTTCGCCATTCGTTGGGAAGTATAGGAGACAAATAAGCAGGCACCGTTGGCCGAAAGCGGGCTGGGCGTGTTCCAGGGCGTCTTCAGAAATTCAAATGTTACCAACCAGAAGCCGGAAATAATACCCTGGTGGTGGTCGCGAAAAACAAACCTGATAAGTTTATCGGAGTAACTCTCTGTGACTGAAAAAAGGGTACACGTTATATTTCAATCACGCTCATCCAAAATGATGGTGGAAGAGTGTGAGTAGCGGAACGATCGACATAATCCTTACGCCAAGCGCCGAGGGCCGGGAATCTGTCGTTCGAGCGGTCACACTCTGTCCGAGCGAAACAGAGTTGAGCGGCACATTCGTTTCTTACGTCTTTCTGCATGATCATGATCGAAACTTCACGTGCACTCTATTTTCAACCACGAAGAGTTGCTACACTCCACTTTTACGCGCTTATTAAAACTATGTACGAACATAAACCTTTGATCAGAACTGTTTCTCGCTACCACCGCTAGGGGATTCTTTTCGGCTTCTGGTTGGCCAAGAGAGCGTGCCAAGCCCTCTTTCCGAGTCTGGTGCACGCCCTGGCTCTGCCCGCGCCTCCCATTGACCGAACTCTCTATATACACGGCTCTGATATGGCTGAACCCTTTTAATCGAGCTCGTGATTGCATCATTTAGCTTTCACATGTGGAGCCACATCTCAACAGAAGCAAATATGGAAGTCCACCGTCTAGGTCTGTCAGACGTTGTAATGTTCAAAATCGCGTGGTCACGTTTTGCTGAAAGAAATTTGGGATGCAAAATACTGCGATAATATAAAGCTTTTGATAAAACATTTACGCCGCTTTAGCGCAGGTACCGTCTTGTCCGGATCACTCTACCGCGCATCCGAATGTCGATGCCCAGCTTATATAATTGAGAAAAAAAAAAGTGCTGTATATATTTGAGGGGAAGAAAGTGTGCTGAAAAGTATTGGCGCGTAGCTCCCGCATGGTTTTGTGCCCAGCAGAAGAACGACCATAGATGGCATGCCTATTTTTTGTCGAGCTGGTTGCTCAAATTATCTGTGTTTGACAACGTGGAACCCCTACCAGAGTGGGATGCTTGTTTGAAGATCTAACAGGCATGAAATATTTTTGAGAGTCCAAACGGCCATAACAAAGGGCATGTGATTAATTTTTAACCGATGTGTGACTTCTTCACAAAAAACAAAGTATTGCCATGTGCGTGTCCAAAAGCCCTTAGTTCTCCAGCAGAGGTATTGGGTTCGGGCCACGACGGCCAAGCATTTTAGTTTGCCATTCGTTGTTTTTTTGTAATCTTTAATTTCATTCTCTATAGTTTTCGTCTGTTTTAGTTAGAACCTTACTGAATATTGAACGTGCATAAAAGCAGCCATAGCGCGCTGCGTCGAGGCAGTCCCACTTCCGTCGTAGTTCCAGTATCTGGGTTTCCCCTTTTGTTGACGTAGAGGCACAAGTTGCCAATATTAAACGTAAACTTTCATCTGCACTTTTTTATTTGTGGTAATATATGGTTGCCTCTCACTGGAAGGGATGACAGTATTCTGTGGAAATATCGTTATGTGTAATCTTTTATAAAAGAAAGAGTATTATTAATATTAAACACGTCCTTACTGAACGGGTTCTCTCAAATCACTGGTGTCCTTATATTGAAAAGAGGGGGTGAACGACTAAAAAACAAAGTATAAATAAAAACGAAAGCTTTGGACATATTAGCGCACGATCAAGAATGGTGCAGGTGCATTTTAGCACGAAGGTTCGCAATTTTAATAGGTTAGGCTGATGACATCAATAAATGAAAAAAATCCCCACGAACGTCATTTGCCGAAAGCAAGTATCGTAACTATGGCGACCATAGACACAATCTTCCTTTCCCTTTCTCTCGCAGCCGGATTTTTTATCGTGTCTTTTCTGTCTCAACGAGAAAAAAATCAATCGGAGAAAACCCGTGGCTAAAGACATTCGCCTGGCTCTTACTTCGATAGAACTCTGCGCGACCCGCAAGAGGGAAGCCCATTTTGTTCTTGGTCAGCGAGACATGGAACGGAATGAGACCTTGTTTGACAACAAAGAAGATGCCAACGATGTCGTTTGGATACTGACCAGCTCCTTTCTTATCTTCACAATGCAGTCCGGTGAGAGATATCGTGAATCGCGCACTAAAAAATGCCTGCGCGTCTACTTACCGCCAAAACGCTCAAAGAGTGTTTTGCCGGTAAGTAGACGTAATGACGTGACGGTAAGGGATGAGGTGAACATCCGTTCAGACCTAAGAATAATGTCTGCGCTCTGGAATCACGTAACGCAAAGCGTCATGCTTGCATTGCGCAATGCCACCATACAAAATTTTGAAGTCAAAACAGACGTTCCGACTCCTCATTTGCTGAGCTGGTTTCGTAGATCGCAGAGATTGGCTCTTCGAGTGTTTTGCGGGTAAGTAGGTGCGCAGGTTGTTTTTGTTTTTTTTCAATTTAGCTTTCTTTTATTTACGAACTCAAAAGTTTAACGCTGATTCGCAGCGAAGGCGCTTTTTGTATAGTTCAGTATGGCGCCCGAAGTTTCTTTAGTGGCATACGCTTTTCTATCGTCTCACTCCCTGCAGTGTAGATTGCCGACAGTTATTAATGGATTGACCTGTTTCTTTCATAGACAGTTAGCTTTTGTATAATCTTAGGCATCCTTTGTGGTGCTAATACGGTGTTAGGATAAATATTGCCTAACTCCCGCACAAAACAAATATCACACCAGCATGAAAAAAGGGGTATTAAGTAAGGCTTGCGAATTCAAGCCGTAGTCATAAGACCAGAAATCTCATTATATCCTTGGCGACTGGAAACGCTATCTACATGGTATGAGTTGAAGTCTCTGAATATAAAAATTCACAAATTAGAGGGTTTTCTCAAGCGCTTCTCATTTGTAAAAAAAGTTCGTATTAATATAAGCTAATAAGTGGATTCTTATAAAACTTCCAGAAAAATGTCTTTACGAAGTGAATTTCTCCTACTCAAATTTTGTGATTATAACCTTCTAAGAAAAATGAAGAGAAGAAACACGTTTCTTTATGCACAGAGAAATGCTTGAAATTAAAATATATAGGGACAGAACGAGTGGGTTGGTATGGATAAGTAAACTTGAGGAAGAAAACGAGAAGGGACGGACAAACACAAACTTGTTTGTGTTTCTACGTCCCTTCTCGTTTTCTTTCTCAAGTTTAAAATATATGTTTGCGTTGCGACGGCACCACCTAGAAAAGAAACGTAAAAGCTTCTTTGAGATGAATACCTTAAAGCATATACAGCGAATTTGAGCGTATATGGTACTCTCTGTGCGTAACATTGTGACATTCTTACTTTCTTCCTGTACAAAAGACACTCATTTTTATCTCGCATATTTTTTTTCATAAACTCGCACTCACAAAATTTTTATCATAGTATATGCACCACCTGAATATATATTTAAAAACTTCAATCGTAATTTGCTCATTGGCGTATTCATAGACTTTTTTTACAGCTGAATTCGCTTTGTAAAAGAATGTGCATAAGAAAAGCCAGGCAGCGCATTCTCTACCCAGCAATACTTAAGGATATATGTGACTGTCGTGACCTCCGAGAGCCTCGGCGTGCAACTTTCTAATTTAATCAACATTATAAAATGTTATTTTTATGTAGACATTGGTGTTGCTTTTCTAGTTATTGCTCCTATTTTTCTCCTTGCTGTTCGTCTATAACTTCTTGTTGTTCTTGTCTTTTTTTTCGTTGTTCTTGTTGTTGCTGTTCTTTATGCTCCTTGTTCAGTTTGATGTTGTTCTTGATGTTATTTTTGGTGTTCTTCTTGATGTTCTTTTTGAGGTTCTACTCATTGTTTTTATGTTTTTTGTATGTTCTTCTTGTTCTTATTATACTTGTTATTCTAGTTGTTGTTGTTCTTCGTCTTGTTCTTCTTGTAGTTGTTGTCTGTTGATTTTGTTGTTGCTGCTGCTGTTGGTGCGATTGTTGTTGCTGCAGTTGTTGTTGTCTCTTGTTGTCATCGTCGTCGTCGGTGTCGTTGTTGTTGTTGTGAAGATTTTAACACAAAAACTGAACAGAGTTCCCTGCGTGTTCGCAAATAGTAAAAAAGTGAGTGTAAAAATGAAAAGTAAAAGGTGTAAAAAGAACTCGGCTCAGTTTATTTTCCAAATTTGCAGGTTACGGCCTCCTGGAGTCGGGGTTTGTGTCCCGCAAGAACGAAGTCAACATCTTAGTGAAGAATGCAACCACTGTTTTGTTCGGGGGACTTGTATTCTGGGCATTCGGTTACGGTATCGGCTTTGACGACATGAAAAATCCTTACTTTAGCTTCGGTGAGTTTTTCACTAGCGCCGACGAGAGCCACATGGGACAGCGCTATTCCCGATTTGTCTTTCAGGTATGTTTTAATTTCACTGTAGCATTCTATAAAGCATCAAAAGAACTTGCGTTCTGACATAAATGCTCTGACATTAATAATCTGTAGTAAAAACTGTGCTCTGTCTGTGCTTAGAGAGCTGAAAATTAGTCCCAGTGAAATTCTGGTGCTTCCGCTCTGAGATGAGAAATGTTGCGAGTGCAGTATCACTGCTAGCCTGGGGTCTTTAGCGCGCATTATGTAACAGTGCACACCACCGCACACCGCTATGGTGCGGAAAGGCGTGCGTATTAAACCCAGGATCCTTGTGTTCTGCAGAACGAGCTTCGGCTCCACGTGCTCCGAGCTGCGGTGCGCTAACAATCCGCCATGGGTCAACCATGCACAAGCGCAAACGGTCCGCCGATGCAGCCGGATGGGACAACAGTGTGCACCCAATTGATGCATCCACTAAATAACCTTATAAAACTCTTCGACTTATAGGAGGCCGCCAGGTCCACGTGAAATGAAAAGTGCTGGACACGATGATTACGACGCGTGTTTGCTTTATAAAAAATAGATTGATTTTGCTTTATTTTTTTTTATTCACCTAAATGTGCGCATCATCGACAAGTTTGATGTTTAGGTCACAAATCATACGCAGCATAGTAAATTTTAAAGTTTGAAGAAGACAATGTACGTACAAATATAGAGGGGTGTATTCAGTGAGTAAAGGTGCATATGGCCGGTGATGTTATGACGTGTGCATAATGAGTCTGCACATTATTAACGTTCCTACGTCGCGGCACAACCTATTTTATTCCTGCGACATGCTTCGATGCAGCTGGCTTACGCCACCACCTCGACAACGCTGGTCTCCGGGGCAATGGCGGAGAGAACCAAGTTCACGGCGTACTGCCTCTTCTCCGTGCTGAACACGGCCATGTACTGCGTTCCTGCGGGGTGGATCTGGAACCCCGGAGGATTTCTGGCCCGCATGGGCGCTGTAGACATCGGTGGCTCCGGCGTTGTTCACCTGCTCGGGGGATGCGTGGGGCTCGTGTCAGCCATCGTTCTGGGGCCGAGGCTAGGCCGGTATGACCTCGGCACAGCGCCACTGCCGCTAGGAAACCCAACCAACGCTCTCTTGGGACTCTTCATGCTCTGGTATGTACAAGCAGCAGGAGTCCAACGTAATTTGTCTGTTAGAGCAGCACCGTTTTTGTTTAGAATATGCTTGTCGCAGTAGACACTCTCTTTCACAACGCATCTGTAAACTGCCGGCTTAGGAAGCGAAAAAAATATTATAGTATTTCTCTTTTATTAATTCCTTTATATGCTTCAAACAATCATATATTAAACAATGGGTATTGGTTCCAAAAGTTATATATATACAGGGTGACCCTAGTCATCAGGCTCGATCTAAAATGGACCGTAAAAATCGAAGCCTGCACGTAGCGGTTTTTTCTTGTAAAATTACAAAGCGTAGCTCCCTTTCCGTAAAAAACTGGACCAAAAAACTTGCCAGGGTAAACGGCGGGTGGCGACGCAGACGGTCAAGTCGAGTTTCGGAACGCGTTTGGCGCGCGTATTAATAGATGGCGTCGGGAGCAGCGTCAGAAGATGTAGCTGACCAGCGAAAGAAAGCAGACGACACGAAGACAGAATCCGTTGTCAACAAAAGCGCCGTCATTATGCAAATGCTTTTTTTTAAGTTTTGATTTTATTGTTTGCATTTTTTAACCAAAGCCATTACAACCAAGCCATTTAAAAATTACAAAAAAGATTATGTTCATCTTAATAAACCACGGTGGTCGCGAGCAGTCTCGCCACGCTACTCGACTTGGCCGTCTGCGTCGCCGCCCGCCGTTGACCCTGGCAAGTTTCCTGGCCCTATTTTTTACATAAAGGGAGCTAATCTTTGTACTTTTACAAGAAAAAACCGACCTGTGAAATACAGCTCTGACGATAACTTTGGATTCCTACTTGCTGGCGTCGATATTTGCGGTCCATTTTAGATCAAGCTTAGGGACTAGGCAGACCGTACATATATTTATATATATCAGGACTTCAATTTTAATTCGAATAGATTTATTCCAAAACATTCGTAAAAGGTAAATCATACCATTTGTGTAGGTGAGTTATGCTGTCAGGGGGTCATTATGTGGGTGTCTAATCTTTGAATTAAGTCGGCTTATTAATAAAAATGTGTCAATTAACTTTTGTAGTTAGTGAAAAAAGAGATCCGCGTTCCGCAACTGCTAGCTTTGCGCCTGCTGCACGAGTGTTAACTTTGGTGCGCCCTCGAGTTTCCCATGGGCTTCAAGTCGTTCGAAAAAGAGTTGATTTGGTGGTTTTAGATGATGCTCTCTAAGTTTCCATTTGGAACCATTTATCCGTTTTCACTAATTAGAAAAGTTAATTAACAAATTTTATTTAATTAGCCCACTTATCGCAGAAGTTAGCCACCCACATAATGTCCCCCTGGCGGTATAACTCACCTGCACAAACCATATTAGTGGATATTTTACGAATGTTTTGCAATAAAATGGAACACCCTGTATACATACAGGGCGTTTCACGAAAGGGGGACAAATTCTATATTTTGAAAGCTACGCGTCGGAACAAACAAAATCTTGTGTCGTTTTGGTCCTGGGCCAGGGACCTATTTAGGAAAGTTATACAAGTTCAAGATTATTAAGTTGTTAATTATTTTCGCGTAATTAACTTTTTAATATTGTGTTTAAGGGCATGGTTTCAATTAGAAAATTGCTCAGCATCATCAAAAAACACTAAATCAACAAATTGCCGAACGATAGAAGGCACGCGAAGCATTTCACAGCTTTCTGAAAAAACGCACAAATTCGACTTGGTTTTAAGTTTCGGTTTGCAATCGGAGCGCATCTCGGCCCCGCGGCACCGCGCCCCGTGAAGACATAGTACAACTAGCATCTGCTGCGCTGTCATCGCGCGACGCAGCAGAGGCTGGTTGCACTATTTCTCCACGGGGCGCGGTGCCTCTAGGGCCGAGATGCGCTCCTATAGCAAACCGAAACTTTAAAACCCGTCGTATTTGTGCGGTTTTTTAGAAAGCCGTAAAATGCTTCGCGTGCGTTCTATCATTCAGCAATTTGTTGATTTAGTGTTTTTCGATGATGCTGAGCAATCTTCCAATTAGAACCATGCCTGTAAACACAATGTTCAAAAAGTTAATTACGCAAAACTAATTAACAATCTAATTATCCCGGACTTTAATGACTTTCCTAAATAGGCCCCTGGCGTAAAACCAAAGCGACACAAGTCTTTTTTTTGTTGTGACGCCTAGTTTTCGAAATATCGAATTTGTCCACTATCGTGAAACACCCTGCATACAGTTATCTCTCGTTAACGTGTACCCCGTTAATATAGACACTCCCGTAATGGACACCATTTTTGGTGACAAACTAAGAATATACATGCAATTTTGTGTCTTTATTGAGGACGGCTCACATTATGGACGATTTTTCGGGAGAAAGGGGGTTACCATACTAACGACACATCAGCTAGTGTATATATATGTATATATATATATATATATATATAGCGCAATTTTCTTTTGTTGTTTGCTTTAGAACGTCGAATAATACAATCGTAAGAATTCCTGTGCCGTACGGGGCTGATAATAAAATCCACCTAAGCCACCCCTCCCCCCCTCTCCGCCCTTTTCTGAATGATACAGCAAAACACTCCAGCCGAATGCGACTCAGGACAGCGATAGCGCAAGTTTGCACTGGATATTCGGGGAAAACGCGCACTCGTCACGCACGTAACTGCTAAGGTAATAACCAAGTCCACGGGGTATAAAAACGACACGAATCATTTGCACTAACGTTCAAAAGTTGACTTCTGCATTGCCATTCGTTTTTTTCGGCGCCCACTTTTGCCGTAATCTCCATCGACACGCGCATGTTTCTTCATTTCATGGTGACTATATAGTCATTAGCAGCTGAAGAAACGCAAGGCGTGGCTTATTAACTCCCCCCCCCCTTTCTTTCGTAAATTGGTATTCGACGGTATTATTGGCTCACGCCACAATCGCATTGACGGCGGAACAATAATAAGATGCCGGGGCCTCGCCGCGCTTCGTGTTTATTCAGCTGTCAATCCAATTTTGTGATTAATTGCTCACAATTTATTCGTGGACACATTGTAGGTGGGGCTGGCTAGGATTCAGCGCCGGAAGTACGATGGGAATCGTACGAAATAAATGGAAGTATTCTGCTAGGTAAGACTAAATTGCAATCTTTTATATTTTTTTTAACACAGCAACTTCCGCGTCAATATGCATTACACGTAACCATTTCGCTCTTGTTTTATGTTCTACTATAGAGCTTCGGTGACAACCATACTGGCATCGATGACTGGTGGGTTTGTTGGAATGTCCATGAGGTAAAGGGCGAGCTTTCTTAAAACTTATTTGAAGTTCACGAACACATCAATATTTGTACGCATTGCACTCGCGATGGCTAACGGGCTTCTTCGGAACAAACCCAGTACCGAACTGAGCGCCGTATCAAGCTAAAGAAGTTAAATTCGAAGATGCTCGTCAATTACTATTTCAGCTGGGAAATGTGGAATTGGTGGATTTTATGCATTTTTGTAAACGACCTAAAGGGACGCATGTAAACAAAATTTCTGCTAAAAGGATTTGTATTTAGCATCCTCAATACCACGCGAACTTGTTGTCAGGGTCATAAAGCGAAGCTCTGGTGCATTGGCCAATGTTTATGAAGTTATGTGGTACTAGAGCAAAATATTCTGAGGTAAAATAACGGTATTCATCTATGCAGATTGTTAAACTGGTTTGGCAGAGGCTTACAAGTATTTCTTGCCTTACCATTAATATTCTACGAACGATTTTCTAGACACACTTAACCAGTTGTTTTGGATTAAAATTTTATGTCACTAAAATATTATATTTGGAGCCAAATTTATTTTTGATATAACATTTCTTTTTCTAGCAGTCTGTTTTTCGCAAGAGTCACTGTAACAAAATCAGATTAATTTTTAAACACTTAAGCGCGTTTTGTCTTCGGTAGTTTGCTGCTTTTCCCTGACTTCATTAACTAACGCAATACGATATATGCAAGATAATTATTGGGACAGATGGCTACGCAACATAGACAATAATCAGAAATTTCTTTGGTAATGATATGTTCTACGCAATAAATAAATTTGGTCTACGAAGATTGCAGTGATTTTCGTCTTTCGTCAGTAAGGTTGTAATTTGGTTCAGTTGGTATATCTTGAGCATGACGAAAACGAGCACAAAAGGAAACAAGGAAAACTTCTATGAAAACAAATTACACACGTCAGATAATTGGGACTTTGTGTTTTGCTTTTCCTTAAAAAAGAATTGCACATTTATTGCATAGCTCCATTTTGAAACGATGCTTCGCTCACTGCCAACGAGAGGTTCCACTATGCTGACATGAGCAAATTTAGAAAACACCACTCAGTAAATACGAAAAAAAAAAGAAATGAGCACGATTATCTAAAGTCTTCGTCCATATTGCTTTGTTTTCTTTCTGTGACAGTCTTCGCTTGATAGTTCTTTAAACAGTAAACTGCAACTAGTCATTTTTTCTCGAAATCACAACTTTGGCTTGGTGCTTGAAGCAAAAATGTGCATTCCGTCCTGCTTTGTTTTCAGTTTCATTCTCAAGAAGGGGCAGCATGATGTTTCTTGGCTCATGAACACAGTCATGGGCTCCCTTGTGGCAATATCTGGTAAGCGTCCGTTAACCATCCCTTCAATGTATCCTGACTAAGAATTCGCAGTTTTAAGTCGGAGCTCGATTTCTTCTTCCCCCTTTACTGGTCCGCTGTCTCAATTGACTCTTGGATTCTTTCCAGTGAAGCCTCCACATAGGTTTTTAGTCCTCTGTGTAGGATCAAAAGGCTGCAGAGCTGAGGATCATTTCACTAGAGCCTCTTTAGCTCATATGCCGGGGGGGTACGTGCTGTACGTACCTGGACGCAGGTTTGTAAGTTACCTAGGTACAAGTAAGTGCACATCTGTAACTGCGTACTTTTGATGTACCTAAGGTGCAAACCTAGGCACTTTTATTTTTTTGTAGCTATACTTGTAGCTTTCGTAGATTTTCGATTAAATTTTAACTTAGTGAAGTTACATTTTTGAGGTACATTTTGTTCGCTTTAGTCCAATTATACAAACTGAGAACAGGGAAGTATTGACGCGTTAAAGTGGAGCTGAAGGGCACACTTAGTCAGAGATAACAAACATCAAGATAAATTCAAGTGGTCTCATGTGCTTGCCCTGCCCCCAAAATTAATACATTAATTTTGCCAGCAGGAGACGACATACGATCGTTAAGAGCGCACTGCGTTGTAGGCGAAAAGAAGTAATAAGATATCTTCCACGTTACTTGCAAGTAAAGGTTCTTAGAAATTCGACAAGAAAAGAGCTTGCTAATTGCTGTCATCTGTCACTTAAAATTTAAGATCGCGTGGATAAACAAAGAAGGTGGAATGCAAGCGCGAATGGGACTATCTTAAAAGTGATCTCATGCGAGTTCGAGTATGGAAAAAGCCCCTCACGCGAGCAAAGTTGTAAAGAAAAAAAAACCTACCAGCATTTTCTTTTTTTAATTTCAAAATGTTTGATTTTATGTGCTCTATGGAAGAAAAAGTTCATTAAACGCACTCAAATTGTTCCAACAAGAAATATGAAATGCCGCAAGCACACGCGACTGCTAAGAAGCGTGTTCTTAAAATTCAACACAGGCCTTCCGAGCAGGGCGGCACTGGTGAGCGTTTTTAGCGTGAGAGGAATAATCGCCACTCTGCGATCGAAAACGTCGGGGCAAACCTTCCGAGGAGGTACTGCTTCTAAAGCCGAATAGTGCAGCGAACTGAAAAAAATATAACAGACAAATATTCCGAGGAGCCGGTGGCTCTAAAAAAATAGAGCAGCGAAATGATAAAAAAAAATATAACATGCTGCCAAGGTTCCATGACTGACTGCTGTCTTTATTTCTGACGGGGACTCACCAATAAAGCAGTTATTTCGAACTTGTGATGCTGTACTTTCTTATTAAAGAAATAGGCCCGATTCAGAATATTTTATTATTATTTTGAGAAGATACATTTGGACATGGATAGACAGTGATACCATGCCATCAACTTTTATGACTTTTAGCAGCGATGGTATTTTTTTATGATTTTTAACAATCCGTTTATTTTTTGCAAATATTGCTCAGAGTTGGCATGCATTTACGTTGCTTGGCACGTCGGGGGCGGGGGGGGGGGGGGGGGGGGGGGATTTTCTCAAATAAAAAAGGCTTTCTGCTTTCCCCATTTTTGCTTTATTTCCTTTAAATGCGACCTTTGCGTTTAAAGGGCAACTCCGCTTCTTTTCCAGAAGTGCAAAACTATACAGTTCTCTTTATTATCATCTACAAAACCCCCATGGCAAATATTACGACGGAATTCCGCCTAGAAGTCATTAAAATCGCTGTCAAAGTTTGACAAGCACGAATCCGCTGGTTTTGGATGAGACGTGCGGGCCAGACAACACTGCCCGGCTGCATTTCCGCTTCCTACAAATTCCTTCTCCCGGCACGTCCCGTGACGTCATCAAGCATGTAGAGCTTTTTTTTCTTTTTTCAGTTTTGTTTTTCTTCTCGGGGAGAGCACGGGGTGGCGCCAGCGCCGTGAGAGACGTGAGTGACGCGCTCGGCCGGCCCGGCGCTCGACTAGACGCGCTCGGCCGTCCCGGCGCTCGGACTATTGATACTACTGATAGGCCCATCGCCTCGTTGAGCGCGGCTTGTGTGTTCAGTGCGCATACTTTTTGAACACCAAGTAAAAGGAGGAGAGGGAAGCTGCTTTTGTAAGAATTTTGATTGACAGGTTAATCTTCTATAATCTTCTGGGAGGAGAATAGCGACGCCAGTGCTAATCCAGGAGGCACAAAGGAGGATCCTGATAAGAGGGGAGCTCCTTCTTCCCCTTGTATATCACGTGGGTGTACATGCTTAGTGATGCCGAATATACAATGTTGTCCGGCTTTGCCACCGTTTCGGTTTTGGTTTGTGATCATGGCTAGAGTAGAATTACACGAAAAATATTTTATTTCTCGCGAAACAAAGGATTGGGGATTGTTTTTGAGTGCTTCAAAAAGCAAAATCAGCCACTATCTCAAAATTTTTGAAATTAAGCGGAGTTGCCCTTTAAAGGAACACAGGTTATTCATGCTCGCTAAGGTATTGTTCGTAAATGACATATAAGAGCCCGACTACCCAGAACACAATTTCCGGCTCGTAAATCGTTTTCTTTCCGCCCGAAAACCACCAATAGATCGCCTGGCAAAACCTAAAAAATTTTTGGAGGGCGTCAGTGTCCTTTTAAATGACCATTGTCTTTCTCTCTCTCTCTCTTTCTATCTATTGTGTATTATCCGTATTTTTGCACATTTCACGATGACTCTTTTAAACCAGTTTTGACTTTGTTTAATTCTATGATTAATCACGTGTTCATTTTTATTATCTCTAAAGCCGACAAAACGTTTTTTTTTTTTTTTTTTTTTTTTTTTTTTATCTACAAAACTTGAACTTGTACGCCATTGGAGTTTGCCATCAACGTTCCGCAAAACATTTTTGTTGGTCGAAGTGATCTTAACTTTCCTTTTTGCCGTTTTTATAAAAATAAAAGCATTTTTAAGTGACTGTATCTGTACTTCGGTGCATTCTTCAATGAATATCTGGATACGTCCCTCAGGTACAATTTTTCATGAGTAACTGTTCTGTATCTTAGGTATATTTCTTAATTTTACAACCTTTACGTGGAGGCATCGTCTTCCACGATGCTTTCTTTGGACATCGCACTAATAAGGACCTTCTACGCGAGAATTCTATTTGTACTCCCCTCCCCGCCCCTGCCCTGTAATGAGGTCTGCGGTAAAGCAGGATAATTCAAAACACCTATGTATTTACAACGCTCAAGTAACAAGTAGAACAAATAGTTAAAAATTTGTTCATATCATTTTCTACTTGCGATAAGAGTAAAAGAAAAGAAGAACTTAAGCATGCTGGTGAATTAACTTAACACGATAAACCCGAGACTCAAAACGAATAAAAAAAATCACATCTCCACGTGACGAATGATGTTGATAGGGGCGAAGCTCTGGTGGTGCTGATGATGCTGATTTTATTGTTCATAGGTAGTGCTGATATTTTTAATTGCTCATAGGTTGAGCTAAGTTCCGGGTTGCGTTTCGAATTCATTATTACTACTTTATGGCCGGTGAAACGCAGAGCCAGTGGTTCTTCTAGCGGATCAGCTTGGATCCGCTGCAAGCCGCAGGAATGCATCTCCACCGCTTAAATCAACGGTCCATGTCAGAAAGACGTGTGGTATGGGACTTGGTTATATACGCATTTGACCGCAGCGCCCTCTCGTCTATAAACGTTGAGCCAATGCATGCAAAGTTTAACGCGATTATATACGCATTTGACCGCAGCGCCCTCTCCTGTATAGACGCTGAGCGGCTACATGCAACGTTTCATCCATGACAGACAGATGGGATGGCAGTCGATGTGAGCACGAACGCTGGACGGATGGACAAGGAGCTTCGCCTCTAAGGAGCGTCACCCCTAAAAACGGACAACCACTCACTCCTTCCAGTGCACTAACCCTTTTCACACCGAAGGCAGATCTGAAAGTGCCGCGTATCCGGGTGTTCGGTTACAAGTAAAAAAAAACCTAGGTAGTCGAAATTACGTTCTCTGGGGCAGGCGATATGACCTTCGTTTTTTTTTGGCACGTGAAATTTCATTTGTGACTTTGACCCTGAAGGTGGCGCGCCCATCTTTCGTCCCTGGGCGGCGCTGACTGTGGGCGCAGTGGCAGCCCTCCTGGTGCTCATCGCCATTCCTATCCTGGACCGACTGCGGGTAGACGATCCAACCGAGACGTTCGCCTCGCACGGCATCTGCGGCCTCTGGGGATTGCTCGCCATCGGGCTCTTCCCCGAGCGTGACCATCTGCTCGACTACACCCGCGGACGCTCGGGCCTGTTCGTCGGCGGAGGTTGGGACCTCCTGGTCATCCAGAGCGTGACCGCGGGGTGTATCATCGCCTGGGCTATCCTCATGTCCGCTGTGCTCCTGGTTGTAAGGAATCCACGCCTTGCCTTGACGCTATAATATTTGTGGCCACATGTGGTGGCCTTGTTGCTGAGTGCACGCATTCTGAATCGCAGATTACACGCCACTGAATTTGTTCTTCTCGGCAACGACAGGTAGGAATGAGCACCACCATGGTGCGATGGCGTCACGTCCAAGCCACGTATACAGCGTCACCACGTTGCACCACGACGTCGAGTGTAGCAAAGGCGACGTAGTGCTGCGCACACAGATACTGATTAGTCGCAGATATCGAGTTTTTGCTTGCCGGCCAGTGAAACGCGCATTCCGTGCTAAGCTGCGTTCGCTGCGCTCAACGTCGGAGTATAACAAAGCATTTACTATATCTCCGGCTGTTGACAAAAAAGTGCGTGCAAGACAGACAGTACGATACTAATTCAATGAGGCAAATGAGCTAAGACAGCTTTTGGAGGTAATTTTAATACCTCTTTATTTTGGCTGCGGCCATATCGAATGATTAACTATGCAGCATCGAAAGTTTACGCGTTCTGTGGGCAGGATGTGGCGAAAAAAGCTATTGGCAATGGTTTTAAATACCCCTTAATTTTGGCTCCTGAAGTATGAAACACTGCAGATTTGACAGGCAGATCAGTACCTTATCTGTGCCGCGAGCCAAAATATGAAACAACCCGGGTGTGTATCAACGTAGAAAATAACACTTGGTTCGACCCTGAAATTTTGATTTGTGCCCAGATTTGTGTTCGTTACTTGAAAAATGCATTGAATTAAAATTAAAAATTACCGAGCCTCAAATGTAATGCATTACCATCACAAATTACTTTAGCTGAAAAATAACGGATTATTTCACTCGTTACGTTAAAATTACATTCACGTTACTTTTAAGTTTTTCCGTACACTTATCCAGGAAACAATGTAAACAATTTCGATAATTTTTAAAAACGTTCTGCTACACTACTTTTCATTTCTCATGCGCCCGTTTTGTGGTAGTTCCTGTAAAAATGAAATATTGTATTTAAAAGAAAGGGTGTGGGTGCGCTCCGTTCGCCTATACGCAGACAAGGCACCGAAAGCTGCCACTACACCCGCCATTCCGCTAGCTTACGGCCTCCAAAAATAATCCCTGGAATTGTACAGACAAAGCTAGTGGTGCGCATGCTCAGTAGCAGCGTCTACCTCCGCTACGAGATTCGGAGCTAAAAAAGCGATCTAGGAAAGCTCTGTTTTGACTCGGATGTTTCGCCTGTTATCCACAAGGAAAGAAAAACTTGGTTCTAACGTTAATATGTATAGCCAATGCATAATGCAGGTTACCCAGCTTACCTTGCTGTGTTTCAGTAGATAAGAGTTTGTTGTTCTTGCGGATGACAGTGCGTGTTTTTTGGCAAAAAAGTATGGACTCATACTCTAGGTTTCCGTTCTCCTTAATGCCCTGAATCTTGAACATTTCATTAAGAGATGGCCATGGAGACGATGAGCATTCCATGACCGAAAACTTGACCAGTCAGAGAAAAAGTGGCGTTTACGTTACGGGTTATCAATCTTTCTGCGGTTCTCACTTCCATACCCACATTCGTGGAGGCTAGGGGAGGGCAGGGCACATAGAGCGAGAGAAGCGGTCGCTATCGGTCTCACAAAACAATAGTATATCACACCACTTTTATGTGTTCTGTCTCTCTCTCCCTTTCTGTCAGCACTCCTTAGATGGCCTAACACCCCCCCCCCCCCCCCCCCTTTATGTTAACAGTCGACTGTAAAGTGAGTGGGCTCGACCACCGTGCCCAAACAAGTAAACCAAAAGAAGTATCGTCCGTACCTCGAAGACGATGCTGTTAGCCTCGCGCCGGGCGCTTTTCAGCCGTGCCTCAAGAGCGTGCTAGAATGCAGTACCGCACATCAAAGACAAAGGGAGTTGGACCCCGTCGCGCGAGGCTGCATCGTCTTTTACGCGAGTTGTGAACTCGCGAATCGAGCGGGTACGGACCCATGTTTGATGTCTGTGCGGGTGGCAGGAGACGTAGAAAAGTTGGAAAGGATGACACGGGGTAAAAGGCAAAAACAAATAAACACGAGAGCTTTTTGCTGCCCGGGAGAAGGAAAACATGATGGAAGGCGATGGAGAGCCTAGTCGGCGCTGTCTTGATCTTTGCCTTTCGTATATTTGTACATGCCTTGCCTGTTTTCCTAGTGGTTCTGCTGAGCGATCATTCTAAAGATTGTTTTCTTTTTAGCTATTCTCCCTTCCATATGTTTTCTATTTTGTGGAACTTCCTCTGCTGCTGAATGTTCTGCTCGTATTGCTCCAGTTGCTGTATTATGCTCAATTTTTTAAAAACTAACGAGTAATTAATGTACGACGAAAATAAACCTGGAGAAGGGGAACAAGAGGGACATAGGACAAACATAAATCTCCAAGCACAACTAGGTGACTGGTGCGCGACCGAAAAAATCCGCCTGGTACGGGAATCAAACCCGGGACCTCTTCATTACAGGTGGAGCGCTCGACAAACTGAGCTAACCAGGGGTTAGAAGTCAGTAGAGCAAACGGGTTTTATCAGCTGCCACCAGTCTAACACCAACAAGGGTGAAGCTTGTAATTTAAGGTAATAAGTATAATGCAATTAAATGCAAAGGTCCAGCCCGCTTGCACCTTTGCATTTAATTGCATTATAATATTTAAAGTAATGCGTTACCAATATTTGTAACGAAATGACATTACAAATTACTTTTAAAAAGTCACGGATTACTTCCCAAGTCTGTTTCTGCGCAACTCGAGACTCAGTGCTCATCCTAGACACCGTAAGCGCACCTCCAACCTTGATGAAACATTTACACGCGAGTTGTTCGAGTTTGTACGAGTCTTCAGGCCCTGAATTATTGGTAAGGAACCTATGCCGCAAGTTTTTTTTTTATCCCTTGAATGAACACCTGCACAACGAAAACCCTCCAGGACCTTAACTCTTCGAACGTGATTACTGAACTAAAAAAAGTTTTCTTTTTGTACTTGAGCATAAGGAAAGCTTAAGTGGGACAGGACAAGTGACATTGCCTATGAATAAGCGTCATCTGAGCAGCCGTGTAACAGAGTGTTCGCCTAATATAAAAGTGATTGTGTGCTCCCCTTCCCCCCCCCCCCCCCCCCCCCCCGCTCCCCGCCCTCGGCATTTTCTTAAAAACAATTGGACAAAAGATTGTCGCCAAGCTTAATGATGTTTTTTTTTCATGGCATTTTATATCGCGCACCCTTAAAAGCTGCTCTTGCTTATACTTGTACTGCAGATTATAAAGTACACGGTGGGACTACGGATGTCTCCAGAGCAAGAGATCCTTGGACCAGATTTGGTTGACCACGAGATTGAACACGACTACAACTCTCCTTTCCTCCAGGCCCTTCAGCAGCATTACTTCGACGTCGAAAAGACAAAGACCAGAGAAACTAAGGTTGACATCTTTAAAAGGGAGCGTCACTAAATGTTCAGATTTCATTTCAGTGTACTAATTGAACAATAAACGTATAACAAAAAATGCCCAATATATATCTAAGTTTTTGGCTTCGTACACCTACAATGTCGATTTGTTTTTGAACTTCTAAGTGATGCACCTTAAGTCACGTACATTGCCGTAACATGTGACAGCGTTTGATCAGACTTAAAAACAGCATGTTTTATAGGTTTACATTTATTAAAGGGAAGCTGGACATTTCCTTGAAGTTGGAAAACGACTTAGAGTTTAATGTAGGTACCTTGAATATTCTGGGTTATGTTTTCTATCAATCTTATTAGTTGGAGCGTCATAATTGCCAATTAACATTAGCACGTAGCCCCGCCCGTTGCGCCGATTTGAGTGCAGGAAAGCGCAAGAGCGGAGAGAGAAATTAGCAGAAGTGACGTCATCGACAGGGACAGGTGACCCTTACTCGCCACTAAACCAACGTTATTAGATTAGCTTTGCTACGGAGCTGCTCATAGACGCTGCATGCACGAGCAGTACCCCCCTCACTCACCACGACTCGCCTGGCGTCGGTCGACGCGCCGGACGGCTGCTTTGGTAATTGCAGTGTATTCTATAGGATAAGTACGTTTCAAAGCACGGCGTCTAGATGGCGCTTAAGCTCTGCTCTTTGGAACGCACAGTTATGAAACGAAAATCTAGATGGCGCTTCGAACGACGGCAGGCGGATTCAAGTGAGTAAAGGGGGGTTACACCCTTCCGCGGGAGTTCCACAACCGAGGTAATCTAGTAACGTTGCACTCAACTGACCCGGGGAAGTCGACAATGTCGTCACGACGCTTTTGACAGAAAACAGGCGGCCGGGAATTTCGCCACATGACCTGAGGAAATCGCTGCGCATACTTTTCAAAACAAATGCAGTTTACTTTTACTACTGCCTAATTCATGGGTGAAAACGCTAGACATGTCCGCTCAGCTTTCTCGAAAAGTGCTTCAGCTTCCCTTTGAGAAATTCGTAAAAGCTACACTAGTGCATTCTGGGCAAGTAAGTAATAAGGCCAGGGGGACATGATATTGCCGCCCGCAGAGCCGAGAAGGCAACCTTAATCACGGTCTTCTAGAAGATTCCCGGTCATTCACGCAGCAGACGTAACATTCCCTCTGCTTTGTTATTCTCGAAAGTGCCAGTTCATCCTCACCCCGAGCGCGCGACGCTCGAACCTTCTTTGCCGAACTTTCGAGATAGTGACGCACGGTAGATAAGCGGCTGCCCGCGACCTTGTCGAGTCAGTCTCAGTCTCGATCGCGCTCTCTGATTCGCCGCCGAATCGCCGCCTGCTTTTCTGCTACTTCGACGGTCTTTCGTTACTTATTTTTGGTTGGCACAAGTTCGCCCATTAAACCTCTCTTTTCAGTTCACCTTTCGCCTTCTCGTCGCCTTAATTCGTGACATTTCTGGTGGAGGTGCGGGGTACAAAACCCCTGCAGCGTACCCCTACAAGAACTCGATCAGCAAGCCCCATTTCCCGACGACCTTCCGTTGAAGACCCGAAACATCGTGCCAGCCGCCGTCTTCAAGGCCAAGCTCCGGAATTCGGACCACTCCCTGCGAGGACAAGGCAAGCGAAGACGACGATGGCCAACCAGTCACCGAACCCCGCCGCTCCTGCCGTCGTCTACCTGACCGTCGCTCCTCGTACGCCGACTCCCTTCCACGGCGAGATCCACGAGGACGTCGAAGACTGGTTGCAGCAATACGAACGGGTGGCGCTTCACAACCAATGGAGTCCCGAACAGCGTCTGCAAAACGTTTATTTTTCCCTCGAGGACACGGCGCGACACTGGTTCGAGAATCGTGAAACCTCGATTACGTCATGGGACCAGCTGAAAGGAGAGCTCCGGGGGACGTTCGCCAGTCATCACCGAATGGAGAGAGCCGGGGACCTCCTTCGGACGAGGACGCAAGGCCCCAACGAAAGCGTCACCAGCTTCGTTCAACACGTCCTGCGACTGAGCGCGCGTGCCGACCCACAAGCCACCGATGACAAGAAGCTGCGTGTCCTCATCCGCGGGGTGAGGGACGACATCTTTGGGGGCCTCGTCCGCTACCCGCCGACCACCGTCGAAGCGTTTGTCACGGAAGCAACGAACATGGAGCGCGCCCTCCAAGCACGCGCCTCCTACTACCAACGACATCCCGGCGTCGTTGGCTCCACGCTGCTTAATGACGACATCGGCGCCCGCACCCGCGACATCCGCGACGTTATCCGGGACGTTGTCCGAGAGGAGCTCCGAAAGCTGCTCCCCTCTGCTGAGCGTCCGGCGTCGCTGTCAGTCGCCGAGATCGTGCGCGATGAGGTACAGCGGGCCTTGCAGCCTGAAACTCCCGTCAACGTGCAAGCCCCTGAGGAACCGAGGCTGACCTACGCCGCCATGACCAGACGACCGCCGCAAGCTCCCTGCCAAGCTATGGGGCCACCACGACGTGAACCTCCAGTGCCACAGTACTCCCAACGTCGCGAAGAACGGCAGTACGTGCGCCCGGAAAACCCAGCACCCAGGAAAACCGACGTGTGGCGAACCGCCGACCGACGCCCGCTCTGCTACCATTGCGGGGAAGCCGACCATGTCTACCGCCTTTACCGGTACCGGCAGCTGGGGCTACGCGGCTTCCACCCCGACGACCCGCGACCGCGCTACGGACAGCGACCTAGGGACATGGACGAATACCTTACGCCGCTGCTGTCGTGGCGCGACCGCGCCACGACAGCAGCGGCGTAACGCTCGCTCGCCCGCTCGCTCGCCTCGCCTCGCCTCGGCTCGCTCGCTCGACACGGCCGGCATGGCTCCGCCAGCTACGCAGCAGGAGACAAGGCTTAGCGGACAGCCGCTCGACAGTCCCCACACGTCCCTGCCGTCGCCGCCTCCGTTCGACTTCGCGAACCCCAGCACTTGGGAACAATGGATTACAGTCTTCGAAGACTTCCGCTTCGCTTCGGGACTACACCACGCCGCCGACGAGGTCCAGGTACGGACTCTTCTCTACCTCATGGGTTCCTACGAGGCTCGGCGCGTACTTGAGACATTCGGCCTGTCTTCGGAAGCGCTACTGTCCTTCGACGCCGTCAAAGAAGCCTTCACACGCCACTTCGTGCATCCTACCAACGAGGTATACGCAAGCGTCGTGTTTCATCGTCGCATCCAAAAACCCGGCGAAAGCGTGGACGCGTTTTTCACGGGGCTCCGGTCGCTCGTCAAGAAATGCGGTTATGCGTCGACCGCAGTTGAAGACCGACTCGTAAGGGACCGCTTCGTCGTGGGGCTTCGCGACAAGGCACTCGTCGACAAACTCTGCCGAAGTCCCAAGCTATCGCTGGACGAAGCCCGCCTCCAGGCTCGTGTCCACGAGGACGCCGGACGTGCACGTGACACGCTCTTCGCAGAGTCTGTTCCTGGCCACGTGGTCGCCGAGACACGCAAGCACGACTCCGAGGGTCGACAACGCTCCGGGAAAAACCTACAGCGCAAGAACACACGCACTGGCAAGCACGCGGCCCGCGACAAGCACGACGGCGACAGCCCCTGCCGTTACTGCGGCCGCACCGCTCACCCCCGTGCGAACTGCCCGGCACGGGACGCCATATGCAGCCGCTGCAAGCGGAAAAGTCATTACGCAGCCGTTTGCGAACAGCGGGGCCGACTTGGCTCTCTTCAGCTGCACGCGGTGACGCCGCGCCCATTAGCCAAGTTCACGCAAGTCTCCGTCGACGGTCACTCCGTGAACTTCAAGATCGACACCGGCGCCGAAGTCACAGCCGTACCCGAGACTTTTCCAGGCCTCCCTCCACAACTTCAACCGGCAGAAGGCCAGCTCACGGGACCAGGAAACCACGTGTTGACCGTTTTGGGCACTCTCGACGCCACTCTCGCGTGGAAGGGAACGACCACAGTCCAGCGTATCTACGTGCTGCCAGCATCGACCACGCCATTACTTGGGTTCCCCGCAATCCAGGCCCTGGGCGTCGTCCGGTTCGCAGATGCTGTCACAAGCTCCGAAGGGCCACAGCAGCGCACGCCTCTTTCCCGAGACATCTTCGACGGGTTGGGCGAACTGCGAGAGGAGTACGTCATTCGTCTCCAACCCGGGACACAACCCTTTTCGTTGAGCACGCCAAGAAGGGTTCCCCTTCCACTCCATGCCGCTGTCCGGCGCGAACTCGCAAAGCTTGAAGCCGACGGGGTCATTCGCCGCGTTGACGGCCCCACAGAGTGGTGCTCCGGCATCGTCGTCGTTCCGAAGCAGTCTGGCGACTACCGAATTTGCGTCGACCTGACCCGCCTCAACCAGGTCGTCCTACGAGAGCGACACATCCTCCCCTCCGTCGAGCACGCCCTGGGACAACTTGGACAAGCCCAGGTCTTCTCCAAACTCGACGCAACGGCGAGCTTTCATCAGGTGAAGCTTGCAGAAAGCTGCCGAGAACTGACTACGTTCATCACCCCTTTCGGGCGGTTCTGTTTCCGACGCCTCCCCTTCGGCATCTGCTCGGCGCCGGAATACTTCCAGCGACAGATGAGCCGTGTCCTGGAAGGCCTCGAGGGTGTGGTAAACATGATCGACGACATATTGGTCTTCGGCAGCACTCAGGCTGAGCACGACCGTCGCCTGAACAACGTCTTGCAGCGTCTCCAGGCAGCCGGGGTCAAGCTCAACCTCTCCAAGTGCGTCTTTTCGGCGCGTGAAGTCAAGTTCCTGGGCGTCATGGTCAGCGACAGAGGCATCAGTCCCGATCCGGAGAAGATCAAAGCGCTCGCAGATCTCGAGGCTCCCTCAGACGTCAGTGGAGTGCGACGACTGCTGGGGATGGCCAATCACTTGGGACGTTTTCTTCCCCACTTGTCGGACACGACAGCACCCCTCCGGGCTCTTCTTCAGAAGTCCAGTACATGGGTTTGGGGTCCTGCACAGCAGCAAGCGTTCCAGAAACTGAAAGGGCTGCTCAGCTCAAACGCCTGCATGGCCCGGTACGACCCTACCTACCCCACGACTGTGTCCGCCGACGCCAGCTCCTACGGCCTCGGAGCAGTTCTCCTGCAGCAGCAACCTTCCGGAGAGCATCGTGCAGTGGCATTTGCAAGTCGTTCACTAACTCCGACGGAGTCCAGATACAGCCAAACCGAAAAAGAAGGCACTCGCCGTGGCATGGGCAGTTGAACGATTCGAACAGTTCGTGCGGGGTATCCAGTTCGACGTCCAGACTGATCACAGGCCCCTCGTCACACTTCTGGGCAACGCCGAGTTAGACCTCGTCCCTCCAAGAATTCAACGGCTGCGGATGAGGCTCCTTCGCTTCCAGTTCCGGGTGCTCTACGTCCCTGGGAAGCTTATCGCCACCGCCGATACCCTCTCCCGGGCTCCAGCCACTACGCAGGTTGCCAGTCTGGAAGTCGACTCAAGCGACGTAGAGCGCTTCGTAAACAACATCGTGAAGGGATGGCAAGACCTCACTGCTCCGGGTCTTGAGCAACTGCGCAAACACCAGGAGGAAGACGGAACCTGCATGGATCTGGCTCGTCTCTGCGAACGTGGGTGGCCGCGGCGAGCGTCGCAAGTTCCTGCCCATCTACGTTGCTTCTGGAGCACGAGGAGCAACATCACAGTCTGCGAGGGGCTGCTGCTCTACAACAACCGGATCCTGGTTCCTGCGGTGCTCCGACGTGACATGCTGACCAGACTGCACGAGGGCCACCAGGGGATTGGCCGTTGCAAGGCACGGGCGCGCGAGTCCGTATGGTGGCCGACACTGAACTCTGAACTGGAACAGCTGGTGGCCGGCTGTGAGACCTGCGCTCAGACTCGGGTACAGCGCCACGAGCCACTCATGGGTTCCCAGACTCCGAGCAGGCCCTGGTTTCGGGTGGGGGCCGATTTGTTTGAAGTAGGTGGACGTCACTACCTCCTCACGGTAGATTACTATTCGCGCTACCCGGAGGTGATTACCCTATCATCGACATCTTCCTCGGCTGTTATTGCAGCAATGAAGAGCATTTTTGCCCGCTTTGGCATTCCCACAGTGGTCGTCTCCGACAATGGGCCACAGTTCTCCTCAAGGGACTTCGCCTCCTTCGCTGCTTGTTACGGCTTCCATCACGTAACCAGCAGCCCCCGGTACACGCAGGCCAACGGAGAGGCTGAACGCATGGTGCGGACAGTGAAGGACCTGCTGGCCAAGACGAAGGATCCCTACCTGGCCCTGCTCGTCTATCGCGACACCCCGAGAGTAAGTGGATGGAGCCCAGCGCAACTCTTGATGGGGAGAAGACTGCAGACCACGGTGCCGAAGCTTGAGGAGGCCCTGATCCCTCGAACGCCTCCAAGGACTCTCTTCCACCAGCGAGACTCGTGTGCACGACGCCGACAGGCACAGGACTACAACAGGCGCCACGCCGCTCGTCCACTCCGTCCGCTGTCTCCGGGCGAAGATGTTTGGCTTGCAGATGTACCTGGAGCTGCGCGTGTCCTGGGGCCAGCAAGACGACCTCGCTCGTACGTTGTGCAGACGCCCACAGGCATACTTGATCGGAACCGTCGTCATCTGGTTCCATTTACACCATCTCAGCCTGCAGTGGAGTCTGCTAGTTCGCCGGTCTCCGACACTCCAGCTGCATCGACTCTACCTCGAGTGCCTCATGCTGCTTCGGCGCCTCCGCAACCCCTACAACGCTCCACTGGGTCTCCGCGGTCTCTGGCGGAATCCCCGTTGCTGGGTCACGCCGCAGTCACCAGTCTGCCCTCAGCAACCGGGCAGAGTTTCCCGCTTCGGGCGACGCATCAAGACGCCCGAGAGACTTAATTTATAAAGACAACAAGTTTGTGTCTTTTTCCCTGAAGGGGAGATGTAGAGGTCGCAAGTGGCGCCCCCTCACTCTGTCGCTCCTCCGTTGCGAGTCTATATAATCGGCGGCTTGAATAAAGCACTTCACTTGCCGACTGGAACCCGATGCGTCTGCGTGTCACTCAACTCCGCGACAGAACCCGGAACGCAATTACTCGACGACCGAGAAGGAATGTCTGGCCGTCGTCTGGGCCCCATCACGAAATTCCGCCCATACTTGTACGGGACTCCTTTTTGGGTGGTCACCGACCACCATTCGCTGTGTTGGTTAGCGAGCCTGAAGGACCCATCGGGTCCTTCAGGCTCGCTAACCTCGTCCCGAGCGCGCGACGCTCGAACCTTCTTTGCCGAACTTTCGAGATATTGACGCACGGTAGATAAGCAGCTGCCGCGACCTTGTCGAGTCAGTCTCAGTCTCGCTTGCGCTCTCTGATTCGCCGCCGAATCGCCGCCTGCTTTTCTGCTACTTCGACGCTTTTTCGTTACTTATTTTTGGTTGGCACAAGTTCGCCCATTAAACCTCTCTTTTCAGTTCACTTTTCGCCTTCTCGTCGCCTTAATTCGTGACAATATAGGAAGGGGATTGTCGCCACGAGTTGAAGAGTTAACGACAATGTTCTAATTAGCTTTTTTAATATGTCAAAATAAACATATGGTGTCAATTAGAAGCTTGCTGAGCATCATTAAGACAATAAATAAGTAATTTTTAAAAATATTTTCAGCGCGAGGGAAGCTCGGCGGTGCGCTGAAGTTCTCTCTCGTGCAACAGTCCCAATGCTGGCGATGCAAAAACACGGATGACGAGAGACGGAAAAACAGCGTGAACGCGTTTTCGCGAACTAGCCTTGCACCTGTTGTACGAGTGGTAACTTCAGCGCATCGCCGTGCTTCCCAAGAGCCCAATGTACATCTGCAATCTACTTATTTAGTAGTTTTCAATGACTCTCGCAGGTGTCTCATTTTTACCTTATATTTATTTTCATTCCTTAAAAGTTATTTAAAAAACAAATGAAAGACTTTTACTATTCTCTGTAATTCCGACTTAGAGCACAGCTCTTAAGGAGGGGTAAGGAGGGAGGGCATGCCATTCCTCCCCCACTGCACCTTCCGTTCCTCCTCTCCTGCTTCCCTCCCATTTAGCGGAAATATTTTGCTGAGTTTGTCGCTAAATTTAGTGAAAATTTCGCCGCTAAAAATAGCGGGTAAATATTCGCGCGAAATTTAGTGAGAAATTTACCAACATTTTCTTGCTAAATTTAGCGGGAGATTTAGCGAAAATATTCCCGCCAAATTTAGTGAGGAAACTGAATCGGTGGTGAGGTCATGTGATGTGTAATTTCCCCGCTAAATTCAGCGGAAATATTTTCTGCTCAATTTCCCATGACGTCACGTGTGAAGTCACGAGGGTAAAATTTTCTGGGTAAGTTTGGCGGAAAAATGTTATGCTAAATTTAGTGGGAATATTTTAACCTCGTGACGTCAAAGGATACGTCGCGTGTGACGTCACTATAGAACACGTCCCGAAAACGGGCGCCTGAGAGCTGCTGTTTAAAAGTTCTGTGAACTAACCGACTTACCGTGCCGAGAGCTTTCTGACTGGCAGCATTAGTGGACATACGTAGAACTAGCTGCTTTTGTCTCAAGTCACATTCGAACGCGTTCGAACTCTGAAGGCTCGCGTCTGGCTTTCGGCGTTCGCGTTCGGTCGCGTTTATAAAGTGAAAAGAGACAGAGGCCTTTGCGTCTGCCCTCTAATAATTCAAATCGGAGCTTGGCTCTCTGACCTCTCCGCGCGCTGTGATTAACTCGTCTCCCTCAGTTTCTGCCGGCATACGGGCTGCTTCGAACGGGGAGTTCTCTGAGCCCAACGATGGAAATTTCTGGAGCAAGGAACGGGACTGGGCCCTACAGACGGTATGAGAGTTGGTCTGCCTTTTGTGTTGTCTGAGCTTCGTTTCGATGATTAGTGGTGGCTTTGGGCCCAGCACCATTCATTGGGCGTGAGCTCCGCAAGAGTCAATTTCGTAATCATGGCGGCTGCACGACAACTTCATCGTGATGCTGGCTGCGAACCATTTATGAACCTGATACTCCGTTGTCCACGCATGCTCCTTGAGGTGTACTTTGTTTAATTTCGGCATGGTGTTTTTATGTGCCACAGAAGGTATACCTCAAAAGTATTTATTCGCACGTAAGTTGCAATCGTTGAAAACGTCTGAAGTTCCGGTCGCAATGAAAAAACAAAAGTAGAGTGTGTGGCACGCGTTATTGTATGGCACACGTTTCTATTTTATGGGCCTACGAGAATAAGCTTAAATATTGCGCGAGCAAGATATGCTACTAAAAATTATGTTTTTGTGTATAAATGACGTTTAGTGAACCACATAGAACTTCGGCAGGTAATTGGATATTTTCCCGTTCGGCATGCCACGCACATTCGAATGTTACATCTTTAGAAAACACTGTATTGTAATGGCGATCAAGTCTGTTTAAACTCTCGTAAAAATCAGTCTCCCTGGAACTCCGGTTTGTCCCTAACACTTCAAAACTGTGCCAGCATGTTAATCTATTCAGCGACTTCTA
Source organism: Ixodes scapularis (assembly GCF_016920785.2). Lineage (NCBI taxonomy): Eukaryota > Metazoa > Arthropoda > Arachnida > Ixodida > Ixodidae > Ixodes > Ixodes scapularis. The sequence continues at coordinate 83,290,458 of NW_024609835.1, forward strand.
GTAGGCTGCCTGGTAATCAAAGTTGCATTCCTAGCAAGTGTAAAAAATTCACTAAAAGAGACAATTAGCACCTGACAATCGTTTGGACACCTCGCAATAAATTCTAAAAGCAACTACAAGATGGAAACAAAAAAACTGAAACAGAAATTAGAGGGGGAGGGACGGCGGGTGTGGCGTGTCTAAGACATGTCCCCCTCCCCCTCCTCCCCAAACGTTTTTCTCCTACCTCCCGTGCTGACATATTCTGTCAAAGACAAAAAAAAATTAGATCGCGCATGATTTTTTTTTTTTTGCGAGAAGTTTTTTGTATTGGAATATAGCGGATTTATTTACCCGCTAAATCTAGAGCGAAAATCCCGGCTCCGCTGCAAATGACATTGTCGCGTGACGTGCTACTGTGACGTCACATGACCCTGTGACATGACGTGACACTGGAAATTCACGTGACAAAGTGACGTCAGTAACAGTATGACGTAGCGCAGTACTGTGACGCCACGCGGTCAGACCGATGCGAGCAATGAAGGTCAGTTTCTGTTTCCCATATATGAATCTGTCTCTTTAAAAGCAGTGCAAACCGACGCATCCATGCGACGCAAACCACCTGCCAAGGGCAAAGGCTTGTAGTGTTGTTGCCTTGCGCCTTCGTACTTCCATTCCGAGACTAAACACAAGACGGCTCTCGCTACTAGACAGTATATCAATTGGAATACTCCTTAAAAGGAGTATCACAAGGCGAGGTGAGTCCCGGGTACCCTATTCAGAATAATATATAGCCGCGCCTCTACTTTCTCAAGCTGTTGGTAGACATCGTTTACAATTATTATCGCTGACGCTGAGAATCACAAGGCACTCCAAAGGTAGAGGATTAGTTCCCACCCCTCAGTTTCGGCAATGCAAAGATCTCACATGTGCAAATTGAAGCACATGATTCTGTCTCATATTACAGTTTTGATACCTAGTATATATGTGTTTGCGTCTGTGTGCGCTGTGTGTGAGGCTTTTTACTCGCTTTTCTACGGGGACAGCACCTTCGAACGAACTTGGAAAAGCATCGTGACATTTTGACCGCGACTAATCGCCAGACTGTATACCTATTAACACACTGCTTTTCCTGCTAATGCTTAAGGAGGATTTGTATGACGTGAGCCTCCGCTTCTAAATATCAAGCGAATGTCACGTGAACGCAAAAACAAGTCGAACGTATATTTATGAATAAGGTGCATCATAAGTAAAGAAATCGTTGACAAACTCCCTTAAAAAACAAAAAGGTTAAAGCTTTTTATTAAGCAACGTGGGATTACAATGTTCCCCGAATTCGTACCCGCATTCAGACGCACAATCGATCCCAACATTAAAAATTCTGCTCACAATGATGTCGTTGCAAACAGCATAAATTATTGAAACCTTTGATTCACGTCTGCGCAGATTCGCGACAAATATATCAAAACGAAACAAGAATCACACCACGCCCCAAAACAGCCTACGAAGAATATTCGGTCCAATGCAAACGATATTTGCGCCAAAAAAAAAATAAAACGGAAACAAGCAGGGCCCTACGACTTTTCGAAACACGACATCTAGAGTCACCGTGATCCAAGTTATCGCCTTTCCACGCCCCAATCGAACATGATCGATGTGCAGTTTCTACGTTTGCGTGGCTTTTTTTTTTTTAACTTGGCTGGAGTATACGGCCTGTTTTTTGTGCCAACGAAGTCGCCTTTATTTAACAGGGTCCCTCCCTTTTAACACTTACGGATTCGCGCTCCGTGGCCAGGACAAAAGATGGTGGCGAATCCTCCTGAGATGCACATGTCCGGGGACGCGGTAAAGGACTTCAGTTCAGCCGATGCCACATGGGTTCTGACGGCTTCTATCGTGGTTTTCACCATGCAGACTGGTAAGCGTTCCGATGTCCATACGTGATTTACTTTTTAAGACCATCGCTTAGTAAAGCAGAGCTTCGGTATGTTTCGCCTGCATTAAGATTACAGCGACAGCTGTTACGGGCTTTTTCCCCAACTCGAAAATATGCGGGGCGTCAGTCGTCGCTATTCTCAAGTGACAAAATTGCGTCAAAGAGTCAGAAGTGCGAGGCACACAAGAAACCGTTAGGGTCCGATAAGATACCGCAGCTATTGCTTCGAATGTACCGTGGATTCACACCGGATATCACATTTCGTTTTAAGGAATATACCACCATTAACGGTATAAGCTTCAACTATTACTAGGTACGAAACTTTCGGTACTCCAGAACCGCGCGTAGATAAAGGTTATGTCGAAACATATATATATATATATATATATATATATATGTGTGTGTGTTTAGTTTCATTTGAATTCGATCACCCTTTTCGGGGTGGGTCCTCAGAATTGTTAGTAAAAATAGATTTGAAATCCCAATCCCCGTGATGAACAAAACTGTATTTCAAAAAAGAAAAAAATGTAATATGTAGCTCGAGAGAAAAATTCATGAAACTCTGCCGGGTAGATTGCGTGAAAATCGCGATTCCATTATTGGTCAAGTTTATACGGTATTTGCGAAATAGTGACTTCTCAGGTAGTGATAATAACGTTTACACAATACGTAAGCAATGCGGGTTGTTTTCAGAGGCGGATTTATTTATTTTTCATTTTTGTTTATTTTTTCACAAAAACGAAAACATGCCACCCAGAGTAATTTTGACTAACAGTGGTATAGCAATATCAAACGAACGATAAAAAGCTATGTCATAAGACATATATCAATACGTAGCAATTTATCTAAGTTATCGATCGGCATATAATTATTCTTCATTAAACTTATTGGAAAATTTTGATTTCGCCCCAGATGTGCACAAAAAACAGAAATACGCAAAACTGTGAAATCCATTTCTGAAAATGCCATTCTTTTACTTTCTCTAAATTTTTTACTTGATATCTCATAGGGTGCAGAAACACTGTACATAAGTCTTGGATGTAATATTTGTATTGTATTTTGGTGGACAACTAGTTAAATAAGCCAATTTTAAGCCCGTCCCTCAATCCTTGGTTCAACTATGCTGGCTCCACCACAATGGTACTGGCGGCCTCATGAAAAACAGATGGTTTTAGAAGCCAGTTTGTCATGATGAGTTTGCTGTTATTTATGCTCATGACAACTACAGGAACATCTGAGGCACTTTACGGATGTCAAAATGATCCATTCAAGTTAACAGTAATGCCAACCGCAGTCTAGTGCGGGACGATCCAGACATGTGTCAAACTCTGTCAGGTAAACGTTCTTATCTCAGAAATGGTTGGCTCACAATGTGACATAAAAAAGTGTAATTTCAAAATGAATACAAAATAATCACTCATGAAGCAGCTCAGTATCTCTCTTCTGCGATAATAAAAATTATGCTTTCCACTTCTGAACGCAGGGACATTTGTTTGTACGAACTTGAACAGTTTGAACTATGTATATCATTTGAATTTGCTTATAAGCTCTCATACACAAGACAAATTTCAGCTGACGAAAAAAGAAAACACCAGCTGATAGCATATCACAAGAACACTTTATATAACTACTAATATATCCACGTTATTAGAACACACGGATGCATAGACGTTGATCATAGTGCACAACACTACCCCGTGTGTTCATGTAGAGGCTTTTACAAAAAGTCTGCCATTTGCCTAGATATTTAACAAAAATATACATTGTGAAACGCCATGTAGGCACTAAACTACCGATAAGGTACTTTGCTGAAGACGCACTTCACCTTTTCCAAGTCGCCCCACGTGTGAGATTCGGATGCATTTTTGAGTAGTTATGAATCCCCTTTCGGCTCTCTTAGTTTTCTGGAAATCACTCATATAGTATTTTTTTTAATTCAGGAGAGTGACGTTTTTTACACCCTCTCCCACCTTGTGCACTAAATCCAGTGATGCCTGCGTGGCCTCATCCGCAGACGAACGGAAGTTGTGCACCATCGCCTGATGCTTCAGTAGCCCCAATACTCCATCGCAGGCGTTCTTGTCGTGTCATGAGGCAGAAAATACCCACTTCTCCTTCGGAAGTCCGGCTCCATTGAACTCGTAGAGCTGAAATCTATTCTTAAAATGAGCTGGTGCACCGTCAGTCATATACGTTAATGAAGCATAAACTGGATTACTGGAATATAGTCATTCAGCCAGTTCTCAATGCACTTCAGAGCGAGCACCGCGTGGGGAGTGTCATGGCACAGGTCTTCACACACGACAACGAAACATTTGCGACCTTGCGAGGTCAACGTAACACATGTGAGCACGGAGATTTAAAGCTTGTGCCAGTGGTGCGCTTGTATTTTATGTGGCAGGATCGCCCATCCAGTTTTCCGCAAAATCAAAATGCATGACAATATGTCGTCTGGTCACCCTGCTGTTCTCAATCCGAACAGCTTCCCGTAGACTTCTACGGATGAAGTCGTAAATAGAAAATATTGTGGCCCATTTTTGCACCTTTTTCAAAAAGGCGTTCGAGTCCGCAGTCTTTATTCACCAAATTGCCGTTCTCCCACGTGCAAAATTAAATCTCCTTATCAGGAACCAATTTCAATTCTCATAAGGAGAGTCGAACAATGCTAGGCCATTTTTTGCATTCACCTCGTATAAAATTGGGCGCTGAGTTAGGACAAAGGCACAAAGCGACAATATCATCTGCTGTTATTTTTTCGTCCCGCGCGCTGCTAGAGCAGATAAGCAAAGATCAAAATTCGCGCAGCACACGTATGCACACACGGTTTGGTCGGGGTTCAGTCTAACCCATTTTGGTCGCAGCAAATGAAACATGGTCCATCTAAATTTGGAGTCCGGGTTAGCTTTCTTAAAGAGCTGGTAGGCTTCTCGGATGGGCCTGTCATGTAGCGCTTGACAACGGCTTGTTGTTCCCCATCTTTCATAATGTTCACAACATCCTTTTTGTTGGTGCTGTGCCGGGAACAGTCGAAATCATTTTCGGTATAAACCCGCATAGCTGACTGCACGATGTCTTCGCCTTTCTTAGCGCCTTGGTATACCTCGAGACACCCCCACACGCCAAAACGCTCACGGTCGCTTGGACTTTTTTAAACTATAGCTCTATGCCTCCAGGATTAAATGTGCGACGGAAGGTTCAGCGCCAGAGTTTGATTCGCTCGTTTCCTGGCAATGTGCTGTAGTCAACGTTTTACGTACCTGTCTGCTCTACGACACCTCGATTTCCCGCTGTTTTCTTACCGCATAGCAGTGACGGCTCCTAAATTTACGACCGACGGCCTTCGTGAGGGAGTTGTCTCAAGTCCTTTAGCATATCTTTCTTCGTTAGTGTAATCTACTACTTCATATTCTTCAATTAAGCATGCCGGAGAGCTTCAAGGTAGGTCACTCACCGCACAGTTTGACCGTTGCTCACCAGTGAGGCGAAATCAGTTGTGGCAGAGCATATTCGTCGGCAGCACAGTACCCAGGCAGCAGACAGTATTGCGCCAACATTGGCGGCGGATCGGAGAAATCGGGCCAATATAATTCTGATACTGCAAGTATTGGCGCTGAATCGTAAAGATCGGGCCAGTATTACTGCGATGTGGCTAACGTCGGCGGAACATCACTTGGGTCGGCCAACGCCACGCTGATATACAGTATCCAGCACCGTTTTCCGGTAATTTGTCGGGTCTGAACCGGCTATTTCGGCCGGTATTAGGGATTCTTGACCGCTTCAAAAACGATACTGAATCGGTCAATGGCGCCGGCCAATCGCGGCGGCCGCCGCTGTTGCCACGGGCCGCTCCGAGGTCGTGCCGGGCAATCAGCGGCTGGAACTGTTTTTTTCCGTACAAACAAACGGAAGAAAAACTATTTTTGTAGATGCCTTTATTGGAGATTAGTGCAAAACGGGGGGGGGGGGGGGGGGGGGGGGGAAGGGGGGGCACGTTATGTTTTCTAAAACATTTAGTTTGCAAGGTTTTGCAGTGCAATTAATATTGTTTTCATACAACCATGCCTCAGCGGTGATTTCAGGTAGCGCGTCCCGACCTAGGCGCATCCTAACTTCGGCAGTAATTCGCGGCGCGCCCGCTTGGGAGTCGGAGGTGGCACGCCCCTTCCACCGTACCTGCGTACCTGCTTCGGAGCCAAAATGGCCGATTAAAGCCAAAATAGAAGTCTCGTGCCGTTCCTCGAGTGGCCGGTGCGGGAGAAATGGCGGCGTTGCGGTCGCTATTAACTCGGTTCTCGAGTACGGATCGATGCCACTTTTTCAAAGCAGGCTCTATGGCAGTTTCCCAACTGATCGGTTCTAGTAACGTTGGCTTGGCCCAAGTCCACTGACACTGTAGCGGCCGCGACCATGTTAACCGATATTGGCCCATCTCTCCAGAACTCGAATGATATCGCCGATTTGGCCCATTTTTAGAACGATCGTTAACGGTATTGGCCCAATACTGAGCCATGGTGCAAAATATGAAACTGGGCCAATATTGCGAGCAATATTCCCCCGACGCTGGCCCAGTGTCGGCGTGCTGCCTGGGTAGCAGCTATGTACGGAGGCAGGATTCATTTCAATGCATTTACGTTCAGGTCGGTTACGGGCCAAAAATATCGGTTGCGGTATATCACTCGCTTATGTCTCTCAAAGTAGTCGGCTTAGTACTTCCCTTTAACGATGAAAACCGCCAGCCATGAGTGAAGCATGGATGTACCAAATACGAGTGACCACCTATACTCCCAAGTTCAAACCCGTCGGTTCTTCCTTGGCGAGTTCCTTTACCGTGTTCTTTATTTATCCCCTTCTATTTTCCCTTCTTATTTTTTTAGAATAAACGATTATATGAATTTCATCGCTTAAAGCATCAGCGAAAAAGAGCGCGCTCAATATCATTTCATTTAAATAAAACAAAAGAAAATAATAGAGAAAAAAGGACGATTATAGAATCAGGGAATACACGAGGACAACAAACTGTAGGGGACACGTACAAGATCAAATGGACGAACTTATATTAGATAGCCACCGACAAACATTTCCTTGGTGTGGTGCTTACATGCCGGAGACAGTGGTCTTGCTGGCAACTGTCAATAATCACAGCGGTTACTACTAGAGATACATTGCGACCCGTGTGTAAATAACGTCCCAGGCATTCATGAGATCGCCATGATAACGTCAAACGTCGGCTCTGTTTCTCTCCTCCTCTAGACAATCTTCACTAAACGGAGCCAGACAATTGTTTGCGCAGTGATGTCGTTTGGTGAGAGAAGGATAGTTGCGGAGAGCGAACCAGTCCGGTACACAGCCTCGGTCGGAGGCGCGAGGTCAACAAAGCTTATCGTAGGGCGCAGTCTCTGACCATAATTGCTTTTCCTCGCGCTGATCAAAAGAGACCGGCGTTTGTGGCAGCTCGATGAATAACAGAGTGCTACTTACAAGAGGAACGCATCTCCCACATAAATATAAGAAAAAAACTGTTTTATTATTTTTATTTTTGAAGATAACTCCCTTTGAAGAACGCTCTACGTGGCTGTCACAATTATTTTGTTTCTGATCTTTTAAACTACGTAAACAAATTACAAACAGATATTCAACTCTCTTCGTGAAACGTCGGCGGCCGCTTTCCGAAGCTCCACGTTATCCCCACCAGCTTCGCTCCTGTTCGTGTTTCCTAGAAAATGGGATGACAAGATGCTTCCTCTAGCCATGAAATTCTAAAACAAAATTGCAAAGCAGTAAGAAAATTGAAATTATTGTTCTTTCATTATTGTTCTTTCAAGCTATAACGGCTTTTGCAATACTAGAAAGGGGTTTTATTTCTCTCAGAAAACGTGATATCGTATATCCCATAGGTTGCATACGCAAGTTCACTTAATAGTAATCTGCTGCAATGATTTATTCGGTAAAAATAATTGCCCGCCAGATCTCAAAATATAATGTCTAGCTCGCCCCGCTCTCACACAACATGTGGCATTACTGTTAACATGGTTGATTCGTTTTGCCCTCCGTAACGTGCTTCGGATGTTTCTGGAGTTGCCATGACCATATATAACAGCCACCTGATCATCATAAACTGGTTTCTAAAACCATCTGATATTAATGAAGCCGCCAGTAACATTGTGGTGAAGCCAGCATAGTTAACCGACTTAAAATTGGCTTATTTAACTATACTCGTTTTCACCACAAGAACCGTAGTAACAATAGTCTGCCTCCTTGCGTAGAATTACTAATTTCCCTCTTTCTGTAAATAATTAAGATAATTAAGATATATAATTAATATTTCAACTAGACGTGTCTTACTTTATCAAGACGCATACGTTTCGAACGGCAAAAACATCGCTGTAACTCCGACAACCTCATCCTGTAAGGACTACTTAGCGCGGTGTTTGAACAATACGCAAATCTTTTTTTGTTGGGGTAAAAACGCGTATAGCTGTCTTCAATATACAACAAAAATATCGCACCGAAGACTTATATAAACTGTTTCTACAGCTTATGGGCAATGAAATAAAAACGTTACAAGAAAATAAGAAATAGCATTTTTGAGAAAATTTATACCAAAGTTTGCATATTTCCAATTTTGCACATATTTGGGGACAAATCAAATTTGTGCAATAAATTCGATGGGCAAGAAACATATACAAATCGTCGATAGCCTATATAAATAGTTACGTATCGATACAAGTCCAATTACATAGCTCCTTACGGTTCGTTTGATATAGCTATCCCAGTGTTAGTCCAATTTGCTCAGTGTGGCATGTTTATGATTTTATGTAAAAATAAATAAAAACATAAAATACAACAATTCTCCTCCGAAAACGGCCCGTATTGCATACTTGCAGTGTCAAAATTATTATATTTACTAAGAAGTTCATACTTAGGAAAGACACTAAACTTGAGAAAAAATCTAATCGTGATATTCAAGTATTCCAAGTAGCAGCGTTTATATTTTTTTTTTCTCTTGGACTACACATTTCTATTCTTTTTAAGGCAGTTTTGTTCCTCACCGGGATTGGGATTGCCCATAATTTTTGCAGATAATTCTGAGGATCTACCTCGACAAGGTTAGTCGAATTAAAAGGAAACCACAAGTATATATTCAAGAATGTAGACTGTTCAATAGTTCAGTGTTTACTAGCCATTACACTTTCGCGTGATACGCTTAGGTACAATTTTTACGGAAACCGTAACCATGGATAAACAGCTGCTACCGCGGTGAGATATAGAAGTTCGATCCCCGCTCGAGTCCCTTTCGATCTGGATAAGCGTCCTGCCGACGTGCAGTCGTGTAGTTACTACTGGGCGTTTTCAGATAAGATCGAACAGCCATGTCCGGTGACCGTTCTCAATTTTGATTAAAAAAAATATATATTTTTTCTGGCTTCATGCCAAGAAAAATAAAAACAATACTTGTTTCAGAAAAAAAAAAACTTGTCTTTGCGAAAACAATTGGTAAGCACCCTCTCAGTCACGTGCGCGTTTTGCGTGTCGCACGATGTTGGCTTTTCGGGCGGCTTCACCCAAACAAACTGTTCCGGCTACGGGTCTAGAAATATTTACCAACCCATTAGGCATAGGAATGATTGACAAAGAGTATTAACCACCGAGCATTATGGTTTTCATTTTGAGAAACGAAATCGCAAGTACGGCAGATTGAGCATTAACGCTCTCGATTAAAGACTTGTTTCTCCGTATCTAACAAAGATAAGGTCTTCAAACTTTGCTAGTGTGGAGCCCTGTATAAAGCTCATCTGTGGCTCAAATATCGTTGTCCTGGTCAGTGGGATAAATTTACAAGAATTCCTTACACTGGGAACTTAAATAAAAATGCATTATTTTGAAGATCATTAAAAAAGCCATCTTTAATTTTCTTTCAAATATCCAAAATTAACATTCATAATATCCTAACAAAATATGCAAGAACATAATGCAACATTTGTGTGATTTTTAAGTTATAAAGCAAGAAATATGGCCAAATTGACACTAACGTGGTTGCGATAAATGGGGCGTGATCATAACCATTCTGCACTATTTCATTACGATTAAAAAATGTCAGAATGCTACGTGGTTGTCAGGAAACAACAAATTAGCAGCGCAGAGGTGGACGGTAGTTTTGAAGGGAAAATTTCTAATATATTTTCGTACAACCCACCCAAAAATACCCATGGGCCGGAGCGATCGAGACTCGCCACCCTGTAACATGCTTCGAGGTGCCTGCCTTAATCGCCGGCGTGTAGCGTCCCCGTCTACGCGACATAAAGGAAGAAGACGGAGCGACTCTTCAAGAAGATCAGGCTACAACTTTGGCGCTAACGTGATATAGGAGGTAAGACGCGGCAGAACCTGAACCTGCGCCGGCTGTGAGCGCCAATAGATCCGCCGCCGCGAAGAGCCGCACAACGCCAAAGAAACAAAAATACTAAAACAAAAAATTCAATAGACTGAAATTGTCTGTTTTGGGCGTTTCTAGATAGGATCGAAAGACCATATTCGGTCGACATTTTTTTTTTTCCAAAAGATATATTTTACTTGTTGTGAAACCGCAAAAACATATTCGAACATTTTTTGAGTAAAATAATATTTATCATGAGGAACGAATATCACAAAGTCACTGTCGGTGTATGCGCAAGTTTTTGCGACTTGCGTAAAACCTTCCTTTTGGATATTTATTTAAAAAAAACTGTTGTCGACTTACGATTTATATTTATTTGTGCAGAGACCAAACATAATATAAAAAAGGTAAACATGCATTATCGATTACTAAGCAATTCAGAGCCTTATGGATCCGGATCTTAAAAGGTTGGAAATTCAAATTTTTTAATATGATACGGACTAGTTTGTTTAATATTCAGATAAGTTGCAATTGAAATTGAAAACGATACTTTTTTGAAAAAACAATACACTGAAATGTAGACAGGTTACCGATTTCGCAATAATTGAAAAATCAGTTTAAAATGAAGGCCGTCTTAATTTTTCTTCTACTTTTCACATATCAATGCTCATAATGTGTCCTATTAGGCCCTTCAAAAATGCTTTCCAATATATATATATATATATCAGTGTGTCGAACCGAAAAAAAATACGGGTTCGGTTACGGTTCAGGTTCAGGTAAATTAATTTTGTTCCGGTTCAGTTCCGGTTCGATTAATTCAATCCGCGAACCGGTTCGCGAACCGGTTCGGAAATTATAAATGACAAATTTTAACATCAAAATAAATTACAAATAAAACATCTGAAATCAGCACATACGAAACGGGATACATCGTAGTGTAAGGCTCAGGGATTTCTACCAGGAATAGTTTCTTTATGTGCATTCAAAGGTTACCTCACCGACGTTTACGCATTCGGACTTCATCTAATTGGGTCCGACGCAGTAGCTGTAAAATCCGCGACCTCCTTACAAACCCACTTACAAGTAGAACTCGCTAACTATCCCGCCACCTCGGCGTGTAAGCAATTGAAGGAACAGTGGGGAGAAAATACAGCTTTCTTTATTTGAACTAGCCTTCGGTAACTCAAATTAGACCCTTAAAGAAGTTTTCATTAAGCAAGATACGGAATATGAAAAACACTTCACCGAACTCAACGCCAGAAGGACGTAATAGGATAAATATTAAAATAGAAGAGTTCGCTGTCTCACAAATATGTTAGCTTCTAAGTGCCTATACGAAACCGGATGCCTTGTTATCAAACTCCACAGCCTTTTCTTTTCTCATTCCGATGGAAGCAAGCTTCAAGAACTCGCGCGTTCTAGAAACGTGTTATGAAATGAGCATACAGCAGCATTTAGGATTTACGAGATTGTAGAAAAATAAAATCCCGTGACGCGATTTTTTTTTTTTTTTTTTTTTTTGCACAGCCTTCCAATTTTTTTTTTTCCGTTCAAGCCGCGACCAGCGCAATACTGGTTCCTATGTCAAGATTCATGGATGCAGCGTTTGTCAAGATTCGTGGATGCAGCGTTTATATTCCTAAGATTGAGTGGAGAAGAAAAATATGTAAGCGAGGTGTGTGTCAGTTGACGGCACTTAAAAAACAAATGGCATTGATAGCACATTTATTGTCAACAACGCGTGGCCGAACCGTTTTGACATGAGCCGGTAACCGTTATTTTTTTTCCGGTTCAGTTCCGGTTCGGGTTCATCGCGATAACGATATAACGGTTCGGGTTCGGGTTCAGTTCCGGAAAAAATACCGGTTCGGTTCCGGTTTTCGGTTCGGTTCGGTTCCGGTTCGACACCCTGATATATATATATATATATACATATATATATATATATATATATATATATATATATATATATATATTTCTTTTTTTTCTCTCAGAGCGCGAAATATATGGAATTGCCGTAGCGGGAGTAGAGAAACATAGGACGTTGCCAATTTCAAACAGGGGCAAGGAAGTGGTCCAAGAATGTAGGAAGTCTGTGAAGAGAAAACACTGTAACAGGAGTTCGTGAAAAATAAGAATTCATACAAAAGATTACAGGTGAGTTTGAAGCCTGCACAAGCCAACAATTTAAATGCAGATTTCTCTAATCATTTAATTTCGGAGCCTACATTTCGTAGGAAGGCTGGCCTGCTGATGACCACGTTTCAATTCATAAGAAAGAACACATGTTTAAAGTGGTACAATTAAAACAAGTTTAATGAATCAAGGTCCTGTGCGCACATAAGGCGCTTGTAGCCTGCGTCATTTCTGCCGGAAAGTGACTTGAGTAGGCCCCAACGCTCTCCTGGCACTCCGTGGAGGAACATTTTTTTTCTCCCGTTTTTGCTGTAGGCGATCACTGTTCGTTTCTTCTCAGTGGCACCGCAAGCTCGCGACATCGATCTGCCTTTCGCAGCCGTAGGAGACTTTACTTTCAAAGACATATATTTTCTTCGTCTATTGTTCTTGCTAAAACAGCTGCGGTTTTCGAGATGTCGGACCGCAGACACTACCACAAGTGACAGGAATGAATTCCACGCACAGCAGAAACAGAGTCCTACTTTGCTTTCCTGTCCCTGAACGCTTTAACGTCAGCTTTCGGGAGGTGGCTTAGTTGCACGTTCGGCAGTTTAGTGTTCAGTGGCGAACCATTTCTGACGCCGACTTGATCGCCGACGTGGTGGGCGGTCGGAGGTTGTACAATGTTGCCTGGTGCTTGACACGACCCCCTGTCGCGCACTCTTGCCATGTCCAGTTGCGAAAAAAATCCACTTCGCTGACGTGTACTTGTTGCTCTGCAGGTCGTGTAGGGAGTATTTGTTCTTAAAGTGGCTTGCTGCACTATCAATAACGTAGGGTACATGAGCATACCCAAACTAGATTTCACGACTCATATCAATTAAGTTACAGGCAATCTCATTCAATCGCAATTAATTTTTTTTTTTTTTCGTTGTGCGGTTTTTTACGGCGGCGGATTTATTGGCGCTCACAGGCGGCACAGGTTCAAGTTCCGCCGCGCCCTACCTCCTATAACATGTTACCACCAAGGTTGTAAGCTGATCTGTTTGCGAACTCGCTCCGGTTGCTTCCTCAACGTCGCGTAGACGGAGACGATACGCGCCGTCTGTTGAAACAGGCACCTCGAAGCATGTTACAGGGAGGCGCCTCTCGATCGCTCCGGCTTATGGGCATTTTTGTGTCGGCTGTACAAAAATATATTGGGAATTTTCCCTTCAAAACTCCCGTCCACCTCTGCGCTGTCAGTTTGTATTTTCCTGGCCACCACGTAGCATATTTACGTTTTTTAATAATAATAAAATTGTGAAGAATGGGTATGTGTACACCCCATTTATGTCAACCGCGTTAGCGTCAATTTGGTCATATCGTCGCTTTATAACTTCAAATCCACACTAATATTGTATTAGGTTTTTGCAGCCTCTGTTAGTACAGATAATAAATGTCAATTGCAGAGAGTTTAAAGAAAATTAAAGATGGTGTTTTTTTAAAACGATTTTCAAAGCATTGCATTTTTAGTTAAATGCCCATGTGTGAGCAATTCTTGTAAATTTCTCCCGCCAACGAGGGCACCAATATTTTATGCATGGGTGAACTATATAAAGGGAAACACACTGGCAAAGTTTGAAAACCTTAGCCTCTGTGGATACGGAGAAAAACAATCTTTAATCCAGAGCGTTATTGCTCGATGTGATGTATTTGCTATTTTGTTTCTTGAAATAACGACCTTAAACTAGGTGGTTAATTATTTTTGTCAATCCTTCCTATGCCTAATTTGTTCGTAAATATTTCTAGACCCGTAACCAAAAAGTTTTTTTTTGTTTTTTGAGGGGGGTGGGCCCCCCCCCACCCCCCTCAAAAAACAAAAAAAAAATCTTTTTGTTTTTTTTTTTTGGTGGGGGAGGAAACCCGCCCGAAATGCCAACATCGCACGATATGCAAAACGCACACGTGACTGAGAGGGTATTTACCAGTTTTTGTTTTTTTATTCGCAAAGACAAATTTGTCCTCCAAGACAAGGATTGGTTTTATTCTTCTTAACATGAAGCCAGCAATACTTTTTTTTTATCAAAGTTAAAAATGGTTACCGGACATGGTTGTTTGATCTTTTCTGAAAACGCCCTACTCAGCATGGCCTGAAGTCCGTGTTTCTTCATTGTCCCCGTTTATTCGCGCTTTTAACCTTTTATTCACGTTAAATACTCCAAATTAGCAGCCCCAGTTCACTGGCCAAATGGCTAACCTTAACCTGACTGTAAAGTCAGGGTAGCTTAATGCTAGTGGTTGGGATCTTGTAACTTGGGCTCTGTAGTTTGAAATGGACACGCTTACAGAGCACAGTAGTGCCGGTGCAATTTGTTGGGAATGCGTAAACATGACTGGTTCTGCAGAAGCGATCACTCACTACTTATTATACGTAGAGTACCATGTTTTCAAGATAAAATTAATGCGGTTAAATATTTTGTCAGCTTGCATCTCTACAAAAGCTTTAAACATTCAATGTCAAGGTGATAAAAAATGAAAGACGTTTACAAATCTCTGTAACGCGAAATTAGAGCGCAACTCTTGAGGGGGAGGAGGAAATGTGCCCTTCCTCCTTTTCCGTACCCTCCCCTCCTCTGCTTTTCGTCCTCCCCTCCTTTCCTCCTCCCCTCCTCTCTCCTTCTCCTCCCCTCCTCCTCCTCCTCTCCTCCTCCTCCGTACCTTCCCCTCCCCTTCCCGCGTACCCTCCCCTGCTTCTCCCCCGTACCCTTCCCTCCTCCCCCTGCGTACCCTCCCATCCTCCTCCTCCGTTCCCTCCACTCCTCCTTCATACCCTTCCCGCCTCCCACAGTTTCTCCGCTAAATTTAGCTGAAAAATTTACGCCGAGTGACCTCAGTTTTCCCACTAAATCTTGTCGCGAAACTGAATTCGTTCATAGATGATGTCACATCGTCATGTGACGTCATTACCCCGCTAAATTGAGCGAGGACACTGAATTGGTGTTGAGGTCACGTGACATCAATTTTCCCGCTAAATTTTTCGACGCCGACGCCGCGAAACCCGGAACCGGGAACCTAAGAGCTGCTCTCTAAAATATTGGTCAACACTTCCGCTGCCCGTGAGGTGAAACATTGCGACAGCCGAGGTGTGACGTCGGAACCGTTAAGCTGTAATTTCGGAGCAGATGGACTGAATGAATGTTTAAGGTGCGAGCCCCACCCACCACATAGGCATTTCGTATTAAACCGAGTAACACACCGGACGAAACTTCCACAGCATTTTGGAACCGGCAAGGGTGTATTAAGTAGCGAGCACTTCGAGAACCTGCTAAACAATTTTGATTGGACAGAAACTGGGACTGGCTCGTGGTAAGTGAAAGACACTTCAAAAATCGCGCGCCCAAGTTAGAACTCGAGGAACGACAGAAGTGGATGTGTATGCATGAACCGTTCCCTGTCGTTGGTGTGGCTGCCCGAACATTTTATGCCATGTTATTGTACACGCACAAACACCGCCTTGTGGTTACTAAAGAACACTTCCAAAATAGCGCTATCAAGTTTCAAGCATATAGCTCCACCTAATTTCACGCCCGTGGTTTCGCCGCCTTAACACCCTTCTAGATATATTTCCTTTTATCGCCCGAGAACCTTTCTGGCATTATTAGCGAAAAAGCTTTGTTTTTATTGTTTCCATTATCAGCGGTCTCATGTTTATGTTTAAACCTTCCGTTATGACGTCACGTGACCTCTGGATGTCACGTACCCTCTCTTCCGCCACTGTACCCTACACTCCTCCCACAGTTTCCCCGCTAAATTTAGCTCCAAAATTGATGCCATGGTACCTGAACACCAATTCAATTTCCCCGCTATATTTAGCAGAAAAAAAGTAACGTCACATTACTTCATCTCACGTCACCTATGAACCAATTCAGTTTCTCCGCTATATTTAGCGGCGAAATGGACGTCACGTGACCTCGACACCAACTCACTTCCCCGCTAAATATAGCGGAGAAACTGATTTAGTATAGAGGTCATGTGACGTCAGTTTTAAGGCTAAATTTAGCGGGGAAACTGAATGCGCAGTGTTGCATTATAGGTCTCGCAGACCCACAAGCCAATTCAAATTCTCGCTAATTTTACCAAGGAATGGAATTAGTGCATAGGTCTGTGACGTCCATAATGCAACGCGCGCGGTTACGCCGACGGCGACGCCGCGAAACACGGGAACGAGAGCCTGAGAGCCGCGCTCTAAGAGCTCGTTAAACGGCAACTCCATTCAATTCCAAAAAATTTAGGCTTACATGTGATTCCATTTCCCCGAAGCACTACAAAGCAGCTTTACGCCTTCGGATTTGCGAAATATTAAATATTATTTGTGTAATCTTAGTTTAAACATCAGCAGATAGCGAAACCGACACATTGGTTGCGTCAGCCAACATTGGTTTCGTATCGTCAGAGTCATGTCCACGTCACCAGCGGCGTAGACCTTCCATTTTCCCGAGGGGAGCCGTGCAAGCGTACCGCCGGAACCACGGCGCATGCGCCGGCGAGCACAAATCTAACAAAATGCTTGTGCCAGCTGCGAAGTTGTGGGGGTAGAACAAATGCCCCTGTGCTTCTGAAGCAGTAATCCACTCGGCCACGAGTCTTTTCTTTTTAATGCATGAAAATAAAGCCTGCGGCTGCAGGATATAAGTCAAAAGCTCATTAACAAGACAACGCACAAAACAGTGTTCGAACTCAACAGGATCATGGCCCGGAAGGTCTCTGCCCCCCCCCCCCCCCCCCCCGGATCCCACCACGGGGGAGCACGAGCCCCGACACCCCCCCGTAGACTACCCCTATGCCTGACGTCACGTCAAACCACGTGGTCTTGTGACGTTCGTGGTGGCGAGATACGGGAAACGTGAAGCGGGCAGGCCGTTTTGGATGGCGTGAACGGTGACGGCCCAGGGGAGACTGGGAAGGGGAGAAGACGAAGGAGAAGGGGGGGGGGGGGGGTGAATAAACCGGGCATGGGGAACAATTTGGAACAGGTCGGCGAAGCCAGCCCGACCGGGAAGACACGCCGAGAAAAGTGCCAGGGAGCGTGCTGGAGAGAGCCCGGGAAACAACGCACCAGAGGAACACAGTGGAAAGACCCCCCCACTGCCGTCAGCACCCCAGGTCCCCGAACCCTGAGAAGCCTGAATTGCCTCAATCGCAAGGCCGCTCGCTAGCGTCAGCGCTCCAAGCCCTTGAACCCTATGAGCCCGACCAGAGAAGCACAACGGCCACCCGCTGGCGTCAGCGCCCAAAGCCCCTAAACAGGGATGAACAGTATTTCAAATACTTTGTGTATTTTGCGTTTCTATTTAATTAAAAATTGGGTATTGTATTGTATACTAAAACGTGGGTATTTCAAATACAATTGTAATTAAATACAAATTTGTGGGCGAAAATACATGCTTCAAATTTATTGTCACTGTCCAGAGCAGGAAGAAAACTACGTTCTGCACCGAATGCAGTGTCTCTCAATCAAGCACAAGCGTTTAGTGACTTTGTGATTATGGTGCCAGTACAGGGCAAGAATAGTGACAAAATCGACGGTCACAGGCAGACTGGCTAAATAAGTGCCTGTGACAACTTGTGATGCTTTCCAGCCTGATTTCCATCCATTTTTTGCCTGGAACATTCTAAATGCGCGGGTCGTCCAGATTTTTCGAAATGGTGCGAGTTGCAACAATAAAAAATTCTGTAGCTAGTGCTGCGCGTCTTGGTCGTCTCGGTTCTTTGTTGGTCTATATCAAAATGTAATCAACAAAAAAGCTGCTTGAAGCTCTGTGCTTTTTTTCTTTTATTATGTCCGAGCTAATTACATTTTTTTTGTTATTATATTTCTATTACGTTACTAGAGCCTCGCACACTAACTCCCGAGTGTGCGATGCAAAATTAAAATGAGATACCCAGATACCCGTTGCAGGTGCCCTGAAGTGGCTGACGCAAATTTTAAGGAATGTATTTGGAAAAGTATTTGGAGGGAGACCAAATACATTTGGTTGTATTTGTATCTTGAACTTAAATGCTTTTTTGGAAATGTAATCAGATTTGTAATTAAATACATTTTTAACGAAGTATTTAGTATTTGTATTTCGATACATATTTGCATGTATTTTGCCCATCCCTGCCCTTGACCCTTCGAGCCCCGGAGCCAACTCTCCCAAGCACCAGCGTAGTGACGGACAGTCCGGTACACCACCCCTTCAGAACGCCATGACGATCGGTGAGCTGCGGGCGGCACCAGCACCGACTCCTATTATTATTAAACAATGAATATTGCTCTCACCTCGTCTCTCCTCATCTCAGCGTGGGCACACACAGCGCGTCTGTGCCTCCACTACGAGGGTCGTCAGAGTCTGAAAGGTCACAGGATCCCATGTTCGACGGCGGACTAGCATAGAGCAAACTGCAAGTGTCGTCTGCTCCGCAATTTTCGCCAATGTACTTGGTGTATCAAGGAGTGTCCAGGTTCTTTAAATTGACCGCGAAATTCGGTTTCTTAACGTATCGTGCTACGACTTTGTGCAGCGTTGCCCACAAATGGTGCATTTTTTTCATAAAAGTTACAAACAGCGAACTTACCTGAGAGAAAGGTAAAGAAAGAAAAAGGCTTAGCTCCTATGGAAATGCGGCGAAGCCAAAGGTCTTCAAACAATACGGCGCCATTTCGCACGGGAGACAAGAGATGGTGCAAGCGGTCGCAATGCCAACTGCGCCAACGAATGAGCATACGGCGCCGAGAGCTGGCGTCTTTAGCAGATGATCTTTTCGACTCAAAAGCGGAGCGCGTTCCGCAGGCGGCAACAGTGGCAGTAACAAAAAGCAGGCGCGATAAAAACAGGAACTGCAAAGCAGACGACATCGGTACCCCGAAAAAACAGTACAAATATTCCGACAAACCGTTTTTCTAGTAGATTATGTGTCCATTCAATATGTTTTATCAGTAAGGATGATAAAGTAATGCATTGGCAACTGATATCAAAAAAGATCGCGCCGATTTTGAGTCGAAAAGATCGTCGGCAAAAGACGTCGGCTCTCGGCGCCGTATGCTCGTTCATTGGCGCAGTAGGCATCGCGGCCGCTTGCGCCATCTCTTGTCTCCCGTGCGAAACGGCGCCGTTTTGTTTGAAGGCCTTTGGCTTCGCCACAATTCCATAGGAGCTAAGCCTTTTTCTTTGTTAAATTTTTCCTCGGGTAAGTTCGCTCTTTGCAAATTTTACGAAAAAAATGCACCATCTGTGGGCAACGCTGCACAAAGTCGTAGCGCGACAGGTTAAGAAACCGAATTTTGCGGTCGATTTAAAGAGCCTGGCCACTCCTTGATGCACCGAGTAGTTTACTACAACATCGTGTGGAAACTTGCGGAAGACAACTCCCGGGCTGGTCAACTGATAATTTGAGCAGGCAGGAACACAACGTCGTGACCCTATAAATCTTTCGACATTCATTGCAGCTTAGGCATCGGAGATTTGGCCCTCGCTCGTATCATAAACAAACTGCTCGTAGCTCTCAGCTCTGAGAAGTGCACACAGCAGCGCTAGTTACGTGTTACGGTGATCACGTGGACACCGTTGAGCCAACACCGGGAAGAGAAACTCATGACGTCATCGTCCAATTTTGCTCTGAGAAGTAAAAACAAATAAAACGTGATAATGACGTAGACATGACCCTGACGTAGTGGTTCAATGTTGGCAGCTCCAAGTCCATAGCATTGGGCGCGTTAAGTTAACGCGCTCAAGCGCGCTCCAGCGGTCAGAGTGCACTCGAGCTAAACTAAACGACATCGTCTCACTTCCGGTGCACGCTGGCGGAGCGCGCTCCGCGAGCTCCGTCGTCGGAGCTGGTGCGCGAGAGCTCGAACAGGTCGATTTCCGGTGAGATGACGGCGTTTCCGCTGTCGCGGCCAGTCTCGCGGTTACTCGCGGTGGTTTTACGCGGTGGTCTCGCACGAGACGGAAGAAACATCAAGACCCAAGTGTTTTGGGCTCCGGGCCGGGGCGCCGGGCGGCTCTGGACCAGAGGAGTCGGGTGTGCGCAATCCCTGGCGAGCGAGTTCCCTTCCGAACACTCCGAGGATGCCACCGCGCTCGCCTCGCCAAACCTCGCCAATCGCGACCGCACCAACTGAACCCGGCGGCCGAAAGGCTCCGGCCTAGACAGGAACAGCACCAAGGTAGGCCCAGTCGTGGGTAGGAGCTGCTCGTTCTGCGCTACCATGTAGTGCTCGGAGCTCTCGGCGTCGTTCGTGCTTGCGCCAAAGCCTTTAGGGATTCCCTCGGACGCGCAAGTCGCACCTGCTTGGATGCGTGGATTCTTTGACGGCGATCGCTTGGCAGCTCGTGTAATCGTTCCGCCATCGTGTAAAATACAACAATAAAAAACATGGTGCTGGTGTAGAAAGGTATGCATACATCATTCAAATGCTTGTCGAAGTTCTTTATGTACCTTACCGCAATTTAAGGATCAGGCGAGCCAATGAATTCGGTCATTCAGTCGTCATTCTTTAAGGCTTTTGGGCATTCAGAAGGGGTTCGGCGTACCTTTAATCGCCGCACCAACAGCGTGCAGCACAAATACAAGCTCTTGCTGTTGCCGCCGTCTCCGCGCACTTATTTCATCGAAGTCATCGTCGAAGAAATACTATTTCGACGCGACGGGAGCCATGCTCACGCGCGCCGGAAAGCCAGAAGCAGAAACGTTAAAACAAATAGGCGTCAGATGGCGCCTCGGTACCAGAGTGCGCCGTTAAAGGACCCATGAAACGAATTTTGGGCTGGAGTAAATCAATTTATATTGGGATTTTACTAATAGCACATCGTTCAGTGGGCCAAAAGAACAAAGGTAGAAAGTCAGAAGCCTGACTTTCGCTACGAAAATTTGCAAAACATAGCGGACTATTTCGTACCTCCTTCCCTTCGTAAACTCTCCGCCTTTTCACTGTGATACATCCGCGGACCCCGCAGCGCGTCACCGGGCTACTAGCCACCATAACCGGGCCCCCGCAGCGCGTCACCAGGGCCCAAGCGCACGTCACGCGACACCGGACCTCACTTAATCCCTTTACCCCTAAGCTGACATTGCGGTGGAAGCTACGCGCTTGCCGGACCAATCAGCCGTCTCCCTTTCATCACCTGACCTCATTCTCTGCGGGTCGGTATACGCGAGAGAGCATGATCACGTGGAAAATGTGTGGCTGACCCAACGAGCACGTAGCTTCAACAGCACTGTCAGCTTCGGGGTGAAGGGGAGTGGGGAAAGCAACTAGTCGGAATTTTGAGCGACGGGCTAATCTTCTAGGGGGACAATGGCTGTGTCCGGCTACACGAGCCAGATTACGAGCAAGAGGGGACTCCCCCCCTTTCCGACTTCTTGAACTGCTTGGTACAATGCGCGATTTATGAGTTGAGGAGGAAAGCTAAACAGAAAAAAGTTGAAAAAGCGTTTCATGACTCCTTTAAAGGGACCATGAAATGACTTTTTTACTTTTTCCAGATAACTTTTACATTAAACCGTCAATGTTCACTGAATGCCGAACAGGCACCCCTTTTCGTCTCAGTTTATTAACTTCTACACAAAAAATTAATGAAATATCGACTTTTTCTTGACCGCAAAACAAGCCGTGACGTACGCTGCTTCCGGAACCGGAAGTTCTCTCGGCAGTTGGAGATGGGAGCGTTAGCGGCGACGAGTTGGGGTGTGCTGGTAGGTTTTACTGCGCCGATGTCACCGACGTATTTTCTGAATCGGCGCCTCTCATCGCCGCATCGCAGCTGAGCGAAATTCAATGAGATACGTTGCGCTACAGCGACAGCATGGGACTAGTCCCATACGCCGTTATGCCTGTTGGGAAGTGCAGCGAGTCTTCCGGTGAAGACTCCAGAAGTTAACCCAACTGTCATTGTTGGTAAAAGGCGGCCAGTGTCAGTCGTTTGCAAAGCGACGTAGATGGAAACAAATTGCCGCGGCGTTTTTCGCGGTCTCGGAGATGCAGGAGCGAGCCGACGTTAAAAAAGATACGTTTGAACTACGAGTGTCAGCAAGAGCCACGTAAATACCTGTTCACACTCGGAGCGGACGCGCGCGTTTGATGGAAGTGCTGTATTCGCGCTGTTGGTAAGCGCTTCGGGACCGATCTTTTACGATTGCAACTCGATATTGACGCGACACTCGTCAAAGAAAGGTTGGACCGGTATTGCGCGTATACCTCCCACGAACTGTTACAGCTCGACAGTGACGTGCAGTCTGTCAGAATAAAAATGGCATACCAATAACAAAGTGTACATACCGTGTTACGAAGGTAATCCATACAGCGTTTATTTCAGCTCTATATCACACAAAACAAGAAGAGAGAATTGACGAGGGTCCCTTTTCGACGAGTGTTCGTCAACCCTGCCTCGGAAAACAAGGGGAAGAGATTGACCTCACCTCTTAACCTAAAATTGAGGTCAGCGATCAAACTATAATACGGGAAGGGTCCACAAGGGTAGCGTGGGCATATTCCATTCAGCACGAGAGCCGGTCGTAGGCAGACAGACGGTCTTGCGACGAAGCAACGCTGCGCCGAGTCGGAGTGCCTGCTAGGCCTATATCCTGAGAGCTTCGTAGGAGCGGGATTCGCGGCTGTTGTCGCTCTTCTCGGGTGTTTGTGGATCCAGCGTTCTTGTTCGTCGTGGTCTGTTTTAAGTACATTTTTTTCTTGCTGCTTGAAGTCGGCACGCGCGAGATGAAGACGTAGAAAAATAAACGTTCAGTCAGTCAGAGTTCTGAGAGGAAGGAAACCAAAGGAAATCACCGTTCTGAACTCGGCCCTGCCCAACTGCGCACGCGCAGTGGTTGCTTCGTTTACCACACGATAGATGGCGCTTGGCTCTCAGCATTATCAAATTTGGCAATTTTCGCCACACATCTCTAATTATGCTACAAAATGTGGATCTGAATATTATTTAACAAAACTTTTAGGAAACATTCGCCGGCTATTTATTGTTTACGATCGCGGTGCTGGTGAGGTAGGCTCTTACCCAATAGGCGACCTGGATTTGGCTGACGTGCTCCATTTCCGCGGATGCATCGTAGTGAACAGGCGAAGGAAGGAAGGCGCAAAAGAGTCCAGTTTTCTTTTAAAAGTTCTATAGCAAATAATTTTTTTTGGCTCCCTAGTTTTGTGTTTTTGTGTTTCTTTTCACACCTTTTACGACGTGCGGTGGATGAAATTCGATTTTAAAATCATTTCATGGTCCCTTTAAGCTACGCTCCGAACCCGCGCGCTCGAGCGCAGATGTCCGGGGCATGGAGCTCACTCACTTAACGCGCCCATTGACGGCACTTTTGATTGCGGCTCACGTCGCACGTTAGAGTTAGTAAATTTCGGGGACTTGGCTCATTTGAAAGTTTGCTGGCCAGTTTATTTAATATATAGACGGAATTAGGTCGTAATATTTTACTTGTGGTCTTCCTAAATGATATTGACGAGGGCCGCATAGTTCTCTAAATATCAAAAATGAAGCGGAGTTGCCCTTTAAGTAATATTTAACCAATTACATCAAGCTCCAATTGACTTAAGGCAGCGTTAAACTCTTTGACGCGTACGGTCATACATGTTCTTGGAAATTTTTGCCCATAATTATTGTTTTTCTAATTATTGGAAGGAACTTTATTTGTTTCATTCGTAATTCTGGATAAAATAAACATAGTTATATATTCAACTTTCTTTAAGACAAGATTACGAAGATGCGAACAATTGAAAATTTTCTGGAGAGTAAGGCAATAAGTATTGAAATTTCCCTTAAAATTCACAGTGAAATGAATTCTAAGATTTCACCACCAAAGTAAGACTTGAAAACAGCGAACACTTAGCATAAGATACTTTTATGTTTGTGTCTATAAAAAGGCACCAACTTTTCCACCTGCAGAGCAACATCGTCAATAATCTCCACCTGCAGCAAATTTTCACCTGCAGAGCAACATAGAGACGATATATACAACGCTGTAATCTTGAAAAACTTTTTTTTTTTTTTTTAATTGTGTCGCGGCGCAGTCGTTTTTGAATTATTGATTGCGCTCTATCAGCATGCTTTTTCCTGATAACCTCACTTAGCCGCAAAGACAATGTCTCCTTAGAATATTGTAGACTTTCTGCAAGCACAATAATAACCATATACAATGTATTGGTATTTGAGACCGCAGATCTTAGGCGCCCGCTTCCGGATTCAGCGACGTCGCCGTCGGCATCGGTGTAACCGCGCGGTGCATTATAGGACACATCGCATAATACAACGCGCGGGTCTCACTCGTGACCAGCGCGTTGTACTGTAGACGTTTCCCACAAGTGACGTCACGTGGGTCCCGCGCCTTTCCAATAATGACGTCACGCCTGACGTCATAAGGGTCCCGCGCGTTGCATTGGGGGAAACGTCCCATGCTGCAACGCGCGGGCCACTGGTAACCTGCGCGTTGCATTATGTGATGTTTCTCACAATAACGTAACGCGTGGCATCACAATCACTAATGAAGGTCATGACAAAGGTATGCCTCCTCCTTCGTACCCTCCCCTCCTCCTGCTTAAGAACTGAGCTCTAATTCGGCATTGCAGAAAATTGTAAACGACTTTAATGTTTTTGTTTAACTATTAATTGGCTTCTTAAAATGCTAAGTGCTCCTACTTCAGGGGTTCTCTACCAGTCAATTTTCATGTACTTCCCAACCTCCAGGGTTCGGGCTTCTGGAGTCCGGCTGCGTCTCGCAGAAGAACGAGGTGAACATACTGATGAAGAACGCGGCCGACGTCATCTTGGGTGGCCTTAGTTATTGGGTGTTTGGCTTTGGCCTCCAGCATGGTGAGGACCGAGGCACCACCCTGTTCTCCGGAATCGGTTACTTTCTCGTTGATTCAAGCGGGACCGAGGATATGGGTCTTGTCTTCACGAAATTCATCTTCCAGCTGTCGTTTTCCACAACAGCCACTACAATCGTGTCCGGGGCCATGGCAGAGCGCACCAACTACAGCGCGTACTGCGTCTTCTCGATGCTAAACACTGTCGTGTACTGCATCCCCGCTGGCTGGCTATGGGCCGATCACGGCTTCCTGCGAAAGCTGGGGGCGCTAGACTTCGCTGGATCCGGCTGCGTGCACCTGCTCGGAGGTGTGTCTGCCCTGGTGGCAGCCATGTTTCTGGGCCCGCGGACCAACAGGTTCGAAACGAAGAGGGCTGTGCTTGGGAATCCGATCAACGTAGTCCAGGGGGCTTTCACGCTGTGGTGAGTATAGCTGCAAATACCCTATTTTTCAAGGTTTATTTTATTAGCAAGTAAACCTCTACACGCTGGGCCATCTACTTCGTTGAAAGAGTACACACTTTGCATGCGCAAAATGTTTGTAATCAGGATTTCAAAACATGTGGGCACACGTTGGAATCGACACGACACACCGGTGTTTACGGTTACGTGTTACTATAGTAACGGCATTGCCGGTAACGCGTTAGGTTTTTTCGGTAACGAGTGACGGTATTCGTAACTTTTTCCGAACAGTAAGGGGCAACTTATTTACGTTACTCACTTCGTGTAACGGTTAACGCAGTTACGTTGCTTATTAGATATTTTTCAATTCTTCACAATACTTAAAAAAATAATTACATCTCAATTTGTTTTGTGTTTTTTCGCTAGGCAAATGTTTTAATTTATTTTCTGCTTTTTTGCGTTTTTCCTTTTTGTATTTAGGCGAAATTGCAAAAGAGATAGGGAAATATGTTCACTTTCTGCATGGACATGTTGTTTCTTAAAAATGGCGTTTATGCATACCTGTAACATCAAAAGAGTAAAACATGTTAATTCATAAAGGAAAAAAATAACCGAAATGTAACGTGCGTTACTATTTATTGGTAACGGTAACGGCAATGCGTTCCTTTCATTTGGAGCTAACGTAGGTCCGTAAAGAGCTACATTTCTTTGGAATTAACGAGTAATGTGTTTTGTTAGTTTTGTTTTGATAAGACCAACAACACTGCGTCCACACAGCATCCGCCCAGACTTCGTCAAGAGTTGAGAGAACTATAGCACCCTTATTGCGCTACAAACGTTTTTCCAATAACCAGGCTTGAATGTGCGATTGCTTGTCAAATGCTCTCGGAAAGTAGCTTCTTTTCGAGCTCAACCCCAGACTGTTCCCCAAAACAAATTTGTTAGTGTGTTTTTACCGCAAAAATAAACTACGCATTACGCTCTTTCTCCGCCCGAAGCGCTAGAGGACCGAACCAGATTTTAATGTTTCAGTCCTTACCGGCAATTTATTCAAAAGTGATAAGTGATCTTCTGAAAATTTCAGAGGAGAAATGGTGGTCGACGGAGCTATCAAACACATAAAGTTTTAAGGCGCCAGAAACCGAAAACGGACGAAAATGAAGCCTATTTTCCTATTCACATTTTCAAATAAACACTTTTGACTTTTAAATAAAATATCGGTTTGTGCTGAAACTTTGGCATCTGGTCATAACAATAACACATTTAAGGGGCACTTAACTTGCTTTCTGGGGTCCTCGGTTTATGGTCATCGCTGAATCTACGAGCTCTAAGTATCCTAAAGTATCCAAAACAAAATTCACGCGTGGTTGATTTGCATATAAAAAGAGCAATCAACGATTGCGACAGTTACCGTTGTCGCAGCACGACAGGTGGCGCTACTGAATCTTGATGATTATAGTTAAACGACGGACGGCGCGTGTCAGCCATTCGCGAAAGTTAGGCTCACGCGTGACTGCGCAGCCGACCAATCACGCTCAGTCACGCTAGTGACTGAGTGCCGTCCGTCGTTCGACCATAATTAGCAAGGTTCGGTAGCGCCACCTGGCGTTCTGCGACAACGGTAAGGGTCGCAATCTTTGACCACGTTTTTAAGTGTGCAAATTGGGAACGCATAAATTATTTTTTTTTAAGCTGCTTATATTTTTTTAGTTTGACTTATGACTAGGGGTGTCGCGAACTTTTCTCAAACCTTGATTTTCACGTCGGTTCGACTGGTTCGCCGAACCTTCGACATTTCACTAAAGTTCGAAGAAGTTCGACTCATGGACAGTGTTTCCCGGCTTATACAGGAATGTTTCGAATTTCGGGAAACAAATAATTTAGAAGGTAGTTCCACGGGTAGTTCATTTTATATTTCATAAAATGGTTATCGATGTTTACATCATACAAAAACGAAAATATGCGCTTTTATTGCTCTCATTAATTAGTAATGTGAACCAGTGATGCAAATACACCTAATAAATACTGCAGTTTTCCTGCACCAGGTGAAGTCAAACGTTATCATTTCTTTTTTTTTGCGGATGCGCACAAAAGTCGAACTTTAGTCGAACTTTTGTCAAATACCACTTTGGAAGTTGGAAAAATTCGAACTTGGTCGAACTTTCACCTGAGTAGGTTCGCGACATTCCTAGTATGAGCATAAAACGTGGACTTCAAGAAGCAAATTAGTGCCTCTTGAAAAATGCCAGTAAGTTTGCGTGGATTAAATATTTACTAATATTAAAACACCGAGGAACCCGTATCGTAAGCGGTATGCGTCACGCGTATCACCGCTCGAATTATTTATGTAACGTATTCGACTTTAAATATAAGGCTGTTATATTTGCAGCAATTTGGCGAAACCATGGTATTCCTAAACTATTGTGTGCTGCGGTGTGGTTTCTGGCCAACGTAACACTATTTGTAAATAAATACACTCATGCGTCACACGAATAAGGTTGACAAATCAGATCAATGCACGTTAGAGAATTGTGTTCAAAGCCATTTCGAACGGGACTCACTCTCCGGCGAAAGTATCGAAATGTCGCCATCTCACTCAAAGTCTCGGTCCCACATAGATTAATAGCTGATAATAAATCAATAAATTAATATTAAAGCTATTAATATTGCTAAAACTTAATTCTACGAAGTTCCTACACTTTAAAAAAAGGGTATCACATTACACCCTTCTGTCCCATATAATACACCCCAAAATTTTATTTCGACGTTCAGCGCCTTATAGTCGAACAGACGGTACCGAATTTTACCAGGGGCTTGATAACGGTGCGATAAAACTTATTAAATTGCTAAAGTACGTATCAAAAACCAAAGAAAGAAAACACGGAGCTTTTGCAGTACGGCCAAGAAAACTCCGATAATCTTTTTTGCAGTCATTAATACGTACATCAGCTATCTTAATAAGTTGTACCACACGGCTATCAAGCCCCTCGTAAACTTTGGGGCCGCCTGTTCGATTATGGGGCACTGTACGTCGAATTGAAGTTTTGGGGTGTATTATATGGGACAAGGGGTGTTACACCCTTTTTTCTGAGAGTGTAGTAAAAGAACCGTGGCGACAGCATCTGTAGTGTTACGGCCCCAGGCCGTATTCTATATTTAGGGCAAGATGTTTCTCAGCGTGTTTTCTGTGGCCTGGAATGTTGTAATCTTGCAGGTGGGGATGGCTCGTGTTCAACTGCGGAAGCACCTTTGGAGTAACCAACAATAAATGGAAATACGCTTCAAGGTTTGAGAACCACTTTTCTTGGGCAAAATAATTTGTTCTTTCAGAACCAAGCGAGAAATGGGCGTTTTGTGCATGCGTGCCTGCCTGTATGCATGCAATAAAATTATTAAGAAAATATATTTACAGATTTTTATATATATTTCTGAAGCATAAAGCGCCAAAAAGAAATTCAATCAAGATCACTAAAACAAATTGATAACATTCACAGAGCTGCGGTGAACACTATCAACGCGTCACTTGGAGGTGGTTTTGTTGGTGTGGCGCACTCGTAAGTAATAGAATTCTGTTTTTTTTTTTGTATTTATTTTAGTGCTCGCGATGACAAACTTTACACTATGTTTCTGTTTCCATATTCAGTTACTTCATGCACCAGAAGGTCCTGATTCCAGAGTTTGTAAACGCTGTCCTCGCCGCGCTGGTTTCTGTCACTGGTAAGTTTATCACTCCTAGCTTTATGCAGGGCAATTCTTATAAGCCCCATTGGTAAAACGTGATTTCGATTACTTTATAGGCCATGTCAGGAATGGCCAAATGGGGCTCGCGAGCCTCATGCGACTCGTCGGGGACACAAATGAGGCAGCACGTGGCTCCCTACTTCACTTACGCACACACACAAGA
This sequence comes from Ixodes scapularis, assembly GCF_016920785.2. Lineage (NCBI taxonomy): Eukaryota > Metazoa > Arthropoda > Arachnida > Ixodida > Ixodidae > Ixodes > Ixodes scapularis. The sequence goes on from NW_024609835.1 coordinate 83,320,020, forward strand.
TTAAACAGAATGGCAGATAAGAGAAGGCAGCTTGCGTTTTATCATCTTTATGCCACCGTACATGTGTCGAAAAGGTCCTTGTACGAATGGGGACTCGCAATATAAAAAACATAATTAGCACTAGGTTTATGAGAGAAATTCGTCGTGACCAAATAAATTGGCAAGAAAAAAACGTTAGACGTTTACAATTTTCTGTAACGCCGAATTAGAGCGCAGCTCTTGAGGAGGAGAATGGGAGGGTAGGAAGGGGAGGGCATGCCCCTCTTTATTCCCCGCTAAATTTAGCAGAAAAGTTTTAACCTCGTGACGTCACACGTGACATCCCATGCGACATCACGCGTGTCGTCACACGCGACGTCACGAGGGTAAATTCAGCGAGAATATTTTTTGACAAATTTAGCGGAAACTTTTCCAGCTAAATTTAGCGGTAATGTTGGTTATGTTAGACGCGTGCGACGTGACATGACGTCACAGGTGACATCATACGTCACGTGACTTCTATAATGACGTCACGAGGGTAGCCCTCATGAAGGCAACCCTCGTGACCCTCTCAGGGTTGCCCTTATAACCCTCGTGAGCGTAATTCTCGTGACCCTCGTGAGGGTAACCCTCGTGACCCTCGGGAGGGTGACTCTCATAACCTTCGTGACCCTCGTGAGGGTAACACTCGTGACCCTCGTGAGGGCAACCATCGTAACCCTCGTGAAAATAACCCTCGTGATCCTCGTGAGGGTAACCCTCGCTACCCTGGTGATGGAACCCCCCCGACCGTTACGAGGGTAACCCTCGTGACGTCACATGTGATGTCACGTGTGAAGTCATTATGGGAGACGTCCCATAATGCAACGCGCGGGCACTCAAGTCGGAAACAAGCGCCAAAGAGCTGCGCTTTAAAAAAAATTTAAACATGGTTTAAAAGTTTTAGAGCGCCGCCCTTAGGCGCCCGTTCGCGGCTTGCGCGGCGTCGCCGTCGGCGTCGTCGTAACCGCGCGCGTTGCATAATGGGAACAATGTAAGCGGGTGTAACCGCGTGGTGCATTATGGGACAATTTCCACACTAAATTTAGCAGAAAAAGTTTAGCTAAATTTTCCGCTAATTTTAGAATAAAAATTGTCGCTATATTTCCCCGCTAAATTTTGGCGGTAACACTTCCCCGGTAAATTTAGCAGGAAAATTTATCTGCCTAATTTAGCGGAAATATTTCCCTACTGAATGCAGCTGGAAAATTTCCCCACTAAATTTAGCGGGAAAATTTCCTAGCTACATTTAGCGGGAAATTTGGGGGAAAAACATTTTCCGTTAAATTTAGTGGGCAAATTTCTCCGCTAAGTTTAGCAGGAAATTTTTACCGCTAACTTTAGCGGGAGATTTTCCCGCTAAATTCAACGGAAACTTTTTCCCCCTAAATTTAGCGGAGAAATTTTCGCTAAATTTGGCGAGAAATTTAGTGAAAATTTTCCGCTAAATGAGAGGGGAGCAGGAGGGGAGGAGGGGAGGGTACGGAGGAGGAGGAGAGGAAGAGGGGCATATCCTCCCTTCCGTATCCTCCCCTTCTCATGCCCAAAAGCTGCTCTCTAATCCGGCATTAAAGAGAATTGTAAACGTCTTTAATTTTTTTATTGCTGTTCTTTAGTGGAAATTTATATAAATATATATTGGTGATTTCATGTCAAACCGTGCAGGCAAAAACGTCCAAATTCTTAATTTCGCTAAAAGAATTATCTTATGGTCTATAACATTTTTTTTTCCAGCGAAACGACTTTATAAGCCTTATGGCGTCGTTTCTAAAATGCATGCACAGTGGCCATAAACCGCACGTTCTTCAGATTTTCTGCTCTCGGCTTAAGAAGCTTAATAGAGGCAGCGGCGGAAAGCAGTTTTTCACGTCCGTCGTGGGTCGTATGTCTCACTCAATCTCCCGGCAAGGGTTTTCAGTCTGCATTATATTACCTTTCTTGTAAACACCCTGTGAGTACAGTTGAAAGGCTCCGTGCCATGAAATATTTCAGGCGTTTTGGTTTTTCTCCCTAAAGATGTTGGTTGGGCGTCGATCCGCCTAACCGGAAGATTACATGACACCTAGTGCGTTGCAGCTTATCGTAAGATAATAGGGAGTTGTCGTAGACCGTTTCCGCAGTCCGCTAGGTACCCGGATAGCGCTCCGTAATCAGCCACGAAACCTGAACTATGCAGACAAGGCTGGCGGCGCGCATACGCAGCTGCGGCGTTTTCTTGACGGACAGCGTAACGGAGGGGAAAAACGATCCGCTACAACTCCATAAAAACAGAGTATAGTTTTTTTCTTCTGAACGGTATGCGGGCGTGAAAAACTTCGTATAAGTAAGCTAATGAACGTAATGGAGTTCATTTTTTTACAAAGGTATCCTTAGGTACTGCATTTACTTTACTCAAAATTCATCAGTTTACAATACTAAAAATGTATGATGCAAAAAAACTGTTATTTAATTTTTTTGGAAAGGAAAGCAGAAACAAAGCCATCCGGTTGACACTGCCACTTACGCTCGGATTCTTTGAACAAGCTTCAAGGCTCGCGTTTAAAAAAAGGGGTTTCCAGCTTTTGTCGTATGTTCTGCAACTCGTGGGTAGCATTTCTACCCAATAGGTATGTTTCTGTTTGCCATCTACACTCTAAAGAAAAAGGGTAACACCTTACACCCTTTTGTGTCATATAATACACCCCAAAACTTCATTTCGACGTGCTAAGCCCTACACTCGAGCAAACGGCCCCAAATTTTACGAGCGGCTTGATAATGGTGCGATATAACTTTTTAAATAGCTAAAGTATGTATCAAAGACCATATAAAGAAAACACCAAGTTTTTGCAGTAGGGCCAAGAATACCCCGATTATTTTTTATGTAGTCAGTAAAACGTACATTACCTATTTTAATAAGTTGTACCACACCGCTATCAAGCCCCCCGTAAAATTTGGGGCCGTCTGTTCGACTGTAGGGCGCTGGACGTCGAATTTAAATTTTGGGGTGTATTATATGGGACAAAGGGTGTAAGGATACACCCTTTTACACCCTTTTTTCTTGAGAGTGTAGAACCATAGGAATAACGATCTACTATGATCTTATGATCTTGGCTTAAATGTTTTTTTCCAGACACCTATATTTATGCAATTTGAGCATGGTAATTACCTAAGGCCACCTCCATTCAAGGTTTTATTCCACTCCGTTTATTGGTGTGGACCTTCTTTCGGCTCTACTATTCAGACGTTTATTCGCATAAAAACTGGGTGACAGCGGGCTCAGCGTTCCTGAGCACCTTCGAGGCCCTGTTTGTTGGCTTCCTGGGAGCCCTGTTGTCGGCCCGGGTGCCCGCTCTGCTGGACAGGATGCGCATCGACGATCCCGTGGGAGCCGTGGCCGTGCACGCCGTTGGCGGTGCCTGGGGACTCTTCTCCGTTGGGCTATTTATCGACACCAGTCCGGCATTGCCGTACTACGGAGACCGCAAGGGCCTTTTCAAGGGCGGAGGCGTGGGCCTGCTTGCCGTGCAGGGTCTTGCCTTTCTCTCCATCGTGCTTTGGAGCGGAGTCGTCACCTTCATCTTGCTATGCGTGAGTTTTAGTAGAATCCCAGCCAATCGAGAGATTAAGCTAAAGACGCGCACTGTCCAAGGCGACCACTAATTATCCAGAGATGATCGCTCGGGCCGCCAGACAAGTGGCCAGCTCTTAACGCGAAACGTGAATAGCCAGTCATAGGGTCCATGCTTTTTTTTTTTTTCAGTTTCACATGTATAATGCTTTAATAATCTGGTTTCGCCTAGAGCGCCTTGAAACGTTGTTACAAAAACATGATAACACGGACGTGCGACGATCCCATGGTTCGTGCTACTATGAGTCCCATGGCCACGTGACATTAGGGATCACGTAATACACGTAACGTAGTGTCACTTGACGTAACGTAACGTCATAGAATCACTGAAGCCGTGACGTCACGTGATGTTTTCACAGGCCTGGTATCATGTGACCCCATCACGCTGATGACAATGCTTTACCCCCGTCCGCTAAATTAAGCAGGAAAAAAATTATATATCGCCATATAAATCTCCCCGGTCACATTATATATATTTTGAACTTTATACATAGGATCAAGACGATGAATATTTTGGACTGCAAGGAATTTCCAATAATAAAGTTGTCGCGCATTCGCCACCTCATACCTGACGCCACAGCAGAGCTTGCATTCTTGAACTGGACTGGACAACTTCCAGTACAGTTTAAAAATATAAATATTTTTAGAGTTCTGAGGTCAGACGTAAGACATCCCTGTGTTCATGCGTGCTAGAAAGTATGATAAAAAAGGAACTGTTGGGCATTTTCTTGGGAACAGTATGGAAATAAAAAAAGACTATTGCAACTGAAGAGCCCTGGATGTGCACGATTCGTTCCTCAATGTAAGCTCAAATGCCAGGGCCGATATTTGACGATAAAGTTGACGATAGCCGTCGGAGAATCAGCTGTGTGCGCATTATAAATCGTACACCTGACGCTAATATTAAAACACCCAATTAAAACTACTTAGGTTGGGAAATTTTTATCTGAATACCCCTTGTTATTTTTGTGCAGTATCGGCTTGTCTCATTTCGACCCGGGTTTTATAATGCTTTAAATATTACAGCATTTGAATATCTAACATGATGGAAACATATATTATGCAAAGACGTTCACCTTTCTACGGTATAATAGCATATATAAAACTATCACGGAAGTCTGAGGCCGAAAAGTTATGTTTCAGAGAAAATATGGCGCGAGGAGATGCAATGCGTCTCTAACAAGACACTCCGGAAGGCAAATAAATAAAGAAAAACGCCGAGTGAATTTTATTGTAATACACTCATCTAGCCTCAGCGTTTTCGTATATGTTTAATATCTCTTTTAATGTTTACCAAGACCAATTTTGTGAAACCCCACCCAGAAATCTTGGGGCCACGGGACTAGATAAATATTGTAATAAATAATCGTCTGGTCTGATCAGTCGATCCGCAGGGCCCTCTAGCTGGGAGCCAGGCTCGAGCTACCTTCTCTTCATCCTCTTCATGCTGGTCACTTACTAAACAACCCCCCCCCCCCCCTCCCCACCCACGTAGAGCTAAAGCGTAGCGATTAATCAATTTTTTTTTCTTTTTAGGTTCCGAAAACAATGAAAAAGATTAAAAAACCGCAAATGATTTCCGCGGCACAGCTTGAAATAGGAACCGTGAGTGTCTTGGTATCGTGACGGAGGAGGGTGAACGGGCCGTCATGAGTCGCTTGTAGAAGCTTCTTGGCGCCACCGTGCCAGTGTTGTCAGTACCATACCTCGGCAAACCTCACTCATGAGGGCCCTCACTCACCCTCACTCACCCTCATCTTCACAGGTGAGGTGAGGGTGAGTGAGTTTCTGAACCAGGAAAATTCATGAGTGTGAGGGTGAGTGAGGGCCGTGAGGGTCGTGAGGGCCGTGAGGGCCGTGAGGGCGGTGAGGGCTGTGAGGGCGGTGAGGGCAGTGAGGGCGGTGAGGGCCGTGAGGGCGGTGAGGGCCGTGAGGGTCGTGAGGGCCATGAGGGCCATGAGTGCGTGAGGGGCGTGAGGGCGGTGAGTGGCGTGGGGGCCATGAGTGCGTGAGCGGTGTGAGGGCGGTGAGTGCGTGAGGGGTGTGAGGGCCATGAGCGCTTGAGGGCAGTGAGTGGCATGAGAGGCGTGAGGGCCGTGAGGGCGGTGAGTGCATGAGGTGGTGTGAGGGCCGTGAGGGCGGTGAGTGCGTGAGGCCCCCTTCATATCGAGCATCTTTCTCAGCAATTTTGGCGTTAACGGCGGGTTGTTCTCTAGGTTTCCCTAGATCGACACGAATTGCTGAGATCGGGTCCGGCTCGAAATAAGCAAGCAACTCGGAACAATTCGAATACGTTTGAAGCGGCTGCATCTAATCAGGGACGCAAAATTTTCACGTGATACCTCGTGCCGGTGGTGATGACACCAAAAGACTTGGTTCTCGTTTGAAATCGATCGTTTTTTGGAAATAAACTGTTTCAGAAAGGTGCATTAGTATTCTTAACGAGATTTAAATGCATAAAAAAACGTTTATAACGCGTAATTGTGTCTAAATAGTGCAAGAAAAATAAAATTTTATGATGACGATGGCAAATTGCAGCAATTGGTTGCTGCGTGTGATCGCGGGCGGCGCGTGTTGCTGGTGTTGGAACGTAAAGTTTCTGGGCGAAATTGCCCCATCTGAAGCTGGCCTGAGTGGCGTGAGGGCCATGAGTGCGTGAGTGGCGTGAGGGCGGTGAGTGGCGTGAGGGCGGTCAGTGGCGTGAGGGCGGTGAGTGGCGTGAGGGCCGTGAGGGCGGTGAGGACCATGAGGGTGGTGAGGGCGGTGAGGGCCGTAAGGGCGGTGAGGGCCGTGAGGGCGGTGAGTGGCGTGAGGGCGGTGAGTGGAGTGAGGGCTGTGAGTGCGTGAGGGCCCTGAGGGCGGTGAGGGCCGTGAAAACGGTGAGGGCTATGAGTGCGTGAGGGCCGTGAGGGCCGTGAGGGCGGTGAGGCCGGTGAGGGCCATGAGGGCGGTGAGGGCCGTGAGGGCGGTGAGTGGCGTGAGGGCCATGAGTGAGTGAGGGGCTTGAGGGGCGTGAGGGCCGTGAGGGGCATGAGGGCCGTGAGGGGCATGAGGGCCGTGAGGGCGGTGAGTGCGTGAGGGCCGTGAGGTTCAGTGAGGGTGAGTGAAGGGCTGAAGGTGAGTAGGACTGTGAGGGTGAGGGTGAGTGAGGGGCTGAACGTGAGTGTAGCTGTGAGGGTGAGGGTGAGTGAGGGGCTTAGGTGAATGTGGCTGTGAGGGTGAGGGTGAGTTAGGGCGACCTAAAATGCCGACCTCTGGTCAGTAACGCGTTCCAAGTAATGGCGTCACCGGTAATGCGTTACTTTTTTCCGGTACCTGGTAATATACTCGTTACATTTTCAAAGTGATAGCGGGTAAATGCTTCCGTTACTTATTGCGAGTAACATGTAATGTAGTTACGTGACTCGTTACATATTCTTGCCAAGTCTTAAAAAAATTACACTTCAATTTTTTTCGTGTTTCTAGGCGGCAAGCCATAAAAATGAGACTCCGAATGTGCATTCGGAGTCTCATTTTCTAGTAGTGTACTCGGATCATATTGCGCAATAAAGAAAAGTTCGAACGAGCTACCTACAATCTTAGTTTCTGGGAAACACCTTTCATTGAAAGCAGGGTGCGATGATTATTGTATTAATATTTTTTTGTTCTTTTCGCATGATTAAAAATATCAGTATTCATTTCCGTGCAGTTAATCAACAAGTTCCTGCCCATCCGAATGACGCTCGCGGAAGAGATGCTGGGTGCTGACTTCGTGGAACACGGCATCAGGCACGATAACTGTGACTATACAGTCACGCTGCAGTCTCTTAAGGAGAAGGGTATTGCCGTGGACAAGCTGCCTCGCACGGCCGACCGGGCAGTCTGGGACCAATACATCTGTGAACGATTCCTCGAATCAAATGAAGGTCTGCGATCGCTTCTGTCGCCGGACGACGAATCTTCTCTACTGGACGTTCTCAAAAAGAAGAAAGCCTTCAGTGACGATTTCCATCGCCAATGCGGTCGCGGATGTGTGATCTTGTAAGCACTTCAATAGAGTCAGTACACAATTTTACTCTATTTGAAAATCGGAATAAATTTCAACTGCACTATGCGTTGTAAATTTAGTACTAATGTGTAATCATTCGAATATAACTAAAAATTTGTGCCGTAAGCTTAACGTTATTTCAGTACAAAATCGCGAACCAATATATTAGAAAAGCTACAGTCGCAGCAGTATGATTTGTTGTCGAGCCAACTTTAATGCGGCTTGAAAATTAGATATGATTATGAGACAACATAGAAATAATAATACTAAATGTCAAGAAAATACAGCCTCACAAACCTGTATTTGGCTATTTTTAGTTACAAAATTAGGAAGAAATATAACTTTCAGAATCGTATTGATCCTTGGAGGAACCTGTGAATGTTTTTCTTTTCAGACAGCGTGTGCTACATAGGCTTATAATTTGAAGAACGAACCCGCAAGAACGCGAAAGAGCACGAATACAAGATTAAGATTTTGTAGCCAACCTGGCGATCCAAGAGGTTGGACCAGGTTGCCCGTATGTTAAATCGTTTCTCGTGATTTCTACCGCGAGGTGGCGAAGCGTAATTGGCCATGCGAGCGATGCTCCGCCGCTGATAAAAGGCCGCCGGAGAAGTATGCGAGGAGCTTTTCGGATCGTGGCGCGTGGCGATAAAGCCCCGTTTACACACTTGCGACTTCTTAGAACTCTGTGCCCTGAAACCTTTTAAAATCTATTATAATGAGAGGACACACTGGCACACCTATCGGGTAGCAGTGGAATGTTTGGCGGTCCCATATTTTTTTTTTACACATAATTTTTTTAGGCTTGAAACAATTGTGTTCATGTTATAAACGACCACTTAATCATAAGTAGTAAATGCATTTGACCTCTCAAATACCGAAAACCTTTCGTTCAAGTGAAGTGCTGTTCAACGATCACCGCATAGAATAGATGAAGCCAGCGCGCCAGTGTGTTCTTTCGTCGTGTGAGATTTTAAGAGCGTTTAATGCACTCGGTTCCAAGAAGTAATAAATGTATCAACCGAACTTACGAGTCAGTCAATGACTGCGTGTTGGCAAACCGGTGCGTTGTGTGATTCTCCAAGACAGGTAGCAGCAAGGGAAATCCCAGATTTTAACTACATGTGTTAAATTAGTAACAGCGCACGAAATGTATAAGGCACTCACTGTACACATCGGGGTGTGAGTGGAATGTAATTATTAAAAATGTAACTTCCGCAGCTTCCCATCAAACTTTAAAACCGATATGAGCGTGTGTGCATGCGTGTATCAGCCAATAAAAAAAGATCCGATTCATGGAACTTTTTCTAGGTTCAGTCGGCATTCCCCACATCTCCTACCGCGTAGCCACTTGTGTTTGCTGGGTAGGTCTCGGTAATTCGTGACCGAATGAAGGTTGTTGAATGCATCGATTAAAGGAATCGATCAGAGTAAAAAAAAAAGTAAATGCCGGGGTACCGTTACGGTCTATGTCTTTAGCGGTAAACTGGAGATCATTAAACCTGTCCACGAACTACGAAAACGATTTCAAGAACACAATTTAAGGAGAAACCTTAAATATTTAGCTGTGGCGTACATTTGCCAGTACCAAAACAAAAGCAAGAAGTATTGAAAGTAGGACGCCATGCGTCCCACAAAAGGTACCTTTACCATTTAATGCTGTCCAGGTGCGTAAGAAGAGCATCAAAAGAGCAGAAGCTTAAGATATTTTATGGGAAACTCAAAGCAGTCTCAGGGTTCATAGTTATACGGAGCAGCGTTCGTCGCTATGGCAAACAGCCTGGATGTCACGACGGTCAATCCGACATCCCTACCAGACGAGGAGGACTTCACCTACGATGACGCCACCTGGGTCCTCACTGCAGCCATCGTCATCTTTACCATGCAAACAGGTAACACTTGTGCCCCCAGAAACAGGTAAAAATTTATCAACACATATAGTCACGTGAGGTATTTACGGGAGCTTTAATCTCTTGTATTTAATACGGCGATAAATTTTTATGCTTGCACAAAATTGCCTAACTGCATACACAGCGAATCGTTTTGTTTTTCTTCTTTGTTTTAAAATAAATCTAGCGTTTGGCTACTTTTGTCTGTAGCGTAAGCAACTAGCAAAAAAATACGTAGGCACCGACGTTGATCATTTAAGGCAGAAATGTTTGATTCCTATGTTGTTACCGTTGTCTCATTGTCGTGAATAGAGTACACTAACTACCCTATTAAGACAGTATGTGAACTAAAAATCAATTTCCAATTTCCCATTTTCAAGGTAGTTTTAGCTGCACCTGAAGAGGCGGTCGCGCCTTTTCGGCTGCACAACTCTTGATACTAGCATAAGTATTTGGTTTTCAATTTTGCGTAAAGCAAAATTTTCGAACTCAGCAGCATGTGATTAGACGCTCGTAAATTCGAACCCTTATAGTTCGCCAAAACCGTGCACTTGCTATACTTATGTCTGCCAAAAATGTGAGCCCTGATGGCAGAAAAGACTAACCAGAAGCGTTTACTTTTTTAGTGTGCGACTGACTTCTACGAGATCAGGTATACATCTCAATCTATAAATAACATAACGATAATAAGGTCTATGTAATGTTTGGACTCCCACAAGGCTTGGTTCTGTGGTACTTTGTTTACGCTATAACTAAGCTTTTGTGTGTTTGTAGTTTATTTCTTCTACAATTCGGAGCGATCTTCGAGTTGTTATTTTTTTTTAACTCGGCGTTTATTGGAGTTGGTTTTCGTTAGTTGCTGCATTTTGAAAATTCTTTAAGGTTAACATTGCAAGTGTTCTTGTTTTTTTAAACTTCATGGTGCAAATGGATTATATCCGAAAAATAGACGTAGCGTAAATCGGTAAGAGCTCACCCGTTTTCAGGTTTCGGGCTTCTCGAATCCGGCTGCGTCTCCCAGAAAAACGAAGTGAACATCCTAATGAAGAACGCGGCCGACGTCATCTTGGGAGGTCTCACTTACTGGCTTTTCGGTTTCGGTCTTCAGTACGGCAATGGCCAGGGCACAGAGAACGCCTTTTGCGCTACGGGACACTTCCTCGTGGACGCAGAACCAGAAGAAATGGGCGTCGTGTTTTCCAACTTCATCTTCCAGCTCTCTTTCTCCACGACCGCTACAACTATCGTTTCGGGCGCCATGGCAGAGCGGGCAAACTACAACGCCTACTGCGTCTTCTCCCTACTTAACACCATCGTTTATTGCATTCCCGCCGGCTGGGTCTGGGGAAACCACGGGTTCCTCAAGAAGCTAGGTGCGTTGGACTTCGCCGGGTCTGGATGCGTGCATCTGCTCGGGGGAGCGTCCGCCCTAGTGGCGGCCATGTTGCTCGGCCCACGGCGCGGGAGGTACGATGGAACGTTCAACACCCAAATGAGTCGACCTACGAACGTGCTGCTGGGAATGTTCACACTCTGGTGAGAGTAAGGAAAAGGTATACTATGAATGAAGTTAATGTATATCCTTATTAATTGTCGCGCTGTATTCCTTTTTATTCATTGTTTAGGTGGGGATGGCTGGTGTTCAACTGTGGCAGTTCATTCGGAGTACGACATGACAAGTGGAAGTACGCTTCCAGGTAGTCAAGATTTTGCAATGTATCTTCTTGAAAATTTTGAGTCCTAATAAATTACGCTTCATATTTTGTTGTCCGTATTTAAAGCTTATATATACCATGACAGTTAGTGTTACCGTTCTATTTGACGCTGAAATGAAAATTCTATATACATTGTAATTAACGGTTTGTGATTGCTTATAGAGCTGCCGTGACAACAATCAATGCTTCATTGGGAGGAGGCGTTGTTGGAGTGTTATACTCGTAAGTATCTTTTGAAATAGTGCATTATATCGGTAGCTTACGATGATGTCGACCATTATACTAATAAAAGTGGCTATTCCCACACACGTTTTTCACTTTTGATTTGCAAATCAATTTGACTTTGCGTACAACATATGGTACTGATTTTTCTTACAGGTATTTCATAAACAAAAAGTTTTTGGTAGGGGACATTGTGAACGCCATTTTAACAGCCCTTGTCGCTGTCACAGGTAAATATTTCTTGTATTCACTCGTCTTTACCAACAAAAAAGGCAAACAAACGTCACATCTTTTTGTTTCCTTTGTTGACGGATCGTGTTCCACACAGAGAGATGATATAATATGCGGTAGTGTTTTGGAACACCGTTTTTTTTTACTTACAATATAGACCACCTCGTGTCTACAAATAAAAAGGCGGCTATACTGCAGGCACTTTGAAGGTTTCCATGTTGTGTATGTATGGAGCGATACGAGACACATCTCCAGTAATGGGCCTGTCTAAAGCAATCCCGTGTTTCTTCTGCATTGCTTTGCTGTACACGTGGCCAAAATGCACTTGAAGCGCCACAGCCGTGTAAGAGATATTTGTTGCTCAAAGCCTTTTTTTTTTTCTGTTACACACTCTTCCAAAGTCTGGCAGCTGCATAAATTTAAGAAATAACTTGATAGTAATATTTTCAACTGTACCATCTCATCTCATTATTCATATAAAATGTTGTATTTTATTAGTGCCACTCGCCTTACCAAATGCTCTTAACGAGGCAGTAAGGTATTGAGAATATATAAATAAACAAAACCGCATGCTCCCATGGGGCCATATAAGAGTACGTCGTAATGCATTCAACGCCTTGACATTCTGCTCTATCTATTCACCACGAGGTGGAGAGCAATGTTTACTTCGAACGGATGTTTAATTTCTCTCACTGGCGTCAAGCAATCAAAGCTCGTCGTTAAAGTAGCCGCAAATTTTGGTTTCCAAAGCTACTCCCTTTTGGGTGCAAGAAAATGCCATTTCAAACTATAATCACTGTCATCTTAAAGGAACACAGACTGGGTATGTATGCTCTCCGAGTTCTTTATTTCAACATGAGCTATAACAGCCCAACTACACAGAACGCAATTTACGGCTCGGAAAACGTTTTCTCTCCGCCCGAAAAGAGCCGGTCGAGAATTGGCCTGTTTCAGTCGTGCTCACTTTCTCTTCCATGGCTACGTGGCGTTGAAACTATGCGTACCAAATATATACAAAGTCTTGGATAAACTAAAACACACTTCCAATTAAAAAAAAAAATATATGTATATATATATATGTATGAGCCAGGATTTTGTGGCCTCCGAAAAACTGGAAATACGTTGGCCGCAAGAAAAAAAAAAATGTTGCACAGATTACACTAAGTAGTACATGTACTACGTCATTCTCAATATGGTGACGTATCGCGGGCTTAACGACGCGATGGCAGCGAACGACGGATTAACGTTGCGAAAGACGGGGGGCCGCTACCTCGGAACTGTCATTCTTGGTGCCGGCCAACCGATCTTCAAGCGCAAAACATCTAACGGAAGAAATATAAGTGCGAAACAATCACACGACAAACTGTGCACGCAACTTTGCAATCGTCGTCGTGTGCATAACACGCCGGAAAAGCAGAAGACAAAAAAGCGGGGCTGGGTGTAACCTCGTGTTTCCCGGCAACTATCTCCTCCTCTTCATTTCTCCCTTCGACTCGGTACACATCGTCCACATCAGTTCACATGTCACGGCCATAGGCTTCCGTGCTCATGTTTCGGTTTTGCTTTAACCCAGTTGAGATTTCGGCTTTATTAAAACATACCTGACTCTGTAGCAAAATATTCATTGGGTAGTCTCCTGACGCCATATTAATTCACCACAATGTAAGAAGAAACGAAAGCGATAGCTGTAGCACGGTTGCCTGATGCGGGTGGGATGGTACCGTCATGTTTACCTGAGGACGAAAGTGCGACGTGGTAATTCACATAGCCGTCGTGGCTGGCGTCGCGGATGCCACTGGCGGCCTCCACCAGTGCTCGGTGATTCGTGAAGTGGGTAAGCGCAGTAGAAGTTTCTAGGACCATCCAACATTGCGCGTAGCAACTGGATACTGCCAAAGTGGGATTTCGCATAACGCGAGTACTGTTTGAAAACAATTATTTTACGTAGACGACACGAAAGAATACATTCGTCGCGCCCTTATTGGCGGAAGGCCGGGGCGGCCGGCAGAAAAACCCGCCTTCCCTGGCCTCACGTCAAGAGCAGAAACAAGGGCTGGGAGATTGATCGATTAACCTTTAGATTAATCAATTAACGCTTTAATCGCGATTTTCGTTTTACTGCTTAATCGGTTGAACTTGAAACCGGGTGAACCAAACCAAAATAACGACATTCCGTTTTTTTTTTTTTTTTGTTACTTCAATGATTTTTATTAAAAGAAAGTTTCAGTAGATCGTTCCGATGACTCTAATAACGATACATGATACTTCGCTGCCGCATTTGTAGATACATTGTATCATTATCGGGGGTATGGGAGGTATCAAAACGATCTACTAAAACCCTTTTCTAAAACGGAAACATTAATCTGTTTGTCGACGGAAAGCTCACAAATAATACCATGCTTATCCCCAGCTGAAAATGCACATTGCAGTGCTCATCCCATGAAAAAAGCATAAAAGGAACAATATGCTTTTGATTTTCTAACGATATTACGCCTGGAAATTAACATGATCGATTAATCGAACAGTACACCTATTGCTATATTCCCCAAGCATCAAGGAGAATGCAGGGATGGGTGTTCTACGGGCCACACGCGCACGCCTTCCCAGTATAAAAGGTTCGAAGCAAATAACTAAGGCAAAACGTTGACGAACGCGCGTGCAAGATGCCATTTGTTTTAGGTATTTGCTTTAGAAAAGTTACTACTGCTGAGGCCAGCACGTGACGCCCGTGGAACACCAAACCCTGCATCCTCCCTGATGCTTTGGTAATATAGCTAGAGGTCTATCGATCGATTAAACGGCGCCCATTAATCGGGTTAGGAGTTTCAATCGACTCCCAGCCCTGGCCGTAGTGGCGACGACAAGGGGGACGAGGTCGAAATCTCTGCAAAATGTCACCCGTAAGACTATCGCTTTAAAAGAAAAAATGGTCGTGATTGGGGTGTCAGTCTTACTTTAAGAGCATGCTTTGCTTAATATATCTGCCACTTTAGGCAGGCACACTCGCCAAGCCAGGTATAGAAAACCTCAAATTCAAATATATTAATACGTGTAATAGAATTACTAAAATTTTTGGCGCTTTAAGAAGCGTACACGAAGCCACGCTCGCCAATAGACCGATGTCACCAGCCAGTTTTACTACGCCACCGCTGCCGCAGTGCATGGACGGAACTTCTGTCTTTCTGCACGTGCGACAAGCTCGCTAAAGCTTTGCGCGAGTAGAGCACGAGACGACCTGAGTCCTCTTGTGCACTGTCATCCGCCTCCTGTGAACTAAACGTATGGCGGCGTTACGCATGCGCCGAACGTTCAGTGAGATCGGTCTATTCTAGCCGGTTCCGGCTTCTACTCGGCCTACGAGAGCATCGTTGTGGGCGCCATGGGGGCGCTGCTGGCCTGCTGGGTGCCGTCGGCCATGGACTACGCCCGGATTGACGACCCCGTCGGCGCGGTAGCGGTGCATGGCGTCGGCGGGATCTGGGGCCTCCTGGCCGTTGGTGTCTTCATCGACGCCGACACCATCCTTGTCATGTCGTCGGGGAACAGCGGACTGCTGAAAGGTGGCGGCGTGTATCTGCTTGGCGTTCAGGCGCTTACCGCTCTCTGCATCACCGCCTGGAGCGTCGTGGTCAGCTACGTGCTACTCAAGGTGAGAGGCTGAGACAACGCCTTTAAAGGGGCATTAAAGACGTGCTTGAGATCGTGTGTTCTTGATGATCACTCATTCTACTGGATCTTAGCATACCAGGAATCGAAAAATTATTCTCGTACGACGTCTCTTTCCCTACTAAAAATGCGATTGAAATTTTCACTACGCCCCTTTCTCAACGGAAAAATCTGGAGCACGGAATCCAGCGGAGGTGCCGGTGGCGTGACGACGGGCGCGCGTCGGCCAATCGCAAGTGGAGGCGCCGGCAGCAGAGGCGTCGCAGCGCCTCCTCTGGATCTTGTGCTCCAGATTTGTTTGCTCAGAAAGGGGCGGGTTACAAACTTCTATTACATATTTAGTACAAAAATAGACGTCCCACGAGCAATATTTTTTTATTATTTCTTGGAAGTTAAGATCCCGTAGAATGATTTATCACCAAGAACAGACGATCTCAGAAACATCTTTAGTGCACATTTAAGTCTGTATTAAACATTAACATTTTTTTTTTTTTTAAAATCGCCCCTGGCCGGTTTTTTATCTTTTCAGTGTTCGTGCGTGTGGCGCGTCATTTGCTCAATTTCCGAGGGGACGAACATACGCCCTCTGGGCTGAGGAGATCGCACGCTGGGCTGAGGACTTGTATATATCGGAATGGTGTTTAGTCGCTCCCAGTAGTGTGCATCAATTTCCTTCTGTTTAGGTGGATGCCATCCTTAATATACTGTGTTCACACTTAAGCTGAGACTACAGTCAAAGCTTGAAGCGCAAGCTAGCCCGCGCTCCTGGCTTTGAGACATGCAGTGCGGGCGCGAGTGCTCGTTCTGAGGATGAACGCTTCAAAGCAGCAACCTCAAGCTCTAGTGCTTGTGACGATGGCTGAAATCTCAGCTTAAGGGTGATCGGAGCACCCGATTCCGACAGCACGCGCTCACGGGGAAAAATGGAAGAAAATCGCCGATCACAATATCTCGCCGTAGCACAGACTGCGGCACGAGCGCATGCAGGGACACGTTTTTGCACGCTCTTTAGAAGAAAACAAAACAAAAAAGCGCTCGAAACTGAATGGTCACATGTAATCACCTCAAGCAAAGCGCACATGAAGGCACCAGGCTGGTTAACCCTGCCCTCATTGTCTTGCGTTACGTTACGTTACCAGATATTACGTTGAAGTAAGCGAGGCTACCAGTTCAAGAAGAAAGCATGCCACGCAAACATTCCAGCCACGAATGTTTCGGCGACTTCTACGTAACATAATTTAACGTAAGAACATGGGGCAGTGTGGATGGGCTTTTACTCACAGGAGAAAAACAGCAGGGCGCTCGTTACATTTCGTCTTGCCATTGGTTGCATGTGCACGCTCAAAGATCATGATACGCAGAAGCGTTCTCCAAGGTAGGAAGCTCGCGCTGGAGCTGGGAGAACTTAGAGTCACTGAATGTTGCCAGATTATCGCGATAGGCCCGTAGTTCTTAAGTTTCGAGCAGCGCTCCAGGCGAGCAAAATAGAATATTTGTGGCTCGCGTTTCCAACATGCGTCCCCCCATTACGCTTTTCCACTACCTTTTCTTATATACTTCGTTTTGTAAGTGTCAGCGTAGCGGAGGCTAGAAGAGCAATCTCCAAGCTTGCAGTGTCCCTGCCAAGCACGCACGCACGTACAGTGCCAGCATTGTTCAAGGGAACATGGTTTTGCATCTAACTTCGGCTCCGCTATCACGCAAAGTGAAATATTCGTGATGACGGAGGGTATGAAAAAAACAATATGGAGTATTCGCTAGCGGCCATAGCTGTGTTCGCGATTGCTGAGCATGCGCTCTAAACAGCGCCCTTAAATATGGCGTCCAGTGAGTACCGGCTATACAAATAATAATGCATAAAGGAATGCTTCATGAAAAATTAAAACCACAAACTGCGGTTTTCTTTACATTTTTTTTATGGCGCATGGAAAGATGCTGACAGACGCTTGTATTCGAAGGTGGCTCGTGCATAATCGAACGTTATACAGCGCCTCTTTTATCGCCAGGATGGTGCAGCCAGCATAACATGGTCGCGTCTTTCGTAGTCTTTGGGACGGGTTCGTGCCTCCTTCCCGAGAGCAACGGGCCTATAGTGTCCGCTGGTTACTGTTCAATTTTAGCTTTGAACGGCCATTTTGGCGCCAATACATATACAGTGTATAAGGTGTTTCAGGGCGGCCACCAATTCCGTCTCTCAAGCGGACGCGCCGCGAATTACCATCAAATTTAGGACGCGGCGAGGTCCGGACGCGCTACCTGAAACTACCGGTGAGGCAGGTTTGTATAAAAACAATATTAATTGTGCCGCTAAGCCTTGTAAACTGAAAATGTTAAAAAAACATAACGCTCCTGTCACTTTGCACTAACTTCTAAAAACATTTCGTACGAAAAGAGTTTTTTTTTGCGTTTGTTTTTTTGCGGAAAATCGTGCTTCCTAAGCGCTTATGGTGACCACATTAAAGAAAGGGGGTTAGAGCCGCCATCGTGGTGTCTCGAGCCTGGGAGTTTCGGTATTCTGGGAGCATTCAGTAGCTCTAGGAGAACTGAAGGGCCTTTCTGATGTTCTCAGTCTATCAGTGACTCTGGGCATAATTAGGTTTATGCTCGGTGTCTCATGACGCATATCGCATCTCCGAGTCATTACGGGAACTCTGCATTCATTTCACATTTATCAGCATTATCTTCTGTAGTTTAGTACGCGGTGCTGTTGCCATAAGTCACTCGAAGATATGTTCGCGCCCTGACAGTAAAGAGACGCGCGACCAGTATTAGAGCTTTCTAACTTAAAGTTGACTGCTCCCTTAACGAAAACACAAAAACAAAAAAGACTTTCGGCCTTAGGGAGTAAGGTTTTACATAGCGGCATTTAAATTAAGGCGTAACGTAGAAAGACGTTTTGAATATGAATTTGCCATTAGAGGGTTTCTTATTCAATCAATGTAGGTTTTTATTCTTCAAAATTGTAGACCAACAGTGAGCTTCTTGTCGCTTCATCATGGCTATCAACTCTGCCTTTCTGTGACTCTGGAAGTGACATCAGTCTATATCCTAGGTAACAGTCAAACAAGTTTGAATATATCCCAACACATTACTGCACTTTAAGTAAAAACGGAGACGACGCGCGAGCCGAATAGTACAATCAAGCAACACCAGCAGCGCAACGTCACGGCCTTTGTCGTACTTTCATGCTCGTGTTATCGCCGACAAATCTAATCAAATGCAGAGAGAGCGCCCTGACCTTTGGCTTTTTGTCTGCGTGTATGTGTCATCGTCATCTAGACTTTGACAGCGCTCTGACTTAAGGTGAGACAAATTACAGTGGAATTTGACCGAGGACACGTCTTTCTGGCTCTTCTGTCCAGGCCATCGACTACGTGATTCCGATTCGAATGAGCGAGCTTGAAGAGGAGGTCGGCGCAGACCTGATGGAGCATTCGCTTCGCTACCCCGAGTACGACTACGACCTCATCCTCTCTCGGTTTCGCAGCCGCGGCATTCAGACCAGTCACGTGCCCAATCCCCACCACAGGAGCGGCTGGGATCGCTACATCCTGAACCGGTACCTGCTGAATAAAGAAAGCGATGCAGCGGAGCTTAAGGCGAGCTCACACGTACAGCGTTTTGTCACAAGCCTCGCCACCAAAAACGCATCAGTGGTGATTCGTTTACAGAAATGCGTTCTTCTCTGAGACTGATCTACAAAGCGGCGAGCACTTCAATGAGCCAGGAGCAGTTTCTGAAATTAACAAAAACTATATTTACCGTAAAATCCCGAAAAATGACCACCCCCCCAAAAGGTGGCCCACCCTTATTTTTAGCTTAATTTGTTCGTTTTCTTTTTTTTTTCTTCTTTTTTTTTACATCGAAAGATAGCTTATTTCTTTTAATCGCAGTGCTCGGATCAATCATGACCTAGGCATAAATGCTTCCAGTTAGCTGGAGGCGCAGAGCAGCGCGCGGCGCTGCTTAGCATCTCCACTTTGCTGGATTACAGTCGAGGGTAGCCTGAAGAGGCTAGTATCCGTTGCTCTGCGCACGTGAGCGCGTGCTTTTTCTGCGTATAACATCACTTGACCACGACGCTTGACATCGATGGTTACATCAAAGAGGCACTCAACAACTGGCCGTTTTGGTGTACTTCTGCGCATCCCCACGCAAGTCGAGCACGCGGCCGTCGACGGGAATCGCCTTCCACGAGTTACCGGTGACAAGGATACGGAACGACCGGCTAAAGAAAAATTCTCGCCAAGCAGAAGGTGGATCAATAATGCCAGCTATCACGTCATAGCGAATGGCATGACGGAGACCTATGTCAAAAGGAAAATAATAAAAAATAATAAAAAAGCCAGTGTGAATGAAAGTCTTCAAAATATGAATTATGATAGGGAACTTAAATAAAAGTGGTCCATTTTATTTTCTTTTGAGATGGAATAGTTAGTGACTTTGCTCAGTAAATAACGCACACTGACCTTCTGCTGGCTAAGCATCCCCATATCAAAATTGACTTGACTTGTAAACTGAGTACATGGATATTTGATTTTTTTTAATATTTGATAATCATTTATTTTAGTTGATTATTATCTAATTGATTTTTTATTATTTGATTAAAATGTCATCTAAAAAGAAATCGACATTTAAAAAATTTCTACAATGTATATGCCACTCTAATTAGCCATGTGTTTCTGACTCATAACCGAGTGTTGTTTGCGGTTTGTTAATCGTCAGGTAATATTGTTACTTTTACATTGGGCATGCTACATTGTAAACATGTATTTTTTACGGTCGTTGTTTGCGGTGCAATGTTTTTTGTTTTGTTTTTATCATTGATGTCGCTGTACAACATTCTTAATAGTGTTTTTATTCTCCATGTGCTACTGAATTGTGTATCACGTCCCCCAAAGATATGGCTAGGTTTGCTTATTGTTTTATCCTTCTGGTTTTTATAACAATGAGTCTATGACTTCTCTGCAACTGGTTTTCACACTTTGCGTCTACCTGTATTCTTTTACAAACATTCTGGGGATGAGTTAAAATGTGAGACTGCATTGATGTTTTTATTTCACACAGATATGTTGACCCTTTTTCAATTTGTGTGTTGTACTATCAGTAGATCATTAACAAAGCAATTTATTCTTTGAGCGCTACTACTCAAAATAAAGAAATAATAGAAATATCTTCAGCTTGCCTCCATGTCTCATTATCATTAGTACAAATAGTCAAAGTAATGTCTCATAACTTTAATATTTGTAACACACTCAGAATGTTTCCCCTTCTGCATCAAATTAAAATGAGAAAAGCATGTGTTAAGGTCAACATTAATAACTTCGCACAACTAATAATATTAATTTTTATTCTCAAAAGTTCAGGTACTCTGGGTCGCCCGCAAGGATGGGCTTGGGCCCGTTGGCATGAACGTCTGCTAGCCAGGGTGCTTGAAGAAAATGCCGCACAGATTAAATAGTACGGTTATGGAATAGGCTATCACTTATAATAATAATAATAGTGTTTATTTCCACCATAAGATGATGGGGGCGATCAGGAAAAAAAGCTGTATGTAGTCGCCGATACTAAGAGTTATAATGAATCTTACTCGCACGGGCCCAACAAGGCACCTGCCGGCGTGCCACGGTTGCGCCATCAGACCGCGCGGTTTGGGGATTGTACGAGGTGGTGGCGCCTGGCAGATTTTCTGGTCCCCGGATATGGTCACACATGGCCTCCGAGATGACCATAGCCGAGGACCCACTAGTTAATTTTCACCCAACTTTCTTTTCTTTTTCGGTGGGCTATCTTCGGGTATATTACGTAATTTATAGGGGGTATGCGCATTAATGAAAACAAAATGGCAGACCTATTTGTCATTAGGACATGCGAGTAAGGGGGAAAACAAACGTACGGAAATATACTTTATTCAATATTCGCGACTGGTGCACGTGATATTTCAACCGTACCAATGCTTTGCTTCTAGCGTTTTTTAGTCTCATGTTAGTGAAAAAAAAATCTTTATGCTCCGGACAGCTTAAGGAACGCAGAGCGTGGCGAATCCAGAGCATTACATAATGCGGAGTGCAAGTTGGTCTCCTTCTTGCACAGGGGCTGCGATGATGTCAGAACTCCAAGCTCTTATTGGTTGATCGAAAAATATATTAAAAGAACTCAAGCAGGGTTGTAAAAGTTACTTCAAAAATGTACCTAAGATACAGTTACAGTTACTCATACGAAAATGTACCTAGGTGCGTATCTAGCTGCTCACTTAAAAATGTACCTAGGTACAGGTACAGTTACTTCAAATGTACTTTTTATTTTCACGTCAAGTATTTTTCTCAAATTCGTCACATTATTATTGGAATTAAATCCTTTGTATACTGGGATGTAAACAAAAACAAGTTTGATAAACGTGCTTTATTGGTGTCAATGGGAGAAATAAGGCAAAACGCTCACCACAGCATTCGAAGACTGTCTTTTTCACTTGAGTGCTCGATTTTACCTCAGAATCAGGGCTTCTTCGAAATGTTCATCCGACATCTTCGATCGCAGTTTGGTAATAGCAATTGTTCCTCCTATGCTAAAAACGCGCTCCACCGCCGCACCGCTTAGAAGCCCTGTGTTGAACTTTAAGAACACGCTTTTTAGCAGCAGCATGTGCTTGAAACAGTCCAGACTTCTTGTCGGAGCAAGTTTGGTGTACTATACAGTCGGCGAGAAACAGCCACTGGAGGAGCCTCCAACTCAGTAGAAGTTGGCAAATGGCAAAACAGAAGGGCGCGCGGGGGGGGGGGGGGGGGGGGGCAATAAGGTCACTGGAGCGAGGCACGTGACAGCGCTGCACAGATGTCCACATCGGAGTTGAGTCCTCACGTGCCTTACTCTCACGCTCCAATTGGCTCAGCGCGGACACAGCTTCCACTGTTCAAGACGCCCCGCTCAAACTCGCTTGTTGACGTGGCTTGCCCTTCAGCACCAGCACTGGCATCGAAGCCATCGGCGGGCCCTGAAGACGTCGGCCGCATGGAGAAACGAAGAGTCGAGTGCATACGCACCTAACCTTCGCAACGCAACGACGCTTGAAAGCCTTCAAGCGCGCAAGTTTTTTCCTTCGTTTTTAGAAAGTAATAGAATATTGTAACGCGAGTGCGTTTAGGAGCTCGTGTCACAGAAAATACGTCGGATGTCGGAGGTGTCAGTGGCGTGGCGGGAAATTCCTGAATGGTCGATAGGGTCATGACGTCACAGCCACATGACTTCGAGCAGGAATTTCAAACAACCCACAACGCTCACGTCAAACGTGACGTCACGCGTGGAACGAAGGTGGTTAAAGACATACGAATTAATGGTCGCCGCATGTTTCAAATGATCCCACTTAATAAACTGATTATTTTGCCTTAAATAAAAATTTTTAAGAATTTACGCAGGATTGCACCCACGACCCTTCGGCTGCGAGCCAGACATGATACCGATTAGGCAACGGAGGGCTTGGGAATGGCACTGCGATCCTGCCGTCATTAGAGTGCCTCGATGTCTGTTTGTGTCAGGGTAAAGGCATTATCGCATCGAGTGTTGTTAGCGCGTGCCGAGCAAACACATAAATAAACCTTGCGGGGTAAAATCGCATCAAAGCACTGGCAAAAGCTCCTCGATCGCTTCGGGCGTGTTGTATTATAAGAACTAGGTCGTTGTGGGACTCAAGTGCATGAGAAGCGATTGAGAAGGCCATGCGAACGGGACCCGATAACCCTATCGCCTTCAACTCTTAAAGGCGAAGGTTAATCGTCCTCCCAGTTTTTTTGTTTTTTTTTCTTCACAAAATTTTTAGTTTTGTAAAGTGCAAAATTTGAGTTTGATTTATTGAATGGGAACACTCCGTGATGTTTAATTGCTTTACGACTGCAATTATTATTTATTTTCAGTTATATGTTATATTGTATTTTCTACGATTTTGACGAAGTGAATAGAAAAGTACGTGTAAAAAGCAACTTCATTTAGTTACAAATTACTGGAAAATGTACCTAAGATACAGATACAGATACTGAGAAATGAAAGTACATAAGTTTGTACCTCAGGTACAACAAAAGTACCTAGATACCGATTTGCAGTTACTTGTACCTAGGTACTTTACAACCCTGAACTCAAGGCATCTAGCATCGAGGTCCACCCACTATCCTTAATATCAAGACCAATCAAAGCTCGGCGTCGTTCTGACGTCACAGCAACTCCGGCGCAAAAAGCAGACGACTTGCTTTTCGCATAGCTCCGAGGCCAGTGAAATGGTGCATAGTCTCCTCTATACTCGCAAAGCCTGGCAGTTCGACGACGGAGCCATAGAGTGCACGGTCGCGGGTTCGGAGCGCGAGGATCTGGTAGCACAGAGCATTTCTCTGGGAACCTGTAGTCAGCTCGCAGTTTTTGCGGCGGCGAGGACCCGAAACATGGTTTTCAAACCCGACGAGAAAAGAAGCGGTAACGCGAGGAGCACGAGCGGACATTCCATCGCTCGGGAGAAGTGTGTTTCGGCGCTTCGCCGCAGCGGGGCGTCCGTTATGTGACTTTCCTCTCATCCCCTGTCTGTCGCTTTACCTTTTCACTTTCGGCGGCCGCGTCTCGTGGCGATCTGCCAGGCTTTGCCAATAAAGAGGAGGCTATGGATGGTGGCATTAGAAAATAAGAATACCAAAGAGCGAATTTTGAAGAAAAAAGGCTCGAGGTACACCTAAGCACTTCTTATGGATTGTGAATGCGAAAGCATGCGCGCCGTTCTTTCGCATCCGTGCTTCGTTTGTGACGTATTTACGTCAGACGTGCGAGCGCTCTCCCAGCTGTCCTCGCAGCTCTGACTTTGGACACTTCGTGCTAAGGCGCGCTCGCGGCGCGGGCACGCAGCTCCATGGGGCGGCGGTCGTTGAAACTGACCCGCACATCGGCCAGTGGGAACCTCGTCCACGCGCACCAGCCAATGGGATCAAAGGCGAAATCAATCAGCTTTACTCCGCTCCTTTGGGATCGGGTAAACTAGGTGCCGTTGTCTAGGCTTTTCGTGTGGTTCCATAGCTGGGGGAGCTGGCTTCACTTGGAAAAATAATTTAAGGTGTCGTTTGGCGAGCTTCAAAATGATGACGTCGGCTCGCTCCATGGAACAGTTAATGCTTTCGCATTAAAATTGTCACAAATGCATCATGCCCTCTGTTTCTTAAGTTTTCGGTGACAGCAGCGCAACGTCTCATAACCTCTCGATATGCTAACTTCCACAAAAAAAAAACGATATTTAGTTTGTTAACATTTTTTGACTAAAGCCCTGTCGCTTTAGCCATCCCATTGTTTACGTTGGATCCTTACAACTTTGAAATAAGATACTCACACAATATTCAGGTACGAAAATTAGGGTAGTTGCGAAAGGCAGGGGGGTGCTGCCGCTTTTGCGGAAGAGACCTTTTCCAAAGTACTGGCAGTTAAGCATTCAGAATAACTGTTACTTGATGTACAAGTAAACACTTCCTATTCCTTGGTTTAGCGGTAGGGCATACCAAAGACGAACAAGGGAGAGGTGGGTGTGATTCACACTCCCTCCTCTGAAAGCTCCGTGTTTTGTGTACTACGTTGTAGTAGTAAAACAGTGCGTTAAAACTAAAGTGGTTGACCCATATTTCCCTCATTAAAGTTTCTGAAACGCTCCTTTGCTAAAGTTATTTTGGAATTAAAGTAGGCTTTTTTTTTACTTTACGAATTCTATACCAAAATATAAAATTAGCCTAAAAAGTTATTAGTTATAAGTAATATACGACTGGATCTAGTAGCTTATTCCTTTCACCTCAGAAAACAGCAACCAAATTGATAAGTGCGCAGATATGCTCACTAGACACAGGTGTTAAGCTAAAGATTCGGCATACATTAAAAATAAAGCAAATGGTTTTAATGTGGTAAAAGTACACGCTCTTATACCGATGTAGTTGGAAGATAGTATATATAAAAACGAAAGCAACATATTTCATCCACCATACTGTTCATATTATATAGGGTGTTCGTGAAAAAAACGTACCCGGCTTTTCGCACTGCAAAAGTAAACTAGAAATTGCAGGGAGCTCCAACTTCGTCAGAACGTAGCCCCAGCCATTCGAGCAAGATGCCAAAGTTTCAGCACCAACCGTTATCTTTTTCCATAGTTGTAAGTGAATTGTTTTGAAATTTTCAATTTGAAAAGATGGGTTCTAGCTATTTTCACCCGTTTTCAATTTCTGACGCGATAGAGCTCCGTGTATTCAAAAGCTCCGTCGGCCGCCATTTTTTTGTTGAAATTTTCAGAAAATCGCTTATAACTTTTGAATAAGATAACGGTTGGTGCTAAAATTTTGGAATCTTTCCTGAACGGCTGGGGCTACGTTTTGTCGAAGTTGGAGCTCCCCTCAATGTCTAGTTTAATTTTGCGGTGCGAAAAGCCGACGTTGGATTTCTCACAAACACCCGGTACTTCGTATATTGTATGCGCTTCATTACCTACCTAATGCCCGGCGTATGACCGTGAAAGGTCCAGCTGACCTCAACCGTGAAAAGTGACCTCAACGATGGGACGTCGTTTCTGAACTCGAACGGAGATCCTCAGAGGAAGAAGAAACTGTCAAGTATCTATTTTATGATGACTGTAGGAACATTTCTGATTTATTTCACAACAAATAAAATTGATTTCATATTCTGTAATTACTACACTCTAAGGAATGACTGCGCTTCTACTTATCCGCAAAACATTCAAAGAGCCAATCCCAGCGATCTGTGAAATCAGTTCAGTGAATGATGAGGCGGAACATCCGTTTAGGCCAAAAAATGAAGTCTGCGAGTGGAGTTACGTAATGCAAAGCGTAATGCTTGCATTGCGTAATGCCACAGTGCACACTTAATTTTGAGGTATATACAGATGTTCCGCCCCATCATTCGCTGAGCTGATTTCGTAGATCGCAGATATTGGCTCTTCGAGTGTTTTGCGGGTAAGAAGACGCGCAGGCATTTCTTAGAGTGTAGAGCTGGCATTCCCGTCAGATATGAGAAACCCTGAATCTTTTAGGAATTCAAAGATTGATTTGATATTTTATTATACACACCGGCATAATCGTCGGCGTTTTACTAAACGAAGGATAGTGACAGGTGAAATGAAGGTTGGACATTGTAATCGCCCGCGGTAAGCCGGTTTCAAAAGCACAGAAACCCTCTATGTCCCTCCCGTTCAATAAATGAACCCTATCCAATTACGTCGCCAGGAGGTGCAAACTTTGAAACAATTTATTGGAACTCTCATTAAATATTTCAAATGCTATTGTCGTAGAATGAAGACCGGCGACGAAATATGGGTCGCTGAAGTTCACCAAATCACACCAAAAGTCCCCTAATGGCGCCATTCTATTGAAACTAGGCCCAGTAAACCAGAACAGATCGCCACAAAACAAACTTGCAGCCCCCGAAAGTACAAGACGCGGCGCTGCACTTAAGCAACAATTCGAAAAAAAAAAGGCAATTGCGAGCAATTTTCTTTTCATTTTATTGTCGTTTGTCTCGCTCAACAATAAAAGGCGACACTCTACGACAAGTTGTTTACCCCGAAGCGTGTTTGCGCACTTCGACATATTTGTTTTTGGGGATTTTACGAGCGAGAGGCAGTTTCGCACCAGTCGCCTTGCCTTTCTTCAAGTGCGTGTGCACGTGTAGTAAAAGAAATCGTCGTTGTTACCCGATCAAGAGAAGCGTGTCGGTGCCATACACGACTTCCGGTGATGACCTGTTCAATGTTGTTCTTTAACCTGCTTTCTTTTCGCTTGTTATGAAGTGGGCCAGCGACGTGGCTCATGCGGGTTCGCTTTGCCATCGTGACGTAATAGACGCGAACGCACACGTGACGAGGTTTCTGCCTTGTATAAATACGCGCTTGGCCAAGCTGTGGACATCACATCGAGATTGCTTCTAGTTCCAGCTGGCTTCAACCGAAAACATGGTGAGTTGGGCGAGTCCTATTCTGTTTTAATTATTTTATAGGGTCATAAAGCTTAAGTAACTTAGTTTCCTTGTGTTGAATGCTAAATGTATAGGCAATGGCAACTCGCACATAACAAAAGAAGCAAAGTAGTTAGTCAATGTATGTCACACTGTAAAGAATTGCATAAAATGTAACGTCTGCATATACTAAGAATATAGCGGAACTGGTAAATAATGTTTATTATAATTGTAATCAAGTATGTTCTTGGACTGCCCTCATGCAAGAGTGACCCCTCACAAAAAGATGGTGCACTTTGAATTCTGCATAACCCACAAATAATACGGTAACGCAAATTTTAATTTACTCTAAACGATCCACTTTGGAGTTGAAACGCGCCTGTAGAAAACTGCCTCACACACGCCTTTGGGTACTATGTAAGCCAAATGTTTGGCATTGCTTACACCCCCTTTCTCGTTTTGTGGTTTGCTCATCAATATTCCTGCCAGTCGAGTAGCCATTTGCGTCTCTAAAACTGCCAGTTATCATTCCTACCTGTACTGAATCCCAATTAATATAGTCTTTTAAATGTTTACATGATCAAAATATTCATTTGAGCAGGGACTTTGATGCAGCCACGCTACTGTGGCACAGGGACTGCTGTCATCTACGAATAATGATAATGGCTTGAGAAAATGTATACTTCTAAAGATTTAAATCAGATAAGCCGTTATTATACCATATAGCTGCCCTCGAAATTATCTCGGCGAGGGCATTTTTTATTTCTATGATAAAATAAAGTTCGGGTTCCCAGAGGTAAATGTTTAAGGTATGTGACATGAATACCAAAAGCATATCTCTAGTTCAATTTTTGTTGCAGCGTTTTCTCGCTCTCGCCCTGGTCCTTGCCATGATTGTTGCCACCGCCTTGGCCGGCTACGGTCACGGTGGCTATGGAGGCTACGGGCGTGGCCACGGAGGCTATGGGGGCTACGGCCACGGCGGCGGACACGGAGGCTACGGTGGCTATGGCGGACACGGTCACGGAGGCTACGGAGGATATGGAGGATACGGCAGGCGGTGAAAAGAACCGTCTTGGCTGGCGTACGGCCTTTCATCTACATCATAAAAATCAGAGTAATAAATTGAGACAATAATACAATTCCAGATTTTTTATTGTTTTCATCATTGTTATTTCAATGGCCTGACAATAGCCACTGAACGTCTGGTCAACTATCGGATCCCTTCTATACAGAACAAATCAGACGGAAGAGTAGATACGTGATCTATTAACCGCGCTGACATCAGTGGCGGATCCAAGGGGGGGGGGGGGGGTGCGGTGGGGCGATCGCTCCCCCCCCAAACGCCTCGCCAGGCAACCCCCCCCCCCCCCCCCCCCCCCCGGGGTTCTTCGTCAGCTCGAAGAAAAAACGAAGGCAATCGACGTGAGAAACAAAAGATTAAAACAGCGGTGGATGGACGCGCCTGCTGGGCGCTTCCATAGTGGGGTTCATCTCCGTCAAGGTCACGGTACGTCTTTCCGACAGGGACGGCGCTAGGAGTTTCGAAGTGGAGAGACAGTGGGGAGGCGCACTAAATATCAGGGTCCTCGGCTGCAGGCACACTTCCAAACAAGGCCAGCACGTCGAGCACGGGGGAAAAATACCTTTCTCTCTCTCTCTCTCTCTCTGTTTCCCTCTCTCTCTTTAGGGGTTGCCTGCGAAAAAATTGTGCGCTGAAAGCTCCCAAACGCAGACGCCAAGCAGCCTCCCTCAAGGGTAGCGGATTATCCTTCCTCTCTGGCGGCCGCCTTTTCATCACTTTTCGTTTGATGGTTTCTTCGTGGTTCTGGGCTTGTCTTTTGGCATGTCTTGTTTGGCTTGCTTGGAGATGCTGTCGCCGACGGGCTCACTAAAGGTATCTTATTGGCACGGTGTGCTCATTGCCAAGGGAAGGGCGGAGGGGATGTACCGGGAGGAGACGTTCCAAGGGGGGGGGGGGGGGGGGGGGGGTGCAGCTTGTACAACCAGGTGACCAATTGCTTTTCTTCTCAACTGATCAACTAAGAGAGGACGCAAATGCTCTGGGTACAGTGTAGTCTGGGTCTGAGCTTCTCCTGAAGACGCTCCAGACTTCCCCATGACCTTGCCTTAAACATAAGCCCGCTTTCGTCCTCGCCTCCATCCCTCACTGGGGATCAGCGCCGCAGCGCGGAATACAGAAAGAAGCCGACGAGCGCCAGAATGGGGAGATGTTTCCTCTAATGGGCTTCATACTGCCTGCGGTACGACTTCTCGTGGCGGGAAGCTAATAAAAGAAAGATAAACGGTACGAGCACTCTAAAGGCTGGAGGCTGCTTACATGGGGTCCTCAAGCCGACGCCGTAGGCATTTATTTGTATTCGCAACTCCAACGCCCTATAGACCTTTCCAAAAAGAGCGCTCTGGCCGCCGCCATTTTGCGAATCGAGCGACCCCTATCAGCCAGAAATTTCTGGCACCCGCCTGAGCTGGGGAAACCCGGTCAGCGTGGACTCCCCGCCTGCATTTTGCATTCGGAGTTCGGCGGCTTTTCTTTGAAGTTTTTTTTTTTTTTTTTTTTATTCGCCTGTTTAGGATGCTTACCCTTTGTATGTTACCTTCCACTGTGAGAACCAGGGAATACCAGGGCTCGCAGCCCGCTCGGCCTTCGCAGGAAACGAACGAAGAGAGCGAACGTCAAGCAGCCCGCGACGCAGGCAGTTCGACGTGCTTGGAGGATTATTTCCGTCGAGATAATCTCCAAAAAGCCGGCTGTGTTCCGGGTCTTCGAAAAAACTAGCTGATAGGGTCGGGTCCGGGGTGTGGCGACGGAATAAGCACGTTCGTTCATTTGCTATGAAGCTGTGCAAAAAAAGGAGCTCTCTTCTACATGTTCCCCAAAACACGCCGGATTCTGTCCGATCGTCGTGAAGTGACCATCGTCGACACTGTATATTGGATACGCTGTGTTATTTGAGACCTTTCTCAAATCCTGTTCGGATAACGCTGCACCGAGGGGTATGTACAATATATTTTTTGTTCCATTGATGAGACTCATTGAATGTTATGTTGTGGGCGGGGAATATTCATGCAGTACGGATATCCTGTGTGGTCAAATATTTTGGCCTTTATAGATTGAGACGGCTGAGTGTACGGTGCCGTAAAACGATGAACATAAAATGAAACAAACATTCCAGTTGCATTTGTTCTGTCGCGCACGGACTCACCAAAACAGCTTTCATTTCTTTGTTTTTGTTCCCAAAACTAGAGCACTGCTTTCTTAAAGACCTCTATAAATTATGCTCGCCACAGAACACAAGATAAAAAAGAAACGGGGCAGTTCAGCTGCCACCAGCGTCCGGAATTACGCCAACGCAGGCTGCCACAGACCACTGACGAGAAACTCCACAGCTCAGCGCAGTCGGGCAACACTGACGTACACTCTCAAAACCAAAAACACGCACGGTGAATCACTTCGTTCGAGACTGCCGCTGGAAAGGTCTATAGGTGGCGGGGCGGTAGTTCCAAGATGGCGGAAGAGACGGGGATAGATTCTCCAGGATATCCCGTGCGCCTGCTCGCGCTGACGCTGTTCAGCGCGCTTAAAATGCTTTATTTGTCCACAAATGCGAAGCGGTTAGGGAGGGATCATATTACAGGTGACGGAGATGCCAATGCACGTTAGGAAAATGAGCATGTTATTATTTAAAAGTCGCAGAAACCTCAAATTGCGAAGCTTTGTGGTGAGCGAGCGCGTTTTAGGCACCGGCCACGTTACTGTTTGTGGCAGAATATTTTTGAGGGTGATGAAGTTATGTTTGCGCTTTGCCTGGCCATTAGTGCTCTAAAAGGAGAGCCGCGAACGGTGACCGTCAAGCTTCGGAAGAGCAGCGTTCACTGTATTTGTGTTTTCGCGTCACAGCCTCACAACTCGCTGCTCAGCGTCTCGGTTTTAGTGTATTAGAACACGTAATCAAACTGCTCTATGGTTATTGATAGAAAGTTTGTTACCGCAGGGCTATAGCCTGTGGTAACAAAATGGTACACCGCACGCTATACCGTGCGGTGTACCATTACAACCGCAAGCTCGCGCTGCGCCTTTGAAACACTATTTTCAGTGCGCTCCAGGAGCGTTGCCGTGCTCATCGCTCTAAAAGAAAAAAATGTTGTAGTTTTTACACCCCTTGTCACATATTCGACACCTCAGAACTTCAGGTCGCCGTGCAGCCCACTGACGTCAAACTGACGGCCCCAACTTTTACGGGAAGCTTGACGACGGCGCAATGTAATATATTAAACAGCTAAAGTACGCATCAAAGAGTACAAAAAAAAAAAAAAAGGAAACACCGAGGTTCTGCAGTAGGGCAAAAAAAAACCTATTACTTTTTTTTTTTTTTTGCGGTCATTTACACTTATTTAAGCTATTTTAATAAGTTGCACAACTCGGCTATCAAGCAGCTCGTGAAAGCTGGTAGCGCCGGTTGAACGTCAGTGCGCTGTACGTCCAACTGAAGTTTAGGGGTGTCGTACGCTATGCGAATACTGCCTATTAACATAATCGGCGTGGTAAGGGTTTTTATTTGTTTCTCTATCAGAAATAAATATTTTAATATACTGTTCATTTTTTTGTACCGTGTTATTGGCAACATTGCGGTCCCTTTGGCCAAAACTGAGCGTTCTAAGCTCTCGTCACGAATGACTGGCTAACACAGACGCACTTAAAATGCTTCGAGCATTTCTTTATTTGCTTTGTAGTTACCTGAAAGCAAGTACGAGTATTCTGCCTTTTTAAAGTGCTTGGAATAAATAGTCATGTTCCTTGTAACGGCCTTAAAACACGAACCCATTCCCGATTTGTGTTGCTCGACATACCGTTGCGCGACGAGTTTTCTCCTACTTATGGCAAACAATAGACTTTCCGTAGACCGTACTAAAGAGTTATTCTTCATTAGCGGGAGCGTCTTCCGTCACGTTGAGCACAGATTGAGCTGGCGGCCATGCACAAGACCAGAAATCCGCAGCGTATGCGATACACGAAAAGTCCCTAAAGGAATTAGACATCCCGGTCCTTCGTGCAACGCTGTTTCAAGGCGGAGCACAAGAATTCCTTTTTTAACGCGCTCACTTTTGTTCGTTAAAACGGCTTCGCGCATCAAGGCCGACAGTCCCTGCCACCGTTTCCGCGCCGCCGCCGCCGCTGCCGTCCCCGGTCCTCTGGTTCTCCGTTCGTCCGCGGGAGGGCGAGCGGCGCGCTGGAGTTGCGAATACAATGCCGTTTCAACTTAGGGTGGCGGGACATATTTTAGAAAAGACGCCCGCTATTCCTTGTCTCCCCTTGGCGCCGTCTTTTCCAGTTAAACGCGGCTTCTGTGGATTGACGGCAGAGCTTTCGCGCGGCTTTGCAGGAGCGAATATGTATGTGTCGAACGGACTTGGGGAAAACGAGCCCTTTCAAAGATGCGAGTATACATAAATTAAATAAACAGTGCCTGTGCCCGTTCGAGTGAACACCGACTCCCAAACATCCATGCTGCAGTCGTGATCGGCCTTTAGCCCAGTTGAGATTCGCCGAAATTACAACCGCTCTGCCCTATCATATCTCTGCACCTGTCCTCTCGACCCTGACGAATGAGCTAACTACCCAGAAACAAGTAAGTGTTCCTTTGATACAGAAAATATCCAGACGAAGTGCCATTAAATATAATTTGGAAGGATCCATTGCTGGTTTAAGGTCTTGTCTAAGTTCAAAAGTTATAGTTGCCGAACTGCAACATGCTTTCAAAAATATTCAACAATTATTCGCTTTCGTTCTCTCAAGTTGCATCCAGAACACGTGAAAACACGAGTTTGGGTTGACAATGCCGCATGTGCTGCGCTCTGGACATTCCAAATATACGGCGAACAACCGACGAACTTGCTTGGCAGCGTTCGTTTCGCTGGCTGCGTCAACAGTGTTTTGACGCCGCGAGCAGCGTCGAAGCCGCCGGGCCATTTTTGTCACTTGTTTGCAACGTACTCGCTCCGCTGATTTAAGCCGCTCTTCCCGTTGCCGCAGCAGTTGAGCACTAGCTCCAAAAAGAATGTCTGTCAAGACAATGTCTTTAAGCTGCCCTAAATCGACTGCTCACGTAGTGTCGGTCTGAAACCCATGTTTCAGAAAGGATAGTGTCACCACAATTTTCGAGATACTTACCTCTAGCGTGGTCACCCGAAAGGTTTTAATTCAGAGTTCATCCATGACAGGTAAACCGATACAAAAGCTTTCAAGATCTATATTATGTTATCCGAGTTTAGTAAAAACGATAACTCCTCAAAAAAATATAAACACTCCCCCCCCCCCCCCCCCCCCCCGCCGTTTTACACCGAGGAACCGCCCCCCTAAAATGGAGGTCTGGATCCGCCCCTGGTTGACATTCGGCGGCTTACGTCCCCGATTATCATCGTACGCCTTTTTTGTTGGCTGCTTTGTCTTCAAGACCTTCAGAACTCCTACCATATTCATTCTACACGTCCCCAAAGAGCATTCGCCACTTCCGCGTTCGCTCGGCCTAGAAACCGAGTAGAAACAGGGACCTTATGGCAATCGTTGATCTGGCTTTTTCGACTGAAAACCAATATTTTCTTGTAAAGACTATCCAAAAAAAAAGTAGCGATTTTAATTGCGAAAGACTGCAGCGTTACTCGAATCAAAATTTAAACAGTGGGTTTAACTTAACTCAATGTAAGGTTGTTTGCCAACCGCCCTTGTTTCGCCGCACAGTGTAATGTGGGGCAGACCCATTTTGACGAGTGCAACGCAGTTTTGAGTGCGATGCAACTTTGACAATACAGCCGCAAACGGAACGAAAATTCCCCTCCCAGTAATAAATAAGGTATACTTGCTGTCCCCTAAAAAGCATCAAGTGTTGCGCATTAGTTGTTGCGATGGGCAAAGCTGCTCTTAGAAAATTCAGTATGATGATTTTCGCGTTTGAAACGTGTACTTTTTAATAAAATAAAAATTAGCTGATCTTAAATACCCCTACAAATACATGGCTAAATAAAAATAAAAAGAAGAGTTTATAATTTTATTTAAAGAACTATATAAAAGGCAGAAACGTTTTCGGCACAGGTTCAAAGTTAGAAGTATCATGGTCCTGGAGGCTCTTTGAATTTAACCTGAGCACCATACATAGCGTGACGTACATCAAAACAACAGTCCATTTAATGCAACACATGAGTCAACTGGCCCCTATTTTTTTTAATCTACAGATGCAATAATTTGATGTTTAAGGTCTTGAAAAGTAGCCGGCATACACTCTTTGAACCTTTCTTTAACCAGTGATGTGCAGAATGTGTTCCTGCTTTTTGAGATTGTTTGTAATAAAAGTATGAAATTTACTTACGTTTTAATAGACCCCCAACCGTAGCGTTAAGCTGACAATTCAATATTTTTACTTATTTCGCACTTGGGTTCCAGTATTACAACTATGAGCAAATTTAAGTGTTAGTGTATGGTTTCGTGTATTCTCTCCCAAAACTGGCTGTGTAAAATAAAACTATAATCACTGACCGCTTAAAGGCGCAGGCCTGGGCAATCATGATTAAGCTTCTTAAATTGTGATTCGTTCTCCGGTCTTATATCAGCTGATTACGCTATTTTATTGGCTGTAGAGACGTAATAATGAACTCGGGACTCGTCGTGTAATGTGTTTTCTGAGTTGTCAGTAGTATAATACCCTACCTTTTACGACTTTTTTAACAGAACGTTCAGGCGTCAATATTACGGCTAAGATCACAAACAACAAGCCCATAAAATTTCGAAAAGAAAAAGAAGGTCGTTAATATTTAAAACAAGTTTGCAGAAAGTGTCAGTATGTACTAAGAAAGATACAATGTTCCATACTCTCATAATCCAAGCGAAGTTTGCACGTTAATATCTACAGTACTTCGGACATTGTCCCGCCAGCTACAGAATTGGGCAGAAATTATACCCTAAAATGTATGTCGGAACAATAAAACTGGGATATAGGGCAAAGGCTTCTGAAATACTGAGAGTATAATACATCTGTAAAGTAGCCCGATATGTATCAAACACACGTTTAAATATAAGAAAGCATTTTAAAATACAACTGTAGAAATACATTTTGCTCTGACAGAAATATATATACTGACAACATTTTTTTAACTACTATATTTGGTGTTGTACTTCGTAGTACTGGTGGTGTGCGCCCGCTAATGTATACGAAAAACAAAAACAAAAACATATGTGATCCACAATCCTTTAAATAATTATATTAAATTTTCTTTCAAATCAACAAATGATTACTCGCTCTAAGATCTAGCCTGAATTTCGACGTTGACGTTTTTGCGCTTTAAATGAATTTCTCGCAAATTTAACAAGCGGGATTTTGTGTAGTCATAGGGGAAGTGAGCAGTAGTTCTAATAGTTTGAAAACCACTTTCCATCAGAGCTGCAGTGCAATTAGTATCGGCATTTCTAGTCCTTCTAAAGGAAAATACCAGAAAACTCTGCCATGTTTTAGACCACCTGAGACTGGGCGGAAGACACAAGACGATGTATTGAGACTGATGAAAATAATCCCTGGAGAAGAGGAACAAGAGGGACAAAGGACAAACACAAATCTTCAAACACAGCTAGGTGACTGGTGCGCGACCAAAACAATCCGCCTGGTCCGGGTATCGAACCCGGGATCTCTCCATTACAGGTAGAGCGCTCTACCAATCGAGCCAACCAGGGGTTAGACGTCAGTAGAGCAAACGGGTTTTATCAGTTGCCACCAGTCTAACACCAACACGTCGTCTTGTGCCTTCCACCCAGTCTCAGGTGGTCTAAAAAATGGTAAACCTACACCATCTCGCCTGCGCCCTAACTGTTTTTTTTAAACTAGTGAGTTCACAAATAAGCCCAAGATGTCACCATGCCCTTGTTCAACCTGGGCACCACTTTCAGAGCAATGTTATGGTGTCGAGGTAGAATAAAACAGTATTCTGTTAACTGTTGGTTCGACGTGCAGGCAGCGCCAACAATTTTGGAATTAACAAGAACAGTCGACGATTAACTTCGGGGCAACATTTGTTCTCTTTGCAAAATAAAGAAGTGGGTTAGTATAGTTGGGGAGAAGTTTGCAAAATAACAAAACCTCAGTGTGCCCTTCACACCGCCCTCTACTTTCTCAAGACAAAGAAAAGTTATCTTGAGTTTTTGTTTGGAAGATGATGGTTTGTCAAAAATTCTAACGAGATACAACGGCCCCTAATGTATCGCAATATTAGAAATACACCGGAAAATGTATTTCAATGCATAAATACAAAATACGCTTGAAAATGTGTATCGCAATACAGAAATATAAATACAAAATGCATTTCTTAATGCTATAGCGATACTGCTCATCCCTTATCTGTATGCACAAAGGGAAGATAAAAAAGTTGAGACTTTTTTACTTCAATGTAACCTTACACACACAACAAATTGTATATTGTTCTGACGTCCAAAACTCTAAAACAATCTCAAATCTATATTAAGAAATTGAAAATTATTATATTACACCGGAGCGATTTTTTTTCTTTCTTTTCCAAGGTGCGTTGGATAAACAACTGCCACGGTTGGAAATCAACCGCCTCTCGCTGCAGTCTGCCCGCGAACCTCATTTCCTCGAAAAGTGTTCGGACGGTGAGGTTTCATTTCCTCCAGCTCACATTAAAACAACCCAAGCAAACAATGACGCTTAAACTGATGACGTTTGGCCCATGGGTTCGTTCTTTGGACAATTTTTGGGGCCATTAAGGGTTGACCAGATACTTCAACTGCAGTGTCGACTTAATGAAAAAAAGTTTCACTTCTTTATGGAGTGCTCTGTATTCTCTCAAAACGTTCCAGGACTACGTACTAAGGCCAAAACATGTTATAAATATGTAGCTGTGAGTGATTACGGCATAATTTCATTAGGGTGAACAGCTCTTTTAGAGCGCAGCTCTTCGGCTCCCGTTTCCGGCTTGAGTGGAGTCGGTGTCGCCGTTGCCGTCGGCGTAACCGCGCGGTGCATTATGGGATATGTCTCATAACGCACCGCGCGGGTGCATTATGGGACATTTCCTATGATGCAACGCGCGGGGAGAAGAAGAGGGAGGAGGAGGGGGAGGAGGACGAGGGGTGCGGGGAGGACGAGCTGAGCGGGAGGAAAAGGAAAGGGGAGGAGGAAGGCAGGGAGAAGGGAAAGAGGGAGGAGGGGAGGAGCTTGAAGCATGAGGGGAGGAGGAGGTGAAGGAGGAGGAGAGGAGAAGGACGTGGAGGAAGAAAAAGAGGAGAAATTAGGGGAGAAGGAGTAGCAGGGAGGAAAGGAGTGAGGAGGAGGCAGGAGGGGTATATCCTCTCCTGAATACCCTTCCCTCCTCCTCAAGAGCTGCGCTCTAATTTCGCATTACAGGGTGCTGTAAACGTCTCTCAGTTTTTGATCCCCTGATTACTTTCCTCCAGCATATACTGTATTTCGTAGAAATCGTAATTATGATGGCATGTCGACGAACTTCCGGTGTGGTGTACTTATTTCAGTTAAAAAAAAAACGTTTGCAGGTGGTACGGCGATTGACCTTGAATTTAGCGATGAATCTCCCTGGGAGGAATAACTTTTTCTGACTCCAAATTGCTCATTGGCAAGTTTTACTTCCCGCCAACCCTTGATGTCACCGGATTTTCGGAACAAATGAATCTTCTTTGTGATCAACCAGACGTAGAAAAATACCGTATACTTATTGTAGGAGATTTTAATATCCCCGATATAAACTGGAATTTAGAGTACCCCATCTCTACTTCTGGTTGTGTAAAATCTAAGGTGAACATGTTAAAGCTTTTAGGCGTTTAATGACTGATATTTAACCGTTGTCCATTTCTTGTTCCCCAATAATAGATATTATTTGTTGCAAGTGCCGTATATTTCTTGAGTGTGCTCCTTTTGACTATGTGAATCGTTAATTAGGCTACTCGCCATTCATTAGCACGGAAAATAAATGAATGAATGAATGAATGTATGTATGAATGAATGAAAGACTAACATACAAAGAAGGATCAATAATGAACTCAAAGCCCCGTTTTAACTTCACTCAGATGGAGCAAAGACTTACTTGCGTAACGCGGATAGTATATTAGTTAATACATTGTCACCCACCTGTCGTTTTATGTTCCAGCTACTTTCAGTTTAAGGCTTTTTTTCTATGCATGTACTTTGTTATAGGCCTCCAACCTAACCAAGCAGCACAGAAAGATCACATCCTCTATGAAAAAGCCCAAGAACGAGCGGCCTACCAGGGCGGCCGAGGTCTATACCTGCTGATCTGTCGACACGGTTTCGTTGCCACAGGACAGCGGTCCGAGATCTCAATGCCCCCTATTGGCCTCAGACACATTTTCGCTTATTCCCCCCGGTTTCTCCTCCTCTTTCCTACCCCACTTTCTCCTCTCTCCCACGCTCTTCCAGCCTCCCTCTCCCATCATCTCCCGAGTCGCTTCCTGCTCCAATGCGTCTGTGCATCAACTCTCACGGGAGCGTGGCTCTCCGAGCACGGCCGCAGCCAGCCAAACATTACGCGTCGGACGGCTCGAGTCAGTCGTCTCGGGACGGCGAGTCATTTCGCGCTCAGCGTGGCGACCGGAGTGTGGGGAAAACGGGATTGCATCTCGCGAATTGCGGATAGACGTCAAGATTTAGGGAGGAAGCTTAGAGGAAAAAAGGCCCCGAAAGGAGAAGGAAGGACGCGGAGGCTGCGAGGTCGCGGTGCTCTCGCGAACCAATTAGATCGCGGTCGGCACGCTAATTGGTGCTGCCTGCGCGCTTATTCGGACTTGCAACTTCCCGAAAGAGTCCGGACATCTGCACCAGGCCCGGAACAAAAGGCGACGAGATGATTGTGGACCCGCAGAGCATGAAGCCCGACGACGCCACGTGGGTTCTGACGTCATCGTTTGTCATCTTCACTATGCAGACGGGTGAGTCGTTTTAGTCGTGAATTTCGCTATGGCTGCCAAGTAATGAACGAACAACAAGTGGTATACTAAATCGTAATTATTTATATACATATATACATATATATATATACATATATATATATATATATATATATATATATATATATTACTTTGATAGCTCTTAAAAGCAGGGTTGAGAATAAAAATCACAATGACTCGAATTCTAACCTAAATCATGATCTAAATAGTGATTTCGATCAGACCAGTTTTACCATGGACATTTAAAGCAAGGCTTTCCATTAAAAATAATTCCGAAAATAGTCTTAAATTGCGCTTCTTTATCATTTAGTTTTTTTCATGTGCCGATAAGACTCCCTGAAGAAGGGGAACTGAGGGGACAAAGGACAAATACAAATTTCCAAACACAACTAGGTGACTGGTGCGCGACCGAAAAAATCCCCCTGGTTCAGGGATTCTTATCGTCATCCTTGTCCATTTCGATTGCTACTTTGCATTAATGGCATTATCATTATGATTCCCATGTGCATTTGTTTCTTATTAATACCAAAGAATCATCAAGCAAGAAACATTTATATCAGGATGAACAAGACTGAATAAAACTTCTCTCCAGGGCAAATCGGTCATTGAGCTTTCTTTCTCAGGAAATAAAGAAACCCCAACCAATCTCTACAACACTAGGGGTCCAACGCTTAAAAACCGATTACTTTTTCTTCAGGAGCGGCTATATTCTTTGAAGAGCAGTAACGTCTACGATTGTGTTGATCTTTTATGTTTTTGTTTTCCTTAGTTAAAGTTAAAGTTCTAGTTGAAACTATTCCTGTGACAGATGCTGTCACAGGAATAGTCACTGTTAGCACAGGATTTTGCCATTCTGTGCTAACAGTGAGCCACGTCGATG
The DNA here is from genome assembly GCF_016920785.2 of Ixodes scapularis. NCBI lineage: Eukaryota > Metazoa > Arthropoda > Arachnida > Ixodida > Ixodidae > Ixodes > Ixodes scapularis. Next base: position 83,360,246 of record NW_024609835.1, read on the forward strand.
CCTAACAGTGTCTGACCTTACTTTTGCCGCCAATGTACCTTGTGGCTAGTACAAAGCTGACAGGTGTAAATTCGGTATTAAAACTGAGTGATAGATTTAAATGTCTATGAGTGAGGAACATTTAATGCTCTGTAATAAACACTCGCTGTGCACTCAACGACTTGCAGATAAGCTTGAGAAGACAAAATATTAAGGTACCAAAAAGAGACAAAACACCGAACCATAGCTTCAATTATGGCGCTTAAAAAGAAAACAGGTTGGTATACTCAACTTCGTTTGTATCAGTTTCTTTTTTATATTTGTTTAATTACATATACTTACATGATCCCTTTGAAGTTACTAACGCATATTATTGATAAAACAAATATAATCCCAATCATATTATAGTTCTGCTTGTAAGCTTCTCACTAAAATGTCATATTCTTGCATTCGCCTTTTTTTATAAGGAGGCATGACTACATATAACATGAGCGCTCAGGTTACTACACCACTTACCTCTGACATTGAAGTTGGATATTAAAATACAGCTACAAGGACATGATTCTATGGACGTCATATGTAGCACTACTTGCTTAATGTTGCTCCCCATAAACACACTGTAAAAATAATTTCAATGTCTTTATTATTACCCTCGTTACCATTTTTCACAAATATAGGTTATGTTCAGCGTTTTAAGGCATACTGTGCAATACCCTAGAAAAAATAATAAGAGCAATAATTACAAGAATAATGGTAACGACAACATTTATTTACCGCGTAAGTATGGTGGGAGCTGAGTATGAAAAGCTGACCGAGCAGCTTGACTGGTCCTCAGCCCCCTCAAGTACAAGGCAGGGCTACAGAAAGTAAAATAAAAGAACATGAGAAATTATACAGTAATACAAGGTACTTCCATCACATACAAGGTACTTCCATCACAAATTAATTAAAACCACACAAAAAAAAACGAAACGACGACAGTGACGTGTTCCTACACTAAGACACAGTGATTACATAGCAGAACATACAAAAAATTACCAAATTCATTTTAGCATAATTTAGTAGCCCAAAATATTACCTTTCTATGATTTTCTACATTGCGCCAAGTTTAGTGTACCTGCATGTGTATATATCAAAACTATCAAGGTGACCCAAGAAAACCTATCTGGAAAAATGTCCTTCAACAACAATCAACGAGGCTTCACTTTATCACTAATGGGAATTTCATACTCTTATCATGTGATGTGTATAGAAGCTCAACCATAATACATCACTATCCATCAGGAAACAAGGTATCGTGCATGAATAAATACATACATAATTTTATTAAAATGTGAAAACGAAGTGTGTATTCTCCTTACACAATCCTCAAAGAATCCAAGTGCTAAATTGATTACGAGCAAGCCGAACCAACAACAAACCTGAAATTTGTTCCGATGTGTATTTCCAATGTTCTAATGTTTGCAGTTCGCACGCCCGCTCTAATGGGAGACGAATATTGGTGTAGAATGGTTTGAACACTGCGCTAACGAACCGAGACAGAGAAAAAAAACAATACATTGCATATGACCCTCATTATGCGTTCTCTACTTTCAAATAGGCTCTGCTGCATACCGTGTTATTAAGTTGGGAAGAACACTGTGAACCTACTTGAGCTACTACCTAGGTAATCGCATAGCTACGGAATTAGTAACCTACGTTTTCACGCCCTCTCCACTTCTTACGTTACGTGTGACATTAGAACGTGCACCTCTAGGGTTTGGTCTCCTCGAGTCCGGGTGCGTATCCAAGATGAACGAAGTGAACATCCTGATGAAAAACGCCGTGGACGTGGTTTTGGGCGGCCTCACCTACTGGGCCGTGGGCTATGGCCTCCAGAACGGACGTGGTCCAGGCACCAATCCCTTCTGCGGCGTCGGCTCCTTCTTTCTCGACGCAAGCTCCGAAGTGATGGGTGAAGAATTCGCCATGTTCATCTTCCAGCTTTCCTTCGCCACCACGGCCACCACCATCGTCTCCGGTGCCATGGCCGAGAGGACCAACTTCCACGCGTACATGTTCTTCTCAGCGCTAAGCACGCTCATGTACTGCATTCCGGCGGGTTGGGTGTGGAGCAAGCATGGCTTCCTCAACAAGCTCGGCGTAATCGACTTCGCCGGTTCCGCCTGCGTGCACCTGCTGGGAGGCACGTCCGGTCTCATGTCGGCCATCATGCTAGGACCCAGACTCAAGTGGGACAGGGCCCGGAGGCCTAGGATGGGCAACCCTACAAACGCCATGATTGGAGCCTTCACGCTCTGGTATACGTCTTCACTTCCTGCTTTGTTTCCCATTCCAATGTGCTGACGCCGCTAGAAGGAATTTTGTTAATATCATTGTAAAGTAAACCCCGAAGGCTTGTTCACCCACTTGCGTTTGATTGCGCTCGGTTTCGTTACGTTACACTGTAAGCGTTTACGAGAAGATAAGACACTGTCACCATCTATTAGGTAGATTTGCGGTTCTGCCGGGCACGGTTAGTTTATTAGTAAGAATATGAAGTGAAAGATAAGTGCCTTTCTTTTGGCAGTTATCTTTCACTTCATATTCTTACAATTCGGTAGCCCTGGAACATACCCCATTTCCGTGTCGCTATACTGAAGGTTTTTGCAGTATTTATCAGCTCAAATCTACGCACCATCTATGAAAAATAGTTTCTTCACACACTGTCAGTATTATTTAAAGCAAGCGGTAAAAATATAATCCGTAAAAAGTGTTCAAATGTTCGCGCAGGTTGGAGATCTTTTACGGCCACCTAATTGATGGCGCCAGTGTGTTCTAACGTCGTAAGCAATTACAAGGGAAGATAACGCGCTTGATCGCACTCAGACGCCGATGTGTGAACAGGGCCACTTTCATCGGCTTTTTGCGTAGTATATAAGTTGCTAACGAGCATCTAAAACATAAAGGCGTGGGGTCGAGCTCAAAGCACCCCTTGTATTCTACTTCTTTGGTTGCCACGCAAAATCCATAAATTAATTTTTTTTTTTTTTCATTTTTGCATACGTTATTGTAATGAGCCCACCTAACAATTTGGTACGTTTGATTAGTGCCGAGGAAAGTGTAGCACTGGCAAAGGATCAGGTAAGTAGTGGGTCAGCTCGTCAGCGAGACGGGATTGTAAAGCTAGAATCGCTTTTCTGTCCCTTTCCTCTCACTCATTTATGGACCACAATATACTTCCCCCGGGTTAATATATTTTATATTTCTGTCTTCGTCCATGCTTTGTTTCACGGTAGGTGTAACAAGCTCGCCACTTAGCAGGCTATAATATAATATTTCAAATTAAAATTATCTAATGACCAGATCACCACCTAGTCCTTCGCATATAGTATTGCTTCTTCTGAGCAAGCAAAGTGATACTCAAATAAAGTATACCGTACGCTTAATGGTGCAAAAACCTAACCTGGCACGTATACGTTTCAGCCTCTTGCCAATTTGTGTAAGAGTACGTCCTATGGCGGAAGGAAATGAATGAGTGATTTGACGTGGCACACTTTGGGAGATAGATGTGGGCATTGCGATCGTAGTTTATTTTTCTTAATCTAGAAAACATCAAGGCATGACGATATTTCAATCTAAGGAAGCGCATATTTTAGACCTGCGCAAATAGTGCCTTGAATGAAGTTGCGCTTTTTATTTTGTATATTTTACTGTGCAAAATATGGTCAGACGAACTAGGCTGAACTTAGAGAGGAAACTGAGCCACGCAGGCTGTTGTTTTTTTGACGCAGATTTTTGTACTTAAAATCCAACATTTTATAAGCGGCAGCTTTTTTTTCCTGAATCGGCACCTATAGTAAATCGTAAAAACACATATTTCACCTAAACCTTGATGTTGTCACGTTTTTATCACCTGGAAACAGACACTCTTATTGGTATTCAGCCATTAAAACCATTGTTATGCTCACGGCAAGTAGCAAGTCTCATCAGGTTATCGACCATGCATGTTTGTGCTGCCAATCAACAAAGAGCAGATTTGCTGTCATTCGCTTTCAAAAATGCTTAAGGCGTCCTCAAACAACAAATGGGATTGCGCGGTTTATTGCCCACATTGTTCAGCAAAAGGCCGAAATATATACCCCCCCCCCCCCCCCCCCCCCCTTTGCTTAGCTAAAGCTGCAACGGTGAAATAAACATTCTATTCCAAAAAAAGTTCGGATCGAGCTCCTCGTCAACTTTAAAACGGGTTCAGTCTAAAATATTCCTGTCCCAAACGCGCGGTTTCGGGCTTTTACTCTGGTGGTGCACATTTTAACGCGACAGCGGTAAGGAGCACGTGTCGCAGAGAAGCCCATCTGGGTGGCGTTGCGACGGGAAAATCCTGACTGGTTGATAAGGTAATGACGTCACGGCCGCGTGACCTCGCGCAGGAATTAAAAAAAAAAACAATGCTCATGCGAAACATGACGTCACGCGTGGAATGAACGTGATTAAAAAATCATGACATGTAATGCGAATTATAGGCCTTCGCATGTGTAAATTGATTTTAATTCATAAAGTAATAAATTTCCATTAAAGCAAAATTTGGAGACTTTCAGGTGGGATTCGAACCCACGACAATTAGATTGCGAACCACTCACGCTACTGAGTAGATCACACAGAGACGCTGGCACGGCTTGGGAACGAGCGGGAGTTTTTATGTTTAGCTATCGCATTCCTCTCTTGAAGGCGAAGCCTAAACGTCATTCAAGTTTTTAACCCCTGTGCGATTCTTGCACGTTGGTCATTTCGTACTGACAGCTCTACTCCCGAAGCCGTTTTCTATTTTAATCATATGATGCTTTTCGTCACTGGAGTTACAGACAGAGTAAACTAAATTTAACCACACAGTACACGTAATCTTATGCACCACTTAATCGAATATTAAAAAAAAAAGCTTCACTGACAATTTCTAATAGCATGTAATGTTGTAGATAGCAGAGGGCACGTCTCTTTCATCAACTTTTGCTTCTGTCCACACAGGTGGGGCTCGTTGGTCTTCAATAGCGGCAGCACCTTCGGAATATCAGACGAGAAATGGCATTTCGCAGCCAGGTAAGGAGATACAATATTAGCTAAAACCCACATTTTACCTATTCATTACTAAAACATATGTGTATCTAGAGCCATTATCAGGAATAAAAAAAAAAAAAAGATGCACGCAAAACTATCACCTTTCACCAGATAGCGGGAATGACTTGGTTCCTGATGTCTGAAACAACAGTCAAAGCACAATGCGTTTCTACATCGAATCCAGCTTCTACTCATGGAAAAGGTAATTTTCCTGTTTAATACATAGCGCATGAAACCCAGATAGTAGCACGTAGCCTCAATAAAATCAATAATTGTACAATTTTAGCACAAATTGAAGTTCCGCAAAGGATGGTGTCTAGCTTGTAAGATTAAAGGATATATCACTAAATCCAAGCAACCACTTTTATATTAATGAGTGTGTCTCACTTTTAACTGCGTTGCTTGTCTTGCATTTTTCCCGTGTAAATGGGGAAATGGGTGTATTTTCACGCACTAGTGCGAACATGGGTGCCAGTAGGTGCATTTTTTCCTGGTACATTTAATGTATGTGTTCCTTGAGTGCGTCCAAGGTTTCAAACGTGCAACAACTAATCAATATCTATACCAAAAGCTATTGTTCAATATATAAGCTTATCAGCTTATTTCAGCCGTTCAATGTCAGCTACGCGATAGACCAGATAAATGCCTAGTTCACAGCCGTTTCCTGTAAAACAAAAAAGTTGAGTAAATTTTGCGTTTTAGTTGAATCTTGATACAACCCTTAAAACGGGAGAAGAGCTCATTTTAGAAGTGGAGTCAGTAATATATTGCTCGGGTGTATATAGCGCAGTAAAGAATGGCATGAGCTATTTGTCGGAATTGACCCACCTGTATGGGTCGATTCCGACAGATAGCTCATGCCATTCTTTGTTGCGCTATATACACCCCACGCCTAACATAAGGTGTGTGACAGTACCTTTTAGAAATTGGCAACTTGAGACCGCACGTGGCCATATTGGAACTCTAAGAAGATATAATAAAGGTTCAGTCGTCTAGAAAAAGCAAATGAAAACCGACGATTGTGCACTACCATTAAACTTGTCGCACGTTGAATCTGTGTAGCATCGTGCATATTGCCGCATGCAGACTTGTGTCTGTTATTTGAAAAATGTGACGGATTACAATTGCAAATTACCGATCCTCAAATGTAATGGATTACCGTTAAAAATTATTTTCACTCAAAAGTAACAGACTACTTTACTTCTTACTTTACAAATTACTTTCACATTACTTTTCCCGTACACTTCTCAAGACAGCAATTTTGATATTTTAAGAAATGTCCTGCAACCCAACTTTCCATTTACCCATGTAAAAATAAAATTCTTCATTTAAGAGAGGGAATGTAGAAGACACGGATAACAAGTAGTTGAAAAAATTCGTTACAATCATGTGTAACGAAATTACATTACAAAATTACTGACGCAAAAAAGTAGCCTGGCAATTACAAAATTACTTTAAAAAATAACAGATAACAAGTAATCCGTTACCTGTAACGAATTATCTTCCAAGTCTCGACGAAAGTACGTGTTTACGTGCAGAGAGAACAAGTGTGTACTTTATACCTTTGTGTGCGAGAACAGAAGGACATGCACGTGTCTGGCTGTTTGCCCGTCCTGGCTTCATCTTTTACATGTGTGTTCACAGATTCGTCTCTGCGTGAGCATATTATTTAGTGTGTAATCAGAAGTGCTTGGTCTGTACTGACATGTTCTCAATAATTGGTCTAATCAATTGAAAAGGAAGGCAGCAATATAGACAACAGCTTTTAGACAGCGTGAGGTCGGTCTGCTCTAGTACTGCAAAAAAAATATCAACGTTTTAATTAAGCGGTATTCACTCCAGCGCGCGCATGACGCTACGAAAATCTCAGGCTTTTACTATGCATCCCTATGACGTCAGCAACGCGGCGGAGGGGGGGAGGGACGCTCGGGCGGCATAAACAATTCTGGTTTGGCGGCGGATCAGTTTGTTTTCAACAACATTTTGTCGTTGAACTCTTTGGGGCCAAATTTAGAGTTTGCTAAATTCGTCTCCGGTGGTATGAAGTGTGGAAACCGCTGAATTTGACTGCAAACAGTGAAACTCCCTCCCCCCGGCACATCGTCAGAGCGAACGACGAAGCTGATGAGAAAATTGCGCCCGCTGTCGTCGTCCTCACACACCTACAAGGATTTCTCGGCCGTGTGAATACCGCTTTTGATAAGACATTTAGCCAGTGCAGTACAATTGATAGCCTGGGGGCATTTAACCCGCCTCATGCAGTAGTGATAACAAGACCGCGCGTCGCGCAATGTTCATTCAAATCGTAGCAGAAATGGAGAGAGTTCGAATCTAGGATCTCTGGATTTTGCAGCACAAATAATTGTGCCACATTCTTTGAGATGTGGTGCGCTAACTCCCCCCCCCCCCCCCTCCCTCTTGCTTTAAACGCTTGATTATACAAAATGTAGTGTTGAATTTTCAAACAATACAGGTTTGAATCGTGGAAAGAAAAATCCAAGAACACATTGGTATTCACGACATCATTCACGCCCATGTTTCAATCATTTACGTTTATCGAATCTGCTCTGCGCTCCGTTCGAACATAACTTGGCAATGGGTGAACGCTACAGTCCCAATCGACAAATCACAGCGTAAATAATTGGGTTGTGTGTATGCTTATTGAGCCGGATTCTAGTGTGCCTCAGTGGGCGTCTGGTGTCTCAGCTGAAGTTGAGCAATTTAGCCAGTGCGGCACAACCGCTAACCTGGGGTCTTTAACGTGCACCACGCAGTAGTGGTACACGACGACACGCCGGTACGATGCGCATCCAGATCGAAACGAGCAGGGATGGGGATTGAACCCAGGATACCTGGGTTCCGCAGCGCGAGCTTTCGCTCCACTGCTCCGTGCTGGTGTGTAAATCACAGCCCCTGCTTGAGGCACGTGACGCCGCTCCACTGGAATGCACTCTACATGTGAATAGCTGTATCGTGCTTCGCTCCGCCGCTTTAATTGGCTCACAAAGGTTAGTGCGTTCGCATTTTGTCAGTTTATGCCGAAACGAAGAATAAAGCAATTTAAATAGCCATAACAAATATGATTGTTTGTTAAAATCTGGGGCTCCGTAATTTAGTAAAGGGTGCTGAAGTAAGATAACAAGAGACTAGAGGGAAATGCAGGTACATAAAAGCCATTACCTACTTCTCCACGGAACCGAGGAAAACGCGAGGCGGGTACTGCCGTCTATGCAAATAACTAAACTACAGCGTTGCGAGAGACACATTCACAAGGTTTCGCTCATGAATGGCGGAGGATTTTCGAAGGCTTCCTAGAGATGGCGTGATGTGGAAGAAATGAAAGCAAATCACCGTACGAGGAAGCCCATAATATATGCAAAGAAAGGTATGACATCAACTAAAAAATTAGGTTCAGCCAGATTTCACCAAATAAATAATTTCACAAGCTCGACTTTTAAAATGCGTGAAAACGCAACTAAGATGAAAAATAAGCTCTCGGTACAGTTAATGAGCAATCGCTTAGTACTTCCAACCCAACAGAACACCAATTAGAGGTCATTTCGAAAATACATTTTCTTTGTCTTGCGTGTCTTTGTACTGATTTTGTCTTACACCGCTCAAGACGTGCAATAAAACTTCCAGCAAGGGCGGATCACGATTCAATTGAATTGTCTGTCTTCAATGTTCGTGTGGTGTACTCGTCTGTCCTCTCTTCTTTAACTGCGTTTATTGGCATTTTCTTTTTTCTTTATTCCCATATAGTGTTTTAACTATCGCAGTTTCTTTCACCTAAGAGGGACCGGAGCTCGTGCCCTCTGGGCCATTAGTGGCCGCTAAAAAAAATTCGGCTGGTCCAAAGTTTTTTTGGCGACCACCAGTCGCCTAGGGGACGCGAGCTGCTCTCCGTTAGAGGTGAAAACCAATTTCTTCAACGCGAATCAACTTCACCTTTAGTACTTCCCCTGAAACGCAATGTATAAATCACTAACCGAGTTAACGACGTAACAAAGCATGATGTCCGCATAAGAAACCTAATTACCAGTGTTCCATCACAGATTTTATTTGTTGATCAGACTAACTCTCGGTTTCAACATTCGCCGAGCTTCACTGCAAACTGCAGTGATCGGCGTCCTTCCTACTTGAGGGGACATTGGCGGGCGGGTGTACGGGAGACGACAAACTGATTACCATATTGCACCACACTCGCCATTCTCTGCAACTCGGAAAGGTAACGACGTCGGAATAATCACAGTGCGTGCCTTTGTTGCAGATCTGCTGTGTCAACCATCAACTCGTCCATTGGTGGCGGTCTTGTAGGCACCATCGCGACGTAAGGCACCACAAATCTATAGATGCTCGGTCATATTTACATTATGCGAAATTGATTACAATACTAATCATTCTTGTTTTTGTGCAGATATCTTGTGCACCGCAGCTTTGATGTTGAAGAGATCATCACGTCTATCCTTGGATCCCTAGTGTCAATAACCGGTATAAACCTGTTTTCAATTTTTACATAAACACTTTTAGAACTTTTGCCAAACTCCAGTTCAAATTATTTGTTTTGACAGTATGTTATTTTCAAGTGCTCCGTTGATGTCCCTATTATAGACAAAATATTTTTAATTTCTAAACGCTTATCAAAGGTTAACACTATTGTTTTTAAAAATATAATCGACCACGTACCCAGACATTCCTGCAGCTCACTACTTCCGCCAAGCACAGCAATTCACAGATGAAGCTCGTCGAGTGACAAAATCAAGCAACCATTTCGATTTATAAACGCAGTAAGTGCCGTAACATTCAGCATCACATCACCTTGTGAACGCGGGGCTGAATGTCACCGCGTCGCTTGATTTTATGGTGAAAAAGTATTATTTGTTTTCGGTCTCGTCATCTAGCTGAATTCATTGCGCAAATTCTAGTGGTTTGCTTTCTGAAAACTTTGTTAGAAAGAAAACCCACGGGCGTTTCTTGGAGTGCAATATTATAACTTCAAGTGGCTGTTTTCCGCCATGCCTTTCACCATAAGTAAGAACTCAGATTATACTGCAGAATTATGGGGCCCATTAGGCATTGCGACAAACCCAACGTTACGATGTTTGTCATCTTTCTGCTCCTGCGTTCTTTTTGGCAAATCAAGAACAGTAAAAGCGGCATGACCTTGCACTTTTAGTTTGTGACCATGTTTTTGCATATTTTCCCCCAAGTGTTCCCTATTTTACGAAGGGGCGAAGTGTAATACAATGCGGAGGATGATGATTTTTTTAAGGCGAAAGCCTTACTTGTCCCATTACGCGAGACACCGTCGGCGTTGTCCCTGAAAGATGGTCATAAAACTACGTCATCAAGCACGCGCCTTAGAAATAAAACCCCAAAAAAGCATAGCCACGCAGATGCTTCGTCACGGTAGGTGGCGGGGGGCTCAATTTCATAGCGGACGCGCCTCATAATTAAAATACGAAGAAAAGCGCAGCAACGCATATGATTGGTCACAGAAGCCGTCGTGAAACCGGCGGAGTTCGCCACGACTGCGCAGTGGGGGAGCGTGATGTCACCGCTGGAGCATTTGTGCGAAAGGAAGAAGTGGAGCGCTGCTCGTAAAAATGCGCTGCGTGTAGGAATGCTTTCGCATTCCTACATGTAAGCAGCCTTAAACGTCTTTGGCGACTTTTTCGGTGTGTCATTTAATTTCTTCATTTGATTTAAAGTATCTAAACACCTCAATTCGTCAGTATTATTTATTATAAAGCACGCTTTGCTTATTGGCTACTGAATAACTTATACATGTTTGAATATAAGCGAAATTCTAGCGTACACCTTTTTTTTTTTTCTTTTACTGATACAACAATGCTTACTATTTCTCGGGCCCAATCGGTCGTATAACTAGCATGCTCAATACCACGTATACAATATGCTATAATCTCTGGCAGAAACAACTGTGTGACAGGTTGTCATTTTTAACTGGTTTTACTCGCTTTACTTTACTAGAGTCAAGATATATTGAAAACGCTTCTACAGCTCGCAGAAATCGGTTTAACGGGAACCTAGCATCTCACACGTCTTTTCTTACGTGCCAAGTATCGACGCGGTTTGCTGCTGCTTTTTTACTACTTACATCTACATTACATAACAATATTTGATTCTGCACTTAGGATGACAGGGATGACATTTCTGGACTGAAGCCCTTCATTTGAAGAACGTTTCAGTTTTAATATTTTGTGCTTTGACATCGCGAATCTGTAACTCAGGGAGTCAAAAAAAATTATTGACAATGACTTGATTTATCTAATGTTTGCAGAAGCCAGACAGCAATAATTCGTCTTTAAACTAGCATATTTATAAACCGTGTTTCTTCCCCTTTTTCTGACCCAGATTTGGGCTGGGTATTTCATATAATTAATCGGCACGCCTGGGCTCATGCAGAGGGCATTTAATTATATATATATATATATATATATATATATATATATATATATATTACATGAATAAAACTAACCGATGTAAAAATAAGTTGCCGCGTGGCCATAAAGACAGGACAAGATTATCATAGCTAATTGCCATAGAAAGAGTTCAAATAGTTTTTTTTACCATATATTTGGTATCAACTCAATAGCTCAATAGTATTATAAAACTAGGTATTCAAAAGAGCTTCAATAAACGGACGTCAGAACTTCGACAGACGCAATAGTAAGTGATGCAGTAGTAAACGATATAAACATTATCAAGCTAGCCGAGAACCCCTCACACGCGTACAACATGACACTGTGGCCCGACCACCGCGAAACGAAAAACCAAGGAACTGGCACACGCCGCTAAGCTATCCGTTCTTTTCCGTAAGAAAAAGAACTCACTCGACTGACAAACCTCTACTCGCTCTCCTGGAACGTAAGAGTCGCTCCAGGGACGGCCGTGAGATTATCGATTGGCATTATTCTTATCCTCGACAGCCTGCACATCAGGCGAATAATTTATCAGGCTTAAGAAGTACGATATTTCGGATATACGTGAAAAGCAGATATGGCACTGTCGACCTTTTCAAGGGGCCAACTTTGGCTACACTGCAAAGGTACAATGGGCTCATAAATCACCTTATACTTCGTTTCACGTGAAGACCGAGCACAGCCAAAGCTATAGACCAACACAGTGTTTCCAAACAAGCTCGCTTTACCCACTCAAGGTGTAGGCACTGCGCGTGCGCAGAAACCAAACACGGAAGGAGTGAAGCATTTGCGCATGCGCAGTACCAACAGCAGTGCCACCGCAGTGGCGTGACGTCAGTGAGTTGAGCGGGTCTATGCGATCCGATGGAACGAATTAATCTGCGCCAAATGTGCTTCGTCATGAGTGGTTAAACTTACTACGCACAGGAAGAGCGTACGGTCATGCCGCAATAACTGTGCGTCATGGGTTCAGCCAATGGTACAAAGGAGACGAGTGTCATGATGAGACACTTTCGGCGCTACCTGATGTTAAACGGAGGTTTGTTCAATTGTGTATCACAAGTTCACAACCACATTCCACCGCCTGGTTCACTTTTCAAAAAATAATGCTTCGCTCTTTACGTTTGAAAACACCACGCGAAGCAAAACGTGAGATCATTTCTAACTTTCAATAAACCTTCTCTCAAACTCTTTTTTCTTTTTTGATCCAAACCTTTCATTATCCCACATATTGCTGGATTTCATTTTTTTTTTTTTTTTGTAGGAGGTAGGGAAAACCAAATTTTTGGGCGATGAGTGCTTCGCTCGTACAGGAAACCTAATCCTCTCTGCAACGCATTCAATGACCGGTTTGACCTTCTCGTACACATGTCGTAGCATCTCCAAATGTTAAAAACGCCACCTCTCCGTGTTTATTTTTCAGCTATTCCTTTAAAAAACAAAAATGCAAAAACAACTTTAAGGTAGGGTGGTATTGTACTAAATCATTGTGCAATACATGTACAAATAAGACTATTTTTAGTCACTGAAAATTCTTAAATGTTCATGATGGCAAATCCGCAACTATTTAATTATTTTTGTATTCAAGACAAAAAAGTATTATTGCCGTTGTCATTGGATTTCGTTCTTCTAACCTGTGGTAAGCTGTTTTTTGAATAACCAAAGGGAGCCTAGATGTTATAAGATATTTTGATAAGGTCCACTGCAAAGCACATGTTCAGGAGTAGTGCAGTTCAGTGAGAAAGTGTTTACCTGTCGAGGACACAGTGCTGAGTTAAAGTAGTAAAAGGAATGAATAACTAACATCACTCTTTCTTCTGTAAGTCTCACGAGGGGTATTTACGTGTTTTACGGTCGAAGACTCGTGAGTGAACTCTCGCTCATGTGATTTTTATAAAACTGCAACATTTCTTTGATTAACCTTATGTTCTTAACAAGGCGCTAAGTTAAGCAAGTTGGTTGATCATCTTTAAAAAAACTATTTTCTTACTTCGAATTTAGTACGGACATCAAAATAAACACGAGCATACGGATGAATTCCAAATCATATTTTAATAATTTTACAGCACAACCCGAAAACGGAACTCATTGAATCAACTCATGTTAAGGCACAGTAGCCATTCTTCGCCAAAAAGTCCAGCACATTGTTTTACGCGCATCTTCCCGTTATGCAAAAATACGCATCATGACCGCGTAACGTAAACTTTCTTGAATTTTTTTTAACATGTATAACCTGTGCAATGTACTAACTATAAACTCGAATTGCTATTTTTAACATACCGAAAACCGATCAAATGTCTAATGGCTGTCACGTTTATTAAACAGCAAACACGATGGTCAGATGTAAGTGAAGAATGCACCAGAAACTCCTTCCACGACCACATTAGTGCCAGCCACTGTTTCTTCGCGATGAGCAAATAGATCGACACCAAAAGGCACGTCAGGCTGGCGTCTCCTTCTGATAAGTCGTCAAGACTACTAGTTTTTCCTGGTTCGTTCGTGAAGCGATTCAATGCCTTGGCGGCCACTTGGGGGTGCTTTTATTTGCACGTTCTTCACTTATTTCCGACTGTAGTAGCCCGAACTATACTTTTATATTTAGTTAAGTACTTATGTTACAACTGTTTATAACTAGGATCTGTGCCTCAAAATGTCAACCGATTTCTTCAAATACAATTTTCAGCTGGATCAGCCTTCTACCGTTCTTGGGAGGCACTGTTGATCGGCGCTGTCGGGGGCCTGTGCACAACCCCGATCCCGTCCCTGCTTCGCCGCTGCTTCAGCGTCGACGACCCCGTGAACGCAGCCGCCATCCACGGAGTTGGTGGTCTCTGGGGCATGCTGGCCGTGGGGCTATTCCTGGATGCCACACGCTACCAGGGACTACGCTACCACCGCCGGGGGCTCTTCAAGGGAGGGGGCTATCAATTGCTGGGCATCCAGTTCGTCGCCTGCATCACCATCATTGTCTGGAGCTCGGGGGTGACGTTCATTGTCCTCAAGGTAGAGTTAGTCGCTCGCGTGTCATTTTTTTACCTTAGTATGCCTTGGATTTGAAGTCTCCAACTCAAAAGGGCACGATTAAAACAAAAAGCACTAGAGAACAGATAAGCTGCTTGTAAGCACCACCAATACTAAAAAGCAACAAAATAAACGTACTGTAAGCGGGTACTGACTCTAGTAGTGAAAGTCACCAAATGAATCAGCTGAAATCACCCGAACAGAGCGCCTTTAAGCGCGACAGCCTCATCCATTTTTGCCTAGAATCTCCCAAAGTGATGTGTAGTGAATGGTAGCATCTACTCTCTAAAAAAGTCCGTTATTGAAAGGTTCTTCCCATACACAAATGTCCTATGGTTTGCTATAGAAATTTCTTTCTATGGTCGGCTTTAGCTATTGGGCCCAATTAGCTAAAAACTTGTATATGGCGGTCTTTGGTATTTTTATGGTCGCCTTTATAGACCTCTTTAGCTTCGTCTATGGGCCTATCACTGTCTAGTCACAGCGCTCTTTAGTTTTTCTAATGGCTGGCTAAATACTTTTATATGGCTTATCCTTCAGCTTTCTTAAGCCAACATGTTATAAGTGTCTATTGCTTTTCCGTTGGCTGATTTAGCCACCTGAAGCTTCTTAGGTGTCCTGCTGAAGAAAGATCTGTGGGTCATCCTATGGCTCTCTTTATCCAGCATGCTATAGCTGCCTATGGCTTTTCCTTTGGCGTCTTTAGCCATTTTTATGGTCTGTCAAAGAAGGCTGAATGGGTTTTCGTGGGGCTTTCTTTAGCCAACACACTCTTTAAAAAAATTCAAATTTTCCCGATTTTTTAACGCCACAGGGTAGATACACATAAATTATTTTCCCCTGTCTTCCTTCTTTTACCAAGTTTCCCTGCTTTTACTGCAGTCTCGGGTTTTCTACATCATGATCACTGAACACACAGAATACAGAGAACACCAGCAGAACACAGAACTGAAATAAACGTCGCACGGATTATCTTTCGCTGTATGGTACGTACGCTTTATTTCAAGAGTATACGTTTCTCGCGCAGGTTGGGGGTAGGAACGTGGACACAGGTCGACTCGAATAGAGCAGACGTCTTGACAGCTATGTGATCACGCAAACAAAAGTCCAAGATTACGACGATTCATTTTTTCCGCACCCTACTTGTCAGTAAAGATAAGCAGTAGGCAGGCGAGCTGGTTAGTGATAGACATTGTTTCATGTCTTTCCGTCCTTCTTTTTTGTTCCCTGGCTCCAGGGTTACTATGTCTGCTTGTCATGTAGCAAGCAACGCGACGAAAGTGGTCGTATTTCCCATGCTTGTGATATGTCGCCACCTGTACTTACCGCAGCAGCAAGGTTTCATCCACAATAAACAAGCGCGATCTCGAAGTGGGCGCATACGTCGTGACTCTCGCGAGACACACGATGCGCTACGCGTCGCGCTTTTTAGCTATAGTAGGTTACAAGTCAAGAAGGTAGCGGCAAATGCCCCTCGAAGGGAATCATATATCCGTCCGCCACCTCCGCATCCAATAGCGTTCCATCGTTTCCGCGACGTCGCGGCCAACGCACGAGGAGAGTCTTGCCTTTCTGTACATATCTGCTTTATCTTTCAACTTTGACTGAGCATTGCGGAAGCCTCGAGAGGGAGATTAGAGTTTTCCCCCTCCGATGGAAACAAATACGACTTTCGAGGATCAGGTTCCCCCTCTGATGGATACAAAGGCTGCTTTCAGGGGCTCGGTTCCCCCTCGAATGAATACAAAGGTCGCTTTCTTAAAAACTGAATTGGAGACAAGTTGGCATCACTCTGTAGCCAATACCTATCCATAAAAGCGGAAGGAGCCTTTGCAGTGAACTATTCTTTCGACTGCGGAGGGATTTGAAACCGGCGCATCACGCTTGTGGGAGGAGCTCCTCCTACCTTCTTGACTGGGAAGTTGGAACCGACTATAGTCTTCACAGCTCTGCTTTTCCTCCGCTAGCACCGCGCATGTGCAGTGGTGGTATTGCTCTAGGTGACTGCAACCACGCCCTAAGTTGCCGTCACCGCCAGTAAAAATGTTCGCTGCGGCAGCGGCTGTTCGACAGCCGCTGCCGCCGCAAAACATGGGGGAGGAATTTTGTCCTTTTTTCAGGCGCCACCAGGTGGTGCTGCATGTGATCGGTAAAATGGAGGAACGGGAGCAATTTCCTCCCTTCCACTGGCGACAGGGAGGAACATCGCTTTTTCCTTCATTTCTCCTCCCCCTTTTTCTTTAAGTACATGCTGAAGCTGCCTACTGATTTTCCCTTGTGAAATTAGCCATTTATAGTTTTTTATATGGTTTGCTAAAGAATGCTGTATGGGTAATTATATGGCTCTTTTAAGTTAGCATGCTATAGCTTCCTATTGCTTTTCCGTTGGTTTCTTTAGCCATCTATAGCTTTTTACATGCTCTGCTAAAAATGTTATGTGTGTCATCCTATGGCTTCCTATAGCCTGCATGCATAGCTACCTATGGCTTTTCCTTTGGCGTCTTTAGCCATTTATAGCATCCTATATGGTTTTTACCATCGAAAACTCGCACTGCTTTCATATGCAATACCGATTCTACGCTGCAGTGCAAGACATTTATGGTGGTCCGCGTGCTGAACGACGAAAAGGACCTAATTTCTTCAGCCATTTTGACGGACCCGCGCGCCCTCTATATTTCGCTGGAGTCACGAATAGCCTAGGAGATAATTTTTTCTATAGGTGGCTAAAGAGAATTTAATGCTAACTGGTCTATAGCTTTTGAGGCATTCACTTATTTATGTCTGGCTAAATAAAAAATATTAGTTTAATAATCACAAACCTAGAGCCTAGGAGACTTCCGATTTTCTATAGCATGCTGAAGCACATTTACTGGTATTATCTTTAGACAGGGTTCCATAAGACGTTCTATGGGCGGGCAAAGAGAATTTATTGGTTCCTTGTCTTTAGTATTGGGCCATAAGATATTCTATAGGAGGGTAATAAAATGTATTAGTTTCGAGTCTTGACACTTGGGGACATAGTATTTTCTATTGCGGCTAAAGACAATTTATTGGCTCCCAGATTGGTGGCCATAGAATTTTCTATAGGTAGGTAAAGAAAATGTATTGGTTCCAAGTTTTTAGACGCAGGGCCACAGATTTTTCTATGGCTGGCTGTAGCTGTATGGATTTCTATGACCGACCATAAAGGGCCAAAGGAGGAGATAGTCTGCCATAGAATCTTTCATAGATGACCATAGACCATTTTTGTATGAGTTCAAAGACACAAGAACTCTTTCAGCCCCTGAAGAACGGTTTCGCCTGAAGCACTATCGCCCCCTGGCGCACTATAATGGCAACTGGGCGATGAAGAGCTAATTTGCATCAAAAAAGGAGCTTAAATGAACAACTCAGAGGTTTTTCACGGATAGCCTTTTTAGGAAATGCCCAAAAGAACGCTTTTAGGGTGCTAAATATGAACAAGCCGAAGACACCCTAAAAGTTCTTTACGAACAAAGTTTTTTTTTTCTTTTTATGGGTAGCGCTTTAGCGTGTTTGGCACTTGCTGGTATTTTGCTGAAACCTTTTTTTTATTGCGGATCACATTTATATAATTGCTTCGAAGTATCCACGTGAGATCTTCATTTGCCTCGTCTAGAAACCTGTTCAGGCATATGCGTTTCTCAACATTGCAAGGTATCATCTTAGATTTACGCGTACCACTCAAATATGCTGTGATACGTCGAAAAAAGGCGAGAGAGAAGGAGACGAGAGCACGCGGGGATGCCGGAACGCCGAGCTCTGATCGCAAAGAATTGTGGGTAGACCTAAAGAAATATGACTTTGTCTCCACTGCACTCGCCGAACGCGTTCGAAATCAAAAGCCAAACGCCGGACGCCGACTTTCCGCGTTCTAACGAATTCGACGGGTCCATAGGAGATAAAGGCAGCTACAGCTTTAAGTCTACCCATTAACCTTTCCAATCAGAGCTCGGCGTTCTGATGTACCTACTGGTTTTCGTCTCCTCCTCTCCCTCAATTTTTCGGTGCATATATGTACAAAAAAGCAGTCTGATTTATTAAACAATAACAACTTTCACATTCAGGCTTTTGGCAGTAATGCTTACTTTTGAAAGAAGATCGGTCACCTGCGCTTGAAAGATACGTGTGCGTCGACTTTTCCGCAGAGCACTTGGAGAGCTAATCTCTGCATTCTACAGAATGTGCTTGGGGAGTTATGAGGACTAATGTATTGTTGAGCATGAAAATAAAATCGATAAAACAATGGGCAGTTTGAAATACCGCACTCACTGTCCCATCGCAGACTTCGCTTTTAGGCGTAAACAAGAACCATATGCCTCCGATGGGTCCATAACACATGAGCGAATGACGTTATAGCGAACAGCGACATTTGAGCGAATCGACGTTTTATCGAATAACGGGGGCGCGCGTTAACCCATCCGCCGTGCTGCGCTTACGCCGCTTCGCGGCGACAGTCTGCGGAGGCTCATTACAAAAATGTGAACCCATTCGGCCCACCCGAAAACGCCGCTTCGCGGCGTCCGACTATTTGCTAGTGTCATTCGGTGAAACGTGGGCGTTCGCTAAAACGTCATTCGATCAAGTGAGCGCCTCCCGCCTCTGATAACAAGTAAAACCTTGCAAACGATTGTTCTTTGTTCTTGTTTTTTTTTTTTCCGCAGCTCATCAACAAAGTGACGCCACTTCGGATGAGCCCCGAGCACGAACTTCTGGGCGCCGACTTTGTTGAGCACGGCATCGAGCACCACGAGCTGTACCCTTACGAGGACAGCCTGTCGCAAAGCGAAATCCTTCGTATCCGAAACAATGCCGTGGCAACGGTCGAAACAAACGTTTCTGACGACCGTCCTCAGCACGAAGACGAGGTCAACGACGAAGCGTCCAACACCCAGGGGCCTCCCGAAGAAGCTCGGCTTACCAACGACCCGCCAGGAAGCGAAGACCCGACGTCTCCCACAAGGACGGCGTCCCCCGAATTCCATCGCGGTACTTCATTTTGGGAGGTCATGAATCAGGAAGCGGGCAGTAATGGCAAGATGGATGATGCATCTCCTCAGCAGGAAATGACCATACGACTCGTGGCTAACTACAGGAGTAGCTGTGTCATTGCTTGAAACCATGATAGAATAAAGCGTATGGGCATGGAAGCAAAAGGAAGTAGGGCCACGTGTGCCCTGTACTTGCTTCCGAAGGTAGGAAGTGAGAACGAAGCCTTTAATAATATATATTTCACGTTATATGCGAAATGTTGCCGTACAGTTAACATATACACATCCATTGGTCTGGAGCTTTATGTGGATCTACCTAGGCTGCTCTTAGCGCATTAAATGCCAGAGCGACTCATTTAAAGTATATATATCTGCTATTATTAATTATTTATTTTTTATATATTACTACAAGTAGCTCTATTTAAAATAACTCAATAAAATATCGGCGTTGTAACGCGGATCAAAGGCATCATTTAAGTTAAGTAGTTTCCATATATTCTGCATGTCAATATTTTATTACAATTGACATTTTTTTTAATCTTAAAACTTTTCTTGCTAACGTCGATGCATTATATTGTCCATTACGAGAGCAGATATTTACTATATGTCTTTAAACAATATACTACTGCGATGTCAATATATCCTCATGTAGTATTTCAGTTTTTTAAGTAATTATATATTTCTGCCGGTTAACAGCGACTATGATGTTTTAAATCACGTACAGTTTTATCTTCGTATTTCAACAGAACAAGGTGTTTATACGATTATTTCTGCGAAAAAGAAAAATTATTTTGATGATGATGGAGTTCGGTTGACAATCAATACCACAGATAAAATCCACTTCATTAATTACGAGATTGTGCCGGTAGGATTACATTCTAGAAACAAACTTGTCATGACATTTTAAAGATCGCTGAAGCAAAAAAAGAAAAGAAAGCTACTCACAGTAATCTGCTACCATGTTAATAGATTTCGCTAAAACCACTCCACGTTTATGGAAATATAGTGATGTTTGCTTATGAACTTTGGAATTGACGTGTGCTGCAAATATATACTCGCCGATGTGAATTTCAATTGTATACTTTTACCCATATCCGATCACTAATCAGGGAGGTGTTTCTCCAGATTCACCATTCCAAATAGTGCCAAATAAAAATTAAGAAATAAAGATGATCAAGAATGGTTATTTACAAACAATTGCGTCCCGGATGCATGAAGACTAGAGTTCCGACTCACATGCAATTTTATATAATATTCTTGATAATCCAATACTGTGTCATCAATATAAGCGAGTTTAAATGTGCTAGACGTGCCATATGTATTATTTTTTTAGTGCGCCTATACGATACATCGAATATTTTTTAACCTCTGATGCGTTCAGGCGAACATAAAGTGTGAGTTTTGACTTTTTTAGGCCTCGATGTTTTATGGACCATTGCGCTGGTGACATGGAGAAAGGAAAGAATTACTCACTGTTTCCTAGAACAATTCAATTAACATTCAGTTATTAATTTTTCACACTTTTAATAGAAACTTAGAATCCGAATCGACTGGTGCCAAGCATGGATCCAATCTTGATGATGCCTTTCAGAATCTATGCAAGAGATATATATTTCAAAACAGTTGCGTTGAACCAGTGATAATCAACAAATATATTCCATTGACGGGAAGGTGCCTGTTGACCAATTCAGTTACACACGGCACGTTATTTTATGTTTGAAGCAAATTCTGAGAGATTTTTTTCTTAAAACTTTCAAAAAATAGGCTGCTCACAGGAATGCGCTTTAGTATTGGTGGAGTAGGGACGGCGTTTTGGTTGTGCTCAGTTTAGAGTATT
This sequence comes from Ixodes scapularis, assembly GCF_016920785.2. Lineage (NCBI taxonomy): Eukaryota > Metazoa > Arthropoda > Arachnida > Ixodida > Ixodidae > Ixodes > Ixodes scapularis. Next base: position 83,381,629 of record NW_024609835.1, read on the forward strand.
ATAGTATCGTTTGCGTGTTCGACAATTAATATCCGCCTGTACTAAAGTAATTGTATACTTTTGTTCCCGCCCTTAGCCTAAATTATTCCTATGCCTTACCAACACTTGATTTATTTAAATACTACTTAGCTCGGCGTCATCGTACGTCATGTTCTTAGGCGAAGGTACAGTCCCAAACATTTCATTTTGTCGGCAGAAGGCATGTCGTTGTGAGTAGACACTGCCATTGCTATTGCTACCAATCTGTTAAGAATGAGAAATATCTGTAGCATATATAAATGACAGAAGTCTAGCGGTGACACAACCGAATCTGGCAGTGACGTGATGAAAAAGCTTATCTTCTTTGTTACTCCCACAACAGATATATATGGCGTCCTTTTATAAGACAAACTTAAACGTCGTACGCCGCTTCAGGCTGACTTTAAATATGATGAGTGCAAGACCCACCTGTCTTTCAAGCTTCCGGTTTAAACTCAACGTCGCTGCAGAAAGCGACGAAGTCTTATAGACAGTGTATCAAATGGCAAATATTGACTTTTGTCTTGGGACTACCTTTCAAGATTTGACATATCGTTATGTTGGTTAAACAAATTATGACGTATCTCTTTTAGGCAAGCATTCACCAAAGCAAAACAATAATATGTAAATAAATACCAGTCTGTGGCGGCCTAAATAAATTCCGCAGTACTACGGGTTCACAGGCATATTATGTTTTGCGGTCAATTTCTGACGCTCAAAAGTAAAGAAGGCTGTACAGAAGGTCCGCTTGTAAAATTTATGAACAATGTTCACTGTATATGCGTCTACTCGGCCTATGACAAGTGTTCTCCCTTGGCTCTAGTCAGATACAACATAAGAAAGACAGTGCGAGGGGGAGAAGAGCGCGCACGAGAAACGCCGTTGTGGGGTGGAGATCTCTCCACTCCACTTCAGCTTTCCTAGTTTCCGCACTTTTCCGCCTTCCGCTGTCTTGGTTAGATTGTATATGACTATATTAGCCCCCCAAGAAAAATAGCATGACCGCACTCAATACTTCCAGATAAGGACGGGCACATTTATGCATCGAGCAATGCTTGCAGCAATAGCAGCTTTGCTGGCCTCTGAAATTCGCTAATTTCGGAGTCCTCGTACTGCTGTTACTCGTGAATATTCGCTGAATTTACATTATCACATTCTTTTTCGTATTAAGGTGATCGCATCACTCGCTTAAGTCATTTATCAAACCTGGATGTTAAGTAATGGCTGATTCTAAATTCTGTTCCAGTGCGCTGAACAGGTGATCCGTAATTCTCTTGTGCCGCCGTGCTGTCTCGCGACTAATGACTGAAAATAAACTTGCAAATAATATTGTTGATATTATTTTATATACTTCTCTATAAATGATTACCTCTAGCTGTACCAAATAGTGTCCGTAGCAATTTGTAAATATAAGCTACGTTGGTGGAGTAAACAAAAACTGCTCCTACGACTGAAGACAAGTGGAAGGACTACACAAATACCGCGCTGTGTTTGTGTACTCCTTCCGCTTGTATTCCGTCTTTTGCACAATTTTATCACCCAAGCATGACCAACCAACGACAGCCAAACTTCACGCCTTGCTACAGTTCGTTAGACATTAAGCAGGTATAATTAAGATTTAAAAAAAGACCACTCCAGTATGACTGAACGCTAAAGATATTTTTTCTTTTTGAACAGTGCGCAACCCACCTCTCAGCGCGTTCTCTTTGTTGTGTATATATATATATATATATATATATATATATACATACAACAAAGAGAACGCGCTGAGAGGTGGGTTGCGCACTGTATATATATATATATATATATATATATAACTCACCTCCACAAGCGGCAGAATTGTTACTTTCACTGCTTTTTTTAAACCAATCTGTTAAGCTTAAAAAAAAAACACCCTGTATATATATATATATATATATACAGGGTATTTTTATATTATATTTGGCAATTATACTTGGGATCTATCATCGTACTCAAGCCGAAGCGAGGGAAGACAACATAGAAAATGCAAATAAAAGTGCATCGACACGGGAAGACTTCTGCTTCCCGAGTAAACTAGAATCATAAAGTTCGCAGTATCTACATCGAATAAGAGTTTAAGCAAGATGAGCTGGGAAGAAAAGGAAACATCCTACTAAGCACATGCATGTTTCGTGCACATTTTTTGTATGCACAGAGATTTCGCCAAAGAGCGGGGACGCGAAATCGTCCCTGATTGCTTTATAGGCGTAAGAGTCAACGAAAGGGTTATTCGCTAGTAAGTTATATTTCTCACTCCCTCTGAAGTGCTTTTTAACGTTCCAATGTCACAGTGATACACAGGTAGATCGACTCTCACTTTTTCTTGCTGCTAATATGTCGTCACTCGGCATTAGCTAATGGTACTGATAGTTGCCTGCGTTTTTATACGCGAAACGCCCCAATTCTACTTGCATTGGCAGTACAGCGGGAGCGATCGTCCAGCAGACGCGGTAGGCTTCATGTCACAAATTATGCGGACCAGACTGCAGTCGATAGTAAGAACGTGTTGTAATCATCGGTTTTGAGCTTTTGATACAATTTCCCTTGCAACCGCAGACGTACGCAATACGCACCTCAAGTAATCAGGATGGCAGTGATTTATAGCTAGTGTAATTCATCTTGAAATCGGTGTACTAATTTTGTTAGAACAATTATCTTTAGATTATTGTTGTTATTTTTAAAAAAAATTACTACAAATGCGGTCGACGATTTCAGAGCAAATAAAAGTTTTTGTTTCATACTTTTTTTTTATTTATTTATTTATGCATACTGCAGGCCCGTGCGCCGTGGCAGGGAGGAACAATATATAACAAAACAATACAGTTCATAACTCCAGTAAAAACCTTGAACAATACCGTATTTATAAAATTTGATGCAGGTCGCGCCCATAGCACAATGAAAATAAAAAAAGAAACTAACTTCACGTACAAAAAAGCGATAGTCACTTTAACAATAACAGTATGCATGATCACAATAAACATTCATAATCGAAGGCACGTGCCGCATACGTTCGAACCGATAACAAAGAAGACAATATAGAGAGACAACTTGAATACAACACTCAAAGAATGACGCGATATATACATATTTAACTTCAAAGACAGTGAAACAAGAAAAAATAACACCGAGGCGATATGCTTACGTTTTAAACACAACGCAGAAGTCTAACAGCATCCTCAAGCTTTGAAATATTTTTGCGATTTATAATATGCTCGGGAAGCTTATTCCAATCGTTTATCGTATTTGCAAAAAATGAACACTTGAAAACATCAATTCTAACCATATAAGACTGCAATGATTTAGAATGATTTAGTCTAGCTGCTATGTTGGTAATATTCCTAAAATAAATGTTGCGGTTGATCTTGGCCTAAGACCTTCAGTTTCGAGATATAAAATATATTTCGTACAAATAAAAAGTCATGTTATTTCCGAAACTACTATTAAACATCAGTCACGAAGCCTAGCTTCTACAGTTACTGGCGGTGAATGTAATCCAACTCACATCTAAAATAAAAGGACCAGATGACATAGTTAGCTATTTAAAAAAAAGGAAGTATTTAGTATCACCAGATGGCAGTCTGCCACATGCTGCAACCGGGACGATGCCGGGGCAGAGGTCTACCCGCCTAGGACTCTTCATTGTGTTCTCAATAAAGGAAAAAAAAACAGGACTAATTATTGACGAAGATAGGCTTGAGCCTTGCCCCGTAGAAGTACTAAAACGCAAAGAAGATAACTCACATTTTCATAGGAATTAATATATCAATTTCTTTTAGCATCACACATTCACGCAGTATGATCAAATTTTTTAGAGGAAGTAATTTTAAATTTATTCAACATTTATTAAAGCTTGAAGGCATGCAATCGGATTTGATATTATACGGCGAGAATGTGGACTTCCATCCAAACAGATCAGACAGCCAATGTTCCAAATGTCTGGGAAAGGCCTTTATAGCCACCTCGCAAAATGATAGCGGTGGACACAGGGGTGAGGTAAACAAATAATTCAGGGGCTCCATTGCGGGAGACGCCTCTCCCGACCATCCCGACCATCCTTGATACTCAATCAACGTCAGTGAAAATACGTCTCCGGTAACAACACGTCATCAACAATAACAGATCAGTCGGGCTTGACAACGAGAAAAACCGCGTGTCACTGCGCACCGCCGAAAAAAACAACATTTTGTTATGGTTGCAGACGGATTAGCGGTGACAGGCCGTGTTCTTCGGTTGCTCTCAAGAGAGTCTAGACACGAGTTAGCTCATCTGCACGTTAGCTTCACCGGTTTTTCAAAGCCCAAATGCGTCACTGGCGTCATAAACAAACAACTAACAAAAACAACTCTGTAGGCCTAAAATCAAGAAACATTGCGTGACCATTTAGTAAGTAATATAGAGTTGCTGGCAGCGTAAGAATAGACTTCCTAGAAAATGTAGTGTACGAATACATCTGAGGATACAACATCGAGGACGGAAACGGAAACAGGGCTTCTTTCATTGAGCCACAATCTTTCATGTATTTGTATATATTCACCAACACTCTCGTTTTTAATTATTATTACTAGTGTGTTCGTAAACGCGTTAGATCAATAAGCTGCTCCTATTTCTGTGCACACAAACGCCGATCCGTCGTGCTAGTTAGTATCTTCTCGGCATATGGTCTAACTTTATATAGACCCTCATTAATCAATAATATTAATTTAAAAATAAACAAACAAAAAAGGATCGTAATCACTCCAGGTCATTCCATACTACTTCCAGTGAATAATCCCATGTTTTTTTTTTGTTTCTGTTTTTTGTTTGGAAGTTATTTCATGGACCATTTAATACTGACTGCGTGCCTTATATAAAGGTTAGTTTTCAGCCTTGAACACGCCGGTACCAGATACAGAAACCAAGAGAGTAGTCATTTCCATTTACTACAATAAGACAATGTCTATAGGCACGTTGTGAAAAAAAGCCTAATTCTTTACAATGCAAATTTTATGACTCAGGTTGTTTATTCTCTCAACAGAAAGTTGTTGAAGTATTGTCTTGAAAACCGGGAGCGCCCAATAAAATGCCACTTACGTTTTGCAGGAATACGCCCAGAATACGCCCTACAGTTGTAACAAGCAAGATGTTACTAATTGGGTTGTAAAGTCATAGCACGCTCCCTTGGCGATGGAGAGGGAAAATATAATATCAGTGCATTTCCGTGTCGCAAAAGTATAATCAAATAAATGTCAAGGAGCATGTGCCCAATAATTGAATTCTAACAATTTATATTTATTTCACAAAACACAACATAACACACAGTTTTGTATCCTCTTTGACAAGGTCGATTGTAAGATGAGCCAAAACATTGCATGGCAATATAGTGACTTTTATATTCTCGATGATGAGTAACCTATTCGCAATATTTAATATTTAGGCAAAAATAACACCAGCGGCGAAGACAATCAATAAAGCAATAAAGCAACAGTTTTTCTAGCAAACAAACTTAGAGACCCGATCACGTGAACTCCTGGGATCACTATGTTTGGGTTGAATGAACTGGACTCGTCTTGTTACTAATTTCGCCTGTAGATGATTCACTGTTTACCTTTTAATATACATTTGGACAGATCTGCATTATGTACTGCGGCTAATTTGACTTCGGTAGAGTTTGAAATAAATAATGTCATAAGTGCACGTTTCGCAAATATTAGAAACGCATTAGTCTGCAATTTTTGGTTTAGCTCATTTAAAACAAACAAAATAATTAGGCATTTCATCGTGGCAAAACTAAGAAGTTGAAGCGAATCGCGGCGATATGCCTCGAATACGCGTCCATTTTATCTCACCCACACCCACTTCCCCGTTGGCCAACCTCAGGGCTGCACTAATTTCCGGCGAGAGAGCTCAGAAGGCAAAGTCCGATGAACCTGTTGCAGCGGTGGCCATTTTCCTTCATCCAATAACGCAGCCGCGTCAGATATGCTCCTTCTATTAACATGACTCATTACTCCTCAATGTACCACACGAGCGAACGCGTGTTAAATATAAATAGCAGCTCGGTCTCCGCCGGCAACGCCACCTCGAGTGCAGTCTCCATGGAAACGGACCCAAGGTTCTGTCGGGCGAGAGGGCGAGCCCCCTCTCCGGAGAGGAGAGGAGGGGGCCTTTGGGAGGAGAGGTGGGGGAGAGTTCAGTGAAATCGCAGTCTAGCTGCGGTATCCGGAGTCATCAAATCAATCATGATCAGGACAAGTGAGCGAAGGGACTAGGCGGTACTGGTGGCCCTCGTGTAGGCCCTGCCGCGTGCGTCTGGGCTCTCGTTTGAAATCCTTGCTTACGGAAGATCGGTGAAGCGCGACCGTGATTGGTGCTCCCTGTTTACCCGGCCATTCCGTGTTTGGATTGGTGGATATTGGCTGCGCTCTCAGAGTGTCTTCGGAGACGAGAGAGAACGCGACGCCGAGGCGTCGTGGCTTGGCAAAAGTGAGTATTTCACTGGAATATCGGAACCACATAGAGACCTTTGCCAACATCGACTTCTGCGCACTGCCATCTTTGTCTGCTGGGCTGTGGAACACCTTCTGAGCATGCGCTGTTGCTCTCTCCTGCAGTATATCGGACGCTGCGCATGCCTCCACAGCTCAGTGACTCTGCATTTTTCGCCCGGGTGATAAGCGATATAAAGGTATATACACTACGTTGTGTTTCGCTATAGGTCTCACCGCAGTCAACGCTGTCTACAATTCGAAGGAACCAATTGAGCGGCACCAGAAGTAGTTCAGCATGACCCCCTCCAGTCTTCTTTGCGCGTTTGCCACAAAAGGTGGCTTAATCTTGAGGTGTTTCTTTATTTATTTATTTTTTGTGTTCGATTGTTTTAGGCGGTCATATAAAACGTACAAATACAAGACGACAAACGCAATTACGATACGTTTTTTTCTTTTTTCTTTTTTTGGCGATGCTTGATTAGTATTATCGGATCATAGCAGTGGCTGTGTTCGGAATGAATCTGAAACGAAGTACGGTGCATTTTACTCCTTCAGTAGATCGTGTGCCTTGGTTTTACGAACGCTGACGGAATGTGAAATCCGTTCCGCTTAAATTCAGTTTTATCCTACACGTGAATAAGAGTTGGCAGGACGGAATAGCGAAGGCATTCTTTCGGCTTATACCCGTCATTAAATACGCAAATTATATTTCTGCTCTTCGCGGTGATTTTAAAAATTAGTTCAAAATATCGGCTGTCCCGATGTCACTGCTTAGGTGATTTTTTATACTGAACTTAGTATTCGGCAGCACGTAATTTTTGTGTACTTCGCGATTGGCAGATATCACGAAAAATCGCGATTACTAATATACAAAACGCGATTATCAACATACAACGTAGCAATCCTATTCGCGAAGATGGGTGTCCACCCGAAAGTTTCCCAAACCCTCATCTCGCCATATTCGCGAAATATTGTGCCCGTGTAAATAAAGTCGCGTAGAGTTATGCCTGTTCTTAGTGTGCCTGTGGCTTGCTCAGAATTACCGAGCAGCCACGACCATAAAAATAAAGGCGTGGATTGCCTCAAAAAGTACGTGACTTCAAATGTTTTTTCACCATGTAAGGTAGGTTATTGTAGTTACCACGTATCCAACAGCATATTCAATCAATAGCTTTTGATACGATACAAAATGACTTCAAAAATAACAACGTTGATTAAGAAATTAGAGCGTTATACATTCCATTCTGTCTAATATTGTACAAGGTATGCGATCCCTTAAACAGATCCGGTATTTTGTTTTTCTCTCGGGGATATCAGGAACGGCTTCAAATTAGCGTGCTTGACGGATATTATAAAACGTGCGAACATAAAGAAGTTCCTTAAACATAACTCTTTCGTTCGTCTGGATTTATCAAGAGCACATCGTCACCCATAATGGCCCATGCTCTCAGGGTTTCTTCTTTTATTGCGCAATTAGGTGACGACAGCTGACTACGCAGTCAGGACAAATAGATTGCTCTGGATGATTTACTCGCGAATAACCAAAATGTTTCTAGGAAACTGCCTCCATAGATGATGGTAAAACCACCATTTATTGATTGTGTGGAGAGCCAGATCAATATATCAACTTGTCCTCGCTCTTTCGTAGGCGATGAATAGAATCACATTGCATAAAGCATTCGGTGAGCTTTCATTTGGTAATCAAAGGAAGTAATGTTGAAACAGCGGCCAACCGAGGGTTGGGAAAATCTAGACACGCCTCACCGATTCTCGGGGATTTTCGACATCGGACTGACACAAATATCGAACTGACTGAGGTGAGAACGGTAGAAGGTGCTATTTTCTCTGCTCTGTGTAACCTTAGCTGCACGGATGCGAAACAACCTTCACGCGTTGAATGTAAAAATGACGGTAAACGACGGCCAAAATATTTGACTAAACCCCCGAGACTGGGACGAGAAATACGAACAAACACAAAGTCTCAAACACAGCCGAAATTTACTCGAAAACGAAAGGGGCTTATATAGGCATCAAATCCTACACAAAGCACTAGAGACGAGAGAGAAAGAGAGAGAGAGAGATGGAGAATTTGGGAACACCATGCCACAAGCAGTACAAGGCAACCTTTCCAATAGAACTAAGAACCAGTGACCTTCTTCATACGATAGAAACGAAAGCTTTCCTCTTTTGTGTAAAGGGGGTCACTGATTCTCAGCTCTATCCTATGGCGCCTGTCCGTGTCGTACGTGTGTCTTTTTTCGTCGTGTTTCGTTCGCGCCTTTTAACCTTTTAATCGATATGAACGAACTAGCCCCAACCAAATGTTTATTGCTATTGTAAAGGTTCCTTTGTTGAACCGCTTGTGGCACGAGATTCCCCCATTTCTCCCTCTTTCTCTCTCTTTCTCGTCTCTAGCGTTTTGTGTACGAACCCCTTTCTTTGTCGAATAAATTTCAGCTGTGTTTCAGACCCTGTTTGTCCGCCCCTTCTCGTCACAGTCTCGGGGTCTTTAATCAAATGTTTAACCACCACCAGCTCGTTTGCGCCCTAAGCTTTTTGTTGACCTAAATATCAAGGTGTAATTTTTTTGTTTATTGTTTATCACGCATCTCAGTTCCGTGACTAGGATTCTCTCGGGCGTGGGGACACTGAGTTAATTAGCCAAGTTATTTAATACAAAATATATAGCGCGTACCGAATAGGGTGTGTTCAGATAAGAACGTCCATAGGGCTGTCATGCATTTTTTTTTCATATAAATTTTCATGTGAGGTAAAAAACACGTCCTTGCAAACAGAAAAGCCTTATTTCTACAAAAAACAACAAAAAACGTCCACTCTTTGTGAAAAAAGTTGCGCCTGGAAATACAATCTTTCCAATTACGCGCGGTCGCAAATTCAAGGGCAAAGGGAATAAAAAATAAAATTTTGTACAGCGTCAATATTCTTAATTGCAAAGCACGTTAACTGGTCTGCAGTTAGATGCAGTTTTTGTATGTTTATGTTTCAAGTAAAGTAAAATTACGAACTTGGCCTCTTGCTCAACTTTTTTATATTTATGCATTCTTAGGCGATTTTATAATACATCTTAGAATATAATTTCTAGGCTGTAACTCTTCGTACAAAGTATTTCATGTTTTATTCACTGTTACCGAAAAATTCGGAGTCTAAACTATTGTAAGTGATGTTTTTTCGGCGTTGTATTTGGAAGATTTTGAAATATCGAAAAAGCAAAAAAAAAGTGAAATCTTTATGCCGCTATTAAAAAAAACCTCGTATTTTTTAGGTTTTTCTCCATGAACCCTTGAAAAGGGATAATTTAAAATCTCCACATTTTTATATTTTTTATTAGTGATCTGGTTAAAATTGCCTAAGAAAACTGAAATGCGCTGCGCATTCGGTCCTTATAGTGTATTGTGCTTGCTTGGTTGAACTGCATTTCTTTACTGGTGTAGTATTTTAAAATGGGTAGCCTGTTGACAAAATGATTGGATTAATTTGACTCGACATCACTCCACTCCTTCCAATCACGATGAACTGCTCGGACGTTCCGACCTCTATCAGCCAATTTCGCTTGTCAAGTGACAACGCGCCACTGGGCCACTCTCGAAGGTCACGTGACGCTCACAGGGCATTGCATTGACTCGCATGACTCGTAGCGTCTTGTACTGTCAATCGTAACGTTAAGTGGAGCGTATGAACAGGAGAAGTTGGGAATCTTACGCCCCAGCCAATGGCGGGAGTAGCGAAAGCGAAACAATAGCCCGCGCGTTGCGTCTAAAACGAAAGCAAGAAGGGACGAAGCAGGTGAAAGATGGATAGTGTCATTGAACCAGCGTTGCGTCTTCGTCCATGTGATACCTGTGTTGTTCGCAACGCCCCTGTACACCGGGTGATGCTTGCACCAAGCAGCTGAATGCCGAAATCACCCAACGTCATGTTGGGGGATTTCAGATGAGATTGAACAGTGGGTAAATGGTCGACATTTTAAGATCACTTGATATTTCACGTGTGATCACCTAATTTATAGTATAAACCAAAAAAAAATAATTCCAAAAAAATATACACCAGAAGTCTTCGATCTTGAAGATCTAGATTGTTACTCCAATTTACGTGCACCGCCGGTATGCTCGTGTTAGACAAAATAACTGAAGTAGTAACATCAGGAAATTATAGAAGAGAGTAGCCAAAAGCTTTGCGTGAGCAAAATATAGGTTCGTCACCAGTGCGCGCATGCGGCAAGCTTAAACCTCGTTCTGGAGTGGCACGTGCTGACGATTTCTTCAACAACGTGGACAAATTTTGGTACGTTATTCTAAAACTTGCCATTAGAAGTTTCTTGAGATTGAGAAACGATGTCTGATTACATGTCAGATGTCTTAAATAATATTGTTCATTGCATTATACTTTTTGTTAATAAAAACTTTCATACATGGTACTTTGAACGGTTTTTTTGCGAACTTTTTAGCAATGCGCACGCAAGCGATCAGCAAAGCCGTATATACAGAGAGTTTGGCCAGTCGTTGGGAAGTATAGGAGACAAATGAGGAGGCGCCATTGGCCGAAAGCGGGCTGGCTGTGTTCCAGGGCGTCTTCAAAAATTCGAAGGTGACCAACCAGAAGCCGGAAATAATACCCTGGCGCTGGTCGCGAGAAACAAACCTGATCACTGCATCGGAGTAACTATCGGTGACTGAAAATATGGTACATGTGATGTTTCAATCACGCTCATCCAAAATGATGGTGGAAGAGTACGACTAGCGGAACGATCTACGTAATCCTTACGCCAAGCGCCGAGGGCCGGGAATCTGCCGTCCGAGCGGACACACTCTGTCCGAGCAAAACAGAGTTGAGCAGCGCATTCATTTCTTACATATTTCTGCATGATCATGATCAAAACAACACGTGAACCCCATTTTCATCCACGCAGAGTCACTACACTTCGCTCTTACGCGCTTATTAAAGCCATATACGAACATATACCTTTGATCAGAACTGTTTCTTGCTACCGCCGCTAGGGGATTCTTTTCGGCTTCTGGTTGGTCAAGAGAGCATTCCAAGCCCTCTTTCCGAGTCTGGCGCACGCCCTGGCTCTGCCCCCACCTCCCATTTACTAAACTCTCTCTATACACGGCTCTGGCGATCAATACCGAAAACACAAATTTTCAGACAATGAAAATCTTTTTTCTTTTTTTTTTAAGTTTCCGTCACCTTTTATGTTACTTTATAGGATGTTTTAAAGTCCTGCGGCATACATAATTGGGGAAGGAGGTACATATATTCCGTGGTGCTTCTTTTCTGAGCCTGCACAGAGCCTTCCGCTGCGTGGTGCAGACGTTAATCGATTATCAGTGGCGTTACATACACCAGTGACTTCACCAGCGCGACGGCGCAACGCTGGTTCAGTGACAATATCTAGCTGTCCCGTTCTTCGTCCCATTTTATTTTATTTTTTTAGACGTAATTAACCTGCTATTGTCCCGCCATCGCCGCACCCGCCATCAGTTTGGGCATGAGATTCAGTAACGGCTCACGTTCATATGCTAAGATTTACCTTGCGATGGACCACAGATGACGCTACGAGCCATACAAGTCAATCCAATTTCTTGCGAGTTTCACCTGACATTTGAGAAAGCGCAGTGTCGGTGTTGTCACTCGAGCGGACGCTGCAACCCATCGTGATGAGAAACGGTCCACAATGATGTCTAGTTCAAAGAATCGAATAAATTTGTCAACAGGCTGCCCATATTAAAATACTATCCAGAAAAAGTAGCGCAATGCTCCGCAATCAACCATGCACACCAACCTAAAGACCGAATGTTCCGCAAAGTTTAGTTTTCATACGAAATATCAGCCATATCACTAATAAAAAAATAATTTTGAAAAATTTTTTTTATTATGATTTTTTATGGTGTGTGAGACATAATGCGGCCAACAACGGCCATTGTGGAAGCGGTGCTCGAGAGCCACTATAGTTAAGACAGAAAGTCTCAATCGGTAATTGACTGCGGCATAGACCTTGCTAACGTTAATTTTTTTTTATTTAAAACAGTATAATGCAACATGTATTTGCGTATTCTGAATTACCCGTTTCCTACGGCTTACTAAGAAAATTGAAAAAAAAGATCGAGGATTAATATATTTTTTTTTAATTTCCGCACAGACATTTTGAATTTTGACTTTTTCGATATTTTGTAAATTTCTGGGCGCAATGCAAAAAAAATTATTTACAAATGTTGAGCGCTCTCTGTTTTGTTTGAAGGTGAAAAAAGCATAAAGTACACTGTACAAAACGTTTCAGCGTAAAACTTTTTATAAGAGGTGTTTAAATAAACCCAAACAAATGCCTAAATATGAAAGAGTTGCGCAAAAGGCCAAATTTGTCATTTTATTTTAATTTGAATAAGAACTTATTTTAATTTAAGCTAACTGTACTAATTTAAGCTAGACAACTAGTCGGCGTACTTTATAAACAAAAGTATTAATGTTGTGAAAAATATTGTTTTATTCCGTGCCCCTCGATGTTGCGTCTACGTGCGATTGGAAAGATTATAGTTCACCTCCTCTCAGACGCAGTTTTTTTTTTCAAGAAAACTAGGTACAAGTAAGCACCATTACTTTCTAAAGAGATAGTTTGCCACCTAATAAAAAAATATAATTGAAAACAAAAAACTATGCATGACACCCCTATGACTACGCTTATCTGGACAAACCCTGTAGATTACGTAAAAATATTCACTCGATTAATTATTTGGTTTAATATGGTGACTAAGAAAACGTTTAAGGTATTGTGCAATTATAAAGATCCAGTGTTGGAATTGACAACGTTATGGGTAATTTTTTTTTCTGGTAACGTGTAAGGGCACAGGCGAGCTGGAGAATATTAAGCAGCATAATAAATCCGAAGTCGCGGAAACACGAAGGGCACACACAACACCCCCTACACCACCGTGTACTACATATAGTCGTTGGAATCGTAAATTGTTATTGGGGAATGTATTCTTAATATATTAAATTATCGCCAATGAAATCACATTTCTGATTATTTCTTATTTTTATTAAAATTAATTATTTAGTGCAATTAATGCAAAGGTGCTGGCGAGCTGGACAGAATAAACGATAATCATCCCTGGAGATGGGGAACAAAAGGGACAAAAGAGAAAAACAAGTCTCCAAACACAGCCGTCAAAGTGCTGAAAATAAAAACAAAAAAACTTCAGAAACCCGCGTTATTTTGTACACGGCGTCATTTAAAAAATAGTGTCGCTTTCATCATGCAAGATCTCCCCCGCTGCTACAAATTACTCACCTTGATTGCTTGCTTTTGTTACATTTCCTGACAACCAAAACTTCCTCCGTATTTTTTTTTTAATTATTATTTCGGTATTTACACGTTTACGTAAAAGCGCTCTCAGCGTCCCGATGTATTATGTTTTGCGACAAGTTTGGTATTTAAAACAGAATTTTTTTTTTTTTTTTTTTTTTTTTTTTGTGACACGTTTGATTTTTTTAGTCGCTAGTTCAGCCTGTACTCACCGTGTCGTTCATGACTCGACAGCACGAGGGTGCCATAGTATTTCTGCCCCAATAGACTTCCCGTTGTATGTTCATAAATTATTTATTATTCCGCGACGCGCTGTGATCGGAAAAGAATGTGCCTTCGAGCATCATATAATTGTAGTACGCTCGGGCGCCCTTCGGTTAAGACGCCTAAAAACACTTTAAACAAAGCCAAAAAAAAAAATAGATAGAGAAGCACGCAGTGGTCTACCGATAGCGGGCGGTAGCGAGCTTGTTTACAAACACACGATAATGAATATTATAAAATCATAATTAACATATACGAGGCAGTCATAGTGAGGGATACTATCGAGCACCCGGACCTGGCCAACACGCTGCATAACGCAGCTCTTCGCCTTCCATTTAATTTGGTATTTTGTTTGTCAGTTGACCGAATTGGCGTTGTTCGTCCGACCTACGTTGCGGAAGCTTCGGACTCGGCGTCCTCCATGAAGGCCCGTTCACACACTTGCAAGCGAGTAGGGCAGGCTGACACGAGACCTGTTTTAAGTCACTTGCGACGGCTTAGGTCCTGCACCGCAGCGGCGCATCCGGTCATAAGCCGTCGCAAGAGGCTTAAAAGCCGCTCTTGTATTAACCTGTCCTTGTAGGTTGCGAGTGTGTGAACTGGCCTTACCTTTTCCATCGATTCCAGTCATCGGGCGGCACCTGGAGTTGGCGTTCAAAACGCCCAGGTGTTCGTTTCTGTTTAGACAGATTTGCTTCGGACAAGTTTTTTTCGGCGGTATGCGGTCTTGACGAACTTTTAAAGATTACTGTTTAGAGCGTTTTATGGATACCGGAGACAAAAACTACAAGAGCCTGACTGCTTGTGAAAAGGGGTTTGAGATTATATATTTTACCCTATACTATTGAGCACAATCAAAAGAAAAACATAAGAGAGCGACAATGTGTTACAAAAGAGTTTAAAACATGGGAACCACTTTTCGCGTCTTCTCTTCTGTTGCAGATGGTTACCTAGTCTGCCAAGCCCCGAGGATCTGGACACAAACATTCAACGGAAACCGAAACGTGCCTTGCTCTTCAAATCTTGGTATTTCACAGCCAAGCCTCATTTGAACTTAGCAACCATGTCTTCAACAACAGAGATCAACAACTCGACCGACGGCTACGTGGGGCATAGCCATCAGGACATCTCTTGGGATGATGCCACCTGGATTATGACCAGTTCCTTCATTATCTTCACCATGCAGTCCGGTGAGAATGGAAAACTTTATGTAAGCTGTCTGCTTGTAAGTAGATTAATTATGATATCGACGTCGTGAAATCCCATGAATATAACAAGTTTATCTTCCATGCGTTTTAAATATACAGGGTGTTTGTGTCTAATTTAAACAGAATATATATATATATATATATATTTTTTTTTTTTTTGTAAAAGGCTTTCAGTATATTTTTTGCGCTATGGTTTTTGTCGGTATTTCAATCCTTTCAGGACTTAAATTTTTCATAATCCAAAAGCCGTTCACCTTGTTGTTGTCATTCATTCTGATATCCAGCAACATCTCATCATTTACTCTATCAACGCCCCTGCTGCAAATAACTAAATCAAATTTTACATAGAATTCGGCACCCCGTGGAAGAATTTCCTGAAAAACAATGTCAGCGTGAAGCAATGTTTTAGAAAATTGCTAAAAGCATATATCATCAATAATCTAGGCTTGTGAGGTATAATAACCTAGCTAGTAATAGTGTGCACGTTAAACTTTTTTATCGCAGAGTTTAATCACTGTGCTGTGTCGGTCGAACCTTCTGGTCGTTCGCACTCGCCTGACATGCTTCCCGATTCGTAATATTCGTTATGAAACTTCCTTTGCCGGAAACACCAAAATTATCAACACCAAAAGTAAGAAAGACATCAGCCTGGAACAAACGTTTTCTCAATCGCCGGAAAATGAAATAATATATTGCACTAATTTTGTCATCTTTTGCGATGAGTGCTGGGCCCTTTGAATGTTGCAGAAGCGATCAACAGCGCAAGACCCATGTGCTTTCCCGGTCACTCTCCACAAACAATAAAACCCCCTCTATAATTATTGCAAAAAAAAATGTAGTGCCAGAAAGATACCAGTTGCTGACATGTACTGCAAAAAAAAAAAAAGCTTCCGTCACGGTTTTTCTCACACCAAAATGATGATGATGGTGTGCCCAGCCAAGCACAAATTTGAACTTGTTTTCTAGGCATCGGCTGGTACCAAATGAGCTTTCAATGGTTTCCGAGTTTATTTTGTTTAGTTTGCCAATCGTTTCCTTTTTTTCCCCCTTTTTTTTTCTTGACCTATCGAGCTTCATTTCGCCAAATTAAAAATAATGTCGAGGGAGTCCGCGTTTTATATATCGTTTTAATTTATCTTCCAAAAGAAAAGAGCGCGCAATAATTGAAAGCAGAGCCTATCCAGGCATGCGCTAGCACCACGTAGCTGATATTTAAACTTCTTTTTTTTTTTTTAACAAAGATAAAAAGGTGGAAGGGTCTTTTACTCTATCGGATGCCAGCATAGCCGCTACTTTCGTTTCATTTGCTTTCAATAGAGAACAGTATTTCGAGCTCTAACAGGCAATAACGACCAAATTTACTTTCCAAACGACTTCAAATAACACCTGCTGGTGGAATGCATATATTTCTATGTTATTATTTTGAGTTATTTCAAAGTTTTCATTGATTAACAGTGCTTGGGATTGGAGTGGTCGGCTTATCACTGCTGGTTCAACAGCGCTTTTAAGAATTACCAGTCAATACACTGAGATGGGAACGACAAAGCGACACACAGAAATAAGCGCAAGCTAACAAGTATTTACTTTTCCTTACATGCTAAAGCGAAGAAAAAAAAAGATAAAATAGGAAGCAGGGGCACAGAAGGGAAAAAACACACACAAAAAAAAATGAACTTTTTTTATCTTCGCCGTCAAAAACGTCTAAACTTGTAGGGAAGGTTATGCGGCTGGTTTACCAAAACGGTGGTCTTTAGTTCATTGTAAAGCTCAGACAGTTAATTTTCGACCACAAATGTAACGAGATACTTAAATCTGTCAGAGTTTTGCGTTACAATCGATACATTGTAAATGTAGTGCAATACTGAGGTACTTATATATATATATATATATATATTTTTTTTTTTGCAAATGTATGTTGAAACGGTGATAGACATGCTCAAAATTATATCTAAGATACTATCGCCATACTGCCCAGTCCTGGGCCAAACAAAGAGATGATTGTTTATTGTATTCCTGGTTTAAGCAGAGACCCCAAATTTCAATAGATGATACAGTGATTGGGTCCCGTAGTTCGAATAAGAAGACCGGAGAAAACACGTCTAGCCATCCGCTGATTACATACTTCTGCCTTCGTGGTTAGATTGATTAGTAATGTGACCAAGTACAAAAAACGCAGTAACATGATATAAAACGACATTATTCGTTATAAGGTTTTTGGTAAGTATAACTATTAGAATAAGCCGTATCGCACTACCGAGTTGGAAAGTGTAAAATTCCATTTCATGACAATTTGCGTTATCCACACTGAAGCATGAAAAAAAATAAAAGAATGCACACCCTTACAAAAGAATTATATCTGGCCAGATCTGAAAATTTCAGATATCGCCACATCAAAAATGGGCCACATATAACCTGATATGGTATATCTGGCAGATATAGCCTCATAATGACAGATATAGCCTGATACCCCTGGCCAAGTATCGAAATCCCAGATCTGGCTAAGTTAGGAAACTCCAGATCCGGCCAGGCATTTCAAAGGGACACAAGCCTGAGATCAGCAATTTATATCTTTTTATTACCTACAATTCTCCCAAGTGCGCCGGCCCGCACTTGAGGAGTTATGGAAACGGTGATCCTTGAGCTTCCTAATAATGGCTAGTTTTGACCAATTCCATAGTTACACAGTTTCGAGTGTAATTCGTAGTCACCCTGAACAAGCCTCCCATACGGCTCAAGTACCTGTAATATCACTTTTAAATTTTCTCGTCAATGGCAGCGTCTATGATACTGCGCATTCTGTCCAAACTTCAAACAGGCTGAGCCGCCGAAATCTTTACCGTATTATCATTCTCGCGATGGTTGTTTTAGCAGGAATTACTTAAAAGCCGAGAAATCCCAACAACCAAAACCGGCATTTAGCTCGGATTCAAGTGAGCTGTTTATGACATTTTTAGCGTTTCTAACTTAATATCAGCGTCTTTGAAGCTGTACGAGAATGATAATAATGTAAGAGATATGTCTGCAGCTCATCCAGGTTGAAGGTTGGACGGAATGCACAGTACTGACATTGGCGGGACATTTTAAAAGTGGTATGGCAGGTATTTGGGTTCTGTATGGCACGTGTTCAGGGTGATTCCGAATTGCACTCAAATCTATGTAACCATAGAATTGCTCGAAAATTTCGATCACTAGGCAGCTGAAGAAACACCGTCCCCGTGATTCCTCGAGTACGGGCCGAGGCGCTTGGGGGATTTAGCAAATTGTCTATTCGGGCGTAATGTTAACACTTTGAAAAAATTAAGTTACATTGAAATCCTCGTGAAAACTAGCACAAATAATCTCAAACTTAAGCTTGTCAAAGCTGAAGTTTGGGATTATTTGTGCTAATATTTAGCTCGCAAACAATGAGTCGTTCAGAGTTTGCTAACAAAGTTTTTTTTTACATTTTTTTACTTTTTAATATATTGAAAACCGGCCGTCAGATAAGTCTGTATATACGCCAGATAAGTCTGTATGTACGCTATATCAGGCTATATATGTGCCAGATAAGTCTGTATATACGCCAGATAAGTCTGTATATACGCCATATCAGGCTGTCTTTACGCCAGATAAGTCTGTATATAGGTCGTATATAATCATATAATGTTTGATATGGCCAGATATGGCACAGATATCAGATTTCCATACGGGCATGATAGCTTGATATGTAAGTATTACTGAATGGATAAACAGAGCAATCAACAGGACGACAGAAATATGTCCGTCGTGTCAGTAACCGCATTTATTTCTAGTAACATATAATTCCATCAACGCGCTCAGCTTCTAAACGTGTTATGCATGATCTCCGAGTGTGTCGAAATCGCAACAAAAGGGGATGGCGTTCACGTCTTGTTATTGAGAAGTGTAAAGGCTGCACTAATTGATTCTTGTAATTAAATAAACTGAAATAAATATATATCTTCTTAAGAAATGCACCGTACAGGCAGTATATGAAGAAAAAAAAACATTGTAGCACAAAAGTCTAGGCTGGAATTTTATTGCCTTCAGTAACCCCAGATGACTTCTACAATAGTAAATGTTGCAGAAAGAACATAAAAATATAAATGTTTGCACTTTGTACACAGTTCTGTAATACGAGTTATTAAATAAATTGCCAGCATTTCATTTCCAGACAATATGTTTGCCTTTCCTTAACTTCGCAACAGGTCAGTTTAAGTCGTGTCCCATATATGAGTTTTGTAATAGGGAGGGATGACCTACACGCTAAAAGATGCATTCGCCTGCAGTACTTCAATCGCCCAAGGAGGGCTAATCACTGCAATCAATGGAGGTAGTTCGGCGACCGGTGAGGCCGGAAAAACGTTTTTACCGAAATGTCGAGGCCTACTGTGGGACACTGAGCACGATGTTTTGCATTATCATGTCATTCTTAGTGTCCTATCGCAAACTTCAATTTTAAGTGGCAAATAGTTTTGTTAGTGCTTATTCTTTATTAACCGAGCTCCGAGCTGCGTAGAATGCAGCTGAGTGGTGCTGCAGTGCTCTACCAAAAAATACAAAGACGTGCGTCTAACTGTGAACAATTTTCTTATTATTTATTGACAACGAAGGCTACATCGCCGGTAGCAATATTGCGTGAAGTGGGATTTAAAAACAGTTAGACGACATAATTGAATATTTACAAAAAATATTATCTCTGAACACTGGTAATATAAGAGAAGCGTTGCCTATAGAAACTGCTGTACAAAAGACGTACAAAAAACATTTTCCATTCAACTTGACTGGAAGACTAAGAAGACCTATTCCTCAAACACACGTCGAACTATATCAAGCAAACTTTTGAAAATGAGTCGAGGGCACATCCTTTGGCAACCTATTTAATACATTAATAGTTCTCTCTCAGAAAAAAAAAACGAAAAAGGGAACACATTAGTGTGAAATGAGTAGGTAGTATTTTGTGTGGGTGGTCCGCCCTTCCTGAGATATGTTGACAGCAATTACTGACAAAGCGTATGGAAATTAAAGGAAGTAGGTAAAGGCTTATTACTACATTTATAAATATATGGTGTTGATTTCTGAGTTGAGATATGTTACAAACCAAGCACTTCTGCAATCCGATGTCCAGTAGCACATAGTGCCGTTCATGCAACGCTTTTCCAAGGAAACCAGATACATCACAACGCTACTAATACGGCAAAGACAGCCCATAGGAACTAGCAGAAAGAAAAGAACATCAATTCTATACTTCCATATTCTCTTGTATCAAAAGACGGCATCTTTCGTCTCGCAAAGTTGTAGATCGGTCCAAATGGCAGACCGCTTTATCGCACTAGTGCAAAGTGTGTATATGGAACTCGAACGTCGGAAACAACGTCCGCAGGAAATCTGCAGAAGCATGTCGCGATAAAAGGCATCAAACGTTTATTCCCAATCATTGCTGAAGAAGAGCACTCAATATTCAACGAAGATGGCGTCGATGTTTTCATTATGTATACGCTCTGTAAACATCGCAATCAATGTCAAACACAAAACAAATTAATATTTGCTTCATCTTCCTAACTGTACATTATGCCATTCCATAGTATATCAACTAATTAAATAAGTCACAGTTTACGCATCACCGTAAGTAGTACCAATTGTGGCTCTGAGGAATTTCGAATTAAATTTTGCATCCAAAGTTACCAGTAAACGCAGCTCGCTTTCTGCAATTCTTAAAAAGTGCTTTAGCCTCTGATACCGAACAAACCCTCAAAGCTAAATTGTGGCATGATCAACACATCCAGTAATTTAAAACTATTTACCTTTTTTAGATTAATCGGTTATTTGATTGAGAGGGATATCCTACCATCGAAAGTTTGTCGAGCTCAATAAGTTCCCAAGTGCGGAAGTATCCGCGTACATTCACCTCATTTTTTTTTTTTTCATATGCATAGCGCATTCAAGCGAGTATTGGCAAGCTCCAAGGAACTACAGATGTCGGGGCGGTCGTACCCAGACGGCGGACGAGTCGGGAATAGATCCTCCAAGATTTCACGTGCGGCTGCTCGCTGACGCTGGTCGATGCGTAAATATAATTTATGCGACTACAAATATGAAGAGGTCAGAGCAGAAGCATAGCACACGTGAAAGAGGTGTTGACGTGAGTTTAAAAAAGTAGCCTGTTGATGGGGGGTTTCAACTTCCGAAGCGGAACACAATTGCAATCTTAACGCAATCGTTTTTTTCTTTGTCTTTTTTTTTTGCTTTTTTTTTTATAAATTTTATGATATGCGAGCATGCCAACCAGAACCATGCGATAACAGTAACTCCAAGGCGGATATAAGCATTCATAAGAAACAATACATAAAAGATCCAACTTATGTGTCGCCCCCGTACCGATCATCATCTAAAAAGTTCGAGAACTGTAAACGAATGGAATAGCTCACACTCCTCGCCAGTTTTGTCTTTTTTTTCTGTTCTGCAGAGGTTCTTGTATGGCTACGCGTCAAAAAAAAAAAAAAAAGCAAATTTGGTGGTTTTATGTGCCAAACCAACGACGGGCTTCTGGCACGCCCCAGCGGAGGACTGAGGTTTAATTAGGACCACCTGGGGATCTTTTGGCGTGCAACCGAAAGCTCGGTTAAACGGCGCCTCCTCCGCAATTAGCCTCCGTCAGAATCCGGGCACCTGGGCGGGGTTCGAACCCACCACATGAGGATCCGTAGGCCAGCGCTCTCGCCTCGGAGTCACCGAGGCTGCTTTTTTTTTTTTTTTATCTTTATTCCGGAGCCAACGAGGCGGCTTATGGCTAAGCGTCAATTTTTTAATTAGGTTGTTAATGCGTTTGCCAATTTGTTGTTTTTATTTTGTTGCAAATTTACTTTTAAGTCATTATTTTCATTTTCGATGTCATTGGAACATTTTCCGAATCGCAGACATATTTCCGATGCATAACTTTATATTTTTTATAGGTTTTTTTATTGTATTCCCCCTACAATGATGCCCTGGTAAGGGCGATGTAGGTATCGGAATAAATAAGGAAATTGCCTTACACTTCGTGTAACTACGGCTGCAGACAGTTTTAAAGCACGGCGTGTCTATAGATGGCCCTTCGCCGTAGAGTTTTCGAATAGTTTTAAAATGCCACCTCTAGACGGCGCTTCGAACGACGGGTGGCGGGCACGAGAGGGAGAGGGGAGTTTCACAAGTGAGTTGATCTAATGCGTGTAGAAACCGAGGGAGTTCAGGAGATGAGAACGCGTGTGGACGCCTGGGCGCCGAGCTCTGGTTGGAATGATAGGAGGATGGACGCAATGCCACCTAGGGGACTCTGTTTCTACTCGCTGTTCAAACGCGTTCGAGCAGTGAGTAGAAAAAGAGGCAGCTAGATTTGCGTCTACCCACTCATCATTCCAACGAGAGCTTGGCGCTTTGGCGTCTCTGTCTCCTCTCTCCCTCATTCTCTTCCCATTATCATTTTATGAATTTATAATGATAATGTTATCTCTTTCTCTATTGTCTAAAAGGAGGAGTGTTCGTGACTTAATTTTTCTGCACAAGGTTGCGAATGGTGCTGCTGATTCGGCTCAACTCCTTGCAAAAGTGAGCTTTCATATTCCATTCCGAGTAACTAGACACTTTGTTTCTTTTGATGTTCGCTCGCTGTGTAACACCTCACCTCTCTCACGGATTCAGTTATTATATAATACCTTCGCTCCACCCCACCTTGATATATCTGCATCAATTTCTATGTACCGTCGCGATTTAAATGATATTATTCTAGCCCCTTAGCATTATGTTTGTCTTGGACGTTTTATTTTTTTAGTAAATGTTTAGAGCCTATCTACTTGCTTGCTCATTTTGCTTGTGTTGGTGCACCAATAAGAAGACCAATGTGGTTGTTTTGGGCACCCCAAAATAAAGATTATTAAAGATTATAACGTTGACGGAAAGTCACGTAACGTCCCGGTGTCACGTGATTTTATGACGTCACTTCACGTCAAAGACCAGTCATTTAAATTATTATGACGTCACGTGATGCCCCAGAATCAGGTCACCCCATGAGGCGATGTGACTTTACAGTCATGTGACATCACAGAGTCCCATAACCGCATGACGTCACGAGGCGTCACGCACACAGCGTGTGCCCGGCTCATTCCAAACACATTTTGTGTTGCGAATAAACAAAAAACATGTTGTTTATACTGCGGGGATTTACTCGAGGAGATAAGCGACTTACGAGATCACACATGTTAAAATGTTAAGTTCCGTTACTACAAGAAGAAGGCAACCTAATACTGCGCAAATAAGATGAAAAAGAATTGAATGTTGCACAACGAAAAGATAAGGCCCCTCGTTCCAAAGTTGACCCTTCGGAATTTTCAACAAGTACGTTTATATTCATCGAAATTTACGTGGTAGGCATGGCTTGAAATAAAATATTCAAATGAAGTACAAGCGTCAAACCCTGATGATCTCTCTTGAGTGCCAGAAATAGCTTCTTTCGACGCACTGTTCGAAGTACGTCCCTACTTTCGTCGACTGGAATTGTTCCCATGTCCAAATCGATTTCCGCCAAGCAAAATGCTTAGGATAGAATAGCTTGGAATTAGGTTCGCTGTTATTAATATAACGAATAATATTAAGTAACAAAATTGTGTACAGTCAGGCCGTGCCTTTATTTCATAAACATAAATTCAACAAAATGGTGTTGAAATGTGCACCAAATTTAACTACTTCTGAAGAGCAAAGTCTGCTAAAAAGCCTAACTTCTATAGGGAGTATTCACTGGACGCCATATTTGTGGGTGCTGTTTAGAGCGCATGCTCAGAACGAGCTCACAGCAATAGGCTGCTAAGACCGGCACTCTTGATGGTGCGGAATGCACGTTGCAAAAGAACTGTGGAAGCTCGCCGTCAGCACGCGCTCAGCATTTGCGCACACAGATATGGACGCCAGTGAATACTCCCTCTACATACGGTGGTCGAATAAGCATCTCTCTGAGCTATGTGTTGTACTTTATTGCGAAGGAAACTTTGGGGCTCCACACGTATATAATCTGTTCCATTCTAACACCCTGTTGGGCCAAAGTAAACAACATTGACAAGTGTTTACTGCTGCTATTAGCCAAGACGCTCGTGTGTACAGGGTGTCACAAAAGAAAATTTACACGGTCTTTTTTGCCCCATAAATAAACTAGGCATCGCCGAACGCTCATTCTCCGCCCAAAGGTAGCGCTGGAGGTCACAGCCAGATGCCAAAGTTTCAGCACGATCCGATAACTTAACCAAAAGTTATAACTGATTTTCTGAAAATTTCGATGGGAAAATGGCGGCCGACGGAGTTTTCGAACACATGGAGCTCTATGGCACCAGAAACCGAAAACAGGCAAAAGTGGGCTCCATTTTCTCATTGAAATTTTCAGAAAATAACTTATAGCTTTTAATTAAGTTATTGGATCGGGCTGAAACTTTGGCATCTGGTTTTGACCTCTAGCTCTACCTTTGTGCGGAGAATGAGCGTTCGGCGATGCCTATCTTATTTTTGCGGTAAAAAAGACCGTGTAAATTTTTTTTTGTGACACCCTTTATATCTGTTTTATTGAACTGACCAGCTCCTGTGCGTCCGATTTGTTTAAATTATATTCTATCTTCGATAATCCTTCTTACTTCTCGCAATAAACCATGGAAGCCCAGCTTTCCCTGGCAAGTAAGCTCCGCTTCACGGTGGTGCAGCGGATTTTTAAACCGACAGGGCTTTTCATTCTTTTTTTGTATCGGTTTTGAAATGCGCAGAAAAGCTCACCGCACAACCATCAGATGTGGAAAAAGGCTGACCAGTTTTTTTAAAAGACTCGGAGAAAAGTTCATCTTGAATAAAACTGTTATGCACGGCGGTGGTCGTGATTTTCGAGCAGTAAGGCAACCAATGCAACGGTTGATTCCCATGCATGCTGCACACATATGAAAACAGGGCGCTTTGGGACAGCCTTCTTTCCCGTTTTATGACGACGATTTTCGCGTGTCAGTAGCTATTTTAAATCCTGACATTGCCGGGATGAAAAAAAAATATCAACTTTCGTTATTTGTCGATTTGGAGAACTTAAAAGTGGAAACGTACCTTATGAAATAAATGTCGAAATAGGAATATTCGGCACAGCCTACGCAGTGACATGAAAGTTAATTCATTATACAGTGTAGTCGAACGAAAAGAAAAATACTCTTTTTTTCCACCATTAAAGTAAACAACGCGTTAAAGAAAGCTCTTCCACCTAAATATAGCGCTAGAGGGAGGAATTAGATGCCAGAGATTTAGAACATAAATCTTTCTCTGATTAAAAAAAAAAGGTATAACTGATTTTAAAATATTTCTTAAAGGAGAAATGGGACCCCTTTTCTGGCAGCTGACGCCATAACTGTCGACGCATTCGCAGGCTCCGCTGGTCGCCATTCACTCATTGAAACTTTTCGAAAATTTGGCCGGAAACTGGGCTTTCCGTGATACATTCTTTACTTTTGCGGTGACAAAAGCACGATTTCCTTTTATCCTCAGACATCTGGTTATCAAATACCTCAACGTCCACCTAACAGCAAACTTATCATGGAACCTTTATATTAAACATGAACCCGCAAAGCATCCAGACCACTTGGTTTTCCTAAACGCTCTTTATTTCACGCTAACAAAGAAACTAAACTCCTCGCCTATACTACCATCGTCAGGACGCAGTTGGAATACGCATACATCATATGGCACCCTCATCAGCTCTACTGAACCAACCATATTGAGGCACTTCAAGATAAAGGAAGCCGCAAGATTTATAACCAACGACTTCTCCCGTACTTCCAGTGTGTCTAACGTAAAACGTAGCCTCAACCTAACCCAACTGCACTGCAGAAGATGTACAGCTCGCATGTCATGTTTCCACAAGCTCCATCATGAATCATCTCCCTTTAGGACATCATTCATTCAGACTGCTCATCGTATTTTGTCTCGCGTAGCTCATCACTTTAAAGTATCGCCCATCTTTGCCCGCGCTAACTTGTTGAAGAATTCCCCTCTGGTACTTGACATCTCCGAATGAAACAGCCTGCCCAGAGAAATCGCGTTAATCACTTCACCTGATATCTTCATTAGTTCTTCAAGTAATTTATATCAACTGATATAGTGCTGCTTGTGTTATGTTTTCATCCAGTGTTCCTGTTATTTTGTTTATTGCTTGTTTAACATTGTTTATGCCAACTATAAAGTTTTTTTTTTTCACTTAACTTAATTGTATCAAACTTTGTATCATCGCTCCCCCCCCCCTCCCCCCTCCCCCCCCCCCCCCCCATGTAATGCCCGTCAAGGCCCTTTAGGGTAAATAAATAAATAAATAGCGATTCGCCACGTATGCTCCAGTCTATTACACTGTTTTTTTTATGCTATATTTTAATACAACTCATATTATCTGCGAAATATCCCTAAACATTATCTGCCATTGAAGTGCAGAATAATTGTATGCATAGACTCAAGTGTCCAGTGACTTTAGCATACACTGCATCCAGACGTACAGTAGATGCAGTATAAACGGAAAGGTGAGTATGTTGAGTTAATTTATTTTAGTTGAGGTAACGACCGCTTTACACATTTTTAGGTGATATTTTTTTTTTTTAATTGGTTAAAAGGTTGTTGAGCTTTTCTCCCCTTCCGTCACTACCACGGTGAGGTTTCCTCCAGTGAGCTCTCCACTGGTGAGCTGTTCTTCGCCGGCCGGTAGTTTTCATTAAAATTTCCCCCAAACCCTCCTCCCCCCCCCCCTCCCCCTTCACTTTCGCCCAAAAACAACTTCAAAGCGACTTTTATCTTCAATGTCGTATTTATCCATTTCGCGGCTAACTATAGCTTGAAAATTGACCATGTGACGGCGTCACGCCAAATGGACTCAGTAAATACCGCGGGGAAAGTGAACTCACGTGACCTGGCGTCATGTGATAAAGTAGTCGTGTCAGGTACTACCAAACATCACGTGATGTCATCTCAGGCGAAGTCATCCTATCCGCCACATTTGTCGCAAAAATTTTGCATGACGTCGGTCACGTCACGGGATGTCAAATTCCAATTTTGATTAATTACCCGAGACTGGGGCGAGAAACCTGTAAACATCAACCTTGGAAAAGCAAGAAAAATTGACAGAAAAAAAGCAGTCAAACTCAGCTAAAGATGTATTCAGTAAACCTCTCCTATATACATCCTACGCCCAAGATCGCTACCCTTTGCACACAACAGGTCGATCCACCCTTTGCACCCTTTGTACCCTTTTCACTCGTCCCCTTGCACACAAAAGGTGAATCCATTCACTGAGTTAAAACTCGAACCTTGCAAGGAACCCAGAACACTTCGTTCCTGACGCCTATCCCTCCTTTTCAGAACAAAGGCAGTTTTCACAGGTCTAACTTGCATTCCCTATACACCAACTCAACTCTGTTACGTCAAACCTCGGTGGTGGTGCTTCCGGCGCACTTCCGTTAGGGGTGTGTGGGCGGAAGTCGCCATGCGGGACTAGCGTTCTTGTGTCGTTTTGCAGGAACCTGTCTTCTCGTCAAAACGCCGCCGCTGGAGCCGTAACAATGGAGACAGGAAAGGTGTGAACATCAGTTGTCATGTGTTTCCTGCCTTCCCGGTTCGACCGAGTACGTGGATAGGTGCTCTGAAAAGGAAAAATCAGACACCGTCGGATTACAACTGCATGTGCTGGAAGCACTTTGGATTGAATTCACGATACTTGTGGTCGATCGTCAGATTTATTTGTTTTGTTCCAACACGAACACGGGAAAACCGTCAAATTGTATGGACCATCCGGACAACTTGAACGTGAAGTGGTCCAGTTCACGTTCCAACGGCCGTCTTATCATTCAAACTGTCGTCTGCCCTTTCAAGTTAGTTCAAGCTGTCGTCGCTTTCTTCATACTCGTTCAAACGACAATGGACAGCAGACCAAACTTTGCGTAAAAAGTGAAGAGCTCAAAATACTTTCATGTTTGAAGGTTAGTTGGGGTAAGTAGGCTCGGTGTAAACAGTAGATGCAAGGATATGTTGATCAATGTTACCAGTGGCCATCACCGACTTTTTAAGCCTGATTCACCTGGTGTGATTCTACTTGCGATTTTTAGTATCGATATCGAGCACCGCAGCCACCGTTCACGCTTTGGCAACCCGAGCGACGTCGCGACTGAAAAGAGCGAATGGGGTCTCATTTTGTCAAAAAAGCTTTGGCGTGCATTCTGCGTCGTTCACGTGGAATGGATCGCTGCACGTCGCATTATCTAAGCGAAGTTTTGCGATGTAACGAGCCTCGTTAATTTTTCTCAGACCAGTAAAGTAGCAAGACATTGCTAGGAAGACATGCAATCAATAATTCTAACGCAATAAAGAGTACGGGATTCGCACTGACGCCGACAACATGTTATTTCAGTGGTTAGATCATGCGGAACGCGGCGCTCCTTACCATCACGCATGCACGACGCCGGTGGCGTGCAGCTAAGAGCGCTCCGGTTTCTTTGTCAAGGCTGTATAAACATAGAGAGCAAACCAATTTTTGTAAGCATGAGTTGGTGAATAGATGCAAACGAAGACAACCGGGACGCCATCCGCGAAACAGATGCATCATTGGCCTTCGCTTCAACTCTTCCCCAGAGAAAAAAAAAAACAATTGTAGGAAGGGTTTAGAAGTATTACTGAGCTGCAAAAACGCTTGCCTTATACTATTGCCTATTGTTTCTATTCTAAATGTTTCTCGTACCACTCTTTTCATGTCATGGCGTTTTTCGTACACGGCTTCAGTTCCTGCCCACTATATTGTACAAATAGAACATTTCTGGGCATGCTTCGCCATTTCAGAGTTGGGAGCTTTGCTTTTGACGTTTCGCCTATGCCCGGTTAATGTGTCATTTAGACATCTGGAAGTTTGGCCCGCGTATTTGAACTTGCAGGCCAAAGGGATCTCATACACTACCCCAATTTCAGAAGAAAATTACTTCTCTTTGTGCGCATTTAGGCACCGTTTCCTCTCCTCAAGTAATGGGGTGAGGTTCCCCAAAATGAAGTCAGTGCTCAACACAACGTCCACGGTTGATGTTTGCAGGTTTCTCGCCCCAGTCTCAGGTAATTCATTAGAACGTTTAATAATCACCAGCTCGCCTATACCCTCACTGTAATTCTATAATGTCAGCTTCTCTAATAAATTTAGCGGGAAAATTGACGTCATTGACCTCCTTTAAAATAGATAAGTGTCTGCGGCACTTCGATTACGCTTTAACAGCGTGTGGAGACCTGAGCACAACCACGCCTTCTGCGCCACCCCTTTCCCTTGACTCAAAATGTAGCATGGGAGGTTATCTGACTGGTCATGGGCTTGATGTGGCGCGCCTGGTAATGGTAACTTATCCAATGTCTAAAAAAAAATAAAGGAATGATAATATAATCTTTATTTTTGAGGAATTTCATGGTTACTCAACAAAAACAAACCTTAAAAACATACTATTACTACAAAAGAAAATAATACGATATATTGCTGACGTTTTCTACACCAGACCACACAGAACCTTCATTTTTTTAAGATATCAAATAACTACGGTTGAACGCATGTATGAACATCGTTTACTTTCTTCCATTCGTTTCTCATCCGCATACACATTGATTTGTTATTCACTATTTCTGAGCTTGCAATGTATAGCAGTGGTGTCAACATACGCGCCAGAGAAGCACGGGTCATCCCTTGTTCCCGCACGAACTACAATTTACAAACTTTACATTTTAATGTATTACTCATTTTAAATAAATGCCTCAGAAACAACATACACATATATGCGATTAGCAAACGAGACTTCTGCTCCTATATCGTCGTTGTTTCCTAACTTAGTAATAACATTTTAACAAAGTTTTCTTTTTATCTACATTTTTGTTTTATTAAATGTTAAGCTAGTAGAGTGTTACACCACCAAGCTGCTGCCAAGGTAATAAGGGTCCCAGACCCAGTCAAGCTGTCCTAACAGCTTTTCGACTGGGACTCCTACCAGTGCTTCTTGAAAATAAAGCTTTGATTTAATTTGATACCAAGTTCAAGCTGAATGCTTAAATTGCCGATGCACAGGAAAGCTAGTGAAGGATTTGGGGTAGCAGCTTTTAGCGTAACACCGATGGATTGGTGTCTTGTTTGGTTCACGTGTTAGACCCATATGTTTCCTGCCAGAGTTTACGTATACCCTTCAAGAGTGCACTTACCCCCCCCCCCCCCCCCCCCCTGCCGTGTTATTCGCTCTCTTTACCGTACCCCAGGCAGCGAGTACGGGGGCCGCGTATACTCCGTCGATTGGCACAGCCTCGTACACGCGACACTCAGGCTGTTAACGACTGGCCGCAAAACAAACTCCTACGGGAGTATTTGCGTGCCGCGATTCGATGTATAGGCATCGGTTTCTTCGAATAGCGACGAGGGCGTGATAATGGCGGCGTGCTCCGAGAAACTCTCATTTCCGGATGCTCTGACTGAAATTTGACGCAATGAAGTAATGTCCCGGATGTGACTTGAGAGCTGATGTTTTATTTTTAGGGAGCCATTAAACGATTTTCTGACTTTTTCCTGTTTAGCTTTCCTCCTCAACTCATAAATCGCGCATTGTACCAAACAGTTCAAGAAGACGGAAAGGAGGGGCTCCCCACTTGCTTGGACCCTCGTTTCTGTACCCGGAGACGGCCATTTACATCTTGGAAGGCTAGCCCGTCACTCAATATTCGGACAAAAGTTGCTTTCCCCCCCCCCCCCCCCCCCCCCCCCCCCGCGCACCCCGAGGCTGATAGTGCTGTGGACGCTACGTACTCGTTGGGCGACCTACACTTTTACCACATGATCACGCTCTCTCGCGCATACCCACGCGCAGAGAACTAGGTCAGGTGATGAAAGGGAGGCGGCTGATTGGTGCGGCAAGCTTGTAGCTTTCCCCGCAATGTCAGCTTAGGAGTGAGGGGAATAAGTGAGGTCCTGTGTCGGTGTGACGTCCTTTTGGACCCGGTGAACCGCTTTGGGGACCGCGGATGTATCACAGTGAAAAGGCAGAGAGCTTACGAAGGGACGGAGATACGAAATAGTCAATTATTTTCAAATTTTCGTACCGAAAGTCAGGCTTTTTACTTTCTTCCTTTCTTCTTTTGCCCCATTGAACGATGTGCTATTAGTAAAATCCCTAATGGAAATTTATTAACCCCAGCCCAACATTCGTTTAATAAAATCTGAATTCCACAAAACACGCGAAATAGCATGCAACGGGATACTACAAACACCAAAACGTCACTCATGCAGCAATATCTCGAACGGATGTCCGTATTTTTCAAAAAAAGGAGGCGCATTTGACAGAAATGTTTACATCATGTTTCTCCGAGAAAGAGAGGGAACGGTCTCGCGTCTTGTCCTCCTCGCCGCCTTGAGGGAGCGAGGCAAAGATAGGAGGAAACGAGATATCTCAACGGTCGCGCGCCTCGACGGCCTGGTTCTATCTCAACCTCTTTTTCCAAAAAACACGGCCGTCCATTCGAGGTAACAAATTACGAGTAGCGACATCTCTCGCATTTTTTAATTAAAACTTTAATTCACCATTCTTTAAGTACCAAACAAACGAAGGGCACCTGGCACGCCCCAGCGAAGGACTGAGGATTAACTTGGATCACCTGGGGATTTTGTAACGTGCTACCGAAAGTTCGGTTACATGGCGCCTTCTCCGCATTAAGACTCCGTCCAATTGCGGGCACCACGGCCAGGATTCGAACCCGCCACATGAGGATCGGTAGGCCGGCACTCTCGCCTCAGAGCCACCGAGGCGGCTATTTACCATCCCTTTAAAGCATCCCCTTGTCGGACGTTTGAGCGGCGAAGTTGTTTCTCGAAATTTCGCAGTCCGGTCGACGCATGGACAATGTTACGAATTCATGAATCCAATGTACAAAATAGTAGATTGTGACTCAAAACCAGAGCATGTTGTTCCATAAAATTCTTCAAGCCACACGTGCGAGCGGAAAACTGTCCAAATTTTTTTTTTTAAATACTACTGCTAATTTTTCTTTTTTTTGTTTTGTGCAACGACCGTGGGTTTTTGTAACATTGCGTACAACAGCCGTGCACAGATATATTTCCAGTAGCTGTTTTTGGTGTGGTGAACGTGCACCTTCAAAACGTAGGCGGCCATTCAAGGCTGAAATTTTTTCAGGGAAGAATTAGTAAAGGGGGAGCCGAATGCTCTTCACCTGTTCAGTCAGACGTGTCCACTATTTAGCCCCGTATTCACCGCCAACTTCTCCGCACATTAGATTGTGACCTCGTGGCGGTAACCCTCGTGCGCCTCGTGAGGGTACTCCTCATGACCCTCATGAGAGTAACTCACGTAACCCTCGTGAGGATAACCTTCTTAACCCTCACGAGGGTAACCCTCGTGACGTCACACGTTACGTCACGTGTTACCTCATTATGGAAAACGTCCCATAATGCGTCGCGCAATTACGCCGACGGTGGTGCCGATGCCGATGGCGTCGCCGCTCAAGCCGGAAACGGGTGCCTAAGAGCTGCGCTCTAAAATAGGAGCGGCTTGAACTTTCAACAACACGAAAAACAATATGCTACAATTTAATAAAGATTGATTGCAAACTGTACTGGTTTCTTTTTACAGCGCAGCTCTTATACCCTTTTTACACGGGCACACTAAACTGCAGCTACGCTAAGCCACAGTTGGCGCACAATACTGGCGGACAACATTCTGCGGCTATGCAGTCAAAGCTATGGGCGAACGTGCACTTGAGCATCTGGAGCACCCATCGAAGCAGTGCACGCGCGCTCTTCACTTCTTCTGAAATAGCTGTCCGAGAGCGTAGTGCGGCAACTGTGGTGCCACGTAACAGCAGTTAAAGCTGAAATAACCACGGTTAAGGGTGCCCGTGTAACAGGGGTATTAGGCGCCCACTTCCGGCTTGAACGGCGTCTCCGTCGCCGTCACCGTCGGCGTCGCCGTCACCGTCGGCGTCGCCGTCGGCGTCGCCGTCGGCGTCGCCGTCGGCGTACCAGCGCGCATTGTATTATGGGTCGTTTTCCCACTAAATATAGCGAGGAAATTTTCCCGATAAATTTAGCAGAAAATTTTACCTCTCAATTTAGCAAAAACTTTCCCCGTTAAAATTAACAAAAATATTTCCCCGGTGACAAAAAAAAAATTCCCCGCTATATTTAACGGGGAACAGTTTGCTAAATTTAGCGGGTAATTTAGCGAAAAATTCCCGCTGAATGGGAGGGGAGCAGAAGAGGAGGAAGAGGGGGGGTCGAGGGTGTACTCACTATACTTTTCCCTACGTACTCTCCCCTCTTCCTCCTCAAGAGATGCGCTTTAACTCGGCACTTCAAAGAATTGGGAACGTTTTTCTTCTTTTTTTTTTATGTTCATCGAACGAAACACGTTGAAGCAAGATTTTCTGCTCAAAACGAACATTCCGTCTTAGAGTTCCCTTTATGTTTGATTGTTGGTTTCATATAAAAAAATATAGTGAGGTCGAACGCCCTACCCAATTAAGTTAAATGCGTTTAAATACATCGTAGATGTGTTATGCATGTATAAATGTCTGTCATCAGCTCCTTCTGTCTCTAACCAAAAACGCTTACACGGGGGAAAAAGAACGAGTGCACCGGCCGTTCTTATCCGCGAAGGGGCAGCTATTCCTGTATGACCTCGACGGTGGATACTACGGGCGGAACTAGCGGATTAAAGTGTCACGCAATAAAACAGGCGATATGTGTGCACAGGTGGAGGTGAAACAGATTAGTCGGCACGTTTATGCTCTCGACGCCCCATGGCCACTTCTAACATGTTGTGCAGCGTTGACCTCGTTAGAATATTACGATCGCGCGTCATCGCGTCCGTCTCCTTCATCCCGTCTTCCATGAGCGCCGCAGTAGGGGCGGCATGTTTTATTTACCAACTCCTGCGTACAGTATAGCAAGATTGCGTTGCCTACGCGCAGAACACAATCAAGTTTACCTTCAAAATATGTTTGTTGAACGTTCAAACTGTAGAGCCAGTATCGGCACTCCATTCCCGTATTTTCTAGCGGGGTCCGCCATTTAGGTGCTTAGTGCCGAGCGGGCACAAATGGGAGCTCGTTGCGATTCGAAAATGCGACATCCTGAACATTCGCTAAGGTGTTAGAAAGCTCGGATAATATCGTTTTTCTCTGTCGCGGACTCTTTTAACGCTTCTTAAAGGCGAAAAATTGCTTCCTGTGATTTTAGAAAAAGATTCAATCAACTGGCAGCGATAGTTTCAGCACCAAAATGGCTGACGTGTTGTTACTTTGAAGCACTGCGTATTTAGTGACTTTAGTTATTAATAATAATAATAAAATTAACAATAACACTAATAAGAATAAGAATTATAGTAATAGTTAAAATAAATATAAGGATGATGATGACAATAATAAAATAATTGTAATAATAATGATAGCTTTACTTACCGTATTGAAAAAAAAACCTCTACGAACATCTTATGGGTCTTCACTAGCCGCACAGCAGATAAGGAGAAAAAAAGAAGAAAAAAAAAAAAGAAAATGCACACGAAGCTATTAAACCAAATGCTACACTAAACACGTACACACACACAAAGACACAAATACACACACAAAAAAAATCTCTGGAATAATCGATAGCATTATCAAATCGTTACTTTGATAAAAAAAAAATGCCCTAATTTCCCAAATGTTGCAAGATTATATATCAAAATGAAAGCGCATAAAAGGGTTCAATTCAAAATATGCCCCATGTCGCGTTCAGAATTATACATCCATAGACATCTCATTGTTACCAACAAACCGGAGCGCGTCTAGCGGCAGCCCACCGCCGCCGCGCATGCGCGATGGAGTGTGGGCAAGGAGCGCCGCATTCCGCGTCAGCAAACCACTGGAATGTCACGTTGTTGGCGTCGGTGTGAGTCCCTTTCCTAAACGGTAAATAAATTATGCAATAGGGAGTGATATGCGAGGAGGATGAAATGGGAAACAAGAGTTTGTAATGCCGTCACTAAAGAAAAAAAAAAACGAAAAAAAAACGATTGAAGTCGCATTTAACCCGTTATATCTGCTCGTTGCGAGCTAGAAGTTCGTTGCTCCGACGTGGTTCAACGTTATCCCGTTGCGCTCCTAAGTTGCATTACCGAACGAAATCTTCAGCATGAGAGGCCTCAAGTCCAACTCGGAAAATCGACGCGTCCTCGCGACCCGTTGAGAATATAACAAGGTTTTTTTTTATTTAAAAGTTATTCGCGATTTTCAGAAGTTTTCGATTATGAAAGGGCAATCAATGGAGCCAGCGAATGAATGGCAAACATCGCTGTTGTCCATCCTCGTCCTTTATGTTCTTCCCTTATTTATATTTTATCCCTACCAGCACGCTCGCTTCATTCCAAGCATTACTAGGAACGCGCCCCGTTTTCACATGAAAAGTTTCTGAGAATCGTTCATAACTTTTTAATCGGATAACGACCAGTTCTGAGACTGGCATGTGCTCTGGACCGCTAGCTCCATATCTGAGTTGAGGCTAAAAGTTCGGCCATTGTATTTTTGTTTTGTTTTTTCGCGCTGAGGAAACACGTTTTTTTTTTATTCTCCCAAACACCGTGCATATTTCTTTAAATAAAATACAATCTTTCAGACGAAATGACACAGTCTCTCGAATAATGTAGACCAACCGGTCATTTTACAAAGTAAAAAGCGTTGCTCTCTTGTTCGATGATAATATTCAATACACTGCAGAAAGTTGAATGTCCGATATTATGCGAAGCGAAGTAACACTACTGAAAAGAAAAGTGTATCCCTTTCTTCTAACCACCTATTTTTTGTTCTTTGTTGCGCGGGCATGGCAGCCGGATTTGTGAGGCTCCAGCATCATACTTGGCAAAAGTTTACTCCAATCAGCCTGACCGTCAAACGTAATAAAGTCAAAATTATGGTCATATCAGTTTCTAGTTTATTTCCTTGCCATATAGATTTAAACTTCAAATGGAAGCGCGTTAAGTTTTATTCTCGGCGTTTTGCATTATTGGAATGTCGCAAAGGCCCCTTCGATTTTAAATTTCGTGCCAATATGATTGCCGACACAAAACGGCCGCACGCCGCCACCGAAGCCGCCGCCGCCGGCCAAAAACAACCCCACGCCGCCGCCGATAAATATCCTGAGCTGCGCCGCCGACGCCGAGGCCGCCAACGCCGACCGAAAATGACCG
Organism: Ixodes scapularis; assembly: GCF_016920785.2. Classification (NCBI taxonomy): domain Eukaryota; kingdom Metazoa; phylum Arthropoda; class Arachnida; order Ixodida; family Ixodidae; genus Ixodes; species Ixodes scapularis. The sequence continues at coordinate 83,418,188 of NW_024609835.1, forward strand.
CCAGGCCGCCGCCGGTCCAGCAGCGACCGGCGCAAGTGGTGGTGGTGGTGAATACGTTGATTAAAAGGAAAAAATATATATCTCCGGAGACTCGAAGTTTTCATGACGCGGTGGCCTTAAGGCTTGGCATGGTCTCCTAGGTTAAATGTGTTAGATGGAGTTTCCTAGGCCTCCCTCAGAAATATACTCTAAGAGAGATCTGAGGATCCTGGTCTTGCGTGAAGTGACGCCCGCTGGGTGCGTCCAGTCCGGCAGTTTTGAAGGTCTTTCATCATTCGCCATCTTACTGAAGATGAGTGTTCTGAGGGTGGAGAGGGCCTCACATTACCAGAATATGTATTTAAGTCTGAGAATGGATTCCTCGGCTTGACACCGCTGGCATCTGGGGTCGGGAGGGACAGCGTAGGGTTGTTGTTTCTTTAAGTCTTGCCAGGTCTATTTGGTATCTGAACCTCGGTGTAACTGCTCCTCCTGCGCGTATGCGGCGGAGGATCACTGATTCTTTTCTCTTGAATCCTTCCCTAGGGAGAGGATGTTGTTCTGGGGTCCATGATCTTGCCAGAAGATGTTCTCGTGTGTTCTGGGCTAACCTGAGTTCCTCCCTTGGATCGTATGGGGGAAGCTCACTGTCTTGTTGCTGTGGTGTTGAGCCTGCCGTAGAGGACTGAGACAACAGGGACGGTTGCGTGAGATTCCTCATCGCCTGCTGTGCAACCTCATGGGCTAGCTCGTTGCCCGAAATGCCTTCGTGCAAGGGAGTCCACCTGACATTAATTTGAATTTTCTTGGATCTGTATAGCGAGATCGCGAAGGCGAAGATAGCGTCAATGGTGGGACTAGAAGAGGACCTGTATTTCTTGAGTTCTCTTATGGTGTCTTGCGAGTCGGTATAGACGATTAGCTGTTGTTCGTCTTGTAGATGGGGTACTGCATGCCCCTCGGATGGCTTGCAACACCTCCTCCCGTTCGGCGAAGCCCGGCGTGTGGTGGCCTCGAGGATAGCCACTCTTCCACGTCAGGGTGTAATACCACTTGACATCGCGAATAAACGGTCCGCGACTCGATTTTGGAACGGCCCGGATGACCACCTGGATATGCGCGTAAAGACCATATGGGAAATGTAGAGCGCCATCTAGTAGCGCCCCGAGAAGTACGTCCGCAATCTCGGAAGCGGAGAAAAAAACGAAACCAGTGACCCGACCGGCAAAGACCCCATGTAAACAAGCGATCGCGCTTCATGCGAGATACGCGATGCCAACGCGTTGCTGCGTTTCACTGCGAATGCAGCGATAAAACTTCGATTTGTGTGTGACGTGAACGCAAACGTAAGCAGGGCTCGTAATTTTTTCTTATTTTTATTTGTTACTTGAGACGGAGCTTTTGACGAAAACAATCGGCGATCACGCGGTGTGAAGCCATTTACAACTATTGAACTGGGCCCTAATCTTTTCACGAAGTTCTGCCAAATTTGTTTGTGAACTTTTTTTTTAGGCACGCTGTGGTGTCGGCTTGCGTTTTCCTTGATACGCAAGCAGCTGAATGCATGCGGACGAGACCAAGGCTGTTAAGCGAGGCAAAAAGCAGTTTTAATAACTTACGACATCAACCATAATTGAAGATGCGTATGGTTCACAGTAAACAACAAAGGCTGAAAGCACCACAGAAACCTGATTTTAGTCATATATTAAAACAAAAATATCATCACTTTGGAAAGCCAGAATACAATCTCATTGCTTTGCAGTGGTTTCTTACACATGATCTTGTAAATGTAAAATGTTCTTGAATATTAAAGCGCTGTCATCTAGAGTAGAAAACACACCAGAGACGGACGACGTGTCCGTTTGCTCAACACTCACAGAGACGGAATTGTGCTGTCTTTCTTGTAGAACGCTTCGTTCGACGAACATGGCGTTCGACTTAGGTTCATCGGAGTGGCTAAAACTTTGATGTCGGCGGCGGCGAAAACTTACATTCCGGACGTCGAGTGGAGCAACACGGGCAGCGCTAACTTCATATCACAATCTCCTTTTTTTTTTTTTTTTGACGCAGCTGAGGTAAATATTTTGTTTAAGAGGAATTAACCTTGAGTCCCATCGCTAAACGGTAGGACTCCATGCGTTTTCGCACCGAAAATATAATTGAGAATGTCCTCAGAGATGAAAGGCATGACGGCCTAGTCCTCTGTCCTCGATCTGTGATCAGAACTCAGAAATCGCACTTGGGGGCAGAGGGTCCATGCCCTGGAAATGCTGAGAAACCGAAACTCAAGATACTTCATACTACCAATATGGTCGCGTGCATCGTGCTGCCAGACCACCAAGCAGTTTTCGATATCGTCTATTGGCTTCGTCTTGGGCTACGGCGAAAAGAAAACGTAGCAGCAAGGGCGGAAAATAGCGGACGATTTGTTTTGATCCTGGAGAAAGTGCTCGAAGAGACGATAATATCAACCGCCTTCAAAGTTTTTCTTTGAGAGTGTCGACGCGGTGTTTTCTGAGGTGGCTCCACCAGCTCCTTTTGCTCACCTTTCTTTTCGGCTGTATATTGAGATCAAATTTACTTACTCCTTTCAGTTAAACATCCAAAATTTGTTTTTATTAATGAGTGCGATCGTTGTAAGTCTAGTCCAGGTGCCCTAAACGCATATGTTGCACGCATCGTAATTTGCACCAATTACGTATTTTAGAAATTGCTTTTACACGGTGTAGCGGTACAGCGCAGGGGGCGTTCTCGACAGTGATGTATGTAACTTACGTTCGCTTTGAAGCAAATATGAATAAAAAACCAGAGAGAGAACGTCCAAACCGCTATAGGGTGATTTCAGATAAGATCGACCAAAGGATGGCTAGTCGACATTTTCAAATCAACTGATGTTTTTATATGTTATTGTCTAGTGTCTGGTATGAACGAATCCAAACTTAGTTTTGACTAGAAAAAATACTTGGGGACAGGAAAAATCGTAATGCATGAGGTGGTGGACAGTTGCATTAACGCGCACTGATGGAGGGGGCCCGTTTGAAAGTGAATAACTAAAGCGATAACATTAGGAGAACTCTAATACGTTTTAGGCGCAAACTATGGGTATAGCTTGCTTGTAATATAAAGTAATCATATTTATTTAAAATTTATTTATTTTTCTAAAAATTGACAAACATGCCTGCTCGAACGACAAATGGCAAACTTTGGAGGCCTGTATCTCATGAAATAATTTAATCATTATGATATAATTTGCAGACATTATTCTACTAATATATAGCTAACATTTAAAAAATAACTAAGGTATCTGTGTGATACAATAGTTAGGATATATTTAGTCAAACATGGAAAAAAAATCAAACGAAAAAAATTCCGATGCGAATAAAAACAAAACAACACCCTCGATTTTTTTTAAATTTAGGTAACCTGTTATACTCTATTTCGGCATTCATTCCCATTAAAAACATGTTGCATCATTTTATTGAGAAAGAAGATACAACTCCTCAAATTAGGGTCCTTTTTCAAAGCCTACACTTAGCAGTGTTTTATACAAGAACTGACTCTGAGTTCCAGTTTCATGAAACCAACACACATCTTTTATATATTTTTATTCAGATGAGGCCAATGATAACTAAAGAAATCGTTCACACACTTAAATTAAGGAGAAACTACTGTGTACAAAGAGGTATCATATTACGGACTAGTGATCCGAGAAAAGATCATGCAGCCATCGGCCACTAGGAACTTTGTTTACTTTATTCTCCTGCGACACTATATGCTATTCCCTCTTCCGCTCTACCTTTATCTCTCTCTCTCTCATATATATCCCTGATATATATCCAGAACAAAAACATGTTCAAGCATTCCCTTTCTGCGTGGTAGTGTTCTGTGGCTAGCAAAAATCATTTCCTCGCTAAGCTCACGATTATGGCAAAATAGTTGCCGGAAACCGCAGACGACACTCGTCGCTAGTTCTGGCAAAACGGCCGATACAATCTTTTTTTCGCATTTCCCCGCTCGCTGTCAAGGACAAGGGGGTTCGCTTCAACCAGCAAAAAAAAAGGCCGCCGACGCCTGTTTACTGAGCAGTCATGCCTGTCGCCATCTCACTCGCTGGCGTCACGGGCGATAATATCAGGCACAAAGGGGCACACCAACCGGCAGCATTATCCCCGAATACTCGAGCCTCGCGTAAATACATAGAGTGTAAACGCTGTCGCCATGTTATGGTAGTAAGACCGCCCCCCCCCCCCTCCCCCAACGGGGGACTGCAGTACGCGACGGCGTACTAACACAACGGCGACGATATCGACATCGCGGGCTCCGAATTTTCCCATAGTTCTACTCCACGGGCATTTCTCGAAACGCTTGATATTGTGTACGCCCGCCTGGAAGGATTTCAGGCGCGTAGTTAAGATAAGGCGGTTCTCCGCGGCAAAAGAAAGCAATTTCACAAAAAGCTTAAAAGCGGCGGCGACGCGTGCGCGGTGAACGCTTGTAGTTTTGGTGTAGACAGGGTGTGTGTGTGCTCGTTGTTGACACCAGCCGGCGATAAGGCACTGCAGGCGGTAGCTCAGTACAGCAAGGGCTAATCCGAGTGACCATCAACGTAACCCCACCGCCAACCCCTCGCGAACCGGTCGCCGACATGGCTCAGGCTGTGTCATGAACCACGTGGTAGAAGCTCGGGTGCTTTCATATGAGCGCGTGGAGGGACGACAGTGCGATTCCGGAAAGTCTTTTTCGAAGGCCGCTGACCACAATTTTTTGTCTGGAGACTTTCCCTCTTTCTTCCTTTGACGTGGATCAAGCTTTGCCGACAGCCTCAGTTGTGACCTCTCTTTTCAAATGTACGTTTGCAGTGAGTGAGCTCCTCAGCCTCGGACTTGTCACTTGTGCACCCAGTAGTTCTTTCACTTGGCAATTATATGCCATCAGTTGGGGTTTAATTTCTCTTATTTATGTATACATTATGAAGACGTCCTGGAGCTCCGAACGAGTGTTTTGTGCAGATTACTTTTGGAAGCACAAAAAGACTATATTAAAGCAGCGGAATTTTCGAAGTGTTGGCGAGTTGGACCTAAACTCGTTGAAGCAAATTCTTCCGCCTGACTGTTCCACCAAAGTGAGTGCGACGGACTACCTGTGCTACCATTGCTTCATGCACATCACTAAGGAGATCTCGATGCGAAGCTCAGAGCAGTGCCCTGACATATTTGTGCCAGCTGAAGAAGCAATTGAAGATCTAAATCGCAGCATACTACCTACAGATGTGTCGCCGCTGAGACAACCAAGCGTCGTAAGAAGTCGGGACAGGCCTGCCTATGTCAAGAGAAAGCAGACAGAACTGGAGCAGGTTGCTGTCAAGAATATACGCTCAAGGCTACGTATTGCGTACGACAGGGACGCACCACCGGGGTCGTCCGAACCAACATGCTCCACATGCACTGAGTGGGTGGACAACTTTCGGCAGGCCATTGAAACCGCCACCTCTCTCCGGGAACGTTGTCAACTGCTTACACTCCTGCCGTCAATACTGACGAAGAATGAGGTTCAAAAGATGATTCCACAGGCCTCAATGTACCTCATCAGTAAATCCCGAAAACACAAGGAAAAGCATGGCGTGTGGTATGAGCCGGATCCTTACACGAGGTGCAAGGTGAGCCCTGAGAACCTGTCTGCTGCCCTAGAGTACTTCACGAAAGACGAGCTACAATGTTCGCGCCAAAGTCCCAACCAGAAGGACGTCATCTCTGTCATGCTCAACGGAGAGAAAACGTTCGTGCCAAAGCGCTTCATGACACGCAAATTGTGTACGCCCGCCTGAAATCCTTCCAGGCGGGCGTACACAATATCAAGCGTTTCGAGAAATGCCCGTGGAGTAGAACTATGGGAAAATTCGGAGCCCGCGATGTCGATATCGTCGCCGTTGTGTTAGTACGCCGTCGCGTACTGCAGTCCCCCGTTGGGGGAGGGGGGGGGGCGGTCTTACTACGATAACATGGCGACAGCGTTTACACTCTATGTATTTACGCGAGGCTCGAGTATTTGGGGATAATGCCGCCGGTTGGTGTGCCCCTTTGTGCCTGATATTATCGCCCGTGACGCCAGCGAGTGAGATGGCGACAGGCATGACAGTTCAGTAAACAGGCGTCGGCGGCCATGTTTTGCTGGTTGAAGCAATTTCTGTCGGAGGGAGATGGGGTAGGGTTGTTGACATTAAAACTCCGAGGCCTTCACTGCTTTTCAAGCGTTATCCTCTCATTGCACGCACTCCGAAAAGAAAAACTTTTATTAAATCTATTGCGTTCAAACATTTTCAGCCTATCCTCCCAAGCCAAGGAGTTCCCTCCAAAGCGGAGGACGAAGATGCGGAGATCTTCCTGTTTATGCTCGCACTCTAATAATAGCAACCGGTATACCTTCCCGGGGAAGGCGCACGGTCTCTATGTGGTGCGCTGTTTATTTCTGCAATGAAAACACCAAATCGCAATAACCACTCATAAATGGCTGCACCTAATTCTTTGTCATTTTGAACCTTTGCCAACACAGCCAACAGAACAAACGAGATTTGACGGCTGTCGGCGCAAAAATCAGGCGACGAGCAGATGGCGAAGAGATCACATGACTTACTCGATTTGATCTTACGTTACCCACCGATCGAGGGGGGTAGCGTTAGCGATTCGCAGTAAAAAACTCGCTTTTGGAATGAGAGTTCTGACGTCATCGAGTAAGCGCCAGTAAGTTTTTAAACGCCACGGAACGGCCCCTTTACTCCGAATTCGGGCCGAGTAAATTTTGAAACACAGCCCTCTAATCCCAGGCAAGCGTCGACGGCGGCGACGGTGCTCACGTATTTTGATGTGGTGCCGATAGATGGAGCAACAACGACACGAGAGGATGCTGCGAAGCAGCGCCTAGCTTGGCGGTGACTCGACCAACCATTTCCGTACGATATGTGCCAACCGGACCCTTATGGCACGTTTAAATGCAAGGTGGCACGGAGCACGGGGAAAGAAACCTTGGCACATTGATAGTTTAGACCCATGTTGTAAAATAAAAAAAAAAAAAAACTATCTCCAAACTCCGGTTTAAAAACATGTTTTGTGTAAGTCTTGTCAAATTGTGAGGCGTTGAAGAAAATCAGCCTTAAGCGTTAAGTCTTTATTTCGAACTCTTTTTTTTCGCGTTCAGCTCATTGAAAAGGATGGAGGAAGCGCTTCAGCACGCGCCTCGTACCCCCCACAAAAAAAAAAAAAAAAATTGAATAAAAACGAGCGCGCCGACAGCTAACGTCGTCACAGCCCCCACAAGGCGAGCGGTGCAAGTCTGGGGAAAATTCCGTCCTCGCCGTGACGTCACCCCGGTTCGCCGTAAGGGGGCGCCACGCGAACTTCTCGGGGCTAATAGGGTCACCCAATTAAGTCACCAGGCTTGATCTAACATAGACCGTACCAATCGACGCCTGCACGTTGCAGTCTAAACTTCTAGTCAAAGGTGTATTTCACAGGTTTGTTTTTTTCTTGTAAAATTAGAAAGCTCAGCTCTCTTTCTGTAAAAATACGGCCAAGAAACTTGCCGGGGCGTACGCCCGGCGGCGACGCAGACGACCAAGTCCAGTGTTCGGCGTTCGTATTGATAGATGGCGCTACCTCCTTATCTCGACGGCTCGAGGCCACCATGGTTTATTAATAGCGAGTTCGTTTTACACGCACTGGCACCGCGGTAGTTTTGTCCCACAATGCAACGCACTCACCGAGTGCTGCACGGAAAACCGGTCTGAAACGAACTTGCCGAGTGGAGCGTGATGCTTTCGCCATCTATGTTATGTTAGGTGCACTATCTACTGCCGATTTCGAAACAAGCGTCCGGCCAGGCGGGAGAAAGCGACCGGCGGCACTTTACGTTTACGATGGCAAGTAACGTGAACAAATTGAGGGTCGTGGAGATTTTTACGCAGGGCAAGAGTTTCCGGCATGAACTGACTGCGGAGGAGCTCGAAGAGGTCACGAAAGGTAAGCAATCTTTCTGTTCTTATAGTACTTACGGTTCGAAAATATATCCGAGTGCAAAATATCAATCGATTCGTACCTCAGACGTGACACCCCAAAACTACGGCTTACAGCTATTTTATCCGTAGGAATCTGAAGCAATACGTTTCCGGATAAATTCTAGCATAACTGCTGTAACATACGCAAAGGTACCTACCTCCAAAGCTCGAGTGACTCCGTTCTCCGTTGTAGCCGTACACCCGAAACTGATGATAGATCGTTCCCGCTAACGATACACCGCATTGCAGATCCAAGCAAGCTTGCATCACTGGCAACAGCGCTGTGTGCTCGTCGCAAAAGTGCGGGAAATGACGGTAATTTGCACATATTAAATTATATAGTGCACGGCCCCCAGGAGTACCGATATTTCATAGTCTCTGCTCGACCATTAATTGGAAATAATGTTTCACTTTCAGAAAATGTAGCAATCTGCAACCTCCCAACTAAAGGCTGCAGAAGGTGGTGCTGGGAACTCAACAGGTAACTTCCCACTCTTGCAGCAGTACTTGACATAGTACATTGGGTGATCCAGATGTCGAGCCGAGAACTAAATGAATTGCAAAAAAAATTTGTAAGCCACGACAGTGTTACTGCATAAGTTCATATAAGTAATAAATTTATTTTGTTAATTTAAAAAAAATATACCTGCTTCAATCAAAAGTTACAAGGGAAAACAAAAAATACCTAATTTTATGTTCATTCTAATGAAACCAAAAAAGTGTCGTGGTCCATGTGCATGTTTGATTTAACAATAAAGTCCAGGGGAAAGAAGTTCTCACATGGGGGGTTATCATTCAGTTTTTGTCTATCAGACGTGGCAGTGGTCCGTAGGAATGTTATGAAGGTTTTCTTGTTTTTATTCGTAACTGTTGACTAGGGCAAGTTTAACCTTCTATATTTTTAATAATTAAATGCACCACCTAGCCAAAATGGTGTGGTAACTTGGTGTTATCGTTAACAAATCAGGTTTTGTTGTGATTTACGCAAGTCTTAGCCCGACATCTGGACCATCCAGTTATGTGAAATGTATGGCCTTTTCATGAATAAATATGCTTTCACGTTTCAGTAACGGAGTGGGGAGAGGGCGAGACACGGCTGCTGCTGGACCAGTACAAACAGTACTTGCCGCATGTGGGCCCCATGAAACGTTTTGCAAGGAAGAAGAACATGTGGGCACAGATATCAAGCAACATACACACCCAGCTAGGGTATGTAAAGACAGAGCTGCAATGGGAAAATCGGTACAAAACTCTTCTCAAAAGGCGTGGTGGAGCAGTGTAGCACAACAACACATCTGGTTCTGACCCTGTGCCTGTTCCATTCAAAGATGAACTTGCTCAGATCAGGAGTATAGATGACAGCATTTCACCTGAGGTTCTGAGAGGTGTTGGTAGGGTTGAGCAAAAGCCCATTGCCACCCCTGGTCCCTCATGTGCACAGAATTTGCAAGGCAGTGGGCTCCCCCCTGTTAAGAAGCGTCGAGAGAGCTCGCCTCTGGCAGAGGTGCTATGGCGCATCCACGAGGAGAAAGAGAAGCAGCGACAGCAAAGACACAAGGAGAAGATGGACATCCTCATGGCTCTTTTGCACGGTTCGCTGCAGCAAGTCGCTGCTACTGACTCCGATGATTGTTAAATTTGTTTTGGTCTTCAACGTAACCTCAATCTATGTAAGCAGAAGTATATATATAATCTCGAGCAAACATTAAAAAAAACATTTGTCATTTCGTGTTTGTTGAATAAAATTGTATTTGCAACATTCTGTATTTCTATAAAAATGTGTCCTGCATGCATATGGACTACAGCAATATATTCAAGGTGGTGAACACAATCACATTTAGGGGCACCTTTGGAGATGGCGGACCAAGTTGGCTCTCTTGCGTTCTCCGAGCTTCCTCAGAAGAGCTTCACTTTGCTCTTCGTCGTCTTCATCATCACCATCCTCTCTCTTCCTCGTCTTGTCGTTATCTTTCTCGGTAAGAAAATCATCGTCTCCGTTCAAGATACATAAATTGTGAAGGACACAACATGCCAGCATAAACTTTGTTGCTTTCTTTACCCTCCAGAACTCGAGGAGCAACAGCTGTCTGAGCCTCGCCTTCATCACGCCAAAGGCATTCCCGATCTTCACCCTTGTTTGGCTAAGCTTGAAGTTGAAATCTCTTTGAGCTTGAGTCATCTTCCCATAGTCCCTGAAGGGTGCAATAAGGTGCACCCTGACAGGGTAGGCCGCATCACCTAGAATGTGATATTTGCCGGTACAGCAGATCTCGGGCAGCTCATCGTTGATGAAGGATAACTTTTAAACCTTTGCGTCATGTGTTTTTCCGGGAGGTCCACAGAAAACATTGAGGAAATTTTTGTCTGCGTCGCAGATTGCTTGCAGGGTGAAGGCTGCCTTGTCATGCCTGTTCACATACGTTGAACGTATTTTGTGGACAGGGCACCTGGTTTCGACGTAGGATCCGTCGATGCACCCAATAACATTGGGGAATACAGAGATCTTTATTTGAGAGAAGACTATAAAAATGTTGCCTGTTCCAAACAACACAAGATTTTCATGCTGCTAGCCAGTCCTTGCTCGTGAATATGGACGAAATTTACAGCGACCGGTCTCTCGTCCATGCACTTCTGTCCTGTTAATATACAAACCCGTAGTCCCGATTATGGACAGTTATTCTGGAGACGAATTGGGTAAATACCTGCAGTTTCGTCTTAATATTAAAGACACCGGTCCTCAAGAAAAAGAAAAAAAAAGGTTTCGTGATTGGCACAGGCCTGAGTGTGTCTGGATTTTACTATTGTCTGTTATTTTGTGCTAGACTACTTGTATTCAAAGGATTCACAAACAGAAAAAAAAAAGAGTTAACTGCAGATGGCACTGCGCCTACCCGAAATTTCTGTGGTGCAGGGAACTCGTCAAGCTGTCCATGCAGCTTTTTTTCCCAGCCCCCGCCATTGTCAAAAAAAAGGTAAATAAACATTGAATTGAATTGAATTAAAAATTCACCTATGCTATTCTTGACACTCGAAGCAGCTTGTTCAGTTGAATAGCGCCTACTACTAAGGCTCAAGTAGTCTAATGATTCGGACCTAGATTCATGTAGTATGTGGGGCTTGCTCCCTGTTAAACTAGTTTTACGTTTTTCAATGTATTCGAAGTTGCAGTGAATCAACTTGAAAAACAAGGAGACATAAAAGAAACTTTCCGTTTCAAATTTCTCTGCACAGGCTGCCTTTTCCTCACTAGTGTTCGGAAACTGGATCACTTGGAGGCTAATTTCATCGAGTAAACTCGCCACGCGCTCTATGGCATAGTGCAGCGTGCTCTTGGCCATGTTGAACCTGGTCGACACATCCCGCAAGCAAGACTTGTTTCCGGCAAACCTGAAAAAATAAAGGTTATGGCACCTACTCGGGAAAACAAAATTCAGAATGTTCAGTTTTAGCATATATTAGCCCCGTATGGCTCCAATTTGCTCCAATCTTAAAACAACGTTAGAGAGTAACTTACCACAGGAATGCCAAAATATGTTCCTCTGCCGTCTTTTGCTTGCGTCCACCATGGTTTTGGCTCTTTGGGCAGTGTACAGATTTCTCGTAGTCTGCTATGAGCTTGTAGCAGACTGCTCTGTGCACCCGGAAATTCCTTCGAAACTGTGGGGTGATTAAAAAAGTCGTCACTGTAATATCACTTTGTTAATCGACAATCCATACACGTCTATTGGTGGAGGTGCAAATGTATGTTTACAATCTATGATGACCATATAGTCATCGAGCTTTGTGTATATTTACATAGAAGCATTATAGCGCTTAGGGTTTATTAGCATGGAACAAATAAATATATTTCCTACATTCACCACATTCGCTGCAGCCGCCGCAACCTGACCCCCACGTACCCCACCACCACCCCGATTTGCCCCACCATGGCAACATGCTGTCGACGCGCACGACGGAAAACCACACTTTATTTATTTTTTTCAATCAGCCAATAATATTTTGGAGTTCTGACATCATGGCAACCCCTGTGCAAGAAGCAGACGAACTTGCGCTCCACATTTCTTTCAGCCAAAAGTAATTAATTAAAATTACAAATTACCAAGAGAAGCAATTATAGTATAATAATTCAATTACTGTAATTGAATTACTACTCAAGCATGGCTGTCGGGCAAATAATATTGAAGTCAGCCAAGTATTCTCTAATGCAAAAAATCGCAAACAGACTCCTGCGTCTTCAGCTTGCGCTACCCCAATTCCGAATTTCAAAACGAGTCTCTTGACATGCTCCTGATCTGTATTACATGATTACATCTTGTGAATATTGCGATCACTTTTCTTCGCAAGCGCAGGCTCAAACGAGCGCGAACATTCACATACCTCCTCATCGTCGTAGTTGTGGACGACGTCGTTGATGAAATTAACAGCTTTTGGCCGTGTCACCCTTCTACGGCCCGTGAGCACCTCAAGGGGTTCTTCGTCTTCGCTGTCAGAAGAGCTGGAGTCGAGCAGATCGGCTACCAGTGCTAGATGCTGCAAAGAAATCATCCCGCTCTGCTCGGCCACTGATCTCTTGTTCGGCACTTACGATTTCGGTTTCTCCCGGGCGACGTCAACGACGCACCGATGCACGCCGGGATTGCATTCTAGCGCACGCCCGATTTTCTCGGTGCAAGGGAGTGCGGCACTCCGTGCGTGCGGGCGCTGAAACGAACTCAGAAAGTGCTGCCACCCGTTGAGTGCTGGTCGAAACGAACTCGTTTTCGGCCGCGAGTAGGCACGCGTAGGCACGCGTGCAGTGAAACGAACTCGCTATAAAATGAACATAATCTTTTTTTAAATGCATCTTTGGTTATAAAAAAAATGCGGACAATAAAAGCAAAACAAAACGCGGTTGCACAACGACGGTGCTTTTGCGGCCAACGGAATTTGTCTGCGTGTTGTCTGCTTTCTTTCGCTGGTCGGCTACACCTTCGGACGCTGCTCCTGACGTCATCTATCAATATGAACGCCAAACACACCCCGCTTCTAGACTTGGTCGTCCGCGTCGCCGCCCACCGTAGACCTTGGCAAGTTTCTAGGCCCCATTTTTTACAGAAAGAGAGCTACGCTTTGTAATTTTACAAGAAAAAAAATAAAGACGTTAACGACACCCTGTAACGCCGAGCTAGAGCGCAGCTCTTGAGGAGGAGGAGGGAAGGGTACTGAGGGAAGGGTATACCCTTCCTCCCTCCTCCCCACCTCCTCATCCTCCCTGGACTCCGCCTCCCCTTTTCCCTCCTGTTCCTCCTCCTCCTCCTCCTCGTCGTCGTCCTCCCCCTCCTCCTTCAAGCTCATCTCCACCTCCTCCCCCTCCCCTCCATTTCTTCCCCGCGCGTTGCATCCTGGGAAATGTCCCATAATGCGCCGTGCGGTTACACCGACGCTGACGCTGTTCAAGCCGGAAACGGGCGCCTAAGAGCTGCGCTCTAAAACCGACCTGTGATATACACCTTTGACGAAAAGCTTAGGTTACTGCGTGCAGGCGTGAATTTTTACGGTTCATTTTAGATCAAGCCTGGTGAATTGAGTCACCCAATAGTTTAACGCAAAATATTGATTGTCGTCGATTTTTATGAAGTTTCACCATGCACTGAATATCCGCCCCTGAGTACGTGTACCGAATACCTAACCAAAATATTAAATTCCTTTCGAGAAAATTAAATTTTAATTTTACGCGCTCACCTCCGAATCACTTGCTGCCGCTCTACTGGCCCCAACGAGCAGGGGCGCTCATGACGTAAAATATAGTATCTTGTAAGCGTTGCATCCGAGGAAAAAATGGTCCTGAAGTGGCAACAAATGACGTCACAGAAGTACGAGTGTCATGCAGCTGGATGTTGCGATCCTGGCGGTTGGTCGTAGAAATGATTGCGAAAGCACAAGCTTGCAGTTGCGAACGCGAGTGCCGCTGTCGTCAGGACTTCCCAACTTCGGGCTTCCTAAGCTTCCGTGGACTGTCCAACTGATAAGCGACCGGCAGCAGGACAGGCGTCTGTCACATCCACTACCGCTGCTGGGACACCGCCAAGATCGGGGCCAATGAGAGCATGACACCTCTATGACGTCATCGGGCGGAAATCGAGGGACCACTTTCTTGGACGCGGTAAACACACTAGTCGGCGACACGTTCAAGGTGCCATGGTGAATGAGCGGATGTGGGTTCGGGGCTTGTGTCTGGTTTAGGCTATTTTCGGCATGCGTGGGAGCGTGGAGGGATTGGTGATGTGTTGTGGAGTGCAATAACACTCCGAAGGAATGCGGCAATGTGACATCTCATCGGTTTCCGAGCGGGAAGTTTCTGCTCCGTTCTAGCAAACAAAACCTATGCGCCGAAAGACTGACGGAGAGGAGGAGACGTGCGCGCCCGGCAATGGCAAAGCACCGAGCTCTAGTTAAAAGGATTAGCGGGTAAACCTAAAGCTAGCTGCCTTTGTCTTTACTGCACTCACCAAACGCGTTAGAACGCGGAACGCCGGAGTACGGCGTCCGGCTCTCGCACTCGAACGCGTTTCACGAGTGCATTGGAGACAAAGGTGGCTAGCCTTAGGTCTACCCCCAATCATTCCAACCAAAGCTCGGCGTTCTGACGTGCCCGCGAGCTCTCGCCTCCTCGCTTCTGATGCGGCATCTGGATCCACATGTCGGCGGATTGCGAATGCAGTCACCACTGGTGTCCCCTCAGAGCAAATGCCAGTAGATCAAATGCGAACGGCGAATCGTCTGACATTTCATGCTGAAAATCTTGATACATCTGCTGGTCGTTGAATTCACTAGGCCAAGCTTAATGAATCGTAGTGCATTATTTCCCCCGGACGATCGCGATGGCCTCCTGACTGCTTCTGACGCTGAGCAAAAGTGGCTCAAGCCGCCCATGTGCAGATGTTGGTTGATATAGGGTGTTTCAAACAGCGGCCATGCTTTTTAAATCGACCAGAAACAGCGGTTTCTTAAGCTATCGCGCTACGATATTGCGCAGCGTTGCCCTCAGGTGGTGCATTTTTTGCTATAAAATTTGTAAAGAGCGAAATTACCCGAGGAAAAAGTAAAACAAAAAAAAGAAAATGGCTTAACTCATATGGAAACGCAGCGAAGCCACAGGTCTTCAAACAATAGGGCGCCCTACTGTTTCAAGACCGGTAGCTTCGCTGCGTTTCCATAAGGTTTAGGTATTTTTCTTTTTTTCTTCTTTTTTTTCTTTTTCCTCAACTAAATTTGCTCTTTGCAAATTTTATAGAAAAATGCACCACCTGTGGGCAACGCTGCACACAGTCGTACGCGATAGGTTAAGATACCTATTTTTACGGTCGATTTAAAGAGCCTGGCAGCTCTTTGAGACATCCTGTACATCTGACGTCACAAAAAGATGGCGGATCAGTAAAGTTGCAAGTTTGATTCGGTTTCGGGATTATCGTAATTTTACCATTAAAATTTATTTAAAAAGTTTCGTGGAACTTTTATTACTGCTCTAAGCTCAAATTCTTGTGCTCTTTCAGAAAATATCGTAAGTTGAAAACTTTCGAATAGACGATATAAGAGCTTGTAATTTTTAAAGGGACAATGAAATAATAACAGTTTAAATTGTCCAGATGGGCACACATTATTAGCAATCTTTCACGAAAAATAAATTTCAATATTACGTAGATTGACTACATTTAGGGGGGGGGGGGGGGGGGTAGCACTGGTCTAGGCCTCGCTCGGTGCCTAACTAGCTAAGCACCTTTTCTCGGCTTTCATCTATTGGAGGTATGATTGACGTGTAAAATGTTCATTGTAAAATTGTTTTTATGTGCTGTAATAGTTTTTTATCGGCAATATATTTTTTTTTTATGTTTGAGAAACAAATAACATAAATAGTCATCATTTTTTTTTTTTTTTTTTTTAATATCTTGAGATTGCCTTTCCGCTTCAGTTTCAAACGATAACAAACATGGCTTCCGGCGTTTGCGGCGTGCTGAAGGAGGATAGCACGTCGAGTTCGTTTATTTTTATGAGTGCAAGTTGTTCTGCGTTCACAGAGGTGTTTAGAGTAAGATCTTTTTAACTGACCTAGTTTGCAGCAAACTGTCACAAATAAGCGCATTCGGAAGCGCTGTGTGGGTTCTTGGGTTCATAGGGCCTTAGCCAAGCGTCCCACTTCAAATATGTGCTTGATCTGGCTTGAATTGTTTCTTTGCGCGTGTTGATGTTGAATAAATATGTTGGTTCCCGTAAAAGCAGCCCCGCTGCTTTGTGAATTTGGCAACCGTCGTGACTGCAACCATGGTTTCAATACCGAGAAAGTGCCTACACAAGTAAGAATCTCCGAGTGATTTGGCTGGAGACAATGGGGCGTTGGACTAGCATCAAGCTTGTCCAGATTTGTTCCCGCCATTTTGCATCGAAAGGAAAGTAGCTCTAAAGATTCGCAGTCGACCTGGCCGGCCAATGCGAATATTTTAGGTCACGTTATAATTGTGCGTCATGCGAAAAATATACGCACCTTGTACGTGAATGTCATGCGAGAAAAAAATAACAAGAAACGAAAAGCTGGAAGGATTGCATGTTTTTTTGTTGATTTTGTTTATTCCTCTCGGTCGTTTTTTACTGCATATTGACAGAGGCTGACAGACGCTTGTATTGATTGATTCATAGCTCGTTCATGATGGAACGCTGGGATGCCGCTTTCATGATAGCGTTTTGCGAGCCTTGCAGAAGTTTTTAAACGGAGGCGGTATAGCAGGCAGACGAAGGCGAAAACGGACGCCGACGCGCAGCTTTCATGTCGGCGTCTTACGGGCATTGTGGTGGAATGGCAGACAATGCCGGAAGCTGCTCTGCGCGTGCTCGCACGGCTAGCAGATGCTGCCAGACGCCAGACTTCGCGAAACGCAGACACTAGGCTTGGGAACGTGTTCGATCGAGCAGCCAAGCCAAGGTAATGGGCGAGGCTGCTAATTTGTGGGCGGGCCGTACAGCACGCCGTGACCTCCAACTAAAGGGTAAGGGTGACTAACGGCGCATATATGGCACAAAAAAAAAATTGTGGAAAAACACATAGGTCTCCCCGCCTATGCCTTTCAAAAAGATACATGCTTTGTTTTCATTTCAGTGCCCTTTTAAGCCGTTTTCAGCTGTATGGGCCAGGCGGCTCGAATATGTACTCGTGCAGATGCGCCCACGATACCTTCGCCAGATTTGAGATTTCTTTGAGGAAGAATTAAAGGAGCTACGCAACAATTTTTGTACTCTGCGCAAATACCGCTTAAAACGGATCCCTAACGTTAATGACCTATGAAACACGCGTTCGTTTTTCACCCCACGCAATAGAAGTCCCAGAAAAAAATTAAAGAAAAACGAGCAGCGTTCACCCCCTCAACTCGCAGCCAGAACAAGCGGCCACGTGATCTGGAGCCGATTATATGCCGCCAGTGTTGATCATAGCCACGCGCTGGGGTTGGCAAAGCGCAGGACACGCGCTGAGTTCCAGACATTGTTATGGCTCGGCTGTTGTCGTCGTTGCAGCGATTGGACACGGGTCACAACCCGAATGCTTCTCGAGCTAGCAATTGTCACGAGCCCAAGTCGAGTGCCCACGCAATGCTCGGGTCCAATCTATGAACCGCATTCAAATATCGTCACTTGGGTGTACTGCGATCCCCGAGTTACGTCATCAAATTTTGCAAAGGAGAGATTGAATGAAAATGATCGCTTTTGTCCTTGAAATTACACCGCAACAAAGGAGTTTCTTGGCCAATGGCGTTGCGTGTGAGTATCCTTGAGTCCCAGGTGTGCCAGTAAGCTCGTGTAGAGAGAAAAACATTCCAATTGAATATCGTTGCACAGCTGCTTTAAGCATAAACCACATGGAAGCGATTTGGCTAGCGCACACCAGCTCGGAGCACGTGGAGCGAAAGCTCGTGCTGCAGAACCGAGGACGCTGGGTTCAATCCCCACCCCTGCCTGTTTCGATCTGGATGAGCATCGTACCGGCATGTGGTCGCGTATCACTACTGCGTGATGCACGTTAAAGACCCCAGGCTAGCGGTTGTACTGAAGAGGCTAAATTTCACATCTACAGCTGGGAGACGTATCGCCCGTTTAAGCAGACCAAGTTCTAGGCTTTATAAGTATATACACAACCTATTTTTTGTGACCGTAGATGATAACAAGGGATCAGGACCTCATTATCTAATAACGCCAAGAAAGGCTGATTTACGCGGGTTGCCCCCTCTTTTTATTTATACTTATCACGGCCAATTGCCGCCGTTTAAGAGAGAATTTTTGGTTAACATTCATGGACGGATTTTTTTCCGGATCCTAGCACATAACAGCTTCGCCGTAAAAAAGTTAAAATAATGGCCCTTTAAAGGGACACTGACACCCCAAAAAAGATTTGTCTTATTTTTTTGCCAGGCGATTCATTATGGTGTCAGAAGACTGCTCAATTAATATTTTTCTAGAGGATCACGTATATTTTAAATAAAGTGAAAAAAAATGCACATGCTCGCAACCGATACCGAAACTGAATTAGGGAGGAAATAGAAATATAGAGGAGGAGAGAGTTGGCGGAAGCCACGTGGCTGTGTAGCTTTTTTTTTTTTTTTTTTTTTTTTTGTCTTCAATAAACAATTTTGCGGATTTTTAGCAAAAAAAATAAATGGGTATCAGATTTTGTTCTTATTTTTAATATTAAGTGTGTGCCTTCGATGATCTATGACTTTGATTATATCTGGTGGTTCTGTCTATACCTTGCACGTGCACGTGTTAACGGAGAAGAGAGTGAGCTCGACTCAAACCGGCCATTTCTCGATCGGCTGTTTTCGGGCGGAAATAAAATGGATTTCGATCCGCAAATTGCTTCGTTTTTTAGGATTTCAGCTTTTGATTATGTAAGGGTCTGGTTCAGATAGCACTGAAAAACGCAAGAGTTCTATATATACACGAGTGAAAATAAACAAACGCCACCTCCTTCATCGCCTTATTCAATCGCAATGTGCGCATCACCCCCGCAGGGTTTGGGCTGCTCGAATCCGGCTGCGTGACCCGCAAGAACGAAGTCAACATCATGGTGAAGAACGCGGTGGACGTTGTATTCGGTGGCCTTGGCTACTGGATGTTCGGCTACGGCTTCAGCTTCGGCCAGGACCGGGGCACCAACGGGTTCATCGCCTTCGGCAAGTTCTTCCTCGACAGTGACGAAGAAGAGATGGGAGTCGTTTTCGCCACGTACATCTTCCAGTTGTCATTCGCCACCACGGCTACCACCATCGTGTCCGGGGCCATGGCGGAAAGATGCAACTTCGTCGCCTACTGCATCTTCTCTTTCTTCAACACGGTGGTGTTCTGTTTGCCGGCCGGCTGGGTCTGGGGCAAACACGGTTTCCTCAATAGACTGCTCGTAGTGGACATCGCCGGGTGTGCGCCAGTGCACCTAGTGGGCGGTGCATCGTCCCTCATAGCGGCCCTCATGCTCAAGCCTCGTCAGGGCCGCTACGACAGGGGCACGGACCCTCCACCCATGGGCTCGCCGACAAACGCGCTTGTTGGAATGTTTATGCTTTGGTAAGTAAATGTCCCAGCTGAGGACTGCGGGTCGCCTTAGTCAAAGGGCATAAGGCTAATATCATTAAAACTTCTCCTGTCAGCCACCTGAATGAAAGCCCCAGGATAGCTTCATTAATTTCGTAGATACAAGTACACCGTTATAATTTCGAAAACTTTGCTAAACGTTACACTTATAATCCATACACAAAAGTAAAACACGTGTTTGTGCAAACAGACAGAAAGAAATAACTTTATTGTGCACAGGCAAATATTAAAGTAGAAGTTCATAGAACAACGGAACCCATAATTTAAAAAAAACGAGATGAGAATAATTAAGAAAACGGACAAGCACACACACCGTCAAAATTTGAGACTGTGTGTGCTTGTCGGTTTATCTATCTGTTCCTAGTTTCGTTTCTTTCTTTAATTATTATTACAAAACCCATTCACCAGCTTGCCGGCATTTTTTTTTTCACTTCCATGTTTAACTTAGAGACGTTTGTTTTTCCTGGCTGCTTGATATGCTAACTGAATAGTTCTTGGTCTCTTGTGGAGCACCACCTCAGCAAGGTGGCGCTTTTATTGATTGTGAAGTTGGAGGGTAAATGCCAGTTCCAAGACAGCACTCTTCCTATGTCGGCGTACATGCTTACCTGCAAGACTGTACTGATGAACGAATACGTTCAACTATACAATAAAAATACAAGAGATGTCTGAAAAGCAGTGAGCAGACCTGGAAATACGTTGTCTCGTTAGAATGAAACTTCGCCTGTGTGCACAACTCTCTTGCAGAAACTACGTGCTGCCATTACCAAGAAACGTCCCGGAAAACTTAAATGTGGCCTGATTTTCCTCAAAGTCAATGCACCCTGTCATACTGCCTGCCCCCCCCCCCCCCCTTGTAGAATATTGATAAGTGTAATTTTGAAGTGTCACCCCACTCACCCAACACATTGTATTTGTCAGCGTCAGATTTTCATTTGTTCCCTGCACCCAAATCACAACTGTAATGATAGCAACGACGCTGTCATAGACGGTGTTTCCAGTCAAGAAAAATATATACAAGAGGTAGTAAGCAATGAGAGGGGAGGCCGATGCCGGGAAGTTTGACCACTCTTTCTGTCCTTAGCAGGTCACTTAGGAAAAGGGGTAGAAAGAAAACCCAATAAAATAATAGGAAAAAGAGAGGAGAGGAAAGTTTAAAATAGCCATATGAGTTGATCGTTTCTGCGCCCTCAACGCAGATGTTGTCACCATCGCTCGGTAGCTGTTCAAGGCTCTGTTACAGTGATGAAGTAAATAGGACTCTTTTAAGAAATTATAAACTTTCACGAAGGGTCTAGCGGCTTCATCTGCAAACCTTGATGTGGGCGAGGACAAAAAAAAAAAAGAGGAAGGCGGGGGGACAAGGGAGTGCGTTATATGGTTGCAGGAATAGAGCACCTTCACCTCTAGCCCACCGAAGGGTGTTTAGACCGCTGAACTTCAACAGAACTATGTAAGATGGTTCAGATCCTTAAGCGCCCCACAGGTTGGACAGTTTACGTCCGTGGTTGGGGAGAAACGTAGTAATTGTGCGTCGAAGGGAGGGCACGAGCCCGGGATATCTTTACCTCTCTTCCGGATAGGGTCAAGAAACGGCCAACATATTTTGAACCTGTGCAAAACAGTGGATGGGTGTAATCTAATGCAAAACAACGTATTCAGACGTAGTTTGGAATCTGTGAAAAAGTGATATGTTTGGAGGAATGGGTATGAATGGTTTCGTAGCCAAAGCAAGCGAGTGAGGATATCGTCGTCTATTGCTGGGGGTATAGTAATCTGATCTTGTGAATTCTCGAAACAATGATTATGGTACGTTACAGTGGTTTGCTGCTGGAGCCAAGGAAAGCTGTCTCCGAGTATAGCTGCCATATTCACATGACCTGGTTGGCACGGCCAGTACTCAGTACTGTCTGGACACGTAGCGTTTCCTTTAGTGCGGTGGGGCGGAAACAGTGCAAAGGCCTCGTGTTCGCATGGTTTTGTTCAGACCTGCCCAAATAAAATCGGCGAATAAGCTCGAGATCCCAATTCTGCATGTCACTCGCCAATACTTTAAAGACCGTTGGTCTGAAGGCCATTGAAATAGCCGTGAAACAGAGGTTCAGAAAAGCCACGACACAAAGCACACTTAAAATTAAATTTTAAAAAAGCCATTACTCGTAAAAAGATAGGATCCTGCATTAAAGCGAAATTAAGTTCCGGGCTCTGAAGAGTTACTCGTGCGTGTTGAAGGAGCTTTGGTTTCCGGAAGGCCTAGCGATAATGTGTCTTCGATCCTTTCACTACACAGGTGGGGTTGGCTCGGTTTCAACTGTGGCAGTACCTTTGGAGTTTCCGGACACAAATGGAAGTACGCCGCAAGGTAAGTGAATAGGGCCGTAAAGGCAGTATGTTGATTAGGCCTCACGAACGCAAAACAGGGTCACGAGGTAAAAAAAAAAGTCTAGAATCGGTGGCACGCAATCTGAGAATCGGGCGTCATGCCACCACCGAACTGTTGAAAAGGAAGTTGTGCGTTGAAAATATCGCGCCCACTATTTATTCCTTTCCCAGTTTGTAAGAAAGTGTCAAGCCTTTCCCCGTGGTACAAGCGCCTGCTTGTCGCGCGTCTGAATACCGATGCGGTTATTGATCGCGAAAAACATCGATCACGTCTTTTTCTGTTTTTAGCCGCAAACACAAGGAGCTGCGCCAGCCCCTGACAGAAGAGAAAGGTCTTTTTGGAACAATAGGGGGCGGCGTGAATAAATCAGTTCTGGGCGTTCGGTATTCTGAGCGAACAAGCTTTCGTATCGGTTGGCGTGTTTGGTCAGGCTGATCGAAAAGATCGTTCAATGATGGCATATGAAGTTGCTCAGAAAAATAAGGGGGTTACGGTACTGTTACAGTTTTTATTGTGAATGAGTTTAACTGGGCCGATATTCGGGCGGTGCTAACCGGAGGTTGCGCCGGGTGGGGAGGTTCGTTGTTTATTGTCTGTACCTGTTGTGAAAGCGACATATTATTTTTTTTATTTTTTTTTTCTAGGAGGTTACGAAAAGCTGCGGGCACCAATGTCAAACGATGTTTCGTCTACAAAGCAGTCGCTTCGCGACGAGAACGACCTTGGGAACGATAGAAAGGACTGGCGCGTTGTTACAGTCTTTGGAGAAAGTGTGATGAAAGCTACACATTGAGAAAGGAACAGAATTTTATCTGAGATTGTAGAAGAGTAGAATTTTAGAAAGTATGTATATTAAAGCTCAACTCAGCACCTCTTTTTTAATTTGTAGTGCAAGTATTTTTTTGCGACTCAGGTTGCAAACTAAATTGTAATGATAGAGGCAGTCTAAAATACCCAAGAGGCATGGAGGCCTCCATAGAAATTACACGAATGTTTTTCTTTTAGACTTTACAGAATCTTCTTCTAAGCCGTGAAGCTACATTTATGCGGTTTCTTCAGAGGAGTTATGCGTCCAGGGGAGGCAATATGGGGAGTAAATCGTCACGAAAAGTCGACTAACTACAATCTGTTATTTAAATTTTAATTGCATGAAAATAAGTATAATGTTTCGACTAAAATTACTGGGCGTCATCGAAAACTACTGTCAGTGAATTTAAGAAACACTTCGATGCCGTGGGAAGCCGCGGTAGTGCGCTCATGTTCCCACTCGTGCAACAAACGCAATGCGGGCAGCCCGAAAACGGGGAGGATATGAGGGACGGAGAAATCGCACGGGCGCGGATTCGCACCCTCAGCATTGTTAAAAGTTTTTAATCAGACATTTTAGTTAATTAGTCTATCTTTCGTGACAATTAGCCCCCTTTTATATGTCCCTCTGGCCATATAACTCACCTCCTCAGACTGCATTATTGTAGCTTTCACTTTTTTTTTAGACAGTCAGTAACGCCTATAGAAAGAAAATAAACAATCACCGTTTATTTGTTTTTAATTCGAAGACGTTTCGCGCAAAAAGGACCGATAGTTATATAAGTGCCGTCTTCACCAAATGTTTATAGGTCTCAAGGTCATTAGATGAAGAGATAACCGCCACGACATGTTTTCTAAGAAGCCAAAACTGATTTAATAACTTTTAATTAACAATTCATTGAGTTTTTCTGCCATCGCAGCTTTAGAGGCCTCACCGCCCGATTTTGAGTAAAACCTTCTAGTTGTACGTTTCTACTGAAGCATTTTCATGAAGCTGGTCGAGAAGTTTTAAAACAAGCAATGGATCTATGTTAACTCAGTGAACTCAATGACAACAGTTTTGTCTCCGGTAGCTTAAGTATGCTAAAGCCATTTAGCGTTAAAGTTGTACTCCCCAAATTTTTTGAGCTACCTCAACTAACTATGTTTTTTGACACCCCGGTCTTTACCCTTTTTGGTATGCTATTTAGTATCGCGAAATTCATAATAGTTATTGTGAAATCGGCAAATGAAAATGATGCAAAAACCAACAATCAAATATACCCACATTTTTCAGTGACGTGATGTCAATGGCCGGCGAGCAAGCAGTCTAAAAAATGAAAGCCGTTTACAATTCCCTGTAACGCTGGATTAGAGCGCAGCTCTTGAGGAGGAAGATGGAAGCGTACTGAGGGATAGGTGACTCCTTGAGGTCACGTGACTTCAGGGGGTCACGTGACCTCAGGGGGTCACGTGACCTCAGGGGCTCACGTGACCTCAGGGGCTCACGTGACCTTTGGGGGTCACGTGACCTCGGGGTTCACGTGACCTGAAGGGGTCACGACCTTAGGGGGTTCATGTGACTTCAGGGGTCACGTGACTTCTGGGGGTCACGTGACCTGGGTGGGTCACGTGACCCCATTAGGTCACGTGACCCCCAGAAGTCACGTGACTTCAGGGGGTCACGTGACCTCAGGGGGTCACGTGACTTCTGGGGGTCACGTGACCTCGGGGGGTCACGTGACCTAGGGGTGCCACGTGACCTGGGTGGGTCACGTGACCTCGGAGGGTCACGTGACCTCGCGGTTACGCCGACGCCGCTCAAGCCGGAAACGGGCCCCTAAGAGCTGCGCTCTAAAAATAAAATATGCCAATCATTTGTTCCGCGCTGGAGCGCGGGTACTGTAGCGAGCTTCCAAATAATTTATTTGACACCACGAACTGCTTCGAAACACTTGGGAATAAATCTTAGAGTCCAAAGAGTGCATCTGCTTTCCACTGACTTCACTTTTTCGTTGTTGCCAGTTGGAATTTTCAGTTTGAAAAACACGGTGAGAACCAAAAACTGTAAATTCAATAACTTCGCGAAAAAAACTATTTTATCTAATATTTGGCATACTATTCAGCGATGTTTGTTGGTTAGTCTAGCAAAATTTCAAGCAAATCGGAAACAATGAAAAAACCTCTGGAGTACCCCTTTAAATATACAATGAATTTTTCAGAGACCTCACTTTGGCTATGATCACTGCATAACACTAATTACTACACTATAATCGCATTACACCAAAAGAGCTCTATGTTTTTACTGACTTGGTGGGCACGCTTACAGTGTGCAGGAAAATCAGCAGCCCCTGCAAGAGTGCAAAAGCCATCAAAAAGGTGCCCCCGCCTCCCCCAACTTTCTATGCAAGGTACAAAAGTCCGCCTGTCCTGGGCAACCGCCCACCCGCTCACCCAGGAATACCTGGGTGAGCGGGTGGGCACGCCCACTCTGCAGCTCGGGCGCTAAATGCCACACGCCGCGAGATGCAGAAGCAGCCCAGCTACCTTCATGATCATGACTACGCATCGTCCCCACCCGAAGATGGCGACTATGACCCCGACGAAGCTAAACAACAGATCAAACTTCCGTCTCGTAACGCACTGGAGGAGCATCTACCCATTTCCGACCCCCTGCCGCTCGGCGAACGAGGATGGTATTGACTCTTAAGGCCCGTTAGAACCAGTACCGCCTGCACGCCGAACAGAAGAGCAGCCCGGGAAAGGGCACGCACACAACCGACACGTTTCTAGTGCAAGGACACTTAACACGCGGGCGACCTAGTTCACCCGTTAGGGTGAACTAGGTCGCCCTAATGGGTGAACGTTAGGTCGCCCTAACGGGTGTGTTGCCTCAAGGCCTTCCTGCAAAGGCCTTGAGGCAACACAAAATAAGTACCTAGAGGACTGGATGGCATCCATTGAGAACGGGGTCTTCCCACAGGCCCTCCAGGAGAGTAATACTAAACACTGCGCACGCTTCTCGATTATATTCACAAAGTTGCCATAGGTGCCACATACAATCCCCTTCCCCCCATAACGCGAGTTCCAGGCCTTAATGCCACTGACACAAATGCTTTACACTACTGCATCCAGTACGGAAGGAGAGTCAGTATAATTCGTTTTTATTACTATGCGTTTTGGAACAAACAGGAGTATCTATTTTTCGCAAAGCACATAAAGAGATGCTGAACCAAAATCTGAATTCTGCAAAACACGGTGGCAGAAGCCTGCAACGGGACGCTACAAACATCAAAACATCACTCATACAGCGATATCTCAAACGGATGATCGTATTTTTCTAAATACAAAGAAAAAAGGAGGCGCATTTGACAGATATGTTGACGTCGTTTCTCTAAGAAGAGTCGAAAAGGAGAGGACACGGCCTCGCGTCTTCTCCGCCTCGCCGCCCTGAGGTGGCGAAGCGAAAAGAGGAGGAAACAAGATATGTTGACGTCACGCGTCTCGTCGGCCTTGTTTAACCTCGACCTCTTTTTCAGAAATAATACCGTCCATTCGAGATATTGTCTTACGAGTGGTGTTGTAGGGCTTGTAGCGTCCAGGCCTACGGCTCCTGCATTGTTTTCTGAAATCCAAATTTCGGTTCACCATCCCTTTAGGAGCTAGTGAGTGTGATGTACACGAGGGTTACAAATGACGAAATATAGGTAATATTTGAGCACGAAAATTCAAGTACACCTGCGTTGGGACACGGAGCACTTCCGTCATGAAATCCAGGCGCAGATAGTTTTTTTCTCTTTTTTAAGTGATAGCATTATATGTGATTAACAATGGCGGGCGTATCCAGGGAAAGAGCTTATAAGGCTTCACCCCCCCCCCCCTCCCCCGGAGTCCAGCCGACCCCATACAACTCAAGTGAATTTCGACCCCCACCCCCTCCCTCCCCCCATCCCCCCCCCCCCCCCCCCCCCCACTACCTTTGTAAAGATTCCTGGCTACGCTGCTGGTGTGTGGTTCTTCGTTGCTCTTCTTGCCCAAAAAGAGTCATTGTCTCTTAGCGGATACAGTAGATGCACGGGCTTTGTTCGAGGCTGAGTGCAGTGGTTGTCATACATACCATAGTATTAATATTTAGCACAATGCATATACTTATAGAACTATATGTTTTTTTTCATTCACCCAGATTTCAAATAAGTCGTACATAATTCGTAAAGTTGCACCTTTGTTGCGGCAAAATTTTGATAGCCACTGATTTGCCTCAAAATTGGTTCGACCCATTAATAGATACATCTCAAGTAGTAACCCAAAATGACAAGTCACAACATATTTCTTTGTCGCAAAGTTATTTCACCTTAGCATGTGGTGCTCATCGGTGTTATTTTTCTAGCCGAGAGGCTGTACTGACAAGACCAAAAACATGACAACATCTGTTGTAATTTGTGTCAGGTGTGGGCAGCTTATTTCCCGACGAGTTACAAGTTTGGTGGTGTAAAAAATGACCGCAAGTTTGGTGGTGAATGATATTGATTGGGGCGAAGCTCTGATGGTGCTCATGATACTGATTTTATTGTTCATAGGTAGTGCTGATGGTGCTGATTTTCTTTTTATTGCTCATAGGCAGTGCTGAGTTCCGGGTTGCGTTTCGTCTTCATTATTACTGCTTTATGGTCAGTGAAATGCAGAGCCAGTGGTTCTTCTAGCGGATCAGCTTGGATCCGCTAGAAGCCGTGGGAACGCATCTCCACCGCTTAAGTCAACGGCCCATGTCAGAAAGAGAATGTGTGGTATGAAACGTAGTTAAATACGCATTTGAGCATTTGACCGCAGCGCCCTCTTGTCTATAAACGTTGAGCCAAGACATGCAAAGTTTAACGCGGTTATATGTGCATTTGACCGCAGCGCCCTCTTCTGTATAGACGTTGAGCGGCTACATGCAACGTTTCATTCATGACACACACCCCAGCTCTTGAGTTACTACCTCATCTCAGAGCCCCCTACTCGTCCCGCAGTCGTGGCCGAGTGGTTAAATGGGCCCTGCAATGACTTTTTTACTCATTTTTAATTTCACCGAACCTGAGCGCACTGAACGTGGTCACTTAGTGAAACTTTTATTTTCTCGAAATTCCCTTTATTTTAAAAGTTATAGGCAAATTAATACTACAAAAAACAAACAAAAAATAACCTCCCTCATGACGTCCTTGGTTGCTTGAGAGTGGCCGTGAACTAGAGGAGAAGTAGTGAGCTCATCGAGCGCTCACGGCTGCCGCGCTCCAAGTTGACGGCGCAAGAGGGCGCCATTGAAGCGTGTTCTGGATAGGCTGTATGCAGCGGGCAGCCAGAGCGGCTCTCATTGCATTTGTTGCGCGATTAAACACTAATTCGGCATGACACTTCATTGGCCACAAACGACAGCAAACACGGGGTAAAGATCAGTTCAGAACGGGAGCCACTTCGCGCTGCCATGCCGCCAAAGGTCCAAATCGCCATCCAAGCCCGCGCCGAGAGCCTTGGGAACGCTCGGAACCGGTCGGATCCTCGAGCCGGTACACGGCCGCAACGCCGCCGCGTACATCCGGGACCTTTCCGTGTCGGCGCCTGATCCCACTATTCCTTTCTAGTATGCCCCGCTCTTTCCACCGCTTGGTGGCGGGTATGTCGACGGGTCATTTCTTGTTTCTGTACTTGATGAACTGCATTCGTTTCTTTTTTGATCTAAAATACTGAAGAAAAACTACTTTTATAAATAATTGAAACGGTTCACGCCACTTATATTTTGCATTTCGACTAAAAAGAAGCTTTTAGCGGCTCTGACTAGTAGTAAACCCAGGACCAAAGACGTCACATTTTGCGCGCTTTCGTTACCGCGGGTCGCCCTCGTCGGTGGAGGAGGTTTCCGCGTCGTCCGGTTAAATTATGACTTGGTGATATTTAGTTACTTTCTCCGTGCCCGCTGGCTTGCCCGAACCCCAAGAGACGTGGAAACCGCAAAAAAAGGTGGACGCATAAATATGATTGCAGGGCCCCTTTAAGGCGATGGACTAGAAATCGATTGGGTCTCCCCGCACAGGTTCCAATCCTGTCGACGGCGCAAACATTTTTTTTTTTTTTGTTTTTATGGGAGCACGGACGGACGGACGGAAGGACGGACAAGGCTAGACCCTAAGGAGCTTCGCCCTAAAATAAATACGGAGGAAGCTCACGCCAGAAAAGCGAGACGAAATTCGCGAAATATTTTGCTTCTAGACTAACTGCACGACTTGCGATAGTTATACAACATGCGACGTCACCCCACTCGAGAGCAAAGGAAAAATTGAGATGTTGATATGAACCTCCCATCCAACGTTACTAGATACTACATTTCAGCTTAAGTCCAGACGCTGCCGACGCTACCAGCTAATGAGAGCAATCAAGCAGCGTCACTGAGCGCAATCACTAAGCCTTTTCTGTTTATGATTCTTACAGCAATGATATAAGACGTACGTAAACATGACGAAAACCATGATGGTGCGCTTTTGACGCTGTCTGACTGGTCCCATCAGCTCGTAGCGTCGGCTGCGTCTGGACTTAAAGTGAAACGAACTATAGGGGGCGTTTACTGGACGCCATATTTGAGGGCGATGTATAAAGCGCATGCTCAGAACGAGTTCACATGATAGCCTGCTAAGACCGGCAATCTTGATGGTGTGTACGTGCAAAGGAACTGCGGAAGGTCGCCGTCAGCACGCGCTCAGCAGCCGCTCACACAGCTGTGGCCGCCAGTGAATTCCCTCTGTCGATAAAACTCGATTGACAAGCTTCCTAGAACACCTGACGCCTTTTCGTGGCGCGCGCGATCGGTGGCGCTCCATATGGCAGGCTTGCTATACAGTGCACTTGCTACACTGTCAGCCCGCCATATGGAAAGGCAGGGTACAACCGGTGGAAAACTGGATGCGCATTACCCGCTATTGTAAGTGATTCTATGGTGGTTTCAACAGTAAAAATAAAGTTTTGCGCAAACGTTGTCGCACAAGGAGCATCGATCGGAAATGGCCCTTTTTTGTTGCCTGTGGAGGCGTTGACGCTGGTGGCGCTAGGAAAGTTATCCTCCCCAACGCTACAATACTCCGTTTCACCT
Source organism: Ixodes scapularis (assembly GCF_016920785.2). Classification (NCBI taxonomy): domain Eukaryota; kingdom Metazoa; phylum Arthropoda; class Arachnida; order Ixodida; family Ixodidae; genus Ixodes; species Ixodes scapularis. The sequence continues at coordinate 83,448,107 of NW_024609835.1, forward strand.
TAAAGGGTAACTGCAAAAGAAAAAAAAAAGTGTTTTTTTTTTTTTTAAACAGTTTAGTTCGGACAAGCATGTCACCGAAAAAAAATAATTTTTTTTTTAGCAATATTTACGTTACAGGACGTAGTTTAGTCGGAGTCAGAACATCTCTACATTTGAAACTCCCGCTCCTTCGACCGCCGCAGAGGAGAACTACGCCCCGCCCCTCACTCTTGGGTTTGCTCTTTTTTGTTGACTTGGCTGCTGAGTTGAACGACGCAGCGTCTCAACTTCCGGTAAGATCTGGCAACAACGCACGGTAAACAAAAAAAAAATGGGTTGTGCGTGTGTTTATACAGCGTAGAACTTGGTCTGCCTTACAGGGGCGACGAGACTCCCTGCTGTAGATGAGAAATTTAGCCAGTGCGGTACAGCCGCTAGCCTGGGGTCTTTAACGTGCATCACGCAGTAGTAATACACGACCGCACGGCGGTACGATGCTCATCCAGATCGAAACGGGCAGGGGTGGGGCTCGAACCCATGATCCCTGGGTTCTGCAGCGCGAGCTTTCGCTCCAAGTGCTCCGAGCTGGTGTGCGCTAGACCACAAGGCCACCGATCCCCCATCGCACGCTAAACATGTTTTGGTTTGTCGGTACACGAGAAGCTGCGAGGTTTGCGAGCACATAGCGAAGACGTGGCCGGAGAAGTGCCCTTCTGATGTTCCCGGAAGACGCAAAGTATCATTCGTAATCGTCGTGTGTGCTTTTAAAGCGAAGGGAGTCACAGGGTACACGAGTGTGCAGCCACAAGCCAACGTTCACGACAGCGCTGCAATGACTTCGGCGATCTCGTTCTATTTGGTGCAACACGGCGATGCGACAAAGAACTGAAATGTTCGTGGTGTGTGTGGTGCAGTGCTTGGAAGTAGACACCTAACACGGATCGCAAATTTGCTGTTGTGGGGTTGACGTTAAACGGGTTCAGTCCCGTCGTCGTCAGCTGATACAGTCAAACTGGTCCAGGAGGACGCGGCGAGCGTTTTTAACAGTAAATCTTCCTTCGTTCCCTTTCAAAATGTGGAAGATTGTCGACGCATACCGTGAGTAAAAAGCTGCGGCCGTTTCCAACAAAATTACGTTGTTTTAATTGAACAATGAACTGCGAAGTGTTGCCCTAAATCTGCCGTTTTTATGCTTCGTGTTCGACTGCGTTTCCACAGCGACGTGTTGCGCTCATCGTGCGGTGTGAATAAATGTGGGAAAGATTTCCTACCTGCCCAATGATGCATGAACTGAGACATGTTTTACGTAGTAAACATGGTGCTTTTATTTATTTATTGTTGTTATTTTGGGAAGAGGCGTTGTGCATTTATTACGGTACAATCACTTGAAAGTTCAAAAATTAGGGAGGGCGAGCAAGCATTCCGAACTTTGTCTCCTTGCCTCTCTGGCATGCACCTAGTTTCAAGTTTCAGTAGACATACCTACTAGCAGGTACAAACTGCTCTAAAGCAGGTAAAAGACTGGGAAATTGGGGCGGTGCGGACTTCGTGTTTCGCGCTTTTCGCAAGGTGACTGGGGAAGTGTTTTTGCAAGGTATGCGGAATATGCAACCGATCTTGTTATGCCCATCGTTTGCGTCTCTCCAGCAAAACGAATACGATAATCTACAAAGCCGCGGTCATAAACCGAGGTTTACGATAACAGTACATATTCATTCAAACAATTTACGTAAGATGGTTCGAAAGCCGAGAAAAAAAATCTGTCGGCTAACGCAGAATTCGAACGTCCGAGGGCTTCTGCGGACAACTATTACGTAATCACCTGGCTGTGCCAGGTTTTTTACGTAACAGCGGTGTCTGGTCGTGGACGTTCGATGCACCCGGGGCACCCGGTGTGAGTCTGGACGGCCTCCGGAGCGATATGACAAGAACGTAACTGGACACATTTGTCGCTACGCGAACGCTCGATTGCCTCCAACCAAGTAGCATTCCTTTCGAGGCGACATGGCTGCTGGAAGGCTCGCTGTCAGAATCACTCGTCTGACAACTCCGAAAAGTCAGCATTTGCAAGCGCAAAAAAAAAAAAAGAACAGAAAAAACAAAACACGCTAAACAAGCAAAAAGGAAAACGAAAGAACCGCGCTATGAAAGCCAAAACTCCACATCACTTCCTATCACTAACACCTGCGACAGCTGCTAAACACACACTACTTCACTTCAAAAAGTCTCACTCAAGCACCTGGGTCAGCACGAAACACTGATCACTTCGGCGAAACGATTAGTCGAGGTAGGCGAGACAGGCGGGAGCAGAGACTTCGGCGGCCATGAAAGAATGGCGAAGCTTTTGTTTGTTATGGTATGAATCTAAACGGATGTGCCCGTCTTGTAAACCTTTTGTAAAGAATAATAACTCTCATCACATGGGTTATTATTTAAACGTAAAAAAATATGCCGCTCAAAAGGAAACTGCAACATATAACAAAGGTTTAACATCAAAGATCTAAGCTGTCAATCAAACTCTTAGCCAATGAGAAGTATAGCTGCCGATTCGGATTCAACGTCACGGAATCCCAACTTCGTGGCGCGTGATTTAAAACGGGCGTAATTGCCGCAAACTAAAATCAGTCTCACGCAATAAATATTGCTGTAAAAAATGTTTTTTCTCGCGGAAAGTTTGTTTTTTGACGTGCTTGTCCCAATTAGGCTGTTTAGAAAAAAAACATATTTTTCTTTGCAGTTAGGTACTGCAAAGAAAAATATGTTTTTTTTTTTTTTACTTAAAGGGTTTAAGTACTACAGCCAAAGCTAAAAGCGCGAGCTCATAGCGTTGGCAGCCGACCTTAATGCACAAAAGCTGGTGGCGCTGGAATGTGCCCTAGACACGGTGTAAGATATCTTACACCGTGGCCCCACTCTTAGCAAGTCCCGTGTATTTGGCGAATATTTGGGGTGAAAAACACGCTATTTACACAAATTACCATAAATTTACACGATGAGTAACGGATAATTCGTTCAGAAATCATGCGAGGTTGTAAAAAACGTGTTTTGGTTCGGTCATACACGCATAACCGTGTAGCCGACCTCGATAACACGCATCGCCCCCGGCGACGACCGCGGCCTTGCCGGCTATCGAAGCACCGGAATGCTTGGGGACACACTTAGAAAGGACCGTCGAGACAAATGCCGCGGAAAGAAACATGTCTCGGAGACAGATATGCACCAAAAGCAATTGTGCCATGTCGCAGGACGTTGGCGAAACCCGCGCTTACCGTGCTCGCCGCCATCTTCTGGTCGATGGCAATGCGGCTTGCTTCATGTCGCCCATGTTTGTATTTAGTTTAGGGGTCCTGATAACAGTTTCTTAGACACCACAAATAAAGTTATGGGTCTAATTATTCGTTCCAAACAGTTAAAATGGATATAAAAAGCGTGTCCTCGATGTGAACACGTGACATTGCAGTTGGTTTCGTTTTTGCTTCAACCTTCAACTGCAAGCGATCTGGCGATCTGGCGATCTGGCCAAGGCGCAAGCGCAACGCCGATGTACGCTGGAAGCAAGCGCCGGTTCGCTTTCGTTGTTTTTGTTTGACCGGAGAAAATCTGGCAAGTACGCATGGCGCCGCTATTGTTTTGGTTTGACGGGACGCGAGAAGCTTCGCATAGAGCTTCGGAGTTTGCGAGCACATAGTGAAGACGTGACCGGAGAAGTGCCCCTGTGATGTTCCTGGAAGACGGAAAGTAGCATTCGTAATCGTCGTGTGTGCTTTGAAAGCGGAGGGAGTCACAGGGTCCACGAGTTCGCAACCACAAGCCAAGGTTCACGACATAGCGGCGTTGACTTCGGCGATCTCGTTCTGTTTGGTGCAACCCGGCGATGCGAAAAAGAGCAGAAACATTCATCGTGTGTGGTGCGGTGCTTTGTATTCCGGGTCTGTTTGAACCACGCTTTTAACACGGAGCGCAAATTGTTTGTTGCGAGGTGGAGGTTCAACGGGTACAGTCCCGTCGTCGTCAGCAGATCCGGTCCAGCTGGTCCGGGAGGACGCAGCGAGCGTTTTTAAAAGTAAATCTTCCCTCGTTCCGTTTCAAACTGTGGAAGTATCCCGACACATACCGTGAGTAAGAAGCAGCGGGCGTTTTCAACAAAATTACGTTGTTTTAATTGAATAATGAACTCCGGATTGTCGTCTTAAATCTGCCGTTTTTTATGCTTCGTGTTGGACTGCGTTTGCATAGTGACGCACACCGCTCGAGTATGGTTCGGTCCTGCAACGAGTTTGTTGCGGCAATCATGCGGCGTGAATAAATAAGGGCAAGGTTTCCTACCTGCCCACAGATGCATGTACTGAGACCATTTTTTTATGTTGTGAACGTGGTGCTCTTTCTTTATTTTGGAAGACGCGTTGGTGCATTTATTATGGTGCAATCACTTGATAGTTGAGAAATTAGAGAGCGAGCAAGCTTTCTCAACTTTGTCTCTTTCTTTCTGGCACTGCCCTGTTTCAGTTTCAGTAGGCATATCTACTAGCAGGTACAAACTGCTCTAAAGCAGGTAAAAAACAGGAAGCTTAGGACGGTGCGGACTCCGTGTTTCGCGCTTTTCGCAAGGTGACAGGGTAAATGCTTTTGTGAGATATGCGGAATATGCAAGCGATTTCGTTATGCCCGTCGTTTGCGTCTCTCCAGCAAAACGAATAAGATGATCTACTAGAAAGGCGCAATCACAAGCCAAGATTTAAGATAGCAGTCGTTTGCTTCGGTGATCCGTGTAGCTGTATTTTACCCTGCTCTCTGCAACACCGTGTCATGACGAAGAGCTGGAATGGTCACGGTTTGTGCTGGCCTCCCGGTTGACAGAAACCCGCGTCGCCCGCATCGGCACCGAGTGCGCTTGGGCTGTTGATGCTCCAGCCTTTCATCCGCGGCTTGTCGCCAGCTCATCCTGCTGCTCAACGGTGAGGAAGCGGCGAGAGTAACCTCGGAAGTGAATGTAAATCCTGGTTCATTCAGTTATCCGGTGTCAAAGTGTGGAAGATGTCCAACGTGTACTGAGGGCGGGAACTACGAGCGTTTTGCCTTGCTTTTATAACCGAAACCAGACCAACGAGATAACTGCCTTGCGTACTCTAAAATGACGGAAGCAATAAGTTTCAACAGGTCGAGTACGTCACCGGGGATGTAGGCGAGATGGTGCACACTGTTTAAACGCTTGCAGTATCCACGAGTGGTACCAGGAAAGCGACGTCAACAGAGAAGGAGCTCGCGATTCAGCATAATGCACTGCTACGGCCGGGCCCGTGTATCTTCAAAGTTCGGGGTGGTGGCAGTATAAAAAAAAGACGCATCAGCGCCCCACACCAGTGTTCACGAATAACACCGGTCACAAACTCCCAAGCCCCACCGCTCTTCTCGACACCGACACGACATACGACAACAAACTGCATCAAAACGCCCCAAAAGTGAAGGCGTCTGCTCCCGTACTGCAACTGCTGCAACTAGCGGAAGTGAAGTGTTGGGCGGATGTCCGGATGTCCTTCACAAAAATATATAAAAAATGCTTTGCGCAAGGATCATTTTCATTTATTATTGTATACGTAATGACAAAATCCCAATAATTTGTTTTTCTATCTGATTCATGCTAGTCGGACTGCTCATATCACTGGTCAAACAAGAAAATAACAAAAATTTGAACTTTTTCATGACCGGTTTAAGATTTATTGTTAACATATCATTATTTATTGCAACGGACTAACATTATAGATTTTGCCTCCATACTTTTTAAATGCAAACAGTTCTAACACACGGCTGTCCATTGCGCCGTGTTTTGTGTATTCTTCTATAAATCTGTAATGGTCAGTGACCAAGGAGCTCACCCGCACATGTCAAGCTTATATGCGCCGCGGGGAGAAATGGATATCGAGTAGGAAGTGTCGGGCGTAGTGTCGGTCGTTGTGTTTGTGTACATGTCGCTGCTGTGTAGTTGTGTGCTGTGTTGCCTGCGTTGTATGTAGGGTTGCTGTGTAGTCGTGGTCGTTCGCAGAGTTAACAGACTCGTCTTTTTTTTTAAATACAGGCTGCTAGAAATCTCGATAGGTGGCGCAAGTTACCGCCCGATTCTAAATAGTTTGCTCAAGTTATTTATCCATGCGAGTTCGGCATTCGTTTTTTTTTTTTTTTTTTTTTTTTTCTAGCGGTTTGTTGAAGCTACCGACGCCGCCGACCGCCGACAACGCACGTACTACGTACCTTTGGAAGTAGCTACGTCCGCCGCTTGGAGACTTTACTGTGTATAAAAGACATCGAACGAGAACTAACGCGCCCTGTGTGCTTTCAATTCGCCTGAAAGGCGCGCGGCTCGCTGGGCTCGTCTCTCGCCTGTTCTCGGCCGCTGGCCGCCATGTTTCATAAGGAACACGCTCGAAACGGTTTTGCGGAAGGCAGACACGGTGTAGCGTGTTAAGTTTACACAGCAACTCATGTGTAGACGAAAAACACAGATGGCCTCGTGTAAAACGAACACGTTTCGACGTGTCCGCTATGGGACAACGGTTTACACGTCTGGGCGTGTTATTTTTGCTAACAGTGCAGAGCAAGGAGTACGCACTTCTAGCTTTTCCTGCGGTACATCATAAGGCGATGCACATCACAAGCTTCCAAGAACGCTTGTGGCCGTCTCGCGGCGTGTGCGCTCGGTGACGCTTGCTACTCTATCAGCCCACCCAATAGACAGAAGTGGCGGAACGTGTGTAACGTGCACATTACCTGCGGTGGAAAGAGATTATATCGTTGGTCTTATTTTAAACATATAGTTTACGCAAACGTCGGCCCAAGCAGAGCGTCTTTAGAAAAATGTCTTTCTTTGTTGCCCGTAGAGGCGTTGACGCTGGTGGTGCCAAGAACGCTCGTAACGTGAAGCCCCGCTATGTTTTAAAAGTAGCGCAAGGTGCGTCGATCCGCAAGGCACGTGCAATGTGCAGCCCTTGGGCAGATCATGGCGGCACAGCGCAGCAGTGAGCTAGATTTCAGACGCAATGTTCTTCCCAGAAGTGGCGCGCGGCACTTGTCTCGAGCATTTCTACAACAATGAATAGCGTCATTTTCCCCAGGATATTGGGCAGGAGATCGAACTATAGGGAGCGCTTTGTCGAGCTCGTTGTCCACACAGCGCGGTGTTTACTAACACAGCAAAACAAAGAAATTGAACTTCGCCTAGCACGGTCTGGGCACGAGCGCTTCGCTTTGACCAGTGCTTTGGACGCACGAGGAGCGGCCTTCGAATCGTCATCTTCGATTTCTCTGATCAACAACAAACAATAAAATTAGGTTTGTTGTCCACACATCTGCAGCATGCCGCTAGTGGCGTGACCTTCCGATCTCCTTCCCATATTTTATAGACCTTTCCAATGTTTACAAAATCACAGTCCAACACGTGCGTGCTCGTCCATAGGCTCGTCGCTTCGGTAATTGAGCAAAGCACGCGCCATACGCACGAAGGCTCAAAATGGCACCTGCCACGCGCTCTTTTTTGGACAGGTCTATGAACGCTATACACTATTAGCTACTCACATGCAGGCTAAAGTCACAGAATGTTCCCAGAGTACCGAATTTCATTCAGTACGCTTACCAGAAGTCAAACCCCAATATAATTCAGTTCTGATCGGCAGGTGAAACCCGTGGCGGAAGTTATCAGTTTCCCATTTTGGAGATAGGACCAAAATAACAAAAAAAAAAAAAAACGCGTATTAAACGTTTTTGGGTTACCACGGCTACGGCGGGTACGCTCCAGTGGGAGCTCTGGACATTATTGAGTTAGGAACAAACGGAAGGTCCGCTGATTTTCTCTAGATTGCCGGCTTGATTGCTCGCTGCGGTTGCGCTGATGCTTCGTTTCAAACTCTACGGCGACGTCGCTGAGCTTCAGGCTCTACTTCGATGTGTTTCAAAGCGAGAGAGAGAGAGAGATGAGACAGCAAGGAGCAAGTCCCGCACCACTCAAAACAGAGCAAAAAACCTTGAAGTAGGAAAAAAAAAAACAGTGTCACCGCAGGCCAGAAACGTAGGTTGAAGAGCTCGTACGAGAACTAACGCTACACTGTACGCACTTCGCTTCGACCGCGCAGGGAAGCGCCATGTTGGGTATAGGAAAGCTCTAGTTAGGGTGGGCACAACTGCTAGATTGGCGATCACGAGATATGAACGCCATGTAATTGCTAAATTTTGCTGGAAGTCTACGGGGCAAAGGGTCGTTTTAATTCCTAATTCAGGTCTGAAGAGTCAATTAATGTGCTTAGATAATTTACGCGAAGTATAAATGATTACATTTCTATTGCCACCAATTTTGTTCCGACAAGTTAAGTACCTGTTTAACGCGAAAATTGGTAAATTCCGCCATCTTAGACGTTGCTGCTTATCTGGCAACCCTGCTTTCTCCTCTCGACGTTTGCGATTTCCGGAGCGAGAAGGAAGCGAGAAAGCCTACGGGACAACAGAGTGGGCGTCTGCTCTCGTGCAGGCAACATTGGTGCATATCCTTTCCCAATCCTCTCCCTCGGGCGCGGCCATTACATTACAAACGCTCTTCAGCATTTTAGTTGCGTCCACCCTAATTAGAGCCTCCTTAGATGGGGATCGCAACTGATGCACCGCAACTCGGTTCTGAATCGAAGCTTAGGGAGTTTCGGTTCACTAAGAGGGTATTCAGTGACTCAGGTGCAGGCAACAGAGAAGAACCGATTTCGAACGCCATAAGACCTTTTGACAAATTACCGAAGCATCAAGAAGAATCCTTGGAACGTCAGTTCACGCGCTGCTCTTTTCGCGTTATCTGTATATACCTTTGCAAAAAGGGCACCTGGGCGGTTGCGTTTTTATTGTTCGTGCGTATGGCACGTGTTTTGCTCGCCTTCCGAAGCGACGAGCATGCGCGTGCTGGGGTGAGGAGATCGCACGCTCTGCTGAGGATTTGTAAACATTAAGTGATGTATAAAATATTCCATGTAAAAAGAAGAAACTACAGAGACACTTAAATACGCTAACATGTCGGAATGCGAACGCGGTCGCCTACGTAGCGTATTCCTCCAAACGCGCGCCGCGCTGAACCGGGCCGGGCGACCGGTGCGGATGCTGTGTGGGCGGGCTCTGCAGCCGGACGCTCTGCAGAGCCCGGCCACTTTCTGCCTCTTACCGGCGGCCGGGCCACTGCGCCATGGTAGTGGGGTGGAGTTCCTCAGAACTATGCCACGACAGCCAATGGAAGTCTATCCATCAATTCGCTTCTACAGAATACGGGCTTCGCTCCATCGGACAGGGGAATTTAGGCGCCGTTTGGAGCAGCTTCAAATGCTGATAACGCCGGTTCGCTCCATGGGTCAGTTAATGCTTTCGCATTAATAACCAAAATAAGGCGCTGCTGGTCACGCTTGCCCAGCGCGATTTGTTTGGGGTTTTTGCTTTCGAGCAGTTATACTGCTGCAGAATACAGAACTTGCAGAGCGCTCCTTGGTGCTTGGGTAATTTCTAAAAGGTATACTGATAGATCTAAGAACGTTGATCCACTTGTAGCTGCTCCCATGCAGGAAAATAAGAAAAATCGTTTCTGAACGGCGTTTTTCCGTGGAACTTGTCAGCTGATGGATCTAAAATATGAACTCCATGGAGCGAATATGCGACGAATAACTGATGAACTTCGTCAAACGACACGCACCCGCTTCTTGCGCGATGCAGCAGTTACTGTTATAGCTTCCTCTATGCTCACAAAGCCTGGCAGTTCGACAACAGAGGCATAGACTGCCCGGGCACCGTTTTTGAGCGCGAGGATCTCGTAGGAGAGAGCATTTCTCTTTGCAGCGGCGGGGACCCGAAACATGGTTTTCAAACCCGACGAGAATAAAGCGGTAACGCGAGGAACACGAGGTGCACGAGAGGACATTCCATCGCTCGGGAGAAGCGTGTTTCGGCCTCTCGCCCCAGTGGGGCGCCCGTTACATGGCTCTCCTTTCATCCGTTGTCTGCCGCTCTACCTTTTCACTTTCGGCGGCCGCGTCTCATGGCGATCTGCCACGCTTTGTCAGTGTAGAGGAGGCTATGCCACTGTGCTGATGTTACGCGCAGAGCAATACGCCGGGCGAAATTCGTCGATTTTTGGCAGTATACTCGCCCCATGCTGCCCAGTCTTCAATGGGGACTGTGGCGATTCTTTAAGCCTCACCAACAAACTTTATTTTCGCAATCACCGGTTTTTACCCTTTCCGGTATGTTATTTAGGATCGCGAAATTCATACTAGTTATTGTCATAGGCATCTGAAAATAATGCCGAAACGAGCATTCAAATCTGCCTTTGCTTTCCAGCACCGTGACGTCAGGGGAAGGCAGGCTTGCAGATCGAGCGGACAGTCTAGAAGTGGAATATGCGGAGCATTTTCTGGGTGCTTTTGCGTGGGTGCTAAAGCAAACTTTCAAAACATACATTTTACATCACAAAACTGCTTGTAATCAATTGGGAACGAACTACAGAGTCGGAAAAGTTAACCTCTGCCTTCAGCTGACGTCAACTTTTTTATTGTAGCTCGCAGAGACTTTCCCTTTGAAAAACACAGTGGGGACCAAAATTGCGAATTCAATAACTTCGGAAAAAAATCCTTTTGGCCCAATATTTGAATTATTATTTCTGTATAATTTGTTTGTTAAAACATTTTTATGTATGCAAATTGGAACTATGAAGATAACGCCAGAGTACCCCTTTTAAGAACGTTGCATCCACCGCGCTCTGGCTGCGCGTGCGATAAAGTATAATGTCGAATGCAGAAAGCTCACGAGTCAGGCTATATACTCCGTTTACGTTTAAAGGGATACTGATTTGAAACTTGAAGTATACAGAAATCATCGAAAAATAAGTCGAATGAGATCATTTATACCTGAAATTGATAATCGCATGGTGGTATTTTAAGCGGATGGCTTTATTTTTTTGTTCTATAAGACGGGATTTCGGCGAGCGCTTCAAAATCAGCCGTCAAAGAGCGCGATGCATCTCGGGAGATCCGGTAGATCCGGCTCAGCCTTGACGTCACCATGCCCTCCAGGGTCAAGCGTACCGTAGTTGCAAGCTTTGCCATTTGGAGGCATCAACGCGTTACAATCTCGCTTAGTCAAAGTACCCGAGGGCATATCGGGGATCCGGCGGAGTGGCTGAGATGGCGGAACTTTTTTTAATCTACAGCTTGTTCATGGGGCACTATCATAGGGAGATGACTTCAGCGTTTACATACACAAATAGAGAATACCCATCAATGATTTGCTACACCAGCGAGGGACGCGAAATAAGCTACAAAAACATTCAATAACATTGCATCATCGAAACACGATACTCACAAAAACAAAAATCATGGTTTATCACTGTATTTTTGTCGTATACAAACGCATGAAAACTAAATACATAAGCCACTTAGAAAATCATCATAGCACGCTTTCATGAAAATACTGTTTCAGAGCACCTTCAAGGTTTTCAACGGCGTCCGGAAGTCTATTCAATTTATTAATTGTACGGGAAAAGAAGAATTATTTAAAAACGTATGTACAGCATATTATTCCGCGTGTCATTTTGGAGTGGTCTTGTCATATATATATGATTCGACGAATTTTTCGATAGTTTCGATAAATTTTTACCGATACCAACTCGTTCGTGTGATATTTGATCTAGAAACGAACACCTCGATAATCTTCGACGTAAATTAAGAGAGTCTTTTGAGATGTTCTTTTTTATTATAGCAACTCTGGCACAAAAATGATAAGAGTTAGTGACAAGCGAGCAGCTCGATTCTGAATGGAGTTCACTAAATTAGTGTTTTAGTGTCAGGATCCCATGCCACTGCAGCATACTCTAAAATAGAACACACATTAGACATTTATAGAAGTGATTTAACGTCCCTAGGAGCGTCTCTAAAATTTCTTCAGATAAATTAAGGAACAATTGGATTTTATAGTTACCATTTTAACATTCGACCTTAGGTTAGATCACGGTGTAAGATACACTCTTTAGGTGAGGACACGGCGGGGCTGAACGCGCGACGCGAGGAATCAAATAGTGTTCGTTCGTCGGGCATCCGAAAGGTTGCATTATTCCACGGCCACCGTGCCCGTAGAGTGCCTCAATGTTGCTGGCTCCCGCCGTACCAGAGTGGAGACAACTCTGTCGTCTGCTAGCGGAGTCGCCATATTGCCGCCTTCTTCGCCCGCCGAGTCTATGTGGAAGAGGGCTTATGCAGCCGTTTGTGAGCTCTCTACGCAGCTAGTGAGCATTCTCACCTGTGAAATAGCGTGTGACCACTTCAAGACACGTAACGTCACGCGTTTAGTCAGATATGCGTTTGATTTCCCATTTAAAATTACGATTTAGTCCGCATACAACGCAAATGTGCTCGCGAAAGTTCCAACGGCTGCTGCTGGCATTCTGGCCCAGTTCTTACAGATGGTCGATCTATGAAAGTACATTTGATACCGACTATATGCGCTATCATCTGCTGCAATACCTACCCGTGTTTGGCCTTGCATTGAATGAGGAAAATGAAAGCGATCAACGAGCGAGGTGCTGATATGAACATATACGTTCTGCTTTCTATCGCTTCTTATTCGACTATATTGTTATCGTGATAAGTTCTGGATTAGCATTCAGAGCTCCTGAAATAAGAGCTACTTAATAAGAGACATCCCATGAGGACCTGTTGAGGTTTTTGTGTTTGGTTTTTAATCGGAAGGAGCCAAATTTAGAAACCGAAACTAAGCTAATATCGCTGGAATTCTGAGTATACTTGGACGCGCTGTGCTTCCAAAAGCTATGAAAGTGAAATGGGCCATTTGATGCAAGAAAAACCACTGAATAGGCGGCCGCTGTGCAGGGTTGAGAGGTAATTTGACAAGTAAACATTTCTGTTTTTTTCCATGGCTCATTTAGAATTTAAAAGTTTCTCACTTGTTGGTGCAGGTGTTCTAAAAACCTTACAACTTACCTTTTCAAAACAAAAAAAAAAATTGCTTGCCTATTTTGTATGCACGCTGGTGCCCTGTAGGCACCAGCGCACACAAAAGTGCACGCACAAATCCAGAGAGATTTAAGTTTTTCTCCTATATTCCCCTAAACGGCCGCAGTAGGGTGTCTATAAATTTTGTTTGCTGGCCTGTATTCTCAAAAGACCTTCCGCAGACAGAAATCAGAATATTTTATTTGTTACTATTACATTTTTGCTCATCTGTTTCCTTAAAATGCACTGATGCAGACGTAAATCAATAGATGTACGTTCAGTTTACAAATATCTTTAGGTAAGTAACATGTTATATTAGACAAGTTTATAGCCTTGAGCACTAAAATAAGAAACAGCATTACAATTAAGATACACGCTCCCCTGTTTTCAAATAGAAAGTAATTCTCAACACAGAGTATCAGCACCTGCAACAGGGTTGTATTGAAGAACATTTTACAACATGCAAAAGTCTTACAAAGTAAGTTTAAAGTGGAGAGGATGGAGATCGTTATGGTGGTGCACTCAGTACAGGATTCATTACAACACGTGTTTACTCGACATTTTGAAGGCAGTAATTAAAATTTAGAGTATTGTTTAGACATGGGTCAGATTTAAGGATGAAGACCCGACACTAAGGAAATGGAAATAAAAAAAGGCAGAGAACGTAGAAATCTCAAACATGAGGATTTATTTGACACAGCAGCTTGATATATACAAAAAAAAAACAAAAAAAAAAAACAGGACTCACAGATGCCTGTAGAGGAAACCCCAGAAATAAAACACACTAAATCCAAAAGAATCAATTACACACAACCAAACACAGATTTCATGAAGTGATAACACAGCTAAACGAACCAACTTACCAAAATAAGTAATAGTAAAAAAAAAAAAAATATCTGGGATTGTACAACAATACAATACAAAAAAAAACAGGACACATAGATGCCTGGATAGGAATCCACAAATATAGAATCCACATAAAATATAAAAAAATAATCAAACACACATTTCCACAAGAATGGTGGCAACATACATTAACAAACCAACTTACTGAAACATGCAGTTGTGCAGAAAAATCTGTGACTGCACAACACAGATGTACAAAAAAAACAGGACTTGTAGGTGCGTGCCTGGATAGGAAAACAAAGATGTAGAACACACACACAAAATTCAAAAGGATCAATCTCACACAACCAAACAGATACATCCCACAAAAAAAAAAAAAATGACAACCTATCTAAATAAACCAACTTACAGGAACACGACCTGAAATACCACTTTCTAGCAATTAACTGTGCGGCAAAAGACCCGGCGATTTCAAGGAAACAAAGTTGGTACTCACGCCGCACACAGACGACGAACGGCTCGGCTCCCAGTCGTCCCGCTTTATTTGTACGAGCCGCAGACGACTCCGTTCGGCGTTTGTTGGGACGCCGTACAGCTTCCACCCATTCCTCGAGTGATTCGAACACTGCGGCACGCAGCAACCCGGCATTTGCAAAAGAACAAGCCAGTTCAGCGATCCCACATGTGCACCGGCGGCCGATCGGGGAGGCAAAATGGCGGCGGCGGCCGGGAGCGAGAGGGGGAAAACAAGAAAAAGCGGCACTTGCCCTCCCAAAGGATGTCCCCACTCTAGCAAGGCGCAGCCGGCAAGCAACATTGAGGCACTCTACGTGCCCGCGGCTGACAGTGCCGCCGGCGGCCAAACGGCGAAACTCTATGAGAGCGAAAAAAATTATCTCGTTGCCATGACACCCCGGTACGCCGTGGTCTTTCTGCGCGTGCGACAACCTCACTGGAGCTCTGCGCGTGTGGAGCATGAGGCGGCACGAGCCGTCTTTGCCATGCCCACGGGTCGACGAGTCATCTGCCGGCGCCGCTTGGAACCATATTGAGAGAGAGAAAGAGAGAGAGTTAAAAGCGAACTTTATCTGCACTGCGCGAGGAGCGCGCTGTCCTCACCTGAAGAGTATTACCTTACACCGTGGGTTAGATGAAGAGATAACACCCAAATGTTTCACATCAGTGATCAGAGCAATCTGTTCAGCATCTAAATAAAAGTTCATATGCATGTAGGCTGCTTCCTTCTAAAGCGAATACAATTGCACTTAGCAGCTTAAAGTGTCCTGGGTATTTGCAGTCCTATATAAAACACAGTCGTCTGCGTATAACCTGATACCCGTGCCACACGGGCAACTCGAATGCCATTTACAACGAATGACATTTGTGTGATCAACAAATCGGCTCGCGATCGGTCGCACGTGGAACGCCCCACGCTCGGTGTGTCGCGCGCTGATTGGCCAATCGTTCAAATGTCATTCGTTGTAAATGGCATTCGAGTTGCCCGTGTGACATAAGCATAAGATTATAAGCGATGTCAGAGCCTATTAGCGGCGTGTGCGAACTACACGGGGCACTTATCTAGCTATCATCATCATTGTTTTTGACGTCACGGGTAGGACTGACTGGAAGAAACCGCGCAGGTCTTGGATCCCTCGCCTCGTCAGGTCGCTTCATGCGTTGTTTGGGTGACGCGCGGCAAAGCCTGTTTCACGCGTCGTGCTTACTTTGTGAAGTGATATTTGTATTAGGACATTTTACCGTAGCTTAAAACCGTGGCTTGCATAGTTGTGAGAACAAACACATTTGGCGTTGAGGTGTCGAAGAGCTCAGATTGTTCGCTACCCGGTACAAAAACCTGAATGAAAATATAGAATATCCAGCGCTTTACCCCACTAGAACATCTACCATTGTGAACAGGGTGTATTTTTTATTGTGATTCAGACAAACTAAAACTGAAAAAGGAACACTTCATCAAATTAAAAATAGGAGAACGAAATTTGATAACCTCTCGCGTGTGTAGTAAACGCTTCAGTGAAGGCGACTCCGTGTATCTTGTTGGTCCCAACGTGTTTTGTGAGAGCTGGCCTCTTGTTAGTTCCGAGTTCATGCCTTTGTAAATTTTGTAAACCGGTGAAATAGTATTTTCTCAAAATAACTGGCAGGAAGGGGTAGCTGAATTCCGGAGCCGTTTCAACTAAATGCCTCCTCGTTCACCCGGTCGACGCGAAAGTGCGAGGTTCACTCGCGATAAAGGTCTTTTAAATCCAAAAAGTCGGTGACACTTTTCAGCGTCCCGAAAAACGAGGTATTCACCTGCTATGAATCATTTCTGCTGGTATGTTCAATATTGCGGAGCCAAATGCGGATAATGCGTGATGCCCCTTTCAGTGAGTGACCTTCATTTTGTAAGCATTCTTAGTAAAAAATAGATTGAACAAATTAATCAATCGGCTGAATTTGCTGGGCCATGTCCGACAATTTAAGAATTTAAGAAAATGTCTGATTTTCTTTCGAAGAGAAGTCGCGATTTGGCAAACTTTGCCACTTTTTTTTTATGCGGGAGGAGTTACGCATCAGTTGCTGAAGAAGATTTGCTCGTTAGCAAATGTCGAGTCATACTTGGATGGAAGCGGCGGTATCGGAGAGTTCAATGTAGCTAAAACAAATGTGCGACATTTTGCAGCGCCACTGTGCGCGCCGCACAGCTAAGGAAACAGTACGTCATTTACTCCGATGAATGCAAAACTTTTTTCTATAGTAGCCTCCACAGATCCGAAAAAAAAAAAGAAGAATTAGAGAGGCTGTGAATAGCCCTGACGCACGCCGCGCAAGGTGTAATGTGAAGCTCCAGGTTTGTTTTTGACCATTTTGAAGATTTTTTTTTTAATATAAAAAGTAACTTTGAGGCGTTGTTATTCATCAGAACGATCGCTAACAAAAACGTCACACATGTTTCTTTATTAAATGAACCGTTTTTATTCGGCATATATGAGAACTCACATAGCCACTCCATGCCCTGACATAGCGCGTCGTCTGCTCGCAACCTACTAACGCCGTCACAGGAAGGCACCCGAGAGGTGGCGTCACCAAAACATCTCGTCACCAATATCACTGATGTAGATTAAAAACAAAAGAGAACCTAAAACCAATCCCTGCGGAACTCCGAACGTTACTGAAGTAAAATGGGATTCAGAACCATTAATGACAACATTTTGTGAGCGACATGTCAGATCATCCCGTACCCACCCGAACCCACCCATTTTACTTTCAACTTAATTACTTTCCCTATTGTTCCTAACCTGGTTCATCTCTACCCTGATTCAAGTACCGACGAAAGAGGTGACATCTCTGATTCAGCAATCACTTAATCTCGTTAGTAAACCATGGTTTGCAGCGTCTTCTTCTGCCCGACACAATCTTCAATCGTATATGGCAGTCACTAAGTGTTAGCAGCTTGCTTTTAAATAGATGCCAAAGGTCGTCAACACTAGACGATGTACTCATGGCTAGAATTTCACCAAAGTAGTCCAAAATGTTTGTATAATCAAGTCGTAATTACCTCTCTCAAAAGAGTACGTTCCTTAACCACCACCGTCGCCAGCGAGCAGAGGACCTACTTCAAACAAGGGTGCAGGGCCCCAACGAAAGCGTGACCAGCTTTGTTGAGGATGTCCTGCGGCTAAGTGCCCGAGCCGATCCGGAGGCCGAAGAGGAAAAGAAACTTCGAGTCCTCATGCGTGGCGTCAAGGCAAAAATTTTCGGAGGCCTGGTCCGCAACCCCCCGACGACCGTCGATGCTTTTGTGAGTGAAGCCACCAACATCGAGCGCGCACTGACGGCCCGAGCAAGCCACTACCACCGAATCGCCGGCGCGCCTGCTGCTCCAACTGTCGCTGCTTCCCTTCTGGACCTGAATACCAGCCGTGCCGACAGCCTTCGAGAAATTGTTCGTGAAGTCGTCCGGAAAGAACTCCGCAAGATACTTCCCGCTGCGGATCGCCCGTCCTCAATGTTGCTCGCCGAGGTCGTCCGGGAGGAAGTTCACAGAGCCTTCCAACCTGAGGTTCCGATCAACACGATGACGCCAGAGGAGCCGACTTTGAGCTACGCCGCCATGGCCCGACGACAGCCGCAAGCTAACCGCCAGGCCACGGCGCCATCCCGAGGAGACCCTTCGATGCCACAGTATCCTCGACGCCAGAAAGGACAAGTCAAGGACGTCCGCCCGGAGCAACCCTCGTCGAGGAAGACCAACGTGTGGCGAACGGCCGACCGACGCCCGCTCTGCAACCACGGCGGGGAGGCCGACCATGTGTACCGCCGATGCCCATACTGACGACTCGGGCTGCGCAAATTCCACCCAAACGACCCGCGCATCCCGTAATGGTGAACGCCCTCGGGAGATCGACGAGTACCTACGACGACCTCAGTCACCCGAGCCTGCGTCCCGCCGAGAGTTCCGATCGCCGTCGCCACGACGTCCAGCTTCACCGATGCACCGACCCCGACGTGAAAGCTTGTCACCCCTCGCTCCTCGCCGGGGAAACTAGGCACGGCAACCCCTGGGGTTGGAGTTGCTAGAGACAACCGACGCCAAGATCCTCCACAAACGTCGGAGGGCCCCCACTCGAACGCTACCAGACACCAAAACGACGCTCCTGCAGCGGTGTCCAATAACCTAAACGTCGTCATCGACGGCCACGACGCATCAGCACTCGTGGACACCGGAGCAGACTACTCAGTCTTGAGTGGGAGGCTCTCCCGCCGCCTTTGAAAAGTCACGACGCCGTGCGATGGACCTCAAATACGAGCCGCCCGAGGGCACCTCATCACGCCGGTTGGGAGATGCACTGCTCGCGTCGAGATCCACGGTGAGACGTGCCCTGTCAAGTTCGTCAATCTGCAAGACTGTTCGAGGGACGTTATCCTCGGAATGAACTTTCTCTGCGTATATGGCGCCGTCATCGACCTCGGAGAAAACCGGCTGACGCTACGAAAACCTGCTCCACCACCGAGGAACCCAAAGCGACGTCATCCGCAGTACGAGTCCTCGCAAACCACGTGAACCTACCACCGCGGTCAAGTGTTTTCGTACCCGTCGGGGTTGATGAGACTTTCTGCGGCGACGTTTTGCTCGAAGGAAGCCTCCAGTTGCTTCTAGGAAGAGGGATCGGCATCGCAAGAGGCGTCGCGAAGCTCCAAGACGGACACACTGTCGCACTCGTAACAAATTTCCGAGAGGAGGCCCAGCACCTTACGAAAGGCACCGCCGTGGGTCACGCCGAGGAACTCCCGGCCTCGGCTGCAATCGCCGGAATATCAGAAGACCTCTCTTCGTGGCCACCCAAGACAACGCCGCCTTCGCAGTTTGACACCGACCCAACCCTGCCTACCCAACAACGACGACAGTTCGGTGACCTTCTCGCCGAGTTCAATGAGTGCTTCTCCACGTCGTCAAAGGTGAGCCAAACGACCGTTGCGAAACATTGAATTGTCACTGAAGACAACGCGCTTCCTGTTCATCGGTCGCCGTACCGTGTTTCTGTGAAAGAGAGAGGTCATCCAGAAGCAGGTCCAAGAAATGCTCGATGACGACATTGTCCAGCCCTCAAGCAGCCCGTGGGCTTCACCGGTAGTCCTTGTGAAAAAGTAAGACGGGACTCCGGTTCTGCGTCGACTATCGCTGACTGAACGCTGTAACAAAAAAGGACGTCTACCCGCTGCCACGCGTCGACGACACCCTGAACCGGCTGCGCCACGCCCGATGCTTTTCGTCGATGGACCTGGAGAGTAGGTACTGACAGATCGAGGTCGACGAACGAGATCGTAAAAAGACTGCCTTCGTCACGCCGGACGGGCTGTACGAATTTAAAGTGATGCCGCTCGGACTATTGACAGCACCGGCGACGTTCCAGCGCGTAATGGACACCGTTCTTTCCGCCTTGAAATGGCAAAGTTGTCTCGTCTACTTCGACGACGTCGTGGTATTCGCCAGCGACTTTGACGAGTACCTTAGACGTTTGCAAGCCGTTCTACGGGCTATCCAGAATGCCGGGCTGACACTGAAGCCGTCAAAATGTCGGTTCGCTTACGGTGAGCTCAAATTCCTGGGCCATGTCGTGAGTGCTCAAGGCGTAGGCCCTGCTCCTGCAAAGACATCCGCTGTTGTTGAATTCCCGAAGCCATCAGACAAGAAAGGCGTCAGAAGATTTCTTAGGCTGTGTGCTTACTACAGACGTTTCGTTCGCGATTTTGCCAAGATTTCTGCACCGCTCACGCGTCTGACGAAGGACTACGTGAACTTCCAGTGGGGGGAGGAGCAAGAACAAGCGTTCAACGAACTGAAGGAAAGACTTCAGTCGCCCCCTAACCTCAGACACTTCGATCCATCAGCAGAAACGGAAGTTCACACAGACGCCAGTAACGCCGGGCTAGGTGCGGTGCTCGTCCAAAGACAAGACGGAGCAGAGAGGGTGATCGCTTACGCAAGCCGGGCACTGTCCAAGGCAGAAAAAAATTACTCGACAACCGACAAGGAATGTCTCGCTGTCGTCTTGGCGTTAACCAAGTTCCGCCCGTACCTGTACGGGATCCCGTTCCGCGTTGTCACCGACCACCACGCTCTCTTTTGGCTCGCCAACCTCAAGGACCCGTCAGGACGCCTCGCTCGCTGGAGCCTTCGACTGTAAGAGTTCGACGTGACCATTGTGCACAAGTCTGGCCGCAAGCATAATGACGCCGATTGTTTGTCTGGGGCCCCAGTCGAATCTCCTCCCGACAGCACCGACGACGATGATGACGCCCGTTTTCTCTGAGCAATTACAGATACCGACATGTGAACACTTCAACGCGACGACCCCGAACTTCGCGCAGTGATCGACCACCTCGAAGGTCAAGGAAGCTCAGTTCCGCGAGTCATGGCCCGAGCCTTGGCAAGCTTCGTTCTGCGGCGAGGCGTGCTCTTCAAGAAGAACTTCGGAACGATCAACCCTGTCTGGCTGCTGGTTGTTCCGGCCAGCCTGCGAGACGAAATATTTCAAGCATGCCATGACGACCCTACGGCTGGACACCTTGGCTACAGCAGGACGCTCGTTCGGATTCGTGACAAGTACTACTGGCCGAGACTCCCGAAAACAGTCCACCTGTACACACGGTCGTGCCATAAGTGCCAACGACGTAAGAAACCTCCGACGATGCCAGCAGGACTCCTGCAGCCGATACCTGCACCGACTACGCCCTTCCAGCAGGTCGGAAGGGATTTACTTGGGCCGTTCCCAACATCGACGCAAGGAAATCGCTAAATTATCGTCGCGACCGATTATCTTACACGATACGCCGAGACGAAAGCCCTGCCATAGGGAACCGCGGTAGAAGTCGCCAAGTCTTTTGTCGGGTCTATTCTCCTTCGACACAGCGCACCTGAAGTGCTGATCACAGATCGCGGGTCATCCTTCATGGCTCAGCTGACTCAAAAAGTTCTTCGGCTCAGTCATACCAGCCATCGACGAACGACCGCTTATCATCCGCAGACCAACGGGCTGACGGAGCGGCTCAACAAGACGATCGCCGACATGATCTCCATGTACGTCGACGTAGAGTACAAAACATGAGACGGGGTGTTGCCGTGCGTCACGTTTGCGTACAACACAGTGGTGCAAGAAACCACGGGAATGACACCGTTCCAACTGGTACACGGCCGGACTACAGCCGGACGGTTGCCACAATGCTCGACGCCATGCTGCCTCACGTGCCGGCCGACGATGGCAACGACGATGCTCAACTGATCTCGCAACGCGCGGAAGAAGCTCGCCAACTGGCAAGAATCAAAATTCATAACCACCAACGAGCCGACGCACGCCGCTATAATGTTCGTCGCCGGGACGTCCACTTCCAACCCGGAGACCGGGTGTGAGTGTGGACACCAATCCGCCGCCGTGGTCTCAGCGAGAAACTACTGAAGCGCTACTTTGAACCCTACAAAGTGCTTTGTCGACTGGGGGATCTGAACTACGAGGTGATGCCCGACGGAGCACGGACTTCATCACGCCGCCCTTCACGACCAGAAGTCGTCCACGTCGTGCGCATGAAGCCGTACTACGCTCGATAGGACTGTGGACCTTATATGTTCCAAATGACTCTTTAGTTTATCGTTATTTCTGTTTGCTAGTATTGTTTTGTGCTGCATCGGGGCGATGCACTTTTTAAAGGGAGTAATGCCGCGCGCGCGGCCTAACAGTTATCGCGCCTGCCTCCCACGCGAAAAGCCAGGGTTCGATTCCTAAAGGCGACGTGTATTTTGTTTATTCCTGCAATTTCGTGTTCTGGAAAATTCGCAAATCCTTTTGCTTGTTGGAGGTTCGAATGTTCTACGCGTCGAACTTTCTACGCCGATTATTCCAGAAGCCCACGCGTGTACAGAAGGGGTTGCAAGTGGTGAGCCAAAGTCAGTCTCGCCCCAGCGCTCGATCCTGCGGTTTCGCCGACACCGACGACCGCGACGCTCTCCTGATTTCTTCTGTTTTCTTTTCCTTTTATTAATTTGGGCACAAGTTCGCCTATTAAACGTTTAGTTTACTTCAGTTTTCGTCGCCTCATCACTTGTCATTCGTGACAATATAAGAATGCCAGTTTGCTTTCCTGACCGTTCCCAAAACATTTCTAGTCTTTCTTCACGTGTCGTGCAAATGAGCGACACATTTTTTTTATGATTATGATCTCACACGCCTCCTGTACTAAGATGCCTGTCAGGTGGCTAAGCTCGCAGTGGCACTCACCTCCGACACTATTTTTTTTTTTTGGTTAGGCACGAGCATGGTTCGGAATCACCCGATTCGAAGGGAACAGCTACAACATTAGGTACACGTAGCAGAGCGCGTTGGATGGAGTACAGTTTACACGGAAAAGAATAAAACGGAAAGAATAAAAATGAAAGAACTGTGTGTCTGTCCCTCGTATATTTTCTGTTTTTATTTTTATTCTGTCCTTGTGAACTGAGCTACAATATCATTATCATCATCAACTCGCGCTGGGCGCTCGGCCATCTCGGCGCGGCCGGCCGCTCATGACTCAGCGCTAATTTTGTCTAATTTAACATAATCCTTCATTTTAGTTTTTGGTTTATGGTCTAGCATGCTATTGACCCCGTAAGTGTGACGTCATGGGTCCAAACAAACCGTTGCTAGGGTCGTTGTTATGGACAAATACATGTGGCTAGGTTTCACTACGAAAGCCCGACCGTTCAAAAATCAGGAGTAGGATTTAAACTTCTAAATCTCACAGATATAGAAACCTTGAATGTCATATATGTTTCGACAGAAGTGTGCCGGTAATCGCTTGTTTCTGAAATATTTACGACTGCAACTTCCGGTTCTCAAGATGCCTGCAGCAGACGACGAATGCAAGAAGTACGCCGTCTGCCACACGCCCGCCGGCCAAGCCGGCGCCGTCGTTTGAATCGTGTGAATAAAGACGATATTCTGATATAGCATTTCTTTGAAATATAATGAGTTTCAGACACTTATAAGAATTCATATTGGGGTGCGATGCAAAATATGGTTTATCGAAAGTCTGGCGTCGATCGAGATGATCGCCTGCTAAAAGGTCGCATTGCACTTGTGAAAAAAGCACTTCAGACGATCGGTTGAGATCCCAAATTTTGTTCGCGGACTCGCGCTATGGGAGAGTGCTTAGTACCTGGTTGTAACCATCGTGTGGAGAAATATTTTCGGAAGACCCCAAAACGGGAAAGAAATGGGTAAAAAACATAAGGTGAGTACATGTAGCACCGGCAGACAGTTGCCTTGATGTAAAAGAAGGGCCAAACCAACCGAGAGCACGTAAAACTCATATTCTGTTCGGTCATAATGTCCTAAAATATGGCCGCTATATTTATGTATCATTACTATAATATTGATAAAGTAGTTGCATGCAAGTAGTAGTCAGAGTAAAATCCAGCTCAAACTTGCAGTAGTCTTACACTGCTATGGTAAAACAGCATTGAGAAGTATGCCTGTGTCTATGCACTATCCGGTTATTTTGTTTATGCTTATTAGCGCCGAGATGTTTCGGTGGCGACCTCTATGGTTTCCCTCCGTGACGTCACGACTGGGATTTGCCTCGCCGTGACGTCACCAGTTGTTATTCTGGCTACTTACCATCGGGTGCAACGACGAGTTTGATGGTGTGTTTAAAAAGCACAGTAGAAGCTAGGAGCCATCGCAATCCGTAAAGGTGTATCCACACGACGGACCAAATTGCTCTTTTGGTCCGCGGGCCGCGCATCATGTGATCTTACGTCACCGGTTTTTGAGGTCCGCCGGCGGTCCGCGGCCCGCGCTTGTGAGAAATGCCAAGCGACTTCTCTCGCCCGGACCTTGGCGGCGGACCGCGGCGTTTTTAGTATAATTGAAGCGCTAAGTCTGGCAACAAGCTGACTTTTGTTGTTTGGATTGAAATCCAAATCCAAAGTCGTTTTCTTTTGGCTCCAACTGTGGAAGACGAAGAAGACGAATCTTTTGTTGTGCGACGATGCAACTTTTTACTTCATCGCGCTCATGGAGCAATTCCCCGCTCCGTGGGACAGTAGTCGCGACGACTACCCAAATGATCATCTAAAGATGTCCCCATGCCTTTTTCAGTTCACTTAAGTCGTCCTCGTCCTCAATATTCAACGCCAGGGCCACCGCGGCCAAACGTCTCTTTCGTTCAACCTCCATCTTGGCTCCTAACAAATAGCCTCAAAGCAGCTCGCTGCATGCGTTTGGCGGAGCTGTGAGGTCGAGGGTTAGACCGGCCCGTTCGCTCTGTCGTCTGCTCTTTTGGTCCGCCGTGTGGATGCTCATTGCAGCCGGGCGGCCCGCGGGCCGTGCATCACGTGATCAATCGGTCCGCGGCCCGGTCCGTCGTGTGGATACACCTTAAAGGGAAGATGGGGCACTTCTACATTTGAGAAAAAACGCTTGAATTGCGTTCATTCGGCATTTAGAATAACACATATCAAAATTATATTTCAATGCGACGCGTCGGAGAGCCACAAGAGCAATTTCAAAATAGGGCTGAAGCCCCGCCCCCCTAGCCTTGGGCAGCCAAAAGAGCCGTCGATGACGTCACGGACAGCGACAGTCTTTCGCGTTTTTCTCGCGTTTAACAATACTTACGCAGCAAATGGTTTGGGTGTTCGGGTTCACGGGGTAAAAATACACTAGAATTCACTTCTAACTCATTTTTTCCAAGAAGCTCCGTAGCTTCCCTTTAACTAACACCGTCAAAGTTGACAATCTGACAGTGCGCATATGCCCATGGTTTGGCCAATCGTGGAAAGCTGACCACAGCGACGCTTTTGGCCGCGCACATCGCTAATATATCTACCTTTGGTGATGTTTTTTCATTGTGCTCTTCATATGTTCTCCTGTTCGGACTAGCTTTTTAATTTAGTATTTAGTACAAGCCTCAAGAATAATAATAACAAATGACTTACCTCGACGGCGTACGATTTGTTTCTCATGCTGGCCTGCACTATACGCTGGTAATGCGCTTCAGGTCGTCGTCGTAACTGATCTGCTTGACGTGGTTTGATTTTGCGGCATTTTCGCTCCTCTGAACTAAGCTGGGCTCTTCACAGAAAAAAACAAAAATATTGCGGACCAGCAAATCTACCGTGTCGTCTGCTACCAAAGCAAAGCGGAGTGTAATACTTCAGAAATGGCTTGCATCGTTGCAATATGACACTGACACGACAAGAACATCTTCATAAGTAGATATCAAGAAGTTAGGTTTCTTACAAAAAAAATTATTTACTTACTTGTCAGCAAAAATCAAGTCTCATGCGGGGTCTCCATGCATTAATCCATAGCAGCGCCCCTAGCAACGCTTTGTTTGTACCCAGACGCCATGTTGTGACGTAGTCCCTTACGGCTCAATTGTAGAAAGGTACCAAGTTATTTTCCATGATCTTAGTCCATAATACCGAAAGAAGACGAAGAAAAAAATGTAAATATACCAAAGAGCTGATAGTCAGCGTTGCGTAAGTGTGTCTTTCTCTTGTGTGCGTGACTTGAGTAACTTTTGCGGGTGCGCTGTTCCTCCTGTACAGTACAACGTCATTCATAGCCTTTGCGGTGCAAAGGAAAACCGATGCAACCGGCTCTTTTTGCGCTGTTGATGCAAGGGATAACACTGCTCTATTCGATTTGAACCACTATTCGCACACCCCTGCTGGTATCACAATAGCCGGCGTGAAATTTCTCGCGCTGTCGCGGCCGCGATAGTGTCAGTTGGCGGCGCCCTTCGCGGTCGTTTTGGCGAAGGGGACGAGAAAAAAGGGAGATGGCACGGCAGGACACCCGCCGCTCTTATGACAGGCAGCTTAGTACAGGAGGCGTTGATGATCCCTATACTCGCATTTCATTTTCCTCTTCTTTGCAAAAAATTTACCGACAGTTTGGTGGCACGCGCTCCGGCGGCATCCGAGCGTTTACGTCACCAGCATTCATTCTATTTAGGTTTAGCGCAAAGCCCAAGCAGATCTCAGTCGCTGGAGGACCCGTCGCTGCCGTTATATTACCGTTTTGACCCAACGCCGCCGTTCCATTAAGTTGTACTTCCGAGCGGCGACAACCATAGCCGCAGCACACGATCGATACAACTAGCACCGTCATCACTGATTCGATGGCCGACCCCGCTTCCCAAGTGGACAACCCCAAGGAAACCGAGGACATCGGCGACCTCGCTTCATCCGCCAAGGACGAGAAGGGAGACGCGGTCGTCGGTCAAGATTCCACTGCCGCGATGCAGCACATGGAGGGCCTGTTGCAGAAGCGCGCTGCGAAACTCCTGAAAACCATGTCTGCGGGCAAGAACACGACCGCACGCGCCACGGAAGAGTCCAAGGAGTCCGACTGTCCCTCGGAACTGAAAGGTACTAAGGCCACTGCGGCGACGGTGGACACCGCCGGCGAGAGCGAGCAGTCGCTACACGACGCCTCGACCGAGGGCGACCTGGACGAAGGTAGCTCTGACTACTCTGAGGAACTCTCGGAGTCAGAGGACAGCGACGCGGAGGAAGCCGAAAGCCAAGAATCGAACGCGTGAGCGAAACGCCTTTCGTTTGGGACTCAGAGCGGCAGATGTGTTGACTATCGGACGAGGTCAAAATAATAAAGGTTATGGGTTCTTCGTGAGGATGTGTGGTGCTTTCTACGTTTATGGCGCATGGTTTCGGTGAGCGACTGTCGCATAATGACCACAAACTGTGGTTAGGAAAAATT
Organism: Ixodes scapularis; assembly: GCF_016920785.2. Lineage (NCBI taxonomy): Eukaryota > Metazoa > Arthropoda > Arachnida > Ixodida > Ixodidae > Ixodes > Ixodes scapularis. Next base: position 83,475,210 of record NW_024609835.1, read on the forward strand.
TATATTCATATGAATCCGTAGAGTTAAAAATAAATATTCGAAGCTGACTTCCCCGAGGAACGAGATACCCCAGCCAGCTTAATTAAAATTCGGTAAATATTCGCAACTTTCACGACCTATACACCATTCTAACATTTACAAGTCCTCAGCCCAGTGGCGATGTCCTCAGCCAAGCACGCGCATGCATGTTCGTCGCTTCGCAAGGCGAGAAAATCACGCTCCATACGCACAAGCACTCAAAATTAAACCTGCCAGGAGCCCTTTTTTGAAGAGGTCTATTGGCGACGTGTGCGATCGAAAGCGTCGCTTCGGCCTGCTACGATTAGCTGAATGCTGACTATGACGTCAGCAAAGGATTTCTCATCGACGGAAATAAGAGGAATGTGAGAACTTGAATTTTGACGGTGTTGGCAGTGCTGCTTTGAGAACGCAATGATTTCAAGCTTCCGCCGTGCTAATTACAAACACCATCGAACTTGTTCTTCGCAAGGTAATGACGTCATGAGAGGGAACTAGAGAAGGCCGCCACCAAAACATCTCGCTGCGAGCGATATCTCACAAACATCTGCAGTGAAGACAAAGGAATGGGCAAGAGCGCGTTGCTAAAGAAAGGGCTTCTTATGCACGAGTCCTCCAACAAACAAAAGCATACTGCTAAGTTAGGCTCATGCGAGTATGCCTTTGTCTTTACTCCAGACATTTCTTGGATGGAGTAGAGTGTACAACGCTGTCAAAGCTGCTGGCGTGAGCATGGGGTTCGAACTCGAAAAATCATTTGCACGCGTCCTCACCCAAACGAAACCATAGATGAAGCCACGCGCTCGCGCCAGTAACTTTGACAACGTTGTATGCTAAGTACGAAACGTAGTACAGGGTGCTTGCACGAGACTATGATGCAACGCTACTACCGCTTCGTAAATCTCACGAGAGCACGCCGGAATTCATGTTGGAGGTCGTCGTCGCTGTTATGCTTTGTTTTGTGTGCTTTGGGGCCGTGTTCTCAGTGTAGTTTGTCCGCCCACTCGAGGTTTAAAATGGTCAGTTGAGCTGTAATTAATTGTTCCATCCGTAAATTTTTGGAACAAAACAAGGCTGCGGCCAGCGCTATTGGTTTTTTTCTAGAATTCCAGCAAATATTAGGAACCAGGACATGGCAACGCTTGAGCAATCGGTTTGGCGGCGTCATGAATGGCTCTGACGGATAAGCCGGCATTTTCGACCATCCAGTTAAAGACGGGAGCAGAACACCGCAAATCCTGGGTGCTGACATCTCCGGTCCCAAGAGAAAGAACGAGATAGAAAGCGACAAAAGAGGGCAACAAGAAAGCAGTAATACCCAATTCCCACCGGCAGCGTAAAGATACCTTTGACACAGGTACCTGTAGTAAAGGGAGCTGGAGGTCGTAATCACACGGCGCATAAAGGTCCCTTTCGTTGAGGGAGGTCCTGTGTTAAACGGAGCTCGCCAAGCTCCCTTTACAGCTGCAGGTAGTATCCTCGGACCCAGGAACTCAAAATAAAAATCAGCGTTATAAAAATATATCTCGTTTAATGCATTATAACAAATTGAATATATATAAGCAGCAAATATTGAAATGATTGGGAACACATAATACATAAACGAGGAACGCATACTCCAGCTAGCAGGTAGCAGCGGCGGCACGTGGAAAACTATGTCTGCTATGAACCCGAACGCGATGGACCATTGCGAGCTCTTTTTCGGGGTTGTACACGAGTCGTCCGACTCTCCCGCCCGTAACCTTTTATCCTCGTCGTCGTCCGTCCCTTTCGATGGCGTGACTGACGTAACCATGAGACTCCGACGTGGTTCGTTTCTGCCGGGCACTATTTTTGTAATTTGGTGAGACCTTCGCGGAAAAATGGAGCTGCTAAACAGAAAAAGGTCGCCCTCCTCGCAATGGAAACTCGTAAACGCAGATGGATCAGACGTTTCAAAGCAAGACTCATTTAGTTGAATAACAGGCTGAAGTTGAGCTAGTTGGTACTAGTTGCCCCGACCTTCTCTTCACTCATGAACTACCCGTGGGCAAGTATATTAAGTTCCTGGACCTCGCACTTGATGTATGCTGGAGGTATGAACCTCGTTCCAGTAAAGGTTTTCTTCCGTTTGCATCCTGCCATTCGAAAACCGTAAAACGGAGTGTTGCCAACACGGCACTCGTGACAGCGCTGCGCAAGTCATGCAACCATCAAGCTGACGCCAGCTTTCAGAAGCAGATGGCCCGGCTTCGTGACTCCGGGTACCCAGGTGTCCTCCTTGGAGCCGTATGTGAGGCAATTTGCAGAAAATTTTCAAGAGTATCACCCAGTACCGAGCGAGACAGACAGACTTCACGATCGAACTTCGCGGTAGTCCCCTACATCCACGGTGTCACCCACCGGCTCAAAAAGATCGCTGCACGACAAAACGTCAGGGTGGTGTGCTCGGCACCGAACAGAGGGAGCTCTATGTGCCGCCAAGTAAATCGGGCCACGAACCGCCAGCCAACCTGCAATACTGCACACAGGAATAAGTACACAATGTGCCAGACCGGCGTGGTGTACAAGATTCCTATAGGTCTGTTCACACGATGCATCTTTTAGGCGCGCAACAGTTTCGCGACATTCAAGTTTCGCGAAATATGCTCGTTCACACGTACCGCTTCACGTGCAACAACGATGACGTTTAGACTCGCGAAAATAGTTTGGGTGTTGACCATAAAGTGGCGCTTCAGTTGAAAGCCAACATCATCACCATCACCATTAGCCATTCAGCGTCGTGTTCTCCATCTCCCGCCACATTCTAAGAGTCAAAACGCAGGCGAGCTGGTAAACAATCGTAATTAAGAAATAAAACCTTAAGACAAGGAAACAAAAAGGGACATACACGCCACCGTCTTAAAACCAGCACAGCATATACAGCTGTCATTTACTTCCATTTGCTTAATTTACTCTTAAATTGTCATTTACTAGTTGTTGAATTGTCATTTACTGTCATTTACTTCATTTACTGTTGAATATGTATAATTTGGATGGAGGTTGACAAAGAAGAAGACTGTTGTGGAAGTAAATGAGAGCTGCACGCTGTGTTGGTTATGAGACGGTGCTGTGTACGTCCCTTTTTGTTTCCTTGTTTCAATGTTTTATTTCTTAATTATGACTAAAAATAGACTCGAATTATCATCATCACCAATTACGTCTTCGTCCATCGCTGGATTTTTTTCCGATATGCTACTCACTTTTCCTTCAGTGGTGCGTGACGTGCTTGCGGAAGTGCCGGCAGTATCCATCGTTCGTGGTTTCGGTTTTTTTTCGGATTTGGCTCGGCTACAACACCGGCAGTGAAGTGGTCTTCTCAAACAGCTCGCTCCCCCCTCAAAGGCCACGTGAGAGCGTTTCTGAGCGGCCATTTTCGGCGTCCTCAAAGTGATTGACAGGACTCGGCAAAGTTTCAGCAAAAGTTCGCTCCACAAGCGACGTGTGCGCGCAACTTTTTTTTAGATGCGCGCGTCCTTTTCGGACTCGTTCAGACGGCGCAATCATTTCGCGAAACTACGTTTCGCGACACTAGATGCACGAAAAAAATGCATCGTGTGAACGGGCCTTATGTCATGTGGGAGCTGCTACATTGGGCAGACGGGACGCTGCGTTAACGACAGAGTCAGGGAGCACGCGGCATCGGTGCAAGGCACAGGAGCTGGGCACCTTGCTGCCCATTGCCGCACGTGCGGGTGCAGGCCACGGTTTAGTAGCGTCTCCATTATTAACAGACACAGGAATGCTTTTGCGCGCGAGATCCTCGAGGCCCTGGCTATTGAGCAAACCAGCGACGACTGCGTGAGCATGCCCTCCATCACGGTCAGCAAGAAAGAAAGGCAGTTTTTGCAGTGTGGCACGGCGGCGTGAAAGGGACTAGGAGGGATATGTTTCGGCGGTGGTCTGTGGGTTGCACCAAAATTAATAATTAATAATTTAATGTAATTAATTAGTTTCAATTTTAATTTAATTTAATTTAATTTAATCAGCATTTTGATTTAGTAGTGTACTGTAAAGATTTGGGGTCATTCATTGGCATTACTTTAGGAGTGAATCTGTGGGTCACAGTGATGAAGAAGAAATATAAAGTCTTAGTTGATAGTCAGCGGTGTGTATGTCTCTGTCTCTCCCTGTCTGTGTTTGTCCCTCTCGTTCTAGCTGACCATTTACATAAATCATTTAGGTGCGCCGTTAGGCTTAGAGAAAAAAGATAAAGTGCCGCAAAAGCAAACACATATAATGATTAGGTTTTAAATGTGATCTTTCACACACAATAATCAAAAACTGCGCGTCAAACCGATTTCGAGGAATGATTGTTTTCCACGTGCTCCTCTCGCGGTTTAGCAGGAATGCAATCAACATCAGCTTAAAGTGGGTTGTTTATTTATCGTGTGATCAAGGGTGCTATGTTGCGCTTTTTGCACTCCCAGGAGACTTGGAAGAGGGAAGTGACGTCAACGACACAGCAAATGCAGATTGGATGTTGACAGAAGAAAACGAAATGAACACCCAATCTGCGTTTACTGTGTCGTCGACGTCACTTCCCTCTCCCTAGTCTCCTGGGAGTGCAAAAAGCGCAACATAGCCCCCCAAGAACGCCGTTTACTACCGGTACCTTCAGCTAGGAGACTTCAGCTAAAGGTATCTTTACGCTGCCGTGTGAATTGGGTAAGTCGTGTTCGTTTTGCCGCGACAAGTTGAAGTTGCTCGAGCGCTTGTCAACTTTATTTAATTTTGTCAATGCGCAATTCCAGTGATTTGCTGCAAAGTAAGAAAGACAATAACAAGGTACAGACCTTACAGTTGATGTCTTGCTGCTTCTTTGAGCATATTAAGGGGTCGCCAGCGATATGGACTCATCGGGACCGCCAACTGCGGCCGCCGATGTCTGCGTCTATGCCTCGCCGTTCAGAAGCGGCCAAATACATGGGACCTTTCGCTCGAGATTATTACATTAACCCTATGATCCGGTAAGAAAAGCTTCGTACCCCAACTAAGGGTTTGTGAACTGCACTTCGCATCACGTGAGAAACCCCTTTGCTGTTTACTAGGACAAGATAATATTCTGAAGTGTAGTTACAAAAAGACAGCTCTATGACTCAACGATGCCGCAATAATACGCTAAATGCCTGCTGAATGACATGGCGCCAAGGCACTGATAGCGGAAGGCAATGTTGGTTTCGATTTTGAATCTAAGCAGAAGTGACGTTAGGTGCAAGATAACTATTTACCTCCTTGAGGCCTATACACCAGCCAACGTGTACTAGATAAGCTCGGTTGTAGAACCCCAGTCTAGCGGAAGGAGGTAACCCACTCACTTACTTCAGTCTGCCTCCCGTCGTTTGAAACACCATCTAGACTTTTTTTAAATAACTGCGTGTTCCTAGAGTACGGTGGAAGGCCATCTAGACGCTGTGCATTGAAACGTACGTATTCCATAGAAAACACTGTAGCTACCATAGCCGCCGTCCGGCGCATCGAACGACGGGAGCGTCTATGAGCCGTTCCGTAATTGAGCTAATCTAATAACGGTGACACCAGCTCATGTTTACAAACAAACCGGAGCGCCCCTAGCGGCACCTTACCGGCGCCGCGCATGCGCCATGGAGTGTGGGCAAGAAGCGCCCCGTCTCGCGCCAACGAGCCATTGGAATGTCACGTTGTCGGCGTCAGTGTGAGAACCCGTGATTTTTTTCGCGTTGGACTTGTTGACTCTACGACCTCTTAGCAACGTCTTACATCTTTTGTGGCCTCAGCAAAATTAACAATGCTCGTTACAACACAAAACTTCGCGTAAATAATGTGACATGCGGCGATTCGTTCGCGTGAACGCCGCATAATGGACCCTAAAACCATAACGAGATTCTGCTCGATATTTTGATTCGCGACGTCGTTCGGGCCGTAAAGGCGTGGACGGTAGCTGCGATGCTCGACGTCGCTACTGAAAATCGCAAGCAGAATCGGACCAAGTCAATCAGGCATAACAAGTCGGTGATGGTCAGTGGTATACAAGGATCAACATATCCTCGCATCAACTGTTTGCACCGAGCCTACTTACCATAAACAACCTTCCAGCTTAAAATTCTTTTGAGGCCTGCGCCTCTTATTGCAATCACTGGGTCAACGTTTGGCCTACGGGCCGCTGTTCTTTAAATGAGCAGACGACACGTCGAACCATCAGGCGGCCGTTTAAGCTTGAAGACATACTGAATGTAGTCCGCGGGTGGTGCGGACTAATTGGCGTTCTTTTCGCGTTCATGTTGGAACAAAACAAATAAATTTGACGACCATAGGTAGTCATAAATTCAACACAAAGTTCTTCTGCACAAGTAATCGTGGTCAGACGGCGTCTGGTTTTTCCTTTTCACGTCACCTATTTACGTTCTCGGACGAACCGCGAACAGCAGGAAACACATGAAAACTGATCTCCAAACCTTTCACGACTATTTTGGTAAAGTCCCAGTTGTGGCGTTTTGACGACAAGGCAGGTTTTTCTTACGTTTCCTTCAAAACAACAAAGGGATGCACGTCATGCACGGGGACTTCCACCCACAGTGAGATCCACGAAATTACGTGACCGCGGAAACAGCTATTTACAGTACAACAAACGTTGAGGTTTCAGAGTGTTTATTCTGCGTTCTTCTCGAAGCAGAGAATGCGGGACTACTGCCTAAAAGAATACAGATGTCAGAGAAGGAGACTTTGGCGGGACATCCACTTAGAGTTTCAGGCTGAGGTTGGCACGACAGTGTTCGACCCTTTTTAAAAGCAAACGCTAAAAATGAAGATGATTCACTATGTGCCATGACGCCATGACCATGAAAGCTCTGCTAGCTGTGCCTCTCCGAGACACCTCGGTATCCTCACACAACTCCTTAATAGCGAGTTTCAGCAGACCGTGTTTCCCCCTCCGCTAAGCACCTCCGCTATCCGGAACTCTACAGCCAATGCCATCGGCGCGCAGGCGCAGTGGCGGTTTCTTCGTAGCGGAGGAATAGCGGAGGGGGAAACACGGTCTACTAAAACTTCCTAATAAGCGGAAAGACGGCTTACAGATAGGAAGTTTTCGTAGATCATTTTCGCAGTGCCGCAACGCTGTCCTCAACCCGCTATGATACTCGGAACTCTGGAGACAAGGCGATCGGCGCGCAAGCGCAGTAGTGTCTTCTTTGTTGCTGAGGGCTTAACGGAGGGGGAAACGCAGTCTACGAAAACTCCTTAATGTGGAGTTTTTGTAGATTGTTTCTGCTGTCCCGCAACGTTCTCCGAAACCCGCCACAAAATCCGGGAATTTACAGGTAAGGCTAGCGCCGCGCATGAGCAGTGGTGGCGCATTCGTTTCGGAGGGCGTAGCGAAGGCTGGGAAACAATCTACGAAAACTTTTAATAACATGTGACTGTGAGTCACCGTCACACCTTGGTGACATATGTTCGTTCTTGAACATACACCGGGCCGACAAAACTTGACTTAGCGCATAATAAGGAAAGGAAGTATACACACCGAGCAGCTCAACGCCGCAGGCCCTATAAAAAAGAGGAAAAATCTCCACTGGCCCTTCACCTGACAGCAGGGCCGTAACCAGGGGGGGGGGGGGGGATAGGGGGTTCTGACCCCCCCCCCCCCCCCGAAATTTTTTTCTGGGTACGGCCCTGGTCGGTGCACTTGCAGCCAGCCGATTTTAATCTCCACCTCTGCGCACGCGCAGTGGCACCGGTCGTCTACCGGGTACCAAACCGGGACCGGTTCTTCGGTTTGCTATAACTCTCCATTATATGCCACCGATGCACATGATTCATAGGCGAAAATAAGACAAAATGGCCGCCGTTGTTTCCGAAAACCCCCCCTGAAATTTTTTTCTGGGTACGGCCCTGCCTGACAGTGACGTGGGAGTGACGCGCTTGCCGGACCAATCAAACGCCTCCGTTCGTCCCCTGACCCCGCTTCCTACGCGTGTGTATAAACGGAAGCTTAATCAGATGGCTAAAGATATGCATAGAATTGGGCCAATGAGCGCGTAGCTTTCGCCGTACTGTCAGCTTAGGAATGAAAGGAGTATGGTCCTTCCCAAAAAGCAACTCGTGAGCCCATCACAGAATAGCCCGAAGAGCGATCCACGAATCCGAGTCAAACTACGGTTGTCAAGCGATAGCAACAGCCCTTTTGGTGCTTATTTCTTGCCAGTGTGACTAATCCCTGTTGTTTAGGTTTAGTGGGTTATAACTGTAGTATTACGTGGTGTCAGATAAATCCGAAAAACTTCGGAAAACACCAGGCGTTAAAATTTTGGTCAATTCCGATTTATCCGATTTATCCGATAAACTTCGAATTTTCATTTGCCAACGCACCCCCCCTCCCCCCCCCCCCCCCTCAAAAATTTTTTTTTTTTTTTGTAATGTGATATTTGCAGGGTTAATGGTCGTGAGAAAATGCCACCATAATTATCTTCCGATTCTCAGACCGTTTTCTAAAGGGGTCTTGCCGCTTCTCTCGTCAAGGTTGTTTCTGGGCAACAGGTCATTGTACATTCGGGTGACGACAAAAACCGCTTTTTTGGTTTCCAGTTTGGGCCATGCGATTTGTGATTTAGGAAAAGGAGAGGGTATGGTTTTTGTAAGAATGTAACATTGGCAATCTATGGACCATAAATTTTGTATAACGTAGAGAAGAGAGTCTAACAATCTATGGACCATACAGATTGTATAACGTAGTGAAGAGGGGCAGTAGAAACTTCTCTATTACATTTTTAACCACTCCACCTCGCGCGGCCGCGGGCTAGATAGATGGAATAGGTTGGGCCGACTACGAGCTTCCTAGTGACTACCTTCGGGAGTTTATTGATTTTAAGGTATCGACGTTTATCGAAGTAACACTTCTGTCCAACTTTTGTTGTGTGAGAAATTAGTAGGGTGATTCCACGTCAATTCATGCAATGATGGTCCGGGTCATAATTTAGATATTTTTGTTAAAAATATATGTGAAAGCCATGTTTTTGGGAGGAACATTCAGCTAGATATGAACGCCGTAACAATTTTTTTCGCTGAGATATAAAATAGAGAAGCTTGAGGTGTGGAAATTGAGAAGATTTCACAATGCTACTTTGCACAGTCGTCATTTCCTATCGAACCTCTCACGGCACCATAACTTTTTTAATAGGTTTTACAAAGGATATAAAACACATACATAAAAAATTAAAAATATCAATAAAATATTTCTATGCAAACAAAAATATCAAACATGGCATAAAAACGCGTTTTAGAGCATATTCACAATTTTTTTGCAAATAAACCATCTATCATAATACTTCACAAAACATATCAAAATGCTTGTATTTAAATATTCTTTACGAATATATAAAGATAATATGCCCACCCTTAAATATATTTTTGTTATCAACGCGGAAATGCGGCTGATTTCTCAAAATGTGGCAAGATTGGGCGTCGATATTTAAAAAACTCCATCTTTTATTTTCTTTAAACTCCTTTTGGCACTTTGCAGTGACTTGAACTAACCTGTGATGGCAAAAGATTGAGTAACATATGACCTCCAAGCGGGAAAAGCTACGACAAACCTTCACTCGGAGCGAGCCGACGTCTTCGTCAAGGCGGCTTGGCCGCACAGCACCAAACGTTTTGAGCGTTAGTTATGGCATGTATTTTATATTATTAAAATTCTTTTTTTCATCAGGGCTGAGTATTAGTGACGCGAAAATGGTCTTTGAGCTGGAATACCATTAATTAGCTTACAATTCACAGGAACAAAACGGCCCCACTGTGCGAATTCGCTAACTATGCATAGATAAGCTTAAAACTCACAGTTATGCGAATGGCCATGTATACATCCGGCCTCTCGGCATATGATGACTTCCACAGATGAGAAGCCTGGATTCCTCTCACAGGTTTTATAGTGGTCCACTCTGCTTGCTTTACCGCACGAAACTCTCGAACCCGTTCCACAGATAGGTGGAACATGCAGACATTAGTTACTTTTTTACGTAGCACTTCCACAAAGTCTTTATCGGTGGCAATCGTTGAGTTGAGCGAAGATCTCAACTTGGTGAGCGTTGGTTCTTCCACCTACTTCATCACAAGCGCTTTCTCCGTGTCCAGTGGCTGAAAAGATCCATCTTGGGGAAGAGTGCGGCTTCCGAGACAATTCGTGGAATTGGAAGCGATTCTTGAAATGCGCCGCCGCTCCGTCTGATACAAAAATTATTTTAAAAAAGACTGGGAAATGAAAATTAACATACTCTTTAATGGCCTATGTGGCTATACTTCGTTTCAGCTTCGGTCCGAGCGCGGCCGATGTTATGAGCCGAAGGGCCAATCAGACACCGCAAAAAGCGCAGCGTCATGGCGTGCTCTCTGCTCTTGATAGGACTAGCCGGCGGAGGAGCGCGCACAGAGACACGGCGAATACCGGCTGGTCCTATCAACTGCATAGAGTACGTCATGACGATTCGCTTTTTGCGCTGTATGATTGGCCCTTCCGCTCATAACATCGGCCGCGCTCGGACCGAAGTTGAAACGAAGTATAGAAGAGCGTGAGCTGTGTCATGTGTCGTGTACCATCGGTGACAACGGCAAAGCTTTGCGTGCCTTGCGTGGACGTAACCACACTTGTGGAGAGAGACACGAGTTTTTTTTCAATGAAAACTCTGCACTTCGGTTGGAAAGAGTACTGTCCATTTTTCCGCAAAATCGAAGTGGAACATCACTGCCTTGGGTGGTAAGGCGGTTCTTGTGTCATGTATCAGGCTTCGTTCAAGGTCAAGGATGTAAGAATGCCTCATACTCTTTTCACTCTCCTATTGCCGCAGGAAGGCAGAAGTGTCCATAACCTTTTTGACGAGTTCGCCAGCGTCCCATAACGCGAAAAAGATCTCTTCGTCTTCGTTGAGATGAAGCGACTGCAGCGAGATGCTCTGCGTTTTTGGGCACTTTTCGCAACGGCGCAGAAAGCAATCGTTCTGTGGAGCGCAGAAGAGGTAGATGCGCTTGAGGTCGTCTTTAGTAAATGTCTTCTTTGGGGCATTTGTTATTGCCGTTAAAAGCAACTAAAAATTGACGCAATATATGCATGCGCACACCTCGTGCTCGGGATTTTTTTTTTTACCCATTTTGGTCGTAGGGAATAAAATTTGGAGATGCCTAGTTCGGGATGGGGATGGTCCTTCCTAAACAGCTGGTAAGCTTCCTTAATAGAGCGGGTCATAAACCTTTTTACGACTTTGAACATGTCGTTGATCATGGCTTTGACGACGTCCTTTTTGTTGGGGCTTTGAACAGAGCATGCGAAGTCGTCGCGTGTGTAGTACTCAATTGCAACCCTCACGTCTTTGGCATTCGCCTTTTTCCCCATGTAGGGATCAGGGGTTGCCCAAACACCACCTTTGCGCTTCAGTTTTCATGTTTGATCAATCATGTAGGCAGTCGCTTCCGACACCAGACGCAATATTTTTTGCTTCAGGATGATTGGTGGCAGAAGCACGTACAATCGCTTGCGTTCCTGGTGGGAACTACATGCCTTCAGCACTTCGCAAAACGCGTCAAACCACTCTGCGCAGTGCTCACAACTGTCTTCGAGTTCGAGAGTTTCGTGCGGTGAAGCAAGCAAAGTGGACCACCGTAAAACCTGTCAAAGGAATCGAGGAAACTCATCCGTGAAAGTCATCATATGCCGAGAGGCCAGATGTATACATGGCCATTCGCGCAACTGAGAGTTTTAAGCTTATGTATGAAGCATAGGTAGCGAATTCGCAGAGTGGGGCCGTTTTATTCCTGTGAATCGTAAGCTAAAAATGGCATCCCAGCTCAAAGTTCCTTTTCACGTCACTAATACTCACCGCTTATAAAAAAAGAATTTTAATAATATAAAATACATGCCATAACTAACGCTCAAAACGTTTGGTGCTGTGCGGCAAAGCCGCTATGACGAAGACGTCGGCTCGCTCCGAGTGAAGGTTTGTCGTAGCTTTTCCCGCTTGGAGGTCATATGTTACTCAATCTTTTGCCATCACAGGTTAGTTCAAGTCACTGCAAAGTGCCAAGGGGAGTTTAAAGAAAATAAAAGATGGAGTTTTTTAAATATCGACGCCCAATCTTGCCACATTTTGACAAATCAGCCGCATTTCCGCGTTGATAACAAAAATATATTTAAGGGTGGGCATATTATCTTTATATATTCGTAAAGAATATTTAAATACGCGCATTTTGATATGTTTTGTGAAGTATTATAAAAGATGGTTTATTTGCAAAAAAATTGTGAATATGTCTCTAAAACGCGTTTTTGTGCCATGTTTGATATTTTTGTTTGCATTGAAATATTTTATGAATATTTTTAATTGTTTCTGTATGTGTTTTATAACCTTTGTAAAACCTATTAAAAAAAATATGGTGCCGTGAAAGGTTCGATAAGGAAATCACGACTCTGCAAAGTAGCATTGTGAAATCTTCTCAATTTCCACGCCTCAAGCTTCTCTATTTTATATCTCAGCGAAAAAAATTGTTACGGCGTTTATATCTAACTGAACGTTCCTCTCAAGAACATGGCTTTCATATATATTTTTAACAAAAATATCTAAATTATGACCCGGACCATCATTGCATGAACTGACGTGGAATCACCCAGTATTGCCAATGGCAGTGGCGCCAACGCCAAATTCAGCTGAAAAATTTTTAATTGATACAAGCGCGTTTTATTTTTTATTTAGCATACGTTTACATCCGGTTATTATATATTAATTATTTTATTAGAAAACACTGCGAAATTAAACTCAGAATTTTGGAAAATTGAGAATCAAACAAATATTAACTCTAATAAACTCCAATTCTTCGGCGAAAAATAAACTCCGTAAAACACCCTCCGAATTTCACGAAAAATAAACTCCGAAAACACGGAACCCTGGTTATAAATAGCTTAGACGCTCAGCATGCGAGAAGTGCGTAAAAAAATGATAAGAAAATAGGAAGAGAAAACGAAAGAAAGGAGAGAAATCTTCTGCCAGGGTTGCTAAACTCGTCAAACACAAAGTCGGGACCGAAGTTTGCAGAACGTGCTGATTGGACTCTCGTGACGATGGCGTCACGCGGGACGAGATGTCAATCATCCAAACTCTCTCGGTGCTCATATTCCAACAAATGTGAAACACGAAGTTGTTGCAAGCTTCATCAGAGCGCGCGCGAGCAACACCGTGGGGTAAGTCTGCTGAACGGCTGCACTGATGACATCTCGCCCGAGTGTCCCTACATCCCTACGCCTCGTTAGAATCAATGATGCCTAGACTGTACCTAGGCGGGCTGTAATTACTCTGAACTTCCTTGTCGCAAGATCGTTGTTTGTGAAAGTTATTGGTGACGACAAAGTGACGTTTCACAACTTTGGCAAGGAGTTATTTGAGGAAAAAACCTTCGCTTCGGAATCCACGCAAACATTGAACGTTGTGATTTTGTGGAGCCTTGCTCGGTATACGCGGCTTTAGAGCTCATCTTCCGCCACTATCAACAACGCCACCGGGTTCATACACAGGCGGTGTGTATAGAGACGTCGGTAATATCTTAGAGATAAAAGGGCGACCGGGGATGAGGCGAAAGAAAGCCAAGGAAAGGGAAATAAAAATATTTAAAGACGTTTACAAATCTCTGTAATGCGAAATTAGAGCGCAGCTCTTGAGGAGGAGGAGGGGAAGGTATGCCCATCTGCCTCTCCTCCTGTCCCCACCTTTTCCCATTCAGTTTCCCCGCTAAATTTAGCAATGAAAATGATATGGATGAAGAAAGAATAAAACAATTAAAACACGGACAACACAACCACATCTTTCAAAATGACATCACATGACAATCTAGCGGGGAAGTGAATTGGTGTTGACGTAGCGGGGAATTGAATTGTGAATTGTTGTTAACGTAGCGGAAAATTGCATTGCTGTTGACGTCCCGTGACGTCAATTTTCCCTCGAAATTTGGCGGGCCGGTTACGCCGACGCCGGGAAACCCGGAAATGGGGGCCGAGAAGCTGTGCTCTGAAGGAAGTTACGACCAACACGTACACACACACAATAAAGAGTCAGGAACGGCAATAGAAATTTTTCGGGAGAGAGAGAGAGAGAGAGAAGAGAGGAAGTGACGGTAGTGAAGAATGGGGATATCTTTTTACCCAAATATTTTAATTATAACTCTCTGAAGTGCTATGGTTCGGGGCTAGGGCGATACCCTCCCTACACCTTTAAGCCTCGTGCTCCCTCTTTCGTTGCCCCTGGGGGAGGGGGGTAAATCACACCCCTCCCCGTCCTCCTGTTTCGACTACCCTGCTTAGAGGCGTTCCAACTGAGCTGTGAACCGTACTTTGAAAATTGCACAGCGTGCAATTTTCAAAATAACGGTTCTAGACATTCTGGAATTAAAACGGTCAGCGTTCATGAACTCGCGAGCGGACATGACAAACTTTCAAGCGAGAGGTACGTGCCGGGGCTCGTAGTGTGCGGGCGTGTTCAGTGACGTCCTTTTATAACCATGTTGAAATTAAGCTGAGACTGGGGTAGAGAAGAAACATCAAAACGTAGAAGGGACAGAAGATAGACAGGACCACGTCTCAAAATTGTTCATACCTTTGACGTCAAGGACAGGATTATCAGTTGTTAACGACAAATGTGATAGTGCTTGTTTAAATCGACGGCGACAAGTTTGGTTGCTTACGATGGAAGCTTAGTGTCCTCGCGTTCTTGAAACATTACCGGAAATATTGACAACCTGACATTTATTTTCGTTGATTAACACCGAATTAATCGCTCCTTGGCTAATCTTCAAAAGTCGACCCTAAAATGATTTAATCCCACCGATGAGGGGACAACTGCCCGGAGGCGAAATCCACCCGAAAGTGGACAAAGCTACTCGGCTGGTTGTGACCTAGCCACGTCGGACTACACCGAGATAGATAAAATAGAACGGCAGGGACGCTTTTTAGTGAATTCTGCTTTATCGGCGGAAATAAGAACGATATCAGACTATCAATTTCGACGGTGTTGACTTTAAAATGCAA